>NC_080686.1:91259843-92509843 GCF_030445035.2 Dasypus novemcinctus
ACCATGCGGGGTGCCGGGCCCTGCGCATGCTGTCTCGGAGCCCTGGGGCTGATTTCATAGGGGCATGGACCATTTTAGCAAGAAGGCACTGGTGCCTGTGAGAGGTTTGTGCCCTTACCCTGTGTGCGCGGGGCTGGGAGGCACCTTCGAGGGTGACAGTAGACCCTCTTCATCCCCAGCCAGGACAGCTCCGGCAGGCTGGGCCCAACAGCTAGCTGGGCTGTGTACGCCCCGGGTGGGGAGGCTCCACCGAGCAGTGTTTGCGCAGGGCAGATGCCCTTCTAGCCCTGCCTGAGGGCTGCCCATGTCCTTCCTGAGGCTGCCAGGAATGGCTGGGGATGCTGCCCAGGCCTGCGCTGGGCCTCAGCCAAGGTCAAGCCATCTGGGAGGTTGGAAGGGAAGGGGTACGCTGGCCAGGTAGGTGGACAGGGAGGGCACTTAGGCTCTGCAGTCTGGCAGCCCTTTTACCTGCAAACCAGACCCAGCAACTCTTCCCCAGTTAGAGGGCTGGGAGGTGAGGAACTGGATGGGGCTGTCATCCCTGATCTCACATGTGCACATTCCTCTTTGGTACCTGGGGCTGGCCGGCCTGCTGACACCTGGCAGGAATAACAACGAGCCAGGCTCCAAAAGCCGCCTCCTTCCAGTGCTCTGGAGGGTGCACCATTTGCAGGGGGCCCTGCTGGACAGTGCTGTTTGCCTGCATTTCCATCCTCACCTTCCTTTTCCTTCTCTGACAAAAGCTGGGCTGTTGGGATGGTAATGCCCCCTGGGAGCTGCCTTGGGCTCCAGGTGAAGGAGGAGCTTTTATGACTGACGACAGCCTTTGGGGCTGTGCAGATGTGCTGGGGGTGGGATGGGGGAGTACTGGGAAATTCTGAGACCCAAGGGGGAAATCGCGTGAGATACACTTTACCGGCATCCCTTTTGATGTCAATGCCCCAGAGGCCCCGTGTCACCCACCCTCCAGCCTCTAATAAATGACTGGGTGCCACTTCCTGTGGAATTTCAACCATACTGTCAACGAGGGTGGGAAGCATTTCTTACACCTATACTATAAGAGGAAATAGAAGAAAATGGCAGTGACATCCTGGCGGCATTACTCTGAGTAGTGTCTCTGGAGTCTGTCTGTCTATGCTAATCAGTAGTTTCCTCCTTGACTTTTTCAGTAATTTGCTTTTTTTTTTCTTGTTATACAATTTTTGGTTTAACAAAGAATGATATGGTATTTCTTATGAGCCAGGCATGTTCTAAGCCCTTTGCAAATATTACCTGACTTAGTTTAATCCCATAGCAGCCCTGGGAGGTGGTGCCAGACTGAGGGGTAAGGGGACTTGGGCCTTGTTAGGGGACACCTGGCCAGCTCCTGGTGAAGCCTGATTTCCAGTGCAGGCCGAGGGTCTATGGCACTTGACCCTCTGCTCTGCACTTTTCAAGAAAGGAATAAGTGACAAGAAGCAAATTTCAAACAGTTCCACCACCCAGAAAGAAATACCCCGCACAGTTCCTGAGCATGGGGCACGGTTGTGTGGCTGCAGAGCCTTTCATAGTGTAGATATGCCGTAGTTCATTTAACCTGCTTCCTACCATTTGAATCAGTAACAGTCTTTTAAAAAAATTTGGTCCTGCGTGTATAATTTTGCATCCTGATCTTCATTCCCTCAATGTATTTATCTTTTTAACGCCAGCTCTTTAATTTTGCAAAGTTTACGAAGCTGTAAGTATGACTTCCCGCCCCGCGGGTGCTGCTGTGTCCCTAGTGCTTACTTTGTTATTTGGGAGCCGCTGCTGATGGGCTCGGGGTGGTGAGAAGCAGCTTTGGACAGCGTGGATGGGGGAGACGATATTGACCAGAGGCTGGGGACAGGGCAGGATGGAGGCACGTTCATGAGTCAACAAGCTGGCAAGCTGCGCATTCCTTATTACTATCAATTATTTATTTAAGCTCTCATTAGTAAATCATGACGTGGACGTTATTATTCTTTATTATTAAATACCAAAATGATGCTAATGTTATCAGGTATTAATTATTTAAGTCTCATTACTTGGTATTAAGCTTTGTCGTGTTTGACTAACAGAAAGTCAGGCAAAGGAGGTGTTAGATAATACTAATCATTTTCCATTAGGCTTTTTTCCTCCTCATGCTTTCCTGAGAGCTTAATGACCTTTATTTAAAAAAAAAAAAAAGAAAACAAAAAACAACACAAACACACAAAAAACAAACAACACTGTTAAAAAAAACCCCACAAAACCTGTTTTGGTTGTTCCCTCCACTTCCATAACCTGAAAGTTGGAGAGTGTTGGCTATTTACAAATTTTATTTTATGAGAGAAGGAGCAGTCAGTACCTAGCAGAGCCAGACTCCCTTAGGTGGGAGAAGGTGGTGGGGGGAAGCAGCCCTTCAGGTGTGGGCTCCCAGGAAGCACGTGGTGAAGGAGGGAAAGATAAGGAGTGTGCTGTGAAACTGGTCATTTCTTTCTGCATTCCCTGGCTCCAGCTATGAGAGCTCTTGAGATGTTCAGACAAACGTCCTCTTTAGCTGGCGGAACCTCCGCTCCCCAACTACCAGCTTCAGGACCTTGGATGAGTGGCTTAACGTTTCTGAACTTCGGTGGCCTTTCTTGTAAAGCATTAACTTGAACTGGGTCATGGTGATGCTTAAATTTAAATGTGTAAATGTGATGAAGGTGGTGGAAAGCCCCAGGGGGTGGGACCCCAGAATGTTGGCCCTTCTGAGGGCCGTCTGCCAGGGGGGGCTGCTGAACAGCCCTGCTTCCTGCTTGCTGGCCGTCTCCCTTCTGTCCTCTGCCCAGAGGCTGGGAGGTGGAGGAAGCCCAGGGTGACGCGCTGGGTTCATTCCTGTCCTCCTAGACTGACGTCCAGATTACCTTCTAAGAGGATTGCGTAACTGCCCTGCCGACCTCCTTGACAAGGAAAAAAGGAAAGTGAGAGCAAAATTATGAAATGCAGAGGAACGGTCATAGCCAGACTGTGGGCTCCGGGAGGTGACACTTCATGTTAGGTGCTGCCACACGACTTGTTGGCCCAGAGTTAACACATACAGCTGCCTTCTGCTGATTGAATGCCCAGGGGCATTCACAGGGGAGGGCAAAGCTCAGGAAAAATGTGGGGGTCACTCATGGGGGGCATTAAAATTTTATAGTCGAACAGTACAGAAAAGAGGGAAATTCTCTTTTTCCTACCTGATCCCCTCACCCCCCGCACACACATGCACTGTCTCACCACATGTTCTCCTTGCTGGTACAGGTTCCTTGGGTGGAAGAGTTTGAAGGAAGCATTGAACTTCAGCTGCCTCTCTCTTCACAATACTCCTATTTCCCCTCGTGGGACACTTGATCTCAGAAAGTTTGTTTTGGTCCGGGGCACTTTTGCAGAGCTGAGGAGGACCCCACAGGCATCTTTCCCTCCCTCCCCCCTTGTGGCCTCTCAGCCTGGTGGGTTCAGAAGGGTCGGTGGTCGACCAGATAGACGCAGGTGACGGCTGTCTTGGTCGCAGGTGCTGCACACCCTGGTTTTCTGATGCCTGCACCAGCTGCCTGGGGCTCTGCTGGCACATGTTGGCAGCCCCATGCTTTATCTGCTTAGGCAGAATTGATGCGAATCAGGGGCCCACCTTGGCCAAGTGTGACTTCCCCAGTGTCATCAAAAGAAGATCCTTCTTTTTGGTGATTTTGAAGCCACAGCCAGGAACTGTTCTGCCACCCAGAGAAGAGAACCTGCAAATTCTAGTGCCAGATGTTTCTTATTTTTTTATTTTTAAGTTTTTATTTTTATTTTTTTTAGTGCCAGCTGTTGATTCAAGGAAAAAAGAAGTCAAACATTTGTACTTTTTTTCCTGATGACATTAAAAATATATGTGAGTGAAAAATAACCTCAAACACTACAGAAATGTCACATAGGAAGTGACCTTTCCGTATAATGTCGTCCCTGTCCCTGGGCAGAGAATTTTAATGGAAGGAGCCAGAAAGCTCTGGCTTGGAATCCCAGTTTGTCTATTTCAGCTTCTCTAGGTCTCAGGTGGGGACAACTCCTGTCACCTTTGAGGGCTGCCATGAAAATTATGGGAGATGTTTGATGAAGTTATGTGCGGGGTGGTCCCTGGTCCTTCGGGGACTCAGTAAACACTCTTTGTCCCCTTGTCCCAGCCCCTTGCTTCCGACCTTCTAGGACTGCAGGCTGAAGAAGAGCAAAGCTAGGGGAAGCGCTCTCGCCGTTCCCTGATCTGCTGCTGGCTGCGCCCTGGGCTGCCCTCTCCTCCCCACCAGGCAGGGCCTGCGCCTCTCCCTGCTCACTCACTTGCTGGTGCTGGCCCATCCCAGTTACCCTGCCTGGGGTTAGGCAGGGCCGTGGAGTTACAGGAGTCCAGACTGCAGGGTAGACGTGTCCTAAGATGTGGGCCTGTCTCTGGCCTTGGGGCGTGGCCTCCGGAGGGTTTGGAGAAGGTCTTTGCAAGCTCAGGCTGAAGGCCTGCTCCTTCTTGCAGACTTGGGCAGATTCCCAGGGCACATTCTCCTTTACCTTTGGCTCCGTGTCTGCTTAATAAACACAGCCCTAATTCCCTGGGCATCTTGAATTAACCGAAGGATCACCTGTTCTCTGCCTTAACTAATTTGGAAATTGAGCAGAGAGAGGAGAGACCCCTTTTGATTTCTGGAAGCACAGGGGATGTTTTACTTTTCAGATGTGTGGGCTGCTGAGAAATTTTGGCTAGCATTCACGTGTCGAACGCAGGTGGTAGTGATAATATTAATAGCTGATATTTATTGAGGTGCTTTGCACGGATCATCTCATTTTATCTTCCCAGCAGCGAAGGCAGCTGTTCATTTCCAAGGAAGTAGCATAACGATGAGATGCGCTGTTGCTAGTTGGACTGTTTAAGTCACAGTTGGAGAAGAAATCTGAGTCATGGGATTTAGTCTCCACTCTCTCACCAACTTAGTGGTGACGGTGGAAAGTCACGCATCATCCCTGCCTTCACCACCTGTGATCGGTTTCTCCTCCTGGTGGTAGGACTTGTGGGTGCCAGGACACAGAGGCTGCTCACGCCTCAAGGCAAGAGTTGGGTTCCTGCTCCTTCCTATTCCCCAGCGTCTCCAGCTTCTCATCTGTGAAATGAGAAGAGTAAAGTTCTGTTTGAAGGACTAAGATAATATATGTGGCCAGGTGTGGTATGTGAAGTGCTCACTAATTTATTTTTCCTTTTTTTCCCTCCCATTTCCTTCCACTCTCCCAAACCATTCCATGTTCCCAGAATTTGGAGTGTGTTCTTTTCCTTCACTTTTTTAAAAAACATTTTTTTTTCTCTGCCACAAAGGGAAGTTCCCAGCCCTGCTGCTTCCTAGTTCTGTGACCTTGGATAAGCTACCCTGGCAAGCCACGGCTGCTTGACTGTAAAACACATCTAGTGGTGAGGAAGAAGGAGCCTGGCACAGAGTGGTGCTCCCTGGGGATCGGGCGCCCCGTCCCCCCAGCAGCACCCGCTGTCACCTCACTCTTTCTCAAAGAGCCTTCCGTTCATTTCCTGAGCACTTTCCCTCAGGACAGGGGTTCTTCTGTGAGCTCTGAGATGCTTCTGCCTCACACAACTTGAGGAGCCTATGGGACCCTCATGCTGGTTCTTCTACACATCAGGTCTGAGACCTGCTGGCCCGGGGGCCAGTGTGGGAGAGGCTTTTTATGAGAAGAACGCTGCAACCTGCACTGTGAAGGCACTTGGCAAATATGAATGAGTCACTCACACACCAGGCAGCAGTGTGTGTGTGTGTGTGTGTGTGTGTGTGTGTGAATCGTCACACTTGGCTTACCTAGAATGCTGTAGTGTCACTCGGTTCCCACGGAGCTCTGGTTTCTTTCAGGAGTGCCATTCTGACATGTTTCTTGTACAGTGAGTTTGAATTTATTTTTTCCCCTCTTCTCCCCTCTCCTCCCTTCCCTCTCGTCTGTTCTTTCCCTTTCTCTAGATAATATTAGTATTGCCGATTCATTCTTTTCATCTCCCAACCCCTCAAATGCTGTGTGCTGAAACATAAAAGGGGTTTGCCTTCTGATGGGGGAGACAGGAGAGGCAAGTATAAGCCATTAGGTGTCCCCAGGTCACTTGTTGGCAGTGGAGCAAAGCAGTGTTGCCTGTGCCCTGTCCTTGTCTTTTGGGCCCCCGTTTCCATCTCTTCCCCCTGGCCCTTCACTCTTTGGATATCCCCAATATCCTCTGGGTGAAGGAGATTCCTAGAGAAGTTTACTCAGTGCAATGTGCTTGAGAGACTTGACATAGACTTTCTGGGAGAGCCAGAAGTGCATTCCCAAGTCACGAGCATGACCTCCCCGGAAGCCCAGCTAATCCAGGTGTTGAAGAGCAGTCAGAACAAACATGGCGATGATGGCACGTATGGTGCTGTAGGATGTGGGAAAGGGCAGGTGGAGCAGGCTCGCCTGGTGGAAAGCTCCATCTTGAGGAAGCCAGCTCAAGCTGAGGAAGCCAGCTGCCCAGCCCTAAGAGAATTGGAGCTCAGGACCCTCTAAACGTGAACCCAGCCCCCAAGTGGGAAGGGGTTTGGTGCGATGGTGGACATGGAGGCTATCTGCAGTCAGATGGTTCTGGCTGAAATCCACCTCTCAGTGCAGCGCAACCTCCCCACGCTCCCCTTTCTGCGCTTCGGGTGCTGTGATTCTGGGATATGAGACCATATGCTGCTTGTGGAGATACATGGGGATTGAATGGGGAATTAAACGGGGCTTTGTCTGTGACTGGTGATTAATAAATTCCGTTCCTTTCTTTCTTTGCATCTTGACACCATCCCTACCCCTCCCTTGTAGCTTGCACTTCCTCTTCCCAGCTCACATACTTCTCAGGGTCCACATGAAACAGCTTCAGCCCTGTGGGAGCTCCCCGAGCTTCCTCACTGCACCAACTGCGGTTTGGAGTCATGATTTGTCTTAGTTCTTAAATTGATTAAGTCCTATTTCTCTATATGGCCAGAGACCAGTGTGAGCTCTTCTTCAACGAACGTTTTTGGAGAATATGCATGCCCTAGAATGCTCGCATTCTGTGTCTCTAAGGGTAGGTCCCATCTTCTGCACAGAACCATGTCCTTGAGTCATTGGTTTGACTCCATAGTGCTTTCCCCATTTGTTCGTGGGAATTGGATTGACATTTGGGCTCACCTTCACCTGTGGCATTTTGTGGGCAAGGCCAAAGGGAATTTTTTAAAACCCTGAACTTTGACTTCTAGAGGGAAAGTGTTTATGACTTCAGTATCTCTACAGCCTTCCCGCTGTAAAGGTAGAGATCATGGAGGTGAATGCTGATTAAATGGAAGGAGCTCTATTGAGCTCTCCATCCGTTATCTCTGCTCTTCCCCGGAATCTGTAAGGCAGGTCCCACTTTGCAAATATAGATGCAGAGACACAGAAAGGAAGGCTTCCCAGCTGCTGCAATTCTTACCCTGCTCAGTTTTCCCCTAAAGCGCTGGCTACTGCATCTCATCCTCCAGCTGTACCAAGCTCTTTCTCTCCTCCTCCCAGCTCTCTCTCTGTCTCTCTTAAAATTCTTAGTGCTATTCCTCGCTGGACCTTCTAGTTAATTAAGAAAGCTTTTGTGAAGGAATCAGCAATGAGGATAGTCTTATCCCACGATGTTTTGGGGCCTCCATTCTGGTGGACTTGTAAGACAGTTTGTAAGTGCCCATGGTCTACCTGGATGCCACTCACAGGTCCCTCCAGGTGCATTTGTTTTCTCACCTGCAGGGTGGGAGAAGCAGTCAGAGACCAGAGGTGTTTGGGAGACCTGCCTCTCTATAGCCCTGAACCTGGTGGAAATGATATCATGGCTCCAGGCTGCAGCCGGACAGTTTTCACCCTGATAGAGTCAGGTGGATGATGTGATGGGCACTTACTGTGGAAAAGAGAGGACTTGGGACCTGCTGATGGCCTGTCGGGGCCATGGTCATCAGTTCCTGGCAGTGGACATTGTCTGTGCCTCAGGAATTTCTGCTTGTTGCCTTTTCCTGCAACTAAGCTACTGCCCACCCTATCTCCTTCTTTCAGAAGCTTCTTATCCCTGTCCCTGGTCTTTCCCACTACATAATCCTTCTAAGGCAGGAGAGCTGAGTGGTTAACCATAAAGGCTCTGGAGAGACAGTGCCTGGGCTCCAATGGCAGCTCTACCTCTTGCCACCTGTGCAGCTTTGGGCACACAGCTTGCTGTGCTCTAGGGTTCCCATCTGGAAGGAGTGCACTCTCACAGGGTTGATGGGGATTACATGAATGAATGCACTGACACTTGAACTGACACTCTTACAACAACCCTCAGGAAATGCAGTTTTTACTGCTCTGCCAGGCTGCTGACCTTGCCACCTCCTGCTGACAGTGCCCCAGCACCTAACCCATTCAGGAGAAGCCCACAGTGGCCCAAGGGTGGGTCGTGGGTTCCCAGCCCACCCTGCTCACCTGAGTTTTGCTTCTCATTCTGCTCAGTGAGGGAACCAGGCCAGATTATTCCCAAGGTCTTGTGCTCTGCCATGCCAGACCTTCTGACATCCCGTGTGGTCCAGCCTCTCCCTCTGGGCCCTGGCGCCCTACAGCCTGCCATGGCAACCCGGCCGGGACCACCTGTGCCCTGGCATAGGGATCTGCTTCCTCCCTGTGCTTCCTTCTCGGGGTGTCTTCCTTGTACTAACTGAAAGCTCCTTGAGAGTAGGGGTCATGCCTGCCCCGTAAGGGGTTATGTCCAGTCCCTGGCACTGGGCCTGCTCTAGTGAACACTCAGTATGTCACTATTATTAATCACCCACTATTCCAGCAAACATTTATTAAGCACCTGTTGAGTTCCTTGACCCTACACAGGACATCCCTGGGCTTCTTGAGTCTGGTGGAAGCTAATTGTCAGTCTTCTTAAGGAATGGCTCAAATAAATGTACTTTGCGGGGCTAACTCCTAACACAGGTGCAGGTGCTTGACAATAGGGCTCATTCTGCGTCAGCCGCCTTGCCTCCTCCAGTGGAAGCCCCACAGCATCTGGCACAGCGTGGGGATAATATTAATAATATTAATAATAGGATTCAGTGTGTGCCTCCCAAATCTAACTCATGGGGGTGATGACAGTGTTAGCAGCGCTGTGCTGCGGGGACGGTCCCAGGCTTCTGTCTTGTGCGCAGGGATGAGTACTGAGCCCTTTATTTATATACTCTTGTCTCTCATCCACATGTGCACTTTCAGTCCTTGTTTTTATTAAACAGCTGAGGAAACACTTTCACAGACCCATTGTCACGCAGCCTGAGGCTGGCAGCTCTGGGATTCACACCCTGGTTTATTTGGCCCCCAAGCCCCACCTTATGCCCCCATCCCCTGAAGGAGGCATGGCAAGAGTGCAGGGGGTAGTTAGTGCTGCAAGGCTTGGGAATTCCAAAGCAGCTGATCCGTGTCTCCCCTGCACACTTTTGGGAGGAATTGAAATTAAGCAAAAAATAGAGCCTGTCAGCAAGACAGCTGCCAGCTTTCTCTGGGAACACATCGCCTTGATTTATCTTCCCAGGTTAGGTGAGCCCAGCTCTTGGGGTATCACAGAGAAATAATGAGAACACAGCAAGACAAGTCACTGCCTCTCCCTTCCTCAGAAGGAGATAAGTGGATACCTTCTTTGTGGTATCTGCTTCGAAGAAATCTTGCCTCACACATCTGGAAGAAAGAGAAAGTGAGGCAGAACTTCTTGCTAGCAAGGATTTTGAGAGACTGAATGACTCAATCTTGGCCTCATGGCACCACCTTTTCATCTTGTGCAGCAGTATTGCTGCCTTCTTGGCTGGATTTCCGAGGTGTTAGGATCTACCTGTGCTGACTCGGGCTGGTGCTGAAGTTTACAACGTGACTGATGACTTCTGCAAGAGAGGGAAGAAAGAATAAAAGCCACAGAAGCAGACGGAGAGGAACGATGCTGCCATACACACACTCGGAGACCTTTCTGGGCTCCCACCACAAACGGCATTCCTCGCACAACTCTGTCGCCAGCGGCCCCTTCACCTAGTTCTCTTCATTCTGTACCTTGTACCCCATTTTGCTAGCCTCTGCCACCCGGGGGAACGTAAGTTCTCTAGTTCCCAGAGCATCCATCTGCCCCTCCTGTATGTTTCCATCCATCCCACATTTAGGTGTAGCTGATGTAAGAAGATGCTCTCTTCTCGATTTAGAGGTGGAGTGGGCAGCACCATTCCAGGGTCCTCAGGATGGAGGAATCAAATATGGATTAGAGTGGACTTACTGGTATTCTACTATGGAATTCTTGTGACTCTAGCAATGGAAGATGTCTCTATATCATTGACATAGAGACAGTGGCCATGGGAGTTGCTGAAGGTAGGGAGAGGTCAGAAGAAGTGTGATTTTGGGGCATTTTTGGGACTTGGAATTGTCCTGAATGATATTGCAGGGACAGATGCAGGACATCACATATTCTGCCATAACCCACTGAACAGACTGGGGGAGAGTGTAAACTACAATGTAAACATGCTGTGTAGCAATGCTCCGAAATGTTTTCATCAATTGCAGTGAATGTACCACACTAATGAAAGAAGTTTTCAATGTGGGAGGAGTGACGGGTGTGGGGAGTGGGACATATGGGAACTTCTTATACTTTTTAATGTCAAATTTTGTGTGATTTAGGTATCTTTAAAAAAAAAATTTAAAAAAAAGATGTTCTCCTGGTGGTAGGCAAGAAAAGCCACTACTGGAGAGTCAACTGGGGGAAGCACTGAATGGGGAGGGCCAAGAAAGGAATGGTGCACTGGGGCCTGAGGAGCCAAGAGGCCGAGAGGAGAGGCTCAGCGGAGAGAATGGGGCTTGGGGCTGTGCTCTCCTGCCGGGCGATTCCTGGACCCTGGGCCAGGGCGTCCTTATTTGTCCAGAGTTCTCCTATCAGGTTTAGTAGCCCTGGCCCTCAGTACTCTTTAGGCAGGGACATGGGAATACAGTGGAGCAGGGAAAGTGGAACCTGCTGATTCCCAGGCCTTGAGGGGGTGTTCTGATGTCATCAATACCCCAGAAAAATTCTTACAGTAGGAGAAATTGAAAAAAAAAATTATTTTAAGTTGTAGGTTTACAGAAAAATGCAGGAAATGTAGAGTTCCCATATCCCCTTCCCCGCTGCCATTATTAACACCTGGCATTAATGTGGTACATTTGTTATAATTGAAAGATTACTATTACAACTACTATTATCTATAGTCCATGGTCTACATTAGTCTTCATTGTGTGGTACAGTCCTATGATTTCTTTAAAGTTTTTTTTTATTCTAACATATCTACAACCTAAATTTTTCCTTTTTAACCACATTCAAATGTATGTTTTAGTGCTGTTAATTACATGCACAGTGTTGTGCTATCATCACCACAGTCCATTACCTAAACTTTGCGTTCCCTCAAACAGAACTCTGTATCTCTTATGCAATAACTCCCTGTTCCCTTCCTCTCCTGGGTGACATCCTTAGACATGTCTTTTGGTGAACACATGTCCACCTTTCTGTGACTTTTCACCTAGCATGGAATTGCTGCGGCATCGGTTATGCATATTTTCAGCTTTCGTAGATAGCACAAAACAGTTTACCAAAGCGGTGGTGGTTTCTTTAGAATGTCTGTCCACTGGCCACATATGAGAGTTCCACTTGTTCTGCAGCAAAGCCTGTCCTTGGCATTGTCTATCTTCTTAAGCATAGCCAATGTCGTGGAAGGAGCTAACACCTTTTCAGCGGTCACACAGCAGGTAGGCAGCAGACATGGAAATGCTCCTGGAGAGAGAATGGTTATTGTTTGATGAAACCAGAAGCTGTGGGGAACATCACCCCATGTTGCGGGCCCTGGCAGGTGGAGGCCAGGTGGGCCCCTTCTCGTGTGATGTCAGCACTGCTGTTGCCCTTGGCCGGGACCACCGCTTGGCTGCAGGAATACCCAACAGACCATGTAATAATTCTTCCTTGGGTGACTTTAATGGGCCCGACCCCAACAAAACAAACTTGGCTTCCAGCCTGCCTGTGGACCTCAGTAAATATTTAACAGGCTGCGTTCTCCGTTCGCTGAGGCCTGGTGCCATCCGTCACTGCCCCCTTCTCTTCTGTAAGCAGCCCTTCTCTGCTGACCAGGTCCCCGTCCTGAAATTCTGCACGATGCCGTCCCGAGGCTGGCTTCTCTGTGCTGGCAGCTCATGGCTTTAACTGGGCTGCATGCAGGCTTGGCTCGGGTAAGTCTGTGACTTAGTGAAAGGTTATCACAGAATTTGGACGCCCCCTTTCTGAGTCCCTCTTTTCTGGATTCCTCCACTCACTCTTCCACTATTGTGCCGCTGTGAGCTCTGCTCTCTCTTTCTTCAAGAGGGTGAGGTCCCCTGAGTTTTAGCCACCTGCATGGTGCCGTCTGGTACCTTGGCTGCGAATCACACAGAGCAGGAAGTCCTCCCTCGCTGAGATTGGTTTTCCAGGTTGATCCCACTCCAGGACCTGCCTGCTTTCAGTCCCTCTGCTTTGAGCTAGTTGTTTTTTTTTAAAAAATTGTCCAGTGTTTATAACTGGTATCATAAGAGGGCACGACCAATAGGAGCTGTTCTACCATTGCCAGAAGTGGAATCTCTAGAAACCTTCTCTCATTTAAACGAGAGTATGTCTCAGAGGATAAGGAGCACAGCTTTGGAGTCAGGCCCAACCTGGTCCTGCCCCTTAGAGTCTCACCTGTGGAGTGGAGAAAACAAAGCCACCTCCCAGGGGAGGGGTTGCAAATGAAATCCTTAGTTAATGTGCTCTTGGCTCCCAGCAGGGTGCTGGTCCCGGGAACGGCCCTCCCGGCTCCGTGGCCTCTGCCAGCCCTGGGAATAGCAACCGACCTGGCATAGCCACATGGCAGGCAGCGTCTTCATTTTTACTTGGAGCTGCCCAGGTGTCATGAGGGCCACTGGGTGTGGGTGGATTTTTTTTTATCCCCTCCCTCCCTGTGGCTTGCTTGCTGCCTGCTCCCTGTGTCCATTTGCTGCGCACTCTTCTGTGTTTTTACTTGTCTCCCTTTTTGTTGCATCACCTTGCTAGTTGGCTCTCTGCGGCGCTCGCGGGCCGGGCCGTCCTCCTCAGTGTTTGTGGGCCTGGTGGCTCTCCACAGCGCACGCACGAGCG
Source organism: Dasypus novemcinctus (assembly GCF_030445035.2). NCBI lineage: Eukaryota > Metazoa > Chordata > Mammalia > Cingulata > Dasypodidae > Dasypus > Dasypus novemcinctus. The sequence continues at coordinate 91,273,003 of NC_080686.1, forward strand.
AGCCTGCCTTCACAAGGAGGCCCCGGGACGTGAACCCAGGGCCTCCCATATGGTAGATGGGAGCCCAACTGATTGAGCCACAGCTGCTTCCCTGTGGGTGGATTTTTAAGAAGGAAACATACGCACTCCTTCCTGGGTGCTTCGTGCACCGGCCCCTGGAAATGTGTGTGTGGGTGGTGCGCACAGCAGGGGTGGTGAGGAGGTGGCCTGGTGTTCCCGGCCACTGGAGCTTAAGCAGAGGCAGGTGCCCCTCGGCCATGGCGTCTGTGGCAGAAAGAATAATGCCTCCTTCCACCCCGAGGAGGCCCTGGGCCCGATCCCCAGAACCCGTGAATATGTTACCTTACACGCCACAGGGGCCTTGGTAGAAGTGATAACGGTTAAGGACCTTGAGACGGAACGATGATCCCCAATCATCTAGGTGGGCCCAGTATCATCACCAGAGTCTTCAGAAGTGGAGGAGGGCCAGAAGGATCAGTCACAAGGAGACGTGACCGTGTAGGCAGGTCAGAGAGGCTGTGGTGCTGCCTTCCGAGGAAGGGGCCAAAAGCCAAGGGGCGCAGGTGGCTTCTAGGAGCTGGAAAAGATGCCCTAATTTTAGCCTGCGGAGACCTCTGTCAGACTCCAGACCTACAGGAACAGAAGATAAACGTGTGCTGTTTGAACTGCCAAGTTTGTGAAAATGTATTACAGCAGCGATAGAAAACAAATGTACATAGCTTGTAACAAATGCTGTGGAGGGGTGGTGTATGGGAATTCTGCACAGTGTGCACGATTGTTTTGTAAGTTCACAACTTCTCTAATAAAAAGTATGTATTAAAAAAATGAATCCCCCCCCAAATCAAGAGAGAAATAAAAGATTAATTTCCATAATCTTTAAAAAAAGAGAAGAAAATGAATATAACTGCTACTGATGGCAGTTGGCGTAGCGGTCTAGCTCATGGGTTTTAGAGCCAGACTGCCTGGCCTCAAATAGACAACAGTTCTATGATTCTATGATTTTCTAGCAGTGTGCCCTTAACCAAGTCGCTTAACCTCTCCGTGCCTGAGGTTTCTCATCTCCAAAATTGCATAATAATAGTCTAAAACTGATGGAGTTGTTGGGAAGATTTTGTGAGGATTATATACATGCGAAATGCCTGAAAGTAAGTTTTAGCGACTGCATTCCACGTCGGCATCCTTGCTGGGCAGTGCAGGGGGGTGGAGGGGTGGAGGGCAGAGGGGTGGAGGGGCAGAGGGATGGGGGGCGGAGGGGTGAGGGGCAGAGGGATGGGGGCGGAGGGGTGGAGGGCAGAAGGGCGGGGGGCAGAGGGGCGGAGAGGCAGAGGGGCGGGGGGGCAGAGGGCAGAGGGGCAGAGGGGTGGAGGGATGGGGGGGTGGAGAGGTGGGGGCAGAGGGTGGGGGGTGGAGGGGCTGAGGGGTGGAGGGGTAGAGGGGTAGGGGCGCGGAGGGGCAGAGGGGCGGTGGGATGGGGGGCGGAGTGGTGGGGGGCAGAGGGGCGCTGGCTTTGGAGACAGGCTTTCTGGCCTTAGGATGTGGCTCTATTGTCACTCTTACTAGTTGGAAGCAGCGTTCCTGTCTGTGCACCCCATCTCCTCATCTATAAAATGGGGACAGCACTACCAGGGTTGTTGGGGGACTGTAGCCTCAGATGCGGGGGCAGAGCTCTCAGCAGGGTGGGCAGTGGGCGCTCACCCAAGGGCCATCGTTGATCTTGTTGGGTGGGCTGGTGAAAGGCTGGACCTCAAGCCCTGCGCACTGTGGATGGATGTCTCCCTCAGTTACCTCTGGAATCATTTAAGCCCCCTGGGTTGGGGAGACAAATCGGATCTCCAATACCCAGACCAGGACTTGGGACCTCACCGGTGAATGAGTGGGTGAAAAAGGAACCGGCCCAGGCCCTGCGGGGGAAGCTCACAGGGCAGGGCTGGGCTTGGAGGGGTGCCAGGATTTGGTGGTTGTCTTGAAAAAGAAATGAAACGAGAAGGAGGACTTCCCACCTGCTGACTTAGAAGCCCCTCAGCTCCCTGCCAGAACCTCTCACCCCCACGGGGTAGCCCAAGCCTCGGCCCGTGCTGGCCTCGCTGTCAGGGGGCCTCTCACCCTGCCTGGGTCCTTGTCTCCTGCCAGTTGAAGGGACACCCTCTTCCCCGCCGCCTCAGGGTAGCTCTGCAGAGCCCTTGGTGCTTGGGGAGAAGCAGCACTGGCCCGAAAGCCTCTGTGGAGCCCTGCCTCTCCTTCATTTGGGTCCCAGAGCGGCAGGGACGGGCTTTTAGTGAGCACTGCCTTGAGTGCGTTAGAGGATACAGGCCCTCAGAATTAGGGTCAACCATGAGGGAGGAGGAATTACCTCCTCCTGCTCTGGGTGTGTGATTGTGACAAGATTGTTTCTGTCCTCCCAGGCCCCATGACTGACCTTTCGACCTGGAGGGAATTAAAAAGATGCCCCTCGCGATGGCCATGCCTGTCAGTCGCCCGGAGCTTCGCTTGAGGATTTTCTGAGCCTGATGGATTTACAGTGACCGTGGGCCGCCCGGGGAACAAGGCTGCGGAAGCGTTCCCTGGAATTACGCACGCCTGCCCGTGTCTGGATGCGAAGCACGGTGGAAGCGTGGCCCTGGTGAGTGCTTTGTGGCTCCCAGGGGCCCGTGGGGGCCGGGGACCCCAGCTTCCGGCGAGGGCTGAGGCCTCTGTCTCTGTGTCGTGCGGGAGGGTTTGGTTGGTCTCTGCCGACGACCTCTGGGGACTCCCTGTGAGGTGTGAGGCCCCTCTCGGTGCCCACGTCCCACATGTTGTCGTGCGCTTGCCTGGCGGTGGCTGTGGCTCTCCTGGCTGGCCTGCTGGGCCTGCTGCTGTGGCCGTGAGTCCAAAGCGGCTGGCGTTTCGTCAGCTCAGGCCGTGTGTCTGGCGCAGTGGTGGGCACTTGGGGGACATGGATGGAAGCGGAAAGGCCTTTCTGGGGACCCGTCACTCTTCCCTCTGCTGCCTTGTGTCATCGTACATGGCAGACCTCACTCATTTTCTGGGTTTGTGTGTGTCTGCCTCCACCAGACTCTAAGTGTCTTGAAGGCAGGAGCCCTGCCTTGTGGCTGTGGTCTCCCAGGAACAGTTGGAGGATCTGGTTTGTGGCCTCTTGTGCTGAAGGGAAGGCGAATTAGGATGTGGCCGCCCCTGCCACAAGTTATGAGTAGAATTGTGTTCCCCCGAAAGATCTATGGAAGTCCTAATCCTGGTGCTTGGGAAGGTAACCTTTGGAAATGAGGTCTTTGGGGCTGGATCCAAGCTCAGATGAGGTCACGCTGGAGTAAGACGGGCGCTATTCCAGTGTGACCGGTGTCCTTGGAAGACGAGGAAGCACCGGGCAGAGAAGGCGTGGAGGATGGACAGAGACTGGACGATGCATCCACTAGCCAAGGAGCACCAAGGAGGCAAACAGCAGGAGCTGGAAGAGGCAAGGAAGGATTCTCCCCCACGGTTTCAGTGGGATCTGGCCCTCCTAACACATTTTGGACCTCTGGTCTCCTGAACAATATATTTCCATTGTTTTAAGCCACCGAGTTTGTGATACTTTGTTATAACAGTCCTAAGGCACTAAAACTGGAAGATATGCATGGGGGCTAACTTCTTGGTGCTATGATTAGAGCTGTCAGTAGCTTGAGACCTTCTTGTTAGAGCTGTGAGGGTCTGTGGGCAGGGCTTCTGGGGAGCAGACGGACCTGCAATTGAATGTCTAACACGAACAGAGTCTGGGCACGTGACTGATTCCCTGACCTGCTCTGGTAGATCGGGGTGAACTACCATGGGATTGGTGTTGAGGACCACACAATATACGATGATTTGTGGCACACCCAGCCTCACGCCTGGCACGTAGACGACACTCAGTCCTTGGAAGTGGGGTAATGTTGGTTGGGGAGGGTGCTGCTGGGAGCCCATCAAAGACTTCCTGAGCAGAGCCAGGTGGGCAGTGATGGGCTTTGGACTTGGGCCCTGCTGGTTGGCATGCACAGCTGAGTAAAGGTTACGGCTGCTGGGACCCATGGGAAGGCCAAGTGGCAGGTGCACAGCAGGCAGGGAAAGGAGCCTTGTTTCAGCTTGAGGCAGGGACGCTTGGCATCCAACGCCCGTTGTGGTTCTGGAACTGACAAGCAGAGGAACTGGCCTTCCGGGGCCTGACTTGGCAGGCTGCGAGGTTGATAGCCCCCAGGGATGTTTGCTTTAAGGCTAGGCTGCCCCACAGAAGAGTGGCAGCTCAAACAATGAGTGCCCTGGGCACTCAGGTGACCCGGGGCCACCTGGCATTGGGCTCCCCAGACTGCACTTGGGCAGGGCCTTGGCTTGGATTGTGACTGAGTTCCCGGATCTGCTCTTCTGCCCAGCGACACTTGCGCTTGGAGGCCTTTTTGGGCCTTCGGATGTGAATTCTGTCCCTCTGGATTTTGCACGCTCTTCTCGTCCATAGCTCTTAGATGTGGTGTGAATTTGTATTCCATTTGGCAAGTTATTTGGCTTCATGCCTTTCTCCCACACTAGAAAGTAATCTCTCCGAGGGCAGGAAATATGGCTGTCATGCTCAAAGGCTGAACTCACAGTAGGTGCTTTATGCCTTGCATCATTGTTGGCCAGCTCTGATGGCACCTCTTGGGGGTTCTTTGGCTTTCCTGAAAATGACTGGCAAAAGGGAAACGGCCTCTTTTTATCACTTACTCACCGCAGCCGTCCCACTGGGTGGCAGTGGGGTCTCCATTTTCTATCTGAGAAGTGTGAGGCTCTGAAGGGCCCCGTGACGCACTCAAAGTTCTTTATCCAGAAGAAGGCCTAGTGGGATGTTGAGACCTGCCTGGTATCTTACACCGAACCCCACATCAGTGGTGGGGAAAAGGCTTCTTCCTGGAGGTCTTCAGGAGGATGCATGCACTTCCTGCTTTGGAAGGCTCTCTAGGTCCTTGTCCTCCAGGCGAGACAGACTTTCAATGCTCACAGCTCTGGGCAGCCAGGTGCAGTGCTGGGGATGATGCAGTCGGTAAGGATGGGGCCCCTGCCCAGCCTCAGAGGCTTCGGGTCTGGAGGAGGCCCTTGGATAAGTGGGATTTGCAGCAGTGGGTGGAGGGTGCCGTGCTTGCCATGCACAGGTGCCCCGTGGTTGTGCAGGGGCAGGGAGAAGGACTCATTGAAGGGAGGGGGCTCTTGGAGGCCGGGGGAGAGTTTTGAGGGCCGGAAAATTGGGCTGAGCTCCCAGTGATGGGCAGAGCACCTGCCCCGTCCTGGGGATGTGGGGGCCTCAGCAGAACAGCAAGAGGGGAACAGAGGCACAGCACTCTTTGGCAGCCCCAGCATCGGGCCGGGTGGGGGCCTTGCCCCCTCCCCCTTCTGCCTTCACAGGCCTCTGACTCCTCTTGGTTCCCGACCTCCCCGCTGGCCCCCACCCCTCATCCCCCTGCTGCCGCAGCTGCGCCCTCACTTATCACATGGCCCACAGCCCTGTTTGCTCTTGGTTTATCAGTTCCCTCCCTAGGACAGCCCCCTCGTGGGGGTCCACGGTGGTCCGGGTTATCTCCTGCTCCTCCCGGGAGGGTGAGGGCCAGCCCAGGCCTGGCCAGACAAAGAACGGTCATGGCAGGACACGGGCCCCCACCGGGACTCTCATTACCTGCTTCACTACTGAAGTGACTGCAGCACCGAGGGCAAAGCAAGGTTACCCAGAGTCAGGGTTTGAACTTGGTTCTCATTTGAGGTCACAAGCCTGCGTGGCTGGAGCTGAGAGATGCAGCCTGGCCGCAGGCAGCTGTGTGGCCTGGGGGCGGACACCTGCCCTCTCCGGGCCTCGCTGGTAGGGGAAGTCTCTAAGGGTCTTCTGAGCAGGGGCACTGTAAGGCCTACTTAGGGGGGGCCAGCATAACCCCCTGGGCACCTTGGTCATGGGACGGGCAGTGTGCTGCCGCCCCTCCACTCTGGGCCCAGGCCCGCTTCTGTTGCCCTCTGCGTTGGCGCGGGCAGGTTGCATTTCTCTTTATAGCGGGTGAGCTTAGCCTGATCTCATCTCCTGAGTCTGCCTGCAGCAGCTTGGAGGAACCCATTTCCCTTCGAGCTCTGTTGCCCCCAGCGCCTGCGAACCCAGGCCCGGCCCAGCTGGCCGTGGCTTTCCTTTTAACCGACGGCCCCCGTGTGCTTGACGGCCTGTGCTCTAGTTCTGCGGGGCTGCCCTGCACCCCCACCCCAGCCCTGCATGGGCAGCTCAGCCGGCGTCCCTGGAGATGGCTCAGGTCCCTGGCCCTGCTCTCTGCCCTGCTCGAGGCGCAGGGCTGTGCCAATCTCCCCAGCCTGTGAGGGCAGGGGTCCTGGGTAGGCCGCTGTGCGGTTGTTCATTGGCTGCTGTTTATGAATCCTCGAGGGGGCCCCTTGAGCCTTCCGGCCAGGCAAGGCGCGTGTGCCCCCCTTTACATTTGAGGGAACAGAGGTTCCGTGAGGTCCAGGAAGTGGCCAGCGTCACTGAGGGAGGGGACACTGGTGTTGGGCGCCAGCCTGGGGGCCTCCAAAGTCTGCTCCTGCTCAGCTGGGGTTTCCCAAGGTGAGCTGCTGATGATGGGCAAGAGGTTTTAGGCCACGGACGGACTGGCTTTTAAAAAATTAGTTGTTTCGTATTTATTTTAATTTGAACTGAGAAGACCACAGTTGGTACAGAAGACCTATGATTTTATGATATCACTGCTTAGGACGTAGATAAAGTAGATATTTAACTTTTGGAAAGGCCTGCTTTGCCTAACTATTGAGGTAGTGAGTGGGCATAGCAACTCCTGAAGAGGGCTGAAATAAGGGGTGCAGATCCTCACTTCGATTTGGGGTGCTTTTGCTGCGTGGCTCTGGCTACATCACTGGAGACAGGGACCTGGGTAGCTCTGTGTCCAGGCTTCATGTCAACTATGCCATTTACTCCGTTTTTTCCCTAATTCCAGAAAATTCATGATGCAGTGACTGCTCACTGGGTCTAAAGGTAGATTGAAAACTAAAGGAATCCCAGAATGGGAGCGTCATTATCCTCCCATAATTCTGCTGAAATTGGCTGTGGCTGCTCATCTGGGCCCTGCCAGATTCATTGTATTTAGTGAACACCCAAAGTTTTCCAGTCCACCCCTGGGTTACTCCCTAACATTGAGTTATGAAATAGTAAATGTTCCCATTAGGCAATCAACTGACGACTCATTTTTCATTCATTACTTCTCAATAAATCAGGGATAATATTACCCACGGGGTTTATTGTAAGGATTAAGTAAGAGAACAAATTGAAGGTCTTAACTCAGTGCCTGGCATGTGATATGCACTCAGGGAATGGTAGCTATTTTTAAATGAGATGGTAAAATGGAATTTAGAAGATCAAAACATTAAATTTAACATTCGATTTAGCTCTGAGCTTCTTTAGCACAGCACCCTGGGTAGGTTGTATTTGTGTCTAAATCAGCATTTGGTAAACTTCTGTAAAGGGCCCGATAGTACATGTTTTTGGCTTTGTGGATCATGCAGTCTCTGTCTTAACTGCTTGACTCTACAGCTATAGCAGGACAGCAGCAGTAGACAATATGTAGACAGTGGGCACGGAGATATTTCAATAAAACTTTAACAGTAACAAAAACAGAAACAGGCCAGTGGCCTGTGAGCTGTAGTTTGTCCCTTGGTCTCAAGGAAGGAAACGTGTTTGTCTTTGAAACAGAGAAAATGCTCCGGGATCATAAACACTGAAAAAAAAATTTGTAAGTTGATGTCCTCTTACAATACAGATGACATCCTTTATCATTCATGTTTTGCAAGTGTTTATTGAGGGCCTGCTCTGCCCTGGTATCAACCCATAATGAAACCTTAAGGTGTATTTATTTTGGCAGCGTGCTGGACTGGCAAGGGTCGATCTGAGTGATGCTGTAGAGTTTTCAGTGTTGGGTACACTGCCCAGCCCTTGAAACACAGGCCTTGATGCTAGTTTGAGTGGGCTTCTGGTCCTCTCAGCATCCTACCACTTAGGGGTGGCCAGGACCGTCACACAAGACCCCTGGCTCATGACACCTGCAGGGACTGAAAAAGTGTAATTTTTGGAGCAAACCCAAACCAGGTTTTTGGAGCATTGCTCTTTCCTAGCTGTGTGGCTTTGCTCAAGTTACCTAACCTCCCCGAGACTCATTTTCTCCATCTGCAAAGTTGGGGTGGTGATTCTTCTGAACCGCTAGTTCTTTCTCCAGTGCCAGCCAGCTATTTGTTCTCTAAGTACCAGTTCCCCTCCTGGGGGCCCGGGGCCTTCTGTCCTCACCCCTCCCGCGCCTCTGGCTATTCAGTGGGAGCCGGTGGGAGACCGAGGACTGCAGCCCCCTCCTCCTGAGTGAGTATTCAGTGTGAGAAGGCTTGAAAAAACACTGGCCTGTGGAATTCGGAAGTTAATGAAGGGAGCAGATTCCAGGAGGGCCTGTGTGTGACCTCCCCACCCCTTCCCCCACCCCGTTACCCCTGAGTGCCTTCGAAGGCCATTGAAGGTTTATGGCAACCGCACAAAAGGACTGTGGCCTTGGCCGTTGGAAGTCTGGGCCAGGGGGCGTGAGTTTGAGCCTCCTCCCCCTGCAGTGCCTGGCTAACCCGAGGGAGGCCTTGGACACAAACTTGGTTGGCCATCTTTGGAGAAGAGAGTGCCTCTGATAACGTGAAATGATTCTCAGCTGAGGCTGTGTGCGAGATTTGACAGATACCTAGTGGCCTTAAAACCAGAGGCCAACCATTTTTATGGCTCTGATCTTCTGACCTGAGTGATTTGGACCAGTCGGGGCTAAAGAGACAGGCTTTCGTGGACTGATAAGTCGCAAGATACATTCTCTGTTTCTGGCGTTTAGAACCTTCCGGGGGAAGAGGCTCTGGCAGAGCCAGGCGGCTAAAGCACCGTCGCTTGTGATGTCACCGGCCAGCACCCGCCAGTGATACCACCGTGATTGATGGGCCGTGCTGGCTTGGGTTCCTCCAGGACGGAGCCCAGCTGGGGCCCTTCCGGTAACCGCGGGACTCTGCGTGGCCGTGGCGAGCCCCCCGCGAGCTTCCCGGCCTTGGCTGTGAGCGCGTGTGGCAGCCTGCCCCGGTTGCTCTCGCCTGTGACCTTGCTGGGGAAGCCGATTATTTCCCGGGCCAGGGACCGTCCCCCTCTGCTTTCCCTGGCAGCCGTGCTGGCCACGCTGATAGCTGGTTTCCAGGGCTAGTGGTTAGGGAAGGGGGCGCTTTCTCTCCCCATCCTGGCTGCCCCCACCTATCACCCCACATCGGGGAGGGGGTTTCTAGGGAGAGAGGGCCAGCCCCACCTGATTACTAGGAACCTCGCATACCCCCCACCCCCTTCACGGTGGCTTATCTGGCTCGGATGAGAAGCAGCTGCCCTGGTGAGGACTCTGAGTCACTCTGAAGATCGGGACTGAGTTTAGCCAGAACAGGGTTTGAGTGGGAGGTGATGACATAAACAAATAAACATTCGGCCAGCAAGCGCCTTGTGCACCCAAGGGCCCCGGAAGCTTTTTGTTGTTTGTTCAGTTAACACGGGTACGCTCATAAGAATAAAAGGAATTTCTCTCCTGGAAAAAGTGCTCTGGGGAAGTCCGTGGGGCTTGTTAGAAAACCTGGGACCCCAGAAGCACCCTGTCTGGGGCCTCTTGGGTAGGATGCTTGACCTCTCTGAGCCTTTGTTTCCTCATTTGTGAAGCTGTTTATCGAGAAAGTCAGATGACAAGAGACATAGAAACAGGCCAGTTGCTCGTCCTCTCCCACTGGCCACATAGTAAACCATGAATCTAAACCAGGCTGTGAGTCACAGGCCGGCTCTGTGACTGTGTCCTGTTGCCCCCCTGCTGAGTCACCCCCGGCAACGCTTGGGACTTGGGGGGGCTCCAGCTCTTCCGTGCTCCGTGGGGTGGCAGTCCCAGCCGGGACTCACACGGGGGTCGGGAGGACCAGACGAGTCACCCCCAGAAAGGTGTCCCAAGAGCAGGAGGGTTCGGCCTCGCTGGGTGGTGCTCTGTTCACCGGCGATCTGGAGGGACGCACAGCCGGTGTCAAGCCAAGCCTCGCTTCTCGGGCGCGAGGCGGTGGCGGAGGAGACGCGGGAGGGCAGGTCCTTTGAGGCGGGCAGCACTGGACCGCCGAGGCACATCACTGGCTGGGCAGCCCTGCCGGGCGCCCCGCACCCTGCAGGCTTCGTGGGCTCCTGCTGCTGGTAGCGCCTTGTCCGGTTGTCACATCTGCAGTGGAGCTTTGGGGTGGCTTCTCTGCCTAATAAGAATTGTCCGGATCTGAAACACCAAACCAGAGGTCAGGCAGTGTCCTTTGTCCTTCCTCCTGCTCCAGCCCACGATCGCCCTGCGGCAATGGTGCGGTGCATTGCTTTAGATCACTCCTTTGAAGAAGTGAAAAACTAGAGAGCAGAGGGGAAGCCCAGAGCCGCCTTCTCCCATTCCATTTCCTTCCCTCCGTGTGAGCGCTGTCCTCTGGATCTCGGGGTAGCGCTGGGCCGTGTTCTTACACGTGTACGACACGTCCACCCAGAGGCCACCCGCAGCACCGTTGGAGTGTGTCACAGTGCTTCGGTAAGTGGCGTAGCGCTGGTGGCGCCCGCCTGTGCTCTTTGCCTGGTTAGTTGGGGCAACGGCGCTGCTGGGTGCGCACCTCCTGCCCTTGTGCTGGCCGTGTGGTTGTTTCTTGGTTCCTGCGGCCATGGGCAGTGGCCATCCTCCCTCACACATGGCTCAGGCGCATGTACGAGAGCGTGCCGTCAGCGTGCCCGAGGAGGGCCACCCACGGGGCAGGCGCCTCTTCAGCCTTCCACAGGCTTGCTCTGTTGCACTCTGGTTGGCATCATCTGTTGACCGGGTGTCTCCCGAGGGCAGGGCTTGCCTGGCACTCGCTGCTGTGACCCTGTGCCTGGTCAGTGCCTGCACGTGGGGTCAGCTCACTGCACAGGTGGAATGAATTCTGGAAGGAGAGGAGGCAAGCACTGAGGAAAAGGCCAGGGTGTGGAAGGAGCAACACCAGTGGGGCGCTCAGTAGAGAGAAGAAGAAATGGGGGCAGCGGTGGAGCAGGGTGGGCAGGGACAAAATTGGTGCTGAAAGGATAATGCAAAAAGGCAAACAGAGGTGCCCGAGCCTGGGTTGTGAGGCAGGAGATAAGGGCCCCGGGAACTACAGTGGGTGGCCTTTTGGGGAGCAGATGAAGCCGGGTCTGCGAAGGTGTGGAGGGCTGGGTGGGGGCACTGGGTACTGGGGTGGGTCCAAGGGTCCTGGGGGGTCTGGTCCCAGCTGGGCCTCTGCAGGGTCTCTGCCGGGGGAGCTGGGGAGGGCCCCCCTGGATGCTCTAGGAGCCAGCTTCGGCCCTGGAGAGTTAAGGAAGGAGGACGCTCGGCCCACTGCAGCCCGAAAGGACATGCCAGGGCTGCTCCTAAAAGGTCAGGGGAGGAAATTGCTGGAAAGAAGATCAAGAGCACAAGAGGCGATTAAACCTGGAAAGTTTTGGAAATTAAAAAGATTCGAAATGGAAAATTTGTGTTTGGTAACGGGAAATAGTCTTGCATATATTACGAATTCACTTTTTTCCCCGACTGGACCCGCTTCTCCTTGTGGCTTAATCCTTCAGCAGCTCCTGGGTGCTGAGCCTTAGCAAGCTCCTTGGCTCTCCTGCTGCCAAGAGGCACAGGACGCTGGCCTCGAACCTCCCTAGCCCCTTTGTTTTTGGAACGTCTCTCTTTTGGGGATCAGGGACAGGTGCTAGACCCACCCGCATGGTACCCTGGGGCTATGGATCCCTCTGGAAGGTCTGCCCGCTGCCCAGCCTTGGGACCCAGAGCTCTGCGTCAGTAGGGGCCTCGCCTGCAGAAAGAATTTCCCTCGGGGTGACAGTTCCCCCAGGTCCTGCCTGAGTTGCCGGCAGGTCTTGCTTGTGGCATCGTTTAATCCTTACCACAACCCTGTATCTTCTCCTTTTCCTTTTTGTTTTCCTTTCCTCCCTCCATTCCTCTCTTCCCTCCCTCCCTTCTTTCCTTCCCTTTCTTTCTCTCTCTTGCTTTATTTCTAAAAGTTGTATTGTGGTAGTGTACATGTAACACAAGATTTGCATTTTAACCATTTTCGAGTGTACAGGCCGGTGGCATTATTTACACCCGCTATGTCCAGCTCCTCTACTCTCACCACCATCCCTCGTCCAAACGGTTCCACCACCCAGAGCAGGAACGGCACCCATGAGGCAGTCCTTCCCCCTCCCCTGTACGGTCTTCACCCTCCTCGCTTGTCTCATGCTTGTTGAGCACCTACTAAGTGTAGGGCACCGTGCTGAGAACTTGGAGCCCAGAGCAGGCATATTTGCTCTCTTCTGGGCACTTTCCATGGCTTCAGCTCATCAAACCATTCATCTGACCAACCCCCTGAGGTTGCTGCTGTCACCCCCATTTCACAGATGGGGAAATAGCGGTCGAGTCAGGCTCTCAGTGTGCGCGCTCCATTTCACGAGCACTAGAGCACATGGCTTCAGAGGGCCTGGCCAGCAGCCTGGGTTGAATGTTGGCTCTGCCATGTGCTAGACATGTGACCTGGGCCATGTTCTTTAACTTCCCTCCACCTCACTTCCCCCAGCTGTAAACTGGGGTCCTCATAGTCCCTCCGTACAAGGAGAATCTATCTGTGAAGCATTTAGGAAGTGCCTGACACATACCAGGTGCTCAGGGAAGCATCATCAGGGCTCTGGCCACCCACCCAGCAGTCCAGAGGGGTCTGAACTGGCTGACCATCACAGTCGGTCAGCGGCAGTGCCGGGGTTGAGCTGGACCTGTCTTCCGTCTTTTTTCCAAACGGGAGCTCCTTTCCCCACCTTGCCTTCGTGGGTGCTTGCAAGTGGCCCCCTGGGTGGTGACCTGGCGCTTCTGAGGGTGATACCAAGAGACTGCGAGCTCCGCTGAACTTGATGACACCCCAACAGTGCCTTCCAAAGGGAGTGAGGGAACCTTGAGAACTGGGAAGAGAGGAAAAAAAGTGCCCGGCTGCTGCTTACAGGGCTAATTAAGCCATTCCTGAGGTTTCATTTGCTCTCTAGTTAACACCAAAATAAATACTTCCAAATGGCTTTGAGGTTCCAGTTGACATTACATTTTGCATTCAGAAAGCACTGGCAATTTGCACCTTCCTGAGGATGATAGATGTTTAGATAGCAGCAAAGACAAGGATAAGAGGGAAAATTGGGGGAGATTCAGGCTTGGGCTCAGCAGATTGCAGCCCTCTGGCTAGACACATCTGAGGTCCTCCGATGGGTGGGGGTCTGAAAGGGTGGGCTGTTGTGCCACCTGGAGAAACCAGTGCCATTGATATGCTACCCAACGGTAAGGTCTTATAATGGTTGATGACACCAGTGTGGAGGTGTTGATAGCACAGTTGTTTTTTATTTTTTATTTATTTTTCTCCCCTTCGCCCCCTCCCCCCCATTGTCTTCTTTCTGTGTCCATTCGCTGTGTGTTCTTCTGTGACTGCTTTTATCCTTATTAGCGGCACCAGAAATCTGTGGGTTTTTTTTGTTGCGTCAGCTCTCCGTGTGTGCGGCGCCATTCCTGGTCAGGCTGCCCTTTCTTTCGAGCTGGGTGGTTCTCCTTAGGGGGCGCAGTCCTTGTGTGTGTGGCTCCCCTATGCGGGGGACACACCTGTGTGGCAGGGCACTCCTTTGCACGCATCAGCACTGTGCATGGGCCAGCTCCACATGGGTCAAGGAGGCCCTGGGTTTGAACTGCGGGCCTCCCATGTGGTAGGTGGATGCCCTAACCCCTGGGCCAAGTCTCCTTCCCGATAGCACAGTTTTTGTGTAATTGTTACCCTTTATTAAATGCCCTACTATGTGCTAAGGTTTAAATAGCCCTCCCAGCAACTCCCAGAAGTGAATGCTGTGTGATTCTCATCCCACAGGTGTGAAAACTGCGGCTCCAAGAGGTTGGGACACTCACTCCTTCTTACCCCCAAAATGTAAAACTCTTGTGCCAAATAACAGAAGAGGCCCCAGAGGCTTTCTGGCCAGCCGGAAGCTGGACCCTTGTGCTGGCAGAGGTGACACTGACCTGCTATGTTTACAGTCCTGTGCTTCTACAGTGTCTCGTCTCTGGAAGTCATAACCTGGTGGTGCTCTGGGGAATGGCAGGAAGATATATCCGGGCTATATTGGATTGCTGGGGTGGACGGAGGACAAGGGGGTGGGGCAGGTGGAAAGCAAAAATCCTAATACCAACACTTTTGGCTGTAATACTAATGGGTTCCTGGATTATTGTCTGGTGTTTCCAATGGCCAAATTTGAGCCAGGAAGCCTGAGTTGCAAAAAGATAACGTGAAATTTACATTTTCTCCACCAAGTGCTAGCCATTTGACAGTACTTCGTTTCCCAAGTTGTAACCCTGGTAATTGTGTGGTTTGGGTTTGTTATTTTTTAAAGGAGTTACTGGGGATCGAACCTGGGACCTGGTACACGTGAAGCTTGCACTCAACTACTGAGTTACACCCGCTCTCTTTTCTCTTTTTTTTCCCCTTCCCTTCCCTTCCCTCCTCCTTTTCTTGTTGGGATTTTCAAAACTAAGAGTTTTATGGCCAGGGGTGGTTGGGTGGGGAGGGGGAAGGGTGGTGGCTGAGGATAAGAAAAGTGGGACAGAAAGAACACATTCCATGCCTGGCTGCTTCCTGAGTAGTTCCCTCTGAGCAGCAGCAAACAAGGGGCTGATTCACGTGGCTCAAGTGGCCTCCCTCGTCTGGAGCTGAGTTCCTGTGCCTTCCAGTGACTAAGGAGGAAATTCCATTTCACTTATACTGCAACTGTGCTTCGTGGTGTTCTCTATCTTAACTTTATGGCTGCCTCATCTTTTTGGAATTCGCCTTTTTTTTCCTGTACTATACAAAGGTGACACGTGGTACGGTTTCATGAAATATAACAAATTTCACTCTTCCGGACACAGTACATATTAGGCGTCCTGGGCTTCCTGATTTCAAGCTAGCCAGTGGATGGGAGGGTTGGTCTGTGCTGTGCCCGCCCTTGCGTCCATCTCTCCTTAGGGTGACAAGCTCCCGTGGTCTGGGATCCTGAGATGGGGTTGCACAGCGCTGCTGGTTTCCTGGCTTGAGTCGGTGGAGACACTCCTGGAGTGTGGGCGAAGAGCCGCCCCCTCCGCCCCCAGAGATGTTTGGGCAAGGGTGGCAGTAGGGCCACTGCCACTGAGGGGTGAATCAAGACACAATTACATGCGAAAAGGGGCGCCGACTCCTGCTGGGAAGTTTCCTGCTGACTAGGAATGTCTCCCTCTTCCTGGCCCTGCCTGAGTTGGCTGTAAACCCAGCTGCGATGTCAGCTTGCCTGCGAAGCCTCCTTTAGCTTCCTCAGCGGTCTGTCGCTGCGTTCTCTTGGGTTGTGGGCCCTTGGCTCTTTTCTCCCATGTGGCTCCTGCCCTGTGGGGTTCTGCCTCTCCCACCAGCCTGTGAGCGTGTTTGGGGGAAGTCTGGGTCTTGGCCCACTTTGTGTTTCCAAAGCCCCGAATACGGGGTTAGCTCATGTTTTTGGAATGGATGAAAAACTCTTAAGAGACCAGGTTGGAACTTTTCAGAGGTGAAAGAAATGGGACTGCACAGGTCACTGCTCCCCTTGTATTTTGGCTGCCATGCACAGTTCAGGTAATCGGTTCATCTCCGTGACGTCTGCTGTGCTCTGTGGGCGGCTGCTGGCAAGACCTGCCTCCCCAAATCAGGTCAAGTGACAGGAAGACCTAGAGAAGTGATGGGCCTCAGATGTAGAAGGCCTGTGTTTGAATCGTGGCCCTTTACTACTAGCATGGGGCTTTAGACGGGGGACTTCTCTGGGCCTCAGTTTTCCTGGAGGAAAACGGGGGTGGTGAGTGCTTACCGCAGAGGGCCGTTTGGAGGACGCAGCGGGATAGTGCGTGCGTAGTTGAACGTGGCAGTGAGCATTAGGGGAGTGAGTCACGGGCGACTGTTTCTCATTAGGGACTAATTGGGCAGGACAGACCTCTAAAAACTGCCTCCGTTCCACGGGCTGGGGGCTCAGTGTTGTTCAGAGCAGACCTGGACGGGGAGGCTGGCATGTTGGGAAGCTGGGTGGGGGCAGGTGGCCACTGCAGACGTGCAGGGGGCAGTGAGCCGCTGACGGGCCTGGGGGCTTGTGGGAAAACGTGCGGCCAGAGGGTCTCGGAAGCAGGTGGGAGCAGGGCACGTCGTGCTATTTTTCCTTTGACAGCTGTAAGTTAGACCTGCAGGTGGCACAGCAGTTGCCGGGGCGGCAGCTCCAGAGCGGGAGGCAGTTTTCTAACAGATAGGACAGGGGCTGTGCGGGTGGGAGATGGCCCCCAAGGTGCTGGGAGTGGGGTGCAGGGTTGGTTCTCGGCACCCCGTGCCCATCCTGCCCCTGCCGTGAGGTCAGCTCTGCTAAACTGGGGCTTTAGTAGGGACCCTCAGGGCCTCGGGGTGGGGGGCAGTGAGGGCAGCTGGCCTCTGGCAGGAGGCCTGGGGCGATGGGAGAGGGCTGTGTGTGAAAGGTGGGGCATGATGAAATATGTGCGAGAAGGTGTCACTCTAGATGGTTGTGTTTGTTCCTTGACACATTGACTTGCTTGGAACTCAGCTGTAGTGGCTTGGCCTCTGAGCTTCCTCATCTGAAAACTGGGGGTGCACATCTACTTGTGGGGGCAGGTATGCAGTTCTGACCCGAAGTGAACCTGCTGGAGTAGGTGGACAAAGAATACTCCTGTCCTCCCTTCTTTTTTTTTTTTTTTTTAAGATTTATTTATTTTATATATTTTTCTCCCCTTCCCCCCCCGCCACCCCAGTTGTCTGTTCTCTGTGTCTATTTGCTGCGTGTTCTTCTTTGTCCACTTCTGTTGTTGTCAGCAGCACAGGAATCTGTGTTTCTTTTTGTTGCGTCATCTTGTTGTGTCAGCTCTCCCTGTGTGTGGCGACATTCCTGGGCAGGCTGCACTTCCTTTCACGCTGGGCGGCTCTCCTTCCGGGGCGCACTCCTTGTGTGTAGGGCTCCCCTATGCGGGGGCACCCCTGCGTGGCAGGGCACTCCTTGTGTGCATCAGCACCGCGCGTGGGCCAGCTCCACATGGGTCAAGGAGGCCCGGGGTTGAACCGTGGACCTCCCATATGGTAGACGCACGCCCTAACCACTGGGCCAAGTCCGCTTCCTGCTGTCCTCCCTTCTTGTGTTGACTTTCTTCTTTCCCTGGTAAGTCTCTGTCAGATCAATAATCCATGTGTCTGGTTCCATTAAATGGCAATGTTTGGATTAATAACTAATAAACATAGTTGGCATGCTCACAAAGTCCTGGCATTGAGAAGTAGTCCTCCTCTGATATATAATTTAAGTCCCTAGGAATCCTGGCAGGTATATGCTGTAATTAGCCCCGTTAAACAAAGGAGAAACAGGGTAGGATCAGAGAGGTTCAGACCGCCCCAGGTCACACAGATGAACATGGTCACGCTGGTAATCCAGTCCCCGCTTCCCGACCCCAGAGCCGGTGCTTGTCCCCACGGCACTGGCCTGCCTGAGAGGGAGGTGTGTGTGTGAAGGGCGATGGAAATCCTTGGAAATTCATTCTTTTGGGTTTTTTAATTAAAAATTTTTAAAACATCAGTTTTATTGATAGATACTAATGAAGTGTACAGTGCACTGCCTTCAGATGATAGAATACCCGGGGGTGAGGTTTGCTTATAGAAGCTCTGAGGAAGACACCACTAATGAGGATTCTGGAAAAGGATGTCAGTCCCGAGCCCTGTGCCCAGAGGTCTGGGGTAGGTGGGGGCTGGTGGACACCAATCTCCTCTTCAGCCCTTCCTGAAGCTCCCAGGGACACAGGGGTGGCAGGAGGCAGGCTCCCCGAGCTGCGTGACCCCCTTTGTTGACAGCCATGCTCCTTTGCTCTGCATGGCGCTTCCACGGGCCTCTGCCAGGTGAGTGGATCCGAGTGCCTTTGTGTGGCTAGCCCTGGGGATGCCGTGGGCACAGCCGGAGGCCGCGCGGCCCCTCACCCCCAGCTTCAGCTGTGACCGTGGCTGGCCTGGGCAAGGCTGTGCAGGGCCCAGCCTGGAGCGGTCAGTCGCTCCAACTGGCCACTGCTGCCACCACGAAGCGCAGGACTATGGGCCCCAGGGGAGAGCGTGGTTGCTGGGACCTGTGTGCTTTTCCCCGTGTGTTTAGAAACACCCCCGACTCTGTCCGTGGCCCTTGGTTTCTTATCATCCTTACGAGCTCTGTGTATTCGCTACTGAACGGGTGGGGAAACTGAGGCCCAGGCTGGGTAAGGCGCTTGCCCAAAGGCTCGGCTACAGAACGGGGCTCAGGACCTCCTCTGTCCCGTGGCCTGGCTTCCCCTCTGCCCTGCTCCTCTTCTGCTGTGAGCCGGCCTCTGCGCTGCCTGGCTCCTACCAGCGCCTGGCTCGTCTTATCGCATCTCAGGACAGAAAGAGGAGCTTTGCTCTGTAAACTGTTTTAACTGACCCTCACCGCAGGCCCGCGGGTGGTGTTTGTTTAATAATGGATAAAGACTGGGTGTGGTTTGGTGCTGGGGAAGTTGGCATCAGGAGGAGGGCAGGGGTGCTGGCACTTTGGGAGGAGACCTGGGTTTGCCCTCCCCCTCGTTGTACGAGCTCTTGCTTGGACTTTTCTGAGCTTCAGTTTCCTTGGCCTGTCTACTTTAAAATTCTGTCATCCACAGGAAAGTTTGAGTGTTTGGAGCCAACATTCTGTTCACTGTGCATAAATCTATACTATAACACGGAGACTTCAGGGTGGATTGTTTGATTTACTGAAGGTTCTAGAATAACGATGATGGTGTTGATGTTGAGGATGATAGCTAATTCAGTTTTGGGCCACTTCCCAGGTAACTCCTAAGCAAATTACCTGTTTTAGCTCATGTAATACACACAATTACCCTGTAAAGTTATCACCACCACCCCTCTTTTACAGATGTGAAAACTGAGGCTCAGCCGAGTTAAGAAATCTGCCCCCGATCCTTCAGCACAGAAGGGGCGGGGTGGGATTTGAGCCCAGGGAGAGGCCCTAGAGCTCGTGCGGGTAAGCACACTGCCTCTGCTCTTTTAAGGGAAAGGCAGGCAGACTTCTGTGAGCATGGTCCACTCACCCCTGCTCCTGCCGTTATCCCACAACCAGCTTGTTGGAGAATTTTAATATCCGCCTTATCATGGATGAGGAAAGAAAGGCTCTGAGCAGTGAAAGAATTTTCCAGAATGAGACAAATTGGAAACGGTGGCATCAGAATTGAACCCAGGTGCACTGATCCCACATCAGGGGTCCCACTCATACCTGCTCTGCCTTCCTGGCTGCCTTGGGGGCTCAGTCCCCTCAGCGTGAGCAGCCCCTCTGCCCAGGTACCTGCCCTTCTGCTGGTTTGGAGTGGGTGGTTGCTCCAGCATCCTTCCTGTAGGTGCGAACTGCAGAGCCAGGCAGGGTGTGCCTCCAGCGCCTGGCATTCAAACCAGGACACCCTCTGCACCTTCATGTGGTCAGAAAACACCGTCCACCGAGCTGGGCCCAGTGGGTGACCTTCGGTGTTGGGAAGCTGTGGACTTTCAAGTTGGGTGCTGGGCCATGGGTAAAGAAGGCGTATCCACAGGGAGTGGGGTGATTAAGCCTTAGACCCTTCGGGGTGATGCTACTTGGGGGGGTTCCAGCTTGCCCCATGGGTGGTCTGCATTCCATGCCAGGTGTTGGCAGCTTCTGCCAGGTGGGGGCCTCCTAAAGTTCTCCGGCCTGGAAGTACTTCCTCTGTATAGCCAGACCCCTTCCCCTGCTGCTCCGGTTTCCTTTTCTCTATCTGCTGCCGAAATGGAAAACAGCTGGCCCCTAGATTCCTTGAGCTCACCTCCTTGGACACTCAGAGATTATTAAGTCACCATCATTGTCCCTCCTCTCCCCGCCCTCACAGGCCCCTTTACCCAGCCGTGTTCCTCACGCTCACTGCTCTCCCTGGATTATCTCTTGAGCCTCAGGTGCCTCTCCGAGTGGAGGGCTTGGGGCCGCAGGGGGGCCTCTCCGTGGGCTCTAGGCCCCCAGGCAGGACCCTGCAGCCTCATGTGTTCACATCATCCCCTGTCATCCATGGCGCCTGGCACTGCCGGGAATATTCTTGAAGTAGTCGATGAGTCTGCCACATCCTTGTGCAGAACAGTGGTGGCCTCAGCAACAGAAAGACAGCCTAGTTTAAAAATGGGCAAAGGGTCTGGATAGACATTTCTCTAGAGACACACTAATGGTCAAGGAGGACATGAAGGATAGTTGCCATTAGCCACCAGGCAAGTGTGGATCCAAACCCCAATGAGCTGGCATTTCACACCTACTAGGATGGCGTAAAACAGACAAACAAAAGAGAAAATACAGGTGTCGGCGAGGAGGTGGAGAAAGTGGAACCTGTGTGTAGTGCTGGTGCCGGTGTCAGATGGCACAGCACTGTGGAAAAGCTTGACAGTGATTCAGAACATAGAATTACCATATGATTCACTTCTAGTGTGTGCTCAGAAATGTTCCACAGCATGCAAGGTGTTGGTGGTGGGGTGATATGTGGAAACCCTGTATGATGATACGTGTGTCTGACTTGTAAGCTCATAACTTTTACTACTCATACTGTATTGTATGTTCATGTATGAATGATAAAATAAAATACAATTTTTTAAGTGGAAAAAAAATAGAATTGACATGGGGTACTTAAAGAAATCCTTGTACGTGAATGTTCACAGTATCATTCACGTTAGCCCAAG
The DNA here is from genome assembly GCF_030445035.2 of Dasypus novemcinctus. Classification (NCBI taxonomy): domain Eukaryota; kingdom Metazoa; phylum Chordata; class Mammalia; order Cingulata; family Dasypodidae; genus Dasypus; species Dasypus novemcinctus. The sequence continues at coordinate 91,293,802 of NC_080686.1, forward strand.
GGTTGGAACAAACCAAGTGTCTACCCACAGATGAAGAGATAAACAAAACATGGTATATACAGATGCTGGAATATTACTCAGCCATGAAAAGGAATGATGCTTTGATGCATGATGAACCATGGAAACATTATGCCCAGTAAAAGAAGCCTAGGGTCCCATGTTGTATAATTCCCTTTATATGAAATATCCAAAGTAGGGAAAGCCCTAGAAACAAGCTAGATTGGTTGTTGCCAGGAGCGGGCTGTGTGCAATTGGGGGTAACTATTTAATGGGCACAGTGTTTTATTTTGGGGTGAGTAAAGCAATTTAGATCTGGCTGGAAGTAGTGGTTGTATAACAATGTGAATGTACCAAATGCCACTGAATTGTATGGGTACTTGTTGTTAAAGAAATTTCAGCTAAATTAAAACAGAACAAAACGGTGGCATTGCAGCTGCCTTAGGCACTAAGAGGACATGTGGAGCACATCCTCTGTGCCAGGGTGGTGTCTGGTACTTAATCCCACCAAGTCCTGCCGAGGTGGAGGGACCCATCATTCCACTGTACAGCTGGGAGAGCAGAGGCTTGGTCAGGGCATGCAGTTTGTAGTAGCAGAGACTGAAGCAGACCCCAGGTCTCTCTGTGACACACCTGCTTTTGGTTATTTTCCTATACTCTTCCTCCTCAACAAGAAGGCTCTTATTTTTATTTTTTGTTTTGCTTTAGATTCTTGGCTGGAACTGTGTCGAACACTGTGACCATACCGCCCTGGCCCCGAGGAGCCCAGCGCCAAGCCTGCTCGGGAGATGCCCACCCTTTGCTTCCTACAAATTCAAGTCCTTCGCAGGCAAGCCCACACTCCACGTCCCCTGGGAGCCTTCCCCGGCCTACAGCAGTCTCCTTCCAACGCAGGTGCTTTGAGTCCCACGCGCAGGGAGGCAACGATTTGTGGCTGAAAGAAAAGGAGGGTGTGCATCACTATTGAACCTTGTGACCACGGATGAGTCTCTTAAACACCCGGCACCTCAGTCCCTAAGTGTACAGTGGAAGAGCATGCAGGCACTCATCTGACATCTTCCCCAGGGTTGTTGTAAGGACTAAATACATCCATGTCTGGGTGAGTGCTTGGAGGGTGGAAAAGCTCCATGTAGAGAGGCATGATGGCAGTGATAATGGCCACTGGATGTTCTCTCCTCAAATCGAGTGCAAGCTTCTTGCATACCCAGCATAGAAAAGGCCCAAGCTCCAATATTAGCATGGGGCTTGGCATGCAGTAGGTGATCAGTAAAGATTTCTTCCATGAACGAGTGGAATAATGAGCCTGAATCATGGACTTGTCCGGCGTTCTGCCCTCTTAACAGCCTTTGCAAGTGCTTGGCCCAGGTCTGGGTGCACAGTGGGCTCCAGGAGGAAGTCGCTGGTGCGATCCTCTGCTGTCTCCGTAATCAAGCTGGAGGTGGGCCAGTCCGTTTTGTTGTCTGGATTTTGGCAGCGTTTCCTCTCGTGGCAAGAATTATTGCAGGAAGACAGGCTGGAGGAAGACCAAGATGCTCAGCCGTATCTCCCCCTCCCCTGTGGAGGTATGTTATCTAGGCAGAAGCCCGGCACTGGCATTCCTGGGGGGAATGGTCAGCGTCTCCTGAAACTTGGCTTGTAATGGCAGGAGACCTGCATTCCCTCCTCCCTGTGTGCCTCTTTGTCCTGATTCCCTCGCGTTTTGAAGGGTGCGTGGCTGAAGTGTTTTGGTTTGAGCAGTGCCTCTGCACAACACAGGGGACTGTGAGTGTCCTTTCGGTGCTGGTAGTGGGATGGGCTGTCATTTACCCTTCCTGATCGAGGCTGCTCAGGTTCCTGGGTGGTACTTTGGATTTTCTCACCCTCAAGCCGTGCGAACTTGGACAGGGTGGTTCATGTCCAAATCCTAGTTTCCTCATCTGCAAGATAAGGAATTGGAGTGAGACTTGGGAGCCTCTCAAGTTCCTTTTGGCTGGGAAGTTCCGTGATTTTGGCCATGTTCAGTGGGCTGTGTTTGAGAGCCCCCTAATTGCAATTCGTACCTGTCCCTCCCTCCCTCCCTCCGCATTTACAAACCACCTGCTCTGGGCCAGGCTCTGTGCTAAGTCCTGACAGATACAGAGAAGACTCAAGCAGGGGTCCTGGCCTTAAGAGCTCACAATCTCACAGTCACAAGGAGGAGAAAGATAGTGGAATGAAAAAGGTGAACTCAAATATAATGAGTGCTGTCATTCAGAAAAGCACAGGCTGCTTTGGAAACAACAGAGTTGGCCAGCAGACCTCTCCGTAAAATCCCTGTAGCAAAGGCCCTGCCTTCGGCGCTGGTTCCAGGGCAGGCTTGTCTTGGTGCAGAGGGGCAGTGTCCATGACCTCAGGAGGCCCCTTCCAGGCACAGGAATCTGATGTCGAGTTGTCAGTTGCCACCTTTGCTGGAGAAAGAGAGAGAAAGAGAAAGCAGAAAAGAATCGAGGGGCGGCCCGCTCTCCCGCGCTTTGCTGTTTGTGGTCTCTGACCTCTGCTTCCTGGGGCGGCAGGCTGTGTGTGTGGGAGGCGCGGCCACTGCTCAGAGGGCTGGCGCTCCTGCAGCGGGCCCTGGGTCGGCTCTCCGTGGGCAGAGCCCGCCCTCCACGGCGGCGGCCGCTGGCCTGGATAGACGGCCTCTCTGTCCGGTTAGTCAGCATCCTGTGGCCCGTGGCAGAGTGGAGCCTGCATGTCCGGGTGCCAAGCTGCCCCTCTGCCGATTGGGCAGCTCCGAGATCCTCAGGGTGACTCTGGCGTTCGTCCTTCCGCCGCACCCCCGCAAGCGAGACCGTGGACAAGGCAGCTTTTCTAATAAGCAGGCTCTGCTTGCCCTGTAGGAGATGAAAGACTGCGTGTAAGAGTGGGTAATTTGGGGTTTTCCTGATGAAAGCAGTTGACATTTGTTGGGACCTCATGCACATCGCAGCACTGCCTTTCATCTCTGCTATCAAAGCATTGCCCTTCTTTGGCATGCGCCGGGGGTGGGCAGGCCTCGGGGGGTTGAACTGGGTCAATGGTGAAATACAAAGGAAATGGATGGGATGACCCTTGAAGGCCTTGGGTGTAATGGTGGAAACAGCAGAGGCAGCTTCTGATTTCCCTGGTGGGCGGGGGTGAGGGCCCGCTGATCATGTGTCCCCCACCCAGGGAGGCCATGGAAAGGGTTTGACCTTGGGAGTTGGGCAACACTGGCCGAATCTGAATGCTGAGTTCCCAGTAACTCACCGAGTGAACGTAGGGAATCATTTAACCTCTCTGAATCTGCGTCCTCCTTTGTCCCTGGGAACACTGTCACCCCCAGCTACTGTGACCTTCACAGTGTGAAGTCCCCAGGACTGCTCACTGGCTTCTATTCCTAATTGACAAACTCGACCCACTGTGCCATAGAGGACTGGGACTTGGGGTTTGCATTTTCATCCACATTCCCCATACACTGCTGGCACACAGTAGGTCCCCTGACAAGGCCTGACAGATGACTGGGTGAAGAAAGGACACTTTGCTTATGCCATCTATATGGCTCATCCAGCTTTGCAGAGAAACCAAGAGGGTGCGAATGTGTGTGTGCGTGCATGAGTGAATGAAGGGTTAGCTTAGATGACTTGAGTCTCTGAAACTTGCTAGGGGCCCAGCCTTATCCAAGGGCGTTTGTGACCCAATGAGCAAATGCTTAAGACTTGAGTATAATGGTTAGTCTCACATGCTCTCACGTGCCAGGTTGGCTAAGCTATGGTGTCCAGTTTGGTCAAACACTGGCCTAGCTGTTACTGGGGAAGTATTTTGTAGATGGGATGAGCATCCCCTATCTGTTGACTTGAAGTAAAGGCCATGGCAGGTAGTCATCCCATCAGCTGGAGGCCCTAAGAACAAAGAACTAAAGATTCCAGGGCACCAAAGAAATTCAGCCTCAAGATTCCACCAGATATTTCTGAGAGTTTCCAGCCTACTGGCCTCCCATATGGATCTCAGACTCCCAGACTTCAACCTCATCTCTTACTGGAATTTCCAGCCTGCCCTACAGCTTTTCGACTTGCCAGCCCTCATCATTGTGTGGGCCAAGCCCTTGATATAAACCTCTTAATATGCCGCTTCACCTCCCTGAGCCTCTGTTTCCCCAGCTCTTGAGTACTGTCGTAAGGATTAAGTGGAGTAGCACGCACCCAACCCCTCACACACAGGAGGTGCTCACTTGCCTCCGGCCTCCCCTTGCTCGCGCAGGGACGGCAGGAGGAGCAGCCTTCTGCCTCTGCTGAACCAGTGGAGACTGTCTTCACCAGTTCTAGAAGGCCTCTCCTGTTGCCAGGGCTTTTTGCAGTTTGAGGAACCAAAAGCCCCCCAAGTCCCCTCTTCAATGCTGAATTATTTCAAGAAACAGGGAGGTGACTTCTCTAGCCCTATCAAAGGGATGCAGGTAACAAAGCCATTTCTTCTTTTGGACCTTCTGGTGTGGGAAGTTGTTTACTTAGTGACACTGTGTCTGTTTGGCTGTCTTTCGGGAGAGGGACTTTGGAGTTTGAGCACTTCTTCCCCTTTCTGTGAGGTGACTGAGATCATCTCACTCGTGTCCTCCAGCCTGAGGCGGGCCCCGTCCTGAGCAGCCACGTCCGGGCCCCATGCAAAGAGCCCTGCTGGCCTCTGCTCTGGCTTTCGCCCCGATCAAGGAGCGGGATGGTCTTTCCAGGTGCCACATGGTAGAGATGAGGACGTGGCCGGGAAGCCCCGAGGCCTTCCCTGTAGGCTCCCGTTACTTTTCCCCTTCTTGTCCCGTTTCCTCCTGCTTTGCCCAGCAGTCTTGGGATTCCCCTCAATCTCACCCCATCTGCAAGAAGGCAGCAGCAGGCGGCTCGCACTTCTTGCCTACACACTGAATATAAAGAAGCCTCTATGACAGGGTTCAGCCCATTGGCCTGAGACATGCCTTTAACTCTTCCCCCAGCCTCATCTCCGGCCACTCCCCACTTGCAGTGTATGCTCCAGCCACGCAAGGTCGTGGGGACCTCCATGTTGGTGCCCCAGATATCTGTGAAATCAGGCTAGGAATAGTCCCGCCCTTCTATGGTGATTATTAGAAGTGAGTTAATACATACATAGGCTTAGTACAGAGTTCCCTGGCTCATTTAACTTCGGCTCTCGATACTGGTGTGCCTGGAAAGTATGTTACTACCAGTGGATTTGTATGCTTGCCAAAGTTAGTTGTATTGGCAATTCAGGATTACATAATGAGGAAAACTGAGTCTAAAAAGAGTTGTTCCATGAAAACTAAGTTTCATACTTTGGAAAGAACAGATAGTGCTGATTTGCTAAAAATTAGTCACTAAATTACATAGGAGCAAACCGCTGTATAAAGAGAAAAAGGAAAAATTGTCAAGGCTCTATAAAGAATCTGTCTTGCATATGCTTTGCAGGTGACTCATTTTTGCACTACTTTAAGGAAACGGCCACTGGAAATTGCAGATGTTGAACTGTGAGTGTGGATTTTGCAAGGAAGACAACTTGCATCTCCAGTCAGTGGACCAAAGAAAAGACCTTGCCTTTTTTGCTGGCTAAAAAGTGTGTAGCCAAAGGGAATATTTACATGCATGCCCTTATGGTGGCTCGTTCTTTCAGTGAATTAACGGTGGTAGAGGTTCCTAACTGGGCTTGTTCTCTCCAAGGCACATCAGGAATTGGTGTTGTGTGGGCTGCAGGTTTCCTGAGGTCCACAGGGGTGCTTTCGAGGGCTGCTTGAATCACACACATTTATTGAGTGCCTTCTGTATGTCAGGCACTGATCGGGGGAAGCAAACTGCAAATGAAATAATTGGACACAACTTTGCAGGGTATGCCGGACAGTGATACGCTCTAAGGGAAGATAAAGTAGGGAAGGGACCATGACTGCTGCGCTAGAGGGTGGGGTGGGGCTGCAGGATCTGATAGAATCATTTCATGGCAGGAAGGTAGAAGTAAAAGATGGTGACCCTCCTGGAGAATCAAAGGAGAACGAGTTTAAAATTAAAAAGAAAATTTGGGAATATTTACAAAGCCCTGAAGGAACTTTTGCACAGTGACCTTTTTTCCTTCCCTTCCCTTCCCTTCCCCCATCTTGCTGTTTTTGCTGTCTGTGTCCGTTGTTGTGGGATCTTCTGTATCTGTTCCTCTCCTTTTTTTTTTGTCTTCTCTTCTTGTCTTTCTCTTCTAGGATTCATTGGGATTTGATCCCAGGACCTCTTGATGTGGAAAGTTTCCCTGTCAGTTGCACCACCTCAGTTCCTGGTCTCTGCTGCGCTTTACCTCGATGCTCCCCTTCATCTCTCTTTTGTTGAATCATCATCTTGCTGCGTGACTCACTTGTGCCAGCACTCAGCTTGCTGCACAGGCACTTGGCTCACCACGCGGCACTGGCTTGCCGTGCGTGCATGCACATGGCCACTTGGCTTGCCACATGGGCACTCGTGCAGGCACTTGGGTCACCCTGCGGGCACTTGGCTCACTGTGCGGGCATTTGGCTTGCCACGCAGGCACTCTCTAGGCACTTGGCTCACCACGTGGGCACTAGCTTGCTGCACAGGCATGCTTTCTCTTCTTTTTCACCAGGAGGTTCAAGGGATTGAACCCAGGTTCTCCCATATGGTAGGTGGAGGCCCTATCCCCTGAGCCACATCTGCTTCCCTGCACAATGACCCTTTTTTGGACTAAGGGTAAAGTGAATCCAGTTTATATTTCGTTAGAGTCATCCTTTGTTCATCCTAACAATCAGAGCACAGTTTAAAATGAGAAATTCCAATTTAAGGGCAAGAGAGAAAAAGCTTCATTTCTTTTTTCAAGATCAGGTTCCACGGAGGAGGCCTAGGAGGAGGGCCGGGAGTCAGCAAATCATAGCCGAGGGAGGTCAGAGTTAGGGTTGAGCAGCAGATGGTGGGAGCGTTTCAGGACATTCCCCCACCCCCCCACACCAAACACACTCCTACGTTATTATACCTGGATTCACTCTGAGTGGCCTTCTTTTCCGGGATCCTCTTCCCCCTCCAGGTTTCCATACCTGCCGCGCAGTTTCACGCCTCCAACTTTTGCTCAGGCTGTTCCCCTGCTTACACTGCCCTTCCCTGCCTCATCTGTCTCTCTCTGTGAGCTGCTGCCTCACCTGGCTCATCCACATCTCACCTGGCTCATCCACACCTCACCTGGCTCATCCATGCCTCACCTGGCTCATCATGCAGTGGAGAGCTCCTTGAGGATGGAGGTCCTCCTGGCTCTACACCTTCACCCCCCCAGCTCAGCGCGGCCCCACGTGGTGGGCAGGAGAGAGGGACCAGCAGGGCTGACGGGCCTGCAGCAGGGCAGGGGCTCTTCCTTCCTTCTGCCTTTGCTTCCGGACAAACCTGGTGAAAATAGGATGGGCAGGAATTCCTAGAAGGAAGGGAAAGGCAAAGTGATTCCCAGATGTGGCAGGCAATCTGCCCCTGGGCCTTGGCGCTGTCCGAGGTGTGCAGGCCCCCAGGGGTCACGGAGCGGGAGGAAACATTAGTTGTGCACTCTCCACCTTGCATTTACCAGCTGCACTGACAGCCCCTGACTTCTCAAATGTTGTAGTTTACAAGGAACATTGTCTTGCCTTATCTTATTTAATCTATTTGCTGATTAGGCAGCTGAGGAGGGCTAAGACAAACGACAGGAGTCACCCATGGTCACAGCCAAATGATGGGGAGAAGCCAGAACACAGAAAGCAGGTGGTGGCAGTCACTTTATAACTGCAGTAGTGACAGCTAATGCGGTGCTAGAAGCTCTAAAGCGCCCTCTTATTTAATCCTTGTGAGGCAGGTGGGGTTTTTAGTCATGTTTTACAGTGGGGGAAACTGAGGCAGAGCCGGTTAATGGCTGATAAAAATGATGCAAGACCTGTGAGCTGGGTTCCAGCATTTGGAGCCTTAACTTCCTCCCTCCATGTAACGTGTTCAGAATGGGGCCTGGCTCCGACAACACGAGGAGCACGGTTTCAGCGAGGCCCAGCAGGCATTCCTGGGCTACACAAGTGCATCTCACTGCCCCAGTTTGGAGGTCCATGCCCCCCAGCCCCCATTTCTATACGAAATCTCTTATTGCGGCAGACACACGGTGGATCTTAGGAAGGAAGCCATCTCCCACGCGGCATCGCGCAGTCTCAGGGCCTGCTCAGGCACGGTAGGAGCAAAGGAGTGCCTGCGGCTTGGGTAAGGAGGGCTATTTTGTCTTCTTCCATGGGAGCTGCAAAGAAGAGACTAAACACAGGAGCCTCGCCCCCTAACCCAGGGCACGTCGAGGAGGAAGCAGCCTGTGCTGCAAAGGGAAAGGGCGAGAAGGTGAAGGTGAAGGCTGCGCTGGTGGTAGCGGCCGCCCCGCGCTGTGCCTCCCCTGTGCTTTATAATCAGCTGTCATTTCGGTATTGCCCTGCATCAGGCTGCGCAAGTACAGATTGAACATTAAACAAACACTGACTGCTTTATAAATATTTAACTCCCACTGTTTAGGAACTGCTCAGGGCAGGAGACAAAATAAAAGTCCCTGGCTGTCTGCTGCCTGGCCCTCTGCTGCGGCATTGAATTCAGGAGGCTAGAATTTTTTTTTGAGGGGGGTGGGGAGGCATTGACTATTCCGAAAACCTTTTAGCTTTCACTGGGTGGTGTCTTCCCCCTTTGGGTGTACGTGTCTGTGGGTTCAGCACACGGTATTCCAGAAGCCACCAACTCACATGTCTATGTTTCTATATCATAGTTGGGATCCATCTTTGGGGGTGCAATAGTCATTCCTTCCCGTAACAGCAAAACATCCTACATACATAAACAGCTTTATGGCGATAGAATTCACCTGCTGTACAAGCTACACATTTAAAAAGTACAGTGCAGCGTTTGTTGTTTTTTTTTAGCACGTTCAGAGAGTTGTGCAAGCATCGCCACAATCAATTTAGAGCATTTTCATCACCAAAAAGAAATCCCGTATCCATTAGCTATTGCTCCATATTCCTTTCAACTTCCCCAGCCCTGAAAGTTACTAGGCTACTTTCTGTCTTTATGGATGTGCCTATTTGGCCACTTCATATAAATGGAATCATATTATTTGTGTTTTTTGCATCTGGCTCTTTTCACTTGAAATAATGCTTGCAAGGTTCACTCATGTTCTTTTTTATGGCTGTGTAATATTACATTGTATGGATATGCCAGATTTTGTTTATCCATTCATCAGTTGATGGGCCTTTGGGGACCGCAGAAGTTTTCTTTGGAAAAATCAAGATATGGCCGATCTAGTATTATGGGATTAAGACAAAATTCAACTGGACAGACAAGAGCCTTCACCATCCAGGGAAGGTGGATGTTAAAATGTGCCCAGCTTTTATTTAGCATGGACTGTGTGCCAGGCACCGTGATAGGTCCCATGCATAGTTCTTTGAAAATACCTGATTATATAGTTTTGTGAATGGATCAGCCCATTTACCATAGGCCTTCCTATGGCTTAGACTTTGGCTGCAGGCTGGGTGGGGCTTGGAATGGGAGACTGAATCTGTGTTTCCTCCTCTTTCACTGGATTTTAGATGCTTACTCTCTTTCGGATCAGGTTGCTGAGAAGAGGTGTGACTCTAGAGTTCCGTGTGGTTCACTCTGTCTCCGGTAGGCCACAAACCTCTAGCTGGCTCTCCTCCTCCGGGCTGTGCTTTTCCCATCCCGAGGCCACCCTCCATGTCCCAGATGTTTCCAGCACCCATGTGCAAAACTGATTGAGCCCAGGTGGGCCCTCTGGCTTAGCAGGCAGGCTCTGCAGGAAATGTTTAAGAACGGGGGCCGCTATCATGCCTGGTCATCTGGCGGTCGTTTAATTATGACTCATGTCATGGGTGCTGCCTCGCCCACGCGCCTTTAGCTGGACCAGCCCTCTCACCCCCAGTCTCACAGAGCACTAGCCGCTAAGGGTCGTGGCGCCCCCTTCTCTGCAGGTTGGCCTTGGCCAGTCGGGAGCTGTCTCATCCAGGAGGTTGGAACCCCACGCCCACCCCAGCCCCGACTCACTCAGACTCCTTGCTTCCAGGTGGGTGGTCTTGGAGGGACCCTTCCTGTTCGAGAGACCCCCGCGGCGTCAGGCTGAGGATGCTCCAGCTGAGACCAGGCCCTCGCCCCCTTCCCCCCACTCTCCTGCCCTGCTTCCCTCACTGCCCAGTAAGTCACCCCCATGAGCATGCCCACCTCTGGCTCTGTACCTGCAGAGCCCCCCTAAGACATGCCCCGGTCACAAGTCCCTTTTCCTGGGTCCCCCTCTGACAGTGTTTATGGCTTGGAGATTCTCTGCTGTCTGTAGGAGCTTCCTGGGGTGGCTTTGAGCATTTTGTTGGTTTAGGTTTCAGATCTTTTCAGGCTACTCAGACCCTAGGAAAGGGCTGCACTGAAGCATAGTCTGGCCCCTTCCCCTCCCTGCTTCCCTGCCCTCTCCTTCCTTTCTTCTCCCTTCCCCTCCCTCCTCCCTTCATTCCCCTGAGCATCCTTCCTTGCCTTGACATTGACCTCGGCAGAAAGAAAAAGGGGTTTGGAAAGGCAGTATGGGAGGCTCACTGCTTGGGGACCAGACAGCCCTGGGTTCAAGTCCAGCTGCTGCCAGTCAGTAGCCAGGATCTCCTAGCAGCGACTTCCCCAAGCCTTGGACTTCTTGTCGGTGGGACTGGATGGTAGCCTTGCTCCTCAGCACCGTGAAAGGAGGGGAGTGACCTGGGTGGGTGAGGTGGCCTGCTGTCTGCCACAGGAAACCGTCCAGAAGGACCCCTCTCCCCTCCCACTCTGGCTGGAATCGCCGTCCCACCTGGCCCTGTTCTGGTCACAGAGCTTTTGCTCACATTGTGCTTTCTTCCTGAGTTGCTCTTCCTTTTGTCTCAGATATGTCATGATAGATGGACAGAAAGATAGGTAGATGGAATGATATAACAAATGTGGCAAAATACTAATAGTTGGTAAATCTGGGTGTCTGGTTGAGGGGTATTAGAGTTCCATGGATTGTTCCTATATTATTTGAAATTTAATTACCAAGTTTTCCAAATAATTTCAAAATAAACTTTTTATTTTTAAAGGAAAAAGAAACCATTGAAGGCCAAGTTCACATATCACCTCCTCCGTGAAGCCCTTATGGATGCCCCTCAGGCAGGATTCATACTTGGCCAGTGTCGCCTACATGTGCAGGTTATTGGGCCCATGGGGCCCTCTCCTCTGCTAGATTGCTGGCTTCTTGGAGGTGGGGTGTGTGTGGAGGGTATGACGAAGTTATGGGAGCGTGCTCTCGAGTCATCTGCATTGAGATTCTGGCCCTGCATCCCCAGACTTCACCGAGAAGCTATGCTGCCCCCACCCATAGAACCCAGCGCACGGTATGCGTGCTCGGTCAGCAGTGATTTCTTGCTCTCTGCCACCCTTAGAATCGGCTAGCTGATTGAAAAACAAATTTGGAACAAGCACACGGGATTAAATATTGGCAGAAATGCACAAGGTAACACCAAGCTAAAGGTTTAACATTTTCATAAGATTTTGTAGGTACTGGGTGGACAGGATGGGCTGTGGCCACCTGTGGCCCCATGTAAAGGGGATCCTGTCTCCTCCCCCATTACTCCACTAAAGGAAGACACAAGGGACCATCAGGTGAAAACGGGGACCTCGTGTCCTGAGATAGCCCGAGCTCACACCGTTACCCTCGCCTGCCCCCGTGCTGCCGAAAGGTTCGCCGGGCAACGGGCGAGGGGGCGACTGGCCACTTTTCATGGCCCATCTCTCTCGCTGGCCCTCCGCTGGCCCTGGCCCTCCATGGCCTCCCTTTGAAGAGACGCAGTGCCACGCTCAGCCCGGCTGTCTGCGGCGGCTGCCGAGAGGGCCAGAGAATCCCCCGGAGCCCGTGGCAGCCCTCCAGATACGGCAGGGCTCGGCTGACCTTTAAATAGACGGGCTCCGGGCCACGCCGTTCCTGGAAGTTTGAAGAAAGTCGGCCTTTCAAGTGCTGCGACTTCCAACCTCAGGGAAGATCCGGGTGTTTGCGAAAGCCCTAATTTACTGCCGCTTTGGCACTTCATCACATGTGGCCGTGCAGCCGGCGGGGGCCGGCATGCCAGGGTTAGGAGGGGAGAATCCTCAAGTATTTTAATGTCCCCCTACTTAGAAGCAAGATAAACATACGTATTGTACTCTGTGACCGAGGCGGGGGGTGGGAAAGGGAGAGGCCTGGAACTGCATGAAAGGCCTTTGTAAGCTGAACTCTGAGGTTTTTTCCTTTCTTTTCTTCTTCTTTTTTTATTTGTAAGCAAAGCTGGGATAAGTGGATGGGGGGGTGTCCACTCAACCGTGTAGAAACCATGGTCCATCCGCAGGCACGCAGAGTGCTCAGTCTCTCTCCAGCTCGTAAACGGCCCTCCGCCGACTCGCCTCGCCCGATTAAAAATTATTGGGGGAAGCTTGTCACCACAGTTCACTCAGATGATTTACTTTCTTCCAGGAACTCTCCTCACCCCCCCCCCAGCTTTGCTTTATTATTATTTTTTAAATAATGGTTACTTAAGATGTATTTTTAAAATTTATTTCCCTCACCTCCCCCCCCACCCCCCCGTTGGCTGTTCTCTGTGTCCATTTGCTGTGTGTTCTTCAGCGTCTGCTTCTATTCTTGTCAGCAACCCAGGAATCTGAGTCTCTTTTTGTTGCGTCACCTTGTTGTGTCAGCTCTCTGTGTGCGTGGCACCATTCCTGGGCAGGCTGCACTTTCTTTCTCGCTGGGCGGCTCTCCTTATGGGGTGCACTCCTTGCGCGTGGGGCTCCCCTACGTGGGGGACACCCCTGCGTGGCACGGCACTCCTTGAGCGCATCAGCGCTGCGCATGGGCCAGCTCCACACGCGTCAAGGAGGCCCAGGGTTTGAACCGTCGACCTCCCATGAAGTAGACAGACGCCCTAACCACTGGGCCAAGTCCACTTCCCCCCAGTTTTGCTTTAAAATTATTTTTTGAAGTGAGTAAAGATGCACTGTGTGAATCTAATCATGAGAAATATCTGACAAACTCCAATTAACTGATAAGTTTCAAAATAAGATGCTCTGCTCTTTGAAAGTGTCGAGGTTGTGAGAGTCAAGGAAGGTCCAGGGAGCCCTTCCAGACCAAAAGATACGAAAGAGATGCGGCATGTGATTCTGCACAGTAGGCGAAACCAGAGTGGGGTCTGGGAATGAGACGTTACATCTCCCTGTTAGCTTCATGATTTTGAAGGTGCAATGAGTTTCTATGGGAGAATGTTTTAGAAATATCCACCAAAGTATTCTGGGCTACCAGGGTACTAGGTCAGCCACTTACCTCACATGGTTTAGGAAAAAAAATTATTTGTACTGTGCTTCCAATTAAGATTGTGATTGTTTCAGCAGAAAAAATAATAATTCAGCTAACTAATGAACTGAGGGAGATAAAAACCTTGCATTGGAGAGCGAGACAGACCTGGGTTTGAATTCTGACTCTTTCAACTCCTTACAGTTTGATTTTACTTATGCCTCTGTTTCCTCATTTTTCAAAACAAAGGCTGTGATGGGGAGAAATTGGAACTCACGTGTATTGCTGGTGGGACTGTCAGATGGCACAGTTGCTGGCGAACAGGTCGGTGGTGCCTCAGGAAGTTAAACACAGAGTTACTGCATGACCCAGCAATTCCACACCTAGGTATATACCAAAAGAATTGGAAACAGAAACTGGAACAAATGCTTGTACTCTGATGTTTCCAGTAGCCTTATTCACAGTAGCCAAAAGGTGGAAACAACCCAGCAGTCCATCAGCAGATGAATGGAAATCCAGACAATGGAATAATATCCAGTTATAAAAAGGCATGAGGTTCTGATTGATGCTACAACATGAATGAACCTTGAAAACAGTTATGCTAAGTGAAATGAGCCAGGCACAAAAAGGCAAATTTTGTATGAGTCCATTTACATAAAATACCACAAGTAAGCAAATTCATAGAGGTAGCGAGTAGATTGGAGGTTCCTGGGGCCCAGGAGTGTGGTGGGGGAAGAGTTTTCACTTCATGGGTGCAGAGTTTCTCCTTGGGGTGAGGAAAAAGTTTTGGTAATGGTAGCAAAATGTTGTAAATTTAATTAATGCTGCTGAGTTGTATACTTAAAAATGGTTACCATGGCAAATTTTATTGTATATATATATCACCAAAATAAAAATTAAAAAGAATCGAACTTGAAAATGGACAAAAGCTATGAAGAAACATTTTAGGGGTGTGGATGCAGCTCACATGGTTGAGCACCTGCTTTCCACGTACGAGGTCCTGCGTTCGATCCCTGGCCCCTCCTAAAAACAAAAACAAAGGAAAAAAACAACTTTCATTGGGGATCGGATGTAGCTCAGCAGTTGAGCACCTGCTTCCCTTGTACAGGGTCCTGGGTTCAATGTCCGGTACCGCCAAAACATTTTTATATTTTACCAAAAAAGATCTATAAATGGCAAATAAGCACAGAACATGCTCACCATCTTTAGTCATTTGGAAAATGCAATAATGATAAAACCACAGTAAAAAAAGGAAAAATAAAACCAATGGAGTGTGTGTACAAATGTCTTCCTCAAAGTGTTGTCATGAGGTGACACAGTGAATGTAGGTCCTTCCCTTCCTGTACACCTGCCAAGGGACACGCATATCATGCACGTGCAGAGAGGCAGGTGGATCCACAGACCCCCCAGATCCTTCCACGTGGCGCATTCTTTCTGCCTTAATCCCGGCACCATGGGCTGTAAGTGTGAGTTGAATCAGATTTTGTTTTAAGTGGCTAGTATCTTCCTGGGTCTCCAGCAAGAGCTCAGTGTGTCTTGTTTCCTTGCCCCCCTCTGCTAGCGGCTTTTGGGGGCTGCGGTATGTCCTTGTTCAGTTTCGTTTCCACAGAGCCCGGTGGAAGTGACCACTCCACTCCTTCACAGACTCTGCCCCGGCCCCACCCCAGGCTCCAGGACGCTTCCTTTCACTCTCGACTTCGTTACTTGTCTCAGCAGGATGTCTGCATCCATCATTTGGCACATCACTGAAAGCTTTTGTCATGGGAAGCAGTTATCCGAGCACTTTACGCGGATGATGCGCCTCCATCCTCAGCGCCCCAGGATCCGGGGGCAAGAGTTTCCCTGTTTGGCGACCAAGGCCCAGGGCCGCTGAGCAGCCTGCCCAGATCACACAGCTGGGAGGTGGCGAGGCCAGACTCCAGGTGGACGGATGCTCCAGGGTCTGGGCTCACCCACTTGGCTGTGCTGCCCCTCGGCGGATGTGAGCCAGAGGCACCACGGCCTCTGAGACGTCGGAGTCCGTTTCACCGACTCCGGCCCAGACTTGGCTCCACGACGCCCCTAAAGCCGGTGTTTACGCGGGACAGAAGGGACAGATGTGTTTGCCAATCCCCAAATACGGCTGTGGCCAGAAAGTGAGAGGGGGCGCCTGTTATGTAAGGCCCCGCAGCCGGCCTGCAGACAATGCCACTTCCTCGCTGGGCAGCGCGTCGCTGCATAACAACTGGTTACTCATTTCCTCTGGAAACCTTGGCAGGGCTGCTTCGCCCGTTTCCTCCTCTCGCCCTGTCCCCGCGCTTCCTTTATCGAATTCCTCCTGGATTCCGTGAACACCACGGCGCGGCGGCTGACCTCCTGGCCGGGGGTGGGAGCGTACCTTAGGAGCGGGACCTGCATCACTGCTCGGAACGGCGTGAACTGTTGTCCACGTGCCGCATTTCCAGCGCCTGGCGGGAGGGAGGCGCCCGGGCGCGGGTGTCGGGAGCCCTGGGTGGGGTGTGGAGAGCTGGTCAAGTGCCCGTGTTTCTGCCGTCCCCTCCTTCCTAGCCGGTGGGCGCTGGGTGCTTCTCCTCTCCTGGCAGAGGGACGGTTGATGGCCATGTGAGAACATGGATTGCGCGAACTTTCTATCTATCCTGTCCGTGAGACAAGGACGGTGAACCCTCAAGGGAATGAGCACTGTTGCTGCTCTGTCCCCCACCCCTCCTGGGACCCTTTTCATCACCCTCCCCATGCAAGCGACATGTCTCCGGGCTCCGGATCCCCTCCGCAGGTCAGCTCTTTGTGGACCCTGTACCTGATGAATTCCAAGCACACCTGTCTCACCATCCTCAGGCCAGGGCCTCTTCTTCCATTGCCAGCTAAAGAACCACATACGCATCTGTCTCTGTAAGTAGTGGATATACAGAGACTGTGTGTGCGTGTATACACACACACACACACACACACACACACAACATCCCCAATACTGTGGGCTTTGGTGCTAGGCTCTCCACACATTCTGTGTTTCTCTTTCTGTTTGAACCAACAGTATAAATGTTATCAGAAATTGGGAAGTTCATAGATAAAAATTTGGACCCCAGTTTGCAGTTCTTTTCATTTTATCTTTCCAACAACCCCAGAGGTATTGTTATTATTCCCACATTATAGATGAGAAGTAATTGATTGTGGAACTCAGTTCCACTGGTATTTATTAAGTGCCTGTTGTGTGCCAGGTACAACTCAGTATTGGCTTTAGAAAGAGGGCTCAGGGCTGGTGTGTGCTTTTCCACAGAGACACACACTCCATGTGTATGATAATTTCCTGGCGAGACCCCGTCCTGTGTGCCTCGTGTGTAGGGACACACAGACTTGAGGGCTGGGGCTGGGAGAGGGTTTCCCTGGTTTTGGTGGGGCAGACCCTGGGGACATTTGACCAGGGTGGTGGTTATCCCAAGGCTGCTTTTTCGGGGGCTGGCAGTTGCATCCTAGTGCAGTGTAAGAGCCTGGACTTGGGAGTCAGGCAGAGCTGAGTGCAAATCCTGCCTCCATTGCTTTCTTGGCTGCCTGACTTTAGCCATCTTTACTTAGCTTCTCTAAGTCCTGAGTTCTCCAGACAGGTAATGGGAGTATGTATCTGTGTCTCATAAGGCAAGAGGGTCGACTGAGATGGGCACGGGAGGCATCTGGCAAGGCGCCTTGCCCCGAGTGAGCTCAGCTGTGTCTGTGGTGGAGCCCCATGTGGCTCACCAGCCAGCACCTTGGTCATGGCAATGGTAAATTCAGCCACGGGATGCAGCCTTGAGTCCCGGTCTTGGCCGCCAGCTGAAGGTGGTAGGGAAGGCGTCCCTCGTATTTGTAGAGGGGCCGAGAAGCTTCGGTTTGTGATTGGGCATCTCACCAAGTGGAGGTAACATTTTCGAGGTGGATCCTATTCTGCCCCAGGTACCTGCCTTGGCAAAGGGCATTTAACAAGACTGCCTGTCCCCATCTCCACAAAGCCACCAGTCTGGTTGAGGTGGAGGGGAGCGCCACTGAGGAGGCTCCTTGAATCCTGCCCCCTGCGTCTTTTTCACCCAGGAAGGCCTGGGTTCTGCACGAAAGGGAGGGTGTCTGACATGTCCTCAGTATTCCTTGGAATGGCCATGCCAGAGTCAGAGGAGGCACAAATGGCCGACCTTTGTTTGGGGTCAACATAAATGGTCTGTGATGAGAAAAGCAGGCATGGAAATCTTTATCCCATCTTCTGGGGTTGCAGATTCCAGACTGGCTCTTCCAGTCAGGGCTGCCTCCCTTGGCCGTGTCAGGTGTGGGCTACCAGTTCCCCGAGCAGCTTTCCAGCAGGACTTGGCCTTGTTCACTGGGGTAAGGGCCTACCTGGGAAGTGCTGGGGAGGTTGAGAAGCCGCTAAACCCTTGACAGTTGGTTGTCAGCACTTTACTGGAGAGGCTGGAACCTGGGGGGATCAGCTAATTGCGTGTGCCTTCTCTACTTTGGGCACTCCTGGAGCCAAATGGAGCTGGGATAAAAACAGATTGGAGAGTTTTGTTTTGCTTTAATTGCTGCACCTGCATGTCCTCATATCCAGCCAGGCCATCCTAGGTTTCCCTTCTTTTTAAGACTTTCTCAGGAAGGAAGAAAAGCAGCAATCTATGGGCTGGCTTGCTCTGCTCAGGAGGTATTTCTGGGCTGCTAATTGTGTCTGGAGATTAACTCGTTGCTCTTTAGAGAGGCCCCGTCTCTCTGCCCGTTTCTCTCTTCTCCCCTAAGGGCCCTCTTCACCCACTGAGCAGCTGCCATTTCCTCTAAGAGCTGTGTGCAGGGCCCTGGGGAAGTGGGGGGCCCTTTTTTTGTGCAGCCCCTGTCCAGAGCAGGGGAGATTGTGCTCCCCCTTGTAGAGGAGGAAGTGGAGCCCCTGAGTGCTGAAGTGCCTTGTCCGAGGTCAGGCAGCCGGTAAACTGAGTCACATTGCCCCAGGCTGGTCCCCAGGCCAGGGGACGGTGAGACGGACGGGATCCAGCAGCCCTGAGCGCGGCTCTTGTCACACGACCGGGGAAGACACTCAACCTGGCTGAACCTCGGTTTTCATTACCTGTGTAAGGGGACCCAAAGGGTCCGTGCAGGCTCTGAGGGAGGCCAGCTCCTCCACGCAGCGTTGCGAGCAGCATCCAGCCTGCGGTACGTGCTCCAGCCACCTTGGTTTCCGTGACAGTGGTGGTTCAGGTAGGTTGGACCAGGAGCTGGGGTGGCTAGCTGGCGACCTAGCGATTCCCGGGGGCCAGGACTGAGGACCTTGCCAGGGGTGCCCGGCTGGCCGAGCGTGGTCGGCGTCCAGGGAGAGGAGAGGAGGGCAGGCGGCACTTCCTCCCGGCACAGCCGCCGCCTGACGGGCCCTGGGACCTGGGTTGCTCTGCTCAGCTGCACCCCACCCTTTGAAGGTCTTTCTCAGAAAGGAGGAAGCCTGGGCCGGCTGTGGTTCCTGCTTCCTCTGGTGGCCTGATGCTTGCCGTGCCCTGAACCTGGCTCGCCTTCGGGTCCGCGCCTCTTTCAGGTCCTTGGCAGGGGCCAGGCCCTGGGCCCCGGCCTTGAGGTGTCGCCAGCTCCCCCCATGAGCACCCATCCCCAAAGGCCCTGCCGAGCTCGTGCGGTGCGCACGGCCAGGCTCCTTGCTCTCGTGCTCCTGTGGGAGGGCCTGCTCGCGGGCTCTGCTGCGAGGACGCCGCACCCCAGGGCTTCCTCCAGCGGGTCTTGGCCCCGGCACCTTGGCTGGGAACGTGCCCTCCTACTCAGGGTCCTGTCCGATCGCTCCTGGCTCCCACTTCTGCACAGCACCCTGCCCCGGGAAGACACCTTCCTCCCAGACCCCCCTCCTGGCCTCTGCTTGCTTCTCTGGGTGAGCACAGTGGCTCAAGCATACACTGTGAGCACCCATAGGGTTGTGACGGAGGAGCCGCGGGGCTGCGTTATCTGATGCGATCTTTATGAGCATTGGATGAGGTTATTATCACCCACATTCACAGCTGACAAACCCGAAGCTCAGCCAGAAGAGATGTTTTTTAAGGTTGCTCACCGAGAAAGTGATAGAGTGAAACCCTGGCGTGTCTACCACCTAAGTGATGACCTTTGACATGCTCTAATTTCAAACCTGCTTGGAAATCAATGCCAGGTCCTTTGTGTTTCCTCACCTGGCTCTTGCCCTAGTCCTTCCAGGACTAGCCCATTTCATGCTGGGCTGATGCCAGCTAGGAGTCCCTGGCCTCGTCACCTCTCCGCATATCTGGGGCCTCCCTTGCTGTTTCCTTGGAGAAGAGTCACTTGGAGAACGACTGTCTTTGCATGGAGGCGGGTGGGGGTGGGGTCCGGTGTTCTGTCTTGTCCCCGTCGTGTCATTCCTGAAACCCAGCTGCCCTTGTACGTCAGCTGGGGTTGAGATGAGATGACAATTCTTGATCAAATGTGAGTGAAGTCGAAGATCTGGAAGCTTCCAAGGAAAAGTATGTGAGTGCGTGCAGCTTCAGGGCCCTGAGGAGGTCCCGTCCTAGGATGGAGAAACCCGGCTGGCATCCTGTTTCTTCTTGGCGTCCTCATTTCAAATGGCAGTACCCACCACTCCTTCCTCCAGGGCAGCTGTTCGAGATGAAAATAAGAGATGCCCCGGACCTTTGAGGCGCTTGTGATGGGAACCAAAGGACGTGCCCTGCGGCTCCAAACAAAACAAAATAAAACAACAGAAAAAAGATATTTGAAAGCTTCTCACAGTCACCCAGATTACACAGGGAGCTTAAATGTAAGATCCCTTTAGGGTTCTCATGGTTTTAAGAAAAGTGTTTAAAGGAAAATAACACCTTTACAAAGCAATGCCATTTGGTCCCAAAGCTGCAAAACTGGGATACGCACGTGAGAAGGATTTAAGCTTCCCTGGAAATGAACAAAATTTCCAGTCTATATTTACAAATTTCCAGTATCTTGGGTTTATTGCACATGTATTGTTTTGTCCCAGGACCTGTTAGGCTCTCTTAGGTGGGGATGTCATCACGGGTGAAAGGTACCTGCCGGCTCCCAAGAACGCTCGCAGTTGGCACACCTGGTGCATCCCTCCACCTGGAGAGGTGAACAGGGCAGGCCACGTGCCCACTGGATGGATGAGGAAACTGAGGCTGGGAGGGATGGAGCGGTGTGCTGTGTGATACCATAGCTGCCTCTTCCCCTTTCTGGCATTTAATTCCTCCCTCTGTCAATGTAGACTGGGCTGTGGGTTATATATACTAAAGGGTCCCCAGTGTCATTTTTCTCTTCACCAAGGTTGCATGGTTACTGAGGAGGAAAGCGCTGGGTCGGTTCAGTTCCTTCTCACATGTCAGGCATGTGTCACATGCTCTGCAGGAACGGGGCTTGGCTGGTGCCTTTCCACCACAGCAGCATGTGGCTACTGCCCTGACGTGGGCAGGGCCCATCAAGGTGAGGCAGACATGCTTCACAGTCCGGGGCCGGGGGCCCCGGGGCCTGGGGAGTGGTGCCCTGCGAAGACTGCTTTGTGTTGCCAGGGCACTCACTCTTAACTCTTGTCTCGAGGCTGTGCCCTCTTCAGGGTACCCACTCACAGGGTGCCCGGTTGTCATGCTGGCAATTGTCTATCTATGTGGGGGCTGAACTGTTGTGGGAAACTGGCTTACCTGTCCCCTGTTTGTTGCACTTGTCCCCAGTTATTGTAAACATTGCTGTGCTGATGAGGAAAGCCGCTTTGGAGTTCCTAATAAATATGATGCAGAAACTAGGGTCGAGGCTCTCAGTTCCAGAAGCTGTAAGTCCCCTGGTCCCATCTTTACCTTCTCTCGTGTCTCTCTCTCTATCCTTTTATTTCTGTAAGTTCTACATCTCCTTCCTCTTGAGCAAACCTACTGCTGAGCTGCTCGCAGCGCTGAACCAGTAGGTTCTCTCCCTGGAGCAGCCTCTTAGTGTTCCCATTCTGTCTAGATGGAAACAGATTTGGAGAGGTCGTGTGGCTTGCCCATGGCCACATGCTGTAGTATAGTTAGTAAAAAGTGGCTCTAGACCAGATCTAAGGTCTGGCCATTTTCCAAATACTCCCCAGAGCATCAAGTGCCTGAGGCAAGGAGAGCATCTCCTTTCTTCTAGGTGGGAAGGAGTGGTTTGTCCAAGGGCACCCACCTGCTGGCCCCGCTGGTTCCACCTCTCCCTGGTCTCCCTTGGGGTGACATCCCTCAAGATGGGTGGTGGCAGGACTCTCCTGGCTATGCCAGACCTGCCTTTTTCAGTGGCTTCATTTCGTGGGGTCTGGTTGAGGCTGTGGCCCCAAGACAGGGTCAGCAAGCAGTACATGGCTCTTGGGAAGCAATTTTTTACCAACGGTTGTGCAGGCAGTTTAGTATTTTCATAATACTGCTGCAGGCTGGAGGGTTCTGGCCAAGCCCCAGTTCTTGCCATTGTCCATGCCTGGATGGGCAGGACCGTTCCTTTCAGTTTTCCTGTGACAAGTTGTAGCTGTGCTATTTTGTTCTTTTTAAAAATTAATTATTAAAAAATAACCATAATTACTTAAAAAAGGAATCCTAACTGTGGGTAGAGTAAGTCCAAAATCCAGCCTGTGCGTTTCTGTCTGGTCACTTGATTTGGACTTGTTCTCGCACTCGGCTGTCGAGTGGAGTGGCTCCAGCCCTGGCCCTCTCCAGGAGTGTGCCCCGGGGCTCCTGGATTAACCTCGTCCGTATAGTAAGTGTGGCTATAAATGCTTTGCCTGCTATACCCATTTTCTATGGCTGCCAGAGTAAATGACCACAAACCCAGTGCCTTCCACAGCGCAAATTTGTCATTTCACATCTCTATAGGTCCGAGTCCTACCTGGGTCTCACCGGGCCCCAGGCAAGGTGTCCGCAGGCTGCGTTCCCTTCTGGATGCTCTAGGGGAGGAGTAGCTTCCTTGCTCACTCTAGTTGTTGGCAGAATCGGGTTCCTGGTGATCATAGGACTGAGGTCCCTGATATCTTGCTGGCTGTCAGCTGAGGGCAGCACCCAGCGGCTAGAGGCTACCCCATTCCTTGGCTCCTGGTCTCCTCCCTCCGTCTTCCAGGCCAGCCATGGCAAGTACAGTCTGGCCGATCCTCCTCCCTCTGCATCTCTCTGATCCCAGTGGGGAGGGGTCCTCTGATTTTAAGAATGCCTGTGATTGGCTTGGGCCCACCTGGATAAGCCAGGCTCATCGATGGTCATCACATATGCAAAAGCCCTTTTGCCATGTAACATATCTTATCTCAGGTTCTGGGGATTCCAGTGTGGGCATCTTTTGGGGAAGGGGGGTTATTCATCCCATTATATCTTTTTTTTTTTCCCCTATTATATCTTATAAGGGTTGTTGTCATGATTAAATTAATTGATACATGCAGAAGGCTCAAAATATTAGGTTGAACCATATGGAATTGTCAGCATCTAACTGTTAGCTTACAAAAGTGGTCATTTTGTTTGCTACAATCTAATTAATAGTATCTGGTCTATCATGAGTCCTTAGTGGATGTCTGCGCTCATCATTCTTGTGGTAGAAATGTTATGCTTTATTCGGCCAGCTCTCTATTGTTCCAATTCCTTATTGTTGGGCACTAACTTTTTTTTTTTTTAAGATTTATTTATCTACTTTATTTTTTATTTTTTTATTTTTTTAAAGATTTATTTTTATTTATTTAATTCCTCTCCCCTCCCCTGGTTGTCTGTTTTCTGTGTCTTTTTGCTGCGTCTTGTTTCTTTGTCCGCTTCTGTTGTCGTCAGCGGCACGGGAAGTGTGGGCAGCGCCATTCCTCGGCAGGCTGCTCCCTCCTTCGCGCTGGGCGGCTCTCCTTATGGGTGCACTCCTTGCGTGTGGGGCTCCCCTACGCGGGGGACACCCCTGTGTGGCAGGGCACTCCTTGCGTGCATCAGCACTGCGTATGGGCCAGCTCCACACGGGTCAAGGGGGCCCGGGGCTTGAACCTCGGGCCTCCCATGTGGTAGACGGACGCCCTAACCACTGGGCCAAAGTCCGTTTCCCTATTTATCTACTTTATTGTTATTTACCACGCCCCCCCCCCCCCCAGATGATTCTCTCCTCTGTTTGCTCATTGTTTGCCCACTTTCTCCAGGAGGCATTGGGAACCGAACCTGGGACCTCCCACATGGGAGGTGAATGCCCAACGGCCCGAGCCACATCCTCTTCCTGTGGGCTGCAGTGTCTGCTGGCTTATGGCATCTGCTCGCTTAGGTGTCTAGCTCATTGCAGCAGGTGCAGCGTCTGCGCATCTTCTTTAGGAGGCACCGGGAACTGAACCCAGGAACTCCCCTGTGGTAGGCAGGCACCCATCTGGTTGAGCCACATCTGTTTTCTAGGGCATTAACCTTTATAAGTTTAATCTTATTATTTGGTAGTATAAATAATGTTTACACAAACATCCTGTGATGCCTTTTTTAAAAAATATTTTTTAAATTTATTTTTAAAAGATACATAGATCACACAAAATGTTACATTTAAAAAAATAGGGATTCCCATATGCCCCACTCCCCACACCTCCCATATTTCCCACTTGAACAACTTCTTTCATTAGTGTGGCCCAATCATTGCAATTAATGAACTAATTTGGAGCATTGCCACACAGCATGGATTATAGTTTAGATTGTAGTTTACACTCTCTCCCAGTTCATTCAGTGGGCTATGGCCGGATATATAATGTCCTGTATCTGTGCCTGCAATATCATTCAGGACAACTCCAAGTCCTGAAAATGCCCCCATATCATATCACACCTCTTCTTCCCTCTCCCTGCCTTCAGCACATGCAGTGGCCACTGTCTCCACATCAAGGCTGTGATACCTTTTGATCCATCATGTCTTTTACAAATTGTGTTCTCCTGCTCTTGGGGAATGAATCTGCCCCTGATTCTCTGTTGCCCTCCCTCTCCCACCATCTCGCCCCTGTGCCAGCCCAACTCTGAAACGTGGGTGACGGGCGGAGCCTTTCCCCTGGGGGAGTGCAGGGCTCTCTCTTGCTCTGCCAGGGACAGTCCCCAGGCCTTGTGTTCTTTGAACTGGGCCAGCCCTCGTGCCTCCAGGTTTGGGGTCAGTGACATGACTTCTTTCCCGAGGCCAGTGTGAGTCATTGACCCCTGTGCCCAGAGTTTTGACCCTTGGAGCTCGATCAGGTGTCCCTAGCTTTGTCCCTACCAGGCTCACTCTGACGCCAGTGCTAGACACTTTGCCCTGTTCACCTCCTACCAGTTGTAAGGTGTCATCGCCATCTTATTGAGTGGCCCTGCTCTTTGAAAATTTACACAGCTTAGCCAGCCAGGAGGCAGGTGAACGGGCCTCTCAACCCAGGTCTCTGTGCCTGTGACGTGAGAAGAGAACTTGAATGCAGGTCTCTTCTTATCCCACAACTGCCTCTCATGGATACCCCCACCTGTGTTCACTCAGCAAGTGGAGGGGAAGTGCCTAATTCACATCTTTGTGCCTCAAAGGCAATGTCTCTTCTTCGGCCCCCTAACAGTCCCCTGTGCCTTCCATGGAAATTGCAATTAGCCATCCTGGGGCTGGGGAAACTGAGCCCAGGCTGGGTATGGGACTTTCTAGAGGTCACATGAAGTATTAGTTGCCAGACCTAGTGACAGGATGACCTGGTAGAACATTCGTAGACATTGGGTCTGGCGGAGCTGGATTCAAATTCTGACATGACCCTTCACCAGGTGGTGGCTTGTGACAAGTCACTTCTGGTGCTGGAGCCTTCGACTTTGTCTTCTCTCCCTGGGAAAGGCTGTCTGTTAAATCCAGTCTTGATGCTGGGCATTGGCTCTCCCACTGCTCCTTGGGTCGCGGCTGTCCTGGGTGATCCTTGCAGAGTCCAGGTCGAAGCTGCCGAGTCAGTGAGTTTTATGAGCTGCTGTTTTAACTCTGGTTGCCGTTCCTTAGGATTTGGGGCAAAGCATGAGCAGGGAGCCAGGACCTAGGGCTTTCTCTCCCAGTTTTCTCGCCTGTCTTCCACGCTCTTCTGCTCCTCCCTGGGCCTCTCTCCTGCTGTTCTGGAAGAAGAGAGTAGGTGGGGCCTGGGGCCTGCAGGCCTGGAGATGTCCCGCAGAGCAAAGGGCAATGCAGGGACCTTCTGATCCATGAGGGCTCCCTGGTGACGTGCATCCAGGGTGATCCCCGAGGTGACGGGCACACCAGATCCCGGTGGGTCGTCCGACCCACAGGAGGCTCTCCGCAGCATTTCAGGAACGAACGGATTTCTCCAGTGATTCCTACATCATTATTTCATTGTTGAATCCCAGCCCAGGCCTCATTTCTGGCCGACCCTTTGTGAAGCTCGGGTGGACACATTGGCTGCAAAAACAACTTCTGCTAAGTTTTAATGCAAGTTAATAAGTACTATTTTCTTATATTGAGTCATAGAGAAACTTTCCTTACATGACACTCATGAAGAAGCTGAAAAGTGTGGGTAGGGTCTGGGTAAGGGTCTTAGCCTTAGTGCTCTGGACCTTGGGCCAGATGCGTCTTTCTGTGGGCTTCTGGGGTACTGTAGGGCCAGGTGCATCTCTCTGTGGGTGGGCCTTCTGGGGTGCTGTAGGGCCAGGTGCATCTCTCTGTGGGTGGATTTTTAGCAGCACCCCTGGCCTCTCCCTATAAGATGCCAGGAGGACCGCTTCCCAAACTCATGACAACCAAACTTGGAGTCCAGAAACGTCTCCAGGCATTGCAGAGTGTCACGTGGGGAGCAAAATCACCCCAGGTTGAGGTCCGGTGGTCTGGAGGTGGATTTGCAGTTCCCCAGCTGTTAGGATCACATGTGCCACGTGTGCACTTCGAGCCAAATGCATAGGATGTGCTTTTCCTGTGTCCTGGCCAAGCCACCTTGGAACACCTTGAAGTCTCTTTTTCCTCATCTGTAAAACAGACAAAAAAAATTAAAAAATCTCCTTGCCTTTCAGGACTTTGGTGTGACTAGAGATAAGGTGACCGAGTGCTTCACATTCCATGGGCCCTCAGTGAAAAATAGGTTCTTTCTTTTTTTCAAGATTTATTTTTATTTCTCTCTCCTTCCCCCCTCCCCTCGTTGTCTGCTCTCTGTGTCCATTCGCTGTGTGTTCTTCTGTGTCCGCTTGCATTCTCAGTGCCACTGGGAATCTGTGTCTCTTTGTTGTGTCATCTTGCTGCATTGCCTCTCTGTGTGTGCGGCACCACTCCTGGGTGGGCTGTGCTTTTTTCGCGCAGGGCAGCTCCATGCAGGGCACACTACTTGTGCGTGGGGTTCCCTTACTGCATGGAACGGCACTCCCTGTATGCAGCAGCGCTGCATGTGGGCCAGCTCACCACACGGGCCAGGAGGCTCGGGGTTCGAACCCTGGACCTCCCATATGGTAGGCAGACGCTCTTATCAGTTGAGCCACAACTGCTTCCCTAGGTTATTTCTGATTAGTGATGGAAAGTGTCAAGAAAAAGCAATTCTGGCTTCCCTGCAAGGTTCATTTGACTATTTTTAAAATGTTTAGTTGTCAGAGAGGGAATGCAAGTCATCAATATCCAAATTGTCAAACCATGCACAGACCTATTTGAAGAGGCCCCAGGTTTGATTTCTGTTTTTGCCACTTGTATCGTGCTCAGGGGTCAGAATCCCTGTTTCTGCATCTGTAAAGTGGAGAGAGAAAGAGTGCTACCCTCCTAAGGCTATCATCAGGATTAAACGCTATGATAGAAAATACTTTAATCTTGTTTGGAGCTGACTTTTGAAAAGGTTCTGTTTTCCAGTTTTCCATCAGATGCCGGACTCTGCCCTTATTTGTGAAACTTCCTAGTGCAGTTGAGCAAGGAAATTCTTCTTTCTCCTTTGGCTTCCCAGGTCCCCAGAGCTGCTTTCCTAAGGCATGGTCCCCACCCATTCCTGTCATTCTGTCTTCACACTTACCAAAATGACGGGGTGGGAGGAGCAGTCTCCCACGGCCCGGCCATCTCCACCAGTCCCCGTGGGGCTGGCGCTCCTCGTCTCGTCGTCTGATGTTTTCTGTGGCGACCCGAGTTCCATTCTGGTGATGGGGCATTCAGGAGACGGGGAGGTCTCCAAAGCAGAGACAAAGGCAGTGGCTTGTCCCCTCCGCCGCCCGGCGGAAGGAGGAGGATGCCAGCAGCAGGACTCACGGCCATCTGGCTGCAGGATGCCTTGCTGGGAACCGGCAGCCGGCCTCTTTGAAGTGGTTTAAGACCAGCTTGGTAACCTGATTTGGAAAGTGGTATCGATGACTCTGCGCAGCGCAGGCTGCTCATTAGCTGCTGTCTGGGTCTGGCAAATTGGGTTAAGTGGGGTGGAATAGGGCTCTCCCTCCCCTGGGCTCGTGGCCCAGGTCCAGGCTGATTGTAACGGGAGCTGCTCCCGGGCCAAGGGCCTTGAAAAGCTTTCTGGGGAGTCTGGCACTCTTGTTTTTCATGTGCGAATTCTCCTTTCCCCTGGGAGGCAGGCAAGAGGCTGATAAACCATAAAAATGAACCTGGGGTGGGAGAGTGAGTCCTTGGGGGTTGGGGAGGGAGTCAGGTCAGAGGAGAATGAACAATGAGCAGGGAGTGAGCATTATTCAAGGCCCACTTACCCTTCCCCTGTGGAAAGGGACTGGGTTGGAGGCTTTTCAAAAAATTTTTTTGTGAGTTGAACCAACAGTGCTGGAAGGTGTGTGCTTCTCTAGGGTTTATACCCAGTGCTGAGATCGCCGCCTCCGAGGCGAATAAACATTCTCTTTTACAAGAGGCTACCAGATTGCTTTCCAGAGCAGTGGCATTGATCTACAGTCCCACCCACTGCACCCAAGGACCCTGACTTCCCCACCTTGCTGCCAGCCTTGTCTATATCATTCCTTAGCCCTTTCGCCCATTGGATGGGTAAAAGGAACTTTCTGGCAGTTTTCCTGATTGTTAAGAGGCTGATAGTCTCCCCCGTGCTCTTTTCTGTCCTGTGAGACTTGAATCTTCCTGACCCGTGCCCACCCCTAGGCGCCCCCAGAGGGTAGGTAGGTTTCTTCCACTGCTTCTCTGGAATGGTTATCTTTCCAGTCCACTTTTGTTGTGAGGAACAAGTGTCTTTTATTTTTTAAAGATTTATTTATGTTTTATTTATTCTCGCCAACCCCCCCCCCCCCGCCCTCGTTACCTGCTCTATGTGTCCATTCACTGTGTGTTCTTCTATGTCTGCTTGGGTTCTTATCAGCGGCACTGGGAATCTGTGTCTCTTTTTGTTGTGTCATCTTGCTGCATCAGCTCTTCGTGTGTGCAGTGCCACACCTGTGCAGGCTGTGCTTTCTTTGCACAGGGCGACTCTCCTTACAGGGTTCACTCCTTGTGCATGGGGCTCCTCTACGCGGGGGACACCCCTGCATGGCATGGCACTCCTTGTGCGCATCAGCACTGCGCATGGGCCAGCTCCACATGGGTCAAGGAGGCCCGGGGTTTGAACCCTGGACCTCCCATGTGGTAGGCGGATGCTCTACCCATTGAGCCAAGTCCACTTCCCAGAATGTCTTTTTGCCCTGCCACGAAGCAGTTTTCCCTGCACGTTAGCTGCAAAGAGAGGACCGCGTTCTTTGGGAACAAAGTGTTGTTTCCATTCCTTCATTTTCTTCCCTTTGACTAACCGACGTGTCCTTTAGCACTTTACTCAGCCCATGATGCAGAAGCTAGAGGCCTGGGAATCAGCCTGGCCCCTGAGCCTCCTGTCAGCTCTGCAGCCTGGGGTGGGGCCCAGCAGTTTTCTAAGGCCCGCGTTGTTCATCTGCGACCTGGGGCTGAAGATGCCAGCCTCATGGGTTTGTCGGAGAGAGGTGCTGGTGTGCAGATGACGCGCACGGAGGTGGTACAGACGGGCAAAGTGCTGGGGCGGGTGGAGCCGGCGGGGAGGCGGGGGCCAAGCGCGGCTGCTGGGCCTCCCGACGCTCGCATTTGGGGTCCAGGAGTCCACGGGGGAGCTTACGGTGGCTGGCCTTTCTGCTCGTGGCTAGTCCCTGAGCCTCGCTGAGTGGACGTCGTGTGCCGGTCATTCCATCCCTTTTATCGAGTACCTGGTGCAGGTCCAGCACTGTCCTGCATCCTGGGAAATAATGGTGAGCAACGCGGTCGTGGTCCAGCCCTCATGGGCTGTGCTGTCTGTTGGGAGAAAGGGGCAAGGGATTAAAGAATTGTCGGAATGTGGACCCACTGCCGAGAAAGTGCCTTCACTTCTCCCAGATGTCTCCAGGGAGACTTGTCTCCCACAGGGGTGGTTGTCTTTATGGCCTTGGTGACGTGTGTCTCTGAGAAAGTGCCGATTCTCAGGAAGAGGAGAGAAGAGAGACTGTGGAGGGCCCACAGCAATAATGCTAAGTAGGAATAAAATGAATAACTCACGTTTATTGAGTATTAACGATATGCTAGACCCTCTTATAAGTGCTTCAGACAATGTAGATAGATAATAATGTTGTCCCCACTTTACAGAAAAGGAAACTGAGAATAGAAGTAGCCTGCCTGCAAATCCCGGACCCAGAGGTCGAAGCTTGCGAATGCTGCTTTTCTTCAATATGAAAGAGTCCGTGGCTGGTCCCCCCTGCCTGGAGTTCCTAGAATGCCAGAAGAGTCGTCCCACAGGCCTTTGCCCAGCCCTGGTCAGCCTACAGTTAACCCGAGGTCAGAACTGTCCCTTCTCTTGCCTCCTTCCACTTCCACTTGGTCTTTTCCCAAGTTTCCTCCGAGCAGCAGGGCCTGGTAATGATTCTGTTCATTTATGCCATAACTGTTTATTCAAATGTAGCCTTTTCATCGTCAACAAGTGCGAAGTTGAACGCATGACTTTTTTTGTGAATGCTGGTGACCGTTTTATGACAAGGGGGCCTATGACGTGGCAGGTCGTGGGCATTTTAACATCTAGGAGGATGTTTTCCTCAATTTGCAGGTGAGGAAACGGCGGCTCAGGGAGGTTGGGCCCCTCACCCAGAGTCAGGATGGATTCCAGCCACCACATCTGCACTCTTCGTCCCCGGCTTACTAGGAAAGAATGGGGCCCGTGATGAAGCGAAGACATAGTTACTGGTCCCCGAAGGCTGACTGAGACAGGCTGGGTGAAAACACAGCCATACACCAGCCTTCGGGGCTCCCCTTTCCTGTGGCCCCGTGGTCTGGCCTTTCTCCTGCCGTTTTCTTCTCCCTCTCCCCTGCGCAGGCCAGGCCCAGGACCTACTGGCCTGGCCCGCTTTACCAGCGTGGGTCGCTGTCCTCAGCCCTATGCAGAGGCTGACGAACACTGGGGAGGGCCTGGGGGCAGCCCTGCTCCCAGGAGGTCTGAAGCATGGGGCGGGCACCTGCACCTCAGCCATCATGTGTCTCTTGCCCCTTAGAGGCTGAGCCTCCGGATGGCATCCTGAGGACAAGTTTCCTGGGTCCCAGGATGACTTTCCCCTCTATTTTAACCCTGGATGGAGGTGCTTGAGCCTGGCCGCAGCGTCGGCAGCGTTTCTGTGCCCTGGAGAAGCCGTGTTAAGCCATGTTGTCGTATGTTGCCGACGTCGCCTTGGGTTGGCCTCTGTGGTCCCATGCTGACGCTGCTGTGCCGGGCGCGCTGTAGGCCCCGCCGGGAGCTGAGCAGCCACTCTCGCTCCATCATCATCTCTCGTTTCTCAGGGACGAAAACCTGCAGGCAGAGCAACTAGTGTAGCCCAGTTCCAGGGTAGAAGAACAAAGCACAGGTTTCCCACAGAACGTGGTGCTTCTTCCCTTTGATTTCTCCACCCCAGACCATGAGCCGCGTGACTTAGAGCAAGTCGCTTACCCGCCTCTCCTTTGCCTCACGTGCAAAAAGAGGCATTAAAATTTCGGTCGCACAGGCCAGGGTAGAAGTGGGCAGTAACGGTTGATGTTTGCCGGAGGGGTTGCTAGTGTCCTGGCCCTGTTCTAAGCCCTTTCTACTTCTGGGCATACTAAATCCTCACGAGTGCCCTTTCAGGGGAGTGTCACAGATGAGGAACTGCTGTTCAACTCTCCTGACACCACTCAGCAAGGAAGGGGTTGAGCCGGGACTTGGCACCCTGCCTGTGCCCTCAGCCCACCCCACGCCTTCCCAGCGTGTGTTAAAATGGGCACTGGTTTATCCTCATGGGTTGATGGGGCAGGTGGCAGGTAGACTCCCTGTGACCAGAAATTGTGTTTTCTGTATTGTTTGGGCTGCCTGACTCACAGGAGTTCTCTGTGTCTCTGTGTCTCTGTTTTGCTCTCTGTCTCTGTCTCTGTCTCTCTGTCTCTCTCTGTCTCTGTCTGCCTCTGTCTCTGTCTCTCTCTGACTCTGAGTCTCTGTGTCTCTGTCTCACTCGAGCTCTCTCTGTCTCTGTCTTTCTCTGTCTCTGTCTCACTTGCTCTCTCTGTCTCTATCTTGCTCTTGCTCTCTCTGTCTCCATCTCTGTCTGTCTCTGCCTCTGTCTCTGTGCCTGTCTCTCTCTGTCTCTGTGTCTGTCTCTCTCTGTCTCTGTGTCTGTCTGTCTCTCTCCCTCCCCAGTCCCCCACCCCACGTTTGTCTGTCCCTCCCCTCCTCCTCGGTCACCACCCATCGGCTTCCTCTCACTATCTGCCCCCCCTCTGCCCGCCCCCAGTCCTAGTTGTCTTTGGCTCCGGTCCCGGAGCGCAGCCTGGCACCCTGACCTGCCGTGCTGTGCTCATACCTCGACGACGGTAAACAACACGGGGGTGGTTTTTATTAAATGGCACACGCCAGCGCCTCTGTCCTGCCCTCCCTGGCTCCGTCCGGGTCCTCCTCCCCCTGTTGGCAGTTTCGAGGGCCCTGGAGTCTCCGGCCTCTTTTACGAAGCGTCTGTCATCGTTGGCCAGTGAGTGTGAGGCCCCAGGGATGGGGCGGCCGGCGCTGGTGCTCGAGTCACCCAGGCCTTCCGGGAAGATCGCATCACCCTGACCAAGGGCCAGCCGAGGCACCGGCCCAGCGCGGCCCTGCCCGAGCAGCCGAATCCCGCGGCTGCCCCTTAATCACTGACCAGAGACTCTGCCTGTCCAAGCCGGGGCAGGCCTCCCTCCTCCAGGGGCCGGGGCTCCTGGCCAAGCAGCTCGCCATAGGCCGTGGATGTCCCCACCTGCTTAAGTAGTTCTCCTTTAATGAGCATTCGTCAAGTGCCAGGCACCGCACCGAGCGCGTGACACGCATCTTCTCATTTAATCCTCGTAATAAACTTCTGGGCAGGTGCTCTTACCTCTCCCTTTTACTGCTGGGGACGCCGGCTCAATAGCACGGAAACTAACCACACGGCTCACTTTCATTAAGCGCCACTGTGTCCTGGGGACCCGGGCTAACCCTGGCATCCGGGGGCCGGTGTGCTGCTGTTGTTCTGCTGGTGTTACAGACGGCGACTGAGCTGGGACATGCGTGTGGTCTGGTCCTCGTGCTCTTGACCCCAGAGCCATGCTTGTGACGGGAGTAAAGCTGACCAGGGTGACCTGAGCAGGTGAATGGGTGCCCCGATCCCAGAGTGAGGCCTGTCACCGTGGCCCGCCACCCCCGCTGCCTGCACGGGCTGTGGGAGGGGGGTGCGGGAGTTTCCCTCTTCCTCGGGTGGGCACCCGGGAAAGGGCCACTGGGGCCAGGCACAGGCTGAATTTGCCGGAGGGATCCGTGAACGTCGGCGCTGGCGTTTGACCTGGGAAGCCTGCCTCTTACCCGAGAGAGCCTGGCCTGGGGTCCCCTGCCCCGTCCCCTCCCAGGATTCGGGCTGCACCCTCGGGGCCTCCGTGGGCTCCTTGGTCCCACACTTCCCCCCCCCCCACTTGCCTTCACAGCCGTCGCCGCACACAGGGAGGTGGGGGAGGAGAGGGCGGCTGCATACTCACACTTGCTCAGCAGTTTACAGTTTATAGAACACATTCACAGACATTATCTCATTGGATTGAGTAATCACATGGGAATCCAAGCCCCCATGTCACCCAAGAGGGACCTGAGGCTTCCTTAGAGAGAGGGAAACTCTCCACCTAGCACCCGGCCCCTGCTCCTTCTACCCAACAGTGCTGCCGGAGAGCCACGATCGGGGCGCGGGTCCTCCTGTGCTGAGGTGCCACTGCCCAGGGCAAGGCCAGGGGGCAGAGCTGATGTGGGGCCCACGTCCCTCACATTGCCCTGAGGACACGGAATGGTCTTGAGAGCGTGGCCGGAAACTCAAGG
The DNA here is from genome assembly GCF_030445035.2 of Dasypus novemcinctus. NCBI lineage: Eukaryota > Metazoa > Chordata > Mammalia > Cingulata > Dasypodidae > Dasypus > Dasypus novemcinctus. Next base: position 91,327,259 of record NC_080686.1, read on the forward strand.
AGGAGAAAGAAAATGGCCCATCTAAAGGGGGTGACATAATAGCAACTATCCCTTGGTGCCCACGTGCCTGGACCGTGCGCCCTCCCCCCCATTTGTTACAGCAGCCCCTTAGCCCAGCCCTTCAGGTGAGTTTTGTGTGTGTCAGTTTGCAGACTTGGAAACACGTCCAGGAAGCAGCTGAGCCGGGAATGCACCCGGGGCTGACCCCGGAGCCTCCTTTCTTCCCACTCTGCTCTGTGCCTTAGAAAAACACAAACAGAATTCCTTTCATGTTGCTCTAGGAAATTTAGTTTTTAAAAAATTAATTTCCTTCTGGCTCGTGACAGATTGTAGATCAAGTTACAAATCTTGGCTCTTGGCCACCCGGCAGTCTTAGGAAAGTTGTGCCGGCCTCCGTGTGTCGAGGGAGGCCGAGGGAGGCTGCAGTTTCACCGGCTCAGCATAGTTGGAGGAACCTGTTAACTTGTCTTAGAAGCTAATAAAAAAATCCCAGTGAGCTCACGTCTGTTAAAGCCCTTTGAGCTCCCTGAGCTCGCACATGAATGATGCAGGTTGTCTTTATTGCTTACTCGGCAAAGTTTGGCTGCAAAGCCCTTTACCCTCATTTCCAGCCCCTGTGTTTACTTAGGTAGTTTGGCTTGATCTTCCTTTACATCTTTGTGACCTGCCGTTTTCTGTTTGTTTGCTTTTGGACCCGCTGTTATGGAAAGAACTGGCATATTTGGGATGCATATTTTATGCTAAACTTTGTTTAATCCATTGCACCCGTAAACCTTACACCTGTCCTGTGAGGCAGGATGTAATCCATATCCCCATTTTCCAGATGATCCAACTGATACTCACACAGGGGAACTCCTCTGCGAGGCCACATGGCTCAGTGTGGCAAGTCGGGGTCCAGGAATAGGTTACCGGTGCTCACCGGCCGTGCCTGCATTTTCCAGGTCACTCTCTCCGAGGCAGAAGCTGCTCTAGGGCCTGTGGCATTTTGCCCTGAGCTGACTGATGATGATAGGTATGTGTAATTTTGCTGTGAAGACCCAGCCATCTTTGTCCTTTTGAGCTGTCCAGGAATGCCTTTCCTCGACTCTGCTGAAATGGATGGACAGATGGACCTTGAAATTAGAGACACCAGGCCGGAATTTGCCTTAAGAACCTGACCAACCCTAACTCTGATGTTTCCAGCTGCAAAAAGCAGGCTCTTCCAAATACCTTAGCCAGATGGAGATAGGCGGGAGAATAGCTCGTGGTAGTGATAGCTAAACCAGTAATAGAATGGTTTTTGGAAACCATTCTAGGGTTTGATCTGGCAGGAACAACTGCCCACACTCCTCCCAGAATTCACCATGAGGTCAGTGGAACAGGTGAATTTGCTCCCGTTTTGCAGATAAAGAAGCTGAGGCTGAGGCTGAAGCCCAAAGTTGCAGAATTAGGGCTGCAACTCAGAGCTCCTGACTTCCAGAGCTGTGAGTCACCTCTTCCACTCCCCTCCCTTCCCCTCCCCTTCCTTTCCCTCCTCAGATTGCTGCCCAGGTAGGTGAGGCAAAAAAAAGCTGTCTGGGACACTCTTTTTCCTTCCCAGTGGAATCTCAGCTATAGAAGATGCATGTGTAAAAGCAAAACTGGGCCCAGAGGGCTGGCTGGAGGAGAGGAGAGGAAACCTCAAATATTAATATCAGTATTAATAATATTTCATAATTCTTGGTTGGTTACCAGCAAATAGACCACAAACATAAGGAAAAATGAAATAAAACACAGTTGATGGGGAAACGGATTTCGCTCAACTGATAGAGCATTTGCCAACCACATGGGAGGTCCAGGGTTCAAACCCAGGGCCCCCTGACCCGTGTGGAGCTGGCCCATGCACAGTGCTGATGCGCGCAAGGAGTGCCGTGCCATGCAGGGGTGACCCCGCGTAGGGCAGCCCCAAGTGTAAGGAGAGTCACCCGGCACGAAAAAAGCCCAGCCTGCCCAGGAATGGTGCCGCACACACGGAGAGCTGACGCAGCAAGACGATGCAACAAAAAGAGACAGATTTCCAGTGCCGCTGATAAGAATCCAAGTGGACACAGAAGAATACACAGCGAATGGACAGAGAGACCAGACACCCATGGGGCGGGGGGCGGGGGCGACGGGGACGGACCAGAGGATGGTACGGGAAAGGGGAGAGAAATAAATAATAAATCTTTAAAAAAAAAAAAAAAGGAAAACCCACCACAATTGATGGGCTTTTGTCATTCCTTGGCAAGGACTCAAGAAAAGACTTGCCTTTGGGGTTCAAGCTTTTTTTGTTTTTTGTTTTTTTTTGCGGTACCAGTGATCAACTCTGGCCCTCGTACGTGGGAAGCTGGTGCCCAGTCACTGAGCCACATCTGCTCCCTGAGTTGGTTTTCTCATTTGTTTGCTTGTTGTTTGTCTGTTTTTTTTTGTTTTTAGGAGGCACAGGGCCCGAACTTAGGACTTCCTATTGGCAAGCAGGTGCTCAACTGCTGGAGCCCCATCCGCTCCCCCTCCGTGCCTCCTAACCCTTCTGCCAGCCTCAGGGTCTTTGTGAGTCCTCTCTGGAGCTGAGAGGCTCTGCAATGCCTGTACCTTAAGGAGTGGAGCGATCTCGAGTGAAACGCCGTCTAGTTGTGGTTGTGCGCCTGCCGTGACCCCACAGCAGCCCTCTACTGCGGCAATTACCTGCCTTGTACAAATAAGCAGACCGGGGCCAGGGGAGCTTAAGTGGCTTCCCAAAGTCAGGCAGCTGCAGAGCAAGGATGCAAACCTGTTCCCAGTCCCGCCTTTGCGTCCTTTCTGGGAACAGTTCCTGCGCTCCTGCTCTGTGCTTGGCCCCCGGCCGAGTGCCGGAGACACTTTATATGTGTGAGCGCAGCCAGGTCCAGCACAACCCTGGGAGCTGGACCTCCAGGTCCTCTGTCCCTCCTTCCGAGTGCTTGGGGTGAGCTGTGCTTCGGAATTCATGCTGGTTTGAGATGTGCGAGAGGCAGCGGAGTGCACCCATCATGTGTGACAAACCGTGCATCTGGGGCAGTGCCTCTAACCAAGCCCTATGACTTCCATAGGGAAATACATTAATTTTCACACTAGGTGAGATAAAGACAGTCAGTAAACTCCCCGTGGGAGGTCAGGTCAAGTTGCAAAATTACCAAAAACGTTGGGGTTTTAAAATTGTACAAAAGCGCCTGTATTATTATTTCTATTTTGCAGATGAAAAGCCAAGATAGAAGAGGCTTCATAAGCCTGCCCAAGGCGCCACATTAATTTTTGTGAGGGCTGGCACCCGGGAAGTGGGTCCCGGGACCGTGCGCCTAGCCGCTGCACTGTGCCGCCTCTTGCAGGAGATGGGCCAGTCAGTGTCCTCTCAGAGCCACAGGACATGGACAAACCAGCCCAAATGAGAATGCGTTACAGTGGCACGGGAGGAGAGCATCCGGGGCCCTGCTCAAGTGGGCGACAGCCCGGCCTCGGCTCCGGGACCCATCTGCTCTGGGTTTAACCCTTGTGCTGAGCCAGGCGGCTGGTGGGCTGGGGTGGAAGCCGTGGCCGCCAGTGGCCCTGCCCCTCCTGTGACCAGTGCCGTCAGAGGCTGTCCCTTGGCTGGCATGGAGGGCCCCGCGGGCCACCGTTCTTGCCCCTGGCAGGGCATGGTCTGTTTTTCCAGACTGTGCAGGGCCAGACCGGGAACTGGGTGGTGGAAAGGACTGCCTCTTCTTTCCCATGTTCCCTGGCAAAGGAGACACAGCCCTTCAGTTTAATTTTTTCAAGTCCTGCATTGCTCTGCACAAGATGAAAACAGAGCCTGCTTTGCACCTGAGCTAGAACCCACCCTTTGGTAGGAGCTGGTTCTTGTTTATTCAGTTGGCTTTTTCTAGAGAAGACATTTCAGAGATTTCTCCATCGTAGTGAGCATCATTATTACTTTTATTCATCACCAAAAATTTAATGTTTTTTTTGTTTATCTCTATCTGTAAAATTAACCTAGATCACTGGCCTAGTTCTCATAGTATTTTAATGCTTTTCAACCTCTGTTCACTTTCTGGCTTAGCTATCCTTATCATCACCCCTACTTTGCAAATATAGAATCTCAGGCTCCAAGATGTCCAGTAGCTTTGCTCAGAGCTGCACAGCTTGGAGAGTGGCAGAATTCACACTCTGCTCTTAGCTCTTGGGAAGAGTGCACAAGTGACAGTCTGTATTGTGGACTTTGGCTCAGACTCAGATTTCAGGGATGGTTTAAATGTGACTTCTGCAACTTGCTTAGGGTCACACTGATCTACACAGCATGCCAGTTGTGGAGAGGGAGTGCCTGCCCTCGCCGTGGGGAGTCTCGCCTCCCTTGGTTCAGATCCCCAATATGCTGTGTGCTTCAGGCAAGCTGTTCAGCCTCTCCGAGCCTCATTTCTAAAACAGGGACAAGAATATGATGTCGTATTCCTATCATGGATGATGCTGGGAGAGGCGCTCAGCGTGCCCGGCAGGTGACTTATAAATCTGACTTCTCTCCCTGGCCTCTCTGCCCCCCCACTCTGCGCAGCCTGGTGTGTCACCTTGTCCTCCCTAGAGATTCTCCGTAGCTTACGATCCAGAGCCTGGCACCTGGGGACTGGCTTGCTCAGGGCATACGAAGCTTTGACTCTCGCTTTCTTCCACCTTTGCCCTCTTTCCCACAGATGCCCTCTCTCCTCTGGATGTAAATATGCACATGGCTCGCCAACAGCAGCTACAGGGGCCACCTCCATGTCCCTGACCAAATACTGCTACATCCATCAATTCCTTTTCAGGGAAGGCACTATTTAGTAGGACAGTTTTATAGTTAAGGGGATCAAGGCACAGAGAGGTTGACTCCTCTGTCCAAGGTCACACATATTTTACATGGCTATAATCAGGATTCAAACCTAGGCAGTCTGGCTCCTGTGCTCCCATATCTGGCCACTCCCGCCAGCGTGCATTGGGTACCTGACGCCCACCGGGGCCTCGCAGAGGTGCACATGGCAGGCAGCATGGTGGCTGCGAGGGGCGGGTGGGTGCACCGTTCAGTCCCTGGCTCCCTGCTGCTCCTGGCCCCACAGGGCAGGGCCTGGGGCAGGGGCAGCCTGTGCAATCCATGGCTGGATGTGTTCTCAAGTCTTGGTCATGGTTTCTAGTTCCTTGGCACCAGAAGTCCAGCCGGGTGATCAAAGCTGAGTGCCCTTAACAGGAAGAGTGGGAGGAAGCACAGGGAATTTCTGGGGGTGAGGGGCAGGATGGGGGAACCCGGGCCAGGTATTAGACAGGAGCTGACAGAATGAATGGTTGGTTGATTGAGCGAAGGGTGGGGACGTTGTAATTCATTCATTTAAAGAAATGTATTTATCTAGCCCCTACAGTACCAACCTTAGAGCATTTCACGCTCCCTGTCTTTTTTGCTTCTTCGCTTGTAGAAGACAGAATGGATGTATCCATCAGAAGGAAAGTAGCCAGCAGAGGTCACATGGGGGAGGGCGGGAATTTGGTCCAAGGATTTAGGATGATAATTCCAAAATCCAAGGTGTGCCTTGACCCTTGTCATCTGCAATTGCTGGCCTTCCATTGTTCAGACACTCCAGAACTATTGTATCCTGTCACATAAGTTCCTTGATGATTCTGCTCGTTGATCCTCTTTATTGCTTCCTCTCTGCTGTTTTCCCTTGACCCATGCATATGGTCAGCATGTATTAAGGAAGTACAGTATTCCAAGCATCCCTGGAGTCTGGGGATACAGAAGTTAAAGAGACCCCGTGCCTGGCCACAAAGGAGCTCTGCCCGTTGCAGGCTCCTTCAGCAAGAGGCAGGAAGCAGACATCTGCCCCGGGCCACGCACTGCTCTGGGCCCTGATGGCCATCGTCAGTGGGGCTGCTCAGTGCCCCAGGTCCCAGGAGAGGCTGAGGACCAGCTGGTTAGGACATCAGATTGATGGCAGAAGCGAGTGAGGACTCGGGCCCGCTGGCCACTCAGGGGCCTGTGCTCGCTCTCCTCTGCCAGGTTCTCGCCCCTGCCCTGCCGCCCCACAGCTCTCGGCAGCCCCCAGCTGAGCTCACAGAAGGCCCTACTGAAGCCTCACCAGGCTGAACTCAGCTCCCCCAGAGCCCGGCATCATGTCACTCAACTGCTGCCAGTGCTTCTTGTCCAGAGCAGTGAGGGATTCTCGGAAGGGCTGCCTGACCTGCACGGTGGCTTTGTCACCGGCCACTGACCCATGAAACTGCCGTTCCTGGAAGTATCCCTGACTTCTGTCCACTCGACCCTGGTCCTCTTCGGCTAGAAGGGAGTAATGCAGGCGATCAGTGTACGGTAAGTCTGCCTGTCCATCTCAGCCCCTTACTGCAGTTTCTGAGCTGGAGGGACCGGAGCCCACCTCCTTCATTCTACAGAGGTGGAAATGGGGAAACAGCCCCTGTAGGCTGGGCGGCTTTGTCTTACGTCTCCCAGCTAGAGGGTGGCAGGGCTGCAGCAGGGCCCAGTCTCAGGCCCAGAGTCACTCCCTTGGGTATTGGTCCCTGTCCTTGCCTCCTGGAGGTCTGTAGATAGGAGACACCCTTCCTGGAAAGACAACAGTTTGAGGACACTCCAGATAAGGATGGATGGGTGTGCCTGCAGACCTAGAATAAAAGGATTACCAAGAGAAGTAAGTTAGGAATGGACCTTCCTTGAGGTGGGCCCTGAAGATAAAGATGCTTTTGAAGTTCAGTTGGTGGGAGATAGGATCTTTGTGGTAGAGCCTGTAGCCAAGGAGCCTTTGGGATGGATGTACCCTGATAGGGAAATCAGCAAGGCGAAGATAGGGAAGGGAACACTTAGCATTGAGGGCCTCGCAGGGCTTGCTTTGAGGTACTTCCTTCCTGTCAGCCCTGAGCTGGAGTTTGCCTCCACTTCACGGATGCAAACACTGAGGCATAGGTAATCGTATTTATGAAAATCCATCTGAGGAGACACCGTTCCTGGGGCACTTCGCAGCACAACGCAGGGCGTTTCTCATTATGCACCAGTCTAATCCAGCATATTCTACAGGCCATCTGGGGAGCACAGAAACATGCAGGAGGCTCTCCTCTCTCTTGGAGAACCTTGGGTCTCCTGGCGGGGATGATTTAAAGGAGAAACCAGGTCAATCACAGAATAGAGCCCGAGTGCTGAAGCGGGGGTGGGGGGCACAGGGTGCCCTAAGCACATGAGGGGGCCACTGGTAGGATCTGAGCGGTCAGGGAGGGAAGGAGTTGGCCCAGAGCAGGGGTGGGCAGGTGGCCTCCCAGGTGGAACCCAGAGGAGAGGGGGGACTTTGGTTCTCTTGCAGTTGTGGAGGCCAGAAGTCCAAAATCAAGGGGTCCCCAGGGTTGTGCACCCTCTCACAGCTCTAGGGGAGTGCGCTTTGCTGGAGAGACCCATGTGTTGCGCCTGCCCTCTGCCAGGCCCTGAGTCAGGCAGGTGGCCTCGGGGACTGCCTTGCAGGGGACTTCCCAAAAGCTGTGAAGCCCATGCTGGGTCTGGAAGCTGGATTAGAAAGCATTGCCCAGGTGGATAAGGCAGGGGCCAGGAAAGATTTGCTGGAAGATGTGGGCTGGGGCAGGGTCACCTGGGATCTTGGTGCTTGAAGCTCTCAAGAACTTCAATTGCATCTTTCTTGTGGTGTAGACCTTAGGGGAGAAAGGGAGGCAGGGAGGTTTCTAGATTTCCATTTTAGAAAGATCACCCTGCTGGAAATGTGGAGGCAGGACTGGAAAGCCATTAAAGAGAATGTCACAGGTAGACAACAGCTATTCCAGTTTCAGGGCAGTGGTGGAGAGGGCGGCTTGCTTAGTTTGGGTAAATTTCATTACTGAGAGTCCCATTAAGTTCTGGTGGATCACTATAGCTGGTGTTTCACAGCTACCAAAGAAAGATCTAGGAGAGGGCAAACTTGGCACAGTGTAGCGTTGTTCCAAGGCTTCCGCCCCTCGCTGGGGATGTTCCTAGGTTATGTCGCTACTGCCTAGCCCTAAAAGCTATGGAAGGAGGCAGGGAGAGTATTCTGCCTCTGTTATTTGGGTGAGGAGCTGAGGCACACCAGAGGTGACGTGAACTGCTCAGGGTCACACACCTGGAAAGTGGCAGAGCTGTCCTCAAGCCTCAGATTTGGGGACTCCAATCCAGCCTTCCTTCCTAAGTTCTTAGCAGCATCCTGTTTCTCTCCCTGTGGAGGCATTTTAAACAACACCCTTGGGAAGGTCGGAGTAAATACAGGTGGAGAAGACGAGGTGGGGCTTTCCCCATTTCTGGGCAGACAGAGAAAAGTCTCTGGAGGAGTGTAGACTTTCTGTGGTGAGGAAAATGTTCTGTCATTTATTCTAATACAGTAACCACTAGCTACATGTGGGTTTTGAGCCCTTGAAATGGGGCTATTACAACTGAGCAACTGAAATAGTTATTAATTTATTTTTTACTTTATTTTGTACATTTAATAATTGAAAATGTAAACAAAAACTAAAAAGAAAACACAGTTGAATAAAAACATAATTTCTCAATTAAATATACTGGGTACATATAAATTTTATGAATCATACAGTATGTTACACAATATATTTGGTTCATAGTAATGCAATCATGCAGTATTTGTCCTTTTGTGTCTGGCTTGCTTCGCTCAACATAATGTCCTCCAGGTTCATCCATGTTGTCAAATGCTTCATGACTTCATTTCTTCTTACAGCTGCATAATGGTCCATCGTATGAATACACCAGTTTGTTTATCCATGGAATGTTAATTTAAATTTAAATAGTCACATGGGCTGGTGGCCATCCCACCACACAGTATAGGTCTGGAATTCTGGGGCCCTGGCTTCTGTGGTTTCTTAACTGTGCCACTGAAGAGTGCCTTGGTTCTGAGCTCAGGTGTCGTCCAGACAGAGGGCTGGCTGTGGATACTGAATGCTTCCAGGTGGAGTACAGGACCATCCCTGCTCATTGCCCCTGCCCTGGCCTCTAGGCTCTGGGTTGCAGGTGGATGAAGAGAGTCAAGTTCAAGCCATAGTGGTATGTAGGAAGGGCTTTTGTGGAAACCATCTTGTTGGTTTGGAGTGCGTTTGTCTTTTTCAGGTAGAGAGGTCACAGCATCTTCCTCCCTTCCCTCCCTAGAATCTGTTTAAACTCTATTCTTTGGGTAAGGGGGTCATGCTAAGCCATGGTGGGTATGCTCTCTTGCTGAGACCCCAGACCCCTTATCCTCAAAAGGGAACCCCCTTGTAGGTCACTGAAGGAGGCCTGAAAGAGTCTAATTGGAGGACGAGACACCTGAAAACTCCTTGTAATGAGTGTTTGTTTCTGGAGCATCCTAGGATGCCCAACCCAAGCTGATTGTAGGTTGGGTGCTCTTTACAGTCATGGGTGTCCACCCACCGATGACCTGATGATGGAGAAGTCAGAAGGAGGGCAGGGCCTTTCTTCAAATGGAAAAGCCAGAGGTGGGGCCTCTTATGGAAGATCAGGAATGAAGAAGGAGTATCAACTTTTGGAGGACTCAGTAGGGATGCAGGGAGGAGAGGTCTGGGATTAGTCTCATGAGGGCTGGGTTTTAGCCTGCATGCCTCTCCAGTCCCCCTTCCAATCCCACAAAGGGCACAAAGTAAGCTCCCAATACAATATTGGTTGAAAGAAAGAGGCTAGTGTTGGGTGAGCATGTGTTCTGGACAGAAACCCCTAGGTCTATAAATGCCCTTACCCAGCACCTAACGGTCGAGCTGGCGACAGGAGCAGTACCCTGTGACCTTGCCAAGAATGAGATGAGTTTTGCATTCTTTATTTGTAATGCCATATTTACTTCTTACATAGCTTTAAATTCAAATGTATAAAAAAATAATAAGCCTTTGTTACTTGGCACACAATGTATAAAGATGTAATTTGTAACAAGGACAAATGTAAGGGCGAGGGAAGAAGGGATGTAGGACAGAGTTTGTGCAGGCTATTGAAGTTATTGGTCTCAATACAAACTAAATTGTAATAGATTTAGGATGTTAAATGTCATCTTCTTGGTAACCACAAAGAAAATATCTAAAAAACCTACACTAAGAGAAGTGTTTCAAAATGGCTCACTAGAAAAGACGATCTAAACAAAGAGGAAGACAGGGATGGAGGAAAGTAGGGAGAAAAGTCTAAGACACAGAAAAACTATTGGCAATGTGACAGAAATAAGTTTTGGCTTATCAATAATCACCTTAAATATAGATTAATTACTCCAATCAAAGGTAGAGATTGGCAGAGTGGATAAGAAGAATAATCCAACTATATGTTGATTACAAGACACTCACCATACATTCAAAGACACAAGTAATAGTTTTACAGTAAAAGGCTGGGGAAAAAAATCCATGGAAATATTAATGAAAAGAGAGCTAGGGTGATTATACTAATATGAGACAAAATAGACTTTAAGTCAAAACTGTTACAGGAGACAAAGAATGACAATATAATATTGGAAAGGGTAAATTCAACAAGAAGATGTAATTAAAAACATTTATGTGTTGGATGAATTGTATGCTTTATTAATATGTATCAATAAAATTGATTTGTTAAAAAACAAACATGTATGTACCTAAAAACACAGCCCTCAAATAAATGAAATAAATACTGACAGATTTGAAGAAATAGAGAGTAGAGAAATAGAGAGTTCTACAGTAAAAGATGGAGATTTCAGTATACCACTTTCAATACTGAACAGAACAACTAGACAGAAGATCAACAATAAACAGAGGACTTGAACAATACCATAAAACCAACAGGATCTAATAGACGTATAGAACACTTCACCCAAAACCAGCAGCATACACCTTCTTTAATGTCCATGGATCATTTTCCAGGATAGACCATATGTTAGGGCACAAGAAAAGTCATAGAAAATTTAGGAATGTTGAAATCATACAAAGAAACTTCTCCAACTACAATGGAATAAAGCTAGAAATCAATAACAAAAGGAAAACTGGAAAATTGACACATATGTGGAAGTTAAACAGCATACTCTTAACCCGTGGTCAAAGGAGAAATCACAAGGGAAGTTAGAAAATACTTGGAGACAAATGAAAATGAGGACACAGCATACCAAAATTTATGAGATGCAGCAAAGGCAGTGATCCAAAAGAAATTTATAGATATTAGGAAGAGAAGGAAGATCTCAGATCAGTAATGTAACTTCGTATCTTGAGAATTATAGAAAGATGAGCAAAATAAATCCAAATTAGTGGAAGGAAAGAAATAGTTAAATTTAGAGTACATATAAGTGAAATAGAGAATAGAAAAATTCCTGAAGAAATCAACAAAACGAAAAGTTGGTTCTTGTAAAAATTCAGTAACAGTGACAAACCTTTAGCTATACTGACAAAAAATGTAAAAAAGATGGTATATAATAGCAATTGATTTTCCTATGTTGAACCACCCTTGCATTCCTGGGATAAATTCCACTTAGAAATTTTCCAAATTTTCCCAGCCTACTTTAAGACATCTCTTGGGTAAAGGACAGTTTATTCTCCACTCTTTCTCTAGCTCAAGAGCAGTACTTTCCTTGCCATAATGATGGAAAGGAAAACTACGCCAAGTGCTTCCAGACTCCTCTTACTGTCAGGCTCATATATTCGGGTTAGGAGATGAGCTCAGTGGTTCTGTAACTTGTGCAAGGTCACACACACAGCCGGTTCATCGAAAGTATTTGTGTGTATGCAGGATTCAGGTATGGACTTAGAAAGTCTCTCTGGTCAGTTTGTTTCAATTAACATTTACTAAGTGCCTGTAGTATGCTTGGATGCTGCCTGGAGAGGGCACTTTGGGGTTTGAAGACTCTGGAATTCTCTGACTTTGGGGTGTCTGCTTTTTGTGATTTGTTTATGTCTCGGCCAACAATCATGTGCAAGAGAATGGAGCTTGATTAAAGTGTTGGTGGAAGAGCTGCCTGGCTGGGTGGACACTGCACGGTGTGTTCTTCATTGGCAGCTGGAGAGAATTTCTGGATCTGTCAGAACTGTCTGGAAGACCCTGCAAATCACCCAGGGGTACACACATCCCTTTTCCAGTGAGACCCGCCTGCCTGACCATTTAGTGACCAGCACATCTGTCCTTGGACTTCCCTTCAATGTTGCTTACTGACAGGGGAGTGGGGGACCTCTGTCGTCAAGTCACTTGCACCTGCACCTGCGTCCCTCTTGAATGCTGAGCTTTGGGGCGACTCTAGGTCTCATTCAGAACTCCCATTAGGAAGAAGCTGACGTGACTGCAGCAGCTGGGGGTGGTTGGCAGGGGCTGCTTCTCTGATTTTACAAGTGCGCTGTGCCCAGGCTCAGTGTCTGGGACTTGGTAGTGTCCTTGCTAATTGAAGATGCTGAGAGGTCGCAGCTGAATGGACACTGGCTTAAAGGAAGGCCAGCCAGCAGCCAGCAGGGTGGAGGCGATAAACGGGGTGTAGTGTGTTGATTGCATCCCCCTCCCCCAAATATATGTTCTAACCTCCGGTACCCGTAAGGGTGCCCTTATTTGGAAATAGAGTCTTTGCAGACATACCAAGTTAGCACGAGTTCATCCTGGATGAGAGTGGGTGCAGCTCTAATGCTCATGACTGGTGTCTTTAAAAGAGAAAGGAGAGGGAGGTTTGGACACAGAGGCTCAGACTCGCAGAGGGAAGAAGGCCGTGTGAAGATGAAGCAGTAGGTTGGGTGGCGCAGAAACAAGCCAAGGAAGGCCCAGGCCTGACGGGAAGCACCAGAAGCTGGGAGAGGCCAGGGGGCTTCTTCCCTAGAGCTTCGGGAGGAAGTCTGGCCCTGCCGGCTGGGCCCCTCAACTCAGGTCCTCCCTGCTCCAGAACTGTGAGCGAATGAATTTCTGCCGTTTTAAGCCACCGTGCTATGACACCCTTTAGGAAACTCAGATGGGTGGGGGAGGCGAGAAGGAGGGGGATCCCATCCTGTCACAAGGTGGGGGCTTTCCCAGGCACCATTTACAGAGAAGAGTCGCATGCTTATAAATGAGCTTTGGTATTTCCCTCTGCTGATAGGATCTGGCATTCTCTTTTTCATTCATTCATCATTACTGGGCACTTATTGTCACCATATTTGTCATTAAATCCACTGCAATCTCTCCTTCCCTGTCCTAGGAACCCAAGTCTCCATGCCTTAGATTCCCCACCATGTAGGTGGGTACACCCGCTAGCTAGTCCCACCTTCTATCTAAAGGCAGGTCTTGCTTACCTGTGGGCCCCTGTGATCTCTCTAGAAACTACCCACCCATCACAGAGCCTGCCCCTTCCAGGAAGCCTCCCATGACGCCTCCCCATTTGCTGCTGTGAACTCCCAAAGTTGGACACAGACACACCTGGCATGGTCCTTAGACTGTCACCAGGTCATTCAGTCATTCCTTATTGCCTCTGACGGTCCATCACGGTTTGGGCACTGAGGCATCCTGACGGTCCCCAGTAGCTACATTTGTGGAAGACCTGCTATGTTCCAGGCCGGCCAGGTTGCTTGCGTCCATTCCTGGATACAGCTGTGGCACGTCGAGAGTGTATCAACGCCCAGTGAACATTTGTTAGATGGATCAATACCGTTATTTCACTGCCAAGATAAAGAGGGGAAAGGGAGACTCAGAAGAAACTTGTCTAGAACAGTGTCATTGGATAGTCTTGCAAAATGTGACTTCCAGGTGGGGTGGAGTGAGCAGACGACCCGGCCAGCCCCCTTCTACTCAGGCCCCTTTTGGAAAAGCACATCTGAGAGTTGCAGCCCAGTTCCCTTCACCCGGAAGAGATGGCACATCCCGGCCTCCTCACCTCGCTGTGCCTGGGAGCCCTGCCGACTCCCCGGCAGCTGCTGCTGCACCCCAGGGTGGGGGCAGCCGCAGCAGGGTCTGGGAGCTTGTGCACTAGGGGTAGAGTGGTGTCCCAGGGCCTCTGTTTTCCTCTGCACAGGCCCCATCTCTCCCGTGGCATGTGCCACGGCTCTTGCTACGCTGGCTGAGAGCCTTTGCTGAGCCTGGCACTGGACATTGGCATCTCTCCCAGCAACCCTGCAGGGAAGGTTTGTGAGACCCCTGTCACAGACAAGGGGGTGCATACTTTCGAAGGCACCACAGAGCCCTGAACTCCTCCTGCATGCCACGCCTGCCCTCTCAGACATGCTGGGCTTCCCTTGTCTGAAAGCAGAGACCCCCAGGGGGCCCGTTGGCATCTGTTGGTCAGGGACATGCAGGGAGCCCACAGAGGACAGACCGGACAAGGTCAGGTTTGGCAGGCATTTGTGGGGCGGCCCCAGGCTCACCCCTGGCCACTCGCGTTGGGCCAATCGTATTGGTCAGGCGCTGCCCAGCGGCCTCTGCAGGACAGGCCGCTCCAGCTGGCCAGCTTTGCTGCTTTGCAGGAAGTCACTGGGCAGGGCAGGAGGGCAGGGAATCGGGGAACCCCTTGCCATTCGCCAGTAGCTCATAGAATGCTCGATTGTTCCAAAAGGAGCTGTTGAACCCCAGCCCAAATAAATTAAGGAAGATTCTCGCCTTATGCTCTTTTGGGTTTGGGATTTGTGGGAGAAAGCTCTTGCTTGAGTTAGATGAACCCCAGCTCAGTGGTGCAGTGAAATAGGTTTTAAAAAGGGAACCGTGCCAGGGTCTCTCTCCCAGAGAATCGGAGTTAAGTGTTCTGGGGAGGGGTGGGCAAATGTGCTTTTTGAAGCCACGAGGTGATGCTAATCTCCAGCCAGGGCTGGGCTTTATTTGGACCTTAGCCCCTACCCCGCTCCACATGGAGACAAACCAGTCGGACCCAGAGACCCAGGAAAGGAAACTAATGGAGCTATCAGGTGTGTGCTGTGTGCATGTTGTATCTCTTAAAGGAAGGGGCTGTGTTGTCCCCATTTTATAGATGCAAAAACTGAGGTTATGGGGTAAATAACAGGTGCAAGGGCAAACAGCCGGAGTGGAGTTGGGACTTGGACTCAGATCACCTGCCACTCCTAAGTGCTGACCCCCCTTGAACTTGACCACTCCTTGATCGGAGAAAATGTGCTACATGTAGAAACTGGTCCATGTTGCCTTTTTGAAAAACACTCAGGTTAGGAAATTCAGTATGTAAATCATTCCTAGGCCTTCCAGCAGGGTTTTATGTCTTAGGGCGGTGGGCATTTAAATATGCACAGATCCGGGTTTTTCTGTTCCTGCTTGAACACTGGGGTGCAGTGGGGAGAAGGAAGAGATCTGAATCTCACAAAGCTGAGATGACCAGATATTGCCGGATGCTCTGCAGGGACTGGGAGGCTGAAGGCTCTGCTGTATGACCCCGCTGGTGCCCCAGTGTTCTATTCTTTGATTAGAGATCACATTTCTCTGACTTGATCTGCAAGCGCCTCCTGTGTTTTATCATTTCCCATATCGCGGTTCTGCTTCTCTTGCCCCAGGGTTCCATTTCTTTTCTCTTTTACACCTTTCTGAAGTTTTACCTGTATATATATGTATAAAGGTCATCATCATCATCATTGTTGTCATTTATTGCACAAACAGCTTTGTAACTCCAAAGAGTGGAGATTGGCAGGAAAACAGAATCAACTACCACCCCTCCCCCACTGGTCGATTATTTTCAGATATCTGATATGTTCTGTCTTACACATTAATTTATAAATTTATATAAGGTACAAACATGGTATAGTGAACATTCGGTAATCTGTTTTCTCTGACATTATACTATAAACATTTTCCATTTTGTTCAAAGTGCATTACTAAGTATCATTTTTACACAATGTTTAATGGTTCATCGGGTCTGTAGAGCATACCTTAAACCAGTTCTCTCTCGTTGAAAATTAAGGTTTCTGGTAGTTTGCCTTATTCCTAAGGGGACTGTGAACATCTTTGTGCATATAACTTTTCTGTTCTTGGAAAATCCTTGGGATAAATCCTCAGCAGGATTATTAAGTCAAAGGGCACATTTTTATGACTCTCGACCCATTTTGCCAAACTGCTTTCAAATGGGGTGTTCCAGTTTGCACTGCCACCATCAACATGTGAATGTGCCAGTTTCACCACAACCTCATCAACACCGGGTATTATTAACTTAGATTATAATTCAATAGGTGCAAAATGGTTTCTTGTTCAATTTATGCTTTTTATCCTTAGTGAGGCCAGTTTTTTCCCCTTTTCATCTGCTTGTTTACCAGCTCTCTTTGGGAGTGCTTTTTTTGGCTCTTGCTCTAGCCAAATTAGTTACTTTCCATGTGGAAGCCTTCAAGTTGAGCCAGTTGCCACGCGGCCTTTCCTTAAAATGAGCAAGCTTCAAAATCGAGCCTTTGTGCGAGACGCCAGTTAGCACCTTGGTTCCTGAGTTTGAAGGCTGGGATTGGAACACCCTGCCCCTCACATCATGGAGTTCTGCATGAAATCAGTGCACTCGCCCTGGTAGACTCGATTCCTTAAAACTTGTCCTCCCAGATGTGCCTTCTGGGCAAGGTAGGATTTTTCTCAAGCAAGCTTTCAGACTTCTATTGGTAGTGCCGTTCGTGTTTCTAGATAGCTTTCTCTTATTTTCTCTTGCTCTTTCACCTCACCACATCCTGTTGAGTTGGACGGCTCTTCTGGGCTTGTTTATCTCTGCCTGTCTCTTGTGGAAGAGACAGAGACATCCTCCCCTGGCTCTTCAGCTGGAAACTGCCTCCCCAGGCAGATGAGGCTAAGTGCGAGAAAGCAGGATGGATTTGGAAAAGTCTTGTCCCTAAAGTAAGAAAGAGCGGTGCTTAAATGTTTGGATCTGCAGAAACACTGACATTCGATGAAAGCAGACTAGCCAGATGGGAGCTGGAATTTTGATTTAGAGTTGTAGACTCCTAAGGAAACCTCTTAGGCCGTCTCTTCCTGTCTTCTGTGGGGCAGCACTCCCCTCTATACCGGTTCTGATATTGGTAACACTGTTGCTTGCACCCCTCTAGTCCTGGGAGATGTCGGTGTCTTCCTTGCTAGATGAAATCTTCCTCTTACGAAATGAATGGCCCTTAGAAAAGGATTTCTAATAGAAAGGGTGTGGGGAAAAAACACGAGGACCTTGAGGAAGGCCCTTGTTTCATATGCCTTGGTCTTTACATGTGGAACTCCACCCAGGATGGAGTCAGATCCGGGCTCTGGCTGGGGCAAGTCCCTGCAGATCTCTGAGCCTCAGTTTACTCACCTTTTACTGAGGACAACAGAAATACCTTTCAGCTCTAGCGATTCTGAGATGAGCCCTCCAGTGTCGGTGCAGAGGAGGCTGTGACTGCGTGGCCACTATGAGTGTCCTCTCTAGGACTGATCCTTTCTGTGATGCTTTTCTTCCTTTGCCTGTGCTGACTCTTCAATCGAGAGTTGACCTGTGGTCACTAGTAACAAGTCTCTCTTCCCTTTTGCCTGCCCCGGCAGAATTCACATAACTGCATGGACGGCCCTGAATTTGGGCAGACTGAGACTCTTGCCGGTCTTAGGATGAGACCCTCTGGAATCTTCTCAGAACTGTAATTTCTTGACAAAGGCACTTATTTTCCTTTCTTTGTGTCTCTCTTCCCTCATTCCTGATGCCGGTTGTCCTGATGTTTCCCTTCATGCCTCGAGGGCCAGCGACCCTATTCCCTAGCTTTCTCAGCAGAGACCCCGAGTCAAGACCCCTCGTCCAGCCCCCGCCAAGCTGGACATGGGTCTGGGAGTGGAGACTAACCCCCTTTGGGAAAGTATGGGAGCCACTCTCCTTCTACCCGGGACGGGACGGTCCATTGGACTTCCCTTTTGCTCCTTTAACCAGGCTCTGATGGTGAGGATTAGGGTCCTATGTTGGGGGTCCTCCCGAAGCACTGCTGCCCGTCGGCCCCGAGGCCCACAGCGAGGTAGTCTTGGGCTGCAGTGTCAGACCTTGAGCGCGTGTCCGACGTCCCAGCCTGTTCGCCGCCTGTGCGTGAGATCACCATCTCCTTCGGCGCCTCCCTTTTCCCTGCCTGGACCTACTGTGTGAGTTTAGCCTTGGTTTCTTGAGGCTGCGTTTTCTTCATTAGTAAAATAAGAGGATTGAATGTTTGAAACTTCCGTGCTTTTTCAAAGCCCTCAAGCCCTTTCGGCAGATGAACTCTTGTGTGCGGTCTTACATGTGTAACTGGTTCAAGTGGAGCTGCTCTGGTTGAAATGTGATTCTGATCTTTCCTGCTGTTCCCACCTCAACTCCGTGGAGTCCCCAGGAGTGGCCTCAGAGGGGGCTCTCGGGCGCCCCTAGGGATTTGTTCAGCACAAGTGGAAAGCGAAGCACTTGCTAGTGTTTGTTACATAGTTGTGCCACCTGTTTACAATAATGCCGGCTTCCTCTTATTGAGCACTACATGCCAGGCACTTTGCACAGGTAATATTTAGTTCCTGCAGGCACTTCGGGAGGTATGTGTCCTTAGCCCTATATCACAGAGTAGGCTTCCACACTCACGGAGGTGCACCTACCTATTTCAGGTTACACAGGAAGGAAGTGGTGGAGCCTCGGTTCTAGCTCGGGTAGCTTAGCTCCAAAACCTGCCTGCCCCAACCCTGAGCTTTACTGCCTCCTTGTGACCTGTGACCTTCAACCTGGCATCGCAGCATCCTGGCCGACCCTGGAGTTGGGGTCTTCGAATTGGTACCCTTACCTGCCACCTCTGATGGCTCCAGGATTTAGCCTTTTAGATACTCCCAGCTCAGTGACATGTAGTAATAGGCCAAAGGCTCCTGTGTTTTCTAGAATACACTATTACTTAAATTGCCTTCTGTGACGTAATTTGTTTTGTAATTTCCCTGAATAAACTTTATCCTTTCCTCTGTGTCCTCGTCACTTTTGTTTGCACAAACACCATATGCGTATTTATTCCCCTCTCCTTCAACACCTCCATCTGTTTCTCAGAGTGCAGGCTCCAGGCACCTCCCAAGCCCACATCTGCTTCCAGAGCAGGGCAGACTAGGCTGTCACCGCAAGTCCCGACAACCCGAGGGATTTAATTAAGAACTCTTGAATCAGTTCTGAAGCTTCGGTTACGAGCCGCCGCCTAGCACATACGTTCCACGGTCTCAGCTTCGTAACACTGGAGAGCTAAGTGTCAAAGCCGCAGCAGTAAGCTCAGGGCCCTTGGTCAGTGGCTTGCCCCTGCTGGTAATAGGGTGATCATAAACACTCACAGCCGTGGGTGTTAGGGTTAACAGAATGCTTGCCTGCCTTTCATCGTTGGGCCATGTTGCGGATTGAACTGTGTCCCCCAAAAGATCTAACCCCCAGTCGCGTAAATGACTGGGACACGGGGTCTTTGAAGATGTTCTTAGTTAAGATGAGGCCAAACTGGATTAGGGTGGGCCCTAAATCCAGGATGACGAGTGTCCTTATAGGAGGAGGACACTTGGGCACAAGCACACAGAGACAGCAAGAAAGCAGACGGTCATGTGACAGAGGCAGGGGGACTCCATGCACGGACGGCACGTCTCTGCCAAAGCACTACAGGCTCCAGACGACCCTGCCGACACCTTGATCGCAGACTTCTGGTCTCCAGAACTGAGACAGTCCATTTCTGTGGTTGAGGTGGTACTTTGTTCCAGCAGGTCCAGGAAACTAGAAAGGCAGGCCGTCACAGCAGCACCTGCTGAGGCTGGTGTTACTTACCTAGTATCTGATGAGCAGACGTAGTCTCGTTGGCTCACACAGGCATGCATCCCTTATACGACATGCCTTCCTGCCTTCTTTCACTTCTTTCGAGCTGCTGATCACCAATCACCTCCTTTAGGAACCTCTCTGTGAGTGACTTAGTCATTTTCATTGTTACTATTTCTTGAGCACCATGATGAACACTGTACGTAGGTTACATAATGTAACCTGTTCCAAATCATCATCTTTCACTCATTGTCTAGCTGCCTTGGGTGTGATTTCCTTGTTTAGCCAAATATGTCTGTCCATCCATTCATTAACCCACTCAGTCACCCAAAAGAAGTTTTAACAAGCAAGTTTCCTGTATCAGGTGCTGGGAAAACAAAGATGAAGTGAACAGGTCTCTACCACGAGAATCTGGGACTCAAGCACATTGAAACAACTACGGGGTTTTGCAGGGCGCTTTCCAGTTCTCGTTCATTGAGCCTGAAGCCTGAGCCCAGGCTTCAGCATCCGTGTCATTCCAGTGCTCTAAGGAATGGTCTGCTGTCCTGGTTCCAGAATCTGAGCATTAGCCATCGGAACCTTCACAGTGCAGGTTGGGTTCCCTGGAAGGCAGGTGCTAAGGTGCAGATTAGTGAGCAGGACCTTTGTTCAGGGGGTGCCTTTGAGGTCAACCCCAGGGAAACTGAGGAAGCGGAGAATTGGGAGCAGAGGGAGGAGTCGAGTTGGGATGCAGTCCTAACAAAGGCCTTAGCCAGCCTCAGCCAAGCTCAGCCAACCGCAGGAGAGCCCTGGAGCTAGACGGGCCCTGCACAGTTGTCCTGAATTGGGGTGGGGTGCGATGATCACTGTGTGTGGAAGAATGTGTGACCTTGGAGGAGCAATTTCCTTGAGCCCAGGCAGTGCCCAAAGCTGAGGGCCATCTCCTGGCAGCACTTTCAGCAGCTGCTTTGGATGATGACCGGCTGAGTAAATGTCTGTTCACCACTTAATCCCCACCCCCCCAGCACATAATGGGTGTTCAGTATTTGCAGAACGGAATTGCGGCACAGGTAATACATTCAGCAAGTATTTGCTATTTTGGCAGTGATTTATTGAGCTCCAATTACATGCCAGGCACCATGCCGTCTTTATGAAGTTTATAATTTAGGGGGTTCTGTTGGGGGAATGGGTCAGCATAGACTTCCTGGAAGAGGAGGCTTCATTCTGGGGTGTGACTTCCTGGATGGCAGGGTTTCCTTGGCTCCCTAAAAGGCGGCTTGTGGCCGTGGAGCGTGAATGGGTAGGGGATGTTTTCTCGGGGAGGGGACTCTCCACCGCAGCCCCGGCTTTTGGCGCACCTGTCCACCGTGGGAAATTCCTTGCTTAACTTACCTTCAGTGACGTTTGAGCTCCCAGTGGCCTGGAACTTCCCGAGGGGTCCCATTGGCACAATAACTTTACATCATTTGAATAATTGGAGAGTGGAGGGACCACTCTTCTGAGCTAAGTGGAAATATATTTTTTCTCCTCTGTGAGTCACCAAAAACCACAGCCCAGCTTCTAACCACTTAGCCCTCATTTTTTCCCTTTTATGCAAATGAACTGTCATTTTGGCTCAGGAAGTAAGAGACTCTGAGCTGTAAGGGAGAGATCGAGCGGGCAGGTTGTAGATCTGGAAGAAACTCAATAGTGCCGGGTCCAGCCCCCTTCCTGCAGGAGGCCCAGGGAGGAGTGGGGACTTGTCCAGGTCACCCGGCAGACTTGAAAGAGAGGTGCAGGGCTCGCGAATCTGCCTGCAAAGCCTCTGCCACCGCTGTTCGCCGTCGCTTCCCCTGTGGACGCACCCAAAAGCTGCTACTCGGGCCTGTCATGTGGCTTCTTTTTATCTGCACACGTCACCCAGGTGACCGCCCGGAGAGGCTTTTACCGAAAGCTTTGGCTTTGATGTTCTGAGTGACAAGCCCCGAGTGTGCTGGCAGGAAGGGAGGTTTGGGGTTTGGAGAAATGAAAGCTATTTACTTTGGGGCTGATTTAATAATTTGGCACCCCTGCGGTGGGTGGGGCAGTGGGCGGATGTTTGCAAGGGAAAGTTGAACATATGTGTAGATACAAAAAGGAAAGTTGACGGTAGGAGACAAAGAGGTGAG
This sequence comes from Dasypus novemcinctus, assembly GCF_030445035.2. Lineage (NCBI taxonomy): Eukaryota > Metazoa > Chordata > Mammalia > Cingulata > Dasypodidae > Dasypus > Dasypus novemcinctus. Next base: position 91,348,989 of record NC_080686.1, read on the forward strand.
ATGCTTCCAGGTCTCGGGGGGGTGGACCTGACCCTCCGGAAGGCTTCTGCCCCTCGCCCCACCATACCCGTTGTTTCAATCGAGAGATTCCTGTGGTACCTCGCAGTCTACACAAGCACTTTCACACGTATCATCTCCTCTAGTCTTCATGCTACATGGTACCCCCAAATCTGTCGAACCCACACATGTGGCTTTTTTAAAATCTTTTTTTTTTTAAAGATACCTAGATCACACAAAATGTTACATTAAAAAAATACAAGAGGTTCCCATATCCTCCACTCCACCCCACCCCCACCCCCACTTCCCACATCAACAACCTCTTTCATCACTGTGGCACATTCATTGCATTTGGTGAATACATTTTGGAGCACTGCTGCACCTCATGGATAATAGTTTACATTGTAGTTTACGCTCTCCTCCAGTCCAGTCAGTGGGTTATGGCAGGAGATATAATGTCCTGCATCTGTCCCTGCAATATCATTTAGGACAGCTCCAAGTCCCGAAAATGCCCCCACATCACATCTCTTCTTCCCTCTCCCTGCCCTCAGCGACTACCATGGCCACTGTCTCCACATCAGTGATACCGTCCCACATGTGCGACTTTGAGGGGAACTTTGGTCTTAGAACCCAGGCGTCTCTCAAACAAAAATCCTTCTTCAAGGGGTGTTGGCGGGAGGGGGGCAGAGGTGGGGTTCTGACACTTCATCCTTGGGGAAGTATAGCGTTTAGGACCCCCGCCCCTCTCCTCTGTGGTGGCCATGGATGCTTCCTAGCCATTCTGTGCCTTGGTTTCTTAGACTGTGAGATGGGCTTGGTAGGAGTCCCTCCCCATCTCCTGGGGCTGTTAGAGGAACCTTCAGTTTGCGGCAGCCTTGGCATACGATAGCTGTGAGTTGGGACTGCAGGACATTGGCTTTCCAGGATTGCTTTTAACAGCCTGCTTTGGTGCCATCGCATGTGGCGATGGCCTCTTGATGCTGCTTCTTGTGGAACTTCAATCCTTCTAGTCCTCCCAGCCTTTAAACAACAGGAGGGCAGCTGTGTACCAGGCTGAGGGCTGCTGGAGCTTCACACAGCATGGAACTACTCTCTGCTTCCTGTCCAGGGCAGGTTCACCAGTCATTGGATTTCTCTTGCATTCGTATTTTTTGGAGGTACCAGGGATTGAACCCAGGATCTTATACATGGGAAACAGGTGCTCAACCACTGGGCTACCTCCCCTCCCAAATGAGAGGTGGTTTTTTTTTTGGTTGGTTGGTGGGTTTTTAGGAGGTACGTGGCATTTGACTTGGTTCATGGGAAGCAGGCGATCAACCACTTGAGTACTTCCATTCCCCCTCTCATATTTTTAAAAGAGCTTTTTGAGTAGGTAAGTCTTCACAGCACACAAAATCCAAAAGCAATGAAAGGGTTTTCACTGAGGCGCCTTATGCACCCCAGGCTCATGTGTCTCCTCTCTAGTGACCTCGATGTCATCACTCTCTTGGGTCTTCTTTGGAGGTAAGTCTGTGTGTCACTGAACCCCCTGGGTAAAGAAGGTGGATGTCTATCTGGTACAAACGGGTGTTGTACCTACTGTGTGCACAGTGCTGGGGTTCGCTCACTTGGCTGGGGTGGCCGTACCAGACCACAAGCTGGAAGGCTGACAACAACACGTACGTATTGGCTCCCAGTCCTAGAGCCTAGACGTCTGGCTCTGCGGAGGAATCCGGTCAGTGCCTCTCTCCTGGCTCCTGGCAGTGGCCGGCAGTCCTTGGTGCTCCTTGACTGTGCCACCCAAGTCCATCTCTTGCCCAATCACATGGGTGACTTCCCTGGGGTATTCGTCTGGGTCTCCTTCCCGTAAGGACACTGGTCTTTTTGGAGTGAGGGTACATCCTACTCCAGCATGGCCCCCCTTTAACTTTCATTCTATTTGCAATAACCCTGTTTCCAAATGCGGCCACCTTCACAGGTACTTGGGGTGAGGACTTCAACATGCCTTTCTCGTGCACACAGTTCGACCCATAATTGTCTGTACTGGTGGGAGGACGCAAGTCAAATCCCAGCTTACCCACTTTCCAGCTCGAACTCCAGCTACCTTCTTCAAGCCTCAGTTTCCTCAACTGCAAAATGGGGATAACATTAGAATTTACTGATGGGGTTCGCTAGAAGGATTAAGTAAGTTACAATGCATTCACAGCTCTCGTGACCCCACCTGGCACGGGGCAGGTGCTCAGCGAAGCCAGTCTTGGCTGCCCTTGCTCGTTCTGCTCGGCCTCCTCCACACGGGCCCCTGCTGGCACCCCGCCTGGTGGTGGGGCTGGGGGCTGCGGCCCCCCCTGAGGGTGCCCAGCCTGGCCTGGGGTAGATGGGTAGTAATAGCCATCCGTTTCTCCTCTCCTGTTGTGTGTGTGTGTGTGCAGTGGTTCAAAATAAATTTCAGTTTTATCCTTTGCAGTTTTCTATGCAATAAATCATAACATTTGTAAATAAGGTGACATGGGTTTTGTGAGAAAGGCCTTTGTTTGTAGCCCACGTGGATTGTTGCTGCTCAGCTCTTTCATGCACATTTATCCCATTCCTGCTCTTTAGTTCTGGGTTGTCTTTTATTTTGATCTGACTTCAAACTGGCAAAAAAAAAAAAAAAAGGCAAGGATGATACAAAGGACTCCTGGGTGCCCGATTCACCAGTTGTTGCCGCCTTATCCCATTTGCACGCTGTTTGTGTGCTCATGCTCCATTCCACACACTCCCCCTCCCTTTCACACACACACAGGCACTCACACTCACATTCACACACCATTACACACTCATGCTCCCATTTACTCCCATATACACGTACTTGGCCACTCACATTCTCTCATAACACTCTCACACTCACTCTGTCACATACATGCCTCCACACACTTTTTCTCACAAACTCTCACACAATCATGCAGATTCTCTTGCACATACACTTTCTCACACATACACACACACATTTTTCTTCTGAACCATTTGAGAGTTGCAGGCAGCATGACACTTTAACTCTTACTGCTCAGTGTGTTCCCTAAGAACAAGGGCATTTTCTCCCACAATCATTGAGAAAATGCTCAAACTCAGGAAATTTGGCCCTGCTGTAATTTGACTGTCTAATCCACAGGCTACACACTTTCACCAGTTGTCCCAATAATATTCTTTTGACTGCTTTTCCCGGTTCTGAATTATCTCTGCATTTTGTGGTCATCTCTTTAGCCTCTTTTAATCTGGGGCATTTCCTTAGCTTCTCTTGACCTTGACAGTTTTGATGGGCACAGGCCTTCACTTTGGGCTCGAGCCTTTGTTTCTTGGAATTGCATCCTGTACCCCTTGCTTTACTACATCCCCTGGCATCCTCAGTGGTCTCACTGCCCTCACGTGTGCATTTTGTAGTTAAGGAAACTGAGGCACGGAGAAGTCAAGGACTTGTCCCAGGAAGTGGCACAGTTGGGATTAGAATCCACGACTCCCTGCCTCGCAGCCTCATCTGCCTCCACTAGTACTAACCCCCTGCAAGCAGAGCCTCAGAAGAACAGTGGTTTTCAAGTCTTTGAGACTTGGTGCTAAGGGTTCCATTCCACTGCAGTGCGATCCCACCTGATCTGCAGAGGTAGCTGCAGATACTCTCCCTAACATATAGCGAGGATGCTAGAGGCTAAGCAGACTGGCTCAGGGGACTCAGCTCCTCACTGCTAGGGACCAGCTCTGACCCAGCAGCCTCTTCCGGTCCCTGGACTTCATGGCATGTGGGGCAAGCATAGGAGGCAGTGATGGCTGGGAGAGGTCCAGAGTGTCCATGCTCCTTCCTCACTTTCCAGGGCCTTCCTGGGGAGGGGGGAGGAGAGCAAGCCCATCTCGAGGCTGGGATCTGGGGCAGGTGATCCTGCACCTGCCATCTATAGCTCCTGTGGGTGCCATAGACCCTTCCCTACGGTTTGTTTTCAGCGAAACAGGGTGCTCTGGAGATTTCCAGCTCAGGGATTCCCATGTGACTGCTCATTTCACAGCTGGCTCTCTCTCTCCTGTGGGGAGGTCCCAGCCCTTGCTTGGGGATCTTGCCACCACCTGCACACCCCTCGGCCCCACAGCCCGTGCACTGCCCAATGGGTATCCAAGGCTGGCAGCCGGGATGAGGGGGGTGTCCTCCTCGCAGAGGAGCTTGCTGTGCGTTACACTCGGTGCCTCTGGGACTTTGAGATGGGAGACCTGGCTCACGAGGTGGGGACTGCCGCTCCAGCCTCTGTGCGCCTCGCTGTGTCGGCAATGGGAAGACACTGCCAGCCTGCTCCCGCGCAGAGCAGAGGCCGCGATGAGACTCGTCTTCCACTTGGCATTCAGCTGGCACGGAGTGAGGGAGATCTTGGAGCCGAGTGGCAGCAGGTCTCGGGTCTGGGCCCCCCTCCTCTCTCACTTTGGGGTGCCTTGGAGGGCCTGGGCACTTGCCCTCCTGGGACGCCCACACCGGGGTTGTGCCACAGCACAAGAACCCTCTGGTTGACAGCGCCAGGATCAGGTGCAGGGACGCGCCTTCAGCCGCGGAGCGGGTCAGTGTCCCCTTGCCAGGGACTCTCCTGGTTTCCTAGGACTGCTGGAAAGTGCCATACGCTGGCTTAAACCAACAGAAGCGTGTTGTCTTATAGTCCTGGAGACCAGGTGCCCAAACCCAGAGGCTGGCAGGAGTGTCCCCCCAGGGCTTTGCCAGCTCCCAGCGTTTGTCTGCACTCCTTGGCTGGTGGCGGCGTTGCTCTGCCTTCATGTGGCCCTCTCCCCTCTCCTCTGTTCCTGTGTCTGAGTCCAAATTTCCCTCTTCTTCTAAGGACCCCGCCATATTGGATTTAGGGCCCACCCTAGTCCAGTATGACCATAGCTGTACTAATTCCATTTCAAATAATGTCTCGTTCTGAGGTTCTAGGGTGACAGCCACTGGGAGTGGGTCTTAGCCAGGACAGGGACGGCTTGCCAGGTGGCTGCTTGGAGAACCTGCAGCAGGGCCTGGGAATGGCGGCCCCCACCCTTCGGGCCCAGCGCTGAGCACACGCTGCGTGCTTGATGACCCTCGTTTGGTGGGTGGCTGGATTCCCAGGAGGTGCACAGTACCGTGGCCAAGTGAGTCCTGGGCTGGGCCGTCTCCTTTCCCTCTGACGTGTCTCTGTGGCTGGGAAGTGACCGTCCTGCCCGCTGGGCTGGGTGTGTTGGGGGAGAGCAGTGACCCTTCCACTTGGCAGCAGGCTTGCCCTCTGACCCACCCACTCTCACATCCATCATGCTGGCCTCACCAGCAGGGCCAATTCCTGGGAGAAACTTAGAAATTTTAGTTCCTTAATTTCCACGGAACATTGCTCTGTGTGTGTGGTTAAAACCATTAATTGAAAACATTAATCAGTTTGGCAGCCTTGGAAAGTGGTTTCTTTTCTGCGGGAGCCAACATTCTGTGTTATCACTGCCCCTGTTCCAAGGAGGTGGGTGGTGGTGGGCTTTGCAAGCCACCTGTCAGCCACATGCTGGTTGTTTGGTATTAGGCAACTTCCTTAGCCTCAGCGAACTGAGCTTTATTTTCCATGTCTGTAAAGGGGATGATGGCCCATCATTCTCCTCTTCTGGGATCACTGTAGGTGTTCTAGGAGCCCCAGAAGCAGAGTCTTAGTGCATTCCTGCTCCTAAGTATATGCTCACATTCTCCAGTACCTGATGGTATATACAATGCCTCTTGCACACACTATCTTGTTGAGACCTTATGGCATACCTGGCAAGTGAGTAGTAGTAAAACAACTCTATTTCATGGATGGGTAAACCTAGAAGTCATGGTCATAGCCAGGGCTGGAGTGGAAGGACTTTGACCTCAACCCAGTTTTTGCCTCCAAGCTCATTGGTATCCTTTGTTGTTCAGCCCCATGGAGTGGGCGCCAACGCCGAGTAAGTCATTTTGATGAGATGATAAGAAGATCCACGTATGTTCTCCTCTTGTTGAGGAGTCATGGCCCAAGCATTTGCTCAGGTGGTGTTAATAATAGTGGACATTTCTACTGGACCAGGCCAAGGGCTAAGCTCTGCAAAGATTCTCACTTGACACTTAAAACCAACCATGAAGACAAGATGCTGAGCTCACAGAGTTTCAGTCACTTGCTCAGGCTCCTAAAAAATCTTTTCAAATAGTAACTGGGATACCCGTCCAGGCAGTCTGACAAGAGGCCACTGTCAACCAGGAAGCTGTGCTGCCGCCCTTTTGGGTAACAAAGTGACAATAGGGAAGAAACAGTTGCCCAGCAGAAATACCTGGGAAGTGTAGCAGCCTACTCAGTAGGAGTGAGGGGTGGAGGGTGGAAGGGGGTGATGGAGAGGTGTGCAACCTGCGGCATCTTTCTGAGGAATGCCAGTCAAGGGCATTTCTCTGAGGACAGTGGACCTCGGAACGTTGGGTTAATTAGGCCAGTGCTTACTGGGAGGAGACGGGCTCTCTGGCTTAGAGAACTGTTGTCCGTCTGTGATGCTAGCACTTCTAAGGGAACAATGAGACCGTCAGAGGGCTCAGAGAAGCAAATTATGGCCAAGCTTTTCCTAGAGGAGAGAGCGAGAAGGAGGGAATTGCTCTTGGGGAATATAAGTCACCTTTGCCCTTGGCTGTGGGGCCAGGCTGTTTCACCAGCTGCTCCCAGAGTTGAGGGCAGATTCCCCTTCAGACCCTCCTCAGTGTCCTCTATTCTGAGTCTGTGCTCTCCGCACCTCCTCCTAATCTGGCTGCCAAGATCCTTCTTATGAGGGCCAGGGGCTGGAGAGGGAAAAGGATGCCTTGGAAATGGTACCATGTGGCTTTCTGAAGGGTGGACTGAGTCCTGTGGATGCTATACTAAGCATGTCACTGTTCCTTGAAGGACCGGAGAAGGTCAGGCACAAGGCCCTGCTTCAGGGTAGTCCATGGAGGGTCTCCTCAGACCACTGGCTCCCACCCAGCTGGTCAGACCAGGGGCGGCCCCTTGGCCTCTCCCCTCACTGTCCCACCCCTTTGGGGCCCTCATGTTGCCAATTTGCATATCAGGATAAGAATCTCTGGTAAAGCTAGCATTTTTTGTTCCCGGTGTAATGTGTGATGTCCACGGATCACATGGTGGACCCTGTCAAAAAACCTCAGATAAAACGTCCAACAAAGCTTATCTGATGCAGCTTCCATGGTGCACATCATCCCGACTGTCTTCAGAATGGGCTGGGCATCCAGGGACAGGCCCTTCTCAGAAATGTGGTTATTGGGTATGTTTCTTATTCCCTTCTACCTGGAATTCCTGCAACCGGATGAATGACAAAGCTCAGTGGGGAAGCCTTGAGTCAGGGAGCCCTGACCATCAGCCCTGGCCTGGCCGCCTGCGCAGCCTCGGGTGTATGGGGAGAGCACATCTTAGAGGATCAACTGGCTTAATACATACACAATTCCCAGCCCAGCGTGCGGCATGTGATAGTTGCTTCACAAATACTCTCCTGCTGAGTCTCCTTTAGCACATAGTAAATACGCAATACCTCCTTTTTCAATGAGTGAAACATCTTGCAGCCGACTCTCTTCAGTCGAAGCACTGGTACTAATAATCCTATCTCGGTTTCTTGTCTACTTCTAGCATCCTCATACCTGGGATTTAAGCTCATTGGATCTGAGCAACGGCTGTATCCATTCAGCACTCCAGAGGGTCTTGAGAACCGCCCTTCCCTGGACTGAATTTGGAGACTCAAGGTAAGGGAGCTTCTCCTCCTGAGCCTTGGGGGACCAAATCCAGCTTTTGCAGTAGCTTTTGGTCTCTTGCTAGACAACTCAGCTCGTGGTTCTTGGATCCTGGGCGTGGCTTACCCGTGCTGCTCCGAAAGGCTCGGGAAGCTGCCTTTCCCTGGCCTCACCCCAACTCACGGGACACGCAGCCGTGCCCGGCTGAGGAGGAAGCCTGCCACCTCTTAGGTGAAGCCCCACCTCTTTTTCCTGGCAGAAGGCGGATGGAGTTCCGTCTGTCTTCTCAAGACTCGTGAAGACTGCATGAGGAGGGGGAGACGGAGTGGGAGTTCTGTGATCAGAACGTGACCTCTTGCCCCCGCCCCGCCCACGCTGGGCTACCTCCTGGATCCTGTTCCAGCCACGCGGGTGGAGGTGGTGCGTGGGATGAGGGGTAAGAGGTGGAGACCCAGGCCCCAAGGCAGACGGAGGATTTCCCTGTTGTTCTACTTGCCTCCCCTTGGACCAATCTCTCACGTTCTCTAAGCCTCAGTTTCCTCATCTGTAGAGCAGGGGTCCAGGAGGTGCCGATCTCATGAGGACGGGGTGGGCCCCGAACGTGAGGTCGTTAGGGCACGAGCACAGCGTGCTGCCTGGCGCAGGGGGCTACTCCAAACGGAAGAGGGTCGTTTTTGTTGTTTTTCTCTAAGTCGTTAATGACCCCGTTTAGAGCTCCTCCTCTGCCCTGGCTGGTTGCAGGCTTTTGGTCTCCTGTCCTCTCTGCCTTTCACCTCCCGGCAACCCTGCCTGGGAAGGTGCTCCTGGGCAAGGTGCCCACCTGCCTGCGGCGCAGCCCCTTGCCCTCGTGCACGGCCCCCGGGCCCCAGGCAGAGCGACTCGCTCCCTCCGCTGGCCTGCGGCCGCCGTTGAAGGCTTCCTCCAGGAGCCCACGGCTGCTGCACAGGGCTGAGTTTCCTTTGCCCCCTTGGGGCCCCAGCCCGTGGGCTGGCGACCTTGTCTAGAGCCAGGGCTGCCTTGCACATCCCGTCATCTGTCCCGGGACCCCACCCAGGGTTGTGTCACATGGTCGATGTTGAAGGAGCAAGTGAGTGAATTATTGAAAGGAAGGGAGGGAAGAGGGAAATAAAAAAAGAACCCAAAGAGAAAAACTCATAAAGAGGAAAAATTCTTTCAGAGGAAAGAGTAAGGAGAATGGCATTGCTTAGTTTTTAAAAACTAAGATGTCGGAAAGAATAAATAACTTGATCAAAAGGCATCGAGTATGATTCCCACCTTGGATTTGAAAAGCACCTAAGAATGGATAGATGGGTGAGAGGTGTGGACTATTAGGGAGATGAGAACTGAGGGGTGGCAAAGAATTGTGCCTTACGGTTTTCCAGGGGCATTTGCATTCCTAGTGCCGTGTGGTACTTAGGGCACCGCTGGGCCACAGAGAGACGGCGGCCTGAGGCTCCAGCCCTCGGTCAAGGCGGGCAGCCTGACACATGTGGAGCACGCGCCGTGCTCACCGGGCTAAGGGGGACTGAGGAGGGGCCCATGTCCATTTGCAGGGGCTTCTTGGAGAGGGCGCTGCCTCCCATGGCTCCCGGGAGCCGCGTGGGACGAAGGTTCCAGGTCTGCTGGGAGCCGAGCCCAAGAGCAGCATCAGAGCCTTTCTGTCCTATGCACTCAGTTTTCCCATTCATTCCCACTCATTCCCATTTCATTCAGGTCCCCCTTCTGGGTCAGAACTCATCAGCCTTGATAGAGGAGATGGGACTTCCCGTAGATGGTGGGTGCCTTTTTCAGCCCTCAAGAACACACCCAGCTTTTGGGTTTTGTTTCAGGAGCCCAGGCAGGAGTGTGTGTGAAAGTGCGGCCGCTGCTTCTGTTAATCGTCATTGCCTGTCGCCCCTGCACAGGGTGCTGACTCGGTGGGCGGGAGCTGGACTGGGGCGTGGGTGAGGGCAGCCGGGACACCAGCGGCTGTGGAAGAGCATCAGACAGCTGGGAGATTTATGCCAAGACTGCGCCAAGGAGCAGCGTAGCCTGGGTTCTGTGGACGGGCGGGGCCCTGTGCGCGTGCCGAGGGAGGAGCCTGGCTGGGCAGGCGGGCGGCAGGGGCGGGTGCTGGGGTTCGGAGGCGCTGGTCCCGAGCGTGTGCTGGAGCCCACGGGTCTGTGCCAGGCCCCAGGAAAGGCCCAGGCCTTTGTGCTCGACATGCGGTTCCTCTTGTCCTGAGCCACTTGGCTCTGCCTCGCCCCTGCCTCTCGGCCAGCTCACTGGATGTTGGCCAACAGGCTGGCGTCTGCGCCTTTCCCGTCCCCTGCAGTGGAGCCGAGTGACCGGGGCCTCAGCGCCGGCCACACCTGGACGCCTCCCCCAGCTCCGACTCTCATTCCCTGGGTGCTCCTGGCCTCCACGGCTCCTCAGACCTCCCCCCGCTCAGCTGCGCAGTGGGCGAGTACCCACTCAGGGTGGTCATGAGGATTACAGGACCCCGCCCCGTGGAAACAGCCAGTCAGCGCAAGCGAGTTGTTATTTGCGTCTCCTCCCACCTCCATATCCGCCTCACTCCTCGCCATCTTGGGGTCTTTCTCGCTCCCCTGGCCTCTCCGTGGACCTGTAGACAGAGCCCGCTTCTTCCCTTTCGACCATTACCTTGCTCTTCTGGACGAGGCTGACTCCCCTTCTGGCTCTCCTCCCACTGTAGCATCCCTCGGCTGATCCTCCCAAGCTTGGCCTTGCCAGGAGGACTCGAGATAGCTCCTGCCCTCCTGTCTGTGGACAGGAGCCCCCACTGGTCGTTAGCCACGGGCTCGCATGTAAAAGTTGCTTCCTGGATTCAGTGTCCATCATGATGAAAGAACAACTGCCCCCTCAGAACTGTGCACTTGGAGCAAACGTATTTTCAAGCATATTGGCCCATTTTCCTTCACCTCTGTCTCTGTCTTGTGGTTTCGTATTGAGGTTTTTAGTGCATTGCATTTGACCTAGAGTTTATTTTTAGTAGTGAAGTCAGAGTTCAATTAATGTCAAAGCATGAGGGCAAATGCAGAGGACGGATCTGTAAATCTAAGGAAAATGTATCTAAATTTGTTTCTTCTGATAGCACCTGTCACTCCATCCCACTGTTAACACACTGAGCTTCCTTAGCGGTGCCTGCGATGGGCTGCTACAGATGCAGGGAGCAGGGACTGGGAGCAACCCCTGGAAACAAAAGCATTTCTGAGCCTCCTCCAGTTCAACTCTTTCAGCAGCTCGCAACAGATGAATGACCACCACACTTGTCACTATGGATGATTATTTTTGCAATTATTAGAATAAAGGCCAGACCTTGGAATATTCCATTCTCATGATCTCCCCAGCAGATTGCGCTCTTCCTCTGGAAGCAGCACCAGATGTCCTTGAACTTCAGATCCTCTTGCTGGGTTGACCAACAAGGACAGGGTCTGGATCTTGTTCTCCCTCTAGCTCCTGATTTGGACCCATGACAGGTGCATAGGAGCTGCTCGGGGAGTGTTTGCTTGGATTGGCTGAATTTCAGGGCACTGAGTTTAGGCTAGAAAGTCAGAAGCCATACAGAAGGTGCACCTCCTTCGAGGGCTCCCCATTCTCCTTTGGGAAATGGAGTACTCACCACCATCTGCTGAGGACTTTACAGTTTATAAAGTTCCTTTTCTTCCTTTCCCCTTTCCTTAATTCCACAAATATTTACTGAGAAACTGCACCTTGCCACTGTGCAGAGTTCCTGGAACACAGGGTTCTGGATCCACTTGTTACCAGGAAGAATTTATTCCTACAAAGTTACATTCTTCTGCTCGAAGCTCTTTTGTCTCCAGTTTTGTCTCCCTCCTGGAGCCTGTGCCAGTGGGCACTTTTATGAAGAAAACACCCATTACAGGAAGCAGAATCTCCTGAGAAATTTTTTTTTCCCTCCAAAGATAATTAAAAAAAAAGAGCACGCTGGCTTCGAGGACTCATTTGGATATTTTCCTGCTGCTGCAGAGCAGACACCCTGGCACGCTGGCTTCAAGCCTGTGGGAAGTCAGATGGGCAGACCTTAAGCATGTTAGTTTAGGGAAATGTTTCATAAAAATAGAAAGAAGAAAAAAAATGGAAAACCAACCCTAAATGCCATCCTCTCTGAGTTTGCTTCTTTCCTGAAGTACCCAGACAGAGGTTGAGCCCTGCCCCTGCTTGAGTAGGAGGGAATCTTGGAAGTGACTGGTGGGGGGGGGGGGTGCTAGGGAGCTGGGATGGGGGAGTGCGGGATGAGGAGTTGAGTTGGGTATGAGTGGCGCGAGCACTGTACGCGGAGCCCAGGTCTCAGCTTTGCCGCTTGCCAGCCCTGTGACTGGGAGGAGGGCCCTCTGAGCTCAGTTTCCCCCTGGCAGAGTGGGCTGTCCTGAGGACTAAAGGTTATTGTCTGTGATGCCTCCAAGACCTCGAAGATGCTCTGCCAATGGGTGCTGAGGGGAATCGTTCATTGGTCATTTGGGTGCTGATCGGAATCTCTCATTGCCCCTTCACTGTGCATCTTGGACCTGATTGTCCTCAGCTGGAATTGAGGCAGAAGACTGTGGTTGCCTCAGCCCCTGACCCGTTTAAATATTTCACGTTCACACCCATTCATTTCTCAGGCAGATACAGCCATTCAGGGTTCACTGGGAATGGTCTAAAGAGAGTCATCACTGAAGGAAGTGTTCCAGGTGCCACACTATTTTTCCTATACCCCCCGACTCCCACCGCCTGCACACACACATCCCCTGCACACTTGGTTCTAATCAACTGTATTTTTACAGCAGTTTTAGATTTACAGAAATATTGCAAGATAGTTCAGAGAGTTCCCATACCCCCAGTTTCCCCTATTTTCAGCATCTTACGTTAGTATTGTACATTTCTTAGAATGAATGAACTATACCAATACATTATTAATAACTGAAGTTCGTACTTTTCTTCAGATTTCTTTAGTTATTCTCTGATATCCTTTCTGTTCTCAGGTCCCATCCAGGAAGCCACATTACGTGTAGCTCTCATGTCTCCTTAGGTTCCTCCTCTTGCCTGAGACAGTTTCTCAGACTTTCCTTGTTTTTGATGACCTTGGCAATTCTGAGACGTACTGGTTGGGTATTTAGTAGATTGTCTTTCTGTTAAGATTTGTCTGATGTTTTTCTTATGATTAGGCTGGAGTTATGCGTTGTGGAAAGAAAGACCACAAAGGTAAAGTGCCATTTTCATCACATCACATCAAGGGGACATACTGTCAACATGACTTATTGATGTTGATGTTGACCTTGATCACTGGCTGAGGGTTTGTCAGTTTTCTCTACTGCACGGGTTCTTAACCTTTTTTGTTCCATGGACCCCCTTTGCCAGTCAGGTGAAAACCACAGACCCCTTACTAAATCTACACTATACTGTGTATTATTTAATGAATATATCACACCTGCACCAACACGTCCCCGCAAGAATAATGTTTCTTTGAATTTCAATTCAAGCTCACAGACTCCTGGTTAAGAACCCTTCCTCTTTCCATTTTGCACTCTTTGGAAGGAATTCACTTTGGACAGCTGATACTTGATAAGTAGAGAGTTGTGTGCCGCTTTCCTTATGGCAGGGTATCTACATAAACTGTATGGAATTCTTCTGCATGGGGGATTTGTCCTTTTGCCCCCAATTATTTTTATCTGTATGGACTCAGGGCTATGGGTATTTGTTTTATACTCTGGGTTATCATCCAGTGTGGCTTGATTTATTTTGTTATTCATCTTGGGAGCTCCTTCGGTTGACCCTTGTGTCCCGTGGACATCCCTTCATTGCAGGGCTGTTTTTGTTTGTTTGTTTATGTACTTCCTTCCTTTCTGGCACTACAAGAATGCTCCAGGCTCATCTGGGATGTTTCCTGTCCCAGTCCTAGAATCACCCTTTTCTCTAAGAAGCCCTGGCTCTTCTCCGAGAAGAGTATTAGAAACCAGTATCTGGGTGCCAGGTGTGCTCATTGCTACTGAGTGCCTTGTTTCTAGGCCCTCTCAGCTGACAGAGCAAGAAATATTGGGTATACTAACCTGCATGTCAGCACCTAAGGACGAGCACTTCCATATGTCTCCATTTGCCAAGCATGAGTTCACACTGCTGTCTCCAACTCTAATCCTGTACCATATTCCGCATACTTTGAATGGAGTCCTAGTTGTTTTTCACCCACTTTGGCTGACCTGGAGGCGAGAGCCGGGGAAAGTAAATGAATGGACAGGTCAGAAAGTCCACGTGTGCAGAGCGGCAGCCTGGGCCAAGAACATTGGACTTTTCCCCGTGAGTACTGAGGCCTCCCTGAACAGTAGTTAGATGAGTCTGAACGCATTTAAGCAGACGCTCAGAAATGTGGCCTGCCTGGAGTGCTTGCCAGGCAGATGCTGGGTGCTCCCCCCACCAGACTGTTCACCTGCAGCTTGGGACCTCGTGAGTCTCCCCATTAGGTGTGGCTCTCTGCTCATTCTCCAGCTCAGTTGTGCCCCTTCCTGGCGGCCTTCCGTGGCCCCTCCAGTCCCCTCTGCTGCTCCCAGGCCCCCTGGTTTACCCCAGCCTTTTTTTTTTTTTTCCGTCTGTGTACTTGTTTGTCACTCTCAATTAGACTCTAAACCCCTGAGGGGAAGCTGTTACCTCATTCCGTTTCTCTCCTACAAATATTTACCTAGCCTTTTCGGTGTACCAGGAACTTTTGTCAGGAAATCGACACCCGCAGCCTCCGCCTTCTTGAAACCCGGTGCACGAACTCTGCGTGCGAATGAAGGGTGCTATTTACCACGTGCGTCTTCTACCTGGTTTCCTTTTTGGCCAGGGGTCTGAAGCTCAATTGCCTGTAGAGGCCAGACAGGAGGGGTTGGTGGGCAATGGGGGCTGATGGGTCAGGCAGCTCCGGTGCTTGCCTGGGGTCGTGTCTCACCAGTGATCTGCCTGTTTTGCCCCTTGCCCCGTGCGTGCCTCATCTAAAGGGGGCCTTGGCCAGCCCAGGGAACTGCAGCTCCAGCATGGCCAGATCCGACTGCCCAAAGGGAGACTGGAGTGGAGGAAGGTGGCGGGCCCTGTCTCGTCCAATGAATTTCCTCTTCCTGACAGTGTCGCCAAGGCAGCTTTCTTCACCTAGAAAGCAGTGCCTGGGTCCACCAGCAACAGCTGCTTCCGGTTTGCAGGGCTGGGGTTTTTCTCCCCCTGCCAGAGCCAGCTTCACTCTGCCCTTCTCCGAGCTGACCGTCCCTGCCAGGGCTCTGTGGGGTCTTCCAGTTTCTTTCTCAATTCGGACGATCCCTCTGCTCCTGCCCTAAGGAGCGCCCTTGCTCTGTGCAGCGTCTAGTTCTCATACCTCGGTGGCCCTCTTTTTTTTTTTTCCTTATTTTTTTTTAAATGTTACATTAAAAAAATTTGAGGTCCCCATATATCCACCCCCTCACCCCACTCATCCTATGTCAACAAACTCTTTCATCATCGTGGCACATTCATTGCATTTGGTGAATACATTTTGGAGCACTGCTGTACCACATGGATAATGGTTTACATTGTAGTCTACACTCTCCCCCAGTCCACCCAGTGGGCCATGGCAGAACATACAATGCCCAGCATCTGTCCCTGCAGGACCACCCAGGACAACTCCAAGTCCTGAAAATGCCCCCACATCATATCTCTTCTTCCCTCTCCCTGTCCTCAGCAGCTACCATGGCCACTTTCTCCACATCAATGCTACAATTTCTTCCATTACTAATCACAATAGTTCCATAGTAGAATACCAGTAAGTCCACTCTAATCCATACTCTATTCCTCCAGCCTGTGGACGCTGGGATGGTGATGTCCACTCCCCCTCTATATCAAGAGGGAGCTTAGATCCCACATGGATGATGGATGCAATTCTCCTGCTTGCAGTTGTAGATACTCTTGGCTCCCTGGTGTGGTGGTTGATCTTTAACCTTTTTCTATCTCAGTACCGGGTGAGGAACTCTTTATAGGAACTGCCTGGAATGTGTCCTCCCTGGTTGAGCCCTGAGGCGTGTCTAGGGCCTTGGCTTCCACCCTCATGTCCTTCACTGAACTGAGCTCGCCGCCCCCCTTCCCCCGTGGGGTACCACCGCCCCCCTCCCTCCTGCAGCCCCAGCCCGGAAGCCCTCTGCCTCTGCCCACAGATGGCTCTCCCGCCCCCTCGTGCAGACCTTGCACACAACCATGGGCCACAGAGGGCGGGGATGGGGGGCTTGCCGGGGGGGGGGGTCCCTGTTTCCCCAGCCTGCCGCGTGGAGGCAACGCTCTGGGTTTTCCACGCTGTCAAGCGGACCCCAGGGCGGGCAGGCTCTGCTCTGCCCCTGCTGGGGCGCGTGCCTCTGCCGGGTGGAAGCAGCCTCGTCAAAACAAATCCGGGCAGTGCTCACAGGGGAAGTGGGGAGGGGGGCACGGGCACCTTGGGGGTTTTCCTCTGCCCCCCAGCCCTGCTCTCTGAGGGCCACCAGAAGGCTGAGCTTGATGTGCTGCATGGGGCCCTCTGGGCACACACAGGTCCCTGCCAGATCCCAACATTGCTACCAGCTCATTCTGAGCCACTAACGGAGCGTGAAGGGTTTGTCTGCAGAGCCAAACCGGTTCTTGCTCTGTGATTTCCCCCTCTCCCCCACCACAAAATTCTCGTGTGAACTCACCTTTCTGAGCCAGCGACTCCCACAGTCCTTTGGCCACTCCAGTGCTCAAGCTTTGTTTCTTGGGAACAGTTTGGTTTATTATAAATCACTGGTTCCCCAGGAATTCCTTTTGATCGCTGGTCGTTGTTATGCTCCACTGTATGCGAATCTGGCCTTTGCCCACACCGCCTTCTTTCTTTACATAGCTTGACACTTCCCCTTCTCCTCCCTCTAATCCAACGTGCCGCAAAGTGGGGTGTGCAGACTTGTGAGGGTGTAAGAAGAAAATGTTACAACTTCTTATTGCTTACTTCACTTTTACAAAATGCCTTAGTTCTTGTATGCTTCGTAATATTAGCAGCTGTCCTTGTGTGTGATTTATCAACAGATGTTTGTAAGCCATGGGGGGCTGTGCCACAGTCACCAGGCCATGGTCTGATTTGTGGAAAGGCCCCATCTATTGGAGTCTGTTCTACAGTAAGAGTCCTGGGCTTCAGGAAATTAGCATGCAGACGTTCAGCCTGGTATGGGGATAGATGGTGGACTTCGGGCCCATGTAAACCTGGCTTTTCTCCTGACTTTACCACCTACCAGCCTGGTATGGGGGGTAGATGGTGGACTTCGGGTCCAGGTAAACCTGGCTTTTATCCTGATTTTACCACTTACCAGCTGGATGCCTTAGGTAAGTTAATTGGCCTCTCTGAGCCTCACTTTGCTGATCTGTGATGTAGGGGTGGAGTTGTGTGGAAGGGGAATCGAGGTGGCTAAGGAGATGCTCAGTGGCCGAGCTGCCTCCCCTCCCTGGCCCTGGCCTTGTCCTGCAAGGTGGAGAGGTTTGATGGGGTCAATCCTGGGTCCTTGGAGTCACCCCTGACACGGTTATCCCTGAGGCTTTCCTGGGATGTCTGTCTTTCTCAGGCCTCTGTCCTGACCTCTGTGCATCTGTCTGCAGTGGCATGTAACGTCATCGTTTGGGTTTTAAATGCTTGTAATATAATTTCATTTCTTATCTGTAGGTTTTCTCACCCCAGACTAGGTTGTCAAGCAGATCTGTGGAACCCAGGCAGCTTGTATACAGTAGGTGATCAATAACCACAAGTGTATTGGACTGATGGGGTGGGCGGGAAGGTGGCCAGCGTGTGTTTGCCCTTTTCTACCTTTATTGACTTCAGAGGGGGCGGGAATGGAAGGAGCCTGTTCTCTTTGCCCCCCTCGCTGTCCCCATTGCCCCTGCTGCCTGCTCCGCTGACCGCCCAGGGCACAGGTGGCCCTAAGCAAAATCTTCGTAAGTGGGAGAGATGGGCCCTGGCGGGTGGTCATTAGGAATGTGGGCCTTGACGTCCCATAAACCCGGCGGTGGCCTTGCCTCTGTCCCTTCGTGGCAGCAAGATGGTGAGCAAAGTCCACATGTGTTGCTTTTGCAAATGCTAGTAATGGTCCTGACCTCATCAGGTGGCTGTGGGAATCATGAGCGATGACGGGGTTCTTTCATCTTCTGCAAATAAATGAGATAACGTACCTATCCCCTTAGCACAGGGGCAGTCACTGAGAGGGAGGGCCTAGGCCGGGAACTGGGCTTCCAGATACCTGATTCTCGCTCTCCACAGCTGTGGCCAAGCTAGGTGGGGGCCAGGCTTTCTGAATTTATACTTTTTGCTGCCTGTCACGATAATGCCTTTCTGAAACTCGTGAAATTTAAGGAAAATAGCACAAAAGTGGTTGTAAAACACAATGGAACACGTTGGAAACCTGACTGTGACATTTGCATCGTTTCAGACTTTTAAGGCTGGAGCAGTGTGGCTGGGTGGGGCTTGGTGCAGGTTCAAGCTCATGGCTCGTTCCCAAATAAGAGACCTATCCGCCAGGCAGAGCTGTTGCTCTTCAGGCTCCTCTCATCAGATAATTTGGAGCCATGGTGCCTCTTCCCTCGTCTCTTTTGTCCACGTGTCTGCTGGTGACTCCAGCTTGTCCTGGAGCGCAGCGACGTCGAACCTCGAGAATCCCCAGCCGGCCAGGTGCACCCAGTGCTTCCGGCCCACCCTCTCCCGATGTATCCACCGCACTGGCCCAGGGGCTTGTTTCCTTCGCCCCAGCTTCCCGCATCCCAGCAGGTAGTAGTGATGAGCACTGGCAAGGGAAGGCGGTGCTCTCTTACGCTTCTGGGTGTGTGGGAAGGACGGACCGCCTCTTTGGAGGGAGGGACTGCTCAGGGCTTAGCATGTGTGCACTTTGTCCCAGTAGTCCCACTTCTGAGAGTCTGTCCTCTAGAAACAGTAGGCCTGCTTTAAAATATATTCATTTCATGGCGTCTCTAGAGTAGAAGATACTCAAGCACAGCCTACTGGTCAACGGTGGAATGCTCAGCAGTTAATAAAAAACATGTTTTGTCTTCCTTAGTGCATCATATCAAGAGGCACATGGTGTTCATTTGTTCCATTACTGATCCTGTTTTCTTTGATCATATAATTAAGGTGGGATCTGCCAGGTTTCTCCACTGTAAAGTTACTCTTTCCCATTGAAATTTATGACTGTTCTGTGGAGAGATTCTTTGAGGTTATATAAATATCCTGTTTCTCTTCATACTTTCACCTACTAATTTTAGTATCCATTGATAATTCTTGCCTGAAACAGTTATTACTGTGGCATTTGCCAAACCGTGATTTTCCATTTCCATCGTTACTTCTACATTTATCAGCGGGAATTCCCTGTTTCTTTTTTTAAAAATTCATTCATTTATTTATATCAGTATAGATGATTGGATTCTTATTTTATTATATTGGTTATAATCCATGGCTATATATATATATAAATATATGTATTTTTTTAATCAAAATTCCCTAGATTAGGCTATTGGGATCCCCTTCCAGTTGAGTCCAGTATCCTTTTGACATTTCCCCATCATGTTTTGAGTATCGCCTTATTTTTTGGCACCATAAGATGTGCCAGGCTCATCTTGTACTTTCCCTTCCCTGCTCCTGGAATCAGTCACTGTTCTGTGGTATTCTTCCCAGAAGTACATAACCTGATCTTAATGATGAAGAGATTAGACAAACCCCAATTGAGGGCCATTCTACAAAATAATTGGTCAACACTCATCAAAAATGGCAGGATGATGGAAGACAAAGAAAGACTGAGGATCATGCTGGATTAAAGGAGACCAAAGCACACTGCGATTCAGTGGAACAACTGATCTGGACTGGATTCTGGATTGGAAAGGGATATTAGTGGTGAAACTGATGAGATTTGAATAAAATCTCTCAATTAAATGATAGTTTTGTGTTAATGTTAATTTCCTGGTTTTGATCATTGTGCTGTGGTTATATAAGATGTTCATAAATGAGAAATCAGAAGGCTCTATGGGAGTTCTGTATTTTTTCAACTCTTTTTTTTTTTATGAGTCTGAAATTCTTTTTAAATGAAAAGTTAAAGATTATACGCAAGTAACAACATTGATTTATGTATGTCAATCTGGAAAGGTGTCCATAATCAATTAATTTTGAAAGTGACGAGTTGTAGAACTGTTTGTATAGAATTAGTCCACTTTTGTAAAAACAAGACAGAGCAATATGGCACATATACATATTTATCTACACATGGGAGAAATTCTGAGAAGGGTATGCACTTCCTGTTAACAGCCATTTCTGGGAAATGAGATTAGGTGTGGGACAATGGGGGCTTTTGCTTTTGGATTCTTTTCTTTCTTCATTTCCTTTCTTATATTTTCTTTCTTCCTTTTTTAAAACAAAATGCATGGTTTAATTTTACAATGGGAAAATAGTCAGAATGTGGTTTATGTGTATGAGTGTATTTCTCCGTGTGTCTGATTTGTTTTGGTGCCTCTCTACCCCAGCTCGTTTTCTGTCACATTTTCTGGCACGTGCAGCACGGCACAGAAAGTCTTTCCTGATGGACCCTCACCCATTCCTTTTTTTTTTTTTATGTGCCTCACCCATTCTTTATTCCACTAGCCACTTTCCCATCACTGATGTTTTTCCAAATTATAGACGCAAAGGACGCCTGCCATCGGTGCTGCTAGAGGTGACCCTGGCTGACTCATCGTACCTCTCTTTACCCAAGGAAGCTGGCAAGGGTTAACCCTTAAAACTTCAGGGAGAACTTTATTCCTAAGCTTGTAGGGCTTTGGTCTCCCCAGGGAAGTGACACTCATCACATTTGCTCCTTTAAGGAGCAATGATTCATGAAGTGACGCTTGGTATCTCTCAGTATAGTTCATTAGTGAGCTGTCACCATTTCCTCCCAGGAATTTTTAATGATCACGGGTTTTTTAAGTTAACATAACAATTTCATTTAGTGGATTTATTTTTATGTATTAGGGTTGTCTTGAGGGCCTCCTGTTTGCCGTGAGCTGTTACAATGCTGAGTAATGTTACCTCCCCCTAATAGGTAATGTTCTTCCCATTCTTTGATGAGGAAAGCAAGGCGTAGAAGTATGTCCCAGCAGGCTCAGGGGTGTAAACTGGGTTAGCTCCTAAAAGAACTGTCCCCGCTCCAGTTGCCTATTCCTTACTCCTTTGGGGGCTCTTTCTTCGGAATGGCTCTGCCTGCTTCATTCTGTTGGCTGGGCCTCCCAGTCACTTTTTGCAGGTACCAGACCTTAGCTCTTTGTTGCCTTCCGGGCTGTCTGCCTTGTTCCAGGCTCTTGTCTCCTTGAATGCTAGCTCAGTAATGGTCAGAGTGATGCAGAATGTATAAATATCTTTATTGAACGCTGAGTACACTGGGGAACAGACTAAGCATTCCCAGACATTATGGAATTGCTCCTTCCAATCACCTGTTGAGGTTGTAGGGGCTCACTGAAATGGTGGGCCTGAAATTCACAGCCAGGTCTGTCTAAGAACTGGTACTAGGTCTATCTAATGCCTAAGACCATATTCTTTTCATTTCAGTATTCATTTCGATATTTAAGCCCTTGCATTAGATTTTTTTAAAAGTTTTATTTTATTTACCCCACCCCCCACCCCGCGGTTGTTTGCATTTGCCATCTGCCTTCTGTTTCTGTTCATTGTGTGGTCTCTGTGTCTGCTCATCCTCTTTTTAGGAGGCACCGGGAACTGAACCCCAGGGCCTTCAATGTGGGAGGAAGGTGCCCTATCACTTGAGTCACCTCTGCTCTCTTCTTGTTGAATCTTTCATTGTGTTTCTTTGTTGTGTCTCCTTGTTGCATCATCTCATTGTATCTTGCTGTATCAGCTTACTTCACTGTCATGCCAGGTTGCTGTTTTGCTTGTCTCCTTTAGGAGGCCCTGGAAACCGAACCCGGGACCTCCCATGTGGTAGGCGAGCAGCCAACTGCTTGAACCACATCCACCTCCCTGCATTAGATTTTTAAAAAATAATTACTTATTTATTTCTCCCCCCTCCCTCCATTGTCTGCTCTCTGTGTCCATTCACTGTGTGTTTTTCTATGTCTGCTTGTATTCTCATTAGGCAGCTCTGGGAACCAATCCTGGGACCTTCCGGAGTGGGAGAGAGGTGATCATTCTCTTGTGCCACCTCAGCTCCCTGGTCTGCTGCATCTTTTTTTTTTTTTTAAGATTTATTTATTTATTTATTTATTTATTTATTTATTTATTTATTTATTTATTTCTCTCCCCCCCATCCCCCAGTTGTCTGTTCTCTGTGGCTATTTGCTGCGTGTTTTTCTTTGTCCACTTCTGTTGTTGTCAGTGGCACGGGAATCTGTGTTTCTTTTTGTTTCGTCATCTTGTTGTGTCAGCTCTCTGTATGTGCATCACCATTCCTGGTCAGGCTGCACTTTCTTTTGCGCTGGGCGGCTCTCCTTATGGGGCATACTCCTTGCGCATGGGGCTCCCCTACGCGGGGGACACCCCTGCGTGGCATGGCACTCCTTGCGCACATCAGCACTGCACATGGGCCAGCTCCACACGGGTCAAGGAGGCCCGGGGTTTGAACCGCAGACCTCCCATGTGGTAGACAGACACCCTAACCACTGGGCCAAGTCTGCCGCCTGCTGCATCTTTTATTGTCTCTTCTCTGTGTCTCTTTTTGTTGCATCGTCTTGCTGTGCCAAATGTCCATGTGAGTCAGCACTCCTGCACAGGGCAGCACTCCTGTATGAGGCAGCACTCTGCATGGGCCAGCTCACCACACGGGCCAGCTTGCCTTCACCAGGAGGCCCTGGATATCAAACCCTGAACCTCCTATATGGTAGATGGGAACCCAATTGCTTGAACCACATTCGCTTCCCTGCACTAGATTTTTACAAGCTATTTCTCCCAAAAGAATTATGCCACATATTGAGTGCTATAAATATATGGATAAACTAACAATATATAGCATCATTTTATCCATTATGCAATCAAACTAATATGACATATCTAAATACACGGGTCAAAAGCATATAAAATACTTGATATCTGTTTAATTCATTAGCAGAAATACTTCTTTGGACATGGAGGGCAGGAAGGGAAGAGGAAAAAAATCCATCTTTCAGCAAAAACAATAGTTAATTACTTTCTAAAATGACAAGAATTGTAGAAATTTTGCGATTAAAATTTTTTGCTACAATTTAAAAAATCATCACTTAACAAAGTGTCTCTGTCCTGAAATATTTGCTACATTAAAGGGCCTAGTCTTTGTGTCCTACATAAGACACACTTACCATTACAGTGGAAATATTTCATAGTCCTATTTCATTTTTCCTTGCAGACTCTCAGTGTTAAGGTGCACCCCAAAGTGCAAACATTAATTGAACTGTAAGGCTTTTTTGGTCTAAAGACTAAAATTAAAGACCTAAAATTACTATTAAATGAGCCCTTTCATCCAGAGATTTGTGATTTCTCAACATAGATTTTTAATTTTGAGAAGAGCACAACATAAGATTTTAAGAATTTCCTAACAATAAAAGCAATGGCCGTGCAAATCCCAATGTGTCTTCATGGAATGTGACAATGTAACATACAATACACAGGCAAATAACCATTTAGACCCCATTTTTAGAGTTTGAAATGACCGAAGGAGTAAATCACATCATATCAAAGATGGGATGATAATTCTGTGTGAACTGAAAATGCAAATACCGTGCTGATATCTTGGCTCCCAATTTTTCTAAATTTCACATCTATATGATTTTGACAGGACAGAGTTGAGTAAGAATTGTTACTCAGTATTGGCATGATTTCAGGAAAGTCAACTGATAAAAAAGGTAAGCCTGCTTCAAAGGCTGAATAGCAAGAATCTTATGCTAAGTGTTAGAAAAGATTGACAGGAATTCCTAAACAGAAATTGAGTATTCCCCATAAAACTGCTTCTCTGTGCTCCTGAGGAATCTTCATCTGGCTGCTTGTTCACCAAGTCTACATGTGACTACTCTGCCCCTCACCTTTCCACTTCCAAGGCAGTAGCTTGAGGCAGCCCAGTTTGACTGAACTGCACAGTTATTTCAGTGACCACTGGTGTCCAATTTTTGAATACTTCACTTCTCCAAGTACTGATTGTGCCCCCTCTTCAAAGCTCCATGGCCTTTTTTATCTTACAAACTATGAAGTGTCTTCATATTTTATCTCACTTTCAGTTAATCCTAGGGCAACAGTCATTGGACCTCTACCAAGACCTGTGGCACAGAGGACAGCAGTGCAGCAGCCAGCTTTGTCATCCAATTTAATTTGTACAAGATCTAACCTGGCATCAAGACCTGGGATTTTGGTGGTAAATCATCATCAAGAGATGTACTACGGGGGCATTTTCGGGACTTGGAATTGTACTGAATGGCATTGCAAAGCCAGATACAGACACCATTATATATCCTGCCATAACCTACAGATGGAGTGGGAGAGAGTGTAAACTATAATCCATGCTGTGTGGCAATGCTCCAAAATGTGTTCATCAAGTGCAAGCGAATGTACCACACTAATGAAAGATGTTGTTAATGTGGGAAAAGTGGGAGGTGTGGGGAGTGGGGCAAATGGGAAACCCCTATATTTTTTTATGTAACATTTTATGTAATCTATGTGTCTTTTAAAAATGTATTAAAAAAAGAAAAGGAAAGCAAAAATGTTTGCCCCCTTACTGCATGTGGGCAGCATCTAAGTGACTTCGTGGGAGTCTAACTCTGCTAACCTGAATTTAAACCCTCTTGTGATAGGCAGAACCATCCCCTGCTCCCCCAGATGGCCTTGTCCTAATCCCCAGAACCTGTTCCTGTATTCCCTTACGTGGCAGAAAGGGGCTTTGTAAATGTGATTCAATTAAAGACCTTGAGATTATTCTGGATTATCTGGTGAATGCAATCCAATCACATGGGTTCTTTGGAGACCCTTTTCTGAATGTGGACAGAGGGATGAGAATGGTCAGAGAGATGCAACACTGCCGCCTTTGAAGATGAGGAAGGGGCCAGGCGCCAGGGGGTGTGGTCCCTCTCGAGAAGCTGTGAAGGCAAGACGCAGATTCTTCAGTAGAGCCTCCAGATAGGAGCACGGCCTGGGCAGCCCCTAGATTTCAGTCCCTGAGACCCAGCTCAGGCTTCCAGCCTCCAGGAGGGTAAGGTAATACATTTGTATTGCTTCAACAACCAAGTTCGTGATCGTTTGTTAGGGCAGCCACAGAAGAGGCATACGTCTCTGTAACTTTTTTAAAGGTCACACCATTTGGACAGTGAGGACTAAGAAATTTCCTGTCCCTGCTTGTGATTTCTACAGACACTGAGCAGGTCACTCAAGCCATGCTAACTTAATTAAAAACATTCAAAGAGGTTATGGAAGAATTAATGTGAATGTGGAAATGAATTGGGAGAACTTGCAGTCAGCTTCAGTGCACTCCCCTGGAAACGCTTTGAGTATGAGGTTGGGGACAGTGGGAGATGAATTGAGAAGTAGCAGTTCTGCCGTTCTGTCTTCCTGAACCAGCAGAAAGGAAGTGTTTGTGGTTTACCGTCCCAGAGATGAGAGCTCCTGACTCTGCCAGCTCAGTTCAGCTCCCCCGTGTACCTACCTGCTGCCACTGGGTCTTGGCAGAGTGTCCCGTTTCTGTCCTCCACTCATCTGCAGATGGTCATGCTGGGCCACCAGGAGTCATCACTGGCCTTCAGAGCTTTCCCATTAGTGTGTGGTCAAGAGCAGGCCTGTACCCTGGGGTCTCCTGTCTTGAGTATATCTCTGTTACAGAGTTATAATTTTGTTTGCATCTCTAGTGTCATTCAACATGTATTTATTTGGCATTTACTGGGTGCTGGGGAATGGACAAGAGAGATGCAGTCTCTGCCCTTTGGGGAATTTGATCGTTGAAGGGGAAGGAGGATGATCAAGAGGTGAGAATGCTCTGCAGTGGGTGCTGTGGTGGGGCAGGTCAGAATGCTGTGCAAAGTCTAACAGAGAGTCTGAACTTGAGCCTGGCAGTCAGGCAGATGTTCCTGAGATGGGGGCAATTCCTGCCACAGCCAGTGTCTCCTCTTACACATATAATGTCCTTGGATTTATTAAAATTACTTACCTATGTGCCTTCAACATTAATTTGTATCCTCATAGCCTAACCTCCAAATGCCTTGGGCTTAGAGATGTGTTTTGTTAATTTTTTTATCCCTAATGCTCATCGTTTATTCATTCATTCATTTGACTCAGTTCAGTTCAAGCAACATGTCCTGAGTATCTGTGCTAAGTGCTGGGGTCACACAAATCCAAAGACCTTTGCTGAGGTGCTCACGATCTTCTGGGAAAGGTAAACAGGAATTCCCATCTAGTTAGACTGCTATAGCTGCTGGGACAGCTGATGGTCCAGGGAAGGGTGGGAACTCAAGAGGTAGTGGGCCCCTGGAAAATGTGTGGGGGCCTGAGATGAGTGTGTCTGGGTTTCTCATTGAGACCTAATATTTCAAGGTGAGGAGGAACTGGCCCTTTTTTTTTGAGGTACCAGGGCCAGGGTTTGAACCCGGGACCTTGTATGTAGGAAGCCTGCGCTTAACCCCTAAGCCACATTGGCTTCCCTGGGTTGGTTATTTCATTTGTGCTTGTTTTTTGTTTTTAGGAAGCACCAGGAACTGAACCCAGGACCTTCCATGTGGGAAGCAGGCCCTCAACCGCTTGAGTCACATCTGCTCCCTAACTGGGCTTCTTAACCTGTGTTGCCCCCCAGGGTTTAGGTCAGTGCCTGGACTAGGGGGCATCACCCTGCGGGCTTGCCCCTGTCCATAATCAGAGGGTTGGCCAAGAGTTTGTAGCTCCCAATTAATGCTCACATTCTAGAGTCCCATGATGGGTGCTGAAACACCTCTCCCTCATCAGAGATGCTTGAGAAGGTAATTATTTTGCAACGTTCTCAGCCTCTCATGGTTGCTAGAAGCTGACTAATTATGAGCAGGGAAGTGAGGGACTCAAAATGGCCCTGTTGCACATCTGGCCTCACTGTCAAATCAAGTGCTCTTTTTGATAAGTTTTTTAGCTTCTGTGAAGCAGCCTGGCCAAGTCAGGGCACGGGCGGTCCTGATGATGAACCAGAGAGCACCGACTGGGGGTGGTGGGGAGCCAGTGGGTGTTGAGTATGGGCTTTTTTAGCCCATTTCAAACTAATGAGGAGGCTTTGAGAATGGTTGGTGAGGTCTGCTACCACATTTGCTTTCTCTGTTTCCATTGAAAATGAAATCCAATTCTGGATGGACAGAACCCAGCCAAGAAAAGGAAACATGGACAGGATGATGACAAATGCAACCCATGTTATTTAGGGGGCTTTGTACTTTTCAGAGAATTTCCCCTGGACCCTTCTTCATCTGAACTCTAAAAGCACATAAGCCCTTAGCAGGCCTGGGTGTTAGGGAAAGACCGCAGACTTTAGAAACTCACCAGAGAACTACTGGAAATCAACACCTTACTAGCAGTGTGACCTTGTCAAGTTAATCTACCACTTTGAGCCTCAGTTTCTTTAGGCAAACACAGTGAAAAAAAAAAAAAAAAGGTGGGGGGCTGTTTAGTTTTCAAGTTATGGCAACTCTTGATGCTGTAACAAATAAACCCCAGTGTTTTAGTAGCTCAGCACAAAGGTGCTTAGTTTGCACCCATTCATATAATGGTGTATTCCAGGTAAGTGAGTGTCTTTTCTCCATGCAGTGATTTGGAGACCCACCCTCTTCCATCTTGTTGTTCCTCCATCCCTAGGACCTTGGAATCTATCCAGCTGGCATTTGGGCAAAGGGAATTTACAGAAGGTATATCACTGTCAAACACCTTGCCCTAGCAGGGCCGTACGATCACTTCACTTACAGTGTAATGGGGAAAACTGGTCCTATGGCCCCACCTACAAGCAAGGGGGCTGGGAAATTTAATCTTTGGGTAACCACTTCCCAGGAAGAACTCTGAGCTATCGAGGGGACTATGCCTTTTTGGTAGGTGTTTCCTGCCATAAATACAATAACTTCCTGTGGCACTACATAGAATTAAGTGAGGTTGGGTTTATGGAAATACCCATGTATGGTGTGTGCCACGAACTCTGCCTTTCTTTATTATTTGAGGCTTTCTCCCCACTCTTTTCTTTTAATCCCCACCCTGCCCACTCATATTTCTCTTCCCTTTTTATTATTATTTTTTTGGAGGTACTGGATTGAACCTGGAACCTCAAACATGGGAAGCAGGTGTTCAACCACTTGAGCTGCATCCGCTCCCCCCACTCTTTTCTAATTTAGCTTCACCTTGCAGGGTTAACTTCTTAAGTCTGTATGTTTTTCTTTGTAAATTTGTGAACTCCGAAACTGGTACCATGTTTTCCGTTTGGGGATGGGCTTAAGATGAGACACATGTCCTTCCAGTGTTTATCACAGGGCTTTGCAGAAAAATTTGGATTAATCGACGAGTTTCTGATGGTTCCCATTGGGCAGTGTGGCTACTTTTCTTCCCTTTTTAGTTCTTTTTACTAAGAATGAAACAATCTGCAAGAGGGGTTTGGTTCAGTGTATGGAAAGGTGGGGTTTTTTTTTGGTAGTGAGTGTGATCAGGCATAGTAACAGCTTCCTGAAAAAGAAAAGGGGGCATATTCTTTGGAAGCTTCCCCAAATAATAAAAGCAGTTCACATTTATGTGCTTGCAGGGTCCTGGAGCCCAGCACTGTGTGTGCGTCAGCCCCTTCAATTCTCTTGGGCGCCGGAGGCAGGCACTGGCATCGCCCCCCTTCTGCTGAAGGGGATGCCGGGGCGCAGAAACCAGCCTGTGCCGTTGCCTGGTGCAGGGAGCGGGGGCAGGTGGCCGCAAAAGCCCTTCCTCCTCTGTACTTCCTCTGGCCTCACCATAATGTCGGTGAAAGGGGCGCGTACTTGATGCCAGATTCTGTCCTAGGACCTAGGATGACATATAAGACAAGACACAATCCCTGTCCTGAGGGAACTCAGGAGTTTTGAGGGGAGGGAGAGTAGATTATGAAACCAAATAAGTGCATTACTGCAATGGGATGTGAGGCTGGGGAAGGTGCAGGCAGAGTTTTAGGTGGGGGACGCCTTAGACCAGGGGTCTGCAGACTTTCTCTGTAAAGGGCGGGGCAGTAGATGTTACAGGCTTGAAAGGCTGTGTGATGTCTGTGACAATTACTGCCTTTGTAGCACAAAGGCAGCCGTAGACAATAGGCAGTGAATGGGGCTAGAAGTCTTCTGAATGATTCATTTGTTTGTGCACACTTACGTTTGAATTTCACTGAATTTTCATGTATCCAAAATATTACTACTCTTTTGATTTTTATCAACCATTTAAAAGTATAAAGACCATTTTTAGCTTGTGGCCCAAACAAAAATAACCCATGGGTGGATTTGGCCTGAAGGCGGTAGCTTGCAGACTCCTGCTTTACACACTGCTAGGTAGAGATAGGGATGCTTACTAATTATTTATAAACAAACAAACAAAACTCTAGGAAAAGAACAAAGACTAAAGTTAAAACTTCACCTGAAATCCCCAAACCCAGGGATTTCAGCAAAGGCCCTTCATTTCTTTACGCAAACAAGTCTGCCTATACCTTCATCCCGCAGGGCCATCTTGTGTGGCCCCGTAACTAACATAGCCCCTCAAGAAGCTGCGGTGGACCGTCCTCCCGTGGGAGCTCCATCTCCAGGGCGATGGCCAACTGTCCGCTTCCGTGGCTGGGTCATGCTTTACATGAATTGTCTAACCAAAAGACCCTGCCGCTGTCTTTTGGGTTCTTCCGAGCATTGTGCTGTTGCAAAGGTTGCAGCACCAACACCCGTGCCCACCCAGTGCCCTCACGACACTTAGAATTTCAAGAGCCACACAGCGGCACGGAGTGGTTGTCCTGGCCGGAAGGCATTAGCACTCCAGCGCTGCGGCGTTTGAAGTGCAGAGGGTCTGATGTCCCATGCAAGGTGGGCAGGTGATTCCCAGCCTTTGCAGGGTCAGCAGCTCCTTTCTGCTTGGATTTCGGGGCCCTGCATGGGACATCAGAGTGGGCTCCTCTGAGATCTCTGGCCATTACCCTGCGCACTTACGGATGGAGAAATGGGGCTTCCAGAGGGTTTGTACAAACTCAGAAGACCTCATCCAGGGCCCCTGACTCGAGCTAAGTCCTCTCGCCTCTGTATCCAGGTCCCTGAGTGCTGATTTTCTGAACTTTGCATCTGGATATCTCATGGACCACATCAGAGGGACATTGCTGGTGTGTTCTGTGCCAGGCGACTATGTTGGAATAGATGGGTGGGTTCATGAGACACCACAAACTCTGCTGTCTGGACAGCTAACCTTGGCAGTCGTCCCCCCCTTACTTTATTTTCCCTTTTTTTTTCGGAGGTACTGGGGATTGAACCTGGGACCTCATCCATGGAAGGCAGGCACTCAACCATTGAGCTATACCGACTCCCCTTAAAATTTTTAAAAATTGTTTGTTAGGAGGCACTAGGGATTGAACCCAGGGTCTCATGCATAGGACTCAGGCACTCAACCAAGTGAGCCACACCGGCTCCTCTTTAGTTTAACATCCTTTCGTAGGACCTGGATGCTGACTGCTGCTTTTACTTCGGCAGTCCCGTGTGTGCTGGGCTAAGCACGGTCAATATCAACAGCCTCAGCTTGTCACCTGCCGGATGCTGTGAGTCAGGTATTCACAGTCTCGATCACTCTCAATTCCCCATTCCATGGGGGATGCCGAATATGGGTGGAGCTGCTGGTCATGTTAAACTCCAGCATTCTCCAGGATCAGATGGAAAAACAGCACATCTCATCCTGCCCCATCCTAGGAGATTGTGACAACCTATAAACAGGTGGTTGCATTTCCGGTAATTTTCAGAATCCTACTGAGCTTATGCACAAAGATGTTCGCTGCAGTGTTCTCTATAGCTGTGACAAATCCAAATAGCTTCAATGCCCTTTCTAAGAGGGCAATGGTTGAATGAACTGTAGCACAGAACTGATTCTTCAAACCTTTCAACATTACAATGATGGTTAAAAAGGGCTACTTGATGGGAAAGAAGGACAGCTTGCAACTTGTTGCAGTAGTATAGGGACATTATAGGAAACATAAAGGAGATATACAAGTTCAGATAAGGTTGCCCACAGCTCAGCAGCCATCTCACTGTCAGCTGCCCTGGGTCAGGTCCCTGGGTTGGGAGTTGGCAGGGACTCTTTCAAGGATATGGACATTGGCTCTCTGTCCATTGGGCTTCTGGATGTCCCTGGCCTTCTGGCTCCAGAGCAGGCCCTTTCCACTGTGACATGGAGGCAGGCTTGTGCTTTGACCCTCATCGGTCATTCATCCTGAATGTTCAGTGCCTGAGCAGTCAAAGAGGAGGAGAGTCCCTGGAGGAATGCAGGGCAGAAGGTACCAGAACGTTCCAGGTGGAAAAAGCCCTGATCTAGGTGGCGATAGCAGTGAAAGCCAGGGTCAGACAGGGGTGTCTGCCTGCGGGAAGCCGCAGATCGGTGATGGCCTGCTCCCCAGCCAACCCTGCGAAGACCCCACGTTCTCCCGTCTAAGCTCTGTGGGCTGTGACGTGTAGTTTACGGAGCACATTACAAATGAGAAAACCTCGCATCCGCATCGCTGGCGGTTAGTGTTGCTGCCTGGCCACTTTTTTCCCAGTTAAAGTTCCCAGGATCTGACAGCATCAGGGCGAGGGCTGGTCAGGGGAGCAGCGCAGGCAGGCCCTGGAGGAGCTGTGTTCCTGATAATCTGAGTGTGATTCATCAGGACTGTAGCCGAGGAGGCCCGGAGTCCACAGCGCAGACTGCAGCTGGTGGAGGCCTTTCCCAGGGAGGCGTGCCTGCTTCCTGGGAGGCCTCAGCCCCAGCTGGCCGTCTGGCTGGCCTGGGCTGCCCGGTTCCCTGCAGCGGTCAGCCAGGAGCAGCCCTCTGTCGCTGGCCCCCTGCCGACGTCAGAGCCTGCAGTGTCTGGACTAGCTGGAGGTAAGCCATTGCTCAGGACAACGCTGCCTCCAAGGAAGAGAGCCTTGGAAGTGAGGGGTACGGCGGGGTGGGGTTTGTTTAAAGGTCATTATATTTCTAGATCTGAACCATGAAAAAAATGAAAAACTATGATCTCAACAAAATTATTCGTGTTAAGTGTGGGTAACGGACTACCATGAAGCCCATCCAAGATAATCACCATTATCACTTTAGAAAATGACACAAACCCAGTGATTGCTGTCCAACCTCTCAGAAAGGAAACGAAGCCCTGAACTGAAGGTGCGTCGATTTCCGTGATGAAATCCCACCACGGCTGATTTCAGGTTTCTAAAGGTTTAAAAACCAAGCCACGGAAATCTTGACTATTGAACAGTCCGTTTTTGTGAGCCGGTGCATGCTCCTGGGTACACACTTTTTTTTTCTTTTAGGAAACTGGAAACCTGTTAGGTCTCTTGGTGTGCATGCCATTTCATTTCCTGTGTCAGGGTCCTCTTCCCAGGTCAGCCAGTGTAGGTTCACCTTTTTTTATTTGGCGGTTACCGGGGCTGGGGATTGAACCCAGGACCTCGTATGTGGGAAGCCGGCGCTCAACCACTGAGCCACAACGGCTCCCCATGGCTCACTTTGCTCTTATCCCTTGTGTGGTAGAGTTTCCATGATGGCACATCATGCTGCCTCTGGAAGCTTTTTAGATTTTTTCCTTGGACTTTAGTTTCTGGCCTCTTCCAGAAATACTATTCTAATAACCCATGGCCCAATCACTTTTGCTGCTAACAGGTCTCTTGACTCCTGCTCATTTTCAGATTGTATTAGATAATCCTGTTTTTCCCCTGGGAAACCTTTCCTGGTAACAGCCCCAGCTGAGCAGACTGCCCCTTCTCCATGATTCCTTTTAGAGCCCAGGACTTGTGTCCAGGGTCGTACTCACTGCGTCTTATTATATGTTGTGTGATGCCTGCCTGATTCCTGCGAAGGGGCTGAGAAGCTGGTGGGCAGGATGGTGGCCCCGAACTTTCCTTGGCCTAATCCTTGGGGTTATTCTGATGAAGGTGTTACATTACATGGCAAAAGGAGCTTTGCAGATGTAATTAAGGCTGCTGATCAGTTGACATTAAATTAGGAAGATTAGCCTGGTTACCCAGGTGGGCCCAATGTACGGGCCCTTCCAAAACAAAGCCCTTAAAAACAAAGAACTTCCTCTGCCTGGGATCAGAGGGATGCGGCAGAAGAGCCAGGGCTTCCAAGTGGCAGGCTCTGGTGTCGGGCGAGGGCCAAGGGCCAGAGGTACACCTGTACCTCTGTAGCAGCCCCAGCCGATAGCCAGTAAGGAAGCTGGCCCTTAGTCTACGAGCACGAGGAACTGAATTCACCACCCTCCTGAATGAGTTTGGAAGTGGCCCCTTTCCGGAGCCTCCCCCAAGGGACCAGGGAGCTTTGTGATACCTGGAGGAGAGAAACCAGCCTGTGCAACCCAGACTTCCCCTCTACAGAACCACGAGATAAAAAGTGTGTGCATCATTTTCAAACCACGGGGTCTGTGCTGTGTTACGGCAGCTATGTGAAACTAATACAGAAGCCGAGGAGTTAGGAGCACCAGTTCTGGGCCCTCTGTCTCACTCGTAGAGTCCCTTTCTTCCTTCCTGGGGGACCCCTGGATTTCCATTGGCTTACTTTCAGCATGTCCCAACAAATGTTCTCTTTTTTTTTTTTTAAAGATTTTTTTTTTTCCCCTTTCCTCCCACCCCCCAGTTATCTGCTCTCTGTATCCATTCACTGTGTGTTCTTCTGTGATTGCTTCTATCCTTATCAAGGGCACCGGGAATCTGTGTTTCTTTCTGGTGTGTCATCTTGCTGCATCAGCTCTCCGTGTGTGCAGTGCCATTCCTGGGCAGGCTGCACTTTCTTTCACGCTGGGTGGCTTTCCTTGCGCGTGGGGCTCCCCTATGTGGGGGACACCCCTGCGTGGCAGGGCACTTCTTGCGCACATCAGCACTGCACGTGGGCCAGCCCCACACAGGTCAAAGAGACCCAGAGTTTGAACCGCGGACCTCCCATGTGGTAGACGGACGCCCTAACCACTGGGCCAAGTCTGCTTCCCCAATGTTCTCTTGAATGAAGTGGTCCCATCATCGTCAAACATCTCTGCTCCCTGGCACGCCAACAATGGTGTGAATTCTACCTTTGTGATGTGGAGCTCAGCTCTTGATTTCTGACCCCTCTGGGGTGTTGCAGTGGCTTCCTAAGGGGTCTCCCCAACACCAGGCTTTCCCCACACCGCTGCCAGCCGAACCTTCCCACACAGTGGCTTTGCTTACATCCGCCCCCTCCCTCCCGCGGCAGGCATCCCCTGAGTCCAGGCACATCCCCAAGGTTTGCAGTCCTAAGGGGACAGCAGCAGGCCTCCCCGACCTTGTTCCCAGAACTTCCTTTTGTTCATTTGCGTCCTCCTGCTGTCCCATGCATGCCCACGTCTCCCCGCATCTCCCGTCAGTCCTGCAGTTACGTCGTGCGATGCTCGCTCCTCGTCTCCCCTTGAGAGTGCAAGTGTCCTGTGGTAGGGCCTCTGCCCCAGTGCTCTGGGCCCTGCTATAGACATAATGACACTGCGCCAGCGCGTGGCCAGTGCTCATGCTGGTCAGGGGGCATCAGAATGAAGGGGAAGGCACGTGAACCCGTGTGGACCCTACTGGACATATTGCCTCCAGGCCTCCCTGATAAAGGAGCATCGTGTGGGTCCAGTTTGCACGCTTTTAAATGGATGCCTCTAAGGACCCGAAAACTCAGGAGTGTTGTTAGCACACCCTGTCTGCAATTGCATTTCGGTTTGCTGGCAGGGGCAGCACATACTGAGTTTGCAGATGTCCTAAACAGCAGTGAGTGCGATTTTACTCTATTTATGACCTAGTGTCATTGTCACTGACTTTACAGCAGTAGCTGACACATATCGAGCCCTTGATAGTGGCTGATCGACACATTTAAACCTCAGTACCATGCCATGAGGTCTGGAATGTTATTATCTTCATGTTATAGATGAGGACACAGGGACACAGAGAGCCTAAGCGATTTCCCCAAGGTCACACAGCCATTTGGTAGTAGAGCCCACTTTCAAGCCCAGGCATTTTTGGCTCTAGTTCCTGCAGCACTGCCCTCTAAGCTGCCCACCTATCACTCTAGTGCTGCCATTTGGCCCCCTCACCAGCGGGAGAAAAATCATTAGTCCCAGGTTGAGCGCATGAGCAGCAGCATTGCTACAGTTCACTGTTTGTTATTGTCACCCTTTACACATGCCCAGGACTGTTGGCTGGGATAAGGCAGGGAAGTGAGGCTGCTGGCCTGGGCAAAGATGTTTCCTGTTTCCTAGACTCGTCCTGGGGAAATGATCAAGTCCAAAGTCACCTCCCCACTGGACGCAGAGGACTTACGACCCAGGACTCCTCCCCCCAGGTTGGTGTCCCTTCCCTCCACAGGGAGGACCGACGGACTGGCCAGCCCTCCCCGCACTAAATGCTGGCATCCACACACCAGCAGGTGTGGGCAGAGGCCACCTTGACATGCTTTCACGGGCCCGCACCGGAAATGGCCATCTTCCCCGTGGCATTTCATTTCGGTGTGTGGGCTTCCCTTTCTGAGTTCGTATCCTTGGTGGGGACGGGGCAGCCCATTTTCAGTCTTTTCTATTCTCCAAGCTGGGGACACATGGGGTAGGGAGGGGACAAAAAGAGAAATCTTTCCATAGTACATCCCAGGGAAGCATGCCAAGGAGCCTGTCCTGGCTGCTGGCCTGAGGCGCGCCAGCGTCCTCAGAAGCTGCATCGCAGAGCGCGCTGGGCAGAGCGAGAGCCAGCGCCCAGCCCACCGCCCCGTGGCAGACCGGGGCTTTGGCAGCCGCCAGCAGGGCTAACCTGCCCTGGACTGCGCCTTATAAAACACTTTCTCCTTGGCTCCCGAATGCCCCCTGTACTCGGAAGCAGAGAATTCCTACATCCCAACCCACCCCCACCCACTTCCCGCCCCAGCTTCATTACTTTTAATAACTACACAGGCACAGGAAGTTCCTTTTCCTGCAGTAAATGGTCATCGTGTTTTTCAGCCTGGGTGTCAACATTTTCTTCAAATCCTCAAGAGCCTTGACACAAGTGCATGAATCACATTTTAGAGTAGGTCAGAGTCCGGGCTATAGATTAGCCAAGGCAGTTGCAATGCAGGATGGGGCCTTGGTTTGGCTGTGTGGCCCTCGACGAGTTGCTTAGCCTCTCTGAAACCCTTCCAGTTCCTCCTCTGCCAAAGGGGATGAGAAGAGTCACAGAAGTCCTGTGAGCAATGAAGGCACAGCCTCTGGCGCACAGCAGGAATGTGCGGCAGGGTATACTCAGAGACCCAGGCGATGGCCACTTTCCTGTGACACTTCCCTCAGATGGTGGCTTGACAGAAAGGCAGTGCGAGCCAGCACGAGAAGGAGGGCAGAGAAAATGAAAGGTAAGGTGACGAAGCCGTTTTCCACAAAAAGGCATCGGAAGAAAAAGTTGATCTCAGCAATTAGGTACTGGGGCTACATGGCAAGTTCAAGGCATTCCTTTTCCTGCCTTCTTTTTAAGGCCGCAGCGTGGTGGGCAGCTTTGCAGTGCCAGGAAATGCAACTGGACTCCACTGCTTCTTGGTTCTGGGACTTTGGATGTTTTATTATCTGCTCTGTGCCTTGATTTTCTCATCTGAATAATGGAGATAAAAATATTCCGTAGCTCACAGACTCATTGTGAGGATTAGATGAGGTAACGTGTAGACAGAGTTTGAAATAGTTCTTGGCATGGAGTGAATGTTGGCTACTGTTATATCAGAACATCCTCTCGTATTATATATATATGTGTGTGTGTGCACATACACATGTTTTTTTTAACATCTGTTCTCTCCCCCTAGAATGTGAATTCTTTACAGCTTTGAGCACTTGTAGTCTGTGTGGGGCAGGGGACGATTTGACTGCTGGATCCCTTCCTCTGTCTTGGTGAGAGGCAGTTCAAAATGTAATCTGAGGAAGACCTGTAGCAGAATTACCTGGCAAAGTTTATTAAAAAAGTAGTGGCTCCTGGGTCCCAGCCCAGAGCCACTGAGCCAGATGTTGGGTATCAGCTCTTAATCCCCATTTGGCCTCTTCTGATCTCGACCCGGCAGACCCCGTGGAGGCAGTCTACTGCTCCTTCTCAAGTAATGTGGAGACTTTGCTTGCCCTTTACTCTGGATTTATGGAGCTTGGAAGTCCAGGGAAGGTTGCATTCCCTTCTATGGCACTGCTTAATTCATGTCCACTCTCCCAGAAAGAGTTGCTGGTCTTTTCCAGCTGTTTAAGTATCAGCTATTTGCTTTCCTTCAGTGGCCAGAACCTATGGCAGCTCTCAACCTGCAAGACCTTTCTTGGGCCAGGTAAATATTCTATATACTTATTAGGGCTGTCTTACACGTAAGATAACTGCAGAATTCCCTGGCAGAGCGCAAATACAGTGTCAGGTTTGCTGTGTTGATATTTGGGGTCCTTGGCCTCCTGCCTCTTCCTGGTACCCCAACCTGGAGTGGCAGCAGCTCAGGGCTTAGCATGGTCCAGATAACCTGAGTTCCAATCCCGACTTGGACATTTAGCTGCCACTTTACATACGGAACCATCCCGATTGAGACCACCAAGGCCAGCTGACTCAGTACCACACTATTCCCTGGCACATCAAATCCTTGCTGAATGATTGGATGGGAGAAGGACACATCAAGTAACCCTTCTGCTAGGGTGGCAGGCATAGTGAACAATCTCAGGCATCTGCTCCCTGTGTTCAGAACGTCCCTATACTCATTGGCTGGGATGGCTGCCATTCCTCCAGTCACGTGCTTTCCTAAAGGAGCAGGAGTGCTGGGCGTAAGCAGAGTGAGGGTGTGAATGAGAGAGAGAGCGCACGCGAGAGAATGTGTGATTGCTGGGGAGTGGAGAAGCTGGGTTCTTGGCTCTAGGTAAGAAGCTGGGGGATCCTTAAGTCTCTGTTAATCCACTGAGTACTTTGGGTCCCCAAACCCCAAGGCAAGCCTGTTATGTTCCTCAAGGGGAAAACAGTTTGACACCGGAGCCTAGCAATGGGCTCTGTCCTCCTTGCAGTCCCCATATTTTGGACACTTGCCCTACAGCAGGCACGTTTTGTCCATTCCCGTTTGATTCTATCCTGATAGGAAGGGAGCAGCAGGAGCTTTTATAGCCAGGCCTGCTCCACAGCGAGGGACAACCTCTTTTAAACCTCCTGTTCTGCAGGGACCCCGGCAGCTAGAACATTCCATCTGCAGAAGGGACCCCAAGGCTCCATGGCAGCTGGCATGGCTGTGTCACCTGACACCCCTTCCAGGGCCCTTGTGTGGACATGTGGAGTCCCCATGGGTCATTGGGCATCAGTGAAATGCCTTGACTAAAGTTTCCCATGAAGGAATTTATCGATGTCCTGGTCTCCACATGAGTGCCTTAAAATAAGCAATAGGACCCCTACGCCACTGTGCGCTTTGTGCTCTCAGAACGTTGTGCTCCCTTTGCGGAAGGCAGGTAGGGTAGTGAGGAGGTGGGTGTGTCAGGAGGATGCACACGAGGGCACCTCCACTGAGGAGGAGCCCGCCTCCTGCTTCCAGCCACCTTGCACTGACCTGCCCTCTCCTGCCTGCCAGCTGGGTCATGCCGGGGAGGCTCCTGGGCCTCTGCTCACGCTGGCACCGGCCGGGCAGGAGGTGGGAGGGGGTGGTGGGAGGACAGCTCTCTTTGGGCAGCAGCCCTGGGCACCTGCCACCCTCACGTGTTTGCTCAGCGGTTT
Source organism: Dasypus novemcinctus (assembly GCF_030445035.2). Lineage (NCBI taxonomy): Eukaryota > Metazoa > Chordata > Mammalia > Cingulata > Dasypodidae > Dasypus > Dasypus novemcinctus. Next base: position 91,387,507 of record NC_080686.1, read on the forward strand.
GGGGCGAGGAAGCAGGTTGCTTTCTGTTGGGCCCTGGGCGTTCCGGACCTCGGGGGCCAGCTGCGGGGGCTGGCAGCTCCCCAGAGGAGCTGTCCCTTGTCCTCACTGAAACTCCCTCTCTTAGTGACTCAGCAGGCAGGTAATAATCCCACCACTCTACCCCAGCTGGGGATGGGGGAGAGGGCAGGAGGCCCGATCAGGCCCGCCAGACCAACACGGGCAGGATGCCGGGAGCTGGGGCTTGGCACCCCTGCCCCGGAGAGAGGGCCTTCCTCTGCCAGCATCCCAGGTGCCCTCTCCAAGTGCTGGGCCTCGCCCCATTCCCAACCCCCTCTGCCACATCAGCAAGTATTGGCTAGAGTTTCTCAAAGAGCCCCTCCCTGCCGGAGCCTCCAGCTGCCCTCTGCCTGGCTTTGGTGGAACCTCAGGAGCTTACACGGGGACCTCGGGCAGGATCTCGGTCCAGCTACCTTCCCATTGGAGAGTTTGAACTGTGTGAAAGGCTGATTCAGAGGCATGTCTTAAAGCAAGACTATTTCTGCCAGGACTCCTTAATGGAAAAAGGCAGGGCACTGCACTAATCATCCTGTTAAGAGACGTTTATGGTTTGCAAAGCAACTTCCAAGATTCTGTGGGCAAAGCATTTTTGATCACCCCGCCCCCCGTGGCAGGTGGGGGAGCTAAGACCAGGAGGCCCGTGCTGCTTGCCCAGTGCCTGACAGGCAGAGCCTGGGAGCCAGGAGGCCCTTAAATGTCCAGCCAACTTTTTAATCCCCTCTTGGGGGGCGGGGGTTAAAGACAACGCGGCTTCTCCAGGGGGGAGGCTGGCGGGGGAGTTCACGCTGCCCTGAGCTGCCGTTCCAGGCAACGCAGAGGCTCTTCCATGGAGGCGTCTCAACCGCTCAGGCACCCTTTGCAGGCGGGTATTCTTATTTCCGTCTTACATCCGTGGGAACCGAGGCTCGGGGAGGTGAAATGCCCGTCCCCAGGTCCCGGATCAGGTCGGGGAGAGAGCGTAGCCCCTGCCTGCGCGCCTCCAGCTCTTGTCCCTGCGCCCCCACCCGGCCTGCTGCCGAGAGCCGCTGTGCCAGGGCAGGCCGGAGCGTGGAGAAGCTGGCTGCGCCGCCCGGGGCGCCCGGGGCCCCTCGGAGACACTGAGGTTTCGCTGGCCCTGTTCAAAGTGCCAGAAAATTTCAAAATCGGCCTCTCCTCAGGGCTTCCCACCCGCCTCCAGAGCAACGGGGTGGCTCATCCGCCCCAGCGCACCCATTTAACCAAAGAGAAGGCCTCCTGCCAGGACCCCAGCGCCTCGTGCCTCCCGCCCTGCTCGCCGCACCTTGCACGGCCCGCCCCGGGCCTGCTCTGCCGCCGCCCGCTTCCCGCCCCTGCCCGCCGGGGGCGCCCGCCAAACCCGCCCTCCACGGCCCGCCTTTGTCCTGCCATGTCGGTTTCTGGGTTTCAGGCAGCCCAGCCCGGTCCCCCGGCTCGCTTCACAACCCCCTTTGAAGCCTTGACAGGCAGCCAGCAGCGCACAAGGCAGGGTGCTGGTGCCAGCGCCGCGGGCAGCTTCCCGCCCCGCCGGCTCCCGGGACCGGCTGCTCCCAGGCCGGTGACACGGGGACAGATGCCCGGATGTGCAGCTCCGCGGGCACGGGCTTTTCCTCCCGGGCTGCGGGCTGGCTCTGCTCCCACGGCCCCAGGCTTTTCTCAGGCCTCCCCCCTGGTGCGGCCCTCGGGATTTTGGAGGCCGCTCAGCTCACTGCCTCTGCTCCCTGCAGAGGAGACAGCGAGGCAGGACAAACCTGCCTCTCTAGCAGAGGCCGAACCAGGCAGGGGCTAGGAGCGCCGGGTTTGGCTTCAGACACGTGTTCAGCCCTGCACTCTGCATCATCTGCTTCATGCCTCAGTTTCCTTTTCTGCAATACAACACCTCATTCACGGAAATCCTGCCACCGTCACTCCTGTTAGAAACACCATGTGAGTTACAACGTGGATGAACCTGGAAGATGTGTTGAGTGAAGTAAGCCAGGCACAGAAGGACAGAACTTGTATGAGTGCATTTACCTGAAATACCTGGAATAAGCCAATTCATAGCGACAGTGTATATGATAGGTTACCAGGGGTGCCGGGTGGATAATGGGGAGTTAATGCTCAACGTGTACGGGGTTTCTGTTTGGGGTGATGAAAACGTTTTGGAAATGGATTGGGGTATTGTAACATTGTAAAGGTAACTAACGTCATGAACTTCTACACTTGAAAGTGGTTAGAATGGGAAATTTTGAATTGTATATATGTTATCACAATAAAAAGTTAAAAAACAAAAGTGAGAAAGAGGGGTCTCCCATTATTGTTTTTCAGTTTTAAAATAATACATGGTCACTGTTTCAGATAAACAAAATGAAAAGCTAAAAATTATTTGTAATACTGTCCACCCCTCCCCCTATATATACATATATATATTCTTGTACACAGACACGTACAAACATATATATACATATATGTGTATAAACTGGAATAGACAATTTAATAAGCCAACCATATGTATTTATAGTCTTGCATACACACGTGTTTGAAAAATAAAGAGCTCATGTGTTTTGTAACTGGCTTTTGGCATTTCACATAAGGTGAACTGTTTTCCTATTAGGAATCTTCTCCAGAGTGCTGTGTAAAGGCCACATGGTATGCCATGATACGGATGAGGAAGCTGACCACCAAGACTTCTCTGTGAAGGTTGTTCCCTGAGGCAGATTTGATGAGGCTGAGTTCCATGAGAGCAGGGGTGGTGTCTCCCCAGCACGTATAGCACGGTGGGTTCGCTGTTAATAGTGATTGAATGAAGGAAGGAAACTAAGTCCCTTTCCTCTTTGGTCCCATTTCATCTTGTTCCAGCCTCATTATAGCATTCAGCATGTCTTTCCACGTGGCCCCCTCACTGGCCTGTGCAGTCCTCAAGGCCAGGGCCATGTCAGATTATCTTTGAATCCCTTGGCGCAAGTCCTGGAGCAGGTGCTCAGTGAATGCATATTGAATTGCGGAAGCAGGGATCCCTCCATTCCGGACTGGAGTCAGTGCCCTCCCTGGAAAGCCTTGCTGTGGTCCCTTTCATCCCGTGCACAGCTTCAGTTCCCCAGACCCACTGAGTTGCTAGAGATCCAACTGCCAACACTGGTCTGGGGGCGCCTCGGCTGGGAGCCTTACCTCTCACACCTGGCGTTGGCATAGCCGGGCACTTCCGGAACAGACCTCACGGCTGAGGGTTAAGCAACACCTGGAGCATTAGAACCAGGGCACCGCCTCCTTGTAACTCTCCCGGGCTGTGAGGCGGGTGGCTGGAGGCTGGCAGGGAAGGGACCCTTGGCACTGCAACTGCTTTGGATCTGCTGCCAGCGGGGCCTTTGATGCCCACAGGGGCTGCCCTGCCCAGCCCAGGGCTTGGGAGAAGACAAGAGCTGCACAATGCAGCACAAATAAAATGAGAATGACCCGGGAACTGCCAGGGAGCTCGTCACCCGGTTTCCTCATTGTAGGCTGGGCTGTGGGAAGGCTTGGGAGGGTATGCCTGGGCCTCGTGCCGGCCTGTTGCCCGGGCACCCGTTTGGAGTGTCTGCAGCGTCAGCCTTGCAGCTAAGCAAGTCGCTTCACCTTCGTGGGCTTCCGCTTTCTTAGACGCAGAGTGGGTTTCATGAGGTCAAACTCTTAAAGACTTTTTGTGAGGATTAGATGAGCTGATCCCCTGAAAGTGCTTGTGGTACTGGTGCCAATACTAATAGCCAGTAACCGCCTTGGTAGCTAGCAGTTACTGGCTGCTGACTAGATGCCAGACATTGTTCTGATTGCTTTACATGTATTAACTCATTTGGTCTTCAAAACAACACCACGAGGTGGGTAGCAGAGAGAAAACGGAGGTTGAGAGATGTTACGTAACTGCCCCAAAGTCACCCAGCTCATAAGCCAATCCAGACTTCATCCTTGGCACTCTGGCTCTGGGGCACGTGTTCACAACCACTTCACACACGCTCCCCCTGCTCACTTGTTTCCCTATCCGTGGCGATGATATGATGAGGGTGACATGTCCTACTGCTGGTGGCGACGGAGGGGGACAAGCATTCATTTTACATAGCAACCTTCTTCTTGCTGGGATTTTGAGTTCATTTACATATTTGATCTTCAGAGCAAGCCTGGGAGGGGTTGTGGTTTTTATCTAATTTTGAGATCTGAGGAAACTGAGCCTTAGGAGGTGCCCCAAGAAACACCAGCTTAAAGGCCTGGAGCTGGGGAAGAGCAGATGGGTATGGAGGCTGTCGTGGGCCCCGCTGCTGCCCGTGGCCTCGTGGGTGGCCGTGGGGCTGCTGGAGCCTCTGCCTTCACTATGTTGGGGGGCTGGGCAGCACCAGTGGACACAGGCTTGTCCCTAGCCCTCTCCAGAACACCAGCGGCCACCTCAGACGCCCTAGTGAAGGTGATGGGTCGCAGGTACCATTCATTGAGTGTGCATTTAGACTGCTCTTTTAGTCTCCACTGTGGCCCCATGAGGTCCATATCATTTTTGCTGTCATCCTATGGATTGTATCAGTGATGCATTGCCACCACCATGCTGGTTACAACAACCAAACCTCATCGTTTATTGTTCATGCATCGGGGGCGGTCAGCCGTGTGGCTCTGCTGATCTTGGCGGGACGCCCCCCGTGTCTGGGTCTTGGCTGGCGGTTAGCTGATCTAGTGTAGCTGGAGCGCCTGGGATATCTTGGCTCTGCTCCATGTGTGTTTCCATTCACCCTGGGGCCAGCAGACCCGCCGAGGGACATCCTCACGGTGAAGGCAGAGGACAAGAACAAGACCATGCCTACTTGAGCCAGGGCTTTCCAGCCTCCCCATTTCCTCTTGTTGGCTAATATCCCATTGGCCAAGTCGAGCATCCAAGAGTGGGGACACTGCAAAGGAACGTGGCAGAGGGCAAGGATATGGGGAGAGGGTAAGAATTGAGGCCTTTAGGCAAATGGTCCTAGATTATTTCATCTCGGCTGTCCCTGAGATTTGTTGTTGCGCTTACTTAAACATAATGCACCCTTAGAAAGAGGCGGGCCCCTAATGGGCCCCAAGCACCACCTGATGGCCAGACCCTCCACTTAGGAGGTCGGTGCTTGTATTCACCAAGTCTCCCTGGGGTCAAGGGACTCCCCTAAGGCTGCCCAGCTGAGAAGGGACTCAGCCAGCACTGGACTGGTCTGCCTCTTCCTGGTGGGAGACGGAGCCCCAGCCTGTGGCCAGGTCACACTTAGGGGATGGTTCACAGAGGCTGGAGGAAGAGGAGCGTTGGGACAGAAAACCAGTGACTTCCCTTAAAGCTGGGCTGGCAAAGCCACTGGTTCTCCATGTGCTGCCCTCGGCTGGCCTACACACCAGCAGAGGGTCCCTCTAGGAAAGGGCACTGTCGTGGAGAAACGAGGCCATCGATGAGCCACAGTGCACAGGCTGGGGCGTTGCTGGTCCAGGGTAAATTTCCAGCTCTGAGAATCAAACCTGAGTTCTGATTTTGAAAATGGCCTGAAGTCAGCAGTGCCTCGTTGCAGGGGCTGGCGCCATCTCTCGCCCTCCTTTGCTCCTCTTCACCCACAGCCCCAGAGCCTGAAGGAGTACAAATACCACACTAAGTCTTGGACGTCTCTCTTGGAGACTCTTCTCCTTAAGAAGCCCTTCTCTTCTCTCTTGCCTTGGCCCTTGGCATACCTTGGCTGGACTTCCCTTGCCAAGAAGACACGTCTCGGGTGATTGCGGGGTATCTGGATTCAGAAGGCCGGGCAGCTGCCTGCTCGTGGTTCCAGCACAGCAGAGCTCGTCCCTTCTTGCCCTGACCTTTGGCCTGATGAAAGCAAGGGGCAAAGCCTTGCCCAGGGGAGCTAAAACAAATTCTCTCCACTGACTTCTTCTCCCCTCTACACTTATTCTCTGCCCACCATTACTTATTTATTTTTTCCAGCAAACAAAATGTTTATAAAGAGGATACCCTTCTCTCTGCAGGGACCACTGTTCTCTTCCTCCTAGACCCGGAATACTTCTATTCATCCTTCTGTACCTGGCCCAATAGCCGTGTCTGTGGGACTTCCCTCAATTTCCAACTCAAGTCCGCTTTGGGCCCCTTTACTGCCTGGACTTCATTCTCGTCTGCAGAGCACTTGCCACACTGCTGGCTTACCTCTTTGAGTGTGTGTACATGTGTGGAATGAGACCTTTGAAGGTAAGGATGGTGGCTTCTGTATTTATTTCTGTGTCCCCGGCCTTCCCACAGTGCCAAACACAGCGCAGAAGCTAACTTTGTGTGTGCTGCTCGATAAATGAATATGTAGGTGGGCAAACCCTTGGCTCAGCAGAGAGCTTGGGCTTTAGTTGCTCAGCTCTGGGTGGGAAGCTGGAATGGGCAACTCTGTTGCACTCAACACCATCTATAGACAGGCTCCGGTGGCTCCCTATACACAGTTAATCCACATGTTGGCAAAATCAAAGTGGGAGGAACCCAACCTTAGAGTTCAAGAGAGTCCAGTTTGATCCTTGCTCTGTCTTTTCTCAGCTGGTGCTCTTGGGTAAGTTACTTTATTACTACCCCATACCTCAGTTTCTCCATCTATAAAATGACCATAGAAACATTTGCTTTGCCAGATTTATCTGAAAGACTAGATGTGATGTTTGCAAAGCCCTGGCACATAGTTGTCACCCCCTGAGCTGTCGCAATTACTGTGATGATCCTTCTCTGGAAAGGAACGATTCAGAACTGTTCTTCACATCTCCTGGCAGGCAGTGAAAGCACTGTGGCCCAGATACAGCTGTTGGGAAGCTTCTCTTCTCTCTGGTCTTGTTGGCTTTCTTGCAGGAGGGCAGTCAGCAGGGTACAGCAGTAGGCCTGCTGGTTGCTCGCCCGGCCCTGCCTGGATTCCCAGGAAATGGGCGGGAGGGGCAGCGAGAGCTGTGGGAAGACATTGGGGCAGAAAAACAAACACCTTACTCACCGGGGACTTCTGTCTCTGAGCCAGTAGGGTGCTGCCACTGTGATTTTGCTTGTCGTGGTCTCCCTCGTGGTTGAGCCTCCCCTTCTGTCCTGTATGGGGAGCTCAGGGGTGATGTGGCCTTTAAGATTGTATTCCCTTCTGGAGCCCGCCCCCCTATCCTCGTTTCCTGCTGGCCTTTATGGAACGATTGTGCAGGGTGCCAGGGAGAGGAGATGAGTGAGGTGTGCTGGCCACAGACAGCTTCACATGTGACCAGAGATATTCTGGTCCTGATTTCAGAACCTGATCACCCGACCTGACAAAAGGGGTGATGGTGCAGATGGGATCGAGTTAAGGATCTTGAGATCAGGAGATTCTCCTGGATTATCCGGCTGAGCCCTCAGTCTAATCCAGGGGCCTAGTAGGAGGGAGACGAAGGGCGATCTGCCTGCGGAAGAGAAGGTGACTCCACGGTGCGGCACAGGTTGGAGTGGTGTACCCGGGAGCTCAGGAGCGCCGTCAGCCCCTGGAAATGAACAGAGTTGGCCCTGGAGCCAACTCTGCCCACACCTTGACTTCAGGCCCTTAAGATGTACTTTGGGCTTCTCACATCCGGGGCCGTAAGAGAATAGATTTGTGTTGTTCTAAGGCATCCAGTTTGTAGTCATCAATTGTGCCATAACAGGAGCTGATGCGCGTCTCTACGATACTATGGGATAAGCGCTAACGCCGGCCTCGTAGACTGACGGAGGAGGCCGAGGGGCTCAGCAGCTCAGAGCAAGAGCCCTGGCATCCCAGCGCCGTGGCTCAGGCCGGTTTCCACCTTTGCCTAGTGGAGGGGCCTTTTGGCAAAGCCCAGGATCATGATCTGCAAAACAAGGATGATTTTGCACCCTGAGGGAGCTTTGGGCCTCAGGAAGTGCTCCCAGTGCCTTCCTCCTGCCCCTCACCTCCTCGTCCTCGTTAGGAGGGGCCCTGGGAGCTGAAGACCTCAGCAGGGATGCCGAGGGCAGGGCAGCGTCTGGAGGGGCTTCCTGAGCTGAGCCTCTTATGGTGGAGGCTCAACAGCACATCTGGCTGTTTGGGATTTTACTCGCTCCCGACGCGGCCGGGGCATGGTGGCCTACAGGAAGCCCCGGTCTTCCCTCCGTGGGCGTCATGGACAGACCCCCGTTCTTGCATTCAGGAGATGTGTGCTCTGCCCCTGCCACGTGCCTGGCACTGGAGGTCCAAGGAGTTTCTGACCTTGCTCCCAAGGTCGTGGGAAGGACAGATCTGGAGCAAAGCCACCACGGGCCCGAGTGTGAGCAGTGTGATCAGAGGGGCGAGCACAGGGGGTGGTGGGCCCTGGAGGGCTGCTGTGTCCAGGCTTGGCCAGAAGGGCCCCAGAAGGCCCCAGAAGATTCCAGAAGAAGCTCAGGGAGGACCGTGAGACAAGTAGCTGTTACAGAAACCCAAGGCTCCGCAGGGCCAGGGCTCCACTCGAGGGGAATGTTCCGTTTCTGCCTGTCCTTGATGTACACAGGCCCACCCTGGGGTTCAGGTGCCTTCCGGGACAGTGGGCTTTGATGCTGTTCCTGTTTGGCAGTTACAGACTTGCTGTTGGGATTATCACTTTACAAGAGGCTGTGCCTTCTGACGAGTCAGGGACTGCCATTCCCAGGGGTCCTGAGAGCGAGGAGACCCCAGGCTGTGCAGGGAGATCAGGCTGCTCGGGACAGAGCTTTCAGGGCTGGCAGACTGTGCCCCTGGGATCCCTGCACCCTGAGAGGTAGGAGCCATCAGGCCATTTCACAGTAGGACGGCCACTTGCTGGCCTGCTGCGGGGTGTATAACATCCGTTCTCGCCTCCAATCCTGCACCTGCATTTGGAGGCGCTGCTTTGCGTATGGGGAAACTGAGGAAGAGAGAGGCTAAATGTTTCATGGTCCCATGGCCAGTAATGGTGATTCCAGCTCTTATGTTGGAATTTATGCTTTTTTGATGTCATCATAGTGGATTTTTTTTTTTTTTGCTCGCTTTGGTTTGCTCTGTTTTTGTTTTTGTTTTTTTAATTTTTAAATTTTCCCTCCGTTACCTGGAAATTTGGCTTTGCTGTTTTTGTGTGATTGTCCTAGACTGTCTGCATTCCCGAGGCTAGGACAGTGGAATGGTTGGAAATGAGGCATCTAGGTGGTAAGAAGAATCCATGAGAGGGGAGTCTTCAATGTGTTTTAGCAAAAATACAAGCTTGGCCAGTGGAGCCCACAGCTAGAGTGGGGTGTGGCAAGCCCCAGCTATCCCAGATTTCCTCCCTGTCCAAGCAACTCAGAACCCTCGTGCCCCTTTGGGGTTTGTAACCCCTCGGTCCCAGCCCGTCCCAGACCCTCCTTGTGGCATGACATTAAGCACTGCCCGTGCCCGTACCGGTGGCTCAGAGCTGGGCAGAGCATGGGACTCGGTGTGATTAACTGGGCTTTCCATCCATGTGCTGTGGGCAGTGCTCCTGGGCGAGGGCAGGGGTCACAGCTGACAGTGAGGCTGCCAGGCAAAGCCAGGGGTCACAGCTGACAGCGAGGCTCCTGGGCGAGGCAGAGGTCACAGCTGACAGCGAGGCTCTGCTGGTGGGAGAGGAATGCAGGCTGCCGCAGGGCGCAAGCAAGCCCTGCCTTGACAGACGTGGGGCTTATGTCACAGGTTCCCTGATGCAGCCTCTCCTGCACCCCACGCAGACTGTTATACTCTATCTCAGCTGAGGCAACCCCAAGCCTGAGAAGGTGTGTCTGCCCCAGGGGACTCCACTACAGAGCAGTGGAGCCAGGATCCAAATCCGGGTTCTTCTGATTCCCAAACCACTTCTCTGTAAATGGCTTCATGGTGTTATCAGATGCAGTTCAGCTGCTTACAGGAAAGTGGAAGAAGTTAAAATAAAATGGTCACCACCTATTTACACTAATTAAATGAGAGAAAAGGTAATGAGTCTGGAAGACAGCAGGTGCACTTGTGTGCTGCTGGAGGCATTTAGAATAATGCCTTGACTGGGCTTTGTTTGTATGGTATGTAAAAATAGCCAGCATGTAAAAATAGCCTTGAAAATGGCTGTGCATTTGACTCAGTCATCTCATTTCTGGGTTTTATCCTCTGGGAATAATTCAAAGAAAGAAAAAAAAAAAACTTTTTTGTGAAAATGTCTATTGAGTATTGAGTCATGACTTTTTTTTAACCTCTTATTATGGAAAATTTGAGACATACAGGAAAGAAGAGAGAATATGTAATGAGCAATAACAAATATTTGTCTTTTTCACTTAAAAAAATATTTTAAATTACAGACATCATGACATTTCACTTCCAGATATTTGAGGGTAGCTTTATTTATGACAATAAAAAATTGGAACCACACATAAATGGAGAATGGGAAAGCAAATTACAACACATCCACGTGGTACAATATTATGAAACTCTTAAAATGATCATTGTGAAGTTCCTGGTATGAGCTGTTTTAGAGCTCTGTACTTTTCCTTTATACAATCTACCATAGTTTCATATGATCCAATTGCTTGATTATTTAATTAACATCTGTTTCCCCTACTCAGATAGCAAGGTCAGTGTTGGGCTTGCACATTGTCTGTCTCTCCTGTCCAGCACAGTGCCTGGTATTCAGCAGGTGCACAATACAAATTGGTTGACTAAATGCTAAGTGAGCATTTAAAATTCCTGTACATATGTCTAGAGAACAATCAAAGCACATAATCTCCTATGAGCCTGACGTAAAAATACCTGCCCATGTAGATGACTTCTAGAAGGCAGCACTGGGAATTTCAAATATTTTTATTAGGCTGAGGAGAAATAATGTCCTCCCCTCCACTCTTCATTTCTTTTATTTCTGATCACATGCCCCTCTGCATTTGCATAACTGAATGAAGTAATGAATGAATCACTGAGTGTGAAAGCACATTGTAAAATGCTCCAGAGCTTACTGCTCTCCATCCTGGTCATGATGTACCTGAACCCCTTGCGCCCAGCACAGGCCTCTTGCTGCCAGGACACCAGCTGGACTGGAGAGCGACCCAGCAGCAACACAGAAGAGATGCTCCATCAGGGAACTCCTGCTGATGGCACCCCCAGGAGGTAATGGTGAATTAAGTCAACACTTCTACTCTGCACACCCATCTTACTCATTGACCATTCTGTCAGTCATCCAGCAGGCATTTACTGACCACTTACTGCATATGGACTGTGCATGCATTAGCTTGCAGTGGCTGCCAACGCCACCCAGACTCAGGGTTTTTAAGTGGCATCGGAATCTGTGGACATTTGGCCTGTGGTCCTTAGGGTTCTAAGGAATGGAAAGGCAATTCAGCCAGAGGATGAGGGTGCCCCTCACTGCTTTCCAGGAAGAGCTGTCAGTAGAGGGATCCTGGCTAGCTCTTCCCCTCCCCTTTCTGCCAGAGTTGCTGCTCAAGGTGTTAGAGCCCAAGGCAAGGATAATGCCCCCTCCGGGCCCTTGTGACCACCAGCCGGATTCACTGCAGGACTGTTGCTTGGCTGGGGTTGATGGAGGGCTCGTTTTCCTCCGGGGCCCTGATCAGTTCCCTTACTCTCCATTGTCTCTTGATTCTACATCAGCCCTAGTGTGCATTCAAAGTATATTCATTGGGTGCCTACTCTGAGCCCAGGCCTGTGTCCAGCATTGAAATACAGGGGTGGAAAAGGCCAACGTGGCCCTTGCCCACAGAGAGCTTCCGGTCTATAGAGAGGGGAGAGGCTGACACTGGGGGAAAAAGCAATTCAAATAATTACACCTTCTGGTAAAGAACCCAACTGGGTGCCAGGAAAGGGAGAACACTCAGCTTCTCTGTGAGAGATGGCCATCTTTTGAAACCCTTGAACAGGGAGGAGTCTGGTGTTTGAAGGAAGGACACAAGTGTTCTCCTGGGAGCAGGATACCACTGCACATTTATGGAGACCTTGCAGAGGACCTGGTCATGATGGGGAGTTCACATTTTATTGTAGTGCCTGGTAAATATTAAATGATGGAGACCAGTATTCCTTGTATCGCTTTAAAGTCCAGAGTTTCTGGGTACTGGCTTTCTCAGTCTTCTCAATCTTCTGACCTTTTGGGTCAGTTTCTGTTTGTGAGCAGTTGTCCTGTGCACTGTAGGATGCTTAGCAGTACCCCTGGCTCTACCTATTAGATCCTAAGAGCACCCCCTTCCCATTCATGACAATGATAAAAATTATCTCCAGACACTGCCAAACCTCCCCTGAGGGAGGGACCAAAGTGGCCCTTTTCTGAGAACCACTGATTTAGATTAGTGCTTCCCAACGTTTTCAATACCAGAAATTCCTTTCACTGGTACTCCCTTACTGTGAGGGAATTTTCTAGTCAATCAAACTTCATTTAGTAAGTACTTACTGCCCCACTTTCTTAGCTAATGGTATATCCATCTGTCAGTTAGGATTTCTGATCTGTGTTAGCAGACTCATTTGATATAATTCTGGCCAGTATCAAAGAAGGTAGGTATGTTAGGTGACATCTGTGGCTTTACTGAAAAGAAATGTGCAGTTTCTGAGAGGTTTTTTGACCAATGAAAATTTATCTTACCATAAACTTTATTTCACTGTTTGAAATCAAGGATTTGGATTTTAATGAAGTCCAGCGAATCAATTTTTTCTTTAATGGATTGTGCTTTTGAAGTTGTATTTTAAAAAGCCATTGCCAAGCCCAAGGTCATCTAGATTTTATCTATATTATATACTAGTGGAGGTATAGTATTGCATTTTATATTTATGTCTATGATCAATTTTGAGCTGATTTTTGTGAAAGGTGTAAGGTCTATGTCAAGATTCTTTTTTTTTTTTTTTTTTGCATGTAGCTGTCCAGTTGTTTCAGTACCATTTTTTAAAAATACTATTCTTTCTCTGTTGAATTACCTTTGCTCCGTGTTGAAGACCATTTGCCTCTATTTGTGTGGATCTATTTCTAGGCTCTCCATTTTGGTCCATTGGTCTATTTGTCTGTTCTTTCATCAATACCAGACCATATTAATCACTGAGCTTTATAGTAAGTCTTGAAGTTGGGTAGTGTCAGTCTTCTGACTATTCTTTTTCAGTGTTGTGTTGGCTAGTCTGTGCCTTTTTCCTCTCCATATAAACTTTAGAAAAAGTTTGTTGATATTCACAAAATAGCTAGGTAGCCTTTTGATTGGAATTGTGTTGAATACATAGATAGGTTGGGAATAATTGACATCTTAATAAAATTAAGTCTTCCTTTCCATGAACATGGAATACCTCTCCATTTATTTACATCTTTTAAGATTTGGATCAAATGTCTGAGGAAGGTCCCTTCTAGCTCCAGATTTCTCCAGGAGCCCCCATTTGGCCACGAGCTATGCTGGTTACTTTAGTCAGTGCTCGTTGTGTGCCTGGCACTTCTGGGTGCTGAGGCTGCTTCAGTGAGCAAGCAGATGCTGTCACAGCACTAATGGGGCCTGCGGTCAAGTGGGGAACAGAGATGACGGATAGGAGGCAAAGGAATAAATCATCTAATTTCCGGCAGTGGTAAGTGCCAAGAGGGAGATGCGGCATGTTAATGGGCTCTAGGGTGGTGGTCTCTGCAATAAGAGACCCTGTAAATATTCAGGTCACCCTTCTACGGCTCCTGTCCTCCCAGCAAGCCCTCCCTCAGCCACTTTGGGATCATTGGGTGCAGGCCTTGAAGACAGGGCCCAGTTCCCATTGATTAGTTATCTCCACAGGAACAAAACCCTTTACCACTTAGAAGAATATGCTCCATGGCAGGCTGCCGTCTGCAGAACTAAATGAGGGTATTTCTGAGCCATGCCTGAGGTTCAGTCTTCAGTGGGAAGAGCATCCTCAGCGAGAGGAAGCCCTTTAAGAACCTCGAACAACTCAACCTGACCCGGTTGGCAAAGCACGCCTGGAAGGGCTAAGCCGGTCTTTGTTTTGCAGTTAGGGACTGTGACAGTTCTTCTCTCTGTTTGCTAATGTCTTCAGCCAAGGACTCAGGACACAGAAGGGACTTTGTAGCTTTTGCACCTTTAAGTACCCAGGCCCCGGGTCTGGAAGGAGATGCATGAGCTCCCTTTGCTAAGCTGCTCTCTTTGCCCCTTCCTCTTGGCCCCTGGGGATTCTTGCTTCTTGCCACAGTGGGACACTATTTCATCTTTCTGTATTGGCTCCCATCCCACTAGCCCTTGGTGTGTAAAATTTTAGCTGCTCAGTGGTGTGTTTGCTTAGGTTGCTGTGCACCTGCACAGGTCTTTTCAACTGCTCGTCCCTCCTCACCTACGTTTCCACACCTGGTCAGCTCCTGAATTCATGCCCTTTTGTAAAAGAATTCAGAGAACAGTTCATACTGGCTGCCCTAGGGAATGCACCATCACCCCTTTTCTCCCTTAGTTTAAAACCTTCCAGCGCCCCTTCCCCATATCCCTGCACATTGTCCTCAGGTTAAAGGCCTGAGGTCCTTAGGTCTTTCATGGGCTTCTAAAACCCACCAGGTGGGTGCTGCTTCCTCTCCCAAATGGTGGGCTTCAAGAGTTTCTCCATGTTGGCACTGAGAGATGAATGGGCATCCCTGGGGGCAGGTGTTCTAGACAGGAGGCTGTTATGACATGGGGCCAGGTGACCTGGCCTGACTGGCAGTAGAGATCAAGAAGACTGATGAGATTCTAAGTAGATCTTGAAGGTAGGATTTGTTGGTAGATTGGATATGGGGGTTCAGACGAAGGAAGAACAACTAGAGAATGAAGTTTCCATTTGTTGACATGGGAGAATCACCAACCTAGTGTGTTCTTTTGCTTTGTGAGTAGCAGTGGTTCAGTTTTGGGATTTTTGTGTTAGAGATGTTCATCAGACTTCCAAGTAGAGATGTTGAGGAAGAACTGATACATGAGTCTGGAGTAAAGGGATGAGTTATATATTTGGGCATCATGTTATTTAAATCTTGAGACTGGGTGTGGTCAGCAAGAAAGCAAGTGTGGACAGAGAGAGATGAGGTCCATTGGGCTATCGAACACAGGTCAGGTTTTCAAAAACTATGAGAGAGAGAGAGAGAGAGAGAGAGAGACTTGTATTCTCCATAACTGAATGCTGCTATTTCTCAAAACCAGTCCATCCATCTCCTTATTTTTTTCTGAAGTGATAACAGATGGGCCTCCTATTTATCTGACTGATGCTTTGCAATTCTTGTGTCACAAGTCCCTCCACGCCCCCCTCCCACCCTAGTACTAGGCAGCAGAATGGCAACAAGCCATTCCTTCTTCTTTGTCAGGAATTGATTGTTCTGGCATTCTCTTTCCAGGCCATTTTCAGTTCCCTTAACCTCCAGCCCTTTGAAGCCATTTAGTGTCTCTTGATACCAAGTAATTCCATTTACTAAAACATGTGGAGCCTACTTACTGGCAAGTGATGGTAAAAATAGTTCTGCAGCCCAGAGGGACAGGGTCATTTGAAGTTAGTGACTTGAAAAACCCTTGGTGTGAATAATGAAAAGTGCAGGAGAATGGTGATATATTTTCCCTCATCCTCTTTGTTCCTTGTTTTGTTTTTGAGAAAGAATGTTTAACCCATATTTTCCAAGAACTGTGTAGGTGGGTTGCTGGGGACAATTGATTTTTAGGGAAGTATTGTTCCTCTGGATGTGGAAACGATGAGGCAAAGAATAACATTGAGCAAGAGTCGTCCTGATGACCCGGCTTGGGCTAATTATGGTGACAGTGTTGCAATGCGTTTGGGCCATCACGGAGTAAGAGGCATCTCTTATCCCCAAGTTGGATTTTGCTCTGGACCCAGGGTAATCTTCAGAGCCCTGCTTTAGTCAAATGTCAGGTGCGTCATCTATTATACCTTCTACGACTCTGTTTGGTTCTAAACGAGAAGAGGCACAGCCTGGTGGGTGTGGGTCTCTCTGTGATGCGTGCCATGTTCTCCTTCTGATCCTGCCACTAGCTTGCTGTGTGACCTTAGGCAGGTCATCTCATCTAGAAGCAGGATGGGCTTGGTCAACCCTGAAGGTGAGACTGTGGTCCCTTGGAAGAAGCATACTCTAAATAGAGGGGCCAGGCCTCCCTCTGCTCCCAGCTAGCTTTCACTTTGTTGGGGTGGGATCTAGTGCTGCCAAATTAAATTCGGGACTTTGTAATGTAATGACATTTCCTGAAGTTTGGAAATGGGTCACCAACTCAGAACTGTTTACAACGGTCTTGGGCAAAACCTATTTTGAGATAGAGCCCGCCGGCCTTCAGTTTGCAGCTCCATGTGATTGCATTGTTCCGCTGGGCTTAGCGCAGGCTGGGGGCCCGGAGGTGAGGAGAGCTCTTTTGGTTTATTTTGTCTTGAAATTAGTACAAGTATTTTTAGGGAACTGGAGGAGCAAAGCCAGACTGGAAGTCCGGTCATAAGACTGCTATTGCCTAGAGACGCAGGGGAGGGACAGGCCTCCCTTTCCTCATCTTTGGGAATGCCAGCCCGAGGCAGTGGACTTGGTCAGTTGGTCATCTTGGGAGCGAGCCCCAGGTCCACACTGGCCCTGCCTCTCCATCTCTGGACTCCACTGGATTCAGAGCTGAAGGGAATCAAATAGTTCAAAATTCATGTTTACCTTGAGCAATATATCTCCGAGATCTGTGTGTGCGCACACTCATGCATATGCACCTCATTCTTTTAAACTGCTATATAATATTCCATAGTGTTATTATTTTATTTTGTTTGACTCTCCTCTATTAATGGCCCTTTTTGCTTTTTTCTCTTTTCCCCTTTGTTTCCTCTTTTCCCTGATGTCATGTCATGGGCCATAGAATTTTGTTTACTCACCCTCCCCACCTTTCTTCCCTCCTTTCTTTCCACCCTCCCTCTCTTCTTTCTTTCCTCCTACCTTTCATCTCTCCATCTGTCTGCCCATCCATTCATCAAACATACCATCCTTATAGACGCTGGTTCTGTGGGGCAAAATCCTGAGACCCCGCGTCGAGGAGCTCTAGACCAGTGGGGAGTCGGTGGAGCAGATCACGGTCCCCCCTGGAAGGGTGTGCTTTGGCAGCTTTTCTAGGGAGCACTTTCTGGTCTCTGGACTGGGGCATCTTTCTAAGGAGGAGGCAGACTTTGCGCCATTTCTGCCTTTCCGGGACCTTCTAGGACCTTCCTTGGCTGCCAGCCCTCCTCCAACCCTTCTACCATTGCTGGAGCCTGTGGCTTGATCAGAAAAGCCCCAAAGTGGACTCTGGAGTGATGGCTGGGAAGGAGCAAGGTGACTGTTGCAGGGCCTGGATGGGGCTTTGGGCTGTGGGGAGAGCAGAGCCTTGAACCAAGGGGCTAATCCGAGGCAGCTTTAAAGTGGAGAGAGAGCCTCAGGCCTCCTTCCTCTGAGGTATTAAATAAAGTGTAAAAGGGAGTGAAGGCAGCGTCTGTATCAGAGCTGGGACAGAGGGGGCGCAGAGCCCTGCCGTACCTGTTCCTTGGTTTTCCCGTGCTTTCCTCCCTTTTTGTCTTCCACACATTTTCTTCTTTTTTGTGTGGGCAGTTTTAAAATATCACAGTCAGGATCTGCAGAGCACCGCTCACCAGCGCATGGAGCTCTTGCAGTGGAAGAATTAATGTGCAGCACTTAGAACTGGGCCCTCATAGTCTGCCGACCTGCTGTGACCTTGGCCGCGTCAGTCACCTTGAGCTGGTAATTGAGCCTCTCCTTTGCCCTGTGTAAAACGGGGACAGTATTCCTGTCTTCCTTGCAGGGCTTTTGGGAGAGTGGAATGAGTTACTCCACGTGAAACATCTAACCTAACTCCAGAACAGGGCCTGGCACATAGTAAATGGTCAATAAATATTTCAAACACACACACACAACTCAAATGTCTTCCAAGTAAAACAGTACCCACCTCATGTTCCATATGTCCCTTTTCCTTTGCTTTCTTTATTGATTTCCATAGCACTTATCATCTGACCACTCTGTGTTTACTCATTTACTTGTAGGTTGATTTGTGACTCTCGCCTCCCAACTCTTGAGCTTTGTGAATGCAGGGATTCCTGTTAGTTTTGTTTAATGCTTTATTCCGGGTATCTGGAACATGGTAGCTACCTAGTAAATAATGGTTGAATGGATGAGTCTCTCTTTCAGAGATGATCTCCAGGCCCAAACTCACACACAGAGAGATAGAGTGACTTGCTTGAGGTCACCCATCATCTAAGCAGGTGGCCAATCTGGCCATAGAGCCTGTGTTCTAATCTAAACCATTATCTCCGCCCTTTGGTAAGAACAAAACAAAACACAACTCAGCACAGTACGTGCAAAACAGTAAGGACTCGGTAAATGTTAAAGAAAACGAATAATGACAACAACGCCTGCCACCACTACCCCCTGTCCCCAGACGTCCCTGTTTGATTGCACCCCAGCTTTTAACAGGCAGTCTCTGTCTGTACTTTCAAAGAGAGGAAGTGGCCCTGAGGGGGTTAACCTGGGTGTTGCCCAGGCCTGGACCGGGTGAGTCCCTGAGCTATGCCCCTTCCCAGAGGGTTACGCAATTGACAGAGGGAACCAGGGTTCTGCAGAAGACATTGCTCTCTGTGGAGTGCTCCATTTCCAAACTTGGCAGAAGTTTCTAGAAAGTGACCATTTCTCTTGCAGTTGAACTTTCATTTGGTGTTGCTTCCCCTCAGGCTCTATGGGAAGCTGTGAGGATCCTGCAAGGGCAAGAGATTGTCCCTTTTACCCAGACCTGGCCCTTGCTCTCTTAAAACCTGAAAGAGTAGGTTTCTCTGTTCTCGTTTTGTAGATGAGGAGACAGAAGTGCAGAGGGATTAGTAAACACGGAAGCCCAGATTCACACCAGGCCCCTTGGATTCCGAAGGCCTTGCCCCCTGCTCCACTCCTCCCATGCCGTTATATTCGTGCTCTGATTCACAGGCTTTAATTGAACAATATGTATATGCTGAGGGCCGAGCCTAATTTTTTTTTTTCTTGTCTACTCTTAATGGTTTTAAAACTGCCTTCTCTGTAGAAGGACTGGGTTGGGAGAAGATGCTCTGTCTCATTGTCTGGATTAGCTGTGAGGCAAAGAGCTCAGGCCCTGGAACAGCACTGCCCTGGATTTAAGTCCAAGCCTTGCCTCTTGCTTGCTGTGTGATCTGTGGCCAGGTCGCCTAAGCCTCGGCTTCCGTCTCTGGAGCATGGAGCAGAAACCCACCCTGACGGCACACTAGGAGGATTTGAGATGCTGAATATAAAATACCAAGCATGACCTTTAATGAGATCATCAGAGAGTGGTGGCTATTGACTATCCCTATTATCGTTAATTATTATTATTGTATTTTCACACGTAATGCTATACCTGAATATTACTTCTTCGTTGGCTCTACTTCATCTGTGTCCCTCCGGAGGGTGCAAGCCAAGCGTGCCAATCTTGGTAAGCAGTTGGCGTGCAGTTACCATATGGTTCATGAATGAATGGATGAGTGAATGAATAAGGGGCCAGTGGTTGGTCGGGGCCACTCTGGGCCAGTTTGAGGATGTGTTTTCGGGAGTCTTATCCTTTCATGTCAGGTTCAGGGCTAGGACAACGGTATGGTTGTCCCATTGTTCCCAGATAACATTTCCTATCTTAACGTCTCTATGGGGCCGCCCCTGGACACACCCGGCCCCCCCTGCCCCTGGTCTCTATCACTGACCCCCACTCGGACTCCCTTGCCGACTCCGTTATAGTCTGGCCTGCAGAAAGCTTTCATGTGGCAGGCACTGCTTTTGAATTCCACCTGCCCCCAATTAAAAAAAACATAAGGGCTATTTTCTCTCTCTTGACCTTTCATGTTGCAGTGAGGACATAGAAAACATGTTAAATAAAAATGCATTACATCTGCCTGACCCATCACAGTGGGACCTACGTCTTCCTGCTTGCACATCACAAATACCCTGTCAGATAGTAAGTTGGTTAGTTGGGTATTATCCCTATTTTACAGTTGAAGAAACTGAGAATCAAGAAGTGGTTGGTGATTTTCCGCAGTGGTTACTCACATGCTGTATCTGCTGGTGCTCTCTGCCCGTCTATGCTTTTGAAAGAGTTTTGCAAGATGTGTTACAGTTTTAATGATCTAGGGCACGTCAGGTCTGCTGGCTCATTCTGACTTTCCAGCTTCCCTGGAAGGTGGAATGAGTGGAGGCATGATAATTCCCACCCTGCAGAAGCCTGGAAACAGAAGCTTGGAGAACCAAAGTGACTTGCTTCTGCAGATTACGCAGCACAGTGGCGGCAGAAGTTTCTCCTCTGCCATGTTTCTCTTTCCTGTTGAAATTGACTCCCAAACTTGGTTGAATATTGTAATCAATTGGGGATTTTTAAAAACCTTGATGCCTGGACCCCACACCCAAAGATTCTTATTTGCTTAGTCTTGAGTGGGGCCTCAGCATTGGGATTTATAACTCTCCCCACGTGATTCTATTGTGCAGTAAAGTTTGAGGACTGTCTTAGAACATCCCTGGTTACAGGGACATTAGGAAGTTATGGAGAAATCTGCGGGCAATCCAGAAACTATGTTCCAGACACTAGTTTCAGCACTCATAAGTGAAACTTGACTTAAATCTGCTCACCTCTTTTCAGATACAAGGGGCTTACTTTTCAGAAGAGCCGACAATGCTGAAAGAGGAAGCCGAGGGAGGGTAGAGATGGGAACCCTACGGAGTGCACCACTGTTCCAAGCACTTTGCATATAGAACTCATCTAATCCACAAGCCACACAACAGCTTAGGAGGCCTCTGCCGATATTATCCCTGATGTTATCCCCATTTCACAGATGAGAAAGATGTACGCAGAATAGGTAAGTAACTTGCCCAAGACCACACAACTGGTAAGTGGCAGGGCTGGAATTTAAATACAGAGAGCCTGACTCTCAAGGCCAACCTTTTAAGCACTAAGTCTGTTGTCTTGAAGATGATCTGGGGGCGGTGATATACTGGCTCCCCTGTGGCTGAGAATTTGTGGTCACCAGTTTGTCCTCCCAGCTCTAACCTATCACTCTACTGCTCAAGAGCCTCTATGACTACCCACTACATCATTAGGGGGAAAGTCAAGCTCCTTGATGCATTATATGAGGAATATACTTCATAGCCTGGTCCCTTGTGACCCATTCTTTCATATTGAATATTTTATACTTATTCTTAATACTGCCTGAAAGTCTCCTCTCCTTTCTCTGCCTGGTGAACTCCTGTTCTATAATACCTAGCTCAAATATCCTCTTCTCTAACTTGAACAGGAAGAGTCAGTGATGCCTTCCTCTTTGTTGTCAAAGCTCTTAGACCCTATATCTGCAGTCCCACAAATAAAGCCTTTTTTCTCAGGCATCTCCCTTGGACTGTGAGCTTTTTGAGGAGGGGGGATATCCTTACTCATGTTTGTTCTCCTCTCCTCATTGTCCATCACATAGTTTTCAATGCATGACCTATCTCTCACCAGTAGGTTCACCACCTTTACCTTGCATTCAAACCCTGTTTCAGCCACAGAGACACTCCCTCTTTATCTTTGGATTATCCAGAGATTTTCTGGTTGTGACCAATGCCCTCCTTTAAGGTGTTTTGGGCTCCAAAACACCTAGGCTGGGTTGTGGTGTTGGAGGTATGCTGAGCTCAACTGGAGACTTGCCTCTCTTCTGCCCTGGGCTCTGCACATTCTTGACTATTTCAAGACCCAGAGGAAAGAAGAAACAAAGAAAGAAACTGGCCAGCTTTGGGAACAGCCTGTGTGATCTGAGGTTGGTGTCTCACTTAATGTGCAGCTTGGTTCCCAGACTAAGTCATCATGGGCCGGAAGCGGCAGGAGAAGGAAGAGTGGTTGGCTTTGGTTGGCAACCAAAAGTGAAATATTTTTGTCTTCTCATCTGTGTTTAGGAAAATGGCAGCATTTGCTTACTACCCAGTAGATGCCTAAAACTGGGAAGGCCCTTTTAGGGGAGCATCACCAGGGCTGGCATAGCGTGGAGAAGCCTTCAGCTCATAAGGGGCAATGTTGTTAAGGCTTTGCTACTGTTACAGTAAAGAGGAAAAAAGTCTCATTTAGAAATGGTCAGTGAATTCAAGGAATTTGACCTATAGAAATACATGCACAGGAACAAACTAGTGTGATAAAATAGTGTGACATTGTTTAAAATAGCAAAAGATGAGCTATAATCTCAACATTCCTCAGTTAAGGACACATTAATTTAAATCATGATACATCCATAAAATGGAGTATAGTACTATTTAGCAGTTACAAAGAACTAGTGGTTTCATGCACTGATAGGCAACAAGCAATGCCAAGCTTGATAAAGTCAATGTGGAAAACAAAAGCAAGGTGTAGAAGAGTGTGCAGTGTGTGGCAGCTACCGTGGGGGTGGCCACCACTCCCGGGTCGGAAACCCGTGCTTCCTCTGCAGAAGCCCTTCACACGCTCTGCTGTTCCTGCCCTTCACTGACCTTGTATGTTGGGGGACAGGGTGCTCCATGAGGGCAGGGCCTGGTCTGTCCATTCGTAGCGGGATTGCCAGGGCCAAGCTCAGAACCAGGCGTGTAAAAGGCTTTCCACCAGTATTTGAAAAATTTATGAATGAATGAACAAAGGAATGAACAGAGAGGCGCTTCCTTTCCACGATGTCCCTTGACCTGCTGCTCCTTCTGGAGTAGAGGACCCTTCTCCCTCCCCTGGCCGCTGTCCTGGCCTCCCTCCTCTCCTTTGAGAGTCCATGCTCTGCAAGGCTCCCTCCCTCTCACCAAGGTCACAGACACAGAAGGGGAGGGGAGAGCTCAAAATGGGACTCTAGAGGTTATACTGTGTAGCTGACATTGTCACTTAAGGGGGACTGAGCTGACTTATTTGATTAATTTAGTTGTCTGAGCCCTGCAGACCCAGCGGCTGTGATCAGACCCCATTTTGAACAGCTCGGTGAGTCAGACCTGTTGGGGCCCGAGTTCAAGCTCGGGCATGGCTGGCTGAGTGACCTTGGCCATGCTACTTCAGTCTGCTGAATCTCAATTCCCTCATCTTTAAAAGGAGGCCACAGATGCTTCTCTTGACGTTGTAGTGAGGATTAAATGTGATAAAGTAGGGGAAAGTGCCCTTTGAAGAAAGACGAAGGCGAAAGTGCTTATTGCACAGGGAGCGGAGGGGGGGGGCCTCCCCCCGTTGTTCTCAGGTGCCTCCTTCCCAGGAAGAAATCCCAACTGCAAGTCAGCAGAGGTTATAATTTGGCTCCGACTCTTTTATTCAGTGCAGCACAGGGCTTTCAGCTTAAGCAAATAAATTATCCTGCTCAGCCAGGCTCTGTGTTCTGTAGCCAGCCATATGTTTGAGCTTGATAGAGATTCTTATCGGGTCGGGTAATATTACCCAGCAAGGGATGACATTTCTTATCAGAGGCCCTGCGGAATCAGAGATAGTAGCCCTTTCTCCTTCCCGGCCACCAGGCCTCACCGGGCAGGGCCTGGCGGGGAGGGCAGAAGAGGGCCTGCCCGGGGCAGCCGCCTGGGGTGCCGTGGGCACCAGCCAGCCCTCACCTCTTCCCGCGGACGCTCCCCCTCCACAGCCTGCCTTGTCCCGCATGGGCCGTTTTGAGATTTTTGCTTTATGGAGCTGCTGATAGAGGCAGGGCGAGGAGGCAGGAAGGAGGAAGGAAGGAGGGCACACGATGATGCCGGGGCCGCATCCTCCACCGGCAGGGGCCTGTGCACGCGGGGGGGCTTTGCCCTTCTGCAGAGATGGGCGGTTCCTGCCAAAGAGCCAAGGCCAGGGTCTGCTCTCTGGCTCTGCAGGGTGCAGGCGGGAGGGGGCTGTGCTGTCAGAGGGGTGGGGTGCACAGCCACCCCCAGCCTGGTCTACCCTGCTCTGTGCCCTGGGGCTGACCAGTGTAGGTGCGGCGCGGTGAGGGCCAGGCAGGGCTCCCGCACCCCTGGCTGCTTGCAGGGGAGGGAAAGAAGGGGATTTATTCCTCCACATCCTCCCTGCTGGGCCCCTGACTGATGTGGGTCGGGTCTGCATGGAGGGCCCTGGGTTCGAGTCCTGATTCAGGCGTGCACTCGCTGTGTGATGTTAGGCTATTCCTCTGACCTCGCTGGACGTTAGTCTCTTCTTCTATAACAGTGGGGGTGACGGCACTCTCCTCTTTCTGGCTCTCAGTGATCTCGGTGCCTCGCATTCACCCTGAGGTACTGCTGGAAGGGGCACTGCTGGGTCCCCCCCGACGAGGGCCTGCCTGAGGCCAAAGGTCCCTGCAGATGAGGGCTGCAGGGTGAGGCCCACCTGCTCTGGGGACTGCAGCTTCTGTTGGGGACACACACTTGGGGCTCTTCCCGCCTGAGTTTTGGGAAGTCCTGCCCTGTCTAGCCCTGCTCTCAATAATCTTGCTGTCATCAGAATGGGAAGGGGAAGTGGCTTCTCCCTCTCTCCTTGGCCCTGTTCCAGCCAACAGTCTCGGCCCGGGCTTCCTTCCGTCGCCCCTCTGGCCTCCCCTGCCCCAGGCCGCATGCCAATGTGCTGCTTACTGGGTTTTCCTATCGCTCTTGCCTCCTCCCAGTGACCAGATCCAAGCGCTGGAAGCACAGCTCTGACCATGCCCCTCTGCAGCTTAAAAACAGCCAGGAGCTCCGGTGCCTCCAGGCTCGGAGTCCACTTCTCGGCCTGACTTCTAAGACCCGTCCCGATGCCGCCCCAGCCAGTGTGTCCAGCCTGACCCCCAGGCTTGTTCCTGTCTAGAGCCTTTCTTCTTTGACATTTGTGTTTCAGTCCCATCATTTCTCCTGGCCTGAGTACCTGAGAGGTACCTGGGCGTGGGTGTCAGGCTGTGCCGGGTTCAACCCCGAGCTGCTGGCTTGGTGAACCTAACCGCTCTGAGCCTCAGGTCCTTTCCAGGGTGGTGGGGTGCGGGCTCCTGCCTCCAGGGTTCTTGTGAGGAGCACTGGTTTAAGGGTCCGGCTGGTGCCTGGCTCATGGATGCTACTCAGAGTGTGGCTTCCCGCTCCTGCCCCTCAGCGGCCCTTCTGATGATCAAGTCCCCCAGCCTCAAGTTCCAGTCAGTGGTTTACTTTGTTTCTGTGTTCTTCTACCTGGAAGCCAAGACCCCCTGTTGAAAAGACTCCAAGTTGCTCCAATCTGGTCAAGAATGGACCTTGTCTTCTCCTGCCTGCCTTGCATGGTGTGGATCCTTCAGGGCATTGAATCTGGTGTGTGGATTTTGGCTGGGCCGCAGGGACCATCAGGCTGATTGGGAGATTGACTCTGAGGCAGTGGAACAGCCATTTGTTCATTTCACTGAACAGACTTCGAATGCGCTCTGTGTATTCAGTCTTTGCTGGGAATTGCGAGGAGGTATAAGACTCTGTCCTCAAACAGTTTGTCACCCAGCCAGGAGGGTGTCCTACTGAGAATCTGTGCCAGGTCTGGGCTGTGGACATGGATAAGACAGGGGCCCTCCCCTCAGGTGCCTCAGAACCCGCTGTCGGGTGCCAACGTGGAGTTCTGTGCTCAGGAAGAGGATGCAGCTCTTCAAATGGGTCTCCCCATCTCCTTTCAGATTGAAGACAACGGGGCCCCCTCTCAAGCTGCCCAAAGTGACTTGTCGGGCTATGCAATGTCCAATCACAGATGTCTCGTGCTGTCGCCACCGTGGCTGCCCTCCCTGCCTGGCAGGGAGGGCTCTAGGTTGCCAACCCTCTCTGTGTGGATCTGCATGAGGTGTTTTTAGGTAAAGGCCTCCCAGGGAAAACTCTGGAACATTTCCAAGCTGGCCAATTGAGATAGTGCCTTTCCTGCTAATGGCAGCTTGTCTGGGGCCAGGACGGTGAGTGAGAGCTGGCTGGCTGACCGTCCCGGCCACTCGTGGAGTCTTCTCATTGGCCTCAGATGGCTGAGGCTTCGGTGGAGCTCAGCTTTCCTCCAAAGCCAACTTTTCTCCACATCACTCTCGTCTTCCACCTAGACTGCAGCAGCAGCCTTCAGCCCTGACTCCCTTGACCCACTCCTGCCCCCCCACAGCCCTTTCTCCTCTTAACAGGCAGCGGGATCTTTCTGAAATGTGAATCAAATCATATCTGCCTTCCCCCCACCCCTGCAAACAACCCAGACCTTCCATTTCTGTTCTTGGGATAAAGTCCAAAATCCCTGCCCTGTCTTTGTGACCTGGCTCTGCCTGGCTCTCCTTCTCACTCACTCTTCCCTGGCCTCGCTTGCCTTTCCTGGATGATACAAGCCTACCCTGTTCCTGTCACCTCCGGGCCTTTGCATGAGTTGTTTCTCTGCTCAGGCTGCTCCTTCTCTCCCCTTTCGCATGCTATGCTCTTTCTCACCCTTCAGTAGTCCCTGCCATTTCCTCCCATGGCCCTCTGCTTTGCCGTCATCGCAGGATTTGTAACAATGTAACATTCTGTTTATTTTGTGTCTGTCTTCCTCCATCAGATTGTCTCCCTGTGAGGGTAAATGACATCAGCTGTGTCCTCTCCAGTCATAATAAGAAAAGCCAAAGTTAAGTCGTGTGGCCCAGCTCTCCCATCTAGGAGAGGGTAAAACCAGGATTCAAATGCCCACAGCAGTTCCACACTCTTACCCCTCTGCCAAGGCCTGCCGGTGCTTACTGGGACTGCACAAAGCAAGTGCTCAGTGCACGTGTGTGCTGGCACTCAGTGGCTCCCATCCCATCTCTCAGAAGGTCTCACTGCAGTGTCTCCACTGGGTACAGTGTCAGCACAGGGTAAAGAGGAAAGGCCCTGGACCTTGGAATCCAACAGACTTGAATTGAGATCTTGGCTCAACCATTTACTAACTGGGTGACTTTGGGCAACTCTTATAACCTCCACTGAGCCTGTTTCCTTAGATGAAAATGGGAGCAATGGTATTTACTTTGCATGATAGTAAAGGGAAATCTGTAAGGTTAGCTTATGGTCTATAGTGTGTCCCCAAGAAGCACCATCTGCCCTTGCCTACCTTTAGAAGTTACCGTGTTTAGCGAGGTGACATCACACCCCTGTGGTGGTTTGGAGCTGTGTGTACCACCAGAAAATCATGTTCTTACAGCTAGTTCATTCCTGAGAGTGTGAGACCATTTGTTTAAGTAGGCCTTTAATTTTTTTTTTTATTAAATTGTCTTTTTTTATAAGGTACATAGATCACAAAAAATGTTACATTAAAAAATATAAGAGTTTCCCACACACTCCACACCCCACCCCACCTCAACTCCTCCTACATCAACAACCTCTGTCATCAGTGTGGCGCATCCATTGCATTTGGTGAATACGTTTTGGAGCACTGCTGCACCACATGGATAATAGTTTACATTGTAGTTTACATTCCCCCCCAGTACATTCAGTGGGTTAGAGCAGGAGATAGAATATCCAGCATCTGTCCCTGCAATATCATTTAGGACAACTCCAAGTCCTGAAAATGCCCCCACATCTCATCTCTTCTTCACACTCCCTGTCCTCAGCAACTCCTGTAGCCACTTTCTCCACATCTATGCTACAGTTTCTTCCATTACTAGTCACAATAGTTCTACAGTAGAATACCAGTAACCCACTCTTTTTTTTTTAAGATTTATTTTATTTATTTCTCTCTCCTTCCTCCCCTGCCCCAGTAGTCTGTTCTCTGTGTCCATTTGCTGCGTTTGTTGTGTGTTCTTTCTTTGTCTGCTTCTGTTGTTGTCAGCAGCACAGGAATCTGTGTTTCTTTTTGTTGCGTCATCTTGTGTCAGCTCTCTGTGTGTGCGGTGCCACTCCTGGGCAGGCTGCACTTTCCTTCGTGCTGGGCGGCTCTCCTTACGGGGTGCACCCCCTGCACGTGGGGCTCCCCTACACGGGGACACCCCTGTGTGGCAGGACACCCCCTATGCACATCAGCACTGCATATGGGCCAGCTGCACACGGGTCAAAGAGACCCGGGGTTTGAACCGTGGCCCTCCCATGTGGTAGACGGACGCACTAACCACTGGGCCAAGTCCACTTCCCAGTAAGTCCACTCTAATTCATATTTTATTCCCCCCTCCTGTGGACCCTGGGTTGGTGATGTCCACTTCACCTCATATCGAGAGGAAGCTTAGATCCCACATGGTTAATGGATACAATTCTCCTGCTTGCAGTTGTAGACACTCGCGGTTCCCAGGTGTGGTGGCTGACCATCTTCACCTCCCTGTTAGCTGACCTGTGCAAGTCCAACAAACTGGAGTAGGAGATTTTGATGAGGCTACTTCAGTTAAGGTGTGACCCACCTCATTCAGTTTGAATCTTAATCTTCTTACTGGAGTCTTTTATAAATGGAAGTAAGACACAGAAAGCCACAGAAGCAAGAAACTGAAATCAATGAAATTATGAGGAGAAGGGAGAGACCAGCAGATGCCCCTGTGTGCCTTGCCATGTGGCAGAGGAGCCAAGGATCATGAGCAGCCTGTCCTCGGGAGCAAAGCATTCCCTTGATAATTCCTTGATTTACACATTTTCTTGATTCTCAAAACCATAAGCTAATGAGTTTTCATTGTTCTAGCTGAACCATTTCATGGTGTTTACTTTAAGCAAACTAGGAAATGAACACACCGTCTTTGTGGAGGTAGGATGTGGAGGGGGATGGACTCAGACATTCACTCATCATTTTTAGAAGTTTTAGAAGTGACATTGGCTTGAGTCAGAATTTCAACTGACTTCCAATGGTAGGGCTTTTGGTGACCCCCTGTCACCCTTCACCTGGCTGAAGGGCCCCTAGATGTTTTTTGGCTCTGAGAGGATCCTGAGTCTCTGGACTCTGGCTGGTTTCTCACAGGGAAGCACCATGTCTCCTGACCCTTGTCATCTCAGCTCTGGGACCTTCCAAGTGAGGCCCAGACAGGCCCAGAAGTCATTGGTTTTGCTCTCTACCCTTTTTAGGCAATCCCATGTGCCCCCACGTAAAAGTTCTCTGTCATGTTTAATTCTGAGCATTGCTCCACTCTCTTCTTCTCTTCTAATCCTCCTTTCTTCCTTCTTTTTCCAGTGCTCACAAGTAGTCCTTCTTTCAACCCACCCTCTCTCTTTCCCTTCCATTCCGTTCCGTTCCCTTTCCTTCCCCTTCTCCTTCCCTTTCCCTTTCCCTACCCTTTTTCCCTATCCCCTACCCCCATCCCTTCTTCCCTCCTCCCTCCCTCCCTCCCTTCCTCTGTTAAGGGTGTATAATTTCCTCTCTGGACTTTTCATTGCTCCTTTACCTCATTCTGGCTTCCAGATAAACACCTTCCAGCTGTCAGGAGACCTGAAGTGCTAACTTCTGGCAAGCTAACCTGTCCTAGCAGCAGATCCTGCCCCTTGAGGACAGGGGGAAAGGAAATAGGGGCCACAGCAGCCATGGACAGCTGACTCTCTATATCCTCAGTGCCGGACTCACTATGCACATCATCCCCGGAAAGTTGTGGAACCTTCTCTGTCCCCAGGCCTGGCCCAGAGAATTGGGCCTCATTGAGGAGAAGCATAGCTTGACTTGCCTGTATTTGTGATTGGTGGCTTTCCTCTCCCAGTGCCTTTCTACTGGCTCATCTCTTACCTCTGAGAATCATTGCAGCCCCAAATGCTACACCCCACTCTCCCAGAGACTGTGAGCAACTAGTAGGTTCAGTCCCTTAGCCCAGATTCCAAAACCAGACTATTTGGGTTCACATCAGCCAGTAACATAGGGGACTTTCCTGATGACTGTGCCTCAGTTTCCCTGCCTATACAATGGGATGCTGACAATATTGTCTGTCTGTGGTCCCCATTCTTCACTTCTCCATAATTATACATCTGTGGTTTTGCTGTGGTCTCAAGAGTGCGCCTCTTCACCCCTTGACTTCAGTTTTGGTCATGTGACTTGCTTGGCCTATGGGGTGTTCCTTTGGGGAGGATGGACGTGTGTGAACAGGCTGGTTTTGCCTTCTTGTGTTGCCTGTCACAGTGACAACGTGCCAATTGGAGCCCCCACTCCTCAGAGGATGAGAACCGTGCATCAGCTCTAGAGCCAACACTTAGCTTAGCCACACCCCACCTAGGTCAACCAGCTCCCAGCTGACTAGCCAAACGTGAGCAAGAAATACCTGCTCCTCATAGGCTGCTGAGTTTGGGGAAGTTCTGATACGCAATGTTCTTATGGCCATAATGGCCCAAAACACCACCTCACCGAGTTATTGTCAGGCTTGAGTTCGTTCATGAATTACTTTTCCTATTGCTGCTATAACAAAATAGCACACATGCCATGCAGTGGTTTAAAACAACACAAGTTTATTATCTTACTGTTCCAACGGTCAGGAGTCTAACGGGGAACTCTAAAATCCAGGAGCCCAGAGCTGCGTTCCTTCCTGGAGGCTCTAGGGGAGAAGCCATTCCTTGCCTTTTCCACCTTCTTGAACTGCCTGTGTTGCTTGGTTCCTCTCTCCCTTCCTCCCCTTTAAAGCCAGCAGCGTGGCAACTCTCTACTCTTTTCTTCCGTAGTCACAGTTTCCTCTCACCAACTCTCTCTTTTGCCTCTCTCTCCTCCATTTTTAAGACCCTTATGATTAAATTGGGCCCACTCAAATAATCCCCTTAATGTAAGGCCAGCTGGTTAGCAGCCTTGATGCCCTTTTGCCATGTCACCCAACACACAGGTCCTGAGGATGAAGATGTGGACATCTTGGGGGCCTTTTAGAACAGGGCCTCACATGCATTAAATTCCATATACGTATTGCTATTCTTGTTGACCTTAGCTTCTTCAAACCTGTGCGAGGAGAATGAGATGTCTGCATGGATGTCTCGGAAGGGCTTTGTTTTATTGGAGATGCTGCCCCGGGAGACACGTGCTATCCCCTGTCCCTAAATGGAGCCTGTGGATTCCTGAGACAGGAAAGGAGTGACGTAAGTTTCCTAGCTGACTTTGGAGCAGAACAGAGGTTCTTTAGGATGATGATAATGCTCCTGATTAATGATCATAACAAGTCTGCCCATTGTTCTCACTGTCTGTCAGTCCAGCCGCCCCGCACAGGGTGCTGGCTGAGTGACGAGGAGGACTGGGGTGAGGCCAGGCCAGGGCGGCTGGTTGATATCTCCACCTGCCCAGCTGGCTTTGCACTTGCCTTTGACAAGCCCCTCTGATCTTCCCATGTACAATGGATTACAGGGAAAAAGAAATTTCCTGGCCCGATTGGCTGTGATTTGAAGGAAACAGTTGACTTTGATGGAGTCAAGAAAACAAAATCCAGTGAAAGTGATAACCTCTCTCTAGTCAGTGTGAGTTCTGTGTTAATTGAGTGCTGTGGATAACTGGAGGGAATGTTCAGAGGTGGTGGGAGGATGTGAATTCCTTAAGAGGTTAAGTTAGATTTCAGCATGGGAGAACAGAGTGAAAACAGGGTGGTGGTATTAACCCTAGAAGAAAAGGGTCTGAGTTTGTGGCTTTCTATCAATGAATTACTGCATTGCCATTGGTAAGTGATTGATTCTCTCTAATCCTTTAAGTGGCACAATGGATCTTGCTGATATTTCCTTCCCTGCAGTCAAAAGTAGGTGCTCTGGTAATCGCCACTTCTTAAGATGCATTTGGAGTCATGGAAAGAGCATGATGGTTCTTCAGAGAATTGCAAGACTTTGTGGAAGAACTGAGACTCAGTGAGGTGAAGTCATGGCAAAAAATCACAGTTCATTGGGCAGCTACCGAGCAGCACCAGGTCCTCAGAGCAATCCCAGTTTCCTTATTCCTTTCCCAGGAGATATTTCATATCCCCATCCCTAGTCCCTATCAGCTCTTGACCAAAGCACTGAAACTTCAGCTGTTCTGTGGACCCATTCCTCAGTGCCTCCAGCATGACCAGTAGCCTCTCCCCAGGTGCTTTGGACACCCCACTGTTTAAATTTGACTGCCTCCATCCAAACACTCATCTATTTTGCTAAGTGTGTGATGTTGAATCATGACTGTGGGCTGGGAACATTTGGCTTTGGTTTGTAGGTCCCAAAGTGAGGAAAATGGAGGCTTTAGAGTGAGACAGATTTAGGTCCCAATCTAAGAACTGCCGCTGCTTTGGGTAAGTTATTTAATTTCACTGGACTTTACTTTCTCCATTGATAAAATGGAAATACCATTAATTCCTGTTACATGGAATGCCAATAAAGACTAAACAGGACAAGGTTGTAAAGCACTTACTACAGTGTCTGGCACAGTTCTCAACAAATAATGCGGGCTTTTGTAAAATGTATACCTGGCTGCCAGACACTTAGGGGCATGGATCAGTTCTCTTTCTGCAAAACAAACCACCTCCAAACTTAGTAGCTTCAAACAGTTGGTAGTTCTTACTGTTCTCTGGACTGGCCGGGCTCTGCCGTGTGCCTCTTCCGCTCCACGTGGAGCCGGCTGGAGTTGCTGGGAGGCTGCATCCTGGAGAGCTCTGCTGAGGCCACCATGATCAAGGTGGCTTCCCTCACAGATCTGGTGCCTCAGCTGGGGTGACTGGAGTGCCTGGGACTTCTCTCTCCTGTCCACAGGTCTCTCGTCATCTAGTCATGGAGCCCAAGTGTCTTTACAGTGTGGCAGCTAGATCCCAAGGGGCCAAAAGTGGAAGCTGTCAGGACTTTGAGGACCATTCACAAACTGGCACAGCATCACTCCTGTCATGTTCTCTTGTCAAAGCTGTCTCACCCAGCCAGGCTGGACTCAGAGTCAGGACAAGCAGGGGCCCTCAGGACAGGAGGGCCACATCCTTGTACAGAAATGGGAGGGACTCTTGGCAGTTATTATGGGAGGTGGTCTACTTTTGGACAAAAGTTACTTTTCAAGTTCTTGACTCTCAGTATCTACTTGGATCACTTCCTCATCATGTCATGACATGACCTGAACAGACCCCTGGGGCCAGCCTGTCTTGTTTCAAATCCTGCCATTGAGTAACTGTGTGACCTCAATCTCTCCATGCCTCAATTTCCTTGTCTGGAAGAATGGGGAAACTATTAGTAATAGAGTAGACATTATGTGAGGATGAACTGAAATATATGTGTGTGCCTGTGTAGGCATGCCTACAACATGTGAATCCATGTCTGTATATGTGTTTGTGCATATGCACATGTGCCCATATGGCTCTGTGCGTCTGTAAGTCTAAGAACATTAACATCTGCATATGTAAGTTTGTGTGTATGTGTACATGCTCGTGCATGTGTGTTTGTGTATGTATGAAAGAGTGTGTGTGTGCATGCACACATATATAGGATTTAGTGCCTAGCTCACAAGGACTCATCAATATTACCCTGTTTTTATAGATACAGGTATAGATATAGATATATAAATATTTGCAGCCTGCAGAGATGTCCCTACCTGCCTTACCCTGGGCCCAGCCCCAGTGCTCTCTCAGAGAATATTAAAGTTGGGCCTAAGAGCTTCTGCCAAGCCAACTCCTCATGTTTTCCTCACCACCTGGGTGGTTCCCAGGCCTGCACTTGGTCAGAATCAGAGATTTTAGTGGGCCTTTGGTAAAATATGGACCATTCCTGGGCCCCACCCCAGGTGTGCTGAACTAAGAGGTTGAATTAAGAATCTGAATATTTGATAGTTGCTCCCAAGGTGATTTCATGGAAAGCCACTCTGCTGCTTCTGCTCCTTGCAGGTCTCCTGGCTACCGGAGCTGCCTCCAGCAGGGCCTTCTACACTCTCCAGTTCATTCAGTTTCCTTCCCCCTTGCGAGAAATAACTAATGCATTCTCCTTATGTGCAGCCACGATCTCAGAGGAGCACAAAGCCCAGCACCTACAGTATACTTGGGTTTTCAGTCCAATTTAACTTTCCTGAACCATTGGGAAAGATGTAGCCTTATCTCACCTTTTCAGGCTAAGCTGAGGTCAAGATTAGCTCTAGCACAATCAGATCACCCTGGGCCTCCTTCCCTTTCACAATGAGCTGATTCCCCCAAAGTACAGGTTTGGGGTGATGTGGCCCCATTGCTGATGCCTTCCTTCCCACTAAGAAAAAACTGCTGCCATTTATTGAGTATGTATGGTATGTACATAGAATAATTATTATACTGCCGGAAAGATGCTATTAACCTGAAGCTAGGGGACAATAAATAATTTACAAAAGGTCACAGCCCCAGGTTTCAAAACCTTGTCTCCCTCACTGGAAAGTCCTTTCTCATTCTCTACCAGAACGCAAGATGCCATGCAATGTTTGTTTTCTCGGCAGTGGGCCCTAAGTGCACTCCTTTAGTGCATGTGACAATCTTGCAGAGAGATTTTGTCTGACTTAAAATGTACAGCTTGTCCCTGGGGTGACAAGTCCCAGAAGATCAGAGCAGCTGCCTCGGCGCTGGCCGAGTTGGAAGGGCATGTCATAGGCAGTGAGCCCAGCTGGGGCCAGGCGATCTGGAACCCTGCTGAACCCTGCTCTTCCCTGGGCAGCTTTCAGTCTGTAAACATGTTTCCATTCCTGACTTGTGCGTCGATCATGATTTAAACTCCAGGTTGTCAGCCCTTGAGGGAAGGAGGTCTGATGTAGCCAGTAAATGGTCTCTGCCACTTGCAGAGCCCTTTCCTAGGCCTTCGCTGATCCTCACAGCCACCGGGAGAGTGTACCTGCTTTGGGAACAAAGGTTCAATGTGGTCCAATAATTGACCTTGTTTTAAGTCCAGACATGGGTCTTCTCACAGGTCCTTGGACCCCTCCACGAGTGGAACGTGTGTGAAGCATTACAGGAAGTGACCGCTCCGTCCTTCAGAGCCCGAGGGTCTCCTCTGCAAACAGCGAATCACATCCCCTAGAGCCCTGAGGTTTGCCCATGAATCAGGGAACTCCTCTACCTTGGTTTCACCAGGGTGTAACCCAGCCCCTGGCTTGCTACCAGACCCTTCCTACAGATCTGTTGGATTAAGTAACAAATGGCTGTCCACATTAACAGTCCCCCCACTCTGGGAGTATTGAACCCCTGTTTGGGTACCAGTTTTATCTCATTGTTTATTGCAAAGCACTAAGTCCCTTTTCCAGAAAATTCCCCAATTCCAGACAAACAAAAGGAAGGAAAAAAAACCAAACCTGTCTCTTGTCATCCAGAAGCAACTAATTATATGGGCTTGCATATATGTGTCTAATAGCATAGTATACACATGCTTTTCTAAACAGCTCTTTTACCAAATAATGTGATAAATATCTTGCATAGCCACACATGCATGCCTGCTCTTTCACCGTTTGGTTGCTTGGAAACCCAGCTTCACACCTTGTTGGGGTGTACGTGGTAGAGCCCCTCGACGATTTTTAAGTGTCTGAGGCAGAAACTTGGGATGAATTCAACTCGTTCACTATTGTGAAAAATACTTGAGTGGATGGCCTTTTTGCTAAATCCTTGCAAATGTGTTTCCTTATTTTATTGGGATACATTCCCACAAAATAGACATGCTGAATTTAGGGCTGTTTCGGCTACCAGGCTCTCCTCTGGGAAGTTTCTTCTACCACCACCAGTGTGGGAGACGGCCGTCTCCCCCAGCCCACCGCAGCAGGGACTGAGGGTGGGCTTGCCGTTCTCAGCTTCTTCTCTTTAGCGCCGGCACCACGCCGGTCCCAGGGCTGTTGTCAGCCTGCGTGTCCCCAGCTGTGGCATCTGCCCCTGGGAGGCCTCCGTCCAGCCCTTGGTTTCTGTAACACACATCTCACATTAATTAAATCACGACGTGTGTCATTGGGAGCCAACCTAGGTGTATCTGGTTGCCTGGGGTGTCCTGGGGGCCAGTGTGGTGTTTTAATATGCTTGGAAGCCAGGGCTCACATCAGAAAGAGCCACTCACTCACCCAAGTCTTTGCTTTGCCATCAGTGGAACGGGGCCATTCGTTAAATGCAACCTGCCCGTGAAGGGCGAGACGCACAGCTCAGCACCCAGGAAAAGCTCCGCCGCTGTTCCCCGGGGTGTCGAGTGCTTCCTGTAGACTATCCTAAGGGCTTCGCATTGGGGATGGCACATGTGGCACTGGCCACACCCACCCCACCACCTTTTTTTGTGCACCTTACCGGTGAAGGAAGGTTTTTACATTTTTAAAAGGTTGAGGGAAAAGATCCGAAAAGAATAATGTTTGTGATAAGTGAAGGTTATATGAAATTCACATTTCAGTGTCTGTAAATAAGGCGTTATTGGGGTGCAGCCCCCCTTTCTTTGTGTGTTGTCATGCTACAGCGGCAGAGGCGAGGAGCCGTGAAGCCCTGTGTACCCACAAAGCCGAGAACATCGATGGCCTGAGAGTTGGCGCCCCTGAGCTACCTGGAGGAGCTCGTCCGAGTCCACGCCGAGTGGGCTGGTACTGTCACCATCCCCAGTTTACACGGGGAGAGGTGGGTTCAGGAAGGTGAAGAAGCTGCACAGCACACAGCACGGAAGTGACAGAGCTGGGTCGGCCCCCGCGGCCGCAGCTCTTCATCTTTCTGCTGCAGCGTCTTGGCGTTGGCAGGTGTCTCCGTCTGCCAGGATGGCAGTGACCCGCGCCGCAGGGCCTCGAACCCTGGGCGTGCGCTGCCCCGTGGTAGTGGAGGCTGGAGTCCGGGAGGCAGCTCGGCAGGCCCCGCCGACTCGCGGTCTGTGGCGTTCTGGGGCTGGCTGGCTGCTGTCCCCCGGGTGCCTCGTCACAGGGCTCCTCCTTCCCCTCCTCAGTCGTCCGTACGTCTGTCTAGATTTTCTCTCCTTCTAAGGGCTTCAGCCAGGGGTCTAAGGCCCACCTGGATTCCGTTTGGCCTCAAGGATCCCATTCCCAGATGAGTCCGCACCTTAACTTCCAGTGGCATCTTCAGAGGTCCTTTTACGCAGGCTCTAGGTGGGTGAAGACTTGAGCGTCTTTTGTGGGGTCCTGATTCAATCCCCAACAACAGGGGAGGGACACGAGGTGGGAAACGGTAAAATCATGCGTCGGTGAGGGGTGGAATCAGGATTGAGCCCCGAGTCTGTTCTTGGTCTTTCTCTGGAAACGGGCCCTCCCCACACCTCCCGCCTCCTGCAATCACCTGCTGAACGCCTGGAGGCAGGGCGCTGTGTGACGGAGCTAGCTGCTGTACTGCGCTTTCCCCTAAACGCAAGCTTAATACATGTTTTTGGAATGAGTGAATGAATCTGATGAACAGATCCTAGACTCTGAGAATTTAAATTCTAGAGAAAGGGCAGGGACCCTGGGAAAAGCAGCGAACTGAAGGAACTTCTCAAGGGAATTGGACCTTCCTGGATGCCAATCATGCATCCAGGTGACGTGGGGGTTGGAGGGCGACAGTGCCCTGCAGTAATGCAATTAAATTTCCACTGAAGGAAAACTGCTCTGTGTTTTCTGCCTGTCATAACCAGCTCCACTTTTATTGATTCTGCCTGTTTTTTTTTAAACAGCTTTATTGAAATATAATTCATATATCATTTAATCTGCTAGCATATAGGGTAAAATTGAATGATGTTTAGTGTATTACCGGAGTTATATATCCCACACCACAATCAATTTTAAAACATTTTCATTATCCCCAAAAGAAACCCCATACTCTTTAGTGGTCACCCCCAATCTTCCCCTCCAACCCTAGACAACCACTATTCTTTCTGTCTGTACAGATTTGCCCATTCTGGACAGTTCATATGAATGAAATCACATAACGTTTGTCCTTTTTTGACTTTACTTAGCATAATGTTTTCGAGGTTAGTCCGTGTTGTAGCATGTATCAATACGACAATCCTTGTTATGGCTAATACTCCATTGTAGGCTATACCACATTTTGTTTATTCACTCTTCAATTGACAGGCATTTGGGTTGTTTCCACTATTTCCTGCCCCCCCCATCGATGGCTCCCTTGTCTGTCTGCTTACTGTGTCTGCTCGTTGTATCTGCTCATTGTATCTCCCCATTGTCCCTGCTCATCTTCTTTTGGAAGCACTGGGAACCAAGCCCAGGACCTCCCATGTAGGAGGTGGGTACCCAAACACTTGAGCCACATCCACACCCTGCTCATTGTGTCTGCTCATTTGTCAGCTTGTTGCATCAGCTTGTTGTGTTTGCATGTCTTCTTCAGGGGGCATTGGAAACTGAACCTGGGACCTCCCATGTGGGAGGTGGGTGCCCAACTTCCTGAGTCACATCCTCTCTCCATCACTTTTTGTCTATTATGAATAAAGCCGCTATGAACATTTATGTACAAGTTTTTGTGTGGACGTATGTTTTTATTTCTCCTGGGTATATTCTTAGGAGTATACTTGCTGGGTCACGTGTTAACTTTTCGAGGATATGATATCCTTTTCTTCCATAATACCTATACTACTTTACATTCCCACCTCAATGCTGCCCTTGTTCACAGCTCATGCTCATCTTGAAACATATATCATGATTCCATTTATATTAATTTTTCAAACAGGGAAAATTAACCTACTAGTAATAGAAATCAGTACAAAAATAGGTCAGAGATGCCTGAGACAGGGCATGAGGGCATTTCCTGGTATGGAAGATGTTTATGTTTTAGTGTTTTGATTTACTTGTGTACTGGCATTTGTACAAATTCATTATGATCTGGTTATTTTACTGTGTATAAATTATGCCTAAGTAAACATATGTATATATGTATTTATATAAATATATATATACATATATACACGAAAAAACATGGGTAGGGGGAAAAATAATTACAATATCTCATGACATGGCTCGCTGCTTACTTACCTTCCAGTGAATGCTAGGCCTGGGCCTGCCTTGCAAGGCCAAGTTTAGAAGCCTCTTAATTAATGGGATTAACTACATCTCTGCACGGAGCCTCATTAACACCAAGGGGAGGATAGGAGGTGACTCTTCTCTTTCCCCACCAGTGGATGCCTGGCAGAGGGTGAGTGGGGCAGCCTGGATGCCTGCTCCCTGCACGGAGGACAGGGGCGGCTGGGAGAGCGGTCCAAGGCCCTTGCACAGAGTGCAGCTGCATTTCCTGTAGGCATTAAGATAAAAATTCTTTAGTCAATTTCTCTTCTCTGTTTCTGCAAAACCTCTTCTCCATTTTCATCTATGGGGAGGAGGGAACTGGTCTGATTTTTCTATTTACTAAATCTAAAATACCTAGCCTTGTTAAAGCTGCATCATCTAGTAGAACCCAGCATTGAGAGCGAACACTCTTCAGCTCCTCCTAAATGCACTAGGGGTAGATAGACAGCAGGAAACAAATACATGAAAAATTATCAATACGTTTTCTCTCTTCTCCAAAATCTACAAAGAAATGTTTGGATTGACACAAATTCCTGAAAGATTAGGACTGAATAAGCATCACTTGTTGACTTAAAAACAATTGATATAATAATATTTTGGTTAAATTGAAAAAAAAACTATACTAATTTATTTGTAGGCAAGAAAAAAATACTTGTTTGACTACAGTATACCATTTGCCTTAGAAAGTAACATGTATGTACAAAGATATTCGCTGTACTTATTTTTTAATGTGAGACAGCAAGTTTATAAAACATCCATGTAGGATTATAGATACTCCAATCAAAGGCACATGTGTGTATGCATCTGGGGTACTAGAAGCAGATCTGACTGGTGCAACAGTTTGACACTGAGTCATGTGTTGATACCACCTCGGTGCCCCGTGACTCTTGCAGCCAAACAAGGGCTTTCCATAGTTTCTTTACTACTACAAATTCAAGACTGGCTGCTATGATCACAACTGAGAAAACAGTACATCTTATAGTGGAAGAGGTTCTCAGCAATTGTACAGTATTTACCTTCCTTTGTCATACATTGGCTTTTTAAAATTTTCCATTAATTTCAAAGTAATTATGGGAACAAGTATACGGAGAATTTTTTTTTTAGATACATGAGAACTTTTCAAAGATGAATTTTTTAACCAATGTTTTCATTTACAGAAAAATGCAAAGAACATTTTCAAGTGACAGTCTTTTTTTTTAAGCATTTCCTAAGACAAAATTGAAGGATGCTTTTTGAAGTTCTGGAGGCACTGAGGTCTGATATTGCAGTAATAATATTTATTAGAAGTCCATAACTACCAAGGATGTTGATACCTCCCACCCCTTGATTCCTGTAACATAAAAATTGGAGTGTGTGCTATCTGTGAGTGTTGGAAAGGATGGCATGGTAGGCGGCTTTATTGCTGTTACCAGCGTATCACCCAGGGGTACAGTGCAGGCTTCTTTCCAGATGTTCAACCACGGCATAAAGGAAACAAGACAGGGTGAAAGAACACTAGCATAAATTTGCTTTGGGGTTTTCTTTTCTTCCTGAAAAAGAAAAGAAATAATACACTGAAAGCAAGTGAAAAAAAGGTCTGTAAGCATAAACAACACAATTATTTTAAGGAGGATGGGATTGTGCCCAGTATTTTTATTTTCTTATCTGAGATTTACTACTTCCAATGACCATTTATTGCTTGTGAATGAAATTATTGGTTAAGGAATTAGTTTGTTTTCTCACTCTGTGGAGACCTCCCTTTCCTCATCCCCTCTCTCTAAAACAGATTGCCCTCCCTACCTCTCCCTCACCGCCACATGGTTATAGCTTAGGATCTTGGGGGAAACACTGCATGAAGCCTTGAACATGAACTTTGGGGGTAGCCAGTCCAGGGTTCAATACCTGACTTTGTCACATACTCCTGTATGACCTTGGGCAAGTCACAGATCTTGTGTCTTGGTTTCCTCATCAGTAGCATGGGACTGACAATATTCTTCCCAGTGGATTGATGTGAGATATTCGTGGGAAAACCCAGAGCATTGTCCTTGACTGTTGGTACCAGTCCACTCCTTCTTTTCCAACCCTTTCCTGGTACTTTCCTGGTAGCTTGGAAGCCGCACTCCACATTACATCTAGATGGCTTCTGATGGCTGGGTTGCATTTCTAAATCATTGCAGAAGTGAAATTACACACGCACGTAATGTTTGGTGTGTGCACGCACACATGCACCTGCGCACACTTTTGCTGGTGAGGCCCGAGATGAAACGAAACGTCCCTCCCCGTGGAAGAGTTAGGACCGCTTGTGGATCAAGCCAGAACTTATCATTAACCAAAAGTTATTACTAATTGCAGCAAACATCAGGGCAACGGTGCTACGTCTAGTTCGGTCTGCAGTACCTAACTCTGCAGTGGGGGCTTAGGGCTTCATTTGAGCAGTGAGCCTGGTATGTTGAAAAGGTGTTTTTTTTTTCCCTTTTTTCTTCTAATTATAATAGTGAATGAAACCCCAAGCCGAGAATGAGCCTGGGATTCGGGGCTGGAGGAGGAGCTAAGCAGAGGGTGAGTCACGGTTTGGCAAAGTGTGTTTACTCTGGTGGAACACACAGGGTACGCGTGGGCAGAGGCAGATTTGATCCGTGCAAAACAAGAGCCACACGCTGTCCTTTCTGTTCCTTCCCCCTTCTTTGGTCACTTCTGTAACTCTCCTTCCTCTTCTCCACTCCTTTTTCTATGCTTCTTTTCATGGCGGTGGTTTTCAAACTTCTGCCACCAGACGTTTGGGGAACTTCTGAAAATATTGCTGGGAAACTTGCTGGAATGCAGATTCCTGGGCCCCACCACCAGAATTTCTCATTGTTTCTGCAGTAGGGTCCCACTGCGTTTTTAGCAGACATCTTAAAAAGGTCCATCTGATCACTTAGGTGCTGGGAGCAGCGTGCCTGGGACCTATCAGTATTTTAAGGGTGCACAAACAAGTTGGAGAACAAACATATAAAATTAATAGTTTAAAAATATGAAAACAAAACCCTAAAATTGAAATAGTAATACATAGTTACGTAACTTTGTCAACCTGCCCAGTGCAGCTCAGGTTGTGCGTATGTAGGGCTCACCTCTTAGTGTAAGATATGGGTGCTTTGGATATGTTAGAGATGCCGTATGCAAGGTCTTTAGAAGCCTTAAGGCAGCCCTAACTCCCTGGATCTTGCTCTGAGAAATACAGCCTTGAATGGTGTTTTAGATCTAGAAGTATACTTAGAAATGTTTTTCTTCAATGCTCAGATTTTATCATCAGGGAAACCAAGTCCTAGAGAAGGAATGTTTTGTCCAGGTTCCCATAGGAAGTTCCTGAAGAGGTCTGAAGACAACTCAGCATTTACAACCCCCGACCCAGGGTTTATTGCCTCTCTCTCGGCTGTCTCTTCCTTATCCCTCTTTTACTTTTACTTTGGCCTCTCTCCCCTTCCCTCTTGTGTCCTCGGCGGAAACTCGCTCTGAGCCCTGCAGAGACAGGAAGAAGGCAGCCAGGGGGCATCCAGGTTGAAATCTGTAACCAACAAGACTTGCTCATGACAAGGCAGGTCCTCAGCTTACTTCCCCAAGGAGGCAGAAGTGCTGAGTCACCTCCCTTCTGGCTGGGTCATCAAAGCTGGCAGACTACCAGCCCGTTGCATTCCAGCTGTGTGCTGGGCATTGCTGACCATAACGGGGTCCAGCAGTGAATGGATTTTCTGAGTGGAAAAATGCCTTCATGGAGCATTCATTCACTCACTCATTCAACAAGTATCTCTTGAGTTCCAACTTTGCATTTGGCATTGTGAACAAGGAAGATTCTAATGGGGCAACACGCAAGAAACAAGACACCAGATCCATCAACACAGAAAATGGCTCAGATAGTGCCAAGTATTAGGAAGAATGTAACAGAAGATAAGGCAGTGGGCAGGGGGTCCTTGCACTAGGGCTAAATTGCCTCTGAACAGTCCTAGGGACCAGCAACAGCATCCACAGCCCCCCTCACCTGGAAGGCCCAATAGAGTAGTAGAAGGTAGGTGGTCTTTGGGTTTAGAGCCCTGTGTCCTCTCTGAGTTTGGGCATCCTTGTAATAAGACAGTTGTGTTAATGTTTTAGCTGGCTTTATTGTATACTGATTCTGTTCTAGATAACTCTTTC
The DNA here is from genome assembly GCF_030445035.2 of Dasypus novemcinctus. Classification (NCBI taxonomy): domain Eukaryota; kingdom Metazoa; phylum Chordata; class Mammalia; order Cingulata; family Dasypodidae; genus Dasypus; species Dasypus novemcinctus. The sequence continues at coordinate 91,430,264 of NC_080686.1, forward strand.
AAGTGCTTTATATGTATTATCTCCCAGAGTCATCAGAGCATGGCTACAAAACTGGTGTATTAATATCATGCCAGTTTACAGATGACAGAACTGAGGCCCAGGGAGCCAAGTGACTTGCTCAAGGTCACCTGGCTAAGGTGTAGGGCTCCTGGGATGCATACCCAGGCAGCTTTCCTCTCAAACTCTCAAGGTGTGCCTTTTGGCCTCTAAAATTGCTTCCTGCCTCTCTTGTGTGTTATAAGGAAGCCATTGTGATGTCAGAGGACAGAGTGAGCTTTGGGGTCAGCGCCATCCTTTGCAGTGTGGCACTTCAAAGTCTTTGAGCCCCAAATTCCTTGTTTGTAAGAAGGGGTTAAGGATACCTACCCCACAGGTTTGTTTGAAGGGTCAAAGAGAATGGTATTATTTGAGGGATTTGGCACTCAGTAAATGTGTAAAAATGTTTTAAAATACATTGTTGCTGGTTGAATGAATTTCTAGTTAATTGCACATTCCCTGAAATGTGACTTCCTTAGGTCATCATTTTTTCTGACTCTGCTTCCAGGCAGTAGGATTCCACTCCTTTACCACCCAGGACCAGCTCTGGCTGAGTAGTGAGCAGAAGTGGTGTCCGTCATTGCTGGCCTTCACATTTAAATGCCAGGGAGAGACACTCAGCAGGTCTCTCTCTATCTCCTGCCATGGTACCTGGCAGTGCCCCACATTGGGGCTGCTTGACAGCCTGGCCTCAGCAGGGATGGTGCCAATGCCATGTGGAGTCCCTGGTAGACCAGGGGAAGACATGTGGCCTGAATGAACAGTTGATCTTTGCCATTTAAGCCACTGACATTTGGGGATGTGTGTTAGTACAACATAACACCACTGTTACTGACTGATACAGCCTGGAAGGCAAAATCGGTCAGCACCATCACCCTGGATTGATGGGTAGGGAAAGGAATTCTGTGATCCCCTCTGGGCTCAGGAGAAAAGTGTGCTCCAATGCTGCCCATGCTCGCAGGTAGGACATGGCATTCTGGGACCACATACCACCACTCCCTACTTTAATTTTTGGAGGAGTTACCTAACTGGATTCTTTCTTTAGTCTGTCCTGAGTACTGTCCCCACACTAATCTCCCCACAAGCTACTCTCATTGGCCCCCTTGCTTTGTGCAGGTTTTACCCCTCTTCTTCCCAGCACAGGCTCCTCTTCCTGGCCTTCAAGGTTCTCAAAATCATGTCCCCAAAGCCTCCCCCTCCTCTGCATTAGGACTCCCAAATACCTTCTTTCTGTTCTAGCCACAGGTTGCTCCTCACTGGCCACGAAGCATGTAGGACTCTTTCCTGCTTTCAGGCCCTCCCCTCCTGGCTGCTATCCCCCACCCCCCATGGCCATCCTTCAGATGGGGACAGTCCACAGTGACCCTGCTCTCTCCGACCCTGACCAAGCAGAGTGCTCGTGCCATTCATCTTTTCCTATCACCTGTTCTTATCTTGCATTTCATTCCTCCTTGGTTATCTAAAATGTTCTCATCTTTAAGTCTTGGCTCCCCTAACTAGGTTATACACTCAAGATACGGCCTCGCCTTGATTTTGTAATTCTCCACTTTGACAATGTGCTGTTGATAACAGGCCCCTGAGAAATAAGTTTGCAAAGATTGGATTGGATTGGAGGGGTAGGACTGGGGACAAAGCAAGGTCACCTAAGGGTGGGCGCCCCTGCTCTTTCATTTTCCTGCCCGTTCGACCTCTCCCATTGCCCATGCCTGCCTTTCCGTCCATTGCCAGCACAGTTCAAGTGTTTATGTCCACTCCCGGAAATGTCTCATTTCTAATCTCGTGCTCATTCATTCATTTCTTCATTCATTTGCTCAAAAGGTGATTCTTGCAGCAGTGCAGTACGAGCCATGGATGTGTGTGGATCCGCGGTAGAGAAGGAGAGCACATCCTGGAGGACGCGTCTGGGTGGCAGATCCGTTTCGGGGGGCAGGAGGGCTTCACGGGGGAGCCGATGTTTCAGCGGAGACCGAAGCAAGCCTGAGGATTATCAGAGCGTGCCGGGGGGAGGGCGCAGCCTGCCTGAAGGCCTGCGCCTGGAGAGCACGACCTGGCGCAGAGGGCTGGAGCGCGGACCAGGCAGGAGCCCCTGGGGACGGCTGGAGAAGGCCTGCGGGGCCTGCCCACCTGGAGCTGGCCTCATCCTCCCCGGGATGCCCGCAGGGTCTTCACCCGAGCAGCTGGTCATCTAGCCTTCTTGCCCTGCTTCCCCATCCCCTTCCTTTCCTCTCCTGTCCCCTCTGCTCTTCTGTTCTCTGGCTCGCTTGCTTTTTGTTGTTGTTTCTTTATTATTTTAAAAACGATATAACCATACCTGGAAGATTTTTTTTGAAAGAATGTCCCAAAGCCCAGAGTCATGATCCCACCCAGCCACGACTCTAATTTTCACTCCTGTTCATTCATCTGTGAGTGAGATTATGTAGAAGCACACTCAGGGATCATTCAGTTTTTTAATTGCCGTTTTTCACCCAGGCCTCCCTCTTTGTTACTCCTGTTTTTCCTTATTTCTCGGGAGGCCTTAGGTGCCCTTCTCCCCAACTTGCTCACAGTCCCTATCCCTTGCTTCACTCCACAGGCTGGCCTAAGTGAAAGAAGTCTCTTAATAAGCAGAAAAACTTTAAAAAGATGTGAGTCCTTATGAACAGATTGCACAGGAGCATAATAGTGTGTCATTGAACTTGGGGGAAATGAGCCAGCTTCCCTGGGAGTCAAAGTAATGCATGGCAGAACTGTTCAACAGTAGAGGCTTGCTCCCACCAAGTTCCTGGAAATTGGAATAATTAGTTTTTGGAGTTGATTCTAAAATTTGTAAGGATCCTAGAAGATGCTCCATTCCTGTGGCAGCATAAATTGGTATAAGCCTTTTGGAAAAACAATTTATCAGGGAGTATCAGAGCCTCACTTTGAATTTAAATTGCCTATATCTCTATTTGGGGAATTTATTTCAAGGAGACATTCCAGAAGAAGAGAAGGTTGTGTGTAGGAAGGTGTTTCTTGTAGCTGGATACATTTAGGAGCAAAATTAGAAACAAAATGGACAGCAGATACACATGGGACTCTTGCTCCAGGAGTATTTCCCAGGCATCCGAAGGCATCCGAAGGCGTGGAGAAGAGGTAGCAACCCTGAGAACAGTGCTGGCAAGCTGTGGTGTGGCACTCGCATTCAACATTGTGTCCTTGCAATTATGGAGAAATCATACATTAGAAAAATGAAGGGTTTACCTCCTTGGAATAAGAGTGTGAGAGTTTCTTTTTTCTCTCTCCTCCCCTCCCCTCCCCTTTCCTTTCCTCTTCTCTTCTCTTTGGTAACCTGCCTTATTCAGAAATAGACATGTGAACTTGTTGTGTCCCATGTGCCTTTGGAAGGATGTCACTTAAAGGTGGCTGTGCCCAGAGTGAGGGATGGGCAGTGGTCCCCGGTGCCGTGACCCAATGTGTGTCATTCAGTGAGCTGAGCAGCCACTCCCAGCACAGGGCCCGGTGCCAGGACGAGCTCCGTGGAGAGGCGGTGCTTTTCCTCCCGCATGCAGCAGGCAGCCCCATCATTCGGCTTTTTGCCCCAGCTCATCCCAAGGTGCTGGGCCCTTCACCCGCCCCGTCCCAGTTAAGCCTTGCGCAAAACAAGAAATGGAAGGGCCACGGCTTTACAGGTTCTCCGGAAAGCTAAGTCCTCAGGGAGGGCGGCAGCCGTCATCCAGGGAGCCTGTGCTGAGCCCAGGCTGGGGCTGCCCTTCACCGTGGGGACACCGAGTCTCCGTCACCGGCCCCCGGCCCACGTGGGAAGAGCCACAGCTGGGCTTTCCAACACCAAACCTGACCGCTGCTTTTTCCTTTGAATTTCGTGATGACAACCTCCCCTCCTCCGGGCGCCTCTTCCCTGCTGGCCTGCAGCAGCCGCTCTCTGCGGCGCCCTTGCCCAGGAGGGTGTTTGCCGCAGGCCCTGCAGGTGTGCCCGCGCCCTGCTCTTCTGATGGGCTGCCTGCCTTTAACCTAGACGAACGCAGCTTCGCCCTCGGCCTCGTTCTGCTCTTCTCACTCAACACAGTCGTTTTCTGACCCAGCCCTGCTGCTCTGTGTACCCCCGGTTCATCTGCCACCCCCTGCCCTAGGTCCCTCCCTCTTTACTTCTCTGGTGGCCCGCTGATAGACACCAGGCAACCCCAGCCTCCTTCCGTGGTAAACACCCTCTTAGGAGCAGTGGGAGAGCCTCTCAGTGTGGCCCCAGGCTGGGATGGATGAGTCATCGAGCACACGCCTTCAGCCTCAATTTCACAAGTCCTGCCAGATGGTTTTCCAGAATGACTGGGCAAGTGTGCACTTCCATCAGCGGTGCTCAGGGTTTCCATTTCCCCGCGTCCTTGCCAACACCTGGTGTTACCAGACACGTGAGAAAGGAGGCACTTGACAGCGCTGGGTTAGGATCTCTGCGTTCTTCTTTTCTGCTACAGAAGGAGGTGTGAGGCAGGAAAACAGGATCCTTTGAGCTGCAACTCTCTTCTATTGGGAAAGAAAGGTTTCCTCACATGTCCCCGGTAGATGTCCCCTTATTCTAATAGGCCATGATGGGCCAGGATCCCACCCTGGGCTGATCTCTGAGATAACAAGAAGGCCACGACAGCTTTAGGCCAACGCTGCTGCTTCCCCAGTTGATGGCTGGGGACAGACTCCTTCTGAGCCCTTTGCTGCCTGAACCGAAATGGAATCTTAATAAGGAAGACGAGAGCGAGGGTGGACCAGATTTCTAATCTTGCCAAGTTTTGGGGAGCATGCTGCCTCTTCCATACAAGGGTTCTCCCCCAAATCTGTTTGATTAACCATTTGCAGAGAATTTCAGAAGTAGTGACTCAGCAGTTTGGAAGCAGTAAGTCAACAGCTTTGTGTCCACTGCCTTGGGAGTCAGATCTGTCCCTCTCATTTTGGATATTGCCATTCTTCCTGCTAAGTGGCCCTAGACCCTTTTCTGCCCCCGCTGCCCCAGCTTAGGTACCCCACCGTGGAAATTTAAAGATTCAAAGGGCAGTGTACCAAAGCTCCTGGCCTGTGCCGTGGTCCCTAGGCAGAATGCCAGCTGGGGACAGGAGGGGCGGACACCAGCACCTGCCAGGGGATAGCCCTTGCCCAGAAGACACCCTCCCCTCCTCGGCCACTTGGAAACTGTAGCAATCCTCACACTTCTGCCTAAACATAGGCATTCATTTTAAAATGCTGTCCAATCGTTCTACTTTATTGAGCACTTTCTCTATGCCAGGCAGCCTGGTAAATAGTTAGTGCTTTAACATGAAAAGGCTTCTGTGCATTATGGTTAAAGCACAGGCTCCAAATGTGGACTACCTCTGGAATCCCTGCACAGCTGATCAGCTGTGTGGCCTCAGGCAAGTTATTTCACAGCTCTGGGCCTCTACTTCCTTGTTTGTACCCTGGGAAATAATAGCATGTTTTGGGCCCTCCATGAGTTAACAAATCTAACGTGCTTTAGAATAAGGCTGTCTTAAGAGTGAATACTTGGTACAGGCTGGATAAATTCTAGCTGCTCTCGTTACCATTTTAAACACTGAAGAAACAAGGAGGCCCAGAGAGGTCACCAGCTGGGAGACAGTGCTGAGTCACAGCAGGGCCAGGAACTTCTGATGCCCGGCCGAGCCTTCATCCATTCAGCTACACCAGCCCCAGCAGTGGCCGCAGGGCCAAGGGGACGCCTCCGTTACTGTCCTTATCAGTCGAAGAAATTTTCAGCTCAAGACCCAGGGGTCCTTTTTTGCAAAGAAAGCCTCCACCTCCTGTATAAAGACACTGTAAAATGCTTCCAACCCCTTAGATGCTTGAGTCATTTCTGCGAAGGTGTCTGGGGACGCCGAATCTGTGACATGAAAGAAAGGTCAAGCATTGGGTCAGCCGAGATACAGCCTTCAGTTCCTGGTTCTACCACTACACCTTTCCGGACCTTCGTTTCTTCATCTTTAAGATGTGGTTTTTAAAAAACTTTCCTGTGAGGAGGTAGGAAGGCTTTGTAAATGACATAGCCCGTGCTGATTATGCCAGAGTCAAGGTTTTACACGGTGCCTGATATTTCATCTCTCTTCTCAATTTCTACTCATACACACGCTTACGCAAAGTCTAAGAGTTGTGTCCCCAGCTCCATTTTGGTCCCTGGAAGTCTCTGGAAGCCAGGGTTTCAGAATCTTTTCCTAACTAAAACAGATGAACTGGAGCCAGGCTCCACTGAGGTTTTCTGAGGGTGGTTTTTCTGGTCTCTCATCTCCTGGTTTTGCAGGAGGTGACCGAGGGAGCTGCTGGGACCGTTCTTCCCTTGTCACTGCTTCCCCTGGGCGCTCTCACAGGCTGGTGCTGGCTGCCAGGGAGCCAGCGGGCAGCCCGGGTGAAGCACCTCAGGCTGGGAGGTGTGGCGTGACACCCCAACCCCATGAAAGGAGTGACTCAATTACCTTTTTAAAAAATTTATTTAAATTTCTTTCTTCATTTTTCTCTCTCTTTCTCTCCCTGCCTTCTCTGTCCATTCTTCCCTCCCTTCTTCATAGGGAAGACATTGACACTGTTGAACATTCAGAAGGTACAGAAAGGTATGCAGGAAAATGTGTCCCTCGTGTCCTGTTCCCGGATGACAGGCTCTCCTTTCTGGGGGAAGTCAATGGTAGAACGTGTCTCGTCTGTCGTTCCACATGCAGAATGTCAGAGCCCTGCGTGTGCGTGTGTGTGTGATATTCCTTGTTATTGTTGTATGAGGTTGATAGACTTCTCAGCAGGCAATGCATCCAGCTCTGTGACTTAGGCCATCATCCTGGAAGAGGAAACTCTCCGTCGTGCTTTCCCGTTTTCTTCTGAGTTCCTAGACCTCCTTTCCATTTGCTCTTTACCAACTGCTGCCATCACCCTCTCTGCACATAGGGCCCGCTCCCGAGTTCAGCAGTGGGGAGTGGGGGTGGGAGGTGGGTCGCCTATGAAGACTTGGCCGTGGACGCCGGAGCGGGCCAGCTGTTGAATGGGTGGAGACTCCCACCGTGAGCCCTTGGCTGCAGGAGGTCTCTGGGATCTGTGCGGGTGGAGCTGGAGGGCAGGATGGCAGTCCAAGGCAGTACTCTTGAATGGTTCCCGCCACGGGCAGCCCTCTGGGAAACCAGCTTCCCCAAAGGCAGCTCCCTGAATACTTCCTCTAGGCGCAGGCCACCTGCTGCAGAAATCACGCACCTGAGAGATGGCGAAGGGCAGCGTCTTTCCGATTCGAGCCTCACACATGTCTCTGGAAGCCCTCATTAAATGCAGTGTGCTTGGGACTGAGATGCTGCATTTCTAATGAGCTCCCCAGGCAGTGTCCATGCTGCTGCTCCACACACGAAGTCACATTTTGAGTAGCAAGGGCCGAGCCTGCCTTCCCACCCCCTCCTTACACCACACACAGTACCAGGCAGGGCTGTAGAATTCTAGATTGATTTTTGTACTCCTGCCTTCTTTTCAGGAGACTGCTATGAACTTGACATGGGGCATAGTCCCGGCAATAACACTGACCAGAGATAATTCAGTCCTTTGTCCTGGAGACTAGAAGTCACATGAAATCGGAAAAGGGAGCCTAGAATATTGCCTTTGTTTTTCCCACCCAGCAACACACATCCCCGCTTCCCATCCCTGCTCAAGTAACACATGATACGTTTTACCAAATAGTCACTGCCGAGCTATCTTCATTTAATGTGGTTTTGATGGAATATTTGGTTTGGAAGTTTTATTTTCATTTAAACTCACTTGTTAAGCGGTCTTGGTTTTGAAAGGATTCTATTAGAATGGCTAATTATATAGTAGTTTCTACAAGGAGATATTTGCACTTCATTTCAGCTCTTAGGTAATTCACATCTAATGCTTTATGTTTTTCTCCATGGAACTGTGTGCAACCATCTTCCTCCAACACTGCAGGCTTCTCATGAGTTATATTTAGAAATTCAAATCAAAACAGCAATTTTGGCTGAGGACATTTCTAGCCTAGCGGAGTAAACAATATGTACTGATAAAAACAGCCAAAGATTCTGTGTCTTTAAAAAGCAACAAAACCATCTCCCTCTGTGAGAGATGTGGGGATGTTAAATTTTTGTGAACTGCAGACTGTCCTTTCTACTATTGTTTTCCTTTGTGAACTCTTATCTGCATTCAAAGACAATTGAAGTTTCTTTAAAATCACCAATTTCTGTCTGTTGTTAAGTTGCTCTAGTGGACACAGTTTCAAAATGGTGGGCATTGGCTGAATTCACAGAGGGCCCTGGATCAACCATGAAACCTGTTGATCTGAATCACTTTCTCCATTTTCTCACTGTGCTATTTCCTTCTTTTATCAGAGAACTTGTGACATGCCTTATTATATTTACCAGGCAACTAACCTCCACTCCCACAATTAGAATGTAAGCTCCTTGTGAGCAGAGGCTGAATTTTTCATTTTTAAAAAGCCTAGCACATAGTAGGTGTTCAGATAGTTGAATGAGCAGATAAATGAATGAATTAAAAAATTTCTTTCTATTTTTAAAAAAACAGTCATGTATTGCATAATTCACCTTGAACAACCCATATCTTTACAAATAAGGCTAAAGTCATTTTGATCACTGCCATCCATGCTTGTTCCATCACCATCTCTGCTTATGAAACTTTTATTTATCACTTTGGTGCATAGTCTTACAGACCTTCCTATTGCATTTATGATCACATATACACACTGGTATAAAATATATAGGACTATTTTGTAGACCTGTGAGGAACTGATTACTCTGCAACTTGCCTTTGTTCATTCAATGCTGTATCAAGGAGTGCTTTCCATGTTAGCTGCCTGGTTCTTTCTAACTGCTAAATAGTTTTATTATATGGTACAGACATGCTACTTTTTATGTAGATCAAAGAAATTTTTTTTTTTTTTAAAGATTTATTTATTTATTTAATTCCCCCCCCTCCCCTGGTTGTCTGTTCTTGGTGTCCATTTGCTGCGTCTTGTTTCTTTGTCCGCTTCTGTTGTCGTCAGCGGCACGGGAAGTGTGGGCGGCGCCATTCCTAGGCAGGCTGCTCTTTCTTTTCACGCTGGGCGGCTCTCCTCACGGGCGCACTCCTTGCGCGTGGGGCTCCCCTACGCGGGGGGCACCCCTGCGTGGCAGGGCACTCCTTGCGCGCATCAGCACTGTGCATGGCCAGCTCCACACGGGTGAAGGAGGCCCGGGGTTTGAACCGCGGACCTCCCATATGGTAGACGGACGCCCTAACCACTGGGCCAAAGTCCGTTTCCCCAAAGAAATATTTTATCTGCTTTCACATTCATGATATTTCTTCTCGGGGCATGTTGACAAAGTAGCCATGTCTCTTGCAGGGTTTCTTGACAAAGTAGCCATGTCTCCTACGATCTTTTGGTAGCTACAATACAATTCATGAAATAAGCCCACAGATTTTGTGAAGCCAGTTGACAGAATCATACGCAATGCTAAGGGGTCGGCAGAGGGACTAGAATTCCCTTGTAGGCTGATTTGTGGCAAGTGCACGGTACGCGGAGAACCACAGGACTGGAGAGCGAGTGACTTTAGATCCAGGGTCCATGCTGGCTGGGTTTCCTTGGGCGGTTCATTTACTCTCCCTGGACCTTACTCTTCTCACCTCTACAATGGACTCAGTGAGCCTCTTGAAGCACGTGCTTACACACTGCCACTGGGTTTGTTATAAATAATGTACCATTGGTGGCCTTGCTGCTATGAATTCAGGTGGGAAAGGACCAAATTCTGGATGGAGCTCCAGCGTCAGCTGAGACTATGTCTGACAAAGAGCCCACAATTGGCCACGAAGGCTTCTTCCTCCTCCTTCCTACTAATTTGTCATTCAAAGAAGCAGAATAATTTTTTATTTTGTTTTTCTTGGTCTTTTTGGTCTATGCAAGGCTGTATGGTACTGGGAAAAGAAATTATGGACCCCAGAGTTCTAATCCCAGGCTTGTCTAGTTCCAGCTGGGTGTCCTTAGGTGAGTCACGTACCTTCCCTGGGCTTCCCTCCATTAAACACCATGACTCCACATCAGCCAGATCGCCACCAAAAAAGTAAAACAAGAAGGTCAAAAGCCACACTCATCTGTGACTGTTTCACCTGGCATTTCTGAGCATGATCTATCACCTGCAGTTAAGATCATATCACGAACTGATGAGCGATCTCAAGAGACCACGAAAACCTATGAAATCTTCTCATTTCACATGAGAACGGAGCAGCCACCCTGGCCCCTGGTGACACATGCCCAGCCCTTCCGTGGGTTCTGAGAGACGGCCCTGGAGGGGCTCCTGGGCCATGATTCATAGCTGGAGTTCTCTCCCCCGAGCTCTGAGGCCGTGCAGAGAAGTTGAGGGGAAAGGGTATTCCCCGCTTCGAGGCTCGGGCCCCAAGGGTCACGGGCTCTGATGCAGATGCCCGCAGGTTTCCCTGGGGGCCCCATTCAGGCTTTCCTCTGCCCGGTAAGAGTTCTAGCCCCTTGTCTTGGTATTACACCTTGGTCTGGAGGCACCGTGTGTTTCTACCAGTGAAAGGTCATGGGGAAGAGGTGCGAAAACTGCGTGGGAGCTGTAGCCTGGCTGGATCTCTGGGGTCTGGCCCCAACCCTTTGTTTTGTGCCCCTACTATGAGCTGCCATCCCCCAAAGCCCCTTGGGTTAAGAGGTCCCTCACTGAGTGGGTTTGAACAGGCCCAGCTCCTCAGATCAGGCAATTTAACTCTCCCAGCCTCTGGTCCCTGCCCTGCGGGTCTCCAGGAGATGAAATGCAGCTCTGCAGTAGGTGCTCAATCCAAGTTTCCCTCCTTCCCCTGTCCCTGTCTTATCTGAAAAGACAAACTTTGGCAGGCTCTGAATCTGTAACTGAGTTTCCAAAAGCTCACCAGGAATATTTTTTACATTAACCAAAATAAAACAAGAAGGCAGCACTGTGAATGAAGAGAATATCATTAGCATGTCATACATCTTAAATTTAGGCATGCGCGCACACACACACACCCATCAAAGGTGTGTCATTTCCATTTAACAGTCCTAATTCACTGCAAATGTTTCAGCTGCTGTCTTCCCCGTTTAAAAAAAAAAAAAACGCTTGTAAATCTGGTTTGTGTTGTTGTTGCAGATAAATGCAGAGCAAGTTGCCTTGTCTCTTCCTCTATTTGATCCTTCTCCAAGTGATCAATACCATTTTAATTCACAACCTAGAAACTTGAGGAAATGAGTCAGCCTGACCTGTTATTCACAGATGCTTGATCAGAAATGCCTGATGCTGCGGGGGTGAGGCAGGGGGTAAAGTCAGAAATAAATTTCCTGACCTTCAAATTCAAGCTCAGTGAACTAGCATTAGAAAAGGGGTGTCATAGTGTGGTTTGTGGGGTTAGTTCCTGCACTGAAGGAGCTGCGTGGTGGATGAGGGGTGGGGATTTAGGGCAACCACTTGCCCAGGGTTGCCTGGGACAGTTCAAGTTCAATTCATTTGTTCTGGCCTCTTACTTGTTTAGCATGCATTTGCACCCTGAGAAGCGTCAGGGTTTGGACAGTGTAGGTCCTGGAGAGTTCTGAGGGGCCAGAGATTTCATTTTATTTATCTGTACTTCCCCAGGGCCTGCCTACAGAAATGCCTGCTGGCTGGCTGGTTAGGCGACTGAGTGAGTGGACTCAACCTCCTCTCCTGGTCTCTGAATTTCTCTTTCCCATTCCTCTTCGAGTCCTCAAGCACTTGATGACTTTACTGCATTCTCAGTACGTGCCTTTCGAATATGCGAGGACTTCAGAGGGCAGATGCCTTGGTTGGACACAAGAAGCCCGTGGCATCTAGTGATGTGATTTCAGGGGAGTTACCCAAATGAGTTAGAACTTACAAAGTACTAAGAGCAGCAGTTTCCATGGAGGGAGCTCCTGAGACATGGGAGGGAAAGAGGCGATGCGGTCGCTACTAACGCTCTGGCTTTGCAAACTGTCCTTGTCTTTTCTCCCTTAACTATGAGATTCACAGACTTTATATGTATTTATAAATTTCAGAAAAAATATAAGAACTATAAGAGATTAGAAAAACTGAGTAAAAAATTTATCCATAAGCTCAAGACCCCTGGGAATTTTAACATGATTACTCCTATCTATATGCTATAGCCCGTTTGTGTTGTTTCATACAGTTTTTTTCCCCACACAGTTGTTATTTAAAGTTTTTTCCATTTTTTTTTCCTATTTGTGTTTTTCTCCAAGCTTCATCCTTGTTTTCCTACAACCTTTTCAACTACCATTTTTAATTTGCCCTTATCTGTGTGATGGTTGGTGATAAGCTGTAGGTTGCATACTTTTTCCCCTCTTATAAATAGTTTTTCCTTCTAGTATGTCCCATATCTCAAGAGAATCTCAGAAGTAGAATCATTGGATCAAAGGACACGAATGTTGTTAAGCTTTGCATTTTTAATATTTATTCAAAGATTGTAATTTTAATACCTTAGCATGGCTGCTCCTCAAAATAAACCCCTGTGTTGGGGATTATTAGCCTGGCCTCAAAAACATCATTAAAAAAAAAAGTCATCAAGTTTAATGACTGAAAGGAACCTTGGAGACCCCTAAGCCACTAAGATTTCTGAGTGCAAGATCTGCCTCACCCCTAGCTACCCCTCCCTGGATTCCTATGACTCAAGGCACAGGTGCTCAAATAACATTCATTGCATGTTGGATACTAGGTGAAAGAAAAACCACCTCATTGTCCAAATGAGAACACTCATTTAATGAGGGAGGCTTATTTAGGAGAGGTGGGTTGTTTCAGGACAACAGCAAGTTACCGATGACTGAACCAAGGCTACAAGCTAAACTATTGTGCCTTGCAACCTGGAGGAGCTGGATTATGAGTGCGCAGTCACTGGGCCACCAGATTTGAACAAGCCAAGCAGCAGTCCTCTGGAGTCCATAACTAGTGTTACAGTGCACCCCTTAATCTCACTTGCAAGCCCAGCTCCCAGGCAGGACAACATTCAGGTAGCCCAAAGCTGCCCAAAGCAGTGCTCGCATCTGAGCACAAATGCATTGTGGCTACAAAGTCTCCCGGTATAAAATGGCAACAACAATAATAATAGTGTCAACAATAATAATAATGGCCAAGAATTATTGCTTGCTTAGTATATGTCAGACTTTTAGCATACCTTCTTTCATTTCATCTTCACAGCCTCTCCCTGGGTAGATAGGTACTGTGACTAGCCACAATATGGAGACGAGAAAGACTGAAGCTAAGGGAAGTTAAATAACTTGCTCAAGGCCCTACGACATAGAGTAAAGCCAGTGTGAGTCCTTCCACTCTTGACTCCCCAAAACAATATGCTATGATGCAGTCAAGAGCAAGAGATTGAGAGTCAGACAGATTAGTATTCTGATTCTACCTTTTGCCAGCCACATGACTTTGGTCTTGTGATTTCTCGCTACAATTTTCCTATCTCTAAAATGGAGGTAGTAATAGCTACTCATGGCAGACGTTGTTTGTTGTCTCTTCAAAAGCCATTGCCTCCACATGGTACAGAACCTTCATGTATTCAAGTGGTAGGTAGGGTCCCAGATCTCAGGGAAGAAAGGTCCCCAATGAATCATGGGTGGTTTAACCCAGATAAAGTAAGAGCAGGCATGTTCTCCAGTCTTGGTAGGTGAAGTATACTGGGAACGGGTTTTCTTTCCAAATAAAAAGATAAAGCCCCTCAAGGAGGGAGCTTATTACTTTTATCCTTTTGTCCTGCCTGGGTCTTCGACATGTTACCTGGAGGTGCAGCAGCCATCTTGCAACCATGAGGTGATAGGCCAACAAACTGAGATGGTGGAGTTAAAAAGAGAAAAAGAAGGGAGCTGATGTAGCTCAAGTAGTTAAGTACCTGCTTCCCATGTACAAGGTCCTGGGTTCAACCCCCAGTGTCTCCTAAAAGAAAAAAGAGAAAGAGAGAGAGAGAGCCTGCATCTTTGACAGAATTGTTGAGCCTTTGCACCAGACTAAGAGAAGAGACTACCTCCAGACTTTTTTTTCAAAGATTTATTTTTTATTATTTCTCTCCCGCCCGCCCCCCCCCCCACCCCAGGTTGTCTGCTCTCTCTGTCCATTTGCTGTGTGTTCTTCTGTGACCGCTTCTATCCTTATCAGCAGTACTGGGAATCTGCGTTTCTTTTTGTTGCATCATCTTGTTGTGTCAGCTCTCCATGTGTGTGGTTCCATTCCTGGGCAGGCTGCACTTTCTTTTGCGCTGGGTGGCACTCCTTATGGGGCGCACTCCTTGCATGGGGCTCCCCTACACGGGGGACATCCCTGCGTGGCAGGGCACTCCTTGCGCGCATCAGCACTGTGCATGGGCCAGCTCCACACGGGTCAAGGAGGCCCGGGGTTTGAACCACGGACCTCCCATGTGGTAGGCGGACGCCCTATTCATTGGGCCAAGTCCGCTTCCCCAGACTTCTTGTTATATAAAATAATTCATATTTGTTTAAGCCAATTGCAGTTAGGTTGTGTCTTATTTGCTGCTGAATGTACTTCTGGTAGATATACAATTTTCCACCAAAGTGCAGTGTTGGTCAGCTTAGCATAATGGTTAAGAGTCCAAGTTCTGAAGTCAGATTTCCTGGGTTCTAAACTTGGCTCTGTCACTAACTCTCTGAGACTCAATAAATGTTCATAGCACATCGAGTATTGGATGAAGGATAATTGTAGTAGTGCTTTCCTCATATGATTGTTATAAGATTAAGTGAGTAAGTATTTTGTAAAATGATTAGAACATTGCCTGACACAGTAATTGACTATACACGTGCTTGTCAGAGCTCCTTTAAAAGTGGTCACTGCAGAGAGGCTTGCATTTACATCTTGGTCTCATCCTTGGGCCATTTGTAGAATTTAAGCAGAACCATGACTCTTGCACTGGTGAGTCTCATGGAGCATGAAACACCCCCTCAGTCTGTCTCAAAGCAGCCACCGTGGTGGTTTCTCTTTGACAGCAAAGACTGTGAAGAGAACACGGTCTTGTGAAGAAGTAGGGGTGTGACTTCCAAGTTGTGTCACGGAGTGAATGACCAAAATAACAGAACTTGCCTATGCAAATGGGGTTGGGTCCCCCTGGCAGCCCCTTTAGAAGGCTCTAGACTCTTCTGACCTCCTTTTTGAGAAGGGTCTTTCCATCCAGTGGCTTATTCTTTTGAACCCCCTCCTGTCTTTTCTGCAGGTGCGGCGGCAGTGCCTCTGTTCACAGCCCTTTCATGCAGGGAGCTCCAATGGCCCAGCCAGGGTGGGAGGGAACTGCTTTGATCTTGATCTCTCTCACTTTCTGCTACCCACAGTTCCACCCTCCATATCCATCAGATTTTAATTTTGGCCATGGCCAAGCACTTTTTGGAAATGTCTTGTCCACTGGGTGAAAGGATCTACTGCCAGGTGTGTCCCTCGGCCAATCCCGTGGACTCTTTCTTCAAAATACATCGGTTCTGCCCACTTCTCGGCATCTCTACCAATGGCAGTTCAGACAAGCCACCACGACCTTTGCCCGATGACTGCAGGGACTACCTGGCAGGTCTCTATCTTCTGTCCCTTCTGCTCAGCAGCCAGAGCCAGCCTTTTAAATGGTAGACCAGATCATGTGACCCTCCTGCTCAGAGCCCCTGGCAGCGGCCTCCCATCACTCAGAGAACGCAACCCGAAGTCCCCATGCGCTCTTCCCGAGCCCGAGCCCTCGCCAGCCCCTCCCTCCCGGCCAGTTCCCCTGCTTACCTCCCCCTGCACACTGGCCTTCTTCCTCTCGTTCCAACACGCCTGAGCATGGGCTGCCCCTGTGCCCTGTTCTTTCTCACCTCCTCACATCTTTCCTTAACTCTCCCCTTTCCTGCATCCCTCTTTCCCCACATACCTGCCAGGCTCATTTGCTCCTTTCCTTCAGTCCTCTGCTCCAATGTCCCCTCTCCAGAGAGGCCTTCTCTGGTCCCCTATTTCTGAAACAACTTCCCCACCCCTCATTTTCTGTCTGATCCGTCGTTCTGATGATGCGCTGCCATTATAACCCTATTTATTGCTTACATCCCCTACCAGAATGTCTGCCGATGAGGGAAGAGGCACTGTTCTCTTCCTCAGTGTATCTGCAGAAACCAGAACATTCTATAGTGGGTGCTCAGGGAACAGGTATTCAACCAGATAAAGCCATGTTGTGTTAGAAATAAGATGTGTCTAGCAAAGTTTTAAGGCTGATCTTTCTGGTGAACCTGGAATTTGGCCCTGAAACGACTTTCTGGAAAACTCCAGATAGGCTTTGAACCACTGATCCAAAGGTGCTCGGATCGGCGGTGTAACTTCCCAAAGTGACTGCTTTGGAATCGAACACGCATGTGACTGGATAAGTTCTTCTGCATTGGTTTAGAAATCCTCCTGGTCACTTTTCGTCAGCTTTTTCCCTTCCTTTGTACCCTGGCACCAAAAAAGCAATTCTAGTCAGACCGGGTTTCCCTTCTGTGGCGACTGAGAAACAGAATGCCCTTAAAAGGCGTGAGGTTCCTCACATTGAAAGGAGGGGTCAGCATCCTTTCCCCTGCCCAGGCTGGTGACCGCTTCAGCCTGTTCAGTTGAGGGGAAGAGAGGCCGTGTGGCTTCTGGGGCTGAGTCAGAAAAGGTCACCAGGCTTCCGCCTGGTGTTCTTGGGACCCCCGTTCTGGGGAAGCCCTGAGACTGCCCTGCTGAGGTGTCCATGCGGCTGCTCCGGCCACCTGCCCTGCCCAGCATCGCAGCAGCCACAGGAGCTGCCATCTTGGATGTCAAGTCCCGTAGTGTTTTGAGGTGACCACATCCAGCTGTGGGGGCAGGAGAACTGCCCGGGAAGACCCGCCCAGCCCAGCCCCTCCCAAACTCCTGACCCCCAAAGTCGTGAGCAGGATTAAACGATTGTTGTTCTACCACTAAATTTTGCAGTAATTTGTACTCAGGAACAGTAACCCCATCTAGTTCTTCCTACCTAGCCACTGGTCCATCTTGAGCAGATTCTTCTTTTTTTAAAATTTATTTATTTATTTATTTTAATTGTATTTTTTTTAAGATACATAGATCACAGAAAATGTTACATTAAAAAATATAAGAGGTTCCAACTTGAGCAGATTCTTTTAACACTCTGGCATCCGTCTTCTCCTCTGTAAGTTAGGAATGATAATATATGTTTATATGGTTGTTTGGAGCACAGGCAAATTTTGTTTAGAACTCAGCATGGATCCCAGCACACACTAAACTTCCTCCAGTCTAAGATGCCATCCTTTGTACAGCTCACCATTAATTGATGTACCACTAAGAATGAAGCAAGCCACTGGGTATAAGATACATACTTATTTTTGGATGTTAAAATTTGAAAAGTGTATTTTAGGGTCTTCAGTTTGAACCCAGACACAGAACAAGACCTGCAACATTTGAGATTGTAAGGAAAGAGAGAAGAGTTTAAAGCAGATGTTCCTTCCATTGACATCTCCAACCTGTCATCCCATTTCACAAAATAAAATACAGAAATCAATAGAGACACCATCGTGGTCCAGGAAGAAAGTGAGTTCCTTGGGCAGCTGTCAAGTAGTCGGAATCCAAATGACAGCTCATCACAGTTACTTAGCAGAAAGGTCCTTTGTGAGAGGGGTGAAGTAAGATCTCTAAATCTGACTGTGAACTGTTGAGTTTTTTTGTTTGTTTGTTTTTTAAATTAAATTGTCTTTTTAATAAGGTACATAGATCCCAAAAAATATTACGTCAAAAAATATGAGGTTCCCACATACCCTACACCCCACCCCTCCACTCCTCCCACATCAACGACCTCTTTCATCATTGTGGCACATGCATTGCATTTGGTGAATACATTCTGGAGCACTGCTGCACCACATGGATTATAGTTTACATTGTAGTTTACGCTCTCTCCCAGTCCATTCAGTGGGTTACAGCAGGATATATAACGTCCAGCATTATCCATACAATATCATTTAGGACAACTCCAAGTCCCGAAAATGCCCCCACATCTCATCTCTTCTTCTCTCTCCCTGCCCTCAGCAACTACTGTGGCCACTTTCTCCAGATCCATGCTACAGCAGTTTCTTCCATTACTAGCCACAATAGTTGTATAGTAGAATACCAGGAAGTCCACTCTAATCCATACTTTATTCCTCCATCCTGTGGACCCCAGATTCGTGATGTCCATTCCACCTCTATATCGAGAGGGGGCTTAGATCCCACATGGTTGATGGATGAGATTCTCCTGCTTGGAGTTGTAGGCACGCTCGGTTCCCTGGTGTAGTGATTGACCATCTTCACCTCCCTTTTTGCTTACCTGTGCAAGTCCAACAAACTACAGAGTAGGAGCAGCAACTCTGCTGAGGCTCAGGGCCCAGCTGGCACATGGCCAGCCCAGAGATTGAAGTCTCCTGGGTATATACCAACCTCAGCACCAACCACAAGTTCAGTAAAAGTGACAGAAGAGGCATGTGTAGAAAGGTCACATCTGAATCCATCTCCGTCACACTGGGGAGCACAAATTCCAAAGTAGGGCTCACTGACAAGGCACTGAACTCCAGAGCCATTGAGTTGTTTTTAGTGCAAGCTCATCTCCAGTAATAGTAATGGAGCCAAGCTCCATTTTTCTTTTGTTTTTGAGCCTTTCCTTTTTCAGGACAATAACTCGTAGTTCCTTGAGAGATGACAGCCAGTAGGCAGAAGGGTCTGTGCACATGAGGAAGTCAGAGGAGCACAGCCAGTGAAGAGGAAAAATGAGGGAACATCAGAACCCCGGCAGGCTTGATGCTAAGCCTCTACATGGAGGGCCCTGTTTCGTCAGTGCAGCTGCCCAGATCTTTGTCCTCATTTGACACAGGACCCCTGGGACAGAGAGGTTAAGTCTCTTGCCCAAAGCCACGTAGATTTATTGTGTCAACTTAGTCCATCCAGACACCAGAGTCTCTGCTTTACCCACAGTGCTGTTCTGCACTGCCCAGGATGTTTGTAAAGACATGGAAATGCATTCACTGGAGACCTGGCTGGCCCAGGACTCTCACTACAGCTGCCACCTAAACATTCAGTTCCTCTTAATACATCCTTGCCTCGGCCAGTTTAAGTTCTTCCATGAGTGAGACCCTTCTCACCTTATCCTCCTGGTGAATCAAAAGCATCCTTCAGGCCCACGGGAGAATTCCTGAGTGCTGTCAGCTCCCAGCATGTTGGCCCTGGGGCAGCAGGGCCAGCCCTGCCCTCCTGCTAGTGTCCTTGAGGGCTTCTGTCAGT
The DNA here is from genome assembly GCF_030445035.2 of Dasypus novemcinctus. Taxonomy (NCBI): domain Eukaryota; kingdom Metazoa; phylum Chordata; class Mammalia; order Cingulata; family Dasypodidae; genus Dasypus; species Dasypus novemcinctus. The sequence continues at coordinate 91,449,547 of NC_080686.1, forward strand.
CACTCCTATTAGACTGGAAGTTTCTTGAGGCTTGGGAGGTAGACTGAGTTTGAATCCCACCTGTGAGACTTAACAGCTTATATCCTTGGGCATGCTTCTTAACTTTGCTGCACTTTAATTTTCTTATCTACAAATTGGTATTCACCTTAGTGTTTCACTCCTGAATTGTCAAGAAAATCAAGGGTTTACTTAGATCACATGGGAAGTTCTCAGTAAACATTGTCGTCTGTTACTACATGGGAGGCACTTGCTAACTGTCTCCAGGCATTGTCTCTTCTGGCCCCTACAAGGCCCTCTGAGGGAGGTTCTTTTACTACCTTCACCCTTTTACAGATGAGGATGCTGATGCAGCTAGGATGGGACAAACCTGGTACCCAGTCTTTCTTTTTTCAACTCTCTTCCCTTGCACGGCATGGGTCTGAGGAAGTTTGTTCTGCGCTGTCCTTGTCAGGTGTGCTCTGAGGAAGGTCTTAAATTTCAACTCATTCTTGTCTAAGTGGTCTTTAACCTGATTTGTAGGAAAATGATGCTTCAACAGGCTTTGTCCCAGTAAAATGAGGCTGTTGTTATTGACACATGCACACGCTCACCAGTAACAGGTTTCTCTACCTTCTGCTTTTTATGGCAGGTGGATCATCAACAGCGCAATTGCCCATTTATGTAATGAACTAAAACATGGCTCAGATTATCGACCTTGAAAAGCTCATGGGAACTCTTAAGTAAAATTTAGATCCCTTTTCATCCCCCAGTCCACAGGACATAGACTTGCACCGCCCTGCCACTTACCTTGACTGGCTCACGTGTTGGAGTTTCTTTCTGGTTTCCTCTGTTGCTGCTAGCCAGAAAACCCTCTACTAGGGCAGGTGGAGGGGAACAGGCATTCCTGATGAGCCCCCTTCATTTTTCTTTCCCTCAAGGGCTGTCAGTTAGGTTCCTTAAACAAAAGTAACGTGATTTTAGTTTCCAGAGAACATTCTAGATAGAGCAAGATCCATCCCCAAAACAAGCCCTTACCCTACACCTAGAAGATTGGGGCTCCCCAGGGTGGAGTGTGGGGTAGGGGCACATCTTTAGCCACACAGTAGGGCTCTTCCTGCTCAGTGTGGATTTGGTGAACCCCCGGCGATCCGAGGCGGCTTCAGGGTAAATCCATCGTCCTGGCTCTCTGAGCAGACAGTGAATGACAGGCTCCGAAGGACAGCCAGGCTTTGAGGGTGGCCAGACTTCATGTTAGCAGCAGCAGAGGGGTCAAGGCTGTGGCGGAGAGACGGCAGGGCAAGGGGTGGGAGGGGCAACTAATATTTCTTGAAGGCTTACTATGTGCCAAGCAATATTTGGGGATTTATCTGGGTATCTCACTATTGCTAACTTCTAATTTAATTCCATTGCCATCAGCAAAGATGCTCTGTACAATTTTGGTCCTTTGAAATTTATTGAGACTTATTTTATGGCTCACCATATGGTCTTTCTTGGTGCATGTTGCATGTGCACTTGAAAAGAATGTGTACTCTGCAGTTCTGGGGTGGAGTGTTCTATAAATATTAATTAGGTCAAGTTGCTTGGGTGGTTGATAGTATTATTCAAATTTTGTATTCCCTTACTGATTGTTTCCCTGTGTTCCATCTTTTTCTGAGAGAAGGCAAGTTCTTTATCTCATTTAATCTGTTGGTGCTCCTGTGATGGAGCTATCAGATGACTAGGTTGTGGACCAAGAAACTGAATTGAAGGGAGGTTAAATATTTTATCCCCAGTTCTGCAACTAATGAGTGGCAGAGCTGAGACACTCACCCAGGACTGTGGGATCACAGACTTTTTATTACATTACAGTGTCCAAGTAGCAGATGAACTCCTTGTCTAAGAGGAGGGGGTAGGGGGTAGGGGTGGTCTGTATATGTTCACACTTATAGTCTCAAGCAGAGCTAGACCAGGGCTTGGCAACCTATGGCCCTCAGGCCAAATTTTCTCTGCTGCCTGTTTTAGTAAATAAAGTTTTATTGGAACGCAGCCCCATTAGATTACATCATGTCTATGGCTGTTTTGACTCCCTGATCGCAGGATTGGGTAGTTGAAACAAATGGTGTGGCCCGCAAAGTCTAAAATATTTACAGTCAGTCCCTTTACAGAAAAAGTTTGCAAACCCCTAATAGGGACTCCTGGAAAAGGATTAGCCAACATGCACTCTGGTAGGTGGGGCATATCCAGATGTGGAGAAAAATTTAAGTCAAAACTTTAAAAATGAACTAAATTACAAACCTTCAGAAAGTATTTTCCGTAAGGCAAGGCTTTTTCTTTTCTCTTGTATTCTACTCCCCACCTTTTTTTTTTTTCTTTCCTCTTTTTTTTGTTGCCCTTGTTCACTGATATATCCCCAGTGCATAGAACAGTGTCAGGCCATCAGTAAATATTTGTTGAACGAGTTAGTGGAATCTATGGGTAACAATTGGAATAACTGCTTTCTAAGACCCTGAAAACAATTGAGCAGTTTTGAGCCTTGAAATCGAGCAAAGGGACCAAGCTGGGTAAGCATCGAGGCAAAGAAGACAGCAGAGAAGAAAAGAAAAGGGAGCAAGGGCAGCAGAAGGAGACACAGGTTAATTCTGGAAGGAAAGAGAAGCAAGGAGTGTGGAGGGTGAGACTGGAGCCTTGGGGCATCTGACTCTGTACCTAGTGGAGTCCATGGGCTAGAATTCTGCAGGTGACTTTGTACTCACCAACAAACCCAGTTTCTGCCTCTGAAAGTGAGAAAAATAATCTTTTCCAGTGAATGTAAGTTTGTGAAAGTCCCAATACTCGGCCTTGGTATGATGTAGCTGTTTAAGAAAAGCTGTTCAGTCATCCATTGCCATGATACCCAAATCAATCTCCAGCAAGGGGCAGTCTTGCTAGTCGTGGCACAGTCTTCACTCTGCAGTGTGCCCAGTTGGAGGGGAAAGGGTAGAAGTCCATGTGGGTGAGAGGGCACGGCCAGGCTCTGTTCCCAGAAGGCAGATGCTATGCCACATGGCCCAAGTAAGAAGAAAAGGCCAAGACTTTCAAACAGAGCTCTGAAGCCAGAAAGAAAAAAAAAAGTCCAGGGATTGCTGGAGGTGAGAAATGTTACCTGTGGATGTGAGGGGAAACCGTGTGCATTCAAACCCTTCCTTCCCAGCCACCCCTCTCTTCTCTTCATGCAGTCAGCAAATATTTCTCAGAACCCTGCTTCTCCTAGTTGCTCCTTTAGGTGCTGGGGATGCAAGGATGCCCCATTCAACATTGCCCCTGCTTTCCCAGAATTTGCAGGCCACCTGGGAATACAGATAAACCCACTTAGGCAGAGAAGGGTGAGGGCCACGACCAGCAAAGCATGTGTGTGTCAGAATCAAGTCATTCCTTGTTTCTCCCTCTTTTTCTCTGTTAGACTCAGCTGTAGACAAACCACAAGGAAGCTGAGAAGGCAGTGTCGTCCTACTGTAAACCTACTAGAAACCTGTAGACAGTAATTTCATGGAGGACATGGGACTAGAGGGCTTCGTAGCAGTTTTTGTGGGTCATGGTACCGTTTGGTAAATGGAATAATGCTTCCAAGATGCATGGGGTAGTACTCCAGATCACAAAGGAAAACAATCATGTGGACACCCAGTTCTGTGCATGGACCCACTGTGTGGGAGGGGGCCTCGAGGCTGACGGGTTTGAGAAGAGATAGGAAGCAGACCCAGAGAAGTCTTTCCGGAGATGGGTAATTCCATATTTATAGAATTGGTTACTTCCAAGGAGGGCCCTGACAGGAGGTTTTCCTTCCAAACAGATTTAGGCAGCTCCTTCAAAATCTTCACTTGCCTTTTCTGAGCTCCCGGTTTCTTTTTTCTCTCACCTACTTCAGAGAAGAGCCAAATTGACTTGGCTGAATTTTCCACCTCTTTTATTTCCCTTGTTGGGTAAAGCCTGACTTCGCTGAGGGTGTAGATGAAAGCCTGGACTGGGTGGTCAGAGAGGGTGTTTCATTGGAAGTCTTTGGGCTCACTTGTTAGGTTTTAGAAACTTGTTTGGAAGATCACCAAACTAGGAATGCAGGCCATAAGGATGGGATGACACTTTCCTGGGAGTTGAGGAGAAGCCTGAGGTTTAGGGAGGACCCATGCCGTGGCAGAGGCAGTGGGCTCTGTGAGAGCAACCACCAGGTATGGAGGAAGTACTTATATCTCCCAATCTCATTATGACCCTAGAACCTGGGCATCCCCATTTTACCCATGACTCAACAGACACTCAGAGTGATGAATCCAAGGTCACCCTGAGAGAAGCAGTAGAGCCACGCTCTGATTCCGCATGATCTTGAAAGCTGAGCTCTTGGTTGTTTTTCACTGCCACATGCCCAGCTGCCTCCCCACAGCATGGAGGTCAGGGTCACCACTTAAGGTATCGGGTGGCCTGGGTTCAGATTCCAGCTCCCCTATTGAAAATCTCACAACTCAAGGTGAGATCCCGGTCCTCAGCTTCCTCATCTACCAAATGGGGATGGCTTTAGCCCCTTCCTCGGGCCTCGTCCTGCTGGTTAGAGTGTGTAGAGCTCAAAGCACACGCGCCTGCGGTGGAAGGGCTCCAGAAGCGCTATTCGCCGTCATGATTATTAGCCCAGCTGGACAGGGAGGAAGGTTAGGGGGTCCCTGGGGGGTGATCCCTGCTGTTTACTCCGCCGACCGTCCCTTCCTGGCAGGCGCTCCTGAGCTTGTTTTTCTGGTACGAAGGTTGCCCTGGTGTTCGGGAGTGACCCTGCAGGGCTGAGATGATTATACAACTCCGCAAGGCGAGCCAGAGCCAGCGCGCGCCCCGGCGGCTGCTGAGCTCCGCTGCCACCCACTCCGCACGCTGCAGTCTTGCTCGGGCAAAGCCTGACCTTCGTCCTGAACTGTCCTCCGGTCCCCATGCCACCCTGCACGCTTGTTCAGCCACCCGCTCCCTGACTTGCCCTTTCTTTTCTCATCTGGGGAGCTCACAAGGGCTCCAGGGCTCCAGGGCCGTGGTTTTCCCTGCCTCTGTTTCTCCTTCCTCCTACTCGCTGCCTTTCCATTCCCCAGTGGTGGTGCATCTTGGGCAGCGGGTGGGCACAGGAAGCATCTTTTTGAGGGGTGCTAGAACAAGGCTCAGGGTTTAAAGTCTGGCTGCGTCTCCACGACGACTGCTCTGAACCTAAGGCTCCTGTCTGCAAAGCCCCTCTTTCTCCCCGAGTATTGAGAATGAAATGGGCTAGCCCGTGGGAAGAGCCGAGCTCTCCACCGTGAGCTCTCCACACGTGCAGCTGTGGTCTGGCAGCCCTGGGAGGACCCACGGCCTGCCTTCCAGGGAGGCCTCGTGGCCTTGGGGCTCGGTTTCCCATTGTCCCGTGGGGTGCCTAAGGGCTGTCCCTCTGAGTTTGTGAGGATCAGGATATGACAGGAGTTTGAAAAGGCCCAGGCCCCAAGGGGTCAGGGATCGGCCTGAGCCCCCCTCTGCCCTCAGCCTGTGCCTGTGTCTCCCTGGATGGGGTGGGGGCAAGGGCTCAGCCGAACCTCGTGGCACTAGGGAGGCAGCGAACAGCCTCCGTGCTGTGTCTGATTTTCTTTTTCTTCCCTTTTCCCACAGCTCCTTCTGGAACCTTCAGAAACTCCCCCACCTTGAGCTCCCAACGTGACGCCCAGGCCTTTGCTTACTCGTCACACCAGAGCAGACCAGACAGACCTAAAAGGCCCCAGCCCTGAGCCCACCCCTCCCTCTGGCCGGCCCAGCCCGCCTCCATGTGCTCCTAGTAACTGTTGTACCACCGTGAAGCCCTGCCCTCCCCACAGCCCCCCATCCCCTGCTGTTTCTTCCCAGGTGCCCCAGCTCTCCTGGTTGAAAGGCTGCTGCACTCCCCACCCAGCCCAGATGCTTCATCCACTGAGCTGCTCCCATTAGTCACATCTGGAAAAACAGATTTTTTTTTTCTCAATTCTAATATCTGCCACATACATGCCGCTCTGTCTCTTTCTCTTTCTCGACCTTTTCATTGTCTGTATTGTAATTACTTGTGCCCATGTTCGTTAAGGAAAAATTCTCTTGCCTAAGCAGTTGAGAAAATGGATCAGGCATGGGCTTCTCACCACACCTCCATTCTTTCACCCATAGAACGGGGATAATCATTTTTACTAGCCAGCCCTCTTAAGGTGATTGGAAGGCTTGAAAGAGGCTCTTGGCTTTCTGAATGCCTCCCACGTCTGGCTCTGCTCATTTGAAAGGCTCAGGGAAGGAATAAATGCATGCAGCATGAATGAAGGCCTTTCTCGTGCTACCTGAAGTTATCAAGAAAGGACATGCTTTTGCTTCCATCCACACTGTCCCTAGAAATGCTAAGTGCATGGCATGACATCCACGGATGTAAACCTGGCTCTGGGTTAGAGTCCCAGATTGGCCACTTAAGCAGCCACATGGGCTGGGCACATACCTGCCTGCCCTGCAGTATCAGCATCAGGGATGGGCCAGCAAACTATGCCCTGCAGCTAAACCCGGCCTGCCACCTGCTTTTGGACAGCCCTCAAGGATGGTTTTCACATTTTTAAATGGTCGAGAAAAAAAAAATCAAAGGACACATAATGTTTCATGATAAGTGATAATTACATGAGATTCAAACTTCAGTCCATAAATAAAGTTTTGTTAGGGCACAGCCATATTCACTCCATTTACGTATAGTCTATAGCCGCCTTCGCTCTAAAATGGCAGAGTTGAGTAGCTGCAACCAAGACTGCATGGGCCACAAAACCACAAATACTTATTACCTGGCCCCTACCAAGAAGGTCCCCGGGCCCTTGAGATAGGAGCGGCGATGGGCGCCTTCCCCATTGCGTGTGCTGCAATGGCAGCTGAGTGCCTGGCACCCAGTGGATACTCAAGAAACGTCCTTTCTCCCTCTCTTTCCCTCCCTGTGTTCTTCCCATCCACAGAGGGCTCTTTTTAAAAAAAAAAGATTTATTTTATTTATTTCTCTCCTCCTCCCTCCCCCCCCCCAGTTGTCTGCTCTCTGCGTCCATTCGCTGTGTGTTCCTTTGTGACTGCTTCTATCCTTATTAGCAGCACCGGGAATCTGTGTTTCTTTTTGTTGCGTCATCTTGTTGTGTCAGCTCTCCGTGCGTGCAGCGCCATTCTTGGGCAGGCTGCACTTTCTTTCACACAGGGCAGCTCTCCTTATGGGGCCCACTCCTTGCACGTGGGCTCCCCTACAAGGGGGACACCCCTGCGTGGCATGGCACTCCTTGTGCGCATCAGCACTGCGCATGGGCCAGCTCCACATGTGCAGGATCCAGGCCTCAGAAAAGCAGGTGGCAGGCAGACGGCAGCACAGACTTGGCCTTCACACAGCAGGACTATGTTGGGCAGCCCCGTCTCCCTAAATCTGGGCCTCCCGGGTCTGCAGTCTTTGGGGCTGCTGTGCCAGCCAGGGCTGTAGAGCCCGCGTCCTCGGGGACATCTGAGTCCCGGATATAGAGGGGCACAGATCCGTAGGACAGCTCGGAGGAGCAGGTTCTCCGGAATTTCATGGAGCTTGGGCACCTCCCACCTGTGTTTTTTCCCTTTGAGAATTTAAACTCAGGCCACTGCTGCACAGGAGGGACCCATGGGGGCAGTTCGGCTGGGCCGAGGCGTGGGGGGCAGCCGCTGGGCTGGCAAGCTCGGCTCTCAATTCTGTTCTGAGAGATGATGTGGAATGGTGGACAGCACTGGGATTTGGAGTCTGGTATGGATCTCAACTCTGTATCGTGCAGGGTCTGGGCTGTTCCCTCCCTGTGCCTCTCTTCATCTGCAAAATGGGCACAGCACTTTCTCCCAGAGGGCGTGTCAAGCTTTCTCACCAGGGAGGCTCAGCAGCTAAGGCTTAATTTTCTTAAGCCCCCATGCCTAGGACAGTGCCTGACCTGTGGCAAGCACTCCGCAAAGATCTGTTCTTAAAAGGGCATAGAACCTGTGGCACCTCGGGTACGCGATTTTTTGATGTGTCTGTAGTAAATGAAAAATTAGAAGGTAATATAAAGGATAAAGCACTAAACACTTAGATTGCTCAGCAGTCTTGGGGAAGCACCATTGTCAGTGGCCCCAGGAAGCCTTCACGGTGGTTCCCAGGAGGCTGTGACAGCCTCAAGTCCGAGCTCTGGGGGGCAGAACTTCCAGGCCCTCCACAGGTGTCCTGTCCCAGAGCCATCACCCTGGCCTCCTCCACCAGGCTGGATGCCTACAGCAGTCACCGCCTCCCCGATCGTCGGTTCCACCTCCCCATGTCCAGGCCACTGGAGTGGTACAGGAGGGGCTTGTAGTGGGCGATCTCTCTCCTTTGCACCCCTTTTTGGCAGCCCTCAGGAAGACCTCAAAGACGTGTTTTTTTTTTTTGCTAGACTTTATTTTGAGTACAGATTTAGGTTTTTAGAAGAGCTGCCTGGAAAGTGGGGAATTCCCATGGACCCCCTCTCCTCCACCCCCATCCCCTTGCACGCCATCGTCTGTATTAGTAGCATCTCGTGTCAGTGTGGTGATTTGTTACAATCGATGAACCCATCATGACACATTATTATTGTCTCGCGCTCACAGCTTGCATTAGGGCTCACTCTCTGGGTGGCACAATTCCGTGGACTTGGACAAATGGGTGACGCCATGTATCCACTATTACGGTATCATACAGAATGGTATCGTATGGAATACTTTCCACTGCCCTAAAAATGCCCCATGTCCTCCTGTTCACCCCTTCCTTCCACCCCCCTGCCCCCCTTGGCCCCTGGGTGCCACTGGACTTTTTACTCTCTTTAGTTTGCAAGGACAGTTTTCATTACACCATCCCTTCCTGCCTGCCATTGGCCCCGATTGAGCACCTCTGGAGTGGTGCTTTCTGTTTGCAAAGTAAAAATTCCACCTTTGCTTGTCTGTGACAGTCCTCTCCAGCCAGCTGTCTGCGACACTTATGCTGAGTGATTCCTGGGAAAGACTGGTTGAGCCACTGTGCCAGAGGCTGCTAGTTGATATCTCTGTGGGCATTTTTCCTTTCATCTTTAGTAAAAGAACCTTTGATTTTTGACTGGGCATGTATCTGCCAGAGGAAAGATGAAATTTCCCAGCCTCTCCTGCAGCTGCATATGGCCATGTGTCTAGTTCCTCATTGATGGAATATAAGCCCAAATGTCCTGAGTGAGTTCCTTGAAGAGTATCTAAGAAGAGAGAGGGAGGGAGCACCCCATCCTTGTTCCTGCTGGCTGGATTGTGGAAGTGATGGCCGGTACTTACGCAGTCATGTTGACCCATGAGCTGAAGCCGCATTCTGAGACTGGAGAGCAAACAAGATCGAGGGATCCCAGAAACCATGCTCCCTACTAGTTCCCTGCTAGTCCTGAACTGCCTCCTTCTAGTCTTCATGTGAATGACAGCAAAGTACATTTCTATCTTGTTTGGCAGCCAAACCTAATATTTACGAATACAACTACCTTTATCACTGTATGTATAAAGCCAGAAGCCCTACTGCCGCTTTATTCAAGGATCATTTGCCTTTTGGGGCCACGATTTGTGCTAAGCTCCAGAGAGGCAAAGACAAAAATGTTTCCTACTTCCCAGTGAATGAATGGACTTCTAAATGGGAACGGCAGACATGAACTAAGATTAGAGTCACTTAAGATAATCCATCACCAACCTAATTATTGTGCCTGGTGCAGTAGATAAGAACAAAAACCCCACATATGCCAGGAGTCCCTTGTTCTCTTTTTGGACGTGTAAGCCCCTTCTCCAGGGGCTGTTCGAATCTTTTCTCGACTTGCTGTAAAAGCAGGCTTTGATGCAGTCCACCACTTCTCCTTCTGGAAACACTTCCCTCACTTGGCTTCTAGGACCTCTCTCAGTGGCCACTTTTCTCAGGCCCCTTTGCTCAGTTAGCCTCCGCTTCTTGACCTTAAATTTGCCTCGAGGGCTTGATCTTTAGATCTCTTCTCTTTCTGTCTCCACACATCTCCTCGGAGAGCTCCTTCAGCCTTCTGGATGTCTCCCAAATGTTCCCTCCCTCTGGCCTCCGTCCTGGTAAGTCCAGCTGCCTCCTCCGCATCTCCACTCATCATCACACCCTTCTGACCTTGCCCCCAAGCCTCACATCCCCCGCTTTTGTGGTCTCCTCTATCTTCGTTAATGGCAACTTCATCTTTTTTCAGTTACTCAGGCTGCAACCTTGGAGTTGGCGCTGACCCCTTATATCCAATCCATCAGTAGAACACATCCAGCATATGACCTCCTCTCGCCTCTGCTGCCACAACCTGGTCCAAGCCACCACTGTTTTTTTTTTTTGCCTGATTATGGCAACAGCCTCTGCACTGGTCCCCCTACCTCTGTCCTTGCCCTTCGACAGTCTAATCTCAATGCAACCTCAACCTGCACTGGAAGCCAGAGCACATAACCTCTGCTTCAAGACCCTCAGAGGTTCCAGAGTAAAAGCCACGGGTCCGGCAGCGGTGGCCGAGGCCCATGTGACCGGGCCCTGCTGCCTCTGGGTCTCGTGTCCTCTTCTTCCCATCTCACCCACCCACCCCACGATTCTGGCCTCCCTGCCATTTCTCTCGCTCCAGGCACACCTCTGCCTTGGGCGCTCTGCCCCCACTGCCCCTTCTGTCCTCACGACTGCTCTCTCCCGTCTTTGCTCATGAACAGGGCTTCCCTGACCACCGTCCTTGACGTTCAGGCACCTTTCTCGGTGAGCTCTCCTCATTCCCTTTCCTAATTTGCTTTTCCCCCCTTGCTCTGCATGCCTTCTAATGTGGCCTGCACTTGTGACTTGGTTCATTAGTTCTCTGCACCCACTGGAGTGTAGGCCCAGGAAGGCAGGACCTTCTGCCTTCTCTGTGACACGGCAGGCACTCTGTAAATATCTCTGAATGAATGAATGACCTCATGTCACCAACAGCCTGCAGAGGAAGTGAGCCTCTACTCCGAGCACAGATCTTCCGTTTTCTGCTATTTAGGCAGCGAACGTGCCGTGTTCGCTGCGGGGAAGGACACGGCTTATTTAACTGGCTGCCCATTGGAGTGCACTCGGCGACCGTGCGGTCCCAGGACACCTTCCACTTCTGGCTTTCCAGAGCAGAGGCCGCATCATTGCCAGAAAGTCTCTGCCTCACCTGTGGCTCTCCGGAGTGGCAGGCAGGTCACAGGTTGAGGGCAGCAGACTGTGGAAAGGCCGCGCGGCCTCGACCCGCTGCCGGTAGATCGGCCTCTCCGAGGCCCGCTCCGGCCTGAGCTGGAAGAGGCGTGCCTTTCTCAGCGCGTTCAAAGCTGGTGAATTCCCCAGCAGCCCCTGCTGGGTCCGTGGGCCCAGAAAGAGCCACTCCTGCCCACCTCCCGCCGCACCTCGGCTTCTCTCCCTCTCCCTCGTGGTGCTCCAGACAGGCTGGCTTTCACGTGTCCCAGCTCAGGGTCCGCGGGTCCCCTGCCCGTGTCATCCCCCTTATCCCTGAAGAGGCTTTCCTTGACTCCCCACCTCGTTGTACTCCTTCACCCTTTGTCTATGCGGGGCTTACCTTTATCTCTGGAAATCACCCCCCAGCTCACGTAAGCCCCCTGCCCCATTCACGCTGCCTCAGGCTCTAGCAAGGTGCCCCCGCCCCCCACTGCTGGGCCAGTGATAAATAGTTGTTAAATGAATGTGATGCAGCCCAGGGGAGAACCTTCTGGACTTGAAGTTTCCTTTTCCTTTATCTGAGCCTGCCGTTTCATATGATCCTCGGTCAGAAGGCTGCCCAGGGTGTTTCCCCTGGAAATCCTTCAAGGTGCAGTTATTCAAATTGAGCCACCCGGCTCCTGTCACCCTGCAGTTGCAGTTGACATGAGAGAGATGTGAGAATCGCTGAGGACTTTCCCAGCTGGGGTCCATTCTTACTAAGTTTAACCTGAACTTGCTTTTCTGCTAAGAACATGAACCAGAAATGAGTTTGACCGAGTGGTCAACAAGACCTGAAATAGAAAAGAATCTCTAAAAATACCACTTTTCTCACACATGTCGTCTTCCTCAACTTCCTCCCCACTCCCCCCCCCACCCCCCCAGGCTTGGTCCCCATTTCCAGGACCCCCCAGTCTTGTCTCCTGGGTCATGCTGAGTAGGTGGTCCTATTTCAGACCTCTCCAAATTCTGCTGTATTTCCCCCGCTTGGCTTTTAGACAGAGCTGCCCATTCCCGTAGGTGCTTCAAGCACTTCTAGAATTGACATCTCCCCTGTGAATGTGGTATGTAGGTTTGGCCTCTGAGGTATTGAGAGTCGCCTTTTTTTTTTTTTTAGTTTATGAATTAAGCAAGCACATGACCTTTAGTACATACCCACTATGTGCCAGCTTTTACTAGACACTTTTTCTCTGCAGCCCATTTTTCACTCAATTGGTTCCACTAATCTGTGATCACTGTGAAGTGATCCAAGCGATCATTTCAGATCTGTTTTACTGAAGAGGAAACTGAAGCTCAGAGAGATCAAGTGATTTGCTTAAGGTCACACGGCCAGTAAGGGGTACAGCTATTTTCAAAGTTAGGTCTGTCTGACTCAAAGCCAGTGTTCCTTTCCATAAATTTTATAAACAGAAAGGGCCACCCTAAACAGAAATTGCTGTATTAGTAGCCAGCTTTATTTTCTAGGGATTCAGGCTGTGCCTGGGACTGCAGGGCCAGTGGTTATCCAGCAGCCTGTTGGGAGACGTTCTGGCTGTGGGATTATAGACCCAGGGGCCCCGGGTACATCCTTTACTTGTAACCACACTGGCCTGGTAGGTGTCTGCTCCCAGGGCTACTTTCTGGCTTGCTGCTTCCTACCACCAGCCTCAGTTTCCCCAGCTGTAAAATGGGGGGTCTGAATTGATCTCCCCACTGCCATCCTGCCTGAGAACGAAGAATTCTAGTATCTTGGGGCTACAGCTACAAATTCCTCCATACCCTTCAAACTGAAGCCTGCCACTCAAATCTAGAACTGTGGCCTCGTCAGAACATCTCAAGCAGAGCCTGTCCCTCTACCAGAGGCGCCCCCTTCCCTGCCCCTCCTCATCCACCCAGCCTACCTCCTCCTCTGAGTCCATCCTGGCTGGGGGGTTCTGGCAGGTTCCTTTACCTCTCTGAGCTGCCGTCTCCTCCTCTCCAAAATGAGTTAAAGTGAGTGGGAAGACCCCACCTCCTAGGCTTACTATGAGAATAAGTCAATTGTTCACTTTCTAGGCCCCTTGCAGGGTGCAGAATGCCTGTTCCCAAAGTGCAGATCCCAGAGCTAGGCCTGTGGGTTCAAATCTTCGCCCTGCCACTTACCTGCCTACCAGCTGTGTGGCTTTTAGCAAATTGCTTTACCTCTCTGTGCCTCCACTTCTCCGATGAAGTGGGTACAGTACCTCTCTACCTGTAGGGTTGTTATGAGAGTTAAATAAGTTGTAAAGCATATGAAAGAGTATAGGGCATGGAGCAAGTGCTGTGTAAGAGTTAGGGATTATTGTTAGATCACTCAGTCCTTAAATCAGCCCGAGGAAGGGGGAGAGGTTATGATTCCCATTTCATAGGCGGGAGCCTGGGTCTTGGTGAAGATTAATACCTTGGCCAAGGGCAGAGGGCCAGGCCTTGGATGCAAGTCTCACAAGTCAAGGGCAGTCTCTTACCCGTCATTTATTCTGGCTGCCAGAAATGAGGAAGCACAGCTTCCTGGGGGGCGGGAGTGGGGTAGGGTTGGGGGGGTGGTGCTTTGTAAGGGACAAGAGCTTCATCGTTTTATCTTTGAATTTGTGCTTTGTAAGTGAAGTCCAGCCTCCCCAGGAAGTGCTCCCTGCTGCCTGCTGCCCAGCCCTGCCCAGCAAGGGCTTCTGCCCTTGGCCCCTGGCAGGGGCCTGGGCTCAGAGGCGGGGAGGGGGAGGGTCCGGCCCTGCCTGCCCCCTTGAGCGGCAGGGCCCTGGGTGCCTGGCAGTTCTGCCCAAGGGTCGAGGAGTTCATTAGCAAACAACTGCGGGACAGATTCAGAGAGAAACCACAGAAGAAAGGACAAAGCTTTTTCCTCTTCTTCACAAAGGGGCCCTGGGCCCTGCTAATTATGCGACCAGGCCCCGGTGGGGGTAAAATGATCCTTCCCATCCCCTTCAGGAGAAGAGAGGTACTTATTCTGAGGTCAGTGATTCAGGGCAGTTTGTTCTGGGTTTTGATTCACAGGTAGAGACCAAGTCTTTCAGGGAAGGCCACGAAGCTGGCGCTTCTGAGATGGACTCCCAAAGCTTCCTAAGGCCTTTGTAAGGTTTCATGTCCAAAATATGGGCCATTTCCCAACCGGTGGCCCTGCTGGCAGTGAATGATAGGGAAATCTTATTGTTTCCCCTCATCTTCTGGTGCTGTAATCCTCAGGTGCAGAGTGTTCTCTTTAAAAGATGCTGCGGCAATTACTTTATGCAAATGTGGGCCTCTCTGTGGCCGGCAAGGCTGGAGCCAGGCCACGGAGCTTGGGCAGGCGGCCACGTGGTGCCACTAGGGAGGGCCACGAGCGAGGCCCTGCCTGGGGGGCTCAGCAACTCTCCGCTACTGTCTTCAGGGCTCCTGGGGGAAGACTCAGCATCCAGGCAGGGCAGAGCCGAGCCTCAGTATGGTGCAAGAGGGCTGGCTCCTCATTGGGTCCAGTGCAAACTCCAGCACATCGTGAGGATGGAGCATTCTGGAAAGAGTGAAGGATGGGGGAGAAGTCTAGGGGAGGCTGCTAAGGGGAAAGGTGGCCAGGCTTGGGTTGGGAGCGCTGCCACAGTTAGGCCTCAGCCTCTTTCCCTACCCTTGGAGACTGTCCTGTCCTCAGGCACCGGCGCCCAGCAGCAACGCCCAGGTTTACCTCCACAGCTGCCTTGGGCATCTGTAAAACCCCGCATGTGGCAGCTTGGGCTGTGGACGCACAAGGTCATCTGTCCACCTTTATGCCTTAGCAAGCTGCTCTCAGCCCTCCCCAAGCTTACCCACTTCATCCTGCTCCACTCTTCCTAAGAACTTCGTCTTCGCACAGCTAAACACGGTTTCCTTTTTTGTGTGAACCAAAGAGTAGGAGGAATTGGCGGACAGGAAACTACAGACTTTGCTTAGGGTTCCTATTTTTTTAGGAGGGACCGGATTGTGAACCCAGGACCTCGTCCACGAGAAGCAGGCACTCAACCACTGAGCCCATTCCCCTTGGGTTCCTTTTGGCGAGTTTTGCCACATCTCAGAGAGGGGCCGTGGCTTAGTCAAGGTCACGTCGTCAGAGTGTGGGTCCAGATTAGGGTTCAGAACTGCCAACATACAGTTGACTGGTGTTTTTTACTCTTCTTAGCGTTTTCTAATAGAGGTGCCATGTATTGAGTCTTGTCCAGTTGCTTCGTCCCCATGGGAAGTGCTCCATCCCTCTTTAGTCTTTTGTATTGAGGTATAATTTACATACAATAAAATGCATAGATCTTAAGTATATAGAGTTCAGTGAGTTTTGACCAATGTATACATTCCTGTAACTATCACCGCAAACCGGAAGACGGAACATTTCTGTCACCCCAGAAAGTTTCCTTGTGATCCTTTCAGCGATCCCCCTCCTCACGGAGGCAACCGCTACCCTGGTTTCTGTCTCTACAGATCGGCTTCCCTGTTCTAGAATTTCTTCTAAAGGAAATCATTGTTATTTGTGTGTGCGTGTCTGGCTTCTTTCACTTGGTCTAGTGCTTAGGAGATTCATCAGGTGGTGCATAGCAGTACTTCTTTCCTTGCCGTCGAGCGTTCCATTGTATTGCCAGGGCAGTCTGTTTATCCTTTCACCAATTGATGGACAGTTGGGGTTTTCCCAATTTTTGCTGATTATGAATAAAACTGCTCTGAGCTTTCATGTACAAGCCTTTTTATGGACACAGGTCCGGGGGAAATACCTAGAAGTGGAATTTTCAGCTCATATGGTAAGTGTATTTTTAACTTTATAAGAAACTGCCAAACTGCTTTTCAAAGTAGTTCTATCATTTTTAAATTTTTAAAAAAATTATTTTTCACTCCCACCAGTATTGTACAAGAGTTCCAGTTGCTCTGTGTGCTTACCAGCACTTGGCATTGACAGACTTACAGCAGCTGTAATTTGCATTTCTCTGGTGACTAATGATGTTGAGCACCTTTTCATGGTGTACTGTAAGTATCATCTTTTGTGGAGTATCTAAGTCTTTGGTGCAGTTTTTGAAGTTGTCTGTCTTCTAATGGATTTGCAAAAATTCTTTATATATTCTAGATACAAGTCCCTGTTTGATCAAGTATATGTGTTGTTAATATTGTGCCTATACCATCCCTTTTAATCCTCCCAGGAAGCACAGAGAGGTTAAGTGAATTGCCCGCAGCCACACAGCTACTCAGTAGCAGAGCTGGCTGTGGGCCCACTTGTGTCTGACATGGGTTAACACGGAGAACATCCCATGGGGGTCTCTCCCCCTGCTGAGCGTGGTATCCCCCTGACACCCTGAAGACTCCCCCGCCCTCCAGCCGGAGCCGGTCAGGGTTATTTCAGTCCACCCCGGCTCCACGGCCTGGCGCATACCAGACCATCCTGGGAAGTAGCCGGCTCCCAGGGCCCTGCGGGGAGCACCGTCTTCTCCGGAGGATGCCGCAGGGCTCTGAGCTGCTCCATGAAAGACAAACTGCGGGTATTTTTACCAGCCTCCGAGGATGCTGGCAGGGATTGCCTCGTGCCAGGAATAACAATGAGGGGCCCAGGCGAGGTGACTGCCAGCGCCTCGGGGAGGGGCGCATTGCTGGAGGAGGCGAGGCCAGGGGAAAGGGGCGGGGGCAGGGCCACAGCTGTCTCGCTGCTGGGTGCCCCGGGAACTCCCCCTCCCTCGCGCGCTCGCTCCTCTCTGGGCAGGGGTGGGGGCCCCGTGGCAGCCAGAGCAGAGCGCAGGGGTTCCCTGGGAGAGAGAAAGACAGCCCCCACCCCAGTCAGCAAAGTGCTGGTCAGAAGAGGGAGGCTTTGCGGAGCGCCCCTAAGTGCCTGGCGCTGAGGTCAGCGCTCCACGTCTTTATTATTAAGTGAGAGACCCCGGGCAGGTGCGACGGGCTTATTAGCTGAACGCACACAACCGCCCCAAGAGACAGCCATCGTTAAAATACCCATGGGGGGGAACCGAGGTTCAGGGAGGCGCAGAAATTTGCTTAATGTCCCCTAACTTGTGAGGATGGCAGAGGGGCTTGGCTAACGGTAAAGCCCCCTGTCTGGACTGTGGAGCACCACGGCCTCTCCGTTCACTTAAAGGTATGCCAGGCCCCTGGTCTGCATCCAGCACCGCTGTAGTGCCCTAGTGGGCAGGATGCGATGGTGGACGAGGCCTTCCCTGCTCTGCGCAGTGTCGTGGGTTGCATGGTGGCCGCTCAAAAGGCTTCTCCATGGCCTGGAAACTGTCGATGTGACTCGTTTGGAAAAAGGGCCTCTTCCCACCAGGTTAAGGCTCCTGAGACGGGGTCCTCCAGGGTTGCCCAGGTGAGCCCTCGCCCGTTTGACAAGTGTCCTTGTCAGAAACAGAAGAGAAGACACAGGCACACAGAGGAGAAGGCTGTGCGAGTTCAGGCGGCGGCGGAGGTTGGAGCGATGCAGCCGCAAGCCGAGGAGCACTGGAAGCCGCCGGAAGCTGGAGGAGCCTCCAGAGGGAGCGCGGGCCTGCCGGCACCTCGAGTTCACACTCCAGCCTGCAAACGGTGGGAGAATAAATTTCTGTTGCTTTAAGCCACTACAAGTTTGTGGTAACTTATTGCAGCAACTGGGAAACTAATAGAGGCAGCTTCTGTGCTAGGGAGACAGAGCCCCTTAGAAACACCATTTCCAGGTAGCGGAGAAAGTCGGTGGCACAGGGGGAGCCCTTCCCTGGCCTGGGGTCTCTAGGTACTCCTGATTGGAATTAATCTGGGGAGCACGGTCCCAAGGCCTGAACATAAGTCGGGGGAGGGGGCATCCCGTGCAAAGGGTGTTCCTAGCAGAGGGGACAGCAAGGGCATGGGTCCGGAGGCCACATGTCGAGGGAGTCGCCATCGTCAGCTTGAGCTTCAGCAGCAGAGGCCACATCTCGTCCCTGTCCCTAACTCAACCATATCTGGAGTCTGATTCTGACTGGATGGGTAACCTGGACAGCAGGATGACTTCAGGCTGGCTCTGGAGTATTTGGGGACAAGTCTGAGGGTATCCCTGTCACAGATGAGCAAGTAAGAATCCACTCACCTTTGGAACGCTATGGCCTTTGAATCCTAGAATGGCAAGACCGAAGTATTAGTCAGCGTTTTCTAGGGAAACAGAATCAACAAGAGCTAGCTGTCAATAGTGTGCGATTATGCAATTTTATAAGAGTCTCTCGCAGCCGTGGGGAGGCACCAGTCCAGGTTCTGCAGGCAGGCTGCAACCAGGGGCTCCAATGAAAGTTCAGTGAAGGTTCTTGACGAGTTCTGGGAGATGCTAGCTGTCCAGAGATGAGCTGGGAAATTCTCTCTCAATGCTGGAATCACTTCCGCTTTTAAGGCCTTCAACTGATTGGGTTAAGTGTCACTTACGGCTGATGGCAATCTCCCTGACTGATGTAATTACAACCAGCTATCTATGATTTAGCACTGCAGTAAAATCATTGGTGACTAAAGTCCATAAATGCCCTTGTATTACAGTTAGCCCAGTGCTTGCTGGACCAAACAACTGGGCACAATTACCTGGCCGAGTTGACACAATAGCCTAACCATCCCAGCTGAAGAGCCCTGGAGATCACTGAGCTCTGCCTCTCCTAGGTAAGAAAAGGGAGGTGCAGGGGAAAAGTGGAAGGAGCCAACAGATTTAATGGGTGAGCACTGGTAGTCAAGAACTGACTTGATAATATTTGGGGACTTGGTGGCCAGGAGCTGCTCAGCTTTTAACTCTGAGCTTTCCACATATGTCAGTGAATGAATGCAAAATCAGGTTAGCCGAGGCTGTTCATTCCATTGAGGGAATTATAATTTTAAATTTACTTCCTTCCCCTTCTCCACTAAAACAAGCCCTTCATCTTCATGACTGCCTGCAGTTTCCTGAAATTTTTCATAAAGCTAAATCTTGTTCTATATGTGCAAATCTTGGAATCATAGAAACAAAGAGCTAGGAGAAACCTTGGAGACACCAAACTGTCCCTTTGGAAAAGCTCCCATCCTCTCCTAGTCTTCACATCTTCTAGTTTCATGCCCACTACAAACCCCTTGGTATTTACATTTCTATCACAACTGGATGTAAACATCTTTCCTACAACCTGGACGAAACTTGGGTAGGGAGGGGGGCTTTGTCTTTGTGTTCCCAGGAGCAAATTTCCAGTACTTGGTACAACTGGGAACTGTATTAGTCAGCCAAAGAGGTGCTGATGCAAAATACCAGAAATTGATACATTTTTATAAAGGGTATGTATTTGGGGTAGGAGCTTACACATAGCAGGCCATAAAGCATAAGTTACTTCCCTCACCAAAGTCTATTTGGAGCAAGATGGTTGATGACATCTGCAAGGGTTCAGGCTTCCTGGGTTCCTATGTTCCTGGGGTTTGCTTTTCTTTGGCTTCAAGGTTCCTTTCTTCCTGGGGCTGGCTTCTCTTCCCTCTGTGTGCTGACTTCCCAGGGCTTCAGCTTAAGTCTTCAGCATCAAACTCCAACATCAGAAAAAACCTGCATCAAAAGCTCCAACTCTGTCCTTTGCCATGCCTTTTATCTGTGAGTCCCCACCCACCAAGGGGTAGAGACTCAATGCCTTAATGCTGTGGTCCAATTAAAGCCCTAATCATAACTCAATCATGACCAGTAATAGACCAAATTACAAACATAATCCAATATCTATTTTTGGAATTGATAACTGTATCAAACTGCTACAGGAACTAAAATAAAAGTCTATTAAGTTTCTTTCTTGAAGGTTCTGTCATAATAGAATATATTTAATTCAGTAAGTATTTTGGGGGAAGAGGATATGGCTCAAGCAATTGGGCTCCTGTCTACCATATGGGAGGTACAGGGTTTGATGCCCAGGGCCTCTTGGTGAAGGTAAGCTGGACCCTGTGGCGAGCTGGCCCATGTGGAAAGCTGGCCTAAGTGGAGCGCTGCCCTGTGCAGGAGTGCTGGCCCATGTGGGCGTGCTGGCCCATGCAGAGAGCTGGTACAGCAAGATGACACAACAAAAAGAGATACAGAAGAGAGAGAATAAGAGATGCAGTAGATCAGGGAGCTGAGGTGGCACAAGAGAATGATCACCACTCCCACTCTGGAAGGCCCCAGGATCAGTTCCCAGAGCCCCCTAATGAGAATGCGAGCAGACACAGAAGAACACACAGCAAATGGACACAGAGAGCAGACAATTGGGGGGGGGGGGGGGATGACGAGAAATAAGTAAAAAAATCTTTAAAAAAGTAAATAAGTATTTGGGTAGTACCTGCCCCAGGAGCTGGACTAGGGCCTCTGGCAGATACCAAGAAATGGATCTGGATCCTTTATATTAGTTTTCTGTGGCTGCTATAACAAATTACTAAAATCTTGGTGCTGAAAACAACACAATTTTTTTCTCTTACAGTTCTAGAGGTCAGAAGCTCAAAATCAGTTTCACTGAGCTAAAGTCTAGGTGTCAGCAGGGCTGGTTTTCTCTTTTCCTTTTTCAGCTTCTAGTGCCAACCGGACTCCTTGGCTTGTGGCCCTTCCTCCACCTTCAAAGGGCATCACTCCAATCTCTGCTTCCATCTTCACATCACCTTCTCCCCTTGGTTGTCATCTCCCTTTGCTTCCCTCTTTTAAGGTCATTGTGATTACACTTGTGGTCCACCTGGATAATCCAGGAGCATCTCCTCATCTTAAAATCCTTAACTTAATCCGATCTGCAAAGTCTCCTTTGCCATATAAGGTAACATTCCTAGGTTCTGCGGTTGTCTTTGGGGCCATGACGCAGCCTGCCACAATGAGATTCTCACAGAACTTGCACTTTGAGGGCAGGAATAAGCCTGTAAACCCAAGGCCAAATAGGAATAAAAGAAAGTCTATGATCAAGTTGCAAAATGGGATTCAGAATCAAATGCTGCAGGAACAGGGGACATTAGAAGGCACCTGTATTAGTTACCCATTTTACCTGGGTGCCTCTGTTTAGGGCCTGCACTCAAGCTGTCTTCTGGGGCTACAGTTTTCACAAGTCCCCACTGGGAAGGATGTACTTCCAAGCTCTCCCCAGGACGGGCTCATAACATGGCCTCTGACTTAACCCAGAATGAGCGACTCAAGAAAGAGCAAGAGATAGCACCCACAGGGGAGGCCAGTCTTTTATAATATAGTCTTAGAAGTGCAGTCCCATCAATTGAGCCCTATTCTCTTCTAGTTCCAGTGCACACCCGGCTGGTGGGGTTGACACAAGAGCTTGAACAGCAGGAGGCAGGGTCACTGGGGGCTGTCTTAGAGGCTGCCCTGCTCAGTTCCAGAAGGCGGGGATCTGATCCACCATCTACCTTCCTGGCTCTCCCAGAGCCCCTGACTTGAAAGGAAGGGAGAAAACTCACAATTATTGTGCACTCGCTGCATGTCAGCTACTGTGCCAGATACTTCATATACATCATCTCATGTAGTATCATTTACCTCTTACATGAACCCTGCCAGGGGAGGGGTTCTTATTGAGCAGCTGAGTTAAGTGAGGTGACTTGCCCCTGGTCACATAGACAGCTGGTTAGAGTAATCCAGTGGTTCTCAGACTCAAGTACCTTCACAATCACCTGAAGATACATTTCTGGAACCCATGGACAGAGTTTCTGATCGAGTAGGTCTGGGGTAGCCCCAAGAATTTCCATTTCTCACATGAGTCAAGGTGAGGCTGATACAGCTGCTCTGCAGGCCACCCTTTCAGACCCACTGAATGTGAATGTTAGTTGCAGTGACAGACAAACCCTAACATTGTAGTAGGTTGACAGAATTAAATGTATTTCTTGCTCAAGTCAGTCCTATTGGCATTGCAGCATGTGGCTCCTCAGGAACATCATGGAAGGCAGAAGAGCTAGAGAGGGTCACACGGGTTGTTTTAAAGGTCCAGGCCCGGACTTGGCTTTTGTGCCTTTCGCTCACACGCTGTTGGCCGAAATACAACTGCATGCCCCCAAACTAACTACAGGGGAAGATGGAAAACATAGTCTTCCCCAGAAGAAACAGCGGTATATGAGCTCAGAGGACCTGCTCTGTCCCAGCTGTCCATGCCGAACTGGGGCTTGAACTCAGGTGCTTTCCCTCCTGCTTCTCTTGCCTTTTCCTCAGTCCAGGTGTTTGGGGAACTTTCTCATGTTAGCCAGTGTCTAGGGACTTTTTTTTTTCCTATTGGAAATTGAAAAAAGAGAAGAGGAAAGAGACATTTCTTGCATCCTTCAGCCCATTCTCTTGCCAGCAGCCCTCACCCCCTTAGAGGGGCAGGTGCTCAATTAAGCAGCTGTTAAGCACTTTGAAGCCTCCCACCACGGGGAGGGAGGATCATGTGCTAATTTCACTCCCGGTGGTCTTAATCTTTGCAGGGCAGCACTCTTCTGTGTTTGGGGAGCCATCAGGCTACTGGTTCTCCAAAACCTAAACCCTGGACTCAGGGCAAGTGGAAAACATGCCCTTCTGGCCCTGCCACATGGCACTAGAAGACTTCAACCCTGATGGCCTCAAAGATCCACCAGCTTCTGTGCCTTTGCATCTGCTGGGTCATCTGCCTGGATTCCTTCTCTCTCGTCCAGATCAGCTCAGAGAACATTGGCTCCATGAAAAATTCATCAGCCTGTCAAGTTAGTGTTCAGCATTCTCTCCCTCTTTCTAGACTGGAGGTACAGACGGGATTCTTTGTTAAGGCCTCTGGTTCGGCATCGGTTTGTCACTGCTTGTGTCTGCTCCAAAGGTCTCTGCTAAAATGTGACAGTTTCAAGAGCAAAGATGGTGCAGCATCTTTACCGGCATCTTCATTACCTGCAAGATTGAGTCCAGGGCCTTGATGTGGCATGCATAGCCCTCCCCAAGGTCCAGTGGTCAACAGCCCAACTCTGGCACTGGTTCAGTCCCAGCTCTGCCACTTGTGGGCTGTCTGACTTTGGGTAAATCCTTAGTCTCTGATGACTCAGTTTTCTCATCTGTAAAATGGGGCTAATAAGGTATGTATTAAATGAAGCAATACTTCCAGAGCCCTTTGAGCAGTGTCAAGCACATGGAAAGCACTCGAGAAATACCCACCATCATTGGTAGCATCATTATTTTTCTTCTTACCTTACAATGACCATACCAAGTTACTTACTTGCTGACAGTCTGGATGGTCTTGCCTTTGCTTTTGCACTGCTTGGAGTGGCCTGTCTCTCCCCATTCGTTCATTCATTTATTCAATGAACACAATTTTGCTGACTCATTCTTATCCATCCTTTAGGTTCAGTTCAGCCAGCGCATCCTGTCCATTCCCATTGGATTTACTGCTCCTCTTTTGAATGTCTTTTTATTTTTCTGTATCTTTGCCAACAACTGGAGAACAGGAGGGAAAATGTCCTTTTCCCACTGGGTTTACTTCTCTGAACTCATTCCAGATATTCAGGCTGACACATAGTAGGAGCTTAATAGTTGTTGAAAGAATGCATGAGTGTTGCTCATCTCTGAATCTTCTCCCAATGCTTAGTGCATCATAGGCATTCACTCAGGACTCTTGTCATTCTGGATTCATACTCCCTGAAATTCCCAGTTGTGGGTGGAGAATTGTGATTGGCATATGTGGATTTTATCATCTCCTGAACCAAAAGGATCTACATGATCCAGCTGGCACAGATTTAAAGTGACTGGTAAATCTCTGCCAAAAAGGGCAAGAGGATGCCCTTTGAACCTGTTATCACAAGGATGTGATAACCCTCCTTGGGATTATCCCAGACTTCTCAAGAGCTGCCATGCCTGATGACCCACTTCACAGTGTTTGTCTAATCCTTCCTGGAGCCCTTGTACCAGATCAATGACTGGCAATTACTGGTAGTGGGATGGATGGGGGAAGGAAGGAAGGGAGGGAGGAAGGGAGGAAAAGAGGAAGGGAGGGAGGAAGGGAAGAGAGAAAGAATGATTGGCCAACATTTTAGAGGATTTGAAGTCTAGTGGTGTGTGGTATGTGTATGGTAACATTTGGCCAAAACAATTTCCCAGCCTCTTTTATGAATTTGTCTGATTGCTTTCACAGCTGAGTTCTGGTCTTTTTTTTGCAAAGTCGTTCCAGAAATTATTCTGACCCCTTTCTATCTCACTTCCTTTAATTACTTGGTTTTTTGATTTCTATCGCACCTCCTTTAATTGCCTGCCTCTTGAGGGTAGCTGGGTGGGAAGTTGGCTCTCCCTAGGAAGGGCTAGTGCAGGAAATTTCGTGCTGGTTCTGGGCTCACTACAGAAGGAGGTGCAGATCTTGGGGTTTGGAATAGCCAAGTCTAGGTTCCTTCCATGCGGTCTTTTCAGCGGAACCCTCTGTGTTATTTGAGAGGGGCATGGAGAACCTAGAGGAACTGAGTACAAGTTCAAAACAGTCTTCTTTTGGTTCTAATACTATTTATATTTACAGAAGGTTGTTGAGAAATTGTCTCAAGTTTTGCTTCATCTTATCAATTGTCACTCCTTCAGCTATGAATATTTTCTGGGTCCCCACTTTTCTTCCCCCCTGAGAAGCAAAAATAATATTAATCGAAACTTTAATATGTGGCAGAGACTTTGCTAGGTATTTTCACACCTGTTGTCTCATCTATTCCTCACAATAACCCACCGAGGTGGGTATTATTAGCTCCATGTTGCGGGTGAGGAAATCGCAGCTTGGAGATTTAAATTTCACAGAGCCGGCATCTTTTCATTACATCTGTAATCTGTCTGCCGCTGTATTTCACTTCTAGGCTTCTAGGTTCCTTTTCAGGCTATTCTAACATTTGGTTTCTTCTGCACTGCCCATGACATGCCCTGTACTGCTGTGCTTCTATTTCATGGTCCCTGTAATAAATGCTTCTGAATGTGGTCTTGAACGCTAATTTGTTTGTAGTGATTATTTCCCTAAAGGAAAAAAAAATGTCCACTTAGGTTTCTCTTCTTTTATCTTTTAAGACCCTTAGGGGACGATTCTCTGTGGCTATTTTGGAGCAGATGTAACTGAGAAATCAATAGAGCCTTTAGATTAATCCATGGCAACCATCAAGTCATTGCATCTCCTGGCACATAATGTTTACAGAGATGTCAGAGCTGGGAGCAGGGAGGTACTTACGGGAAGGGAGGGAAGCCTCTCAAGCGAAGGCGGGAATTAAAACCCCACGGAGCCTCACTTAGCGCGTGAGAAATTGTAGGCTGTGGCCTACGGCATAATCAGGTCTTCTTTCAGAGAATTCAATGACATGGTTTCAGGCCTGGCGGGAGAACAGCCAACACTTGGGCATCCCGAGACCCTTTGGAAAAAGCAAATCACCAACTGTGGGGACCAGCAGCTGAAGCCCAAATCTTTCTTCTTTTGCAACCAGGTGCTCAGCACCTCCAGAGCTGGGTGGGGGTAGGGGAATCCTGGGCAAATATTATTATTAGCAGAAGTAGTGTTGCTATTCATTTATTTCCTGTTATAAGGAGGAAGGGATCCTTTATAAGCACAGCGCTTGTTTCACGGAAGGTACTCAAGGAAAGGCTAGTGTAGGTCCAGTCTATGGTGCACACTCAGTTAACAACTATTTGTCGTGTTCTTTCAAAGTGTCAGGCACTGCTTTAAGAATTTTTTCTCCCCTTCCTTGGCCTAGAACAGTGGTTCTTAATCAGTGGCAGGTTTTTTGTTTTTTTTTTCAGGAGGTACCAGGGATTGAACTCAGGACCTTGTACATGGGAAGCAGGTGCTCAACCACTGAGCTACATCCACTCCCCAGTGAGAGTTGTTTTTTTCCATTTGCTTGTTTTTTTGTTTTTTAGGAGGTACCAGGGATTGAACCCAGGACCTTGTGCATAGGAAGCAGGAGCTCAACCATTTGAACTACATCTGCTCCCCAGAGGCTGTTGTGCCCCAGGAAACATTTGGTAATCTCCCAGGACATTCTCTGTGGCCACAGCACGGGTGGGAGCCACTAGTGTCAAGTAGATAGAGGCCAACATCCCTACTAGCTAGTGTGGCTGTGAGACTAGTTCTCACCAAGGGAACGTGAGTGGGCCCGTGGAATGGAACGTGTGTCCCCCTCCAGGCGTAGGGCTTTTAAGAAGAGGCTGTGCCACTGTCTTCCTCTTTCCCCTTCCTCGGGCTGGAGGAAGAGAACAACAAGGCCCAGGGGACTAAGGAGCCACATGTGGTAAGTAACTTAGATCACCACGTGGAGCAGCACTGTCTGCTGCTCAGGCACTTACACTGGACTGTCAGGTGAATAAGAAATAAAATTCTGTTGTATTTCAACCATTATGCAATTTTGGGTCTCTGAGTTCTAGCAATTTATTCTACCCTACTACAGCACTAAGTTCTGTCAACTATTCTTTAATAGAGGAATAACATCCCTTGAGCTACTCACTGAGACAGATTGTTAAGAACTCATTTTATCTTCACTCTAACCCTATGAAATAGGTATTATTATGATCCTGATATTACAAATGAAGACCCAAGTGTTCAAATTGGTAAACAGGGCAAGTAGATGCCAGGTACAAGGAGTTGAGCCATCAGTTTTATGCCAGATTCCAGGCTCAACTGGTTCTCCATCCCAATGTCTCTTCATTCATCTCCCTCTGGGTTCCCTGTAGCTGTGCCCTCTCTGGTCCCTCTGCCTCCATATTGGGCACTGCAGATAGAATGACACCGGAGCCTGCTTCTTTCCTGCCCAATTTCTCTCCTTGGCTCCCCATTGCCCTCAGGATAAAACACACATTCCTTAACAGGGCATAAAGGCTCCTCGGTGATTGATCTACACCAGCCTGCCCTGCTGGCTTCTCCTCTTGCTCCTTCTCTCTGTATCCACACATCCTAGGTTTCAGCCACCCTGCAAGAGGAGAGGACTATCTTTTTCCAAAGTTATTCTTGTTCTGCCGTGGGACATACTGTTAAACTAATAAGCTTTCCCAGTGTATTTTCACGAGTTCTAGAAAGGGTAGTTGGACGATCTTTTGGGGACACTGTTGCAAGGATTCTTACATTGGGTGGGAGGTTCATTCCACCCACATATTCCTACAATTCTTCAAACACAGCTAATTGCATAGTGCAAAGGAAGTGTTCCACTCTCAAATCTATTTGTTCTATTAATGACTATATTGACTTTGGAGTGTAATTTGGCAGTGTCTAGTATACTCAATGCAACAGCAACTTTACTTCTAACTAAATTCCCTAGAGAAATCTCATGTGCATAAAGAGAAGCATAGTATTTGTAATAGCAAAGCTGGCAAACTCAGTGTCTATCCACAAAAGAAAAGACAAAGGAGTTCATACAAAGAGTATTATAGAGGAGTGAAAATATAAGAACTAAGCTACATGTAGTAAATATAGAGAAATCTCAGAAACATAATGTTGAGTATAAAGAGTAGTCTGAAAAAGGCCAGGAATAGGATAAAATCATAAATAATGCTATATATTGTACCAGTCAGTGTCCCAGCAGTCCCCAGGAGGCCTGCTGAGATGGAATTCTGAATAGAACAAAAGGAAGGGAACGTTTCCAGGGGTGGCAGATGTGCTAGATTGTTTAGTGCCCACAAATTCCTCTCATCCCATTAGAAATGCCCCTTTGTGCTGCTTCTCCCAGTCAGGGTGGGATGTAGTTTTCTATACCTTCTAATCAGGGCTGACCTTGGGACTTGTTTTGGCAGATTTTGGCAACAGTGACTTATAGTGAGTTCCAGAGGGAGAAGAGGGAAGGGGAGAAGGAAGAGGGGGGATGAGAGGAGAGAAGATGGGAGAAGAGAGAAGAGGGGAGGCAAAGTGACACAATTTATGCCGCATTAGCCTTTCGCCTCCCAGGAGCCTAAATAAACTAACATAGTGCTGACAGATATTGGCTGGCAAATAAGAGTTAGCTATTACTACTTCAGAAATTCTGAGCCTCATGGGCCTCAGTCTCCTCATCTATAAAATTGGGAAAATAATACCCCTTGGACCTTCCTCGCATAGTTTCAGAGGCAAGAGAGTAGACTGTAAGGGCTATGAAAAGATATAAACTGTTTTACCAATGCAAGTAATGTTATTTTAACATTTTAAAGGGACAAATATTGATGTCTTTCCATGACAAATACTAAGTCACCTTAAAAATATTGCTGTTTTTTAAGGGCTATTGCAGGTTTCTGGCAAATCCTGGTAGTTTCTGAGTTAGGCATGTAGGAGTGAGCAGGGTGGGTGTACGTGACCCTCCACCACAGCGGTTCATAGCTTTCCAAAACCACTACTCTGAGGTTCTTGTGCTGGTGCTAAATGGGGGAGCAGATGTAGCTCAAGTGGGTGAGCACCTGCTTCCCAGGTACAAGGTGTCTATATGTCTGTAACTTTGACATTGGCTGGTTCAAAAGGTAGAACTTAATCCCTCTCCTCTTGAGTGTGGACTGGACTTGAAAATGGTAGAAGTACAACGTGTGGCTTCCCAGGCTAGGTCATGAAAGCCATTCTTGCTTCCTGCTTGTCCTCTCTTGGATCACTCGCTCTGAGGAAGCCAGAGACCACGTTGTGAGAACACTCAAGCAGCCCTCTGGGGAGGCCTATGTGTTGAAAAACTGAGGCCTCCTGCTGACAGTTGGCTAGGAAGCGAGGCTTTCTGCCAACTGCCATCTTGGCACCAGATCCTGCAGCCCCGGTCAAGTCTTCCACTGGCTCCTTGATAGAGACCCAAGAGATAATCTCTCAGATAAGCCACTCCCAAATTCCTGACCCACAGAAAATGCAAATTAATAATAAATGTTTGTTGCTTAAGTCACTAAATTTGGGGATAATTTTGTACAGCAGTAGATAACTAACATTGCCCTGAAGTGTAGAGGGAAGGAAATAGTGCTATTTGGGGCTTGCTAGGCACATGACCTGTGCTAAGCAAAATCATGGAAGCCATTTGTATTAGTCAGACAAAGGGATGCTGATACAAACTACCAGAAATCAGTTGGTTTTTGTAAAGGATATTTATTTGGGGTAGGAGCTTATAGTTACCAGGCCATAAATCATGTTACTTCCTTCACCGAAGTCTTTTGCCTGTGTTGGAGCAAGATGGCTCCCGACGTCTGCGAGGATTCAGGCTTCCTGGGTTCTTCTCTTCAAGAGTCTTGCTTCTCTCCAAGCTGAGTGTTCCTCTCTTCCTGGGGCTGGCTTCTCTTTCCTCTGTGTGCTGACTTCCCAGGACTCCAGCTTAAGACTTCAGCATCAAACTCCAACATCAAAGACCTCCAGCATCAAAAAGCTCCAAGTCTGTCCTTTTGCCATGCCTTTTATCTGAGTCTCCACCCCTTGGCCTACCCACTAAGGGGTGGGGACTCAGTACCCTACTGATGTAGCCCATTCAAAGCCCTAATCATAATTTAATCATGCCCAGGTACAGACCAGTTTACAAACATAATTCAATATCTATTTTTGGAATTCATAACTATAGCAAACTGCTACATCATCCATAATTGAAGTCCTTACAAATCTCCAAGAACATCCCTCATCCCCAGGTGAGAGGATCCAAGGCTGAGTATCATTCCTAGACCCACCTGCTTGACTCTGGGGTTTCACATCTGTCCATCTGCAGCACCTTTGCCTGGCCTCTGATGGTGCATGAAAGGTGCTTCTTGGCTTCATGGCTGGTAAATAAGTTTTGCCTAATTCCTCTTTCTTTCTTTCTTCTGCCTTCCTTCCTTCCTTCCTTCCTTCCTTCCTTCCTTCCCTCCCTCCTTCCTTCCTTCCTCCCTCCCTCTCTCTCTCCTTCCCTCCTTCCCTCCTTCCCTACCTCCCTTCCATCCTTCCTTTGCAGTTCAGGATGGAAGTAGATACAAAATGAGCCTTCCATATTATTTGTCTAAAAGAGGTGATTAAGATAAAAAAAAAAAAAAGTAGTGTATGTGAGGGTGGCTTTTTTTTTTAATAGCCCCTGGCCTAGGTGAGAGCCATAGGCTCCATGGTGATTGGGAGGAATGTTTTTTTGAATTCAGCTGTCAAAGCCAGGGCAATCATCCTTCCCTCCTGGGTGGAAAGTGATTTACAGTGTTCCTCTTTAGTGGCATCCTAAGGCAAACAGGCACATTTGTTTCCATGGAGAACCACTCTTTCCTCTAAAGTGGATTGCCTGCTTGCCCTTTCCTTTTCCTTCCTTCCTCCCTCCCTCCCTCCTTCCTTTTCTCTCATTCATTTCTCCCTTTCCTGTCTCTTTCTCCCTCCTGCTTCTTCCTTCCATTGCATTTTCTGCCAGCTGGAGGGCCACGTGCTAGCCTTCTGCCTTCATCCCAGGAAAGGGCAGTGCTTGTCCCTTCCCTCATGCTCGGAGTCACCTGGGAGCTGAGACATCTCCCCTAGAGCTTTGGACTGCTTGCTCCCCAAGAACTTGTTTTTCGAAGAGTCCAGAGCAGTGGCACGAACTTGGGCCAGGCCTGGGGAGGCTGCACTGTGGTCTGCATTCTGGGTCAGTGGGCAGGTGTCTGGGCAGCCCCAGAGGCTCGCTGCAGCGCAGGCTCTTCACCTGCGAGGGAGAGGAACTCTCCCAGGAGCTATCAGGAGACAGAGCTGGGGAGCGCAGTAAATCCGTTCCTTCCTGAAGGTCCTTGGTGCGCTCAGCTGACACCTCTGCCTTTTGGCCCTCAAGTTCATTTATGAACAGCCCTCAAAGGAGGTTGGACGACTCCCCAGGCCTGGCAGTGTGGGAGCCTCTGGGACTGGTGGTTAAGTTAGGCTCCAGGAGGCTGGCAGAGGGCTGAGACTCTGCCCTGGCTTTGGTCATGGGGAGCTTGGCGGGTGGAGGACACTCAGGGCTTATTACACTTTGTATCTGGGGCACTTCAGAAATGGCAATAACCCTCAAGAGCAATGTCTTGGTGTTTGGGAAAAAATAGAAAGATAAAGCTAATGTCAGAGTGTGTGTGTGCATGTTCATGTGTGCACTCACATGTAGCATGGGGGTATGTCATGCACACATGAGAGTGTGTGTACTTGTATGTGTGTAGTGTGTATATCATGGAGGTAGATGTGGGTGCAACATGAGCATGTCTGTGTACTTGTGGCTCTCGTGCATATGCATGGGGGATGAGTGGGTTGTTTGAACAACTGCTGCCTCGTTATTTTGCATTGGGTTGGGAGGCTCCAGTTACGGGATGTGAATCCTCAGCAAATGGCCAGAATGTTCAGATGTCTGACTCCAAGGGGATGAAACTGGCCTGGGACACTTAATGCCCTAAGTGGAAGCCTCCGTGTCCCTCACCTGCCAGCCTGTGAGCAAGGCCTCCGCTGGGAGCAGATCTGTCCTCATCCAACTGGCCTCTTTCTGCTCTGAGGTGGGACTTGTTTCCTACTTTTGGGGGTTAATGAATATATGTACTTACTTGGATCCAGCCAAAGGAAAGAGCCTTTCTTTTCCTTCCTCCCACAAATGCTGAACACCTCTTCTGTGTCAGGTCCTGTTGTATGTGCTAAAACTACAAAGATGGTCTGGAAATAGTCCCTGCCCTTAAGACACTCAGTCTGTTTATGAAGGAAGATGAGCCAACCTTCCAACTCCTGTTGCAGAGGGGACCAGAGCATCCGCACAATACCAAGGGTGGCCCCTTCCTCCCAGGGCTCCAGGAAGGCTTCAGGATGAGGAGATGCTTGAACTGAATCTTGAAAGTCCAGCAGTTGTCTAGACTGGCGAAGAGTGGATGGGAGAAGAGGCTTTGTAAGGATCACGGTGACTTCTCAAATGGTCCTTCGGGGAGCAGTACTTCTCACTTTTAGAGGATTATAAGACCTCCTCTGTATAGTTCCTTATTAGAAATGACTGGACTGCAGGCTTCTTTTACAGCTTTGCACTAGAAAGACACATTTAATGGAACGATAAGCAATGCATAGCAAGTAAGAATTACGAGATGAGTCCCCCTCCCCTGCCATTAGTTGTCACGTTAGTTCCTCAAAAGGGGGAGAGGATGAGAGTGGAGTAGGGACAAATAATTATTGAGCATCTAATATAGGCCTGGAGCATTTAGACTTCTCTCCTTTAGTCTCCACAAACAGCTTTGTAGTAGGCTGGTTAGCCCCATTTCACAGTTGAGGAGGCTTGTCCAAGGTTAAGTAGTTTGTTCAAGTCAAAAAGCAGGACTGTGGGGCATAATCTATATGGCTCAACTCCCAAGCCTGTGCTCTTTCCAACATACCCCATTGCCTACAAGAATCTGCTGTAGAGAATGTAGCATCAGTGCCAGTAGACTTCTTGTCAAGGATCATAAACTTGGAATTAAATATAAAGTCATTAGTATCCCAGAAAAAAGAAAAACTCTGATGCCTGCCCCTTTGGGGGAGGGGGTGGAGCGAGCATGCCTTAGCGAGATGGACTATTAATATACATTGTCATTGACATCAGCATTGCAGGCTCTTTCATTTGGAGAGCCAAGATGTTGCTAATTTGCATACTGCTTTGCATTCATTTGCATTCTCTCTCTGTATGCAAAATCAAGCGCAGCTAATTAGTGTAACCTTGTTACAATGAGATGCAGGCCCAGCCTTCTGTGCTAGGGCATATGGAGCCCAGAACAGGGACCAAACAACCCAAAAACAGTCATGTCCTGGGCTGGGCGCTCCAGGAGGGTGGAGAGGGAGGCACACAGCCTGAATGAGAAGTAGGGTAAGTGAGAATCGTGATTTTTCAAATAGTGTCCCTTTGAAGTAGCTTTTACAGAGAGAAAGGGTGGGAAAGAGAGAGAGATCAAAGAAGGTGGCACGAGCTCTGCTTTGGACAGGAATTTGATGGAGAGAGAGCACAAGATCCAAAGCCCAAAGGCCTATTGAAAGTCTGGGTTGGAGGTTGGCTTTGCTCCTTGCCGGCTGTGGACCTTGTGCTTCATGGACTTGTAGGGATTAAGTGGGGGGTGAGGGTCGGGGTGCTGGGGAGGATGGACAGGAAAGTAGCTGCAAATGGTAAAGCATAATGCAGATGTGAGGGCTCCGGGCATCAGCCCAGAGCAGGGTGCCCAGGGTCTGCTCTCAGCCTCGCAGGCCCTGCTCGGATGTGATCCCTGAAGCCAGGGAAGTCCAGTCTGTAGCTTCTACACCCACTCTGAGCCTAAAGACCCATGCTTTCCAAAACAATCACCAGAACACGGGATTTCAGCATGGATTTTTCAGCCAGACAGTTTGGTAACAATTCTGGTTATAGCGCTTAGTATCTGGGCTAAGTAATCTCCTGAGCTTCCATTTCTTTAACTTTAAGATGGCCATGAGAATGAAAGTCAGAATTACTCTTAATGCCCATCATTAGGGCACTAGATAAATACACGGTAGTGTATCACCTAAGAATAATATAGCCATATAAAGGAATGATGAAACATTCAGTATACTGATACGGCGTGATCTCCAAGGTATACAATAACTGATAAAAGCAAGATGGAAAAGCATATATGTAATATGCTACTAAGTTAAAAGAGGAAATGAAAAATTTATCATCCTTCCTTCCTTCCTTCCTTCCTTCCTTTCTTTTCTTCCTTCCTTCCTTCCTTCCTTCCTTCCTTCCTTTCTTTTCTTTCTTTCTCTCCTTCCTTTTCTTTCTTTCTCTCCTTCCTTTTCTTTCTTTCTCTCCTTCCTTCCTTCCTTCCTTCCTTCCTTCCTTCCTTCCTTCCTTCCTTCCTTCCTTCCTTCCTTCCTTCCTTCCTTCCGTCCTTCCTTCCGTCCTTCCTTCCTTTTTCATCTTTCCAGCTGTCTTTCTAATAATCTGCCTACTATCTATCTACCTATTTATCACATGCATAAAATAGTTCTCTGAGAAAATGTGGCATTGGGGTGGAAAAAGTGGCCATGGTGGCTGCTGGGTGCGGGGAATGGGAGGAAGAGATGAGATGTGGAGGCATTTTCAGGACTTAGAGTTGTACTGGGTGGTGCTCCAGGGACAATTGCCAGACATTGTATGTCCTCCCATGGCCCACTGGATGGAACATGGGAGAGTGTGGGCTATGGTGTGGGCCACAGGCCATGGGGTGCAGCAATGCCCAGAGATGAACTCACCAGATGCAATGGATGTGTCATGATGATGGGGGAGAGTGTTACTGTGGGGGGAGTGGTGGGGTGGGGGCGGTGGGGGTGAATGGGGACCTCATATTTTTTTAATGTAATATTTTTAAAAATATGAATAAATTGAGTAGAATTTGAAAAAAAAAAAAGTTCTCTGAGAGTATACAAGACCCTAATAATATCTAATGCCTCGTGAGGGAAGGGGAATCAAATGGCTGAAACCGAACATGGGAGGGCAGGTCTCCATATACCCTTTTATATCTTTTGAATTCTGAACTATGTGCATTTATTATTAATTCAAAATAAATAAAATTCAAATAAAAAGAATACAATTACAACAATCAGAGATGCTGGTAGAATTGAGATAGACTGTGTAAAAATTCCAGCACAGTGCTGGATTCTGGGCCGCAGGCAATCGGCAAATGGAAACTACTATTTATTATTGCATCCACCCAAATCTAGAACTTTTAGTGGGATGTCCATATATATGTCAGCTAGCATTTAGCAAGCATCCAAAATGGACCAGCTCTGTTCTAAGCGTATCATTATAAGTGTTTCATTTAATAATTCCCCTGATCACACTAAGAGATAGGTATTATTTTAATCCCCATTGTACAGCTACTGCGAAGGCAAAAACCTACTTGTCAGGTGCACAGGATGTGCTCGTCCGATGAGTAGAACCCATTCTCCCCTAGAGCAGTGATGGTGGTATGCAAGTTTTCTGGCCCCTCCCCTGTTCCCAGACTCCATGCAGACTCTGACCTTTCTGCTAATCTTCTTTTTACAGATTCTCTGGTATGATTATTTTGATTTGGTCCTGGCTTTTGTTCTGTGTCATACGAAGACTTATTTTTCCCAATGGTCATTTTGATTAGACTCAGATAGTTCAGCCCCACACTTATATTCCATCAATTAGGATGGTCCGTTTAGCCCAAAAGGTATTTCCCATTTGTCAAAGTAGATTGCATTATTGTTCACAAATGTTCACTGCATCTCAGAGGGGTAGCTTTATACTTCTCAACGCCATGACATTCAGGCTGGCCCTGGACCTGGTCTGGCCAATGAAATGTGAGCAGAAGTGACAGTTGCTGCTCCCAGCAGAAGACAGCCTGCCGTTGACCATATCTTTTCCTTCTGACCTGATGACTGGAGATGGCGTAGATAGAGGCTGCCCTATAGCTGGGTCCTGGACAGTGGCCCGGTGGGTCATCAGCAACCTGGGTGGGCATTCTATGTGACTAAGAAATAAGCCTTTGTTATTAATCAACTTTTGAGATCTGGGGGCTTGTTTCTCATGACAGCACAACCTGGTCTAACCTCACAGCCACATTTGCTCTTTACTGACTATGACAAGTTTACCTTCCAGAGAATGACCTTTCTCTTAAATTTTGGAGGCCCATTATTGGAGCCCCTGTGAACTAACTACAGTTGTTACTCCAAAGACTGGATCCCAACAATACTGCCATTACTGAAAATATTTTGTTGTTCCTCTTCAGAAACTGTACTAAAATGATAGAAGTAATATCATTTACTACTAATAACAGCTAGTGCTTTATAAGCATTATCTGATCTTGACAATAGCCCTATGAGGTAGGTACCATTAATTTTTGTTTCAGGGAAGCAGATTTGGCTCAAAGGATAGAGTGTCCACCTATCACCTGGGAGGTCCAGGGTTCAAACCCATGTGGTGAGCTGGCCCCTGTGCAGTGCTGATGCACACAAGGAGTGCTGTGCCATGAAGGGGTGTCCTCTGTGTAGGCGAGCCCCATGCACAAGGAGTGCAACCCATAAGGAGAGCCGCCCTGCGTGAAAAAAATGCAGCCTGCCCGGGAATGGCACCACATACATGGAGAACTGACGCAGCAAGACGATGCAACAAAAAGAGACACAGATTCCCGGTGCTGCTGACAAGAATATAAGTGGGCACAGAAGAACTTACAGCAAATGGGCACAGAGAGCAGACAACTGGGGGGAGAGGGTGGGAAAGGGGAGAGAAATAAATAAAAAATAAATCTTTAAAAAAAAATTTGTTTCACCGATAAGGCAAATGGGCTCAGAAATTTTTGGTACTGCATCTAAGATCATGTAGCTAAGTGGCAGGATCAAGACTTAAATCAGGATTTGTCTCAGACCCAAACCCCAATCTCATGGCTTTCTACTCATAATTCTCCCCCGAGAATGGATTCTATGTAGCCTAGTCACACACCTTATTCATCCATCATGTATGACTACAAACACTTGGCTGCCTTTGGAAATCAAAACAACTATGAAGTAATAAAATACAGTGAACTTGAAGTCAGGAGATGTGGGGTCAGTTGCCAGCTGTGCCTTTTTTTTTAAAAGATTTATTTTATTTATTTATCTTCCTTCCCCCCAACCCCCAGTTGTGTGCTCTCTTGTGTCCATTCGCTGTGTGTTCTTCTGTGTCCACTTGCGTTCTTGGCAGCACCGGGAATCTGTCTCTTTTTTGTTGTGTCATCTTGCTGTGTCAGTTCTCCATGTATGCAGCGCCATTCCTGAGCGGACTGCACTTTTTTCGCATGGGGCAGCTCTCCTTGTGCATGGGGCTCCCCTACGCAGAGGACACCCCTGCATGGCAGAGCACTCCTTGCATGTCTGCATGTGGGCCAGCTCATCACACATGTCAGGAGGCCCTGGGTTTGAACCCTGGACCTCCCATGTGGTAGGCGGACACTCTATCTGTTGAGCCACATCTGCTTTCCCCCCCAGCTGTGTCTTATAAGCCATAAGGCCTTGGGAAAGATGCTTATTTTTCATTTTTCTCTCTGGGCCTTAGTGTTTATATTTGTGAAATGCAGCCCTTTGCCTCAGACCACTTGGCCCCTGGATTTGGCCCACGGGGTCCTTCCGCCTTCCAAAAGCATATGTACAATGTTGCGTGTACTTTTCTGGGTAGAGGGTTCATAATATTCATCAGGTTCTAGAAGGGGTCTATGGAACCCCTAAAGATGAGGGCGTATAAATCTCTGGTTCTTTGAGTATGATGTATCCTTTCCCCAGAATAAGTGGGTGTGGAGGCTTGGAGAATTCAGTCTGACTAAATGGGCGTGGTATTTGGAGGCTGAACATCAGATTTATCAACATATAACTGGAAAGCAAGCTGTATCATTTCAGTTTTAAAAAATCATTAAAAATGTCCCCGCTTCACAATCCTGTGGTTCCTTCCTGCTTACACTGCACAGAAGCTGTCGTTTTGTCTCACCAGCCACGGACTGTCATTATTTGTGGCTATTGGTCATTTCCTGTCTCACTCATCCGAATAATCATGTTATTTTGACTACGATGAGAGTGGATACAGAGCTGTGTTTTAGCCAGACTGGTGGGTGCAGTTCCTTGAATGTGGGAGGAAAGGAAAGTAGGGCAGGGAAATAGTGCTTATGGAGCCCTTGCACTATCCTGGACTCTGCTGCCAATTCATTCACTCATTCAGTCATGCTTGGCTTCTTTTTTCAACCAGTATTTATTGGGTGCATGCTACGGGTGGAACACCATTCTGGGTGTTGGAGATATAGAAATCAACAAATCCAACACCAAGAAGTCCCCCATTCCTTTACTCTATGTTCTGGTGGGGGAGATAAAATATATTAGTAAAATATTAATAAAACCATATATTGGTAAAAATATATGTGCTTCCCATATGCTAATCAGGAAAGGATGGCAGGGTGTCCTACATATTCTAACCCCCATTTTACAGGTGAGGAAATGGAGGCTTAGAGACGTGAAATGCCTCCAGCAGTATCACATAGCCAGACAAGGTCAAGAAAGATTTCACGTTTAGGTCTGGCTGACTCCCAAATCCATATTGCTTGCCCTACATAAAGCAGTGGCCACTGCACAAATCCCTGTCCTTTCAATGTGAGCCCTTGAGCCAAATGTTCCTTAGAAGCCGTTATCCTGTGGAGATCTGAATTTATGTGGGGAAGGCCAACTCCCTCACTCCTTCTCCCCCTTAGCATTCATGAGCTGTGTGCAGTAGAGTTACACTACACTGGTGAGTCTGTTACTCAACCCTAGCAATACCATAGCATCGTGCTTCAGGAGGCCCTGAAACAGGGGCCTGAAAGGTGAAAGGGAAATAATGGCAGGAAAATGTTACAGATCTGGTCTTTACCAATGAATCCACTCATCCAACTGACCACGTGAAAGGAAGAGGATATAAAATCTACCAAGGCACTGTTCAAGGAAAAGGAGAAGGCTTAGCTCCAGGTTCTGGGCCTCAAACTCATAATGCAAGCTATATCTGAGAAAGTTCAGAATCAGGAACAGTTAAGAGACATCAAGAAAGTGCATTTTACCCAAGAACCCTCTTCCAACAAGATTTTCAAGCTTTCTCGATGTATTATTTATGAACTATATATTGTGCCCATCTAAGATGTGCAATCCAATGAGTTTTGACAACTATGCACCCCTAAAAAATCACTGCCACATCAAGATAAAGAACATTTCCATCACAATCAAAAGTTACCTGTTCCCCTGTGCAGCCCATCTCTCCCTCCACCCTGGCTCCAGGCAATCACTGATGCCCTTTCTGTCTCTACAGGATATTTTGCATTTTCTAGAATTTTATATGCCTAGCTTCATTCACTTAGAATAATGCTTTTGAGATTTACCCATGTTGTTGTATCAGTAGATTTTTTCTTTTTAATGCTGAGTAGTATTCCATTATATGGCTATACCTTATTTACCCATTCACCGTTGATAGAAATTTGGGTTGTTTCCAGTTTTGACCTGTTACAAATCAAGCTGTGGTGTACATTTGTTTTCATTTCTTTGGGGGTAAATATAATTGGGAGTAGCTTAATCACATGGTAGGAGTGTGTTTAACATTTTTAGAAACTGCCACATGGTTTCCCACAGTACATGAACCTTATATTACTCCACTGGTAGTGTATGAATGTTGTTGGTATGGCCAGTCTTTAATTTTAGACATTCTAATAGGTGTGTAAAGGTTATCTCATTGTGGTTTTAGTTTGCATTGCCCTAATAATGTTGAACATCCTTTTTAGCTTTTTGGGGGCTTATTGGCCATTCATAGATCTTCTTTAGTGGCGTATCTGTTCAGATTTTTTTTATTGTGTTGGTCGTTTCCTTCTTAATGAATTTTAGGAATTCTTTATATATCCTGGATATAATTCTTGGGAAAATGTATGCATTTTGAATATTTTCCCCCATTCTGTGGCTTGCCTTTTCATTTCCTTAGTGTCTTTTGAAGAACAAAGCTTTAAGTTCTGATCAGCTCAATTTATCACTTTTTTTCCTTCTGATGGTTTTGTTTTTTTGTGTCCAAAAGAATCTTGGCCTACTCCAAGGTCACAAAGATTTTGTCTAGAAGTGTTGTAGCTTGGGTTTATATTTCTGTCTAAGAACCATTTTGAATTAATTATTGTATAATATATTCTGTGGCCCAGGGGTTGATTTAATTTTTGCCATAAGGATATCCAGTTTTTCCAACATGATTTGTAGAAATAGCATTCCTTTTCTCTTTGAATTGTCTTGGCATCTTTGTCAAAAATCAATTGAAGATACATGTGTGGCTCTATGTATAGATTCTTTTCTGTTCCATTGGTCTATTTGCCTATTTGATTGATGCCAATCCCATGATGTCTTTTTTATTGCAGCTTTATAGTAAATCTTGAAATCAGAGAATGAAAAACTTTTAAGTTTATTCTTCTGGCTTTGGCTATACTAGGTAGTTTGCATTTCCAAATAATTTTTAACTCTTTTCAATTCAATTTAGACTTGTTTCATGGTCTAGCCCCTGATCTATTTTGGTGTATGTTCCATGTACACTTGAAAGGAATGTGGCTTCTGCAGTTGTTGGGTGTAATACTCTATAAATATCAATTAGGTTAAGATGGCTGGCAGTGTGGCTAATTCCTTTACCTCTATCTAGCCTAGAGAAGTGTGCTAATGTCTCCAACTGTGAATGTGGATTTGTCTATTTTTCCCCCTTATTTGTGTCATTTTTTGCTTTACATGCTTTGAAGTTCTTAGATTAGGAACATATACTTTATAATTGTTGTTTCTCTCTGAATATTGAAGATCAAAGCTTTAAGTTGTGATAAAGCTCCATTTATCAGTTTTTTTCCTCTTTATCTTTATCGTTATGATGCCTCCCTCAATGTCCCTGGCTAATAATCCTTACTTTCAAGTGTATTTTGTCTGATACTAATTAAACCCCTCTACCTTTCCAACACTTATTGTTTAGGTATCTTTTTCATTGTTTTACCTTCCGTCATTTGGTTCTCTTTTTTTTTTTTTTTTAAGATTTTTTAAAAAAAATTTATTTCTCTCCCCTTCCCCACCCTGGTTGTCTGCTCTCTGTGTCCATTTGCTGTGTGTTCTGTGACTGCGTCTATCCTTATCAGCGGCACTGGGAATCTGTGTTTTTTTTTGGTGCATCATCTTGTTGTGTCAGCTCTCCGTGTGTGCAGCGCCATTCCTGGGCAGGCTGCACTTTCTTTCACGCTGGGTGGCTCTTCTTACGGGGCGCACTCCTTGTGCGTGGGGCTCCCCTATGTGGGGGACACCCTGGGTGGCACGGCATTCCTTACGCGCATCAGCACTGCGCATGGGCCAGCTCCACACGGGTCAAGGAGGCCCGGGGTTTGAACCGCAGATCTCCCATGTGGTAGGCGGGCGCCCTAACCATTGGACCAAGTCCGCTTCCCTGGTTCTTATTTTTAAAGTATGTCTTTATAGTTGGTTCTTGAACTTTTATCCAGTTTGACACTTTCTCCCTTTGGACTGAATTGTTTTGTCCACTTAATGTAATTATTCATATGGTTATATATATGGTAGGCATTTTGCTTTTGGTTATTTTTCTCATCTCTTTCTTATTTTAAAAGAATTTCTAACACATACAGAACTCTCAGTAAATGTTGGCTATTATTATTACTACTATTATTTTATTATCATTATCCTTATCACCATCTTCTGCCATTTCCTCAGAAGTGCTGCCTACTCCAGCTATAGTAAACTCTTCGTAGTTCCTCAAATGAAACTTAAGCTGAGAGAGTTTATGGAACTTCTTGCCCATGATTAACAACCATAAGGCAGAATTAGAATCCAAATCTTGCTTTGCCTATATACAAAGCTTCAGTTATGATCCACTTCAGAGACAAAGCTGGTGAATGTGGAAAGATCCTTTCTCCATCTCCTTTTTTCTTTATCCGGAAACTCTCCTCTAGTTCTGTTAGGCCTTTTCATACTATTCGGTCATCAGTTGTGGTCCTGGGAGTGGTGAACATTCTAAGAAGAGACTGTGACATTTCCACAGACCTGTCTGTGTTTTCTTTCCTAGAATTAAAGTCTTCTCTTCCTGTCTCAAAATCATGAAATAGCTTTGTTTTGGGGGGGTGGGTTGGGGGCTTAAAAAGCATTACTTCCTGGGAAGCAGACTTGGCCAGTGGCTAAGGTGCCCGCCTACCACATGGGAGGTCTGCGGTTCAAACACCAGGCCTTCTTGACCCATATGGAACTGGTCCACGTGCAGTGCTGATGTGCGCAAGGAGTGCCATGCCACACAGGTGTGTCCCCCGCATAGGAGAGCCCCACGCACAAGGAATGCGCCCTGTAAGAAGAACTGCCCAGTGGAAAGAAAGTTCAACCTGCCCAGAAATGGCGCCACACACATGGAGAGCTGACACAACAAGATGATGCAACAAAAAAAAGAGACACAGATTTCCGTGCTGCTGAAAACAACAGAAGTGGACAAAGAAGAACACGCAGTGAATAGACACAGAGAACAGACAACTGGGGCAGGGGGGAAGGAGAGAGAAATAAATAAATAAATCTTTTTTTAAAAAAAGCATTATTTCCACTTGTGATATTTGCAGTCAGTAATACCTTCCCCAAAAGCACTTTGATAAGCTCTGAAAGAAACAGGCTGGGAAGGAGCCCTCATAACCCTGCAGCAGATATTTCTGATAAAGGCATGCGGGAAACATGCTCTTGTTTACCTCAACGTTCTGCAGACTTTGCCATCGAAACCTTATA
Organism: Dasypus novemcinctus; assembly: GCF_030445035.2. NCBI lineage: Eukaryota > Metazoa > Chordata > Mammalia > Cingulata > Dasypodidae > Dasypus > Dasypus novemcinctus. The sequence continues at coordinate 91,491,652 of NC_080686.1, forward strand.
TTGATCTTGCTTTGGTCTCTGTCAACACCGTTACCCCTGGGGTCAATACTTCCTGAGTATCCATCTCAGGACAAGTTGGAATGAAGAAATCACTAGTCGACATTTCCACCCAACATGTTTTCTTTGTGTTGAGGTAATTTCTTTAACACTCTGTCAAAAACCCAGAGAGAGGGGGGAACCAGTGTGTGTGTATATATCAAATCTTTAAAATTTCCTGTCCCTCACATCAGGCTGTAATTTCCCTGATTCCCTTCTTGCAGCTGTCACTCTCCTCTGTGTCTGTTTTCCTTTATTCTGTTTTTCTCCACCTGTCCCTGTGGCCGTCTTTTTTTTTTTTCTTTCTTTCTTTTTTTAATGTTACATTAAAAAAATATGAAGTCCCCATATACCCTCCACCACCCTCACCCCACTTCTCCGCGCATAACAACAACCTCCTCCATCATCATGAGACATTCATTGCACCTGGTGAATACATCTCTGAGCACCGCTGCACCTCATGGTCAATGGTCCACACCATAGGCCACACTCTCCCACAGTCCACCCAGTGGGCCATGGGAGGAAAAACAATGTCCAGTAACTGTCCCTGCAGCACCACCCAGGACAACTCCAACCCCTGAAAATGCCCCCACATCACATCTCTTCCTCCCACTCCCTACCCCCAGCAGCCACCATGGCCACTTTCTCCACAACAATGCCACATTTTCTTCAATTACTAATCACAATAGTTCATGAATAGAATATCAGTAAGTCCACTTTTAACTCATTTCTCTCATCTGCATTTCTCCATTTCTAGCTCAGGTCTCTTTATCACACAATAAAACTCTCATTAACTGTCTTTCGGGAGAAAATAATTTTTCTGTTCATAAGTCTAGGGATGATTGCCAATCCCGTTCGTTCCCCCTGTTCCCTGAGTTGTACTTTTAAGATCCAGACAGTAAAAATTTTAAGCTTTTCCAGGTACAGATGTTGCAGTTACTCACCCCTGCTGTTGTAGTGCAAAAGCAGCCAGAGACGGAAGGCCAACAAATGGTGTGTCTGTGTTTCAATAAAACTTTATTTACAAAAATAGTTTGCCGACTCCTGCTCTAGGACACTTGTCAGAGATGAGGTGCCTCTGATGTCTGATTTCCTTCTTTGGTTTCACACCTTTTGGAGTGATTGTCCACAATTACACAGGAAGAATAGAACCTGGCTTTGAACCAGGTCTGCCTGAATCTCAGCCCATTCTTAGTCCTACCACATCACACTTCTTCTCCAATGATACAATTACCATCCATTGAGGATCCCTTTCCAAATTTCTTCAGTGCTCCCCGTTGCCCACCAAATGAGTTGCGCCCTTAGCGAGGCATCCACGTCCCTTCAATGTAGGGTTCCAACCCCCCTTTTCAGGTCTCTGGTCCAGTAGACATTTAGTTATAACTTCCACTGCAGCCATATTTACCCACTCACTCTCCTCCAGACACCTCAAGTACATTTCCATGGCTGCTTGTGGTCTGTATTTCTCCTGTGCCAGGAACTCCTTTTTATTTTCCGACCCATTTATATATCCTTCTTCACCCTTCTCAACCTTTAGGTGTCAAGTCAAATCCACTTAAGGAATATGAATCAGGTACCCTTGTAGGCATTCTTTATATGGAGCTCACCTAGTAAAATGCCAATGCTTTCCCATTGTACTTACCTGGGCTTGCAAAGCCCCATGTGTTTTGTCCACTGACTCTCATGACCCCTTCCCCTGCCAGTTGCCCCATACTCACCCCACTCTAGACATACCTGGTTTCCCTGCTGTTCTGTGGATGTGTCAGACACTCTTCCACCTCATTGTCTTCTGCTTGGAATGCTCTTCCTCTTTTTCTCCAAATGGTTGCATAACTCATGTCCTCCCCCCACTCAGCTCTCTACTTAAATATTATCTCTCCCAAGAGCCCTTCCCTGCCTACATGATCTAACATGACATACCCTGACAACTCTTCTGTGACCCTGTTGCATTTTTTCATAATAGCATGTGTTCACAACATCATTTTATATATTCATTTGTTTATTGCCTGTTTCCCTGACTAAATTGAAAGCTCCTTTAAAAAAAGGATCTCATATTCACTAAATTCATTAAAAAGCTTACTCAATATTTCTTGGCCAAATGAAACCACTGGCAGAATGAAACTAATTATGGTGAAAGCACAAACAGAAAGATTGAACAAGGCAAACAGCAGAGGAGTGGTTGGACCTAATCTTTTACGATCCTCTCCAACCCTAAGATTTAATGCCTTAGGGTGATACAATCTCTTTCTGAAAATGGACTCAACCTCCTGACTTCAACATTTCAGTTGAAAGGCCCATCTTACTTTTAGCCATCCAGACTTAAAACTCAGCCATCTGTCAATGCCAAGATGTTGTCTAGCCTTTCTCCATCCTTTAGTTTGGCTTCTCCTGCACATTGGCTTCATGCCACAAGCAGGCTGGTTATGGGGCAGGGAAGATGGCCACAGATAGTTCCAATTTGTTTCCTCCTGGACTAGCAACTTCAGTTACAAAGGAATCTCTCTTTCCATCGTCTGTGGATCAGTCTGTGAAAGCATTGTGATTGGCTCTCCTTGAGTCACATGACTGGTCATTACTGCAGCAGGACTGATTTTTAGGATGGGCTTCCTTGTGTGTTCTCCTGAGACTGGGGACTGGGGTGAGCTGCCCTGAAGGAAGCCTTATGAGGACTTTTGGAACAGAGAAGGGGGCACTATTCAAAGGAAGCAGAGGTATTGTAGAGATAAAAGCAACATAGAGCCGCAGCCTGCTAAATTTTTTTGAGGCTCAGTTTGATCCGGCACTTGCCTGCTGAAAGGCACAAAAGGGGTCAGGCTCCGGTGCGTAAGTCTCCCCTAGTACCACCTCTGCAGGAGATTCCAGAAGACTTGGTTGGTTCACTGAGTACTAAGAATCTTTCTACTCCTGAGCACTGTCTCTAGATGAAGGGCAAACTGGACATTCTCAAAAGCATCACCCCACTTTCTGTCTTCCTTTCTTTTTGCGTCTGTTTTTTCTTCCTGGAGTGATCTCTTCCCCCAACTCCATCCCAACATACATTCAAGACCCATTCCAAAACCTTCTAAAACCTTTGGTGCCCTCCCCTTGAATCTTCATGACCTCTAATTTATGTAGATCTTTACTTGTACACTTGTATTCTCTCTTTTAGGCTAATACCTTGAACATAAGGGCTTCCTTTTTTCAGATTTATTTTTGTATTCTCTGTCGTTCTTAGAATGTTCCTTTCACATGGACAGCACGATTAACATTTCAGATTGAATTTAATTGACCTAAATTGAACATGCTACTCTACCTAACTTCTACAGTCCGTAACACTTATTTAGTATTTATGTTTGCCAACTTCTGTCTTTAATTATTTCTTTATGCATATTTACCTAAATTATTCCATTATCTATCATTGGGTCTTTACAATATTAGGTGCTTAAAAGTTGTTTTATTCAATGTGGTGGGTTTTGATTGTTTGCCTAGTATGTGCCAGGGGCTCTGTTAGGTGCCACAGCTATAATAGGCACCATGGCAGGTACCTGGTTGGACCTTCTCAGAGCTTATATTCTGGTCCAGACATCAGATAATTAAACACACCGAAAACTGTGTATTGAGAACTAAGGTGGGGGTTGTATCGGGGAGCTGGCTGAGCATATGTGTGGGCGTTAGATGAATGACTTGGGGAAGTGATGGGTGGGAAATAGCTGTTTCTTCGAATCGATTTAGATCAGGTTTTCCCTTCTCCAGCCTAAGTTTAATTCTCTACTTCTCTTCTCCTGCATTTCCATGGCACTCTCTTTTCTCCTTTCTCACTGTATTTAACACACTTTATTGAAATGTTCTATTTATAGGCTGGCTTACACACAGAAACAGATTTTCTTATTCCTGGCGTCCAACTCAGGGACTAGTACATTGTAAGCCTGTAGCACATAGCCTGGTACCGAGGGGGTGCTCGGGAAATGTCTGTCAAGTGAGAACAGCACTCAATGAGGAAGGTCTGGCAGGACGATGGGAAACGAGAGGTTTAGCTGAGATGGGCACAGATGGTGGCTGCCGTGTGGCCTGGATAATGCACTCCAAGAGTTAACAGTGAAGGACTCCTTGCTCCAAAAGGAAGGGTGAAGGAGCCAGGGACAGTGACAAAGGCTGGTGTTCTGATGCTGTTTGCGGCAACGTAATCTCCTCACAGCTTCCAACAAGGAAAGCACGTGACCCTGTGTGCTAGACCAGAGGATGATAGACCTTGACTCACAACTGCAGTGTGAGAGCTGCAGCTATTATCTACCGTCAAGAGGTTACTGGAAATTGCGCCCGCTCCCAATTCCTAAAAGCTGGGGCCGTGGCCTTGTCTGGGGCCCATCTCTTGTCTTGAAGAAGTCTGCTCTTTGGCACTTAGATTGTTTTCTTTCTTCAAAACAAAAATAGACTCAGTCGTTGGGTAAACTGTATTCTGTGGGGGAGGGCTGGGAGCTAAAGTGCTATCCCCAAAAGTTGGAAATGGACATTGAACTAGCAGATGCCCTTGAGCTCTGTCGGTGAACCCCGTGAAGGGGGGAGAAGAGCGAGTTGTGGTGATTTATCATCATCAGTCATGTAATAACTACTATTTATTATATTATTATTACCATTTTACATCTGGATGGCCCTATGTACAAGGTACCTGCTGAGCACTTTATATAGACATTCTCATTTATTCCAAAAAACAACCTTATGCCATAGGGACTCTCAATATCCCCATTTTGCAGAGAGGTAACCTGAGGTGTGGAACGATTTACTGACTTTTATTCTGTGCCAAGCAGTATATCAAGGGACACAGAGCTCTCATGGAATCCTCCTAACAGCTCCATGTTGTAAATACTGGATGCTCCTATTAGACCCATGAGATAATGGAGATCCTAAGAGGTGAAGTCATTTGCATAAGGTTGCGTGGTAACAAGAGCTGGAATTGGAACTCATGTCTGCTTGACATGGGAGCCCACCAACCCACTCACTTTTCTTCCTAGCACAAATCTGTCTCCTCTACCAGATGTGTCTACCAACAAGAAAGGGGGCGGGGGAGTGGCTGGGGGCACTAAGGGTGGCCAGAGAGTTAGAACTCAATGATCCGAACTTTATTATTACAAATAGTAGTGATCGTTAATCAGTACCCCTTCTGTGCCAGACTGCACCAATATTATGGTGAAATCTAGCAGCCCATCTGGGAGTCGCTGCTCTGTCCCTTCTAGCTCTGAGACTTTGGGCATCTGCTAAAATATCTCTCAGTTGGAATATGTTTTCTTTGGTTCTTCAACTTCTAATCTGCCCAGATGCAGATCAAATGCTGCCCCCTCCCTGAATTCCTTCCCTGATTCTACTGGAGAAAACTGAGATACAAAGAATTCAGGGGTAAATTGCCCCAAAGATTCCACAGCTAAATCTGGGATTCACATCTTTATTTTGTGCTATATTATTTCAGTTCCTCAAGCATCCCATTCTCTTAAATGCCTTAGGACCTTGGCACGTGCTATCCTCCAAGACAAACTCTTCAGCCCACTTCCCAAACTGGGCTCAGAAGGTTGTCTCCTATTGATCTTTCAATAGTTGACTTTGATACTGCTCCTCCTCTTGAAAAGGCCCTTCCTGACCCCCCACTCTCAGGTTGACCCCTGCTCTTGTCTCTCGTAGCACCCCGCTCTTTCCTTCATAGCACCATCACAGCTTTTAATTACATATTAATTCCTTCATTTATTGTTTATTAACTCTTCAAGGGCAGGAAACCTGAGTTTTCCTAACCAGACCTCCATTGTCTACATCAGTTTTAGGTGCATTGTGGGTGTACAATGAATATTTTGGAGGGTGCGGGGTCAAATGAATTCAAGAGAAATTCAAGAACAATGAGAGAAAGGAGAGTGTGCTGGGGAGTATACAAAGACCCCACCCTCCCACCCCAGCCCCACTCCACCTCCTACCATGGGAATGTAGTGATGGAGGCATGTGTGGCTGACTCTTGGAGCTGGGAGCAGGACACCGGGACACATGCAGGGCTGTCCCGGGCTCCACGGCTCGCCCGTTTCTGCGGTCTCAGCCTCTTAAGAGTGCTGTTGGGGTTGGAAGGGGAGTCTCTGGTGACCGTGGCCCTCCCTGGAGCCTGCAGCTGCTGTGGAGGCCGAGGCACAGCTGGAGCCTGTCGGGGGCCTGGCAGGTGGCTCCGCCTGTGGCGCGTCTTCTTGCCTGGACACTGGCAGCGCTCGGACTTCAAAGCTGGAGCAGGCTGACCGGAACACTGTGACCTTTGGCACCGTTCCCTCTCTGCCGCTTCCCCGCTTCCCAAGCAGGGAGGAGGAGGGAGCTCAGCTTGGCTCTTCTATGCCTGGAGGGCAGGCTTTCCTCAGAGCTGGACAAGGAAGGGAAAGAGAGAGGTGGCAGGGCCAGTGGCAGCCGCCCCTCTGAGCATCAGGGATTAGATGGAATTCCACCACACTAAGAATTTGGCATTTGGTAAAATGTATGCCCAGCTCTGAGTGGGACCTACTGTTGGGAGTGCCTGCCTGGACCCTGGAAAAATAAAAGAGTGGGGCCACTTCTGACCTACAAGCCCCTGTCATCCAGCCTCCGAGGGCCATCTGATTGTGGATGAGTCAAATCTGACACTTTATTAAAGGGCTTCCTGAGCCTCAATTTTCTCAACCTTAAAATGGAGCTAAGAATACAAACCTCCTTGCTAATTATGAGGATTGGGGCTAATGGACATAAAGTGCCTAACACGGTGCCTGGCACGAGATAGCAGCAATCAATAGCTGCCATCACCATTGTCATATGATCATATATTTCTACTTGGCCACCCTATGCTATATCATCTCATTTATCCTTGTTATTGATTACCTGTGAATCAGGTAGTGTGACTGACATAACTGCTATACAACTGAGGGAGCTGAGGCTGGTGGTAGATCAGATGACCCACTCACAGTCGTATTGCTACTTCATATTAAGATGGGAAGTACAAATCCAGGTCCCTCCCATGCCGTCTTAGGGCTTTTCCTACCATTTGGGGGAGGAGGGCGGGAAGTTGCTGAGCAATGGGAGTAGAATGTGGTTTATGTTGTTGATATCTGCAGAAAGCTCATTATTCTCAATGTCACCATTACTATTAATATCAATAACAAAAATGGAAAGAACTGCCAACATTTGTAGAAGACTTCATAGTTCATGCGATACTTTCATTCACATATTCTTTTTTGGAACCCACAATCCTGCTTTTGTAGATGGAGAAATATAGAAAGTATTGAGACAGTGACTTCATTGGGATACTTCTCTCTGGATTAAGGCCTTATTTGCTTGTGCCGATGAGTGACTAACAGATTCCTCCAGTGTGCTCTTCTGTGACCTGTTTTAATGTCAACTTTGCCATTTATGGGTTCTGTGACCTTGATCATTCTGCCTGCTTCTCATCTATAAAATTGGGGTAACTATAACAATATGAGCCAACATATTCAAAACTGCTTATCATAGTTCTTAGTACATATAAGAGCTTAATAAATAGTAGATACTGTTATAACTGAGAAATGCCCATATTCTCTTAGTATTCCGTTTTTTTTCTGCAGAAGCTGGGAAAAATGGGACTTTCCAAATTAAGTTGGAAAATACCCAGTAATCCTGTGAGCAGTAGGGGAATTGGGAATCCATTTCCAGTGTCCCATAATCAGAACTAGCAGAGTTGGAGGGCGTGGCTTTGATTCAGGACCATGGACAGTACCCGACTAGCTCCCCTGCCCCTCTGTTGGGGCAAATCTTCTATCTTAGCACTTCCTTGTTCCATATTTGCCATCAATCTTCTGACCTCTCCACACCTGTGCTTGCCATTCTTCTTACCTGAAATGCTTCCCCTTCCTCTCTTACCACGAAATATTCCCAATATAACAAGAAGCCTGGGAAATAAAACAATCACCTTTGCACCTACCAGTCAGATTTAACTTATAGGGATATTTTGCACAATTGCTTCTGATTTTTTTTTTAAGTGCAACTTGGCAGAAGCTGTTGAACTTCCCTTGCTCCCCTCCCCATCACATGGCTCTACTTCCTCCTCCAGACTTTCGTCCTCCAAGCCGCTATGTGGCCTTCTATATCTTCTCCAGTTTCCTTCCATCCACCCAAGTCATCCACATTTTTAAGAGCCAGGTCGAGTCCTGACCCCACCAGCTCATGCTGACCTTTCTTGTAGGGTATTGTTGCACTATGTTTTGGAAGGTTTTGTGTGATTTTTCATTTATCATCTTAATCAAACAAGCTCTGCACAGACCCTATTTTGAGGTATCACTTGACTATTTTCTGTTGCAGAAATGAGTTCCATGTTGTCCCTCCCTCCAAGGTCTTGCAGAGCATGGCATGTGAGTTAATGTTCTCTTGCAGCCCAAAGGAAGGCTGGTTGGGAGAGGGACCCATCTTCGGAGGCTGTCACAGCTTTCACATGGATGAGATCGCGAGTATATCCTTGAGGCCTTGAAACCAGAAGAATGGAAGCAGTATGAGGACAAGAAGCAAGGTAGGAGTGCCAGTAATGTGTCAGACCTTGAGCTGGGCTCCTTAAAAGTAGCGTCTTATTTAATGTGCTACAAATTCTCAAGATGAGTGGGTTACTACCTTCCTTTAACAGGTATATAATCAAAGCTTAGAGAGCCACATACCTGGCCAGATAGTACAGTTCATATTTAATCCAGGGATTTCTAATGCCAATGCCTATATATATCTGACTCCTGCTTTAGGAGTCATGAGCAGCTGGACACAGAGACTGATCCTAATTCATTTCAATTCCCAGGACCAGCACTGTCCCTTAGCATAGTGTTTGATTTGTGAAAACTTAGTCTTTGGTGGCTTTCTTGGGTCCTGTGGCAGTTTGATATTATTTATGAATTCCAAAATGAGATATAGTTTATGTTTGTAAACTGGTCTCTTCCTCTGGGTGTGATACCCTTTGATTGTATTAGACTCATCTGAGATGGCTTTGATCAAATTATGTTAAGATTAGGGCTTTGATTCGACCACTTCATTAGGGTGACTCAGTTTGTGTCCCCACCCTGTTTGTGGGCTATATAAACAGACACTCAATCAAGGAGACACACAGAAGCAGCTATGCAGAAGAATAAATACACAGAGGAATAGAGAGAACTCCACAGACACGGAAGAGGAATGAACATTGATCCATTGATGCTGTGGCCCTGGGACAAGAGATGAGCCTTTTGCATGATAGTCTACAGCTGACCTTGTGAAGGGACCAGGGCAGCGAAGCCCAGAAAGAAATGAGCTCTTCAGCCTACAGCTGAGATCAGGAGGAGGCGGGCCTTAAGAGGAAGGCTGACAGCTCACAGACATCGCCCGCCATCTTGCTTCAACATGCGGCAACAGACATTTGGTGAGGAAGTACCTCTTATGATAACTTGAGTTGGACTCTTTAGGGCCTTGTAACTGTAAGCTTCTACCCCAAATAAATATGCTTTATAAAAGCCAACAGAGTTCTGATGTTTTGCATTAGCACCCCTTACCTGACTAATACAGATACAAAGGCAGCAGACACATGGGCTCTGTCCTCAAGGAGCTTACCATCTAGGAGGGAGGGAAAGAGTGTTTAAGTGCCTCTCATTATCCTTCAAATGCATCAGACAAAGTAGCCTGGGAATAAACCATTCTCCCAGGACCCCTGGATTGCTGCAGCCCGAGCTGGCCTCTTCCCCCAAGGTCTGACATGCCTGGCTCCTCCCTGGCTTCTCTATCTGCCCCATTGCCCTGCCACTCCTCAGGCTTTGGGCTCAATGTGCCACATGAGCTCTTCGTTCTCTCCTCTCCCTCCAGTGTTTTCTGCTGCTTGGTGAGAATCTACTGCTCCAGCCTGAGTGACTGTCAGCCCGGTTCTCTTTAACCCTTCTCTTCACTTCTTCATTCTCTCTGGGGTCAGGGAGATGTGACTTCAGATATATACCATCCCCTTAATGCTCCTTTCAAGAACCATGTCTTCTCCAAAACAGAGTTTGGTGCAGAGGTTCTTAATCTCTGTGGACCACTTTGGCAGACAAAGTGAAGCTGATGACCCCTTCTTAGAGTAATGTTTTTAAATGCATGAAAGAAAAATGCACGGGGTTTCAAAGGAAACTAGTTATATTGAGATTCAGTTATCAAACATGTTATATGTATATACGGCACTGTCTTATTTATCTATTGCTGAGCCACAAATTTAGCTTATGAAAGCAGCAAACATTGATGATCTCTCAGTTTCTGGGGGTCAGGAATCTTGATGTGTTCTAACTGGGTTCTCTGCCTCAATGTCTTTTCAAGCCCAGTGTCTGCAAGAGCTCGAATGGGGATGGATTAGCTTCCAAGCTCACTCATATGGTTGTTGGCAGGATTTGATCTCTCATGGGCTATTGGACTAAAGACCTCAGCTCCTGTCTGATACTGGCTGGGGGCCTCCTTCTCTCCCTTGCTGTTTTAGTTTTCTAGCTGCCAAAGCAAGTACCATGGCTTAAACAATGGGAATTTATTGGCTCATGGTTTAAGGCTAGGAGAAGTTCAAGATCAAGGTGTCATCACAATGATGTTTTCTCCCAGAAGACCGTGGCACTCTGGAGCTGGCTACCGGCAATCCTTGGTCCTTGGCTTTTCTGTTACATGGCAATAAATGCAGGGGCCTCTCCTGGCTTCTCTTTTCTTCTCCTGACTTCTGTTGACTTACAGCTTCTGGCTGCTTCATGCTCTCTCTCTCTTTCTCTCTGTCTCTCTCTCTCTCTCTCTGTCTCTCTCTCTCTCTCTCTCTCTCTGTCTCTCTGTCTCTCTGTCTCTTTCTCTCTCTCTCTCTCTCTCTCTCTCTCTCTCTCTCTCTCTCTCTCTCTCTCTCTCTCTCTCTCTCTCTCTCTCTTCTCTCTCCTATGAGGCCTTCAGTAATAGGATTAATCCCATCCTGATTTCTTTGGGCCACACCTTAACTTAAGTAGCCTCATCAAAAGGTCCTATTTACAAGGGTTCACACCCACAGGGATGGACTAAGTTTAAGAATGTGTTTTTCTGGAGCACACTGGATGTGTGGGCCTCTCCACAGACACCTCCCAGGATGGCATCTGGCTTCAGCAGAGCCAGCACGTGGGAGGGAAAGAGAGGAGATGTGGGCAAGACTGAGGTCACAGGCTTCTACTACCAATTCTCATGAGTGACCTCCCACTTAGAAGTAAGTCCCTGGGTCCAGCCCATAGTCAAGCACATGGGCTTACCCAGGGGTGGACAGAAGGAGGCAGGGATTGCCGGGGGCCCACTCTGAAACCCAACCACCACAGCTACCGTACGTGCTAATTTATGAAATCAGCACGTAAGACCGAGCAGAGACCCAGTAACGAATGGGACTTTGAAGTAGAGATGCATGTAAGCAACGTTTGGAGGGCTCTGTGACAGCAGGTGTGTGATGTGCCATCATCTATGATTTCTGGGGATGATAAGATCATAGATACTGCTGATAAACTCTGGATTATTGCTTATATTCATAAGTGATGGGAATGTTAACCTTCACTTCAAGGTGAGAGAAAATAAAGCTGTATTTTTTCCTCATCCAAATTCACAGACTCCCAGAAATCTGTGCCCAGAGTCCCTGGACCCCAAGTTAAGAACATGTGCTCAAGGAATGGAAGGCAAACAGAGACACCTTACTTGCTGATCACAGAGCATGTGGATCCAGCCTTCTGGAAGCTAAACGGTATCCCAGGAAATTTTACAAGATACCCAGAAGTGGATGGGGTTAAGGATGTCCAGTTTCTGGTTCCCAGGTTTGCATGTCTGGAAAACCTTTTTTTTTTTTTTTATTCTAAAGAGATCAGAATTTCAGACTAGACTTATATTAACCAGAGTCCTAAGAAGCTGATGTACAGTGCATATTATATTCACTCAACTACTGGTCCTTTCAGTCCCCCGCACAGTCTTGCACTCCTTCAGCACACATTATCAAGCACACACTTGTTGAATACTACTGTGTGCCAGGCACAATAATATATGCTAGGACTAGCAGTATCTAAGTAGGCTGAAGACAGAATCTCTGACCTCCTGGAGCTCATGGCTTTTCACACTGATCCTCAACTTATGGCACCTACACGGCCATGACATTACCCTAGGGACAATCATGCTCTTTACCACTCATTGCTGCACTAGCCCATGAAATAGAAACTTCATACTCAGAAGGAGTAGAGGAAAAGCTTCTTTCCTGGATTTCTCCTCTCCATGAAGGAGCAGCTATTTGGATTGCTAAGCCTACCACTGCATTAGTTATTACCTCTCTCTTTTCACAGCCACAGGTATTCGCCTAGTTCCTACCTTTGCTATAAAGTTAGCCCACTAGAGCAGGCCTTGCCCTGCATCAAGGTGATACAGGGATAGGAGTGGTAAGAGAGGGAAGGATGGGAGGAGAGAGGCCTGCAGTTTTCCAGCTGCAAGTGGATGAGAAATCCCCATCAGAAGAGCACCGAGCAGGAAGCCTGTTTAGGACTCAGTTCTAAGCCATGTTCTCCAATCCCTATTTATCAAGATAAGGCAGATGGCTCATCTGTGCCTAACTCCTAGGCCAGTGGCTCAGCTGGAGGGGAGAGGACCATAATTATTCTCCAACAGTTTACATCCTCCCATAGCTATCCCCAGGGTGACACACAATTCACCAGGCCCTAGCCACAACTCCACTCTTCTCTCTCCCATGCGAGAATGCCCTTATTATGGCTACGATGCATTGTAATAGGTCCTCAGTTGACAAGTATTTATTAAGCATCAATTATATGCCAAGCAATGGGTTAGATGCTGGGGATGGAGGCAAGGACAGGGCAGAGAGGGATCTGCTCTCAGGGAGCTTACGTTCTGGAAGGTAGAGACCTGCAGCAAACTGGATCTGGATCTTGCTTTGCAAGAAATGGACAGCAGGGTTCCCAGTGGTGGCATTCACAGTGAGAGCTGCATGACCAAAGGGAGCTGGGCGGGTGAGGGCTGTGCACAGAACACTTCAGGCAGAGAAAGCTTGGTGGGCCCAGTGGTTTGGCGTGTCTGGGGAAAGAAAGAAGTTTGCTTTTTTCCCCTTAATTGTGTACATAGCAAAAATGCAACTGACATTGCAGGTCTGATGCACAAGTGGTATGAAAGAATACATAACTATTAAAAAATATTTTGTCAGCGTATAAACCTTAATCTACCACAAGTTGGGAAATCTAATAGCCTCTTCTAGATCCATACCAGAGAATTGACAAATGAATCTAGAGGCTTATAAACACCAACCTCAATATCTGTCTTTATCCAAAGGGCTAGATAACTGCTGCTTGTTCTTCCTTTTATTAGAGACTTTGCAGATACTTCTTTATGTTGAGTCATTGTATCTTCAGATTGATATGCCCTTGATTTTTCAACAGTCCACTCACGTGACTATTCCTTCATGACTCTCAACCAAAGAGATTTCCAATTTCTTTCTTTCTGCCCTTGGTGAGGACCCTGGCCTTTGAGGACCTCTGCAGTACGTAGGGAATTTATTAAAAGTTTTTCTCTGGATGTTTCCAAGTTTTGGAACCTGAGATTTCTTCCTCTGGGCAGACTAAATGTCCCCAAATAATGGATGTATTATTACCATTTAGGAGGATCAAACATAAAAGAGATCACATTAGATGATGTTTCAATCAAGTTTTATCTTTTTTTATGGTTAAGAATTTTATTATCAAAATGATTACATCTCTCGTAAAATTCAAATGTTACAGCAAGGTGTAAACACTCCACTTGAGAAAGAAGTGATACTTCTTCCCTCCAAGAGTTTCCCCCACTTCCCATCTCCCCGCCCCCCCCCCAAGTTCTTCCTTACCATTTGCTCTCAGGTCACCCTGGATGACTTTTCTGGGCTTTAGTTCTCTTATCCTTGAAACAAACTAGTAGCCTCTAAAGCACAGGGTAGTTGCTATAATAAATAAAATAAAATAATGTATGCACAGGTGTTTTGTGCAATTACAGGATGTATTATGATATAAATTAGTAATTTTGCAGGAACATACAGTCATGGTTCTAGTTTAGAGTTTATGTAACAGGAGGCTAACTTAGGAACCATCTAGAAAACACACATCCTCCTTGAAACCTCAGATGCTCTGTCTCCTAAGGAGATTTCTCTCTCCTTGAAGCTCCTGTAACATTTATAGACTTGTAAATCATTTGGCATTCTGTCAGGAATTAGCTTGCTTTATTTCCTGGGTTGTACATGAACAAAAGGCTCTTGAGGACAGTGGCAGTCTAATTCTTCCCTTCCATACCCCAAAACATACAGCACAATGCCAAACCCTCAGCAGGGGTTTAGACAATATATTTAGAGAAAGCTTTAATATGAAGTGACTTTTGTTACTCATTACTTGTAAGACATAGAATACATTCTTATTATAGAAAAATTAGAAATATTGGGGAGCAGAGAGCATAAAATCATTCACAATGGCAACATCCAGTTAGAACCACTATTAGCACTTGTTTATGCAAATCTATGGATTGTAAATTGCCACCTATTCTTCACTTCTAATATTAAGAATGTTTTTTATGTGAACAGGCAGTTTTCACATCCTTATTAATTGCTCCTTTGCACTCCCTTTAGCTGTTTTCCTAATAGTAGCCTATTTCGGTTGTTTCAATGTTTTACTATCATAAACACTGCGGTGAACATCCTCACTGCTAAAATTTGCCTATCCTCAAGTAATTCCTTAAGATAGCTTCCCAGATGTAGAATTGCTAATTGGAAAGGTTTTCACATTTTTAAGTTTTGCTGCATTCTGCCATCTAGACACTGTTTATTATCAGTTAAATATATCTGTCACTATGTTAGGCAAAAATCGGTATATCATTTGCATTTGCATTTCTTCTACACCTCCTGAGGGGAGCAGAATATATTTTAAGGTATGTATTGGCCACATAGACTTTTCCATAGAATTTTCCTGGTCAGCTGGCATGTCTTGATTCAGCCTGACCAGCTGTTTGCAGCCAGTCTGCTCCAATTAGTTGGTGCCTGGTCTGGTGCAAATATGTTGAATAGCAACCCTCCCCAAAGGGATCTAATCTTTTCATTTGACTGAGGTTGGAGCTGAGGTCGAGAGGTCCAGGGTCTTGATCAGAACTGCAGCTAGGTGGTTGGACCAGCACATGGACCATGTGTCTGAAAACGTGCTCCGGACTCCACAGGGCTGTGAGCAGGTCCTTCCAGCAGTACTTCTGCCCATCCTCCCCCATCCCACACTTGCTCTTTTTTATTTTTTTATTTTTTCCATCTTTAAAAAAAATTTTTATTAAAGTTAATAGATCACAAAGAATGTTACATTAAAAACCATGAAAAAAAACCAAAAAACATAAGAGGTTCTCATATAACTTGATTGCCCTGCAAGTTCCATCCAGCTGGGGCTCCCACCAGGAAGTTAGCTGTGCCTGATACTTCCTCCTCTGTCTCCCTGCTGCTTAGTCAGGCCCCATTCATCCAGCCATCACATCTTTCTACCCTTCCTCCCCTCCAGGACCTGATCAGCTCAAATGCTAAATGAAGAGCTCAGAAAGAGGACCTAAGAAGGGGCTTTCTGATGGGCATCCATGAATCACTGGCAGCGTGTTTCGACAAGCCGGCCCAGGTCCTCCTTGCCATCAGATGAGTCATCACCGTGGGGCAAGTGGATGGTCGCTCAGGAAGATCAGACTCCAGTCTCCCTCTCCTCTGCCTGGCCTTGGCCAACGAAATAGCCTTCACCCACCTTCATCTGGGCCCATTGGGAGGCTCTTGACCCAAGTCTATCAAATTTAAACCAACAAAGAAGATGGCAAAAGCCCTTCTTTCCAGGAGGTTGAGCTATAGTTTGAGTATTTTAACAGAGATTCTCAAGATAGGATTGTCGTCGTGGCCAGCATCCCCTGGATCCCCAGTGGTGACTCGATTTGCGGCAGGTATGAGAATTGCTGCGGTTGATGACACGATCTTGGAGAAGAGTAAGTTGGTCTTGCTCACCATTGCACCTTCGAAGCTGACACAGGGACATGCAGTAAGTGCTTAATGATTGTTCAATAAATGAATGAACAAATCATCAAATAAATGAAATAATATACAAAAGCAAGCAGGGATGAGGTGTCACTGTGTGTTTGGGGAGCGTAATTTAGTTTGGGATATTCACCATACAAAGAGAAACAAGGAAGGATATGTCTGGCATGTGAACCTTCAATTTCATTGTTAAGGCAAAGCCACCAAAGTCTCAGAGCAGGAAAGTGACATGGTCGCATTTACATTTTGGCAAAACACTTCTGTGGTTGTTCTCCAGGTTAAGCCCACGAGAAACTGGACACTGAAAGTATTTAAAGCATGCTTTCGAAAAAGCCACCAAGTGTCCCATGTAATATATATCCTTTTACATATTTGAGAAATCTTCAAGCTTGGGCTGGCACCAATCTACTCAGTGTCAGCTTCTGGATACCCCCTGTGCACAGTAGTCAGTCACCTCGATGGGACACCAACGAGCCTCACTCAATATCAGTAGCTCTCCCATGTGGGGAGAAGCAATGGGCAGGTTCTGAGGTCATGGTAGGTCCATTCCCAGGGCTTTTGCCATCCTTTGCTGTCCGTGAACTCCGAGGCATCATGGGGCCTGGATGTGGGTGGCAGTCCAGCTGGGCCAGGGTGCTCGAGGGGCTTTCAGACATGGGTTCCCTTCTTCACCAAGCAGGGCCTTGGCTGTCCTTGCCCACCAGGGAAGCCAAGGGGGTGCCCTGTGGATTGCATGCCTTCCTCCTGGGGCTTCCTGCAAAACCTTGCCCTGGCTGGCTGGGGAGCATGAGCCAGCCTGAGAGGAAAGACACTGTTCATGCTGATGGCACCTGGAGTGCTTGCGTACGAACCACATCACCCTTTGGGTGATGAATGGTGCGTACTTGTATCTGCCCTTTAATTGGCTCCCCTCAAGGACAGCCTTCTTCTGAGATGGTCTTCAGGCAGCGAGGCGGGGCATATTAGCCAAACGGGTGCTGATGCAAAATACCAGAAATCTACTGGCTTTTATAAGGGGTATTTACTTGGGGTAGGAGCATACAGGTAACAGGCCATAAAGCATAAGTTACTTTCCTCATCAAAGTCTATGTGGCTCAAGATGGCTGCCGACATGTGTGAGGGTTCAGGCTTCCTGGGTTCCTACGTTCCTGGGACTTGCTTTTCTCTGGGTTCAAGGTTCCTCTCTTCCTTGGGCTTGTTTCTATTTCCTCTGTGAGCTTACTTCCCAGGGCTCCAGCTTAAGTCTTCAACGTCAAACTCCAACATCAAAACTCTAACGTCAGAAACCCTCAACTCTGTCCTTTGCCATGCCTTTCATCTATGTGTCCCCACCCAGCAAGGGGTGGAGATTCAATGCCCTAATCATACCTCAATCATGCCCAGGTTACAGATCAGATTACAAACATAATCCAATATCTATTTTTGGAATTCATAACCATATCAAACTGCTACAGGGGATGACCATGCCCCGCTGCTCCAAGGTGCCTGTATATACCTCCTCCCTCTGGGGCCAAGGCCTGTGTCCTGCCTCCAGCCTTGGTCCCCCACCCACCCAGCTCTCTTCTTGGGCCACCCACCTTGCGAAAGCTTCTCCTACCACCCCAGCCCTTATCTCATCCCTCCTTCTTAGTGTTGCCTCACCCACAGCCTCTACCTATATACATTCAGTCCACAAGCATTTATCTAGGCGATTTGCCAGGCCCTTCCCTAAGCATTTTACATGGATACTATAATTTCCTCCTCAAGCTTTGTCAGCACCAGCCAGCAGACCTCTGCTTGTATCTCTCAGGCCCGAATGAGTCACAGTGCACTCCTAGCTGTGTGGAAGCTTGGGAACACTGACCTCTGGCTTGCCAGCCTCCCTGTGAGAGGAGGTCACAGAGAAGAGGGCTGGGAGAGGCTTTAGAGTGGTCCATCGGCAGTGTTGGCTCCCTGGCACCACACGTTATCAGCCCTACTTCATGGACGAGGGAAAGGAGTCCCACAGGAGATAAGTGATGGGCTTGCGATGACCCAGCTGGTAGGTGCCATGATTCGAATCCCAGGAGGACAACTCCGGAGATGGCTGGGAGTGACAAGTCCTCCTGTGAAGACCCTCACAGAAGAGGTAGAGGTTGATGGACTGGTTAGATAGTTAGAGGTAGAATGGTGGTCGCTTGCCCCCAGGGGAGTGGTGGGGAGGCTCAGTGCAGGCCTCTGCCCGAGGTGGGACATCCTGGAGCGTAACTTGCAGATATAAATTATAGTACCCAATTATTGAGTAACTTTGGGTACATTGGCTCTAATTCTGATGTTTGCAGCCTTAGCTTCCTTCAAGAATGGAGAAACTTGAGGCTCATAGGGGTTTTGTGATTTGCCCAATGTCACCCAATATTGGTAAAAGGAAGGGCAGCTGGCCAGAAGCAGGGTAGAGTGGCTTCGAGTCCACTGGACGCCCTGGCGCTTCTCTGCTCGGCCTTCTTACAGGGAACAGGCGGCCCCTGGACGGCTGCTGTGAATCGCGTGTGGTTGGAATTCCTGTCCTTCCTTGACCCAGATTTGTAAACAGAGGCTTTGGAAGCCAAAGTACACAAGGGTGGATGCGAACAAGCCACCCCGCAGGAGAAAGTCTCCTGTGTTCCCAGCGGGGGTGAGGATGCCAGGAGCACGTGTCCCTAAAACTCGGGCAGCCTACAGGGCCGGGCAGCCCGGGACCTGGTGGCCTGCACACTGCCGCGCAGGACCCCTGTGCCATCCCCTGGGCGGCCCCGGGGATAGCGGCCGAGGAGCTGGCCGGCCAGCTGACAGAGCTTCCTTCTGCTTCTATTGGCCGTTCTCTGGGTCCTTTTAAAGAGAAGTGGGGAAAGAAGAAAAGATACTTGTCTAGATTTAGAACCAGAGCTTCCCACTCTAATGACTATCATTTAGCGATCGTTTACAGGTCATTCACAAAGATGCATTTACACGCACACCATGTCAGGTCGGCACATGTGCTGCACAGTAGAAGTGAAGAAGGAAAAGCCTGGGGGTGCTCGATGTAGCTAGGCTTGTCAGGGACGACTTCCCTGGTGAAGTGACATTCCTGCAGAGACCGGAATGAAGCCAAGCCGTCAGCCAGGCAGATAGCTGGAGCCAGAAGGGTCCATGGCCAAAGTCACAGCAAGCTCCTCCATCTGGAGAAGGGAGGGGCCTTGGACCCTCTGGGGTGTGGAGGAGAGCACAGCCCCTGTGGAGGGCCTAGAAGCCGCAGTGGGAACAGGTAAAGGAGCAGAGAACAGACTATAGGGACAAAGCCACTCCCCTCAGAGGGCTCAGATTCAGAAGCGAGGTAAGTTTATTCAGGGTGACACCAGACGTGGGACCAGGATCAGTTGGTGGAAGCTGTTGGAAGCCGATTTTGCTTCCCTAAAAAGGCATGTGGAATAATGCCTGGAACATGAGCTCTGGAGAGAGAGGACAGATATTAATTTATTTAAATGCCGATTGAGCATCTACTATGTGCTCAACAAATGTGCGTGTGATTCGAGTTTTTATTTGAATCAGTATTTAAAGCCCATACATTGCCATCGGTTGTGATGCCTCAAATTTCTTTTAATCATAGGTTTTCCCCCACCTTTATCCATTGTAGTTTATTTGTTGAAGAACCTGAGTTGTTTGTTCTGCATTATTCACTATCAAGATTTGGCAGACTGCATCCCTGTGGTTTACTGTATTTCCTGTAAATGGTACTTAGATGTTTGATCAGTTCAGGTTTGATTTTCGAGCAAGAATCCTACATTAGGTGGTGGTGTGTACTTCCATCAGGAGGCAAATCATGTCTGGTGGTCTCTCTTTTTGTGATGTGCAAAACAATTTTCAACCAGAAATTTAGATATGGGAAACTATGGCATACTTAGAATATTTGGGTGATGACTTTGAATGGATGTCTTTGAGACACTCAAAGATCCTGATGTGCCTCCAAATCAAACCAAGATTCAATTATCGCCCCCATTATTTTGGCATTCAGTATTTGGTGGGGTTCTTATTTTGCAGATATCATTATATTTGGAAGCGAGATGAGACTGTAAACTGGGTCAGAATCCCTCACTGATTGGTCTTGCAGAGAGACAGAAATTTTATAGAGTGGCACCTGGGTAGGAGGGACATGTCCCAAACATTACCTCTCCTGGTCCTGTCACCAACTAGGACTGGCACCTAGGCAGCTGCTTAAACTCTTGAACCCTGATTCTTCAATGGGGAAATGTGTATTAAGTGCCTCTCTTCAGGACTGGCTTCAGGTGTCACCCTCGCCAAGTAACGTCTTCCCGGTCTCCTCCTCTGGAATTCCCTGTCACCTGATGGTTACCTCCATCATGCACTTGGTTTATCTTTTGTTATTTATTTATATGTCTGCAAACTAGCCTGTGAGTTTCTTGAAAGTCAGGGCTGTGCTTCACACTTGTATTTTCAGCACAATGCCTTGTCCATAATAGGTGCCCCAAATATTTAAATGATAAACGACAAAAAGGGTTACTCCTGGGCAAGGCTCTGAATCCAGACTAGAAACTAGAACCATCAGGGAGCTTTTAACCATTACTAATATCTGGGGACTCTATACAGGGCTATTAAAGTAGAATCCCTGGGGATGGTTCGGGAGACAAAGTTTTCAAAAGCTCTCCAGTTGATTCTATCATGCAGCCCAAATTGATCACTGTTCTAGAATGCTATTTCTTAAAGTGTAGTTCTCGGGTAAGCAGCATCTGTCTCTTCCTGGGAACTTGTTAGGGATGCAAATTCTTGAGATCTATTCCACACTCACACAATCAGAAATTCTGGTGAAATCAGTGTTTTTAGTAAGCTCATGATTCTTCTGCAGCCTGAAATGTGAGAAACTCTCTTCTAGGGCAGTGGTGAGCAAATGTTTTCTGTAAAGGACCAGACAAATGTTTTAGGCTTTGAAGGTTATTTAACCCTTGCTACAGGGAAACAGACTTGGCCCAGTGGTTAGGGCATCCGTCTACCACATGGGAGGTCCGCAGTTCAAGCCCCGGGCCTCCTTGTCCTGTTGGAGCTGGCCCATGCACAGTGCTTATGCGCACCAGGAGTGCCCTGCCATGCAGGGTTGTCCCCGCATAGGGGAGCCCATGCACAAGGAGTGCGCCCCGTAAGGAGAGCCGCCCAGCGCAAAAGAAAGTGCAGCCTGCCCAGGAATGGTGCCACACACACGGAGAGCTGACACAACAAGATGATGCAACCAAAAGAAATACAGATTCCCGTGCAATGACAACAACAACCCTTGTTGCAAGGACTCACCTCTCTGCTGTTGTAATACAAAGGCAGCCACAGGCAATACTTAAAGGAGTGGGGGTGGCTGTGTGCCAGTAAAGCTTTATTTGCAAAAACATGTGGCTGGCCCCACCCTTTGTTGCCAACCTCTATTCTAGGGGATTGAAGTGGTCAGTTATTGTTGTGTGACAAATCACCCCAGAACTGGCTTAAAATTCTACCTAGTGGGAAGTAGATGTAGCTCAAGTGATAAAGTTTCTGTGTACCATATGGGAGGACCTGGGTTCAATCCCTGGGGCCTCCTGGTGAAAAAGATGAGAAAGCATGTCCACACAGCAAGCCAATGCCCATGCAAGTACCGGTGTGGTGAGTGCAAGTGCCCACGTGGTGAGCCAGTGCCCGCATGAGTGCCCGCATGGTGAGCCAGTGTGCATGCAAGGAGAGTCATGCAGCAAGATAATGGTGCATCAAAAGAGGGACAAGGGGAGAGTCAAGGTGAAGTGAAGTGCAGCAGAAACCAGGGACTGAGGTGGCACAATTGACAGGGAACCTCTCTTCCCATCAGAGGTCTCCAGGATTGAATCCCAGTGAATCCTGGAGGGGAGAAAATGAGAAGAAAAGATAACACAGACAGCAAAAACAGCAGGGTTGGAGGAGGAGAAGGGGGGGGAAATTAATTAATTAAAAAAAAAATTCCACCTAGCTACTCTTGCTCACACATCTGTGGGTTGCTGATGTAGTATATGCTTGTCAGAGTTGAAAAGAGTGGGGAAAGACACACCACCGCCAGAGAGGACTGTGAAGTCACATGGCAAAGGGTGTGGCTAAAGGCAAAAAGCAGGGTGAAGAACTGGGACATCCAGGTTGTCTGGCACATGGTGGGTGCCTTGTAAATTATTAATTAAAATTCTTTATTGTGTATGAATCGGGGCTGGAAATGGATGCGAAGTCCCGTTCTATGGAAGGTTGTTAGAGACATCCGCGTTGATGGGTGCCACTTGCCATTAGCACTTTAGGCAACAGGAGTAGGCCGTCGTCTGTGTGAGCAGCCTGCCAAGTTGACAGAACAGTCTGTTCTCAGTGCTTTGTGGCTGTTTGCTCAGAGGAGACCATGCACTGTCTTGTCACTTTTAGATTGGTGGCTGCTCACAAACAGGCAAATCATTTCAGAGAACTCATATTCTACAGTGATGGACTCAGACCCTGATGAGATGATTTCTTGGTTAGAGCTCAAATAAATGAGCATTCTCAATTAATGGGACTTCTGCATTTGGGGTGCCCTCATTTTACAAGGGTCCAGAATTGGCAGCTATTTCCTAAATGCAGTCCAACCTTTACTTCATTTTTCTGTTGCATTTGCGAAGACCAGGGCAGTGGATTTTTTTCCTTACGCCCTCATCTGCTCCCTCTGCCTTTTGTTATTCACCTGGCCCCAGAATCCCGTCACCAGCACCATTGTTCATAGGAAATGAGAAGCTAAATATAAACAATGACCACCTGTTTTCAAAGAGCTCATGTTCTACTAGGCAAAGAAATTCATGAGCAAGTAATTACAGTATTTTGAGAAGCATGTGGGTTTGAGGTGTGGTGTTTCTGTGTCAGTGGAGTGAGGGCTGGGAAATCAGCTCCATGTAGTCATTCAGAGACCCAAATTGATGTCCATGCCATCTATATCCTGTGCCTCCCCCCCCAAATCACTCTCCCTACCCCAGGGAAAAGAACATGGGGGAGAACATCTGTAGGACGGTTTTAGGTACCAGACCAGAAAGTGCTATCCTAACTTCTGCTCAGTTCCTATTGGCTCAAGTCCAGTCACCTGACCACAACACCCTGCAAGGAAGTCTGGGAAATGTAAGCAAGATGTGTGCCCAGGAAGATGTGGGCTATGATGTGGATCATTGACTATGGGGTGCAGTGATGCTCAGAGATGTACTTACCAGGTGCAATGGATGTGTCACGATGATGGGAGCAAGTGTTGCTGTGGGGGGAGTGGGGGGTGGGGGCGGTGGGGTTAAATGGGACTTCATATTTTTTGAATGTAATTTTTAAAAATAAATAAATAATTAAAAAAAAAAAAGAAATAGAGATAGATGAGGTGAACTGCTAGTAGGTTCTGTCAGATTAAGGATTCCTCTAACAGTATCTATGAAATCTATTTTTCTTCTAAACTATTTGTGACACTGACTTGTTCAGCATTTGATGGGGAGATGAGGCTGTTTTGTGCATTTGAAATTGCTTTCTGCATTTGGAGGTCAGAGGAAAGGAGCAAGTCTACTAGGGTATGGTGCCCGGTAGGGCCAAGGGTAGGCATTGGGGGGACAGCCTCTTCATTTCCTTTACAGCCATCTAGAATGAGCAGCTTGCCATAAGGAGCAAAAGGCCCACTTACTGATATGACCTTGAGGCCACATGAGAGCAAAGAAGTAACAGCTCCATACTCCAGAGAGAGAGACAGACAGAGGGAGAAAGCAGTCCCCAAATAAGCTGCACCCTTTGGTGTGACAAGGAAACAATGGCTGATTTGTTACATCTAAACTCTGACTTCAGGTCCTTGCCCAAAGGTCTTGTCTAACTGATGTGCAAAGAACCCAGATTTTGGAGTTAGATAGACCCTGGGGTTTGAATCCCAGCTCCCCAGTTGCTGACCTGTGTCTTTAAGTAGATTGCTCAACCTCTCTGTGCCTTCGTATCCTCATCTCTAAAATGGAGCTAACCACACACCTACTCATTGTATGGAGTAAGGACTGAATGAGTTTATATATGTAAACCACTTGGCACAGTGCCTGGTACGTGATAAGTGCTCGCTTCAGGATAGCAGAGTCACAGTTCACATCTCGTAGAGTTGTTGTGGGGATCAGTGGGAGGAAGTCACAGAGCAGACATTCACTAAATAGTTGTGATTATCAAGGCAGCTTCACTGGCCATGTACACTGTTAAGAAAGTATGGTCTTAGATCCACTGGGGATGCTCAAGAGGTAGAACCCAGAAGTGATGTTCCCCCATGGCAGGTAGGAAGGCATGGGTGTCTGAGCCCAGGTGTGTAGCAGAGGAGCCAGCGCCAGAGTTCAGTATGGAAAGGAAAGGAGGAATCCCTGCGATTGTGTCCACCCTATACCTGACGTCCCCAGGGGTCTACAATTGGCAGCTATTTTCCCAGCACAGTCTTTAGTTGACTGCATTTTGTGTTGCATTCGCTAAGAGCAGGGCAGTGGATTTCCTTCTTATCCTCTTATTAGCTCCCTCTGCATTTTGTTATTCTTCTGGCCCCAGCACCCCATCGCAACCTTGTTGAAGATGTGGCCCACTGCTTCCTCCCTCCAGCCTCTTTGGGACCTTTGTCTTCCTAGAAAGCCCTTACTTACCCTTCCATGTCCAATTCAAATGCCACAACTTTCTGGTGCTCTCCTGGGCACTCCTGCAGATATAATCTGTTGCTGTATGCCATGGTTGTTTGGCTGTAGTTCTGTCATGATTCTCACCACTTCATATTAGTGTGATTTTTCCCCAATTATTATAATAGATGGAACCATGTCATTTTAATTTTGGAATTTTTTGCGCCTAATTCAGTGCATGCATGCCTTAGGTATTCATTCAGTGTTTGTTAAAGGCATTTGTGCCTGTGTACCTGGAACCAGGAGAGGGTGACCAGCATATTAACTGCCCCATGTCCATCAATACTAAGTGCTGCTGCCTTGATTTCCAAAATGCAACCCCAGCCCACCTGCTTCTCCCACCTCCACTGCTCTCACTCTCACTCTGTCCTCCACCATCTCACACCTCCACTCATTCTGTCCCCTCAAAGTCCATTCTCTATAGCAGCCAGATTTTTTTTTTAATAAGGAGAAACTAGGTTAAACCCTCCAAGGTCAACAGACTATGCTTGGAATCAAGTCCAAACCTCTTCACATCTTCCCATTCCTTACAAAGCTGAGCACCCTGTGGATCTCTGTCCTCTCCAGGCACATAGGTTGCCTTTCACTTCATCGGGCACACCACGCCCTCTCCTTGCCAGCTCTCTGAGTGGCAGGGTCCTTTTTGTCTTTCCATCCTTGGCTCAGATGCCACCTCCTCAGGAGGCCTTCCCTGACTCCCTGTCTAAAGTCGCACCACACTCTCTCACCACATCACCTGCTTTTGTTTTATTTTAACATTTAACATTGCGTGGCCCTTTGCTCATTTGCCTGCTATGGGCTCTTACCTAACCACTCGAAGAAAGACCCTTTGGACAAGAGACTTTGTTTTAATTACTGTTGTAAAACCCTGAGCACCTAGACCAATGTCTGACATGCTGTAGGTGCTCAATATATGTTTATTACATTAATGTAATAGGTTTTTAAGGATTTCTTCATTTTGCATCTCTTTGCACTGGGATCTCAGGTAGAGCTGTACAGCTTGTGGGCCAACAGGCTGAGTACTTGCTAGGATTCCAAAGCAAAAAGCAGAAAATTGAATTCTGCAGATACAACAGGAATTACTTATTGAATTAGCAAAGCCTCGAAGTCCCATAAACGAGTGCATGGATGAACAAACAGTAATTATATCAGCCAAACTCCCTAATCTTGTAGGAGTTGCATCCTGGCAGAAGATGGCTCCTTCGGTGTGCTAAAAATAAATTCTTCCCTGAACACTGGTCTGCAGTGAGAATTTACAGAAGACAAACTAGTTCAGAGACAACCCCACTGTGGTAGCTTGACTGTATGATTACCTACCAACAGAAGGAAGAAGGAGGCTCATTGGTACACTGGAACTGACTCATACTGATTCACAAGAGCTGATTATGTGAATCTCTTCCCAATTTATGTTGGTGACTTGACATGGATGTGGTGAGTGTATTTACACCATGGAAATTGGCAGGCACTACCAATCAGAGCTTATTTTTGTTTAACTTTTTGTTTGGACAGCTGTTTTACTAGCATGCCACTGCGACTCTTCACTTGTGTTTTGGCGTTTTTAGGGTGGGGAAGGAAGAGGGGAAATAGGGAAGGTTGGGCCGGACTTGGGTTGAGATTGTCAATATTAGCTAAAGTGTTTATAGACACACATAGGTTCTCACACACCTGTTACTTAAGTGTAGTTGCAGCAGTTCACTCTGAAACAAATTCTTGAATATCTGTCATCTGATTAAGCAACTAGGGGGTTGTTTGTGCAGAAACAGCTGGGTGACAATTTTCTAGGACTTAATAAGAAAGGAAACATGGAGTTTCTCAAGTAGTGATAGTCTCTCTGGCTCCAGAATGATTTTACCGTTTTGGACCCAGAATATGGCATTTCTTTCTCACTGCAACTGTGACAGGCTGTAGTGGAAGCGGCATTGACGTGAGATTGCGCAAGTCACTTTAATTTTCTTAGTCTTTGTTTTGGTATCTGTAAAACAGAAAATAAATGGCCTGGCCTGAGAACTCATTGTGTATAAAGATGATGATTCTCGGAACAAGCATGGGTCCTACTGGGAGTGTCATTAGAATACTGAGAGGTAATTGCTGCGTAACGTCTATGTTCTCCTTTGAGAAGTGAGTGGCTGAGGATGGTTTAAATGACTGGGGGTTGCATGATCTCATCTGGGATGACTTATAGGCTCAGCTCAGCTGTACCTGCCTACCAAAGTGCCTACACAGGACCCTTAAAGGTGCTTGAGCCTCCGGAAAGCATGGCGGCTTTGGGGTAGCCAGACCTCCCACATGCCAGCTCATGGCTCTAAGAAGAGTATTCCAGGAAATAAGGCAGATGCTAACCGACCTTTTATTATCCAGCCTCAAAAGTCACAGTGTCATTTACATTGTACTCTATCACGAGTCACAGTCTCATTTATTTACATTGCACTCCACCACAAGCCCACCCAGATTCAAGAGGAGGGGACATAGACTCCACTTCTGAAAGGAAGGAGGTTCTAAGCACTTATAGCCATTGCTTTAAAACCCCCAGAGAGCTTAGAAAAATATTCTTTAAATAATGTAATAATTGGAATGTAAAAGTAAGACATGTACAAAAAGTAACAGTAAGATGAATGATAATGAGAGCCCACATTACAGTGTTTCCTGCTCTCTAGGCATTGTTCTAAATGCTTTACAAACATTAATTCACTCAATCCTCTTAACAACCCTGAGAGGTAGGTACCATCTTTGTTCCTATGTTCCAGCTCAGGAGAGGTGACGTAACTGCCTAAGCTCACCCTGCTAGTAACTGATGGTAAAAAGAATGGCAGCTGACATGTGTTGAGTGTTTACTATGTGCCAGGCACTCTTGTGGCTTGTCTTAGTCCTCAAAAGAACCTCATGATCACAACAATGCAAGGTGTTGGTGGAGGGGTGATGGATGGCAATTCTGCACATTGTGCAGGATTGTTTTCCAATTAAAAAGTATTTTAAAAAAGAACCTCCTGAGGTCGACACATTAATTCTACCACCTTATAATGAGGAAACTGAAGCACAGAGAGTTTAGATTACCCACTCAAAGTCACACAGCTAGGAAGGATTTAATCTCAACTCTGCCTTCTCCAGAAGCCTGGGCCCAGACTGTTTGCATCTAAAATCTTGAAAGGAGAGAGGCTCTGGGGATGATGCCCCTGGGGATCTCAGTGGGCTGGGGTTTACACACAGGAATTCAGAGCTTTGGTGGGAATGAAGGAGATGACTATTTTGAGATGAGGGATGATTATACGTCAGTGTGTGTGTGTATGTGTGTGCATTTGAATTTGTGAAAAAAAAAAAACTCAACTCCATTCAGTGAATGTTTATGATGCTCCGGTGATGTGCCCATCCTTGAACTAGACCCATATAGAATTCAGAGAAAAGCAACCTCCACTGGAGAAGTGAACTACAACCTCTCAATCCCTTTCCAGCGCTCAGCACGTTAGCACTTTCAGAGCACTTTTCCAGACATTCACCTGTTGAATCTTCTAGAATCCATGATTTGGTAATTAGCATTCCCATTTTGCAGAAAAAGACACAGAGGCTTGGAGATAATTAAGAGGTGCAAGATGAGCAATATTTAGGTGGTCGGGCAATACAGAGATCAGAGCTCTGGCAAGAGAGACCTTGGCCATTGCGCTGGTCCAACTGCCCCATGAGGTTCTGAGAGGTGAGATGACTTGCACTGGTCAGCACAGAGAGAGGTAGAGCCAGATCTTGGAATGGAACCCAGTTTTCTTGACTTCGGTGCATGACTTCTCATTCATCTCACCCATCCTTCTGGAAACCTTCCTGACCCTTCCCTAGCCCAGTAAAATTAAGCATTTCTGTAACATGGATGCTTCCCACAAGTTATTATTACTCCTACCACACTCTATTGCCATGTATTTCCTCCCCTAATAGGCAATGAGGACAGAATCTTTTATCACTGAATCCCAATATCTCCCACAGTGCCTAGCAAAAGCAGAGAGTTAAACAAATGAATGATTCAGTGAACCTGTGAGTGAATGGACTAGCTCACACAGATCTGGGGGCAGGTGAGGGACTTGGGTTTGACTTTGAAGCACGGGTCAGAGTTAGAAGGTAGAGATGAGAGCAAGTGACTTCTGCAGGAGCAAGACCTGAAGACGGGATGGGCTTCCCTTTATCAGGGGCTTGTGTCTTGGGAGTGGTTTGAAATAAAGCAGAGGTGGAAGCAGGAGCCCAGACGCAGCCCCTTAGGGTCCCAGAGTTGTCCTATGGCATAGGCAGTGTCCCTCTTGCATCCGGGGCTGCTGTCAATTAAGGCTTCCTCTTTGACATGGAAGATGCCACGCTGATTCATGCCTCAGTCACTGCCAGCCTGGATTCCCCTTGGTAAATTATTCTAGAAACCCCCTCCCCCAACCCCCAAGGCAGACACTTCAGCTGCCATTAGATGCTTATTAAGGGGAGTGAGTCAGGGTGGTGGCTTAGAGCAGTTTCCACCCAGCTCCATCCTCCTCCTCTCCTGTCCCTGCTAAGCTATTTCAAGCTCACAAACTCATAAGACAATGCAGGGAGTGGAAGGAACATTGGTTCTGAGCCACCAGACCTTGGGCAAAATGTCAGCTGTCCCCTTGCAATGTGACCTTGAGCAGAACACTTAGCCTTTCTGGGTCTCTTTCCTCAGCATAACAACATATGGTTAGCATTGTCTGAGGTTTGAATGGGGTTAAGTCAACAGGCTTTGCCATGGATTTGGGGTCCAGTGGGTGCTCAAGAAGTGCCGAGAGCATCTTCGGTTGGAGGTTGCCGTGTACCGTTTCTCTCCATCTCAGGATGTAGACCACAGGGCCATTTTGATGTGGGTCCCTGGCAGGATCCTGGGAAGCTGTTCCCTCATTCCTTCCTGCCTGGCTGTTGTGGATCATCCCTGACAAATTCAAGGGACCCAAAGCTCAGCCGCTCCTGAAACGGGAAGCTTGCATAGCTGCCCATTCAGGGGCCATGTCCTGGGGATGGCAGGGCCGCATGAGCTGGCTTCTGCTTCGTGGTTTAGCTGAGTTGTCAGGGCCCAGAACCTTAGGTCTTTCTTCCTATCAGTGCTTTGGAGACTTGAATAGGGACCAGGGCAGGGCCCGGTCTTGGGGCTCTGCTGGCTTTGAGAGGTGTCGGTCAGGCTGCCGTTTGCCTGAATGCGCCTATGCAGAGCCAGGGGGCTGCTTGTCAAGTTGGCTTTTGCTTCCTGATTCCTGACTGGAGATGGGCTCACAGACCCCTGAAGGACTCACCCGCCCTCTGGCTTCCAGATTCCCCAGGGGAGTCCCTGTTTTTCCTTTGTGGCTCCATTCCTGTGAGTGTAAACTCTAGCATTTTCCCACCTCTTGGACATCCCAGCAACCTTCAGCCAAGTGCCTGCTCATTGCGGCTCTCTTTCATCAACATCCTCTGTCCTC
Organism: Dasypus novemcinctus; assembly: GCF_030445035.2. NCBI lineage: Eukaryota > Metazoa > Chordata > Mammalia > Cingulata > Dasypodidae > Dasypus > Dasypus novemcinctus. The sequence goes on from NC_080686.1 coordinate 91,521,759, forward strand.
AACACTGTCCGGTTTTATGCCCCTTCTCCTCAGGGAGCCTCTTCTTGCCTCAGCTTTCCTGTTGTTAGCAGTTTAATGGGTAATATCTGCAATCATTCTCGGTGAGCACAGCAATCTCTCTCTCTCACCCAAGGTAGCTCTAACGGAGGGAGCTGAGGCACTGAAGTCAGAACCATAAAATCTGGATCCCCAGCTCCATTATGCACCAGTTTCATAATCTTGGGCAAATCACTTAACTGCTCTGAGCCACAAGTGTTCATATTTGCAAGGGTGGGGCTAATGCTAATTGTCCTTTTTCTTCTCCCTCCCTCCATTTACTGTGAGAATCAAATGAGATAATGTCTGTGAAAGTGCTCTGTAAACCAGAAGCTGTTATTATCCAAAGATGGCCTGTTATTATTAAGAACTGGTTTTCCTGATTCTTGCATCCCTCCCTCCCTCTCTGCCCCCTGAACTGACTGGAGGCTGAGGCTGAACGGAGGCATACATACTTCTATGTATGAAGTGAGAGAGTTCTGCTATGATTCGAACCAAAGAAGAAAGGTAAAGGAGACTGATGCCAAGAAGTTTGTTGGGAGTGCCCGTGTGGGTGACTGCATGGTGAGTCGAGTGCCCACGTGGTGAGTTGAGTGCCCACGCAAGTGCCCGCATGGCGAGCCAGTGCCTGCATGGCGAGCCGAGTGCCCATATGAGTGCCTGCATGGTGAGCCAGTGCCATGAGCCAGTGCCTGCATGTGAGCTGAGTTCCTGTGTGAGCGCCCACGTGGCAAGCCAAGTGCCCGCATGGTGAGCTGAGTGCCTATGTGAATGCCCGTGTGGTGAGCCAGTGCCTGTGCAGCAAGCTGAGTGCCCGCATGGTGAGCTGAGTGCCCGCATAGTGAGCCCGTGCCCGCGTGGTGAGCCAGTGCCCGCACAGCAAGTTGAGTGCCCATGTGGTGAGCTGAGTGCCCGTGTGAGTGCCTGCATAGTGAGCCCATGCCCACATGGTGAGCCAGTGCCCACGCAAGTAAGTCACGCAGCAAGATGATGACACAACAAAAGAGAGACAAAGGGGAGTCAAGGTGAAATGCAGCAGAGACCAGGAACCGAGGTGGTGCAGTTGACAGGTAAGCTCTGTCCACATCAGAGGTCCCCAGGATTGATCCCAGTGAATCCTCAAGGAGAAAGATGAGAAGACAAAAAGAGAGAGAAATAGATACAGAAGATCACACAGTGAATGGACACAGACAGCAAAAACAACAGGGCAAGAGAGGGGAAGAAAAAAAAGAAAGAAAGAAAAAATGAAGTTAAAAAATCTGTGTTGGTTGGGCTTTTTAAATGGCTGCAGGAGCCGCCATGTTCAGCCCCACACAGAACGGTGGAAGGAAACCCTGCTCGCCCAGCTGCTCCAGGGTTGCTCCAGGCTGGTGGTGCTTGGCAGGCCTGACTCCTAAAGATTTTCCCACGCTGGCACCTCTCTGTGTCCCACGGCCACTCTCTCGATGGTGCCCACCATTTCCCAGAAGGCTCTGGGCCTGCCCCCAGAGACTGGGCCGGAGTGAACTCTCTGAATGTCAGTCTGCTGGTATTGGCCCCCTCACCATGGGTCCCATTGCCCTTGAGATAAAGTCTAGTTGCAGTCACAGGGGCTCCTACCGACCTCCCCAGCCTTACCTCCCACCTCCACCTTTCAGTTCCGCACACTTAACCCCGAAGTAATCCTGCTCATCCAGTGACCTGCTCTCTCTCACTGCCTCCTCTTCCCCTAGGTCCCAGCCTAGGTAGCACCAGCTTATGAATCTTACTGACTCCCCTACCACCGGCTCCTGTAGCACCCCGCCTTTTCCTTAGAATCACCTTTCCACCCTGGATTCTTGGCACATGTTAGGCTCTCAGTCTTCTCCGGGAAACTGGCAGCTCCATTGGTGCAGGTACCAACACTGGTCTCCTTGACATTGCATTCACAGCACCTAGCCCCGCGCCTAGCCACGAACCCAGGAATGGAGCAGGTGAGTCTGTGTTCAGGGGAGTGTCTCTAGATGCTGGGGCACGCAGTAGCTTCCTGGCTGGAAACAGATAGGGCTCATTTCAGAGAAGAATTAGCTAAATTTGCCAACATTTGTTGCATGTTTAATCTCCGCTGGGTGCTGTGCTGAATATTTTACATGAGTTAATTCCTTGAACGCTCACAACCATATTCAAAAGTGGGCACTATTATTATTCTGCTGTGACCGATAAGAAACAAAGGTTCAGAGAGGTTGAATAATTTTCCCAAGAGCACCCAGCAAGTGAAGGATTACTCTTGAGCCCAAGTCTTTTTCTCTAAAATCTCTGATTTTCATCACCATACTAGTCTGCATGGGCAGCAGTGCTGGCAAAATCTAGGTTTGAATTCCAGGACTCACCAGCTGAGTTCATCAGCTTAGCCAAGACAAGTTAGTGCATCTCTTTGCACACTATTCCTTATGGATGTTGTGTGAATTAAATTGCTTGATATTTGTAAAGTGCCTGGCTTTTAGTAGGTTCCCTACTCTATAATTGCAAGTCCTCAAGGGAGAGAGAGAGCTTAGAGCTTTAAAATTCAGGTAATCCTAAGAATTAGGACTTGCTGCTTTCTTCTCTAACACTCCTGCAGAGTGCATATAACTGAGTTTCTTGCATTGTGGGGAATTTATCATTTCCTGAGTCAGGTTAATCCAGCCTTTGACAGTTGAGTCTGGACAAACGTGCTTTTGCATATTCAGCAAAATTCTGCTGCCTTGTAGTCCTTGTTTCGTCAGACAAAGTCTCCTTTGTCTCCTTAGCCATCTCAGCTGTCAGGTCCCCCAAATCTGTCCCTGAAGGCTCACTGGTCTAGACTGATGACTCTGATTCCACAACACTCTTCTTATGGAACCAGGCTTAAAGTTCCAGCATCTTCCCAATTGCTAGCCTAGAGCAAATGCCTTAACATGTACTAGCTCAGGCTTAGCTACAAAGATGGTCACTACAGTATTGATTACATTTAGGAAAAACTTAGGTAACCACTTAAATGTCATCAATAGGAGGATTGGATGAAGAGATTATAGTCTAAGTTTAATATATTATATTATACTAGGTAACCATCAAGAATGGCTACAGGGGGAAGTGGACATGGCTCAACTAATAGAGCATCTGTCTACCAAATGGAGGGTCCAGGGTTCGATTCCCAGGCCTCCTGACCTGTGTGGTAAGCTGGCCCATGCACAGTGCTGCAGCACACAAGGAGTGCTGTGCCACGCAGGGGCATCCCTGCCTATGGGTGCCCCACACGCAAGGAGTGCGCCCCACAAGGAGAGCTGTCCTGCATGGAAAAAAAAGTGCAGCCCGCCCAGGAGTGGCACCATGCACACGGAGAGCTGACGTAGCAAGATGATGCAACCAAAAAAGAGTTTCCTCTGGATAATGCAAGCGGACACAGAAGAACCATAGCAAATGGGCACAGAGAGCAGACAACTGAGGAGGGAGGGTGGGGAAGGGGAGAGAAATAAATAAAAAATAAGTCTTTTTTTTTTTTTAAAGAGTGGTTATAGGAATGAACTTTTCTTGACCTGGGAAGATGGTTATGGTGAATTGGCAAGTGTCAAAAAAGTATTATAAAATAGAATGTATTATGTGATCCCGATTTGAACTAAATTATTCATTTATGGATTGAAGACAATCTGAAAATGTTTTACAGGGTAAAAGTGGTTATCTCTGGGTCATGAGATTAGGGGGGATTTTCTTCTTTTTCTAAACTTTCTGTTGGGGGAGGAAGTATAGATTAGTGGTTATGAAAATGGCCTTCAGAATTAGGCAGACCTGGTTTTAATCTATTTTCTGTCATGTAAGAGCTTTGTCACCCTGGTTTCCTAATTTGCAAAATAAGAATAATAGTGTCTGCCTCAAGCGCTGTTGATAGAATGATAAGACTAGCTTTCTTTCTGGAGTACTTACTCTGTGCCACGTAATTTACTTGCATGTTCTCTATCACTATTCCCATTCTACAGATGAGGAAACTGAGACTGAGAGAGTCCAACAAACCTACCCTGCTCACACATAGAATGAGATAATTACTTTCCCCATTCTTGGCACTTTACTTTTTTTTAAATCGGTTCTCCTGTCATCCACATCTCCCTGCTGACTCATTCTAGACCCACTTTGACTAAAACCCCCAGACATTTTCATACCTGCCATGGCTTCTCTATCCTCTAGTTGTGTTTTACCTTATCTTAGCCTTTTTTTTTTTTCCAGACTTGAGTGAACTTATTATTGAGAAGACAGGTGGGCAAGAAAGCTAAGCATTCAAATCATCTCATTGGCTATGAGGAAGTCCAAGAATAAGCCTTGTAATGAGGCAGTGAGAGGTTGCTGCTCACACCTATTTCACACTCGAGAACCCCAGGGAAAGTAAAATGCATGAGTTTTGTATTTTCCTTTTCTACTCCTCTGGAAAGACGTACTTCTCCTGATGGGAGCATGGGTGAGTGGGGAGCCAGGACTGGTCCACTGAGGATTTTGTTGGTCCAGTTGCCAGGAGTAGCTGAAGAACGGGCATCCTTTGGGTGAATGTGGAGCCCAGCTGCAGGTCCAGGAGCTTAGAGGCCTTGCATGTCCAAGTTCTAATCCCTGCCCTGACACTCACTAGCTCTATAGCCCTCAGCACATCACTAATTTCACTGAGACTCATTTCCTCATCCTCAAAATCAGGGAGTGATACTTATTTTGTAGGGTTATTAGGAGGATCAAAATAAGGTTATGCAAGGAAAGTGCTCAACCCATTGTGGAGACCAGTTTTATTTAGGAATTTTCTCTTCCCTGTTAGCCCTCAGTTCCCTGGTCCCTGAGGGACCTGGTAAATGTTGAAGGTGAGAGAATCATGCACTCAGGCTCCATGACTAGAGTTATCAGTGCTATGACCAGAGTTACTGGTGCTGTGGGGGCAAAGGCGTAACTTTGAGGTCATGCTGTTTCAAACCCATCCTTCCTATCTCCTCATTGTTACTTTTAACTTCTAATTTTGAAACTCTTTCAAACTTACAGGACAGTTACTAAAATAATACAAATCTCATATAGAGAACTCCAATATATATCTACCTGCCCCTAGATAGCCAAATCCACCAATTTTAACATTTTGCCATATTTATCCTTTCTTTCTTTCTTTCCCTCCCTCCCTCCCTCCTTCCCTCCCTTCCTTCTTCTACCTATCATTTGATACCCAATTCCTTTTCTGAAAACTTTTCCTTATAGTTACCATGGGGTTTAAATTTCATGTTCTAAATCTATAGCGATCTCATTTGCTTTGATACCAACTTACCTTCACTGGAACACACAAACTATTTTCCTATGCCCCTCTGTTCCCCCACCTTGATATAGTTTTTGTCACAGATTACATGTTTATACATTGAGTCCCAAACTGCTGCTTTATATTACATTTCATGCATTTGCCTTTTAGAGTCTGGAGAAGTAAAAAGTGGAGTTACAAACAAAAAATAAAGCAGTACTGGCATTTATATTTACCTATGCTGTTACCCTCAGTGAAGATCTTTATTATCTATTGCCTTTCCTTTCAAGCTGCAGAATTATTTTTAGCATCTCTTGTAGGGCTGGTCTTTGCTTTTGTTTATCTAGGAATGTATTAATCTCACTCTCATTTTTGAAGGTCAGTTTTACCAGATATAGAATTCTTGGCTAGCAAATTTTTGCTTTTATCACTTCAAATATGTCATGCCTTCTTGCCTCCATGCTTACTGATGAGAAATAAGAACCTAATGTTATTGAGGTTCTCTTGTATGTGACGCATTGTTTCTTTCTTTTTTTTTTAAAGATTTATTTTTTATTTATTTCTTCCTCCCCCTTCCCCCCCCCCCCCCCCCCCCCGTTGTCTGCTCTCTGTGTCCATTTGCTGTGTGTTCTTCTGTGACTGCTTCCATCCTTATCGGCGGCCCCGGATCTGTGTTTCCTTTTGTTGCGTTGTCTTGTTGTGTCAGCTCTTCATGTGTGCGGTGCCATTCTTGGTCAGGCTGCGCTTTCTTTCGTGCTGGGCAGCTCTCCTTACGGGGTGCACTCCTTGCACATGGGGCTCACTTACACGGGGACACCCCTGTGTGGCAGGGCATTCCTTGTGCGCATTAGCACTGCACATGGGCCAGCTCTACACGGGTCAAGGAGGCCCGGGGTTTGAACCGCGGACCTCCCATGTGGTAGGCAGACACGCTATCCATTGGGCCAAGTACACTTCCCTGTTGCTTCTTTCTTCAGACTTCTAGAAATTTTTTTTATCTTTGGCATTCCTCAGTTTGATTATAATGTGCTGTGACTTGGGTCTATTTGTATTTATCCAGTTTAGAGTTTGTTGAGCATATTGGATGTATATATTCATATCTTTCATTAAAATTGGGAAGTTTTCAGCCATTTGTACATTGACTATTCTCTCTGCCCCTTTCTCTCTTTCTTCTCCTTCTGGAACTCCCATAAGGTGTATAGGTGCGATGGTGTCCCACAGGTGCCTTGGGGTCCTTTCACTTTTCTTCATTCTTTCTTCTTTCTGCTCCTCAGGATGAATGATTTCTAATGTCTTATCTTCAAGTTCTCTGATTCTTCTTTCTAGCTGCTGTAGAATCCCTCTAGGAAATTTTTTATTTCTGTAACTGTAATCTTTGGCTCTGTTTGGCTCCTTTCATAATTTCCATCTTGTTATTGTTAGTCTCTTTATGTTTATCTGTTGTTTTCCTGATTTTCTTTAGTTCTTTGTCCTTGTTTTCCTTTAGCTCTTTGAGCATATATAGAGCAATTTTTAAAAAGTCTTTCTCCAGTATGTCCCAAGTCTTCATTGCTGTTTTCTAATGGTTTCATACTCTCCTTTGCCCAGGCCAATATTTCCTCTGTCTGCATGTTTCGTAACCTTTTGCTGTAACCTGCACATTTTGGTATTTTAATGAATTATCTCTAGAATTTAGACTCTGAGATATCTGCTCCTTAAGCTTGTATCCAACTAGTGTTATGACAGGGCTCTCCTTGAATCCCAGGAATTAATAAACAAAAAAAAAAACAAATGAACAAAAAAGGAGGTAAAAAAGCAAATATCTTTTCCAGTCCTTGCACACTGACCTTTGCTAATGCTGTGTTTCAGGGCTTCTCCATACAGTGAGTTTGGAGAATAGCTTCAGGCCAAAGCATAGGGGCCTCTCGGATACTTTCACCCCAGGAGTCTTTCTTTGGGCATGGCCTTGTGGACCTGGGAAGTCCTCAGTTTATGTGGTTCCTAATGTCTTCTCTTCCCTAGGAAACAGTTTCCTCATGGTGCCAGACTCTGCACTGTATGTCCTACAGTCACCTTTGTCCTCCAGTCAGCTTTTGCCCCACGCAACCACTTGACTCCTCTCCCAGAGCACTCTGTAGGAGAGGTCAGTGAGCCACCTTCTACAAAGAGGGGACATGCTGGGACTGCTATCCTTCGGATCACCACCCAACTGACTGGGCTAGACATAAATGTTCTCAGTATGTGAAATGCATCAAGGTTCCTCTGTTCCCTCTGGAATTGGGACCAGTGATCCTCACTAAGACCAACTCTGTGCCAGCCAATTGTGGTGGAGGAAGGGCCACAGCTTTTCCTTGACTCGGCACTCACCCTGTTAGTGTGCTAACTTACCCTGTTAGTGTTTTCTGGAACTTTGAGAAAGATGTTTCTGCCAGTACTTCCTGGTTGTTCAAAGCTTCTGAGGAGGGACATAATCCTGAAGCATCTCACTCAGCCATCTTAATCCTATCTCCTCATTTTGACAGTCTAATTTATTTACCTTAATTTCCAAAGCAGTATGTGTTTGTTGAGAAAAAACTCAAGTTACAAAGAAGTATGCAGAGAAAAAAGAAAAATTTCCTCTCGATCACCTCTGCAATTCCCCTCTTACTCCAAGAGATAACCACAGGTAGCGTTTCTCATGAACCTTTCTAAACATATTACTAGGGATTTAAAATTTTCATTTTAAAACATGAAATTCCTCACCAACACTATGAACGTTCTGTGACCCTAATGTTCACAAAACTTACGTGAGGAAAATTAAATGCTTGCTAAACAGAAAGAGAATGTGTTCCATCATTTATCTGTTTCTCTAACACCTTTCCTCTCAGGGATGGATGTTACCAAACCTAGATACCTGCTAAACTGGAAATAGTTTGGAATCCTCTTGACATTCTACCTTCTCCTTATGGCCAAAGCTTCTATCTCAGGTCCTTAAAATTCTGCTTTGGAGGACATTACCCTTAACTAGATCTATCTCATGAGGGACTTGACTCCTGTAACTAGAACCATCCTTCCCCATTTAAGGGGAAATGGGGCAGACCTAGGCAGAAATATGTATCTAGATGACAAATCTCATGAGTCAAAAGTACTTATACAAATGACAAATTCTATTTTGAAATATATGCTGTCTCCAGAGGAGGAAGGCAGCTGCTTCTGCTTTCTTTTTTCTTCTGAGAGTCAGTGGAAACCCTTCAGGAATGGTGTTGGACTATGCACTTCACAGTGGTTAATATTTGATGGATTAGATTAGCATTCATGTTCTTTGGGTCTTCTGTTTTGGAGAGGCTACTGGTTGAGGGCAATCCAAGCACTTTGGGGATTGCTGGAACACACACAAAAAACAACACATGGGTATTCATTTTATATCTTCTTTTTCCTCTTTTTTTTTTTTCCTTTAAGGCATTTACTGTGGAATATCATCCTAACTAAAGGCCTGGGGGTACAAGGTCATACACTTAGTTGGTACTTGATTACCATTGTTTCTTTTATCCCAGTTGAGCACATTCTTATTTACTGTCTCAGTTTGCCAAGGTTGCTATGACAAATACCATATTGGCCTGAGCAACAGGAATTTATTGGCTCTCACTTTTGGAGGTCGGAAGTCCAAAATCAAGGTGTTGGTAAGGCTGTGATATTTTCAAAGTCTGTGATGTTCTGGGCCTAATTATCCTCCATCACATGGTGATCTCTCTCTCTCTGGGTTCTCCTACTTAAGGTTTCTACTTGGTTTCTGGCTTTTTCTGACTGACTGTGTTCAAATGTCCTCAGCTTATAAGGATTCTGGTCATGTGGATTAAAGCCACACTGATTCAATCTGGCCTCATCTAAATAGGATCTTCAAAGATCCTACTCACAAATGAGGTCACACCTTAACTAATAATAACATCTTCAGAGGTCCAAATTACAAATGGATTCTTACCCACAGGACCACTCTGAGGTTAGGGCTTACAATGTCTTTTGTGGAGGATATGACTCAGTCCAACGCTGACCATTCATTTATTAATTTCCTCATCGATAAAAATGTATTGAGGTTATACTGTTTGCCAGGCCCTGTCCTATGTGCTCTGTATCAGTGTGGCATAAAAGAGGAAGTGATCATTTCTCCATAGAGCTACAGTTGGGATTGTCTTTCAGCAAGGGAGATTTGAGAAGGGTTTCGAAATATGAATGGAAGTTTCCCAGGCAAATGTCAGGGGAAGGGCATTCTATAGAGGAAGAGTCGTATTAACCAACCTAAGAAATGGAGGAGGAAGGGTCAGTTTTGGGAGGGTGAGAAAAAGTCACGGCTTTGACTGATTGAGCTGCTCAAGTTGCCCTCTATAGATAAACCCCTAATATTCACTAGAGAAGGATCTCCTTTAGCTCAACTCAAAATTGAGTTTCATTGAGCCACTGATTTACTTAGCAAAGATTTATTCAACTCCTACCATATGCTTTGCACTGTGCTGAGTGCTAGAAATATAATGTGAGTGCTAGAAATATAATGCTGACCATATTCTCAAAGGAATTTTCCTAAGACTCAGTTAACAGTATTAGAGTTTAACTTGGTGGTGATTGCCATTTTCTTCAACCCATGATAAAACATACCCCTATTTAAGGGACATCTACTGTAAGAAGAGCATTATTCTTTGTGTTTTATAAAAATGAAGAAATCAACACAGTCTTTTACTACCTAATCAAAATACAAATCTGGATATATATGACTCATTTTATCTGCTTATATATATTTGGGATCACACCCTGTCTTATCACAGATAACTTATAAACCCCTTTATGGAAACTATAACCATGGCTTTGGATGTGATCACTTGGTCCAGCCCTCTTGTCTCATAAGGGAGAAGTGATTTCCCCAAGGTTACACACGGGGCTTTATCAGCCTATGAAGAACTCAGGCTGCTGATGCCTCCATAAATAAAAGGTCAGTGTCACATAGCCTGTAATCAAACCCATAATGGGATCACCTTGAAGTCAGAATTACTGTGATCCTATCTCCTGACCCCTCCCACCACCACCTCCTCTCCAACCGCCAAGCTTAAAAGGCAGTCAGCCCAATTCTGAACACCTTTGGCTGCCTGGTCTCCAGCCTACCTGTCAGTCTCCCAAAAAGACATAACTAGGTTCTTCTCTGAACATGCTAGACATGCTAGGTTCTTCTCTGAACAGCCCTTTCACTTGCTACTCTTCATATCTTTTTGGTAGACAAAACCACAAACCCAGATGGGCAATTAAGGATTAAGGGTAACAGTGGTTTGGGGTTATTTCAGTTAATTGCTGTCCTGTGTGAAAGATTGCATCATCTGTGACAGCTGACCTGTGTACTCATCACTCTTAGCAAGAAATTTTTTCACCCTCTGTGTAATAGGGACTTCCAGGGCTATTTTGACTGCTATATTATACAGAATGGTAAATGTGGACGTTGATAGTTTGTTATTTTAACTGGAAATGAAAACTGTTCAACTCAAAATTGAGTTCCTTTGAATCAATGATTTACTCATTAAAGCTTTATTCCACACCTACTATGTGCTTTGCCCTGTACTGGACACGCTGACTATTAAGGCTGTCAATTTTCTTTTGGCAATTTTCCTAAAGGCTCAGTAATCAGTATCACAATTTAACTTGGCAGTGATCGTCATTTTCATCAGCCCACAATGAAGCGTACCCTTATTCGAGGGGCATCTACTGTAAGAGTGACATGATTCCTTTCATTCTGCTATTGTTTACATTGACTCTTCAGGCTTGTCTCATTCATTCCTTTCTCAAATATTTACTGGGTACTTACTGTGTGCCAGGCACTATGCCCAGTGCTTATTCTTGCATTTTTTATTCTCTGCCTTGGGGGAAAGTCAAGAATGGGAAAAGAGAAGTGCGGTGCATAAAAAGGAGCTCATCAAAGATTGTTCTGTCCTACTAATAATATTAGCAATGATTTCTTAGCAATGGCTTATTTATTTTATTATTTTTTAAGGAGGCACTAGAGATTGAACCTAGGACCTTGTACATGGTAAGCAGGCGCACAAACGCTGAGCTACACCCACCCCTCAGTGATGGTTTATTAACACCATGTCAGGTGTGTCGTATGCCTTATCAGAGTTAATATTTGTGAGGCCCATTTGAGGTAAAAAGAGGAGTTTGGAGAGATGAGGTGACTTGCTAAAGGCCACAGATGGTAAGTCAAGTTGCTAGGATTGAACCCACGATTTCATGACTCCAAAGTCAGTTCTCTTTCTCCCTGTGCCCTGCTGCCCCAAGAGATGGTCAGAAAAGGATCCAGTCCTAGTGGGTTTAAGAACTGAGCCCTCGTCTACCTGACCTCTAAGGTCCTTTGAAGCTCTGGAGTCTATGAGCCTGTGATTCTTGGTGACTGTGGTGGATAAGTTCACATGCCAACTTGACCAGGCTTTGGGGTCCAACACTTTTGGGAAATGCAGTTCCCTAATTCAAGAGGGGAAGACTGCATATAGAGTCAGAGGACTAGCCCAGCTCTGATTAAAGGAGCCATTTGCCTGCAAAGGTCTTTGTAAAGCAGTTTAGCTTGCATTGGTTGTAAGCATATGGTGACTGATTTGTGGATACAGACTTCAGGCAATTTCTTTTTTTTTGCATTAAAAAAAAAGGGCAATTAGTGTTGGAACAAGTCAGAGTGATCTTGTTCAAATTGAGGCATAAACAGAGCTTTCTGGGGGTACAAGGAGAAAGGGTTTGATTCTGCCTGTGGGGCTTGTGGAAGGCAGAATGATGTCTGCTGGTCTCCCAAGGATATGTCCAGGTCCAGCAAGTACATGGGGTGAAGAACTTTCCAGGCAGGCAGACAAGGAAGCTAAGATTTGGGGGGAAATGAAAAAGTTTGGTGTGACTTCAGCATAACAGCCTTTGAGAGCCAGAGTCACTGACAGACTAGAAAGGCAAATGAAAACCAGATTCTGCAAGACCTTGATGCCATACTTAGGAATTTGGACTTTGTTCTATATGAACTAGGGAGCCTTGGAATGTTTTTGAGTAGAGGAGTGCCCTGATCTGATTTTTGTCTTAGGAGTTGGTCTGGAGCAGTGGGGAACATGGGTTGAATTGAGAGAGACTGGAGGTAGGAAGACCAGTCACCAGGTGTAACCAGGAGACAAGTTGAGAGATGGTTACGGGGACCATGACCCATGTACACAATGAAGACTTCCATCCATCATTTTCCTACAGCTCTCTGGGGGTGGGAGAAGGGGAGCAGGGAGATTAAGAACGGGCATTTCCAGTTCTGAGGACCTGGATGCTGAGACCCACACATATCACATTTTAGTGAACCATGTAGTACGCTGATGGTCCTGCTGGGTCTGGGTTAATATAACCAAAGGTAGGAGAGTGTCATGGTCAGGACCTGGGCTCCTGTCTCAAATTCCTGCATTGCCTTTCTTGCTCCCAATTAAATTTTCACATTGACTTTGAGTATCACTGAGCCTTTCTTCATCTTCAAAATGGGAATGATAAGAAAAAGTATTATTCATCCCTCATGGGTTATTGTGAGAATTGAATAGGGCTAAGCCATCATGTTCTTGCCATCTGTTAGAATACCGTCTATATGAGGTGTTTTCTTTTCTAGAATCTGTATGTTCCTAACTGCACCCCCCACCTGTCTCCATTATTCTCCCTTGTTGATGGCACAGTAAGCCAGGATAGCTTCCTTTATTCTGTACTGGTTTTGGAGGTGGGGAGGGGGATAATATGATTTGCATATGGTTGCCCAGAATGCTTTGCCAGCCAACCACAGTTCTTTGCTGACTGGGGCATGGAGCTCTGGAACATGCCGCAAGTTCTACACGGGCTTGTGGGTAAGCTGAGTTATGCTTTCCTTTCCGAATGTGACAGGGAGTGCCTGGCAAGCTGAGCCCAGGTGGGAGGGTTTCCTGGGCAGGGAGGTGGACTAGGAATTTGATATCAATATATATCTGCTATTAGAGCTTTTGGGAAATAAGGGATTGTAGCACCTTTTTTTCCTTCTTGTGTTTCAGACTGCCAAGTGCAAACCTAGAGTAGGGGTAAGTTGACTCACATTCTTGAAGCGAAAAAAGAAAAATTCACCAGCCTGTTCCCATAGGCTTATTTTCCATCCCTGCTCAGCTCATCAGAGGCGTTGTGAGGCCTCACAAGGACCTCGGGCAAGGAATGCTGTGGAGCACCCTACCTTCTGTGTTTCCTGCCTTCCTTTAGGTGCACTGTGCCCCCTCCCCGCCCACCCCCGTGGTGGGCTCGGCCACTGCTTTCCCCGTGCTGTGTTTATAGTGGATGCCACATGCTGGGCCACATGGGAAGCTGCAGGGGGTGTCCAAGTTCACATGTCCTGCATTCCAGGCGGATGTTTCTGACATTGAGCAATGTAATGGCTTTGCCAGGTTTAGGTCTGTCTGGTTGGAATGCAACCGAAAAGGAAAGTCCCGGAGTTACTCAAATACTCACCTCCCCACAAACCCTTCTTGTTATTTATTTATTTTTTTCTTTCCCTTTTTATTTCTCTGATGACACACTCAACCCAGCATTCTTGCTGGCTGCGTGGCACTTGTTGGTTCTGATAAGTACAACTTCCCAAGAGATAGGAATGCAAATCGTAATATTTTGTTGAGTCATGTGTACTCTGCAGTTCTTTTCCAAACATTGCATCAGACACAGAATTGGCAGCTCCCTGGTCTCTGCTGGATGACACTGAATGTCCAGGAAAAGCTTAGTCCATTTCTCGAAATAAAAAAAGTATTCTCATTCTCTCCATCTGCCTGGTGGTAATATCCTGTTCTTAAGGAAGCTGAGTCCCTGAAGGGAGCAAAGGCAAAACCGGTTTCCCAGATGAGTTTGAAAAATATGGCTCTCAGCCTTTCCCACCCACTCCAGTCTCTTAGCAACAGGACAGCTGATGGTATCCACTAGGGGAAAGGAAGCACAGAACATGTCGGGGAGCCTGTCTGAATTCTTGCCTGCAGTCTGATTTATTTAAACCTCTGCTGCATTCCTGGGTGTGGAGACCCAGGAGCCACGTCATGAATGCATTCCCCTGCCCTTTTCTCGACCTCCTCAAATGAGCAGATAGAGGAAAATCTCAGCATCTGCCTTGGAGAGCCATTTCCTTTAGCTTGGGATTAACCATTTGACAGCAGGAGCACACTTATAGAGAGGGGTGGCCTGGGTGGGAGCACAGAGCTGGCGGGGTCTGGACCCTTGAGTTCTAGTGGTGGATCTGCCTTTCCTCCTTGGGGGACCCCAGGAAGGAAATTCCTTTGCTTGTACCCCTACCCCACGTGGATTTGCTCATCTGCAAAGTCAAGGAGCTGGATTAGATGTTTGGATGTGCCCAAAGGTACCTGTCACCCCCAAGTCTATGAGGGAAGTATGTGCCTTTTATGTAAACTTTATATTCGGAAGTATGTGCCTTTTACGTAAACTTTATAGTCTATCAGGTATCCATCTGATTTTCTTTTTCATGAACTTTACAGTTATTAAGTGGCAGAGGAAGAATTTGATCCCAGGTCTGGCCAACTCTGAAACCCATGTTTTGTTTTGTTGAAGGTACCAGGGCTGGGGATTGAAACTGGGACCTTATATGTGGAAAGCTGGAGCTCAAGCACTGAGCCACATCGGCTCCCCTAGGTTGTTCTTTTCATTTGTTTGCTTGTTTTTGTTTTTCTGGGAGGTGCTGGGGACCAACCCAGGACCTTCCATGTGGGAAGTAGTGCTCAACCACCTGAGCCACGTCTGCTCCCTGAAGACCATGTTCTTAACCATGACCTCATGCTGTTAGGATGTATCACATAGGTGTCCTGTCACCTATTTTATGTCACACTTGATGATCTTTATATCTACATCTATTAATCCATGGGGGTTGAGTTGGGAGATGGTAGAGGACTTAAGCTTTAAAAGTCAGAGAGAGATGACTTCCAGTTCTCGCTCAGCCCCTTAACTGTTGAGGGGCCTCAGGATGCTCAACTGTGGAATTGGAATAACAAAACTTCTCCAATCAGGCTGCTATTAGGATTAGGAAAAATGATGTACACTAAATAATTGGCATGGGACCTGCTATATAATAAATGTTCATTGAGAGAGAGAGAGAGAGAGAGAGAGAGAGAGAGAGGTTGAGAACCCAAGTAACCCGCCTGTATTTGGCTGAATTGCGATTTGAACTTAGGCAACAGACTTTAGAGTAAACTTTCCTCATTAGTCTGATCTACTGATTGTATGACTGTCCATGAGGTCAAGTCATTTCGGTCACTCAGAGAAGCATTATTATGGCTTGTCTAGAATTTATCTTTCCCTATTTTTTGGTGGTGTCTATCTCCACCCCTCCTTGGCCCTGAGAACAAACAGTAGAAAGTGAGGATATGAAACCATAGGCTCTTACAGTTTAAAAGTTGAAAGAATTCTTCAAGAGGTCTTCTAGTCCAATGGTTTCTAACTGTGGGTCGTGATCTGTTTTGTGGCCTTTAAAATAAATTTAGAAGTTCATGATCAACATTTTAAAAATTAAGTGAATAGAATAAAAAATATCAGAGTGCATTCACTTTGTAAGGGTAGCAGATTATTGAGAAAGAGTTGTTTCAGTTACTCGTGTGTGTGTGTCCTGGGTCACTATGTAAAAAGTATATCTTACTGAGTGTCATTCATGTTCATCGAAGTTTGAAAACATTGGTTTCACCCAGTGCTTTTCTAGATTTGTTCCATGGACTTCGAGGGAGCCTTAGATACCTTAGGAGGAGATTGGCATGAGAGAAGTTGAGCAGGAAGGGCTTCGGGGATGTCCCCTTGGCCAGCATTGTGGAAGTTGCCATATGGATGGATAGAAGCACGGAGAACAGAAAGTGTAGTCGTCCCTGGCCTTAAAGTGTCTTAAAACCAATCTGATAATGGCATGTTGCTTACACCAGATGCGGTAAGGAAGTGCTTGAAAATGTTCAAAATGCATAACTGTTTTTAAAAGGGATACAAAGGCTCACTATAAAAAAGGATAGGGAGTGATCAAAGCAAGGCTGAAGCAATGGAGAGGAAATTGAATATAAAATGTTACACTTTAGTTCAGAAGATCAACCGTATAAATATAAGTGTAATAAGAACTTACTTGACAACAGTTCATGACTCAAAATCTAGGGTTGTTTATTGACTTCTGAGTTTGTGGGTCAAGCGTGGAAGGTTGCTGCACTAAAGGAATTAATGGGCATTTGGTGCAGAGTAGCCCTGGTCACAGTACTTTTCAGGTTCTTCCATATGAAGTCACATCTCTTTCTCTACTTCTTGATTCTGGGCTGGTCTGTGACTTGCTTTGGCTAGTAGAATGTGGAAGAAATGATATTGTGCTTTCTGAGCCTAGTCCATAAGAGGCATTCAGCCTCCACCCTTGAACTTTAGGAATCCTGAGACCAGCATGTTTATAAACCTCAGTTAGCTTCCTGGAGAAAGAGAAAACATGGAAAGAGGCCCCAGATGTCCAGCCAAGGCCAACCTAGAACAACCAACTAATAGCCATTCTTCTAGCTGATTGCATGAGCAAGCACAGCCGAGAGCAACTGAGCCCGTCACTGACCAAAAGAATTGCCTAGCTGACCTCCAGAATTGCGAATTAACTTTTGGGACAGTTTGTTGTTCATTAAAGCTTAACAGATATACCCACTGCCCTTCACTGGCAAAGACACACTGGATTACGATGATCAGATTCGACTGCAGAAACATTAGCCAGAAATGTTAGTGAATTAGAAATGTATTCGTGTCAGGGTAGGGAGAAGGGATTTAAGAATCTGCTGCCTAAGGAATGAAGAAGCTTAGCACAGCAGGTAAAGAATATTTGTTGAACATGAGCTCTATCAGAGATTTGATGGGCTGTCAGTAGGAGAAATGAGATGAATCCTTTGTAACTTTTGTGGTAGATTGAATAATTGGCCACAATTCTTGCTCCAACTTGCATACATCCTTTTTTTTTTTTTTTTAACAACGGCAATTTATTGACTCAGGGTTTCAGAGGCAGGAAGGCTTGCTTTCTCCCAGGTTGATACCTTCTGGCTGGCTGGTAATAAAAATACGGAACACTTCACAAATTTGCATATCATCCTTGCACAGGGCCCATGCCAATCTTCTCGGCGTCATTCCAATTTTAGTATATGGTGTCGCCAAAGCAATCACCAACTTGCATACTTTCTTGCCATGGCCTCATGTGGGTGGAGTGTACTGTCCTGCCACTTGATCTTGGGCTTGAACATGTAACTTGCTTCGACCAATAAAAGGTAGCAGAAGTTAAGAATGCCAGTTCGGGGGCTATGTGAGACATCTTGCATTTCTATTCACTCTCTTATATTTCTGCCATAATAAGAACATGCCCCATTGGGCCCACTGGTCCCAGACGAAGATGTGAGACATGTCGGACAGAGCACCCTTGCCACCCTGCAGCATGCAGCAGAGCCTTTCTAGCCAGCCGTGCACTCATGACTAAGAAATTAATGCTTATTTTTATGTGGTCTTCCTAATTGGAATGGGGACCGGCCTTTCATTTCAGAGTGACTGGGATGCAAAGCGTTTGCAGAGTGCTTGATAGATTCTTTCCATTGTGTTTCAGCACAGAGAGAGGATGAGCACAGAGGGATGCATGTACATGTACAAGGAAGGAGGTGACCACGAGGAACAGGGGCTGTAGAGAGCCTGGACTGCCTCACCAAGGCTTTGATTCCAACCTGTGCTCATTTCTTATTCCAACTGGAGGCTGCCCTCATCTCCAAGTTCTGCTCATTCCTGAAATTTATGCTGAAGTCTGAATTTCTCTATGAAGAAATTCTCTGACCTTTCCTGTCTACAGAGAACACTTCTATCTCTGAACTCTGTATATGGGCTGCAGTTCACAGGTTGTCTTAACAGTTTCCTTAACTCAGGGCGAGCTAAATATTTTCCCTGTGCTCAGGAAGCGTTTCCTGAAATTAAAAAATTTCCACTCTGTACTGTGGTCTTGTTTCTTTCCTTAGTCCGATGTGCTTTTACGAAGCAGGGAACCTGCCTTGTTCACCCTGGCACCCTCTCTATGTGGCACCGTGCCTGGCATGCTATAGGACCTCTGTAAATGTTTCTTGAATGAATGGATATGCATTTTGTTTGTCTGACTACTGTAAACTCCTGAAAGGCAGTTGGTACTTACATTCCCACAGTGCTCCCAAGGCTTGTGTATTTATTCATTCAGCTAGTATTTGATGAATGGGCCTTGCCCTGACTTACAAGGCCCATGTGACCTGGCTCCTACCTACCTCTTTTACGTCCTCTTGTACCACTCTCCCCCTCACCCCCAGATATGCTTTAGACATAATGACCTTTTCTCAGTTCTTGGAACTCTCAAAACTCATTCTCACTTCAGGGCCTTTGCAGTGTTTCTGCCTGTAATCTCTTTCCCTTGATCTTCTTATGGCTTCCTTTATCTTGTCATTCACTTCTCAGCTTAAAGGTCACCTCCTTTAAGAACCCTATCCTCAGCTGTCAAATCCGAGGTCACACCCTGCCTCTCTCCATTTCATCCTCCAATTTAGGTCTCTGCCTGGCACTTCCCAATTTCTGATGATTTCCTCCCTCCTCTCCTTCCCTTCTTCCCTCTCTCCCTTCCTTCTCCCTTCCTTTCTTCCTTCCTCCCTCCTTCCTTTTTTGGCTTGCTTATTACTGATTTACTAATTGATTATCTCCCTCTGCTAAAATGTAACCTTTATGATCCAGGTACCTTTTTGGTGTTGTTCACCAAGATCATGACGATTACATTTTAGCAGAGGGTGATAGCTACAGTGTCTGATAAATACGTATGGCATGAATGATTGAGTGAATAAATGACTGAATATGCCTCCAGCACATAGCTTGTTTTGGGAATACAGTGGGGAGAAGAGAGACAAGATCCACAGTTTTTGCATGGTAAAGCAGAGAAACCAAAGCCAACCCAACGAGCAACAATGACAAGACCAAACAGACTGAGGTGTGTGTAGCCCACCTAATGTATTAATGCTTACACCTCAACTTCCTCTGTGAAATGAGGATAATAAAAGCTAGTTTGCTGATTCACCATGAGGATTAAGTGAGATAATTAGTGGCTAGCACCCCCCAGCATATGCCTGGCATTCAGCATCTCCACTCTGACATGTGAAATGCGTTAAGAAGCTCACGCTGCCTTCCCTGTCTCAACCACACCGAGAACTGAACTCCAACTCCAAGTAGGGCTTCTCGGTTTAAATCCAGTTGTGAACAAAGTGTGAACAGTGGGGTAGGCCTGATTATAGTTCATAGTGTGGCGTGCACCTTGGTTCTTTCAAAGACTTTGTGTGGCCTGGGTGGCCTCATTAGTTGCTGTTCCAGCACAGCCTGATTCTGAGCTGTGAGATAATTGGCTGCAAGCCACAGGGGAGTCATGAGGAATCAGGGATGCCTGGAGCTGGGCTGGTCTTCTGCAGACCTGCAGTTGACAACTGCTGAAGTTGCTTGAAATGCCACTGTTGGAGTGTCAGTCCCCTAGGACAAATCATAGCTAGATGAAAAAAAAAACCGCTTTAGCAGTCATTTGCACGTTAGTAAGAATTTGATTCATACTGTTCTGTTCTAGACCCTTAAATAGATCTCATTCAACCCTAACATCCAAAACAACCATGGCATTGAGTGACCCGAGCTCTGATCAGGTTAAGGGAGTCCCTGCCTTGTGGGTAATTTCTTCTGAAGGCTGGTTGGCTGAGTCCCACAGAAGCCCTGAAAAAGGGGCAAGGTTTTCCAATGGAGGGGGCAAGGGCAAGGACAATTGCACAACGGAACTCCCCAAGTTAACTCATATCCGTTCCTAATCTATGTCGCCCTTCCACCTCTACCTCCACACAATTTGCTCTTTAAATATTTATTTGCCCACCTTTGCTGTGTGTTGTGGCTGACTTTGTCTCAGAAGTCAGCTTGATCCCTTTGAAGGTGTTTACTAATTAGATCAGGCTGGGAAGTTAGGCAACTTCACATATGTTTATCCTGGGCAAGGGAGCCAGTCCCTCGACCCAAGGCCCTAAAATGGCCCCAGGGAGGTCAGCGGCAACTTCTCTGCTTGCCTGCTTTTTTGGAGGAAGTCCTAATGATTGCCCAATGAAGCTGAATGACACTGCCTCTTTTTCTGCCATTAGCGCCCAAGGCAGCTCTTAGACATCAGAGTGGCTGGAGCCAGAAGGCCAAATGCTCCTAGCCAGCACGACTGTGGCTCAGTCGTGCCCTGGGCTCAGTTTGACACAATCCACATGCAATCCTAACTCACTGACATGGCATCCGACCCAGACCTATTGACTCTAATCTGATATTGCTTGAAAGGAAAATTGCTGTTGTAGTCATTCAAGGTCAGTAGACCCACAGATCTGATGCTTTAGAAGAGCCACTGGGCTCCAGTGCTTTAAAATAATGTCTAATTCAGGGACTCTGTGTGTGTGAATGTGTGTGAGTGGGGCATGTGCATGTATGTGTATGTGTGTAGATGCCGCTGAACATGCTTTTAGGAGATGTGCAGCATTAAGTGAGGGAGGACACAATTGTCCTGGTGCTACAGGCAGCCTCCATCCATGGTTCAGCTCATCTGGTTTCCTTCAGCCACCTCAGCCATTGTCACTGGTCAGATAGAAGGGAGAGAGAAAGAGTTGACCATGGCTACATGGAATGCTTGTCTGTGGTCTCAGAGGAGCGCCTTAGATAGTCTTGCCCCAGATGTCCTAGGCTTGTCCAAAGAATAAGGCCAAGCCCACTGGGAGAGCCAAAAAGCATTCTGGGAACGATGTCCACCAACTCTGCAACCGCATGCTGGGTATCCGCCAGGCACTGCCTGGCTGGCATGCCCTCTACTCCCTACAGAGTTAATTCCCACCACCTCTCCACTTCTGTGGCCCCTCTCAGGCCCACCACAGTCCTGACTCCACAGTTACCATGAGGCTGGGAGCCGCTCAGGGCCTGGGGTGGCTGTAGTACCTGGCTCTGCCTGGCTGGGCAGTTGTGTCAGGTGACCAAATGGACACATCTCACAGGGAGGGCTAGGTTTCCTGCTGGTGCCATAGAGCACAGGCTCTCAGTGGAATGGAGAGTGGGTCGGCCAGAGTTGGCCATGGAGGAGAATCTTGGCTGTGGCAGAGTGGCCAGAGCATCTTAGGAGATGGGGAGGGTCTCTTTCCATTCCATCCCTCTGGCAGCCATATACTGGTCCCCATACAATTCTGCTTCCCAATTTAACACATGGACCTGATGTGGCTGTACCTCCTTCTTGTATTCCTGCCATTTGGGAGAAGAGCTTAGGGGTTAGAGCCCCCAAGGTCAAGCAACCTGCATACTAATCTCATCTTCAGCAATTACAACCTGTGCACCCTCGGACAAGCAGCCCTACTTCTCTGTGGTACCCCATCGGTTTACTCAGCTGTGAAGTGAAGATGATGACAGTACTTACTTCTTAGGGTTGCTGTGAGGATGAAGTGAAAATACAAGCAGGGGCCTTTCTGGCTTGGCATAAGTGCTCAGAAATGTTAGCTCTTGTTTCGTGTCAGGGAGATCCCCAACCCCCCATCTTACACAGCTGTGGATGCAAAGCACCTGGCCCTACAAATGGTGGTTATTAGTCTCATTATTATTGGCTCCCGGGACAGGTTGGAACTTTGAAAAGATTTTTACAACTCCCTAAGAAATTGTACAAAGAAAATGACCTAGAATTCAGTGAAAACACCTTGACCTGTTCTTATCCTAGCTAGCTCACACTTACGGCTTACAAGTCTCCTATATTTTAGGGAAGAATCTCAAGGAAGAAAAGGCCCAGAAGGAAAGCACTTTATTTAATGCTTAATTTCTAAGGGACCTTTTTCCTAAGGGCCAGATCCCAGAAAGGACCTTCTGCTGCAGGGAAGATTTTCTCCCTTATGCTTCCATAAGCATAAGGTTTAGCTTTGCCTAACTCCAGAAGTACCATTTTTTTAAAGGCAATACTGTTGCCATAAGAGAAATTATATAGCAGGCTATTCATATTCCATCACTCCACAGATTCTTTTTATATACATTTATAAATATATGTCTACTTAAAGGTATTTTTTAACAAAATTATAATACTACTCCAATTATTATTTTTAAATCTCTTTTCCCCTTTCTTATCATAAACTTCTCGCCAGATCCATGAATAGATTTTTGCCCCCTTTTAAATGACTGCTGAATATTATATTATATTTGTCTACCATAATGTGCTTAACCAAATCTATTGTAGATGTATATAGGTTGTTTCTAATTTTCCCAACACTGTGATGAACATCCTTATACTTTTATCTTTCCATACAACAAATCATTAGTAGTGGCATTTCTGGTTTAAAGGGCATGCACTTTTTAAGGCTTTTGATAAATACTGCCTAATTACTTTTCAGCAATACTTCATTGAGTTCTTCCTCTAATAATCTATCTATAATTTATGACAGTGCTTCCCTACATGGTTGTTTTTTTTGTTTTGTTTTGTTTTGTTTTTTTCATTCCATGGCACATGTAAGAAAGGTTACCTTTTATGTGGTGAATTGGGGTAAAGAGAAGAAACTGCTGGAGGTGGTCTTCCCTGGGGCTGCAGCTGCTGGCAGGACTGAGGGGAGCTATATCCTGGCTATAATAACCCATTACAGATACACCAATGCTCTACCCATACTCTTGGGTCACTCTGGTCCATAAAAGTTTTTGCCCAATTCATTAACAACAGATTTCTGGTCTCAGAAAGAAGCCGTCTTCCTTAGGGAGCAAGGCTGAGTAGTAGCATTGCCAGGGGGTTGGAGACAAGGCAAACGTGGCATAGATAAAGTGTACCTTGTGAACTTTTAGTGAGGCTAAAAGCTGTTATGGTGTAAACTATATATTTCCCACGTTGTAATTTCCAAGAAGTGGCCCATTTTGGTGGAGGCTAATTCTGGGTCTTTTCCAGCTTGCCAGCATAACTCAATGGGTCTGCATGAATCATAATGAAGAAGCACTGCTTGTTGGTGCTTCCTCAGACCTGATAGATGCAAGAAAGGAATGCCGCTAACCTTTCTGTTCAACCTTTGTTAGGGACTTATGGCAACAGCTGGTCTTTATGAAGCAACTGTGGCTCAGCGCCTTTGTTCCCCACTGGGTCTCGTAAAGCTTTTATGAAATCTCTGTCAACCCCCCGGCAAATTATGTGTCATGGAGAAGGATGCTATTGACACAGGGAACTCTGCCCTCTCCCAGAGTACTGGTCCTTCCAGGGAGGGGAGCTCAGCGCTCTTGGCTCTTGCCAAGGGACTTGTTCCCAACTGCAAGGTCTTGTTTGATGGGAATGACTGTAGCATTATGTAATTCTGGAGCTTATTGGCTTGGGTGAGAGTTTTCTAACCTCTGCTGCAATTTGATGACTGAGTGATGTCGAAAGGAGAAATGGAGAAAGTGGGTGTTTATTGACCCAACACAGCCTTGTTAAAAAATAACAACTGTATTTATGCAACTTATGCATTTTTTGAAAAACCAATTTGTTTTCTTGCAGGAGAGAAAATGAATCAGCATTCATGGCTATCCTCCTAATTAAGCAGGTGAGTGTCCATGACTGTGACCATGAGAAAAGCTTACTGTATATGTGCAGCCATGATTCCCAGCCATGGGACAGCCCCACCAACTGTTAAGTGAGGCATTTACTCATGAGAGTTCCTCCAATTGCATTGTTCTTTTTATCCCTCTTTCTTGTTTCCTCCTTTCTTCTGCCATATGGGATAATAGAAGAAATATGGGACTTGTAGTCAGTTGGCCAGGAGTCAAATCACTGAGATATTTGGCTCCTCCAAGTTTCAATTTTCCCATCTGCAAACTCATCACAGTAAGACTTGCTTTTCTTATTTACTTATTCACCACAGGTTAATTGAGCATCATTTATACTATTAGGATAAAGGTGAGATATTGACTCCAAAGCTATAATGCATGATTTTTTTTTATACTTTTACTTTCTACTTTTTAATTCTACTTCTCCATTTTTTCCCCTACCTACCTCTTTGGACTGCCAGAGACAGGAATAAACATTCCACTGGTAGAATTATAGGTTACTAAATTTTGGGGTCATTAGAAGGTTTTACCCCTCCATTTTTAGTATAAAGTATCACTCAGAAAATAATGGGTGCATTTTAAAATAATCTTTCTTCTCTTCCCTTTATGATATTTTTGTCATTGATGCCATACTTTCCGTAACTTCTCTAGTTCTACCAACATCACCCTGTATCATCTAGATTGCTGCTGCAACAGGCTCCACATTGGTGTCCCTGTCTTCTTTCTCTTTCTCTCTGTGCACATCCTGTACTCAGCATACATTCGTTTGCTCACACATTTACTTAGTAAACATGCATTGGGTAACTGCTAGGCTCCAACGACTAGAGCAAGTGCTGGACATGTCCCTCACTAGTTGAAATACCTTCTTCAGAGTTCTATCAATTGCAATAGAAATGCAAGCTCCTTTACATGGGGTTCAAATCCATGCATATGCATGTTCTCAACCTGCTTTTTAAATTTCTCTTTCACTATGTGATATTATAAACTCTCAACTCCAGCTGGATTGAACTCCTTACTGTCTTTGAGCCTTGGTTTATATCATTTCCCCTCCCATCTCCATTTCACTTGTTCAAATCTAATATTCAGTGGAAAGCTCAGGGAAGGATCTTCTGTGAACCTCTCCTTACTGTCCTTCCCTGGAACCCTTAAACCTAATAACTGAAATAATATAATTCAAATTGCTCACTCCCTATTTAAGCAAATACTGAAGCAATCAGATTTCAAGATGCTTGAATGAAAAGAAAGAAAGCTTTTGGCTTACACATTCTTGGATCCTCCACAGTACATAACACAGCATCTTGTTCAACAAATATTTGCCTATTGATTTTTGAGCCATCTACTAAAAATGAAACTTGGGATCAGTGCACTTTTGGGATTATCCCACTGGTTTATTAAGTCCCTCCCAATTTTGGGTGTGATTTAAGATACCAACTTGGTTCAAACCCTTATCAACAGCATCCTCTCTAACTTGATTCTCATGGGGTCTTCATTCCTCCTCATCAAAGTACTCTTGCTATAGAAATACAAGCTTACCTGGTCTATCCCTGGAGAGCATGGTGTTGGGTAGCAGAAAGAGATGCAGCTTTGCATAATTAAGTAGATACGAGTTCTACTTCTAATTGTACCCTGTGACCTGGAACAGTTATCTTGCCTCTCTTGCCTCTCAGGTCCCTCAGCTGTGAAGGAGAATTAATAAATGCCTTGCATTTGTTTGAAAACAAAATGTAATTATAAATGTATGTAACACCTACTACCTTGCTCAATCCAGAGTAGGTGCTTATTAAATTGTAGGAATTATTAATAATGATGAAGGATGCTAGAATGCCCCTCATCTTCTGGGCTCTTTGGAAGAACCACTGGACTTTTAAGGATGCCCACCAACCTCTTTGTGTATGAGACTGTGGTAGACTTTTCTTTGGGGAGCTGTCCAGCCTCCCACTGCCTTCTTTGTTGGTACAGAATCTCTTTCTTCATACCTTAGTCTTGTTGGAAAGCAGTAGCCTCCTTCTAAATCACAGAAGTCAGAGAGTTTTTGTCCTTCCTATCTTCATCCCTGGGCAGCCAGAACTGAGCAAATGTGCAAGGGTTGATCTATTGTATGCCTCTGTCCCCTTGCTTCTGGGATTTTGATGATGACTGTATGACTCCTGCCTTTGAGATTTTTAATCCTAAGTTTATATCCCAAAGTTAAATGGTCAGATTCATTTCTGTCCAAGGCAGCTTTGGTGGTGATATCCAGTTGCCTTATTCCTCCTACACATCACTGCGAGCTTTGAGTGTCCTTCTTCTTAACCCTCTAATTCTCTATGTTTCTTGTTTTCCAGTCTCCTGTCAATGTGAGCCTCTGATAAACTTCTAGTAACTCTCTGTCCCCATTTTTCTCTTGCTTGATATATTGCAAGACTCAGGTATTTCATTCTATGGCAAAGAATCATGGTGCATTGGTTGCTTTTTGATCCCATTCCCGTGGCAGATTGTGAGTTTGGGGTCTTCTGCCACCATCTTTGTAGCACGGTTTCCATTGTTTGTTTTTAGGGAATACTGAAGCTGGAAAGAATGTTGAGTTGCCTTTAGCTAAGCCATTGGCCTTCAAATCATTTCCCATCTTGTCTTTCAACTTGAATGGTTACCATGTTCTAGTCTTCAGGCCTTAGAAGGGTAGCTCAGGAAATGAAACTGACACCTTTTCTTTGCATACCTGACCTGGTTATCAGGAGACATGGATTCTCATCTAGTCTGTTACTCTTGACAGTCTTTGTGCAAGCCAGTTTATCTCTTTGTCCTGAGGTCTTCTCATGTATAAACTAGACTAAGCAGCCTCAGAGGGGATTTTGATGAGAAAATAAAATGATTGTCATGCTGGGGTCTTTGCAAAGCAAGACTAATGAGGTGATAATCAGATGGTGCCATGAATATTTTCCACAATTGCAATGATAATAAAATCAATGGCAAGAACATTAGGGAAGACAGGGTGACTTCTTTGGGCTTGGTTATTAACCAATGAGGACTGTGGATTAGATGGTAATGGCCAACTGGGGGTTGGGGTAAAGCTACTGTTTTTCTTAATCAGGCAGTGACCTCTTCTGGGGAAAGGAAGAGGAGAACAGGGTCTCAGCATTGGGGGACTCTTAAAACACCTGCACCAAGGAAACCAATATTGGTGTGGATGGTCCCCTGGGAGAGAAACTCTCAGGGTACATGCTTGCCCTGCGTAGTCAGATGGAAAACAAAAATGAATAAACCGAAACCCAAAATCATTTGCAGCTTAGCAGAACTCCATGGGAGAGGATCCCGAGAAAGCACTGATGAAATCCTGTAGATCGGTTCCCTGCACTGTGGTGAGGACTCTGGTAGTGTAGGAGGTCCAGATCCATGAACCGAACACCACCCTATGGGGGGATGGCTCAAGAAAGGCCCCAATGGGGAAGCTGTTTTAGTAGATTCCTAACTGGAAGTAAAAAGAAAGGCAGTTTAAGGTGGACTAAGAGTGATTCAGAGGATGATGAGGTCTAGAATAGCAAGTGACTCTATTTTGGGGCAGGAAAGAAGCCAGCTCCTACTGCAGTCTTGCCAGATGGCCTGGAAGTAATGAAAGTCAGAAAACATGTTTCTTCTTCACCAAAAGCTGCCATATTCCTCTGTTACTTCAGCCATTTGGAAGGAAGAGGAAGGGAAACCTCAAGGAAGTCTTCTTGGTGACTCTAGACACCACTGCATTTCTCCTTTCTGCATCCTCAAAGGGCTTAACCTATGTTAGATAATGGAACACTTTAATAAGACATGTGTACTGCGCAGTGCTGTAGAACACTTTCTATAGGCTTCCACTTAGACAACTCATGGATGACGGGAGATGCAAGGCTGATTGAAATTGTAGTGTTCAGCCCTTTGTTGGATGGGATCAGAGAAACTAGACTGAGAGAGGGAAGGGACTTGCCCAAGGCTGACTCAGAAATACAGTGGCAAGTCTGTGATGAGAACTGGGTCTTTTGACCATTTCCTCTTTCTCATCAGCAGTTACTCTTCTACCACACCACTACTCCAGCCTCCCATGGCATTCTAGATCAATTAATAATATGAATAATACCTTCATGGTAGGTTGATTAATCATGTGGCATTTATCTTAGGTACTTACTGTGTGCTAGTGCCTGCCCATTCATTTATTCAACAAATACCTATCAAGTAAGCAAAATAGAAGATGAGCCATTGTTAAAACTCCCCAATAAAGATAAAACTAAACCTGATAAGAACTCTGAATGGGATGAGAACTCTGCTATAAAAGATGCTCTAAAAGGCTGCAAGGGTAGTCTTGAAGTTATTAGTCCAAGGAAGTCTTCCCTAAGGAAGGGTCAATTCTATTCATCTAGTTGCTCAAGCCCAAAATCTTAGTCACCCATACCTCCTCCCCTGTCTCACATCCTACTTCCAGTCCACCAGGGAATCCAGTTGGCTCTGCATTTGAAATGCATCCAGAATCCACTTTCCTCTCGCCCTCACCATACTATCCCCCTCACTCAGATCCCCACAGTCTCTTGCCTGTATTGTTAGGATCTGGTCTCACTTCTCTGTGGTCTATTCTTCATAAGCAACCAGAGTCAGCTTCAGATCATAGAACTCCTCTATTCCCAACTCTCCAGGGCATCTCATCTTCTTTGGACAAAGTCAAAGTGCTCTGTACCCCACCACCTTCCCAACCACATTTCTTAGCCTTCCCTGAGTCTCTCCTCCATGCCCCTCACACCACTCACCCTGCTCCAGTCTCTTGGGCCTCCTTGCACTTTCTCAAATGTGTGGCCACCCCAGGGCCTTTGCAGTGATGATCCCTTCCACCTGAAACGTTCAGTTTCCAGGTAGCTGTATGACTCACTCCCTCTGTGCAGAAGTTGCTACCAGAGAGACCTGCTTGAATCCCTTGTTTTAAAAGGCAGCCAGGGAAGTGGACTTGGCCCAATGGATAGGGCATCCGCCTACCACATGGGAGGTCCACGGTTCAAACCCTGGGCCTCCTTGACCTGTGTGGAGCTGGCCCATGCGCAGTGCTGATGCGCACAAGGAATGCTGTGCCATGCAGGGGTGTCCCCATGTAGGTGAGCCCCATGTGCAAGGAATGCACCCCATAAGGAGAGCCACCCAGTGCAAAAGAAAGTGCAGCCTGCCCAGGAATGGCGCCGCACACATGGAGAGCTGACACAACAAGATGACGCACCAAGAAGAAACACAGATTCCCGGTGCCGCTGATAAGGATAGAAGCGATCACAGAAGAACACACAGCAAATGGACACAGAGAGCAGACAACTGGGCGGGGGGGGGGGGGGGGGAATAAATAAAAAATAATTCTTTAAAAAAAATAAATAAATAAAAGGCAGCTATCCATCCCAAACACTCCCTGTCCCCTACCCTGTTTTATTATTTTCTGGAATATACCACCATCTTTTCTGCTATGTTTACTCATTTATTATCTGAATAAATATGAGCTCTGTTAGAACTGGCACTTTAATGTTTTATTTCCCGCTGTATCTTCCAGGCCTAAAACACCCCTTGACACATATCAGCATGCTGATATTTATTGAATGAATGACTAAATCTATGAATAAATGCATGTCATGACAATTGGGGTGATATGGAAAGGATTGCTATGAATCCCTTAAGTAATGAGAGGAAGGAAGAGCATCCTCAGTAGGGGAAAGTATGGGCAAGATACCCTGACAGGAGGGAACATGGGGACACAAGAGCCGAAAGGTGACAGGTGCTAAGAGTATGGACTAAGCTGTGCTGGGGAGGTGAGTAGGACCCAGTCAGGATGATCCTCATAGGAGTTCTTCATCCAAAATATCAAAGTACCACTGGAAGCCAGTGATGTGTTTTAATACCAATGCAGTGGTGTGACCAGATTCCCATTTTTCAAATATCTCTCTGGCTGAACTCTGGAGAAGACACTAGAAGGGGTCAAAGAGATATAGGAAGTCCTGGTTGACTTCTGCAATGTTCTAGGCAAGAGGTAATGGAAACTTGGATGAGGGCAGTGATGGAGATAGGGAAAAGTGGGCAGATTGGTTATTTGGAATAAGTATACATTGCTTTTAAAAGAGAGTATGTGTGAGTCTATTATTGCTGCTATAACAAATTACCGCAAGCTTAGTGTCTTAAAAATAACACAAATTTATTGTTTTACATTTCTGAAAAAGGTCAGTGGGGGCTGCATTTCTTTTGGAAGCTTGAAAGAAGAATCTGTTCCCTTGCCTTTTCCAACTTCTAGAGACTGCCAGCATTCCTTGGCTTGTGGCCCCTTCCTCCATCTTCAGTGTCAGTAGTATGACATATTTGACCTCTGCTTTTATTCCCACACCTCCTTCTCTGACCCTGAACCTCATGCCTCTTTCCTCTAAGAATCTTTATGATCACACTGGACCCAACTGGATAATCCAGGATCCTCTCCCCATCTCCTGATCTTGAAGTTATTCACTTCTGCAAAGCCCCTTCTACCATGGATGATAAAAGTCACAGGTTCTGGCATTTAGGAGGTCGTCATCTCTGGGCAGCCATTGCCATGTCCTTTACAGTAAGGTTCTAGTGGGGGAGGCAGCAAGGGTCTCCCACTTATTCTACACCTCTCTTGTCCCTTCACCATGCCAGACTAAAGTCAAGTTCAACAGGGTTTGCTTTCCCCACTGATTCTACCAAGTCTGTTCCCTTGGCTGTGGTTTTGCTGTATGGTAGATAGGGACAGTGGGAATCTGGTTCATCCATGCATGAGTGTAACTGATTAGATGATGAGACATTTGGCTACCTTAAGAGAGTCATAGTTAGTCCTGCCACTTACCTGTACTTTTTAAACTTTGTTTACTTAGATCTTCAGAGCACTGGGCAGAAATCACATCATGTAAACACTCACTGTGGGCCTTCATGATTGACTTATTCTTTTTTTTTTTTTTAATATTTATTTATTATTATTATTTTTTAATTACATTAAAAAAAATATATGAGGTCCCATTCAACCCCACCGCCCTCGCCCCCCACTCCCCCCACAGCAACACTCTCTCCCATCATCGTGATACATCCATTGCACCTGGTAAGTTCATCTCTGAGCATCACTGCACCCCATAGTCAATGGTCCACATCATAGCCCAGACTCTCTCACGTTCCATCCAGTGGGCCCTGGGGGGATCTATAGTGTCCCGTAATTGTCCGTGAAGCACTATCCAGGACAACTCCACGTCCCGAAAACGCCTCCACATCTCATCTCTTCCTCCCGTTCCCCACACCCAGCAGCCCCCATGGCTACCGTTCCCACACCCATTCCACATTTTCTCTGTGGACATTGGATTGGTTGTGTCCATTGCACACCTATGTCAAGTGAGGGTTTAGATTCCACATGGGTACTGGATGCACTCTTCCCGCTTCTAGTTGTAGACACTCTAGGCTCCATGTTGTGGTGGTTGACCTTCTTCAACTCCATGTTAGCTGAGTGGAGTAAGTCCAATAAGTCAAAGTGTAGGAGCTGAAGTCTGTTGAGGCTCTGGGCCTGGGTGTCATATTATCAGTCCAGAGATTCAAATCCCCTACATATATCTTAAACCCAGCACCAACTACAATTCCAATAAAGTAGCATGCAAGTCTTGTGAAAAGAGATCCCCTCTGAGTCCATTTCCATCACGCAGAAACACCAGCTCCAAAGAAGGGCCATCTGTCATGGCAGTGAACCCCTTCTGCCATGACCATAGAACCCGTGGGTCTCTTTATCCCTCAAAAGAACCAATACCTGGGGTTGTATCTACCTTATCTGTCTCTTAGACTCTGTTCAGTTGTACATAGGGCTATTCCTTCTGACAACCTCCAGACTCTTTTTTAGAGACTCACAGCCTTATAATCTCATTTCTCCTTTCCATTTCCCCCTTACATTAGGTCAAACCGCTTCCCGAAGTCATGTTATTATATGTAGACAGGTATATTCTGCTGTTCCGCATTGAATCTTTAATTCAAGGTCATTTTCTAGTTGCTTCTTCAGCTGGTATGTGGTAGTGATCCCTCGGTGCCAGGGAGGCTCATCCCCGGGTGTCGTGTCCCACGCTGGGGGGAATGCATCACATCTACACGCTGAGTTTGGCTGTGAGAGTGGCCACATTTGAGTAACATGAAGGCTGTCAGGAGGAAACCCCCAGGCACAATGCTACTCTAGGCCTTGTTCTTATTGCAGGTGCATAGGCTCAAAAGTGTAGCCATTAGTATCAAGAGCCCACTGTTGGGCCCTCCTTCCTTCCTGGTTCTTGCCGTTGCACCTGGAAGATTGCCGCTGCTCTCCCAGGGCCCACAACAGTGACCCCCCCGGCCAGGAGCCCAGTACCCCCCCAGCTGTTGTTTTTAATTGTTTCCACTATGAGTATATATAGACATTACCATATACCCTGGGCATATGCCCTGTATAACTCCCTGTCAACCATATATATCCTGTCAATAACATCCCATATCAGTATTCCTCCACTGCCATTGTAGAACCACTCTGTGATCCAAAACTTCCCGTAAAGTGAATCCCAACATAATGTCAGCTTCAGAGGAGTCTTAGATCACCAAAATTCATATATACAATATACAGTATTTCCCCAGATCCACCATAAAACCTTTTCCCTTCCACAGCAATAATCTTTTAACTTATTCATATCATATTTCCTGAAACTGATGTACAGATTCCGAAACTATAGTTTTCAAACAAGGTAACATTTGTGCTTACTATGTGGTCCATACTTTAGGTTGTACAGTTTTCTAAATTTTTTAGTTATCCTATGTTTTGTCTTATGGTTTTCATTATTAGTCTGTCGTCCCCTATATGTTTTTGGTGTAATATTAGCTGTTTTATATTCATCCTCGTGTACTCTCACATAAGTCCTCTTTTGCCCCCTTATTTACCTTTGTTCCATCCATTGCACGTCCATTTTCCCCTCCCCTTAGGGCCCACAACGCCTGCCAATCTAATGCCCTGGAAGCCGTCCTTTCTCACGAGAGATACAGTTCTCTCTATTCGACGGCATTAGTCTTCCCCAGGATATGGGTCCACCCCACCCAATGGTAGAACCCACCTTGGCAAAATGAGCCTTCAGCTATTCCCTCCGGAGTCCGTCCCGCATCAGACCATACCCCCTGAGCGTCCTAACCAGGTGACCCTCCTATTTATACTTTGATACGTTTTACTCAACATTTAGTTCTCAACGAACTTCTGGCACTCTCCCATGTTTGTATGTTGCCCCTCCCTCCCACCTATTTCTTGGACCATATTACCCCTCTTCCCATCCCCAGCCCCCCTCAAGCCCAGAAAACCCCACCCGAAGGTAACCCCTTGCCCCCATTTTGTCCCTTCTTTGTGCTCATACTTACCCCCAGCTCATCACAGATTCCACCCCTACAGACATTAACTCACATCTTTCCTCCACCCCCCGATTTCCAGTAAGCCACTTTTCCAGACTCTAGCTCTCTGAGGCAGTTAACTTATTTCATATCATTGAGGTCATATAGTATTTGTCCTTCAATGCCTGGGTTGCTTCACTCAACATAAGATTCTCAAGGTTCATCCATGTTATCACGTGCGATTGTAGTGTATTGGTTCTTACAGCTGAGTAGTATTCCATTGTGTGTATATACCACATTTTATTGATCCACTCATCTGTTGATGGACTTTTGGATTGATTCCAACTTTTGGCGATGGTGAACAATGCTGCTATGAACATTGGTGTACATATATCAGTTTGTGTCCTTGTTTTCAGATCTGATGGGTATATACCCAGCAGTGGTATTGCTGGGTCATATGGCAAATCTATGGATAATTTTTTGAGAAAGTGCCAAACTGTCCTCCAGAATGGTTGGATCCTTCTGCATTCCAACCAGCAATGGATGAGTGTTCCCCTTTCTTCACATCCTCTCCAGCATTTGTATTCTACTGTTTTTTTCATGGCTGCCAATCTTATGGGAGTAAGATGGTATCTCATTGTAGTTTTGATTTGCATTTCCCTGATAGCTAGGGATTTGGAGCATTTTTTCATGTGCTTTTTAGCCATTTGTATTTCTTCTTTGGAGAAGTGTCTGTTTAAATCTTTTTCCCATTTTTTAAATGGGTTGTTTATCTTTTTGTTTTCGAGATATATGAGTTCTTTATATATGCAAGTTATAAGTCTCTTATCAGATATATGGTTGCCAAATATTTTCTCCCATTGTGTGGGTTCCCTTTTTACTTTCTTGACAAACTCCGTTGAGGTGCAGAAGGCTTTAATTTTGAGGTAGTCCCATTTATCTATTTGTTCTTTTGCTGCTCGTGCTTTTGGTGTGATATTCATGAAGCCATTTCCTATTACAAGGTCCTGTAGATGTTTCCCTACACTGCTTTCTAAGGTCTTTATGGTCTTGGCTCTTATATTTAGGTCTTTGATCCATCTAGAGTTGATCTTTGTATAAGGTGTGAGATGGTAATCCTCTTTCATTCTTCTACATATGGCTATCCAGTTCTCCAGGCACCATTTGTTGAATAGGCCATTCTCTCCCAGTTGAGAGGGTTTGGTGGCTTTATTGAATATTATATGGCTATATACATGAGGTTCTATATCTGAACTTTCAATTCGATTCCATTGGTCTGTGTGTCTCTCCTTATGCCAGTACCATGCTGTTTTCACTACTGTAGCTTTGTAGTATGTTTTGAAGTCAGGAAGTGTGATTCCTCCTATTTCGTTTTTCTTTTTCAATATGTCTTTGGCTATTCGGGGCCTCTTTTTATTCCAAATAAATTTCATAGTTAGTTTTTCTAGTTCCTTAAAGAAGGCTGTGTTGATTTTTATTGGGATTGCATTGAATGTGTAGATCAGTTTTGGTAGGATAGACATCTTAATAATATTCAGTCTTCCTATCCATGAACAGGGAATATTCTTCCATTTATTTAGGTCTTCTTTGATTTCCTTGAACAATCTTGTATAGTTCTCGATGTATAAGTTTTTTACCTCTTTAGTTAAATTTATTCCTAAGTATTTGATTTTTTTATTTACTATTGTGAATGGTATTTGTTTCTTGATTTCCTCCTGATCTTGCTCATTATTGGTGTATAGAAATGCTACTGATTTTTGCGCATTGATCTTATAACCTGCGACTTTGCTAAACTCATTTATGAGTTCTAGGAGCTTTGTTGAAGATCTCTCAGGGTTTTCTATATATAGGATCATGTCATCTGCAAATAATGAAATTTTGACTTCTTCCCTTCCAATTTGAATGCCTTTTATATCTGGTTCTTGTCTCAGTGCTCGAGCCAGTACTTCCAAGACAATGTTAAATAGGAGCGGAGACA
Source organism: Dasypus novemcinctus (assembly GCF_030445035.2). Taxonomy (NCBI): domain Eukaryota; kingdom Metazoa; phylum Chordata; class Mammalia; order Cingulata; family Dasypodidae; genus Dasypus; species Dasypus novemcinctus. The sequence continues at coordinate 91,556,888 of NC_080686.1, forward strand.
ATGGGCATCCTTGTCTTGTTCCTGATTTTAGAGGGAAGGATTTCAGGACTTCGCCATTGTAAACAATGTTGGCTTTAGGTTTTTCATATATACTCTTTATCATGTTCAAAAAGTTTCCTTGTATTCCGATCTTTTGGAGTGTTTTTATCAGGAAGGGGTGCTGTATTTTGTCAAATGCCTTTTCTGCATCTATAGATATAATCATGTGGTTTTTTTCTCTCAATCTGTTTATATGGTGTATTACATTGATTGATTTTCTTATGTTGAACCATCCTTGCATACCTGGGATAAATCCCACTTGGTCATGGTGTATAATTCATTTAATGTGTTGTTGAATACGATTAGCAAGTATTTTGTTAAGTATTTTTGCGTCTAGGTTCATTAGAGAAATTGGTCTGTAATTTTCCTTTCTTGTGGTGTCTTTGTTTGGCTTTGGTACTAGGGTAATGTTGGCATCATAGAAGGAATTAGGCAGTGTTCCTTCTGTTTCGATTTTTTGGAATAGTTTCAACAGGATTGGTGTTAGTTCTTTCCGGAATGTTTTGTAGAATTCCCCTGTGAAGCCGTCTGGCCCTGGGCTCTTCTTAGTTGGGAGATTTTTAATGACTGATTCTATCTCTTTGCTTGTGATTGGTTTGTTAAGATCATCAATTTCTTCTTTCGTCAGTATGGGCTGCTTATGTATTTCTAGGAATTTGTCCATTTCCTCTAAATTGTCATTTTTGTTGGAATATAGTTTTTCAAAGTATCCTCTTATGATAGTCTTTATTTCTGTGGGGTCAGTGGTGATATCACCTTTCTCATTTCTTATTTTGTGTATTTGCATCTTTTCTCTTTTTTTCTTTGTTAGTCTCGCTAAAGGTTTGTCAATTTTGTTGATCTTCTCAAAAAACCAGCTCTTGGTCTTGTTTATTTTTTCAAGTGCTTTCTTATTTTCTATTTCATTTAGTTCTGCTCTTATCTTTGTTATTTCCTTCCTTCTTCTTCCTGTTGGGTTACTTTGTTGTTGTTTTTCTAATTCCTTCAAATGTGCAGTTAATTCTTCAATTTCTGCTCTTTCTTCTTTTTTGATATATGAATTTATGGCTATAAATTTCCCTCTCAGTACCGCTTTTGCTGCATCCCATAAATTTTGGTATGTTGTGTTATCATTATCATTTGTTTCAAGGTAGTCATTGATTTCTTTTGAGATTTCCTCTTTGACCCACTGTTTTTCTAAGAGTGTGCTGTTTAATTTCCAAATTGTCGTGTGAAGTCTGGGTCTCTGTCCCTTGCAAATTTCCAGCTTGACTCCACTGTGGTCAGAGATATTGTTTTGTATGATTTCGATCTTTCTGAATTCATTAAGCCTTTCTTTGTGGCCTAGCATATGGTCAATCTTGGAGAATGTTCCATGTGCGCTTGAGAAAAATGTATATCCTGCTGTGTTTGGGTGTAATGATCTATATATGTCTATTAGATCCAGCTCTTCTAATATACTGTTCAAATGTTTTGTTTCTTTAGTGATTCTCTTTTGAGATGTTCTGTCCAGAGTTGATAGTGGTGTATTAAAATCCCCCACTATAATTGTAGATGCATCTATTCTTTCACTTAGTTTTTCCAGCATTTGCCTCACATATTTAGAGGCACCCTTGTTAGGAGCATAAATATTTATGATTGTTCGATCTTCTTGACAAATTGTCCCTTTCACTAAAATATAGTATCCTTCTTTGTCTCTCACAATTGTTTCGCATTTAAAGTCTATTTTGTCTGATATTAATATAGCTACTCCTGCCTTTTTTTGGTTGTTGTTTGCTTGTATGATTGTTTTCCAGCCATTCACTTTCAACCTCCATGAGTCTCTGGGTCTAAGATGTGTCTCTTGTAGGCAGCATAAAGATGGGTCGTATTTCCTTATCCAGTGTCCCATTCTGAATCTTTTGATAGGTGAGTTTAATCCGTTGACATTCAGTGTTATTACGTTTAGAGAGTTATTTATGGTAGCCATATTTTGGTTGGATTTGTGTTTGTTATATTTTGTTTGTATTATTTTATTTTCCCCTTCTATTTTTGTCTTTCTTGTTGCTTTTACACTCTCCTCCATCTCTGACTGTCCTGTTTTTTCCTTTCTTCCTGCAGAATTCCCTTAAGAATTTCTTGAAGGGGAGGTTTCTTGTTGATATACTCTTTCAGTTTCTGTTTATCTGTGAATATTTTGAACTCTCCATCATTTTTGAATGCTAGTTTAGCTGGATAGAGTATTCTTGGTTGGAGATTTTTTTCCTTTAGTACCTTGACTATATCATACCACTGCCTTCTTGCCTCCATCGTTTCAGATGAGAAATCAGCACTTAATCTTATGGAGCTTCCCTTGTATGTGATGGTTTTCTTTTCTCTTGCTGCTTTTAGAATTTTTTCTTTGTCTTGAGCATTGGATAATTTGACAAGTATATGTCTTGGGGTGGGCCTGTTGGGGTTTATGACCAGTGGAGTGCGCTGTGCTTCTTGGATATGTACATCTGTCTCTTTCAGTAGATTTGGGAAGTTTTCATTCATTATTTCCTGCAACACTCCTTCTGACCCCTTTCCCTTCTCTTCTCCTTCTGGAATGCCTATAATACGTATGTTTGAGCGTTTTGCATTATCATTCAGGTCCCTAAGTCCTATCTGGATTTTTTCTACCTTTTTATTGACCACTTCTACTATCTGTTTGATTTCCAATGCACTGTCTTCCACATCACTAATTCTCTGCTCTGCCTCTTCTAGTCTGCTGATATTTGCTGCAAGTGTATTTTTGATTTCTTGAATTGTGGTGTTCATTTCCATCATATCTGTTATTTTTTTGCGCATGTCTGCAATTTCCCCTCCAATTGTTGTCTTCACGCTGTTAACCTCTTTCATTACTTCATCAAATTTGTCAGTGATAAATGTTCTGAGATCTTTCATGGCTTGTGCGAAGTCCTGCCCCCCTTCCTGATTTTCAGTTTGTTGGTTGGATTCAGCCATGTTTTCCTGATTACTGGTTTGGTTTGTAGATTTTTGTTGCTGTCTTGTCAACATTTTTTCTTGACGGGTTTAATCAGTTCCTTAGCTTCTTTGTCTAGTCTTGGAGATTAATTAGCTGTTGTTTTTGCGTAAGTGTTATATCTTCTCTTTGTCACTTTGTTCTTCTTATTCCAATTTCTTATTGCTAGTTAAGCTCACTTTAAAGGAAAGTATTAGTGCTGGGGAAAGTCAATTGTGTAAGGAAGGAAAAAGTGTGAAGTAGTATTGGTGATATATGTTTACAAAGCAACAATATGAGTTCTGGGAGGATGGAGGTTAGATCATGTAAATTGTGTAGAGTTATAGTAGTAGGAAAGTACCTATAATGAGGTAGATGACTGAATATGGGAGGAATATGGTACGTACTAAGAGGCTATTGTTTTCGTGGGAGAGGGAAAGAGAAAAGAAAGGTAATAGTTTCAGGGACGAATACCAGATGGAAAACTAAACAAAGGTATTAGAAATTAAGAGTTAGACACTTTGTGGATCAAAGAAAGGGAGATGGAATATAGGAGAGATAGCAGATGGTGGAGGATATCAAGTTGTAGGGGAAAGGGGATAGTGTAGATAGGCTAAATCTATTCACAGAGAAATGAGGCAGTGGAGGGTGAGGAAACCCAGCAAATGTGAGGTATTTCCTGTAGGACCTATTGTATTGTTAAGGTAAAAACTATAAGAAGAATATTGGGGACAAGAAAGAGAGGATTAAAAAAAAAAAAAAAAGAACATCAAGAACAACAACAACAAAAAAAAATAAAAAAATAAAAAACAAAAACAAAAACAAAAAAACAACAAAGAACAGAAACCCCGCAGCCAGGCTCGGCTGGGCTCAGCTGGGCTCCGGTCCCCCGCCCGCCGCCCGCCGCGGCTCGGCTGGGCTCGGCTGGGCTTGGCTTTCCCGCCCACCGCCCGGTGCAGCGTGGCTGGGCTCGGCCCCCCCGCCCGCCGCGGCTCAGCCGGGCTCGGCCGGACTCGGCTTCCCCGCCCACCGCCCGCCGCCGCGGCGCAGCGCGGCTCGGCTCTCCCGCCCGCCGCCCGCCGCGGCACGGCTAGGCTCGGCTGGGCTTGTCTCCTTCGCCCGCCGCCCGCCGCGGCACAGCGCGGCTCGGCTCTCCTGCCCGCCACCCGCCGCGGTGCTAGCTTCCTCAGCTCCGCCTACCCAAGGAGGGAGTCCTCCACACGTAGCTGGGATCTCCGTGTATATTTCACAGATGGATCCTCTCTGTTACCTTCCCTCCAAATCGATGTCCAGACACCTCCGGACCAGGAAAAATCCCGAAACAGCCGGTCCCAAAGAGTCTCCGACGCCTCCCAGCCAATTCCCCCCAGGAGCTAGTAACCGGGAAGTTCACTCAGCCGCCATCTTGCCTCCCCCTCCTGAAAAGTCCCAAATTATATCTTATAGACCAGTCCTTTCCGTTACCTTCCCACCAAATCGATGTCCAGACACTTCCTGCTCTGAAAAAATCCTGAAAAAACCTGGTCCCGGAGAACCTCCAGCGGTGCCCAGCTGCCTCTTCCCAGGAGAGACGGCAAGGCAAGCTCACTCAGCCACCATCTTGCCGGAAGTCCCCCGATTGACTTATTCTTGACCAGGATAGTTGTGGCTTTCACTCTTTCTAGGCCTACTGGGACTTGGTGCTTCCTCTCAACTGCTTAGAGAAAATTAATAATATCACAGTAGAGCTCCCGAACTGTTATCTGTCTATAGAGCACCCACGATGTGGTGGCTTCCTATTTGTGAAGATCCTTTAGCATCACTCCTAGCATCACAGGACCAGCACAGGCTAACAGAAAGTGCTCTGGACCTGTAGTCTAAGAAGAGACCTCACTCTGCCACTCAAGAGTGATTGCAGGTGAATAATGGTCCAAGCTCTAGGCATGGCCTTCTTCAGCTATAAAAAGTGAAGAATGGGAAGCGGACTTGGCCCAGTGGTTAGGGTGTCCGTCTATCACATGGGAGGTCCACGGTTCAAACCCTGGGTCTCTTTGACCCATGTGGAGCTGGCCCATGCACAGTGCTGATGCGTGCAAGGAGTGCCCTGCCATGTGGAGGTATCCCCACTTAGGGGAGCCCCACACACAAGGAGTGCATCCCATAAGGAGAGCCGCCCAGCGCAAAAGAAAGTGCAGCCTGCTCAGGAATGGCACTGCACACACAGAGAACTGACTCAGCAAGATGATGCAACAAAAAGAAACACAGGTTCCTATGCCACTGACAACAATAGAAGTGGACAAAAAGAAGAACATGCAGCAGAGAACAGACAACTGGGGTGGGGGGAAGGGGAAAGAAAGAAATAAAATAAATCTTTAAAAAAAAAAGGTAAGAATATTCATTCTTCTTTTTCCTTGGGATTGCACTGAGAATCCTTAGATGGCATTCCCTACATCTTGTTTCCAGAATAGTAGTTTCAAACAAAATCAAGAGAGGTTAATAAAAAATTTTCCATTGCGCAACTATGTTTAGGAAATGCCAATTAATATGCTAATCAACATTGTGACTCTCCAAGACAGGTATAATGTATAGTATATTGTATAGTATATGACAGACATACTTGACCATAGAATTTTTTCCTTTTAGTGTATCTTATTATTTTTAAAAATTTCTCTCCCCTTCCCCGCATTGTCTGCTCTCTGTGTCCATTTGTTGTGTGTTCTTCTGAGTCCGCTTACATTAGCCGGCAGTACTGGGAAACTGCGTCTCTTTTTTGTTGCATCATCTTGCTGTGTCAGCTCTCCACGTGTGCAGAGTCACTCCTGGGTGGGCTGTACTTTTTTTTTTTTTATGTGGAGTGGCTCTCTTTACAGGGCACACTCCTTGCCCATGAGGCACCCCTACACGGGGGCGCCCCTATGTGGCACAGCACTCTTTGCATGTGGCAGCACTGCTTGTGCACCAGCTTACCTCACGAATCAGGAGGCCCTGGGAATCGAACCCTGGACCCTCCATATGGTAGATGGACACTCTATCAGTTGAGCCACGTCTGCTTCCCTTATTGTGTCTTATACAACTGCTGTTCCATGGAACACATTCTGAAAAACACTGAATCAGAAAATGTCTATAGGCTATGAAAATATATATTGTAAAGCATTATTATTATTATTCCATATGATGACATGGTGGGTGAGAAATGAAGTCAAGCTCCACTTGCACGAGTTTCATTGAACTTGAAGTCAGGACTACTGAGTTCCAGTCACAGTAAAGCTACTTCCAAGCTGCGTAGTCTTGGACAAGTTATTTCATTGCCCTGAACTTGGTTTCCTCATCTCTGCAATATGGATAATAATTCCTGTACTGTCTACTTTGTCAAGCTATTGGGAGAATCAGATGAGATAGAGGACATCAAAGAAGAAAACATCTTCTTCTTCCACTAAGTCCAACCAAAACAAAACCCAGCACTACCAGCATGCTCCTGAGAATGACTAGAAAAACATAAATATTTCTGGTTGCACCGTCGCTGCACTTAATCTTAACCAATGAGCAGCAAATTAACATTTAGTTTATTTATTTGAGCAACTGGGAGTAAAACCAAGGGAGTTACTGGCTGTTGGCTAGAAATCAAAGTAAACAAAGAATTAATTGGCACTAAGGCTGTGGAGAGTGCCAATCTCTGACATATATATAGAAAGAAAAGCCAGGCACCTGGAAAGTGTGACAGAAAGAATGAAGAAGGCAGAGGTAAAAGAGTATCTGAAAATACAAAACTGTAGGGTGAAGGCTACATAATAGCTGATGGTGGTGACAATACCCCAAGCAAGTCATTTAATCGCATTGAAGGTGATATTTCAGTGAGGGTCAGTGGGGCAGTGGCAAAGTCCTGTGGGTCTTTGTAAAGGACCTATTAGGGGCACCTGTTTCATACCAGGTCAGCGAAAGTCAGCTGTGTTGATGTGATGATGATTCCCTTTCTGCATCCAAACTCTTCTGGGTTTTGTTTCTCTTTAGGACTTTGGACTGTGACTAATTCAGCCTATTTCACACTCAACAAATACCTCTTGAATGCTTACCTTGGAACAAGCCTCTGATGATGACAATGATGATGATGATGATAATGATGTTAGTGCTAATAATTATAAAAAATATAGTATCCACATGGTAATTTGTAAAGTTCACTTACACCTACCCCCCTTGCTCCATGACCTGAGGTTGGTATCATCATTCCCACTGAACCAAAAAGGGAACCCAAGGTCCAGCAGTCAGTGAAGGCCACAAGACAGGGAGGGCCAGAGCTCGAGTGGGAACCAGATCTTTGTTCCCCAATCCCATTCTCTTTCTTCTTATGACTTTTCAGGGCACCCAATCCTGGACAACTCTTGCTGGCCTCACTCATACCTGGATCAGTCCCACTGGATGAGAAGTTGTGGGTTTTGAAGGCTTCTGTGGAGCAAGATGAGGAGTTGATCTCTCAACACCTCTCTAAGACAATGTTTATTAGAGAATTTACTCAGAGATGAAAAGACCATATGAGTTCCCTCTCAAATCTGTCACTTAGTAGCTGTGTGACCCTAGGTCAGTGATCTAAAGTTTCTGTGGCTTAATAATGCATCTTTAAAGTACAATTGTGAATATTGCATGAATGTATTATAAAGCACTTGGAACTGTACCCATATATGTATTAGCCATATGAACAGTCATACTTTATGTTCTTTGTTCCCCTATGCCCTGTTATTCTCACTATCCTAGAACTCATCATTCTGATTGGTAATTTTCTTCCCCATTAGCTTGGGAGGTTTTGGAGAAAGGGTGCATGTCTTACTCACTGCTATATCTCTAGTATCTGGTGTATGCAAAGTCCCAAAGAATATTTGTTGATTCAATGCATGAATGAATACATACATGAATGGATTATATAGTGTCACCAATTTAAAAGAATTAGACAAACATTTTCCATCACTTATTTCCTGGTCTGTGAAAAGAGGCATAATCTCTGCAGACACAGACAATAAAACAAGGGGGTAAGTGCCTCTTCAAGTCTTGTTCTTCCTGATCCATACCTTGACCAATATGTCTTAAGCTACTTTTGGAGACAGAGTCAGTGCTTAGTGGCCAAAGCCTCCACAGCCAATTTTCAATGTCATCTAGAAAGTTCCTTGATTAGGTATCAGATTCATGAGGGCAAGGGCTTTGGTCTGTTCTCTACTTTATCTCCACCACCTAAGAATTATGCCCACCACCCTGTAAGCACTGGGTCCACATTTGTCAATGAATACATAAACGGTCAGTGGATGTTCTTCATTTTTATATGAACTCATTATAAGGAAGTTTAAATCCAGAGCTATTTCTCCATCTATCATGGAACCTTAAGTTTGAGTCTCCAGTGTTCCCAGGCAAGGACTCAATAGAATTAAAAGGTTTCTGTTTGCACAAAGCTATTTACCAGGATTACTGAACAAACAGGAGAAGTGGAACAAAATGATAAAAACAGTCCGTGGGGCTTTCTTGTGTGATTTTTTTTCTGAGGTCTTTAAAAGCATGTCCAGTGACTTGTGAAATTGACTTCTTGGAGAAGGGGGAAAAAAGAAGGAAAATGGACACATTATCACAGGCTCCATGGCTCAAGCTGACTGTTGCTTAACCCCACCTTTGCTAAACTCTTTTGGAGTAGGAGGCACATAGGACAATTCCTGGACATTCCCTGGAATCACAGGTAGGCTGGGGCCAGGGAACGTTGCTCCAGTGGAGTGACCTGGCCTTTCTCAGAAATGAGAGTTCATTTATGTAACAGAATCCAGGTGGTGGGACAATCAGATGGCAGGCAGCACTGCTGGGCTTGGGTTATCAGAGGCGGTGTCTTAGAGGCCCAGAGTGGAAATATTTAGGTAGCTGCTGTGTTTCCCACAACTAAGAGAACTGCCACTTAGAAAACCGTCTGGCAGCTCATTTAGTCTGAAGTGATCATTACTGTCTCCATCTATCCGATGAGAAAACAGTGCCTTTAACCATTACAATGAACTTGCCTAAGGTTACTCAGCCAGGAATTGACAGAGCCTGGATCCAAATTCTTGTCTTTTCACTCCATGTCCTAATCTGTTCCCTATGGTGAGAATCTAAGCAGCCTCACCTTTCCCAAGTCCCCAGTCCAGGAACTGGGAACCTTTGACTCCTTGTCATTATTTCTGACACTTTGCACTGCCACTTGCCTTTTCTTTTCCTCTGCTCTGTAACTCTCAGTCTCCAGCAGCTCCCAGGAAAGATACATAATCATTGAGGGTACCAGATGCTCCTTGAGGTGGGGCAGCGGTGGTTGCAGCCTAGCGAAGGCACACAGCCGAGAACTAATTGAGGGCTCACTCAGCACCAGGCCTGGAGCTGAAGACTCTGTGCCAGAGCTTGCTCAGTCCTTGCAAGAACCTAGTGAGGTGGGCATGCTGCCATCTCCATTTTACACGTGAGGAGACTGAGGCTTTGAGACCCACCTGCCCAGGGTCTCACAGCTGGAAGGCAGGCGCTCTAAGACTCACACAGCCTGAGCACATACTCCAGCAGATGCTTGTGAAATGCTGCTGAACAGCACCAGGGGTTCTCAAGAGGTCCTAGGACACGTTGTATTCACCTGGCAACTTGTTAGACTTGCAAATCCTGAACCTCACCCCAGAACCACTGAATCAGAAACTCTGGGGGTAGGGTGTAGCAATCTGGGTGTTGACAAGCCTTTTGGGGCTGCTGGTGCCCACTCACTGCTGTGCTCAAGGGAGAAGGGCTTACCGGAGCCCTGTAGGGACCAGGAGAGCTTTCCGTCTTGGGAAGAAGTTTCTTCCGGAGGGGTTGGGTTGGGGATGTGGGCCACACCCTCAGGAATGGTGTTGGAGGAAGCAGGACCTCTTCAGAGAGAGGATGTACTGGGAAAAGGAGGGAGGGGAGACCAGCACAGCCAACTTTCAAGAGTGAGTGTTGGTAGGACAGGCTCGGCGAGCTTCAGTGACTCGCACAAGGACACATAGTGACAAATTCAGGACTCAAACCTAGGTCCCTGCCTCCTTATTGGGTATATTCCCACCACACCTTCCCCCTGAGAGAGGATGTCAGAAAGCTTTTGTGGGAATCATGAGAAATTCTCCCAGGAACTGTCACTACTTCTCCTGACAAGACCTGGAATCAGGGAAAGAATAAAAACGACAGTTGTTCTGTGGCTCCAGGAGGGAGCAAGGAGGAAGTGGCTGGGATTCAGAGGGGTGCAGGCAGGAGACAGTGGTGACTCCCATTCCAGAAAACCACGGCTGTCTCGGTATTGTGAGCATTGCTGTCGCTGTCTAGAGGGCTATATGTGTTCTAGTGTGTTCTAAGTACAGTGCAGCCCAGGCAACGTGGAACGTGATTCTAAGCTCGGTCGAGTGACCCTAAGCAGGTTATTTAACCTCCCCGAGGTTGGTCCCTCATCTATAAAATGAGGATAATCAGATTTTCCTATCTCACAGGATTTGGGGGCAGTTTAAAAGGCAATAACGTATGTACAACACTTAGCAGTTTGCTGGCTCATGGTGAGTGGTCGGTAAACCTGCCTTGTGCTGTTGTCATCTCTTATCCAAGGACTTGTCCAAGGAGCACAAGCAGCCATGGAATTAGGGGGAAGCCAGTGAGAGCTGATGGTGTCGGTGTCGCAGCTCTTTGCTGCCCCAGGGACCTCCCATTATTTGTCATCGCTACCTCTTGATTTACTCATGCCCCCCTTTAGCCACCTCCCTGGCCCTCATCCTGTGAGGGCTTCAGTTTCAAGAAAGCGCCTCTTTAATTCCTTGTTCCCAGGGAGAGCACGGGTCCAGCTCCCCACCCACCCCAACAAACACTGTCAAATGACCTGGATGCCACTTTCAGGGAGGTGGTGGGCAGATGGCGGAGAGGAGCCTTTTCAAGAGATCTCAGCTGGGCATTCCTTTCTGATTGGTTGCTTAGCAGATTTAGGGCAAAACAAGTTTTGCAGTGTCCTCTTACCGCCCTTTTAAAAAGGGCACTGATAGTTACCGATCAATTGCAACATGCCAAGAACTGCCTGGCACTTTTTAAATGTTTTTTTTTTTTTTCATTCATGTGTTGCAATAATATTTGCAGAGCGGGTTTAATTATTCACACATTATAAATGGGGAAGCAGAGATTATGTCACTTGTAAAGAAAAATAAAGTATGAGAAAATGGAGTTTGGAATCAGGATTCAAATCTGCTTTCTGGCTCCAGTTTCTGAACTTTTGTCCTCTGTAAGTTGATGTCTTAAATGGATGCCTCCCTGGAAAATGAGTATTTTTATAAGGAGGTCCCTTGGCAAGGTAAGTAGAGAAGGGTTTGGGGGAACAAAGGACCCGATTTCCTTGAAATGAAAGCCGTCTTTCCGCTGGCCCTGGTGGCCAAGTCTGGCTCGGCCCCTCTGTCTCAGGCATCTCTTTGCCCTTTTTCTCTTATGCCCCTTTCTTTGGCTTTGCAAAATGTGCATTAACTCCATCCAGAGTTAAGTGAAGAGAGGTCAGTGAGAAGGCAGCTAAGGGCTTGACTCTAGATAGAGCAGGCACAGAGCCACCACTGTAAATGTAAAGACACAGACAACAGTGCATCTGGTTATTTATCACAGGGAGAATGCTGCCAGTTTGGAAAACTGACTGATAAACCTCCAAAATTGGGAGTTTGGAAATAGGTGCAGTTCTCAGTGTTTTCTGTGTATTTACTCCCAATAATTCTTATAATAACTCAAAAATATATTCAGTTACAGACCCCATTTACAGATGAGAACACTGAGGCACAGGCAAGTTGATTAACTTGTCCAAGGACACACAGCTGGCAAGCAGGTTTTAAACCCAGGCATTCTTGTGACAGAATGTTCATTAAAGGCAAAGTTCATGCCGGAAGTTGTGATCTTGTCAGCACTTCCCCATCAACTGTATCTCTGCTATCAGCAGAAAATGAAAATGCCCAGCTAGAGATGCTTAAAGGGAAACAGGGAACAGAAATCACTCAAGTGCTCTATGCAGATGGAAGGATGTGTGTCAAAGCCAGGAGGGGACTGTCCCCTCTTAGTGATAGCAAGAAGAGAGTTGAGAGAATATGTTCAAATAGTTCCAGATAGTTCCCAGAATCAGCTGGAAGAGCTAATTCTCCGATACTTTCATCTTCAGACTCCTTACCCGATTCGACACTGTCATACCTGCCCTGCAAAAACAGAGTTTCCCTAGGAGCCCAGAGGAGAGCCTCCCTCTTCATGTTTCATAATTTCATGTGTGAACAAATCACTTAGAGAGTGTATCTGTAAGTTCTGCTGCATAACAAAGAACTCCCACATCACAGTGGCTTATGGCAACTAGCATTTATTTCTTGTTTCTATCACGTGGCACTTATTGGTCAGCTGTGACTCTGCTTGAGTATGGAGAGAGTACTGCTTGGGGCGACTGCCGCTCAGCTCAGTAGTTCTCCTCTGTCTACGGCCCCATGCGAAGGAGCAGCCTGTTCTCCCGTTGAAGGCAGGAGTGCAAGGGGTCAAGCTCAGCCATGCAATCCCTTTGAACTTCTGCAGGGATGCGGCTCACTGTCTACTGGCCCAAGCAAGTCACCTGGTCCCACCTGACAATATAGTGGGGAAGTTTTCTGGACCCATCAGGGGGCATGGCAGGGGTGGGATGAATAACGCTTTTGAAAAGGACTGTTAACTATAATATAAAGCAAATTGTCACAGGGAGTTTGTCAACAACGCTAATTTCAGGGCCCTTCTCAGGCTATTTTAATTCACCAGGCCAGAGTAACAGCAAAAATAGTGACTGTAATTGTAACATGAAGACAATAGCTAACATTATTGTTTGCCTCTTATGAACCCAAAACTGTGTTTAGTGCTGTAAAGGCCTGATGTTGTTTAATCCTTACAACAACTCTGTGGTGGGAACTATTATGATCTCCTTTTCACAGGTGAGGAAACAGAAGCCCAGAGAGGTTCAGAAACTTGTCCTTGGCCACACAGCTGATAAGTGATGGAGCAGGGAAAGGAATCATGTAGTGTGGCACCAGAGCCCCAAGTCTTTTTTTCAGTTCTTCGAATAAGCCAATCTCTTTCAGGCCTCAGGGCCTTTGCACTTGCCCCCTTGGCCCAAGTTATATATCTTCCCATTCTTTCGCTTCATTCTTCAGGTTTCAGCTGAAACAGCACATCCTCAGTGGGACTCCCTGACCTTGTCCCGTGACTTACCCCGTTTATGTACCCACTAGATTTTCTCAGCCTCATTTGACCTGTGCTGTGGCAACTTGCTTGGCAGAGAGCCTGACCTCCTGCCCATCGCCTGGCTCCTCACACTTCAGGATGTCTCAGCCCTCCCCAGAAAAGCCAGAAGGTGGAGTCCACAGATAAATCTCTCCCTTCCTTCAGCTGGATGATCCTTTGAGGCATGGTTGTCCCAGGTGGCCCATCCCCTGCTCCATTGACTAGAGTTTCTTGTGAGGCCATGGCCAGTTTGGGCAAACACCACCTTGCCTTTGCCTCCCCCCATTCCCTGCCTCACTCTCCTTTCTCTGGGACTGCACCTCCCTGAAACCTTTGGCAGGTAAGTTGACTGCAGGCTCTGCTGTCATAGGATCTCAAGCTAAGGGATCTCCCACTTAACTGGAGCCCCTGTATTTTTCTCACCCAGTACTCTTGAGTTTTCTCTCACAACCTTAACAAAGTGGGTGATTGTGTATCATACTTACATTTGTGTGATTACCTGTTTATTCCAACTCTCTCCCCGGCTACTGTAAGTTCCATGAGGGCCAAGGTAGTTTAGTGTTTCCATCATGGGCACAGGCCCAGTACGTAACAGGCCCTCAAGAAATGAAATTAAATGAATGCACAGCTGTGGCTTTGAATCCCTGCACTGTGTTGTCTCAGACACGTAACTAAAGCTTCATTTTCCTTCCTTTTTAGAAAAATGGGCTTGGGTACCTCTTTCAGAGGCCTGGTGCCAAAATGTGGTGACGAATGTAGGTGTTTAATAACTGATAATAATTGCTGGTTTTATTGATTTATTGAAGTGTATTGGTCAGCCAAAGGGGTGCTGATGCAAAATACTAGAAATCAGTTAGTTTTTATGAAAGGTATTTATTTTGAGACAGTAGCTTACAGTTACCAGGCCATAAAGTACAAGTTACCTCCCTCACCAAAGTTTATTGACAGGTGTTGCAGCAAGATGTCATGCCAATATCTGCCAGGGTTCAGGCTTCCTGGGTTCCTCTCTTTCCAGGCTTGCCTCTCTCCAGGCTCAGCTGCTCTGCTAGCTCCGCAAGGCCAGCTGTAGACTATCAGGAGAATGGCTTGTTTCTCTTCCTGGGGCCTTCTCTCTTTCCTCACGACCAAGCTACTCTGTGTGCTGACTTCCTGGAGCTCCAACTTAAGATTCCAGCATCAAAACTCCAACTTTGTCCTTTGCCATGTCTTTTATCTGTGAGTCCCCACCCACCAGAGGGTGGGGGGCTCAACACCCTACTGACATGGCCCAATCAAAACCCTAATCATAATGTAATCATACCCAGGTATAGACCAGTTTACAAACATAATCCAATATCTATTTTTGGAATTCATGAACAATGTCAAACTGCTACACCAAGAGATTGATGATAATTTTTGCAAAGGTAAATAGTAAGTATTTTAGGCTTTGTTGGGCCTTCTATCTTTGTTGTACCCAGTCAAATTTGCCGTGGTAATGCAAAAACAGCCACAGAAGTGGGCATGGCCATGTTCCAATAAAACTTTTTTTTAAACTTCATTTTTAAAGAAGTTTTAAGTTGCAAAAAAGTTACATTGAAAATATAGGGCATTACCATATAGCCCACCCTCTTCTTCCTCTCTCATTCTCCCCTATTAATCGCATCTTAAATAAGTGTGGCACATTTGTTATAATTGATGAACAAATACTGAAGCATTGCTATTAACCATGGTCTATAGTTTACATTATGGTTTACACTCTGCACCGTACAGTTTTATAGGTCTTGACAAATGTATAATGGTCTGTATTTGTCATTGCAAAATTGTTGAGAACAATTCCAATGCCCTAAAAATGCCCTATATTCTACCTAGTCTTCCCTCCCCCTCCTCTCAGAACCTATGGCAACCACTATCTTTATGTCAATGTTACAAGTTCTTCCATTAGTACAATAGTAAGTCTACTTGGGTCCGTGGTTGCATTCCCTCTTTATGTTTGTTCATTCCTCAGTCTTGATGATTTAGGGATGGAGATGCCCATCCTGCTTCAGACTGGGAAGGGGCTTAGACCTTATGGGGCAGGTGGAAGGAACTGTTTTGCTTGCAGTTGTAGACACTCTTTTCTTTTTGGGATGGGCATTGTCCATCATTATTTTGTTCATTGTCCTCAGTGAGTTCGATGAAATGGAGGGTGGGCATTGGCTACAACTCTGCTGAGATTCAGGTCTCAACCAGCATATGAACATACCAAAGATTTAAGTCTCTGAGACATATATTTAATGGATATAGTGCTAATTATAGTCTCAAATAAAAAGGGTGGAAGAATCTTGTGTAGGGAAATTATAAATAAGCCTAACTCTGTTACAGTGGGGAAATAGGTTATCATATATTCCAAGGTAAGGCCCACCAATGGGGTGCTAATTTTATGGGGTTGTCTGCCTTGTCTATAGTGTCTGGATCCTTCTAGAGCCCCCAGGAGCACCGCTGTTTGAGGTTTTGTTTACTGTGGCAGTCAGTGAGATCCTTTTGAGATGTGCATAAGTGTAAGCTCTGGAATGACCACCTGACTCACTTTGAATCTCTTTACCATAAAAACTCTTTTGTGTTAAATTTGCCTCCCTTTTGGTCAAAATCTTTTTCCAAATGCATCACTGGTTGGGGCTTGGTAGTAATCCCTCAGTGCCAGGGAAGCTTATCCCCAGGAGTCATGTCCCATGGCAGGGCTGGGGTGGTGAGGGGTCATGGTGGGGGAAGATAGTGCATTTTTTGCTGAGTTTGGCTTAGAGAATGGGCACAGTTGAGTAACAAGGAGGTTTTCAGTAGGTAACTCATATGCAACAGATATTATTAGGCTAAGTTTCAATTTTACAAGAATAAGGCTCACAAGTACAAGCATTAATATTGAGGGCTTGGGGAATTGGTCTGGTTTTTTTTTTTCAGGCACTGCCTATCTCCTCTAGGGATTCTTGCCATTCTGTTAGAGAACATAGTAGAACTCCCCAGGATGGGAATTCAATATATTGTTGGTTATAGTGCGTCTTCACCCATCCACTGAGATAAAACCCTTTGACCACATATTCCATAGAGGCATGCCCCAGGTGCATCCTTCACCACACAAACCCCCATCACTGACACTCTGCACCAGGGACCCTCCCCTGCCATACTTGCCAAATGAACACTTCCACAATTGTATTCTCAATTACAGTGCACTACATCCCCAGAGTCACCTGTTTCTTCCTCTAGGCCTCCCTCCAGCCCTAAGAATGGCTCAACCCACCCCCCACCCTGCTCACACTCACACTCCGTTATCATTGACCCCATTCATATTGCTGCACCCCCATCACCCCCATCTACTGCTAAACCTTCCCATCCACGTTATCATAGAGTCTACCCAGACTGAGCATTAGCTCACCACTCTCTACCCACTTTCTATCTCCTAGTAATCTGTCATCCAGACTCTAACTCTGTAAGTCTGCTCAATATCCTTATTTCATATTAATGAAATCATGCAATATTTAGTGATGGCTTACTTCACTCAACATAAGGTCTTTGAGCTTCAACCATGTTGTTGCATGTGTCAATATTTCATTCCTTCTTACAGCTGAGTAATGTTCTATTGTACATATATATCACATTTTGTTTATCCATTCATCTGTTGATGGACACTTGGGTTGCTTCCAACTTTTGGCAATTGTGAATAATGCCACTATACACATGGGTGTGAATGTATCTGTTTGTGTCCCTGCTTTCAGTTCTTCTGGGTATATTCCTAGTAGCAGGGTTGCCAGATCATATGGCAGTTCTATACTTAGCTTCCTGAGGAATCGCCAAACCATCTTCCACAGTGGCTTCACCAGTTCACTTCCCACGAGCAGTGGATGAATGTTCCTAGCCCTTCGCATCCTCTCCAACACTTGTAGTTTTCTGATTTTTATTTACAAAAACAGGGGGCAGGCCAGCTTGACATAGGGTCATAGTACCCAGACCCCTGTAAGAGATGGTCTAAGCAACAGGACTCTAAAAGATGCTTCTAGGTCACATCATCAGACTGCAAACATTCTGGAGCTTTGTAGGTAAAACTCATTCCTTCCCAGTGTTGAAGATGAGCAATATATTCCTGGCGGTGACAGCGTGCTAGCAGGGAAATCCATGTTCTCAGAGATTGTGTTAGTTGATAATATTTCTCTAAGAAGTATGAGTGGTGTGAGCCCTCCCACAGATTTTCATCCTAAATTCTTATTTCCTTATAACCACACCTTGTCTCTATGTGCCTCCAGAGCTAGTCTGTAACAAGAAAACTTGGAATTTGAGAAGACTGAACTGATCTTTCGCTTGTCTTTCAAGTAAGACCCTTTGTAATAGGGTGTATCTATCAAGACTGAGTGGTTTCTTGAAAAAGGTATTAAAGACACCAAGGATATATTTGTTAATTTGTGGAGTAGGACAGGGTAGGATATTTTTTGTGGTTGTCTTTTAGACTAATAGGGTCAGGAGAACAGGATGAGTGTAGCTTGGGGAGGTATAAAAAAATGTTTGTAGTTTTTTAGGCTCCACTATGGGCCAGATGCCTGGAAGGAGCCCAGGGACTCCAGGGTTGCTGGTTCATCTACTCCCCATAGTGAAATTGGGGTAGAGTTAACTGAAGAAGCGGGCAGCAATGCTGGGGATTTCAAAATTGCATCTGTTGGGGTAAATATGACATGAGGTGGCTGGCCCCCTCACCCCTCTGTGCATCACTTTCCCCATTTGTGAATGCTGCCCTTCTTGTGCAGATGAAAAATGATCATTTCAAAATTACCTTGCTCATTGCCTAACTCAAAATTGTCATGGATAAATGGATGCTACAAGTCTTTATCTTTTTTAATTATTGTTAAAATGTGACAGTCTGCTTGTCCTAACAAGGGTCAAACCTATCCATGATGATCACCTGTCTGTTGGACTCTGATACATGTCAGCTTTGGGTGTCATCGAGGACCAACGTCCTGCATATCTTTCTGTCCTTCCAAATCCTTAGTGTTTCAGCAGTCACTTCCCTCATGGTTGCAACATGTCTGCCTCAGCTCTAGACATCATATCATTTCAGAACATCATCTTAGGCAAGAAGGAAGGGCCTCCTGCTCAGGTGCTTCTCCTTGAGAATCTTCAAGAAGGTTCCTTGAAAACTTGCTCAAATTTATCATTGACCAGAAGGGTATCACATGTCCAGCCCTAGACCAATCAGTGTCATAGTGAATGGGGCAACCATGACTGGCATAGAAAATCATGATTAATCCACTGGGACTGAAACAAAGGAAGAGGAGCCATGGTCACTGCGTAGGCAGGGTCTGCCATCCCTCCATTCTTGTACTTTTCACTTCATGGATAGAACAGATGTCTGGTTTTTTCACTAGTTCCTTACAGAGTCCCTGAAACAAAATAGGCACTCAGTATATATTTGTTTGGGAATAAATAAACAATGAATAACATGTCCCCCCTTTGCCTTTTTTTCATTTATTCATCTGAATCTGATGTAGGTGGTCAGGGAGCTATTTTTCCATTTGAAGACAACTCTTCCTAAATTTGGTAACAGGGTAAGATGTGCATATGACCTAACACACTTTTTTCTAGACTTCGGGGTGAGTTGGAAGCAGTGGAGAGCCTGTGTGGTCAAGGAGAGCCCTGCATGGGTGAGGCTGGTGGACTCCAGGGCTGTGTGGACAGGTAGGAGCAGACCATTCCATGCACGGCTGGAAATCAAGAGAAGTTTGCTCGCTTTAATCCCCTGTCTGAGCCATTTCCTCTAGCTTTTCAAGCTCCCCTATTAAGAATGTCAACAAACTAAAAAGTGCTCTGCAGAGAGTAGTTCAGAGAAATGGTTTGAAATGCCCTGAAGCACCTCGGAAGCATCCGTTATCAAGCACTTAATGAGATAATTATAACCTTTTCCTACTTAGCTTATAGAATTGGAGATCTAAGCACCTTTACTAGGTTTAGCTTTGTTTATCTAGTTGTAGAGCAGCACTGGAAAATATATTTTTAAAATACGTGATTATTCTGTATTTTTCCTGATTTCAGTCTTTTTATCCCCTATGCTTCCCTGGAAAGAGATGTAATGGCTGAGTGGTTCCCTAATCTTGGATAAGTCTGATCACTATTACTTATTAGCACATTGGGAAAGTCCTCAATTTCCTCTTCTGCAAAATGGGGCAATGGTGGAGGGTGGGTCTGGCATAATGTCTGGCACATAGTAAGGACGCAAAAGTTGCCCCCTGTAATTGCTTTTGCCAACATGTTATACTCTTCAGTTTGCAATTGAACTGAGAACTTTACCAAAGACAGTTGTAGTTGTCAGCTTTGAAAAATAGTTAATTCCATTTGGGAAACCCCAATGTTAGTCCGTATAACAGCAGTTAGTCAACATTTGTGAGGTGACTTCTGTGTTCTTGGCATCATGTTCAGTTCTGGAGTTTTATTCAGAACCTGATGGGGTCTGTGTTGCTGGAAATATCTTTGACTGATTATTAGCAGTCAAGTAAACATAGTTAAAAAAACAGACTTGATAGCTATCCATCTATCATCTATTTATCTATTTATCTACCATCTATCTATCCCTATTAATTTTGTAGAAATCAGAGGTTCTTTGGTGGCGAATTGACCGATTATATCACTTGAAATGGTCACTCCAGTTTCCTTGAATTAGTTCTGTCCCGAGGTTGGGTGTGAGGCATAGACTTATGAAACATAGCAGCATGGAAAGCCCAGCAGACCAGAAGCAGGATGATATCTGGCTTCACCAGTCTTGTTCATGAACACACCTGGCACTTCAGCTGAATTGCCTCACCATTCTGGGGCTCAGCTTCTTAATCTCTAAAGTAAGCATTAAAAACCCCTCCCACAACATATAGCTGGTTATCACCAAGTAAAAATGAAGTGATCTTGTTATGGTACTTATTATCATGCTTGCTTACTGTGGTCTGAGAGGAGACTTCTTTCAGAAGCTGAAAGTTCCTTGGGCCAAGTATGAAAATTCATATTTCCAGCTCTCTGAACAAAACTCAAACTAAATGTAAGAGGAGACATTAAAATATATTTCTGCCTTGATCACCAGGAAATCTGAATGGACTAATATGGAAGTTTAGGTCCTCTGAGAAGCACACACTGAGACAGCATTAGATTTGCAAGAAACTTGTTAAGGAAAAGAGGAAAGAAGTAGAAGGTGGCTAGGAGAGCCTTCAGACATGGATACACTTTTCATACCTGTGAAAGGAAGGAAGAAGGAAGACAGATTGGGAAGAAAGTCTCAGACTGCAGTGCAGTTCTGAGGTCTAGCTTTTGGTTAGGCCACTGCAGAGTCCTTGAGCCAACTGGGGCTGGACTAGACCCCTTGCCTTGCTTAATCGTTTGGCTGGGAGCAGCCCTTGGGAAGTGTGTCCTTGGGGTAAACTCAGAGTACATCTAGCAGCTGGGCTTTCCCATAGCAGGAGGTCTGAGTGGCACATTTTTATGGCCACCTCACTAAATTGTCAGGGCTTTTCGGTTTGAAACACAGATACATTGAGTTTGCAAAACAAACCAGAACATTTGTGATAGTACAGCCTTTTGCACCCAAATCAATACTTCATTCCCTCCTTTGACTTTCACTTCCCCCCTCTGTTTCATCTAGACAAATCATGCTGAAAGCCCCACCCAGGTTTGTAGAGTTCCTCATTTGATGATTTTTTAAAAAGCTGTATGTGAATAAATTGCATGAACTTCCTTTGTTTTATCTTCTCGATGAGTTATGATTTACTTTCTTGAGTTTCATACATTTTTTCCCTCTTGACCCATCATTCCTTTGGTTAGAAAAGGTCTTTGAAGCCAGTGTGCCCCTGCAACTTCAAAGCTTACCAGAACATACTCAGTTATTGGAAGTTTGGACCAGTAGCATAAAAATTCCAAAAGGTAGATGATTGAGAAAAAAGTTTTAAGGAAATAATTCATGGGGGATGAGAGGATGTTATAGGAGGCGCTATAGGGTTTGCTGAGTGTATGGCACTCTTGAACCTTTCGGTTTTACTGGATGCTGCTTCAGAGTTCACTGAGGGGCTGCACTAGGATTTAGCATTCTAGAATCCCAGGCAATGGCTGTTTGTAGGGAGCTCGAACAGTGACTTGGCTCTTTCAATAGGAAATAGGTTGATTTTTCTCACTGCAAATTAAGTTGTTGGGGAATGTGGCAGAGACTAACTAGATGTTCACTAAATCCATTTCCTCTTCTGAGTATACAACTGGGTGAAATTTCCTAGCCTCCATTATAGTCGGCTGTGGTCATGTGATTGAGTTGTAGCTAATAGCAAGTGGGTAGAAGTGAATTTCACTTCCAAATGTGACCTCTACCTGCCATGATATTCTCCCATTCTCACTCATCCCTCACCTGCTCATTGGATGCTCAGGACCCAGTGAACTCTAAGGTTCTAGAAGAGGACGGAGCCACTGAATGAAGGAACCAGGGTCCCTAAATTACTGAGGAGCTGACCCACACTGGACTAGGAGGTGAATGAGAAATAGGCATTTTTTGAGTTAAGCCACAGAGTTTTGCAGTAGGCCGTAGCAATTGTCCTACTTTAACAAAACCCTGAGAGAGGGTATAGGAATGCTTTGGAACAAGGATCATGGCCATAGAAAGGAGATGGGGTGGAAGGGCAGTGTAATTCCACTTGGCAAACACTTCCTGAGTGAATTTTGAATCTATCCCCATGCTGGATCTTGAGAATATGCACAGGGGCGAGCTACGGGTGCTGCCCTTCAGGCCCCAGAGCTAGCAACACGGGGAGGCATAGAGACATATCCTTGTGATACAGCTTGACAAAGCCAACAAGATGTACAATGTACCCAGGGGGCCACGAGATGGGATGAGGGTGCGAGCAGCTGTTATTGTTCCTGGGAGAGAGCATGAGAGCAAAGAGCAGGCGTGGGACTGACACCTGGGAAAGCCAAAAAGCTTGGAAAACCAAAATTTTAAACTCATTTGGTGTTAAATTTTACCTGACTTCACTTATTAAACTTATTTGGCAGGAAAACCTTCCCTGAAGTGGCATGAATTTATCCATTGTCTTTATCCCACTTGAAGTGGACTTTCACCTGCTTGCCGCCAGAAACTATTAAAGTGTGTGTCTATTGAGTACTCCCTAGGTCCTGCTGCAGAAATTTTATAATTTCTGCATATTCACTCTATTAGTTTCTAAAATCTAAAAAATGGTGACTAATGAAACACAGCTGGATACAAGGTTGTGGCGCTTACTAATCATTACCTTTACAGGGTGCTTGCACTTCGCCAAGCACTTACAGTCACATCAGATGGGCTGCTGCTCTGGGCAGGGCAGCCTGGCATCACAGGTAGCAATTACTCGTCTCTCCCACTTCTCCTTGCTCCACTCCTCCCACCTCACCCTGCTCAGGCACCCTGGCTTTCTTTCTCTTTCATGAATAAGGCTTCACATTAGCTTCTCTCTCTGCCTGGAAAGCTCTTCCCTGCTCATCACAGGCTGAATCATTCTCACATCTCACTTTAATGAGCCCTGCCCTGAGTCTGCACCTACTGGTGGCCTCTCCTGGTGACACAATCACATCCCTCCACAGACTTTCATCATGGCACTTACCAAAAGCTATAATAATTTTATTCTTCTTTACCTGCTTATTACAGGTAAGTCTACTCTCCTGTAGGTTAAGTTTAATGTAATGTCCAAGATGACAGGAGCCCTGCCTGCTGCTCACTGCTGTGTTCCTAAAGTCTGCAATAGTGCCTGGCACATAGGAGGTGTGTGATATAGTTGTGGAATAACTGTTCATCTCAATGAACAGGGTATAAAACTTAACACCCTCCAAGTCTGTGAGCTCCTTATTGGCAGGTCTTTGTTTTAGAGTGATGACTTATGGTGGAAAGACCATAGATCTTTTATTTTATTCTATGATCAGACACAAACTAGCTGTGTGACCCTGCGCAAACAGCATCATCTCTCTGGGCCCAGGTTTCCCCTTTTGTCTGATGAGGACATTAATAGTATTTACCTCAATAAGATCTTGTATATATTAAGAGATTTTTGTAACATTCTTAGCACAGTACCTTGCACATTGTAGGTGTTTAATAAATGTTGGTTTAATGAATGAATGAGCCAGAGGAATGAAGGCACATAAGCCTTGGCTCCTTTCCCTGAAATCTTGCAGTGCCCCTATCCCTATCTAGTCCCAATGGAACCCGGTGAGAGCAGGTGGTTGGATAAAGGATTGGAACCATTGCAGCACACGAGCCATAACTGAGTACTTACTGTATGCAGCTACTGTAGGACAAATGGAGATGGCTGAAACATGGTCTCTGTCCTCAGAGCAGTGGTGGCATTTCAACATGGCATTAGGCATTGGAAGCTGTTGATGGGTGGAGGCTTGGGGAGGGGGCAGGGGGAGCAGGGGCAGTGTACAGCATGAGCAAAGGCGTGGACATGGACTGAGGATAGCGGGTTGGGGAATGTCGAGGGGTCTAGGGTATGGGAAAACAGTGGCGGATGGAGCTGGGAGTTGCCTTAGGACCAAACCCATCAGGACCATGAATCCCAAGCTGAGGAGATGGGACTCAATTCTGTGGATACTGGTGAGTCGATGGAGGCTTTGAAGAGAGAAATGGAATGACCCCGTTAGCCCCAGAAAGGGTGATCTAAGAAAGAACACCCCGACATGGCATGTCAGAACAAACCCAAAGCGGGCAGGCCCCTTCAGTGGGATGGGGGAAACGTCCTTGTCCATTAATAAAAATTAGTCTTTATTTTCATTTTCAATGATACTAGTCTCTAATAATTGAATATTGGGAACTAGTTCTTCTATGTGGGGAGAAGCCTAGAAAGGGCAGGGTTTAATCCCTCTCACAAATGAACTTACTTAAGAAGAGGGGAGAAAAATCAGACTCGCCAAACAGTTAACATTGTTTCGCTCAACCGTTTTCTGTGCTCCTACCACACACATCAGTGCTATGCTATGGGCTGGGCGAGAAGGATGAAGGCACATGCCTCCTCTCAAAAGGCTTGACATTCCACTGGTAAATAAGCAAGTGCAGTGGTGTTTGGCTAGCAGCCAAGAAGAATGGAACAGAGAGTAAGTGATGGGCAATTTGGTAGCAGAAGCAGGTTCCTAGAGAATGAGAGAGTGGAGGAAGCCTCATCAGCGGGGATGGGACTTCCACTGGGTTTTGACTGATGGCTCTGAGGAACAAAGTGGGATGTTAGGAGGACAGGGTTAGAGAGAACCAGAGTGCCTGGGAGGTGTGGCTCCCGGCCCACTTTCCAGCTGTGTGACAGTTCACTAGAGCACGTTTATCTCTGTGCCTAGTCTCAGCATAAAACAGGAAACCCGGGAGAGCTCACTTGCAGGGTTTTTCAGATTATAGAGCAAGCAAAACTTCTACAGGGCCAGATAGCGAATATGTTAGGCTTCGTGGGCTGTGTGGTCTCTGTCACAACTACACGACTGTTGTTGCAGCGCTGAGTAGCTGCAGACAGTATGTCAATGAATGCACGTGACTGTCTTCCAAAAAATCTTTATTTATGGACATGGAAATGTGATTTCATATGAGCATCAGACAGCAAGAAATATTGTTATTCTTTTCATTTTTTTTCTATCATTAGAAGTGTAAAAACCATCCTTAGCTTTCTGGCCTTATAACAACAGCTGGTGTGTCTGATTTGAATCCCTGGCCGTTGTTTACTGGCCCCTGGGATACAGCGTGCAGGGCTTCTTCACCTTTTTTGTTCCACGGACCCCTTTGCCAGTCAGGTGAAAACCACGGACTCCTTACTAAGTCCACATTATCCTGTGTTATTTAACAATATATCACACCTGCACCAACATGTTCCCGCAAGAATAATGTTTCTGTGAATTTCAATTCAAGCTCATGAACCCCTTGTTAAGAACCCCTGGAGACCATTACCAGACATTGTATGTCCTCCTGTGGTTCACTGGATAGAACGTGGAGAGTGTGGGCTATGATGTGGACCATTGACCATGAGGTGCAACGGTGCTCAGAGATGTATTCACCAAATGCAGTGAATGTCTCATGATGATGGAGGAGAATGTTGCTATGGGGGGAGGAGTGGTGTGAGGGGGGTGGGGGGTATATGGGGACCTCATATTTTTTTAATGTAATATTAAAAAAATAAATAAAGACCAAAAAAAGATAAAAAAAAGAACCCCTGGATAAAGCAATGATCCCCAAATGTTAGTTATTGTTGTTAACCCCACTAAATGGGAAAATTGGAGTCTAGAGAATTCCCATGAGACTCTGAAAAGAATTCTTGCCACAGAAGTGGATCTTCATCAAATGTTCCAAATCAAGAGAGAAGAGTTGCAGCAATTCAAGGCAGGAACTCTTGGTCCATTCCTCACCTTAGATTTTCTCAGGTCTTTTTACATACTATTTTTAGAATTCTCTAAATGGCAGCCACAGGAAAACAAACTCTCCAAAACAGAAGAAAAGAGAACTGAGATGAAGGAAAATGCCTTTTTCAGTACTTACTAGTGATTTGCCATGGTGGTGACAGCCACTGATCCCAAGTCAGAATTAACTCACAATTTACTCAAAGACATGTGAGCATGAACAATCAAACAAAAACAAAACAAAACAAAACAAAAAGACCTTCAGATTTTTACTTTAAAATACACTTGTATTTAGTGATCTGTGACTCCTCCCCTCCCTCCCTTAGCAATCTTCCTACCCCTCTCCTTCCTCAGGGGAGGGATGAGTGCTTTAAATAAAAATAGGTGCAAATCACTGTGTGAATGAAAGACTAAATTCCAGCAATAACATATTAAAATATCAAAATGTCCAGTTTTCAACAAAAGGTCACAAAACATACAAAAAGAAGCTGGAAGTGATGGCCCAGGCAAAGGATAGTATTGTGGCATTAGAAATCATCAATGAGGAGGACCAAATCTGGGACATGCCAGACAAAGACTTTTTAAAAATGGTTCTAAATGTACCAAAGAGCTAAAAGAAAACATGGACAAAGACCTAAAGGAAATCAGGAAAATGAGAGATAAACACAAAGAGAATTTCAAAAGAGAGATGGAAATTATGGAAGGAACCACACAGAGCTGAAGACCACAGTATCAGAAATGAAAAATTCCCTAGAGGGGTTCAGTAGCAGATTGGAGCTGGCAGAAGGGAGAATGGGGAAACACAAAGATAAGACAGTTGAAATCAACCTGAGGAGGAGAAAAAAGAAAGAATGAAGGAAAGTGAAAAGAGCTTGAGGAATCTTTGGGGCATAATCGAATACACATGTGGGAGTCCAAAAAGGAGAAGAATGAGAGAAAGGGGCAGAGAGAATATTCAAAGAAATAGTGCCTGAAAACTTCTCATATTTAACAATAGACAGATATACATATCCAAGATACTCAACAAACTCCAAACAGGACAAACATGAATATATCCATGCCATGGCACATGGCAATCAAATTGTTTAGTGCCAAAGATAAAGATAATTCTGAAAATCACAAGAGAGAGGCAACCTGTCATACACACAGGGGACTCAATAAGATTAAATGCTGATGTCTTATCAGAAACTATGGAGGCAAGAAGTCAATGGGATGAAATATTTAAAGTGCTGAATGTAAAAGTTTCTATATCTGGCAAAACTTTCTTTCAAAAATGAGGGAGAGATTAAGATATTTCCAGCTTGGGAAGCAGACGTGGCTGAACTGATAGAGTGTCTGTCTACCATATGGAGGGTCCAGGGTTCGATTCTCAGGGCCTCCTGACCCATGTGATAAGCTGGCCCACATGCGGTGCTGCTGCATGCAAGTAGTGCCGTGCCACACAGGGGTGCCCCCGCATAGGGAAGCCCCACACACAAGGAGTGCACCCCTCGAGGAGATCTGCCCTGCATGAAAAAAGTGCAGCCTACCAGGAGTGGTGCCACACACACACAGAGTTGATGCCAGCAAGATAATGCAACAAAAAAGAGACACAGTTTCCCAGTGCCTCTGGATAATGC
Organism: Dasypus novemcinctus; assembly: GCF_030445035.2. Classification (NCBI taxonomy): domain Eukaryota; kingdom Metazoa; phylum Chordata; class Mammalia; order Cingulata; family Dasypodidae; genus Dasypus; species Dasypus novemcinctus. Next base: position 91,584,050 of record NC_080686.1, read on the forward strand.
AAGTGGACACAGAAGAACACACAGCACATGGACACAGAGAGCAGACAACAGGGTGAAGGGGAGAGAAATAAATAAATCTTAAAAAATAAAAGATATTCCTGGATAAAAGTCAAGGGAGTTTTATGGAACTAGATGGAACACTAGATGGAACATACAAGAGATACTAAAAAGAATTCTATAGACTGAAAGGAAAGGACAAAAGCCAGTTGATGAAAGCCTCATGAAGAACTAAAGCTGTCCAGTGAGGATAAACAAATAGGTAAATATAAATACCAGTACTAGTGGATTTTGGGTTTATTACTCTACTTTTTGCTTCTTAAAATATCTAATAGACAAATGCATAAAAAGTAATGATAAATCAGTGGTTTTGGACTCATAACATATAAACATGTAATTTGTGACAAGAATTGTACAAAGGTGAGGGGATGGGGGTATAGAGACATAGTTTGTGTAACTTTTGAAAGTAAGTTGGTATCAAAGCAAATGAAATTGCTATAGGTTTTAGATGTTAATTTTAAGCCCCATGGTAACTACAAAGAAAATATTGGAGAATATGCAAGCTGATAAGAGTTAGAAATTAGAGTACAGGTTTCCAGGGGCAGAGGTAAGAGGAAGGGGAATTTAATGCGTGATCGATAGAGAGTTTCTGTCTGAAGAAATGAGGACGTTTAATAATGGACAGTGGCAAATTACTGCAATATTGTGACTGTGTGATCAATCCTGTTATATGGTATGCTAGGGGGTGGTTGATAATGAAAGTTTATGTTGTATATATGTTTCCATAATAATAATAAAAAAAAGAGCAACTAAAGAGATGACAATTAAAAGCTCTACATGATCCTGGATGGGATCTAGCAAAGGAAGAGGAAAGGCTCAGTGGGCCATTATTGGGATATATGAAAAAATTGGAATATAGGTGGCAAGCTCTCATGCTAAGTTTCTTTTTTTTTGGGGGGGGGGGAGAAGGAAAAGAGAATTTATTTACAACCGGCTGGGCTCGAGACCTTTCTGTTCAAAACCCGAACCCCGAATAAGATTTTCTTTTTTTTTTTTTCAAAGATTTGTATTTTTTTAAAATTTATTTCTCTCCCCTTCACAGCCCCCCCCCCCACCAATGCTAAGTTTCTTGAACTTGATAACTGGACTTAGGGTGGTTACATAAGTGAATATCCTTGTTCTTGGTAAATGTACATGGCAGATTAAATGTTCAAGAAGCATGATATATTATACCAAATATCACTGATTGTACACTTTGGATGAATTGCATGCTTTATTAATATGTATCAATAAAATTGACTTGTGAAAAAAAGAAGCATGATATATACAATCTATACTCAGGTGTTCTGAAAATGTGTACGAATGTGTGTGTATACATACATACATATATATAGATATGCAGGCAGATACATAGGTATATAATAGATAGCTTGATAGATAGATAGATAGATGATAGCTAGATAAAATGATATTGCCAATGTGGCAAAATGTTAAAATTGATGGATCTGGTTATCTGGGGATTAGGGGTATGTTGGCATTCTATGTATGGACTTTGTATTATTTTTGTAATTGTCTTGTAAGTTTGAAAATATCTCAAAATAAAAAGTAAAATAAATAGGGAGAATAAAGAAATAAAAGGTGGAAAGATGAGTCAGGGCCAGATGATGGAGAAATCAAAGGTGTTAACTGATAACACTAACCCACAGATCCCCAGGCACTAAACCATAGAAATCTTCTCTGATTCAAGTAGGAAAAAAGAGGTTGCCTGGCAATGTGACCCAGAACATGACCAGAAGGCAGCTTGTCTTAGAGATGTAGCAGAACACTTTTGTTCACTTTGGACATCTATTGAGTTTATTTGAAGCATGTCCCCTGAATAGGAAGTTAGGGACCCTTGTTGATAAAACCTTTATGTTGAAAAAGAAAAGCCAGAAGAATGTTAAGCTACTTCATCCATATCCTTGTAAGTATATATAACTTTTTCCTGAATGGTCAAATGAGTTTTCCAATATCATCTTTTTAAGACTCACTGGTCCAAGGTGAATGATTAATGTATTTTTTTGTATTGGAGAGGTTGTAGGTTTACAGAAAAACCATGCAGAAAATACAGAGTTCCCATTTACCCCCAATACTCACACAGTTTTCCATATTATTACTTCTTTGCATTAATGTGGTCCATTTGTTATAATTAATGATTCAATATTATCATTATAATATAAACTATAGTCCATAGTTTACACTAGAGTTCAATGTTTTGTGTTGTATGGTCCTATGTGTTTTTTTAAAAATTTTACTCTAGTAACATATAAACAATCTAAAATTTCCCCTTTTAGCCACAAATATATAAAGTAATTCAGTAATGTTAATTGCAGTCACAGTGTTGTATTCCTTTCACCACCATCCATTACCAAAACTTTTCCATCATGCCAAATGGAAATTGTGTACTAATTAAGCATTAAATAAACATTCTCTATCCCTCTACTTTAGCCTCTGGTAAACTATATTCTAGTTTTTGACTCTATGGAGTTGCTTATTCTAATTATTTCATATCAGGGAGACACACAATATTTTTCCTTTTGTGGATGGCTGATTTCACTTAACATGATATCTTCAAGTTTTGTCTATCTTGTCATATCTATGAGAACTTAATTGCTTTTTAAGGTCAAACAATATTCCATTGTATATTTATACCACATTTTTTTTTATCCATTTATCTATTGATAGACACTTGGGTTGCTTCCATTTTTGGGCAATTGTGAATAATGGTACTATGAACATAGGTGTGCAAATATCTGTTTGAATCCCTGCTTTCAAGTCTTTTGGTTATATACCCAGAAGTAGGATGCCAGATCATATGGTAATTCCACCTGAGGAACTACAAACTGAAAGTCCACAGAGGCTGGTTTACATTCCAACCAATAATAAACAAGTGTTCCTATATCTCCACATCCTTCCCAGTACTTATTTTCTGTTTTTAATGGTAGCCATTTTAATGGGCATGAAATGGTATTCATTGTGGTTTTGATTTGCATTTTCTTAATGGCTAATGATGTTGAGCATCTTTTCATTTGCTTTTTTGGCCATTTGTTTATCTTCTTTGGAGAAATGTCTATTCAAGTCATTTGCCCATTTTTTAATTGAATTGTTTGTTGTTGTTTTTTTGTTGTTCTTCAATTGTAGGATTTCTTTATTTATTCTGAAAATTAAGCCCTTTTCAGCCATATAGACTTCAAATATTTTCTCCCATTGTGTAGATTGTTTTATTTTCACGATGAAGTCCTTGGTTTCTCAAAGTTTTACATTTTGGTAAAGTTCCATTTATCTATTTTTTTCTTTTTTTAATTTGTGTTTTTGTTATAAAGTGTAAGAAGTCATTGCCTAAAACAAGGTCCTGAAGATGCTTCCCTAGGTTTTCTTCTAGCAGTTTTAGAGGTTTGGTTCTTATGTTTTGGTTTTTGATCCATTTTAGTTTATTTCTGTATGTGGTGTGAGGTAGGGTTCTACCTTCATTTTTTGCATATGTATATCTGATTTTCCCAGCACCATTTGTTGAAGAGACTATTCTTTACCCATTGAGTGAGCTTGGTATCCTTGTCAAAAGTCAAATAGTGGGAGTGGATGTGACTCAAGTGCTTGAGTATCTGTTTCCCACATGGGAGGTCTTGCATTCAGTCCCGGTACCACCTAAAAAACAAAAAACACAAACAACAAGCAAACAAACAAATAAAGAAAACCCAGCTCAGGGGAACCAATGTGGCTCAGTAGTTGAGTGCTGGCTTCCCACATAGGAGCTCTCGGGTTTAATCCCTGCCCCCGATACCTCAATAAAAAAAGTCAATTGGCCATAGATGTAAGGGTTTATTTCTGAACTTTCCATTTCACTTCATTAGTCTATTTTTGTGTCAGTGCCATGCTGTTTACTTACTGTAGTTTATATATGGTTTAAAATTGCAAAGTGTGAGAAGCGGATGTGGCTCAACTGATTGGGCTCCCTTCTACCATATAGGAGGCCCTGGGTTTGTGTCCCAGGTTCTCCTTGTGAAGGTAAGTTGGCCTGCGCCCATGGAGAGCTGACAGCCAGTGCCTATGGAAAGCTGGCACAGCAGGATGGCCCAACAAAGGGAGATAAGAAGGCACAGAAGAACATGCAGTGAATGGACACAGAGAGCAGACAGCAAGCAAGCAGCAAGGTGGGGGGGGGGGGAGGGCGGGATAAATAAATAAAATAAACCTTTAAAAAAAATTGCAAAGTGTGACTCATCCAAATATCTTCTTTTTCAAGAGAGTTTTGGCTAATCAGCCACCTTTAGGCTTTTGTGTAAATTTGATGATTGTCTTCTTCATATCTTCAAAGAAGGCTGTTGGAATTTTTATTGGAATTCTTTGAATCATTAAATTATTTTGTATTCAATTAGCATGTTAGCAATATTTAGTTTTCTAATTCATGAACATAAAATGTCCTTCCATTTATTTTGGTCTTTGTTGATCTAATTTAGTAATGTTTTATAGTTTTCTGTGTACATCCTTAGTTAAATTAATTTCTAGATGTTTTATTCTTTTAGTTGCACTTTTAAATGAATTTTTTCTTGATTTTCTCTTCATATTCTTCATTACTAGTGTCTAAAAATACTACTGACTTTTTCATGCTAACCTTGTACAGGGCCACGATGCTGAATTTATTTCTTAGCTCTAAGAGCTTTGTTGTGGATTTTTCAGGCCTTTCAATATATAGGAAATTGTTATCTGCAAATAGGGAAAGTTTTACTTCTTCCTTTCAAGTTTGGATGTTTTTATTTCTTTTTCTTGCCTTATTGTTCTGGCTAGAGCTTCCTGTACAATTTTGGGGAACAGTTATAACAATGGTCTCCTTGTCTTATTCCCAATCTTAGGGGGAAAGCTTTCAGGCTTTACCATTGAGTATTCTGTTAGCTGTGGGCTTTTTATATTTGCCCTTTACGATTTTGAGGAATTTTCCTTCTATTACTAGTTTTCTAAGTGTTTATTTATTTATTTATTTTTTATTGACTTTGTAATAATATTACATTAAAAATATATATATATGAGGTCCCATTCAACCCCACCACCCCCACCCCACCTCTCCCCCCCCAGCAACACTCCTTCCCATCATCATGACACATCCATTGCATTTGGCAAGTACATCTTTGGGCACCTCTGCACCTCATGGTCAATGGTCCACATCATGGCCCATACTCTCCCCCATTCCATCCAGTGGGCCCTGTGAGGATTTACAATGTCCGGTGATTGCCCCTGAAGCACCATCCAGGGCAGCTCCATGTCCCAAAGACGCCTCCACCTCTCATCTCTTCCTGCCTTTCCCCATACCCATCAGCCATCATGTCCACTTTTCTCAATCCAATGCCACCTTTTCTATGTGGACATTGGATTGGTTGTGTCCATTGCACCTCTATATCAAGAGGAGGCTCAGATTCCACATGGATGCTGGATGCAATCCTCCCACTTTCAGTTGTAGACACTCTAGGCTCCATGGTGTGGTGGTTGTCCTTCTTCAACTCCATCTTAACTGAGTGTGGTGAGCCCAATAATTCAGATTGTAGGTGCTGGAGTCTGTTGAGGCTCAGGACCTGGCTATCACATTGTCAGTCCAGAGATTCAAATCCCCTAAATATATCTTAAACCCTGACACTAACTGCACCTCCAGCACATTAGCATGAAAGTCTTATGTAGAGAGATCCCATCTGAGTCCAGATTCATCACACATAAACACCAGTTCCAAAGAGGGGCCATCTGACCTGGTAGTTAACCCCATCGGCCATGACCATAACTCCCATGGGTCTCTTTAGCCCTCGAAGGAACCGATATCTGGGGGTTGTATCTGCTTTATCTGTCTCTCAGACTCTGCTCAGTTGTGCATAAGGACAATCCTTCTGACAGCCTCCAGACACTTTTTTAGAGACTCGTAGCCATATAAACTCATTTCTCCTTTCCATTTCCCCCTTACATTAGGTCAAACAGCATTTTAAAGTCATGTTATTTCATGTAGACAGGGATATTCCGCTGATCCGCGTTGAACCTTCCATATAAGGTCATTTTCCAGTTGCATCATCAGTTGGTAGTTGATAGTGGTCCCTCGGTGCCAGGGAGGCTCATCCCCGGGTATCATGTCCCACGCTGGGGGGAAGGCATTGCATTTACATGCTGAGTTTGGCTTCGAGACTGGCCACATTTGAGTAACATGAAGGCTGACAGGAGGAAATTCCCAGGCACAATGCTGCTCTAGGCCTTGTTCTTATTTTAGGCTTATCAGCTCACAAGCATAGTCATTAGCGTCAGGGGCTCACTGTTGAACCCTCACTCCCTCCCGGTCCCCGCCGCTGCACCTGGGAGACTGTCGCTGCTCCCCTAGGGACCATGACAGAGCACCACTGGCCAGGAACCCAGTACCCCCCCTGCTGTGGTTTTTAATTGTTGCCACTATGAGTATATCCAAACATTGCCATGAACCCTGGACATATGTTCTGTACAGCTCCCTGTCAGCCATATATCCCCTGTCAATGGTATCCCATACCAGTATTCCTCCATTGCCTTTGTTGAACCACTCTGTGATCCAGAACTCCCTGAAATTTGAAGTCCAATATAATGTCAGGGTCCCTTACTAGGAAATGGCATATAGCGATGGGTTTAAAGGTTAGATAAAGAATACGTGTTGACTTGGAAAAAATTCTACATCCTATCTTTCCCCCCCCCCCCCCCCCCCAATTATTGAGCTTCTCTTCACAGGAGCCCTAGACCACAGCAATGCATATATATAGTATACAGCACTCCCATACATCCACCACAAAACCTTTTCCCTTCCACAGCGATACTCTTACACCCTATTCACATCATATTTACTTAACGTGATGTACAGAGTCTGAGACGATAGCTTTCAAACAAGGTGACATCTGTGCTTACATTGTGGTGCATACTTTAGGATACACAGTTTTTTACGTTCTTAGTTATCCTATGTTTTACATTATGGTTTACATTATCAGTCTGTCATCTCCTATATGTTATGGTGTAATATTACATGTTTTATATCCATCCTTGTGTACTCTCATGAAACTCCTCTCTTACCCCCCATTTACCTTGGTTACACACATTTAATGTCCATTTTCCCTTCCACCTTGGTGCCCACAGTGACAGCCAACCTCCGTTTCCCGAGGAGCCACTTCCAGATATAGATGGAATAGTGTTCAGGGCCTAACTTGCTCAACTACCCCAATGCCCTGGGAGCCACCCTTTCTCTCGAGGGATACAGTTCCCTCTATTTGATGGCATTAGTTCTCCCCAGGATGTGGATCCACCCCCACTCTCACTATTTGGGTTTCTACCCCATGGTGTCACCCACTCTGGCAGAATGAGCATTTAGACATTCCCCAGGAGCCCGTCCTGCATCAGACCCTCCCCTCGAGCATTCTAAACAGGTAACCCTCTTTATTATATTTTGATATGATTTTCTCGGCATTTTACTCTCCACCACCACCTGACCCTCTCCTGTGTAAGTGTTTTTTTGAATCAAGGTGGGATGCTGGATTTTGTCAAATGTCTTTTCTGCTTCAATTGAGATGGTCATGTTTGGTTTGTTTGTTGTTTTCATTCTATTAATGTGGTGTTTTACATTAACTGATTTTCTTCTGTTGAACCACCCTTGGATAACTGGGAGAAATCCCACTTGATCATAGTGTATCATGATTTTTAATGTGTTGTTGTACTCAGGTTGCTAGTACTTTTGCATCTGTATTCATAAGGGATAGTTTTATTTTCTTGTGGTGAGATCTATTTCTTTTTAACTCAGTGTAGATTGTATATTTCATCTGGTTATCTAGTTTGTTAGAATACAATTATTTATATTATCCTCTTATAATCCTTTTTATTTCTGTGGAGTTGGTAGTAACATCCATCTTTTCTGATTTAGTTATTTGTGTCTTCTCTGTTTTTGCCCTTGTTAGTCTAGCTAGAGGTTTGTTGATTTTATTGATCTATTCAAAGGACCAACTTTTGGTTTTGTTAATTCTTTCTATTGTTTTTTGTTGTTGTTGCTCTTGTTATTCTATATTTCAATTATATATTCTGTAATATTTATTTCCTTCCTTCTGCTTGCTTTGCGTTTAGTTTTCTCTTCCTTCTTTTGATTCTCCAGTTGTGAAATAAGGTCTCTGATTTGAAATCTTCTTTTTTTAATGTAAGCATTTATAGGTATAAATTTGCCTCTCAGTACTACCTTTGCTGCATCCCATAGGTTTTGGTATGTTTTGTGTTTGTTTCATTCATCTCAATATAGTTCCTAGTTTATCTCATGATTTTTTTCTTTGATCCATTGTTTGTTTAAGTGGACATTGTTTAATTTCCACATATTTGTGAAATTTTCAGTTCTCCCTCTGTTATTGATTTTTAGCTTCATTCCACTGTGGTTAGAGAAGATGCATATTATTTTTTAAAATATATATATTTTATTTATTTTAAAGATACATAGATCACACAAAATGTTACTTTAAAAAATATAGGAGGCTTCCATATGCCCCACTCCCCACACCTCCCACTTTTCCCACATCAACAACTTCTTTCATTAGTGTGGTCCATTCATTGCATTTGATGAGTACATTCTGGAGCACTGCTATACAGCATGGATTATAGTTTACGTTGTAGTTTACACTCTCTCCATTCAGTGGGTTATGGCAGGATATATAATGTCCTGCATCTGTCACTGCAATATCATTCAGGACAAGTCCTGAAAATGCCCCCACATCACACCTCCTTTTCCATCTCCCTGTCTTCAGCAACTACCATGGCCACTGTCTCCACATCAATGATATAATTTTTAAGTTTATTCAGACTTGTTTTGTGACCTAATGTGTGGTCTATCCTAGAGAATGACCCATGTACACTGGGAAAGAACAGGTATTCTGCTGCTGTTGGGTGAAGTGTTCTATACATGTCTATTGGGTCTGGTTGGTTAAAAGGGTCATTCAGGTCTTTTGTTTCCTTATTGTTCTTCTGTCCTTATTGCTCCATCTGTTATTGAATGTGGTGTCGAAGACTCCTACTATTAATGTAGAACCAGTATTTCTTCCTTCACATCTGCCAATATTTGCTTCATGTATTTTGGGGCTCTGCTCTTAGGTACCTATATATTTATAATTGTTATGTCTTCTTATTGAATTGGCCCTCTTGTCAGTATATATTGACCTTCTTAATCCCTAAGAACAGTTTTGACTCAAGGTCTATTTTATCTGATATTGGTATAGCTACCCCAGGTCTCTTTTGGGGACAATTTGCTTGTTCTATATTATCCATCCTTTCACTTTCAGCCTACTTGTTTCTTTGAACTTAAGGTGTATCTTTTGCAAACAACATATAATTGGGTTAGCTTTTTTTTTTTAAATCCATTGTGCCAATCCTGCCTTTAAACCGGAGATTTTATTCTGTTTTCTCTTAACATGAATAGTGATAATGCAGGACTTTCTTAAGCTGTTCTCTTTGGTCTTTGTAATTCTTACACCTTTTTTATCTCTCCATTTTTTTTTCTCCCATGCCTACCTTCATATTTGTTTTGTTGTTGTTATGTATCATTTTGAGTCCCTTCTCATTTCCTGCTGTATATATTTTTAAGATATTTTCTATGTGGTTATCATGGGGCTGAAATTAACCATCCTAAATCTATAACATCATTTTTTATGTTCCTATACCTTTCTTTTTCCCTACCTTTTTGTTGTACTTGTTATTAATTATATCTTTATATGTTGTATTTCCAAACCATAGATTTATCATAACGTTTTATGCATTTGAATTTTCAAACCTATATGACTTATGAAGTTAAGTTACACACCAAAACATACAATACAGTAGTGCTGGCATTTATAATTACCCATAGGGTTACCATAACTGAGACCTTTGTTAGTATTATTTTTTCTTTGTCACTTCCATCCGCTGTCTAGTATTCTTTCCTTTCAGTCTGAAGAACTCCCTTTAGCATTGCTTTTAGGGCAAGGCTAGTGGTGATGAATTCCCTCAGCTTTTGTTTACTTGAGAATGTCTTTTTCTCCCCTCATTTTTGTAAGACAGCCTCATATAAAGTTTTTCTTTGGCAATTGTTTTCTTTCAGGACTTTAAATATTTCATCCCACTGTCTTCTTGCCTCCATTGTTTCCAAAGAGAACTTGACACTTAATCTTATTGGGACTCCCTCCTTATAAAATGTTGCTTTTCTCTTGCAGCTTTCAGAACTCTCTCTTTGTCCTTGACTTTAAAAAGTTTGACTACTATGTCTATGGATGTGATTCTCTTCAAGTTCATCCTGTTTGGGTTTCTTGGGCATCTTGAATATGGATATTCTACATTTTTCATTAAATTTGGAAAGTTTTCTGCCATTTTTCCTTTGTGTATTCCTTCTGCCCCTTTCTACCTTTCTTCTCCTTGTGGGACTTTTATAATGTATACATTGGTACATTTGATGGTGTTATGCTCTTTTTGCTTTTAAGTCATTTTAATTTCTGTTCCACAGCCTGACTCATTTCAATTGCCTTTTCTTTGAATTCACTGAGTCTTCCTTCTGCCATGTCCAGTCTTTTGTTGAAACTCTCCAGGGAATTTTTCATTTCAGCTGTTGTGGTCTTCAACTCTAGTATTTCTGTTTGATTCCCTTTAAAAAATGTTTAGCTCTTTATTGAGATACTCATATTGTCATCTACTGTTTACCTTATATCATTTATTTCTTTCTCCCTGTTTTCCTTTAGCATCTTAAAAAATCTTTTTATTTTTTAATTCTTTGTTTGGAATATCCAAAGTCCGGTTCCTTCATTGATGGTTTTTGGATTTTTTTCTTCCTTCCTTTAGATGGGTCATCATTTCCTGTTTCTTTGCTTGTCTTTTTTTTTTTTTACACTGCACATTTTAATATTTTAAAATGTTAACTCTGGGATTATTCTCTAGCTGTTTGTCCCTTAAATTTGTATCCTGCTAATAATATGGCAGAGATTTTCTTGCATGACAGAAGCTAACAAAAAACAAACAAACCAAAACAAAAAAACACCTTTCACAGTCTTTGCCAATTGGTTCTGCATTGGCTCTCCTTCAGAATTTAGCCATCCTATCAAGAAGATCAACATGAGGCAAAGTGAATTGCTGGCTCCTCTCAGTTGTTTCTGAATCTTTGTCTTGTCCTATTTTGTTCTGGGCTTGTACTTGCTTGTGGACTTAGGAATTCCCAATTCCTAATACCCATTTGCAGGAATTCTAACACCCCTCTACACCCCATAAAATCGACCCTCCCCACCCCGCCCCAGGTGCTGTATCCTATATCTCAAAATACTTAACCCATTACCCCAGGCCACTTTGACATAAATGTTTCTCACTCTGTGTTTAGCGGTCAGCAAGCTGCTTCTCCCTACAAGGCAAGTTCTGGGAGGGTGAGGCAGGTGTGTGTTTTTAGTTCATTCTTTCAGGCTACCCCTGCTAGCTTGGCACCAACATAGAGGCAAGCCATTATGCACATAGAAATTACTCTGCTCCCCTGGAACAGAGCCATGAAACTTTGGACATCAAAAGATCCCAGACCTCATTTCTACAGATAGGAAACTGAAATTCAGAGAAGTTCAGTGGTCACTACTAGTACAAGGTTTCCCAGGCAATTAGTGATAGTGGAGAAAGGTATCCTGATTTTCTGCTCTCAGTTCTTTCTTGTGAACCACAGTTATTCTTCTCTCAGTTACAGATATGTATGTATAGGGAAGAGCAAAGGATTCTGAAAGGATTTTTTTCCCCTTTCTCTAGCATACAGAATACATTTAAATTTTAAAGGAGCCTCAACTCATAAAAAGACTTTAACATAATATTTTATGTGATATGATTATGTTCTACAAAATCCAAAAAATATTTAAGGAGATTTTCTTTGGTGATGAGCAACTGCTCCTGGTAGGAGCCTCATCCACCTTCCAAAAAAGAAAGATCCCTTCTCTTTTTCATCTGATTTTTTCAGTGAGGTACTAGAGGGAAATGTTGGGAACAAATGCTTGTTCAAACTATAATATTCCCTTGAATAACAGATCTTGAAATCCTTTAAGGATTGTAATGTTCTTTTAAAATTGAATTTGATTCTATAGAACTTGATCCTAACTAACTTCCATACTGAAGTATATCATGACTAGTGATTGGATAGTTTAAAGAATATTATAAAAATAAATTTCCATATTGAGAGAAAAAAGGTTCATATCCTGTGACCTGGGAATTATCTTCTAGGAGTATTTCCTAAAGTCGTAATAGGAAGGAAATTTGTGAGGGTAAATGATTAAATGGAGAGGATGAGATCCTGTCCTACTGGAAAGCATGAAGAGACCAAAAGAAATGCTCCAAGGAAAAGCCAAATAGCAAAACTTTTCATTGTTTTTATGAATAAAAAATTCATGATTGCTGCATTTATTAAGTGCTTACCAAGTACTGGACACTGTTATAAGGCTTTACAGGAATTAGCACATTTAATCTTCACAAGAACCCCATGAGGAAGGTACAGTTAATACCCCCATTTTAGAGAGTATAATGAAACATAGAGAACTAAGTTAACTTGTTTTTGGTCATGTTTCTAGGAAGTGGTGAAGTACTCATTCAAAAATAAACTGTCTGGCTCCACAATCCATGCTTTTTTTTTTTTTTTTAATTAAAATTTTTAAATACCAAGGTAACTTCTATCACATGGGCAAGGCTCTAGATCCCCAAATTCCACTTAAATGAATTAACAGAGACACACACAATTATTTTTGGACAAGGATATTCATGAAAACATTGTCTCCAAAAATGAAAGTTGGAAACATGCAAATACTGAACAATTAGGGATGCATTAAGGGCCCAATTTTAAAAATGGAAAAAGGAAAGCAAAACACAAAGCAGAAAATAAAAATCACTCATAATCCCTATAATCAGAAATAACTACCAAGAAATTTCTATGTATATATTTTTAGTTTTTTATGTCTTTTGTTTCTGATATAAACTGGAATCGTACTGAATATATTGCTTTATAACCTGACTTTCTAGGTTGATAATATTATAAATACTTTTCATGCCATTAATTTAATGGCTTCATGGTATTCCATTATTTATATATATTATGATTTATTTATATGTATATAAATAAATATTTATATACATTTATTTCTTGTTGGGTCCAGGCTCTTTTAACCATGATGCTATACTGCCTTAATCGATGGTAATCCATCATCCATAGGCAGTTGTGTAGATTTATTAATTTAGAGTTTAGTGCCATTCATGATCTGTCTCTAACCAGCTCTTCCAACTTAATCTCCCTGTGCTTTGCTTCACTAACAGTGAGTTGTAGCCAAACAGAATCACTTGTTCTTCTCCAAGCCTTCTTGTCTCCTTTAATCATGCCGGCCTCAGGCAGCAAAGACTGAACTTACCCTTTCAGCTCTTTATTTTTCTATTGTAATCATCCTTAGAAAACTCAGTCTATATTTTCCCTTTTCATTGAAAAACTTTTGATCTCTCTGTAAATGATCTCTCCTTCTTTATACCCCTAGAAGTTTAGTTGGTCATCACTTACGGTACCTACGCATTCTCTCATATTATAGGTATTTTTCTACTGATCTAATTATACATTAGGGCTCCATATCTGTGATGGATATACTATAGGACATACTGTGGATGGCTGAAACTATGGATATATACAAATACCTACACCCTATCGTGCACTGTCACAGTTACTTTTGCAGCTTGAGATGCACCAGCTAAACTAGCACAAATTTTGTCTCTATGCTTCATCACTTCATGAATTGAAGATTCATGCTTTCCATACAACCTGGCAATCTCCACATACAATTTTCTTTCTTTTTTAAATACTTGGAAAAATTTTATTTTTTCACTAATGGGAAGTGCTTTGTGTTTTCTTTCAGGTTTAGAAGTACTACCAGCAACACAAATTTTGTGCTTTGAGGCCATTGTTCCAGTAAATGAAGGCTTTCTTAAACCAAGGTGCTGTGATAATACTACAAGGAATGCCATCAGTGAGACCAGTAGAGGCAGACTGGTGGAGAGTTTTACGTCAGAGCATGGGTATGGGGACAGTGGGAGATGAGTCAGGTACTGGGTTGGCAGACTTCACCTGTACTTGCTTGGTGGGTGGTTTGAAATTTATGAACCATTTTTTTGTGGGTTTTTTTCCCTTGAATTTTCCAAATTTTCCAGTTTTTTCATTTTATTCCCTCATGGTTAACCACAGGTAACTGAATCAACATATAATGAATTAGCAGATATGGGCGCATTACTGCACCGTACTAGACTGAATACTACTTGCAAGCAGAATTCCTGCTTGAGTCAGTTTCTTAAACCACAAATGGCTGAGCCATGTCTTGCACTTAGTAGATGCTCAATAAATTTTCATGGGATAAATGAAGGAATGCAATATTATTTTCAACTGTGCAAAGTTGTAAATAGTCCAAAAATCTAATGATGGGACAAGATAAACTAAAGCACATCAGTTCTAAAGAATTTTGAGCAATAATTAAAAATAAAGCTATAGCAAAAGGGAAAATGTCGGTAAAATAATGTCAGATGAAAAAAAGCAGAACATGGAATTAAATGTATTTTAAACATGCATGCTTGAGGGGTTAAAAATCGGAACAGATCTATGGAGTGGTGGTGTTGGGGGATATTTTTGCTTGGATGACAGAATGGGTGAAATGTTTTCTTTATTTATTTCCTGTAATATTTTTATAAAGAAGTAGTAAACGAATGAATCACACCTATCAACATAGTTACAACTTTGAGATTATTTTACTGGATTATGGAAAATAAGGCTTTTTTTTTTTTTCTCTTAACATCTTTTGACTGTTTCTTGTATTGCAAGAATTATGTTGGGCACCTTATGTATTTTATGTTGTATGATTCTTAAAAGTTTCAGAGAAGTAAGTGCTTTTATAGCACCTATTTTACAACATAGAGGTACAGAAAGATTAAAAAGCTTGGCCAAGGACGCAGCAAGGAAATGTCAGAGCTGGGACTTTAGTGCAATTCTGTTGGAGTCCAAATCTCATATGGTCCACTACCATGAGGTAACAGCAAATATATCAAGGTTGACTCAGACCCAGAGGGAAAATCAGCTCACTAATTTAAAAAAAAATTCAGACCCCACCTTCAAGAGGCTCATGGTTTTGTTTTATAATCAGTGCCTGCGTGTATGAAATAATATTAGGAGGAAATGTGTGATAGTTTCATCTTAGAATCCTCTTCCTTCTTTAGCCATCCAATGAACTTCTGCTCATCCTGTAATACCCAAGTGCCTCCTCCTTGGAGATACTTTTTCCATCTTCCCCCGGTTCTTGTGTATATCACTACCTTGAGTCTTACAGTTTCTTGTTCAAACTTTCACTAGAACATTCAGTGTTATGCTGTTGTGTTGTGAGACCATCTGGAATGTGAGCTTGTTGATGGTAGGAAATGCCTTCCCAATTTCTGTATCTCCATACCTCTCTGAGAATTTTAATATGGCATATATAAATTTTAATATGTTGCCACTTTGCCACAAGAATTCTTTAGAAAACCCAGGAGCCCTAAAATGTGGCATTGCAATTTACTGCTTCTAAAAGGATATGTAAATGTCATGCCTGTGGTTAGCCCAATTGTTCCTGCGGATGGCTTACTTTCTTTAAAACAGGCAAAAAACTCCCCACAGAAGCACTTTGATTTGTCACATTTCTAAAGCACCTAAGTGTCAAAACTGCTTTGGACTGTATTTGTTCTCATATAGGGACATGCTGTTTCCTAAAGGCGTCTTTGCCTGGTTCTCTTCTTCTATCTCCTGCACCCGCTCAAAAGCAAAATGCAACATTCTGTTCAATTTATCTTCTCCAGCTAGGGTGGGTAAATCGCGTTGCTTCTATAGAAGAACGATGTCCAGTTTATCTTCTTCCTGTTCAGGGATTATGATCCATTACCAAGGTCTTTCTCTCTTCCTCTCTTTTTCTTTATCCCTCCCTCCCTCTGTGGGTTAACATGGCCCTTCATTTCTTCTATTAGTTGCCTCCATTCTTCACTCTAGAGTCTATCTTTAGCTGCTTTCTCATGGCCCATCATGGCCTTCAGCCCTTGAGTCTCCATATCTCCAACCTTAATCTTATTAATCTTATTAAGAACTTTCTAGTGTATCAGCAATTCAATTGCCATGTCATAATTTAAGATTTCCGGGGGGGGAAATCTGCTCCAATAATTTGAGTCTGACCTGGTGAGGATCACATGGATCATGGCATATTGATCTCAAAAATGATGCTGGGAGCAACTGCTACAGTGACTGATAGGATATTTATAGCAATCCCTAATTCCTCCTTCCTGCTCCTCTAGACCAAACTAATATACTAAATATATGTAACTTCTATATTCTCTTTTCCTCCTCCCTCCCCACTGTTTTGACCCTCATATGTTCCTGCATGGATTACTGTGATAGTCTCTAATTTAGTCTCCTTGCTTCTGATCTCTCACCCAGGCTAATATATGCTCCCCATTGCTGCCCTTGGAAAACCTAAAAATAATCATGCCATTTCCCTAATTTAGAACCTTCAATGGCCTCTTACTGCTTATGGAATAAAGTCCAAACTTCTTAGGAGGCTATATCAATTCTTTGAAATTCAAAATCCTTCCTCTCTCCCCCATCTCATTTCATACCATTCCTCCACTGGCTCTTTGTGATCCAACTGCTTTCTGGTATTTACTGCTCACAAGCCCACACTGCACATCTCCCTTCTCTTCTTGGGGCTTCTACAGCTCTTTGTGTCACACTACTCAGGGCTTTAGTCTTGACATTGATGCTTTTATCTTTCTACCTTGAGCAAGATTTTCCTAAACAGTGCTCCCTGAACCCACTGAGCTTTACAAAAGTAATCATGGAAATTACATTGGAAAAATATGTTTGGTTCTCCTAGGAATTCATAGACTCAGCAAAATGTTGTTTTTCTAATTTTGCTGGAATAAAATCAATTTAGAGTAGCCATGCTACCTCATGTAAAGTGGAAGTATACTAATTGGCATCTTCAGTTACCAAAAGTGGGAAAAATGTAACCTTGCTTTTTAATAATTTTTTTTTTTAGTGGGTACACAATCTTTTAAAAACTTAAAGCCTGATGGTAGAAAAATAATTGGTAAAATACCCCTGCACCTCACTGCCTCAAAAAATTGGGGACTCAGCTTCAAAAGCTCTAAAATGGATACTGATTGATCTCTTAGGCACGTGCAAGCTCAGGCATTTATAGTCAGGGAAATAGGCTAAAATGAGCTAACTTTATATCTGTATCCATTGTTGATCCACAAAGGTCCTATTTCTTTGTCTATTCCCAGTCCCTAAATCAGGGATTAGCCTAGATTAGGGACTAAGCCAATACTTATTGACTAACTAATTGACCAAACTCTGAACACTTTCTGAAGAAGAAGAAAGAATTGTGGTCAAGGATGTAAGAATGAATACTGATATATAAAGAAACCCTACACCTCGAAAATAAAAAGACAGGCAAACTATTTTAAAAATGCCCAAGTGATTTCAATAGACACTTCTCCAAAGAAGAAATATAAATGGCTAAAAAGCACACAAAAATATGCTCAATATCACTAGCTATTAGGGAAATGCAAATCAAAACTTTAATGAGATCTCATCTTACATCCATTAGACTGGCAGCTATTAAAAAAACAGAGCACTACAAGAGTTGGAGAGGATGTGGAGGAATGGGAACCCTCATCTACTGCTGGTGGGAATGAAGAATTTTGCAGCCATTGTGGAGGACAGTTTGTCAGTTCTTCAGAAAACTAACCATAGAACTACCATATGATCTGGCAATCCCACTGCTGGGTTTAAACCCAGAAGAATTGAAAGCAGGGACACACCAACAGCTACATGCATACCAATGTTCATAGCTGCATTATTCACTATTGCCAAAAGTTGGAACCAACCCAAATGTCCATCAACAAA
This sequence comes from Dasypus novemcinctus, assembly GCF_030445035.2. Classification (NCBI taxonomy): domain Eukaryota; kingdom Metazoa; phylum Chordata; class Mammalia; order Cingulata; family Dasypodidae; genus Dasypus; species Dasypus novemcinctus. The sequence continues at coordinate 91,602,024 of NC_080686.1, forward strand.
TGAATGGATATACATATTGTGGTATATACATTCAATGGACTATTACTCAGCTGTAAGAAGGAATATAGTATAAACACATGGGATAACATGGATGAATCTTGAAGTCCTTATGTTGATTGAAGCAAGCCAGGCACTGAAGGACAAATAATACATGAACTCACTGATACGAATTAAGCAAATTGAGCAGACTCACAGAGCTAGAGTCTGGAAGACAGGTTTATAGGACACAGAAAGGGAGAAGAAGGTTGTGAGCCAGTGCCCATTTGGGCAAAATCTATGATAACGTGGAAGTGTGTAGTTGTGAAGTGGATGGGCATGACAGTGGTGCAGCCATTGGGTTGAGTGGTGCTGGTTGTGAAGGGAGTAGATTCAGGAGGGTGGGTTGAACTATCCATGGAACTGGGGAGAGGATTGGGGGAAGTGAACACAGGGAATTTGCAGGTATGTGGTTGAAACTACAAGGTTGGGAATATTCTTTTGGCAGTATGGTAGGGGAGGGTTACTGGCTTAGTGTGTTGGATGTGGGGGACATTCAGGACAGGGTGCTCCTGGGGCAGGCTTCTTGGGAGTGTGTGGGTGTTCATCTTGTCATAGTGTGTTGTATCAGTGGGTGGAGAGCCATGTAATGAGTGGGAAGGTGTTGGACTCCCGTCCTGGGGAGTCCTGCTATGCTCTAAAATAGAGGAGTTGCAGTCTCTTGAGAGCAGAGGCAGTGCCTAATAGGGAAGGACAGGTCAGTATGTCAAGCCCCCAATGTTGTTGCAAGTAACTATGAATCTTGTTCTTCAAGGAGTGAAGCTTGGTGGTCGCAGTGGGTCCCAATGAGAGGAATAGATGGAATATGGGGCATTTTGGGGGCAATTGAAGTGTTCTACATGATCTTGCAATGATGGATACAGGACATGTTAAATTTCATCAAAATTTATAAAGGTGTATGGTCCAAAATGTAAACCATAATGTAAATCATTGACGATGCTTAGTAGCAAGGTTTCAATATTTGTACATCAATTGTAACAAATGTACCATTCACATGTAAAATGTTATTAATAGGGGAAAGGGGAAAAGAGAGAGGATGTTGGGTATATGTGAATCCCCTATATTCTGTATGTGAATTTTCTGTAGCCTAAAGCTTCTTTGAAGACAAAATGAAAAAAATAAAAGACATGGGGGGAATAAACAGAAGAAAATGTCACTGTACATACAAGATAACAGATCCTACAATGATGAAAGACATAGTGTCAATTTTTTTTTAGTTTTTGTGTTTTTTAAATTATCTTTTTACTATTCCAAATAGTTTTTGAAATTTTTGTATTTTATTTGTTATTTTTAAAATGATCTTTAGGGAAGCGGACTTGGCCCAGTGGTTAGGATGTCCATCTACCACATGGGAGGTCTGCGGTTCAAACCCCGGGCCTCCTTGACCCGTGTGGAGTTGACCCATGCGCAATGCTGATGTGTGCAAAGAGTGTGGTGCCATGAAGGGGTGTCCCCCATGTAGGGGAGCCCCACATGCAAGGAGTGTGCCCTGTAAAGAGAGCCACCCAGCGTGAAAGAAAGTGCAGCCTGCCCAGGAATGGCACCACACACACGGAGAGCTGATACAACAAGATGACACAACAAAAAGAGACACAGTTTCCCATGCCACTGACAACAACAGAAGTGGACAAAGAAGAACATGCAGCAAATAGACACAGAGAACAGACAACTGAGGTGGGGGGAGGGTCGAGAAATAAATAAATAAATCTTTCTAAAAAATGATCTTTATTATTTCATTTTCTTATTAATTGTATTTGGTTATTTTCTCAGCTTCATTTTTGAGGACGTTTTAGATCACAGAAAGGTTACAACTGTGGCAAGTGAGGATCATTGATGTGGGGTGTAAGTGATGGAGAATGCATGGGAGGAGTTTCACCTGGGGCATACCTATAAGCCATATAAATGTGTTCAGATTGTCATGGGGCATTGTCACAGTGGGTGGAGATTAGCACAATAACTGAAAGAATATCGAATTCCCATCCTGAGAAGCTCTGCCACGCTCTCTAATAGGACAGCAAGAATCCCTTGAGTACAGGGGCAGTGACTAATGAAGGAGGATGGACAATTGATGGGCCCCTGATATTGATAACTGTACTTAGAAACCTCTACTTTTGAAATTGAAACTTAGCCTAGTATTTTAGAGTGCCTAAGAGTTACCTCCTGAGAGCCTCCTTGTTGTTCAAATGTGGCTTCTCTCTAAGTCAAACTCAGCATATAAATGCATTACCTTCTCCCCAGCATGGGACATGACTCCTGGGGATGAGCCTCCCAGGCACTGAGGGATTACTACCAAGTACCAACTAGCAATGCAACTGGAAAAAGACATTGACCAAAAGGGGAAAGGGTAAAGGCAAACGAGTTTATATGGCTAAGAGACTTCAAAGTGAGTGGGGAGGTCATTCCAGAGGTTACACTTATGCACATCTCAGCAGGATGTCATTGACTGCCAAAGTAAATGTTGCTTCAAATAGTGGAGACATCCAGACACTATAGGTAGAGCAGACAGCTCAGGAGTTTGGTGCTCTGCCAGTGGGCCCTACTTGGAAATTTATGTTCCCCAGTGTGATAAATTTGGACCCAGTTGTGGTTTCCCTACACATGGCTCTTCTGCCCCTTCTATTTGAACTTAGAGTTAGTGCTAGAGTTGATAGGTATATGTCCAAGAGACTTTAATCTTTGGGCTGTCCATGTGCCAACTGGGCCCTGAATCTCAACAGAGTTGTAACATCTACTCTTCAGTTCATTGGACTTACCCAGGACAACTAACAAGGAGATAATGATGGACAACAACCATCCCAAGGAACGGAGAATGCCTGCAACTGTAAGTAAGATAGTCCCATCCATCTGCCCCATGGGATCTAAGCCCTCTTAATTAGAGGTGGAGTGGGCATCACATTCCAGAATCCTCAGATTGGGAAATAAACAATGGATTAGAGTAGATTTACTAGTATTCTAATATATACTTATTGTGATTCTAACAATGGAAGAACTTTTATCATTAATGTAGAGGCAGTAGCCATTGGAGGTTCTGAGGGGAGGGAGAGGGAAAACAGGGGTAATCATGGGACATTTTGGGGGCTTGGAAATTGTCCTGAATGACACTGCAATGACAGATAAAAGCCATTATATGTCTTGTCATAACTTTCAAAGTTGTGTGGGAAAGAGTGTAAACTATAATCCACACTTAGTGGCAATGCCTCCAAATGTGTTCATCAATTGCAACAAATGTACCACACTAATGAAGGATGTTGTTAATGTGGGAAAATGTGGGAGGGGTTAGGAGCAGTGCATATGGGAATCCCGTATATTTTTTATGTAACATTTATGTAATCTAAGTATCTTATTTTAAAAAGTAAAAAAGAATATTAAAAAAAAGAATGAACACTGAGTTAGAAGATATTGACTTTTTTTAAAAGATTTATTTTATTTATTTATTCCTCCCCTTGCTACTTGCTTGCTGTCTGCTCTCTGTGTCCATTCACTGCATGTTCTTCTGTGTCTGCTTGTCTCCCTTTGTTGCGTCATCTTGCTGTACCAGCTCTCCGTGGGCGCTGGCTGTCAGTTCTCTGGAGGGACGGGCCAGCTTGCCTTCACAAGTAGTAGACAGGAGCCCAACCAGTTGAGCCACTTCTGCTTCCCCATATTGATTTTTACAAAAGGAAAGAGAGGCCCCTTGGAACCAACCATATAAGTGGGAGACTAAGTAACTGCTTTGTTTGATGGGAAGGCAATGAGCTGAGAAGTCAAGGAACCACGCAATCCTTTAGATATCGTTCTAGAAAAGACATTGAGGACAAATAGATAATGATTCACAGAGAGATGAAAAAGAAGCATGGATAGTCATTACCCACTGAATGTAACTCTCCCACCTTGCAGGCCACAAATATCTTTCTTCAGTTTACTAATAAAGAAAAAGAACATGACCCATAATCACTGAGACAGGGATGCAAAAGATAGACACTTTAACATCATGATGGTGAAGATGACTATGATTATGATTCTTATTTTTTTAAAGGGAAGTGGATGTGACTCAAAAAGTTGGGTACCCACCTACCACATAGGAAGTCCAGGTGCCTCATAAAGACGACAAGCAAGACAGCAAACTGACATGACGGGCTGGATGGTTAACTGATGCAACAAGCTGAAGCAATGAAGTGACACAATGAAGAGACACAACGAGGAAACTCAATGAGACACAGCAGGAGCAGAGGTGGCTCAAGCCATTGGGTGCCTCCTTCCCACGTAGGAGGTCCTGGGTTTTGTTTCTGGTGCCTCCTGAAAAGAAGATGAGCAGACACAGAAAGTACACAATGAACAGACATAGAGAGCAGACAGGGAGCACAAACAGTGGGGGAAGAGGAAATAAATGAAAAATTTAAAAGTGATAGGGTATACAATATTAAAAAAATATTTTATGAGCACCTATCTGAGCTCACCTTGTGCAATGGAGTATGAAAGAGTAGAAGGGAAAATATAATATAGTAAGGGAAATTAAATAATGTTGTCAATAAAGAACCTTAATCTAGTAGGGATCTATACTTGAATATAAGGACTATTTACTCACCATGTGACCTTGGACCAGTTACTTAACTTTTTTGAGCCTTAGTTTTATCAACTATAAAATGGGAAATGTCATACTTGCTTCATAACATTATTGTGAGGATTAAATGAAATACTGTATGCAGACAGATAATAGATGCAAAATACCATTTGAAAATATGAGATTTCAAAGATTAGATTTTCATATCATTCAATAGTTAGGTAAAATGCTTACAAACAGCCATGAGTAATACGCAATGGAGTTTGATATTATTGCAATTTTTCTATATTAAGGAATCGATAAAAATTCTTATTCATTGAGGTAATTTTCTCTGTTCAAATTGGGTTTTGATTTCTTCTCTTCTTGAAGTACCTTTATTTTATTGATCTGTGTCTTACACCATTCTGGTCCTAGGGTTTAAGGGGTACCCCTAAGTTTTGGCCCGAGTGACTAGAGAATGGGATTGTCATCCGCAAAGATGGGGGAGACTGTGGGTTTTACAAGTTTGGGAGGGGAGATCAGGAATTAACATGTCAGTTAAGATATGTTGATTTTGAGATGGTGATTAGATATCCAAGGGGATATATCAAGTAGAGAGTTGAGTACACTAGTCTAGAATTTGGAAAATGAGTCTGGGCTAGAGATAGAAATTTGGGTGTTGATGGCATTGAGAGAGATAATATTTAAAAAGATGCAGGGCAGCTGACAAGTTGTACCTTTGGCTTTTCCAGGATTGAGCTTGCCTTGTTTTAACCTAGATTTTAGGAGTGGAGTTTCTCCCCTCCCCACCCCCCCACCCCATTCCTTCCATCTCTCTGCCCAATCCCAGTAACTCTTTGCATTATCTTGTACATTTTAGCTCCCCTCCGCTTTCCTAATTTATTTCTTTGCCTGTACTCCGCTTTTCCAGTGCAATAATTTCCACACCTTGCTCACTGTGTAGGATTTCAATCCATATACACAAAAGAACACAATGAAGCTGAGCAATGCAGGAAGTAAACTTGTGGCCCTGGCTCTGGGAGACTGGTGTGCTAACCACTGAGTGACCAGAAACATGGATTTTTTATAACTCTTTAGAGAGCCAGATGTTAATCACCACCCCAATTTTCAACAGAAACTCCCTCTAGGTGCCAGTGAATTTGCTTTGCATATTCTGGGGGCTCAAGTGTTTACTGTTCACTAGAGAGGGTACAGAAGATCTGAGAGAATTGCCTCTTGCCTTCGAGGAATACAGGCTCTAGTGGGACAAGTCTGCTGGTACTCAAAAGAAACCATACAACAAGTTTAGGAGAAAAGAATGGGACATTGTTCAGAAGGTGGGGTTGCTGAGTAATTAATTACTCCAGTTCCATCCTAACCATCCTGTTCCATGTTGTCTGTAAAGTGTTCATTAATTCCCCAAACAGTATCAGGAGGTTCATGACACTCTGGAGAATAACCCTTATTATTTTTATAAATAATATTAATTTTATTACTGTAAAATAATGCATCTTCTTTTAAAAAGAGAGAAAATTAAACACAAAAAGAAAAACTTCACTGCCAGAGATGACCATGTGAGTGCCCTTCTAATGTTTTTTCTATGAATAAACACAGGCATTTTTTTTTAAAACAAAAATGAGATCTTACTACTTTGCAGCATCCACTTATAACATCATTTGGGTCCCTGCCCATTACCAACTGCCTATCTGTATCATGACGGTGGGGACTTTGGCTTGTTTCATTTTCTTTCTCTTCAGCATCCAGGACAGTGATGAGCAATTGGAGATGCTTTACAGTCACTGAATGCTACAGAACTGAAAGCCTCTCTAACCATTACCAGTTAACCTTTCCTTTTGCAGATGGGAAAGCTGAGACCCAGAAGGTGAGCATATTTTCATGCCACATGGCCAGAAAGCTGCAGAACCAGAAGGCAAACAAAGCCCTAGACTCCAAGAGCAATGTTCTTTTGCTGCAACATCTGGAATCTGAGTCAAGGCAACATCTGTGAAGTACAAGTGCAGAAAAGGAAGGGAGTCAACTTGACAGGAGAAGTTTGGGGTAGAGATGACAGCGCAGGTCTCTTGTGGTTCTTTCTGAACTTTCAGTTTTACTTAAAAGTCTTGAGACCCCTGACCATCATAGAAGAATGAAGTTTGGGTGTGAAGCATGGGAAGGAGACAGATTTGGGAAAGCAACTCACGAGCTCAGCTTTGCAAAACCCACAGTTGTAAAACAGCTCAGCCCTCGTCAACACACTGAGGGTGTGTAGAAAGCACCCAGGAGAGTGTTGGCCACTCAGAGTCTCATTTCTGGTTTCATGTCAGATGCGAGGGACTCCTGTTCCTCATTCAGGCCTTATGAGGCCTAATAGCTTGGCAGCTTTGCTAACTGTCAAGGTGGATTTTACATTTTGACTTTGTCAACCCGGAATGTTCCTGACACCCTTGAATGACTCCCCACCCCTCCTCTCTGTGGAGGGAGCAGGGTGGTGTGTGGGAAAACTCAAGCCACACTCAGAGTGAGTGCAAAGCACGGGATGCTGGGAAGTCCAGCCTGTGTGGGGATAAGATCCCACCTTTTCAACTCCTCTCCACGTTTTCACTGGGTGGTCTACCTAAAATGATAGCCCGGCCAAGACATCCATGCCAAAACCTTCCCATGACCTCCAAATAAAGTCCCCAAGCCTTGCAGCAGCACACAGGCCCTCTGCATCCTGGCCCAGCCACCTTTCTTGCCTCGTCTCTGCCATTTTGCCATCTGTACCACTGAACTTCCTATACCTGAACCATGCCATCCTATTTTTCCATCCAGTTTCTGCTTCCTAGCATGCTCTCCCTCTTTTATCCATGGCTCATCCCACCTATCTGGATTTGGCACCACTCCTGTCAATTTACCTGACTCTAAAATGGGATGATTCTATGATAAATTCTGAAATATTCAGTGAAATAATTGAATCTTATCTTAAATCTCACACTTCCATCTGGGATCAATGTGAATTCCCCTAGTAACATATTCTAAATCCCTGGGCACCTTGTAAACATGCAGCATTAGGGAAGCAGGGGGTATCATTTTACCAGACTTGAAATCAAGAAAGGATGCCAATGCTTGTTTTAGCCAGCTGCAAATAATCTGGATGGCATGGAAGGTTTTCTCTAGTACTGCACTTAGGATATTTACTTAAATATTGGCAGTGATAAAATGGTGGGTAAGAAATTGCACATTCATCAAAAGTAGGCAGCCTGGTAGAAGTACATAAACATGGTACTCATCTCAAAATTAAATTACCATATGTACATGGTTTGGCTTGTCATTTATGTACTTGTATATTTATATACCCATCATCCTTAATCACCTACGAGAATGAATGAGTGCATTTAAGAACAAATGTTTGCAACATAAGCTAATGGTTAATTGAAAATTTCTTCTTGGAGGAGAAAGCTGAAAGACATTACCAGAGAAGACAGAAGCTTTTAAACAGGAGCAGTAAGCTTCAGTATCATACACTTTGATTTTAGTTCAACCTGAAGAAAATTCCTGATCAGATGCTTCAAAATTATTTTTTTTAGAGCATGCTGTGCCCAGCACAGAAAGACGCTTGGCTTATTATTTCAAGCACTACATTTAGCATTGGGAAACTTAGGCTCAACTCTCTGCTTGGCTTTTTTTCTGGCTGTGTGGTCATAAGAAAATCACATAACTTCTACGAGTCTCTCATATTTAATCTGGGGATAATGCTGCAACCTTGCTATTGGGTTAGAAAAATATTATACATGAACACACTTTAAGGTGCTTGCTCTCAAGTGCATTAGTATGTTGTTGATTACACTTATGTGGAGTTTAAAAAAATCAGGGTCATTGAGCCCAGAAATACTACTACCACTTCCACCACCACTACTGCTTTAACTCTTACAGCTGATTATAATAATATTAACAATAATAATAATAATAGCTCATATTCATTAAGAGTTCATGCCTGAATTGCCTAAGGGCTTTACATGAATTAATCATTGAGTCATCATAAAAATATATGAAATGCTACTATTAATTTCTGCATTTTACAGAGAAGGAATTGGAGACCAAGAGTAGTTAAATAATTTGCCCGAGATCACACAGAAAGTAATTGAAAGAACTTGAATTTGAACCCAAGCTTGGACTGCTGAGTTCAAGTTTTTAACAATTATACTCTACTTGTTCCCTAATAACAGTAGTAAAACTAGTCTACAATTGAATAGTGCTCTGTTTCTCCAGGGACATAATCTCATTTTATCTCTGCAGCAGTCCTATGAAATAGAGATTATTATCATTATTTTATGGATGTGAAACTTGGGTCAAAAAGATTAAGGGATTTGCCCAAAGTCACCCTGCTCCAGAATGGTAAAATCAGATGGTTGTTTCACTATTATGGGGACTAAAAACACTCCCCCCATCCTCTTTATGGTTCTATGCTGCTTTTTGTGGTGTCTCCCCGATTGAAATGCCTTCTGTGAGGACCCCAACGAGTCCCGGGTATTTGACTTTGAGAGCTCGCTCATCGCTGTCATTCTCTCTGTTACTACATGACCCGTGAGACTAATTCTACATGCAACCCGTGGTTCTGCAGCACTAACGCAGCCCAGATGCTGTTGGTAGTTGAGGACGTCATCCTGGGAGAGCAACTCCAGGTGAACTTAAACTGTGACACCAAAGACACCTCCCTAGGTGCCCAGCTCACTCCTTCCCTACACTACCTGTGAGGGAAATACATGGTAAGCTCACCCACCACCCTTAAACAGAGCTTTCACCTTGTCATTGCTTTCTGCAAGTGTTAAGTGCTTCCTATTTTATGTTTTCTGCGGCTTTTAACTCTCCATAATCTAGCCTCAATTGACCTGCCTACACCTGGACTCCAGTCAGTGCCCCCACCAGCCTGCAGTTTCTCAGTTTTGTGATCTGTGTGCACACAGCTCCCTGTGTTTAGGATGTTCCTTTGACTACAGATTCTCTCTCCTACACCTTGGCTTGGCCAAGTCATCTCAGCTTAGGTGTGACTTTCCCTACAAAGCCTTCCTGACTCCCTAAATCTGGTTTAGGTGCCACTCCTCTGCCTTCTCTGCTTTCCCATCTCATCTCATCTTCCTGCTCATCATAGCATTTGTTACATTGCCTTGAACTTGCCTGTTTAATTGTCTTGTCTCTTGTACTGTGCTATGAGCTCTTTGAAGGCAGTGGTTCCCTGTATCCACTGTAATGCCTACATGCAGTAGGTGCTCAGTAAATAACTATGGATTAAATGAGTTTCTTGAAGGCAGATATTCTCTGTTATTTAACACTATATCCTCAGTGTGTGGCAGGGAAGAACACTCAGTCAATGAGGAACTTACCAGAATTTCAAATTCTCTAATCCTGTCTTTCAGCATGCTCATAGCCTGCTATGCCTCCTTGAAAATGCATCCCTCCCCACAATTGCTCCATTTTCCATTTTCCCTTTATTACTAATGCCTTTGTTTATGTTGGATCACCATAATTTAGCATTTGCTAAATTTCTTGTGTCTTATATGCTTGTCTCCCTCTCCCCTAGTGAAAATATAATCATGAGAATATATTTTAGTATTGGTATAACTTCCCCATCTTCTTTTCCATATATCAGAAATTATGTAGCTCAATGATAAACACCCACATTTAATGAGCACTTAATAGCAACCATAGAAGTAGGCCCTGGGGAAACTGAGGCTTAGTAAAGCTAAGTGAGACCTAAGGTCTTACCCATATGATGAGTGACAGAAGCATAATTTAAATACAAAGCCTAAGTTTCAACCACTTCTACTTGTACACCATGGACAGTTAGGAAAACAGAAGCAGTAAGAAGTTAAAAACCACCCGTATTTCCAGTGCATTATTTAGAGACAACCACTGTTCACCTGTTGGTTCATGGACTCCAAACTGTGGCTCCCAATGGTCCCACCTCCTACTTTATAATCACCTCCCCTTGAATATGGGCTAGACTTAGTGACTTGACTCTAAAAAATAGAATATGGTAGAAGTGATTGGATATAACTCCGGAGATCTTGGGTGATTCTCTCTGTTTCTTAGTCTTTGTCTCTCTCTCTCTGCCTTCTCTCTCATCCATCATTCCGGAGGGGAAATAAGCCATCCTGTTGTGAGCAGCTCTATGGAGAGGTCCACATGGCAAGGGACTGCTGCCTCTGATCCACAGCCACGAGGACCCGTGACCTCCCAACGTCATGTGAGTGAGCTTGGAATCAGCTCCTCCCCAGCCCACAAACTGATTCTAGCCTTGGAAGGGACAGTACAACAGAAGACACCAACTGAGACGTGCGCAATTCCCGACCCACAGAATCTGTGTGATAATAACTATTGGTTGTTTTAAGTTACTGATTTTGGGGACAATCTGATACATAGCAATAGGTAAATAATACAAAATAATGTGTGCTTCAATAGAGATATGGATAATCTTCTGGCTTTACTGTTTATCACAGATAAATATTGAATTTATTGAGCTGAGCCAACCAATAGATCATGCTTGTGTTTAATAGTTTTTTAAAAACTTTTTTATTGTGAAATACAACAACATACAGAAAGTGCACAAAACATAAATGTACAGCTGAAAGAATTCTAAAGAAACACCGATGGTTCCCATTTTAGTATATTTTATTTTAAAATAAATCAGCAAATATATGTACAATCAGTAACTATTTCATCTTCAAAGAGAGGATGAAAGGAAACCTAAATACATCCACCATCTTGGGATGGTTTGTGAATTAGAGAATCAGTATGAAATATTGCAATATACTTTTTTTCTTTAGCCAACTAAAGAGGAAATTGTTAGTCAAAATAAGTCATGAGGAGGAAGTCTAGAAATTGTGCCACAGTGGGACACACATAATGTGTGGAACAGAGTGGAGTTTCAGTAGGATATGGATGAATGGATGAGTAGAGTTGGATGTTAAAACACAAAACAAAACACTGGGTTTAAGCTCTCTCTTGCTTGGAAGTGTAAGGTGTGTTGGTCACTTAATATGTCTGAACTATAGTTTTCTCATCCATAAAATGGAAACATGTTCATAGAATTGTGAAGATAGAAGTAAATGGCACTGCTTATATAAGGCCCTTTGCAGAGTATATGGCAAGCCCCCAATATCTACTATATTAGTAAGTAATAATTCTGGTTTCAAGACGATATCAAATAGTGGTGTATTGCTATATTAAACTTAAGTAAGCATATGTTCTTTTTAAAAATAATGTTATTCTTTTATTAAATGGCAAGGCTCATTATAAAACAAACTTTTATAAATACAAAGAAGAGAGCAAAAAATCAACCTCAAATACTACCAGTGAGAAATAACCAATGTTAACACTTGGCAGACATCATTCTAGAAATCCCCATGCATAAAAAGGATAGAAGGTTTTGAAAGGTCATTTAGCAGATAACAGCTAGCTAGCTACCTAGAAATGGCACTGGGCATGCTTATTAAAATAAAAGCATTAATATAATTTTGCTTGACTATAACCCTAGAAAAATAAACTGAAGTGAAACTCAAGAAACTGTTGAAATTTAGATCATGCATTTTTCACTGCCAATGTAATTTCCTTAAGTGTCCATATAAGATTAAGTAAAGACTTGAATAATTCAAAGAAGTTGAAGCTACTATTATTTTATTGACATTCATCTTTCAATTTTTTAACTGATTCTGTTTAGCCTCCTACTATGAAAGATGTTTTACACTCTCATACTTTCTCCCTTCTCATTCTTTTACCTCCTAATTTTTATTCCTTTTATAGTTTTGAACTTAAATTCATTTAAGTAAGTATAAACCACAGCAAAAATTTTGACTGCTGAACAGAACGTTATAAATTATTTTAACTCTCACCTCTAGTTGTTTTGATATAACTTTTCTGCTCTAGAGTTTTGTTATTACTTTTTCTCATAAATCCATCTTGTGTTTGTTTGGATTTAGTCTTCAAGTATACTTTTCCAAAGGGCCTCATGGGTTCCATATTCCTTGAAAGCTTTCATGTTTAGGAACACCTTTAGTTGTAATATTCTTGGGTTGTACTTACCTTCATTTGTTACTTTGTAGGCACAGCTCTGGTTTCTTCTGGAAAAGTGGTGATGTGGCTCAGTCTGAGGCCAGCCTGATCCCATCCTCCTCTTGGTTTTTGCCTGCATGAAGCTTTTCTCTAGAGTCAAAGTTCATTAGGATATGTTGTGTCTCAAAGTAAATTGTATTGGTTTTCCCAGTACATTAATTTCTTTACAATTTGATGATTTAGTATTTTTCTAACATGAGCAAAATTTTATGAAACTACATCTCTGAATACTCATTTGTTGGGTCCTCTCCTTAAGAAATACCTGTGAGCCTTCTGTGGGGCCACCTTGGAGGCCTGTATTCCTCATCCTCTCTAACAGATTTTTTCCTTTGATCTTTTTCCTTTGTATTCACTGTGATATTCTAAAGTCTTTTATTTATGCCATTTTAAAAATTTTATTTTCAGTTATGTTAGGTCTTTTCTTTCTTGGTTTGCATTTATTTATTTTATCTGAAAGGATGTTGCTTTGGCCCTCAACTTATTTCCTTAGCTTAGTAAGCTCCCCTTTTATCACAGCACATTGCTTCATCATCTTGTTTTGAATCTTGTAAAAACAACTTCATAGTTCTTTTAATTGTTCTTTTTCAGATAATGTTTCTTTCTCTTTAGTGTTTTAGAATGTTTGGATAGTTGAAATGCTTTTTTCCCCCTCGTACTTGGTATGCAGAGCTCTGCCCTGACCTTCTCTGTGGTCTGATTCAATGTGGGGAAATGCACTGGGATTCCCTTTTGGCCTTGTTTTTCATCAGGTGGTCTTTGTCTTGCCACTTTTAATTGAATTTATTGGGCTGGATGTTTCTTTCTGGACAGTTCTCTGGACTCTGAAAATTACATGGCCTGGGGTAAGTAAGAGCTTACCTCTAGCTGTTGGTGGACCTGACATTGCTTTCTTCTGAGGTCTCACTAAGTGTGCTGTACCAGAGCCCAAACCCTTGGCCATTTAGATGTGTCTCCCACTTATTCACCATCTTAGCACTGTGGCCTTGCTGTTTCTGCTGCAGTCCTCTGAGCCTCACTAGTAATCTGTTTTCAATGCAACTGCAGGAACAATCCTTTAAAAATATTTGTCCCATCATGTCACTCCTCTGCTTAAAGTCCTCCAAAGGATCCCATCTCACTCAGAGGAAAAGCCAAAGTCCTTCGATGCTTCCAGGGCCCCACCTGCCATGGCCCCTGGTACCGCTCCTCTCTCATAGCCCTTGGCCCACTCAGCTCCCGGCACCTGGGCTTCCTTGATGAGCCTCAGCTATTCCAGGCCCACATCTTCCTTGGGACTTTCATGGTAGTGGTTCCCCTTGCCCAGCTCACTCTCCCCGAAATATCCACATGGCTTCCTCCCGCACTTCTTCAACACTTGGCTTAGGTGTCAACATCTCAACCAGTCCTTTCCTGGCTAGGTTATTTTTTTTTTTTTTTTTAATTTTTTTATTTTTTATTGACTTTGTAATAATATTACATTAAAAATATATATGTGAGGTCCCATTCAACCCCCCCCCTCCCCCCCCCCCCCACAACACTCGTTCCCATCATCATGACACATCCATTGGATTTGGTAAGTACATCTTTGGGCACCTCTGCACCTCATATACATTGGTTCACATCATGGCCCATACTCTCCTCTATTCCATCATGTAGGCCCTGTGAGGATTTACAATGTCCGGTGATTACCTCTGAAGCACCATCCAGGGCAGCTCCATGTCCCGAAGACGCCTCCACCTCTCATCTCTTCCTGCCTTTCCCCATACCCTTTGTCCATTATGTCCACTTTTCCCAATCCAATGCCACCTCTTCTATGTGGACACTGGATTGGTTGTGTCCATTGCATGGCTAGGTTATTTTATACAGTAACCGACCTAGTCCTTTCTACCCCCTTTCTCTAATGTTTGTCTGCATAGCACTTGACATCATCTGAAATAACCTGTTTTACTGCCTAGAACTGGGCTTGGCACTAGTAGGTACTTAATGACTATTTGTTGAAAGAACAGATGAATGAATGAATGGCAGAGCTATGGGGAAGCTTTAATGGGAAAACTGTTGGGGAGGGGAGAACATATTTGTCCCTTTCTACATAAGAAGGGGAAACAGGAGGAATGCTTCCAGCCTGCCCTGAAGGAAGGAGTGACTCATCAGAACGTGGCCCATGCAGAAGCCCTCTCTTTTCCACATCCTACAATAAGCAGATCAAGTTCATAGCCAGCAGGCCAATCACCTTCTTTTCTCAGTCTGTCCCTGGGTGGGAGAAGCAGGTCATGCATCCTTATCTATGCATAGGGGTGAAGAGCAGTCTCAGGGACTGCCTCACACAACTGACCATTCCAGAACATTCCGGAGCATGGCCTGAGTCAGGTTGAGCTGGTTTGGGTAATCACCTTCCCTTTTAGGAGAAGGGGTCGTAATGGTGTGTTGTCTGCCTAGTACTAAGTGTCGAATTTTGTTTCCTGTTCTTCTTTCTATATGTTGCAAACTGGATAGGGCCTCCTTGAGGGGAAAGGACTAAATGGTAGGATGGAATTCCCAGCAATAACATACCTGGAAGTGCTTACCACATACTAGGCAATATCAATAGCTAGCAGATATTAAGAATTTCCCTCTTTAAGCACTTTAAGACATTAACACATTTAATCGCCACCACTCTGTGAAGTAGGTGCTCTTATTATCCCATTTTACAGATGAGAAAATAAAGCCCAGAGAGGTTAAGTCACTCACTCAAAGTCATAGTGATACTAAGAGGCAGCTGGGAATTTGCCCTTGGGCAGTTCAGGGCCTTCAAATTTAACCGTTATGCTGTTTTGTATATGACTATACCTTCATCATGTCGATTTCTTTTCAAATTTATTTTGCTATTGGTGTGAGTTTTGGTTTCTCTTAAACTTGGAATGGACTCAATGAAATTCTGCTCCTAAATTGGATGGCAGGTTGGGAGTTGAGTGAGAGGATGATGTTCGGAGGGGTGTGTGTGTGGGGAAATGTCTAAAATTTATAGGTGTGTGGTAATCTTTATTCCTGGACTCCAAATCCAGTGCTTCAGTTCAGTCACCCTGCCCAGGACAAACCGCCTGAGTCTCTGGTGAGAAAGACAAAGGCTTCTTTCGGTGGGCTGCATGACTGCCTGTGAGTAATGGGGACTTACAACAGTGGGGGAGATCCAGCTGCTGGGACAATCCGCAAAGGCTGGAGATGTTGAGTGAAAACTAAACTTGCAGTTGAAAAATTCTGTGAAGAATGATTTACTTTACAAAAAATGTCTTGGTGGTCTTTTTTCTCTTGCTCTGTCAGAGCAAGAGTTTTCGACTAGACTTTGTGGGGGAAAGAGACAGGCCACCATGGGCTTTAGTTATTTCTTTGGGTATTTTCTTTTTGACCCTTCGAGAAACAGCTCCTCAGGAAGTAGAAATATTAACATTAAGTTTCCCTCAGACTTCTGGTTCAACATGGCGGCTGGCCGGTCACTCCCCAAATGGAGCCACTCAGCACTTCTTAAAGCTAAGACTGACAGTGCAATTTGTTGTCACCATCTGGAATGGTTAGCAATTATTATAGGGTAGATAGAACTGATTTGAGGAAAATGGACTTTGGTGCCAATCTATGGCACACTCTTGCTTTTCTTCTTTTTTTAAAATTTTTTTTTAATTTGCTTGCTAATATTTACAGCAGCATTATTCACAATTGCCAAAAGATGGATGCAACACAGATGTCCATCAAATGATGAATTGACAAAGAAAATACAGTATATACACACGCTCTAATATCATTCAGCCATAAAAAAGAATGGATTTTTAAAAACTTTATTTTCAAAGATGTTTTAGATTACAGGAAAGTTACATAGAAAATGTAAGGGATTCCCATATACATCACCCCGCCCCCTCATGTTTTCCCCTATTAATAACATCTTACATTAGTGTGGTACATTTGTTACAGTTGATGAACAAATAATGAAACATTGCTAGAAACCATGGTCTATAGTTTACATTATGGTTTGCACTTCGTAAAGTGTAATACGTTTTTTATAGGTTTTGACAAAATGTCTAATAGCCTGTATCTGTCATTGCAGTATCATGCAGAACAATTCCAATGCCCTAAAAATGCCCTAGAAAATATTCCCTAAAAGGTAGGAAGGGACTTTGAACCTGCCCACCTGCTATGCCCAGACTCGGCCCCAGGATTTGCATCAACTGGAAGATGGAGCAGTTACTCTCTCCATATCTCAGGTGTTGTTCTCTTAAGCAGTATTATTTCTCCTTTCTCAAGCCCCCTTCTCTCTCATTTCCCTCAGTCTAGGTATACATGGGGAAACCCAGCAGATAGCTGGGCAGAAAATAGAGAGAGAGTCAAGTGTCATCTGGGAGGTGAGTTCCCAGACAACTCTCTGAAGACAGCTGCCAAGGCAAAAAGACTTGCGCAGCTCTGTACATCAGGGTCAGAGCTGTTCTCGTCCTGCACCATCTCTGAACACCAGAAGCTAAGTTCAGGGATGAGGAGGAAGAGGGAACCTTACTTGCTGCGAGCTACCCAAGCTGAGCTCCTGTGTAAAGGAAGAGCTGGACTGGCATCTGTGAACATAAATTATGGATGAGAAAAGGAATATTAACCACCACAGCAGTGCACAGAGCAAATTACTCTTCCTGGCTATTAAAAAATACTGACAAACCGACCTTGTCCTGTTCAAGGATGAGTAAAACAAACAACATCATCAACAGTAAAAACAAGGAGCCAATGAAGAATCATGAGGGAAGAGGGAAGAAGGGAAAAGGAATAACACCTGTAAGGCAGAACAAGCCTGAAAATGATTTACTTCAGGATCTAGATGATCATTTCAGAAAATTGCATGGCATCCTCAAAACTTGCATAAAGACATGGCCTCTCTGAAAGAAGCAGAATGTCTAAAGGTGAGACCTGGATAGAAAAGAGGCAAAAGAATTAGGAACTAGATGGAGGAATGGTGAAGAACATGTGTTCAATGACTGGAGTTGGTACTGCATCAGAGTGTATCATGGCTGTGGAGGACACATTGGAGAAGATCACCAGAACTTAGATAAAGGAAACAAAGAGTTGAAAGGATGAGAATAAAAATAATGAAGTTCCAGAAATGTGGAGTCATGTGACACAGGTAAGCTTTCCTGAGCTGAAGAGAAATCAAGTTGGCAATAAACAGAAAGAGCTGGCCCTGATTCAGGAAAACCCAAGGATAAGAGCATTGCATCTATGTAGGCTGGAGAAAGTTTCAGGAGACGAAGATCAGCATAGAGTTCTCTAAACTTCCAGATATAAAGCAATGGATTGGTTCTAAAGATACACATTAGCCTAGTCCTAGTTGTCTTCTCAGAAGACTTAAACCCAGAAGACAATTTAACAGTATCTGGAGAGTTTAAAGAAGAAAAGGATATGACCCAGGAATCCTATATTCTAATTAATATTTCCTCATGAAGGGAAGAGAATAATATCATTGAATATGTGAAGGACAGAAGATATACTTCCTACAAACCTTCCTTGACATATTGCAAACAATTGAATAAAGAAATCCCAAACTCAGGAATGGACTGGTCATCATATAGCAGGACTGGCAGTGAGCAGTGACAGCAATTAAAGAAGAGAGGTCTAAATGTTACCATTATGGTGATAACACTGAGTGAAAACATGAAATCCAGTCAGGAAGCAGAGTGCGTGTAACATATGAAATAGCAATATCGTCACAGTGATCTGGATCACAAGCTTCAAATAATTACCAACAAAGACAGAGAAGTACATGAGGATGTGTTTATAGATTTTATATATCTTTAGGCATACCTGCATTTTCTGTTCTTTTTTTAAAACAGAACAGTTTTTTGGGTGGCTTTTTTTTTTTTTTTGGCTAATGAACAATGAAAAGTAAAGAAGAGAAAAAACCAACAAATATAAAGAAGCACCCTGAGATGAATAAGACTTAAAATTTTGAAAATCTAAAAGCCTTCTAGTCTTTGAAGAGCCATCTCTTCTCATGGGTGAGGGAAATGGCCTGGGGGGAGGCTGGGCTAAGGCTGGGCTCCACTATGGCTCGTATCACTGGCAGTGGTGAGATCTGGCTGCCCCACATTTTCCTGGGATAAAGGGAGGAGGATGGACAGACATGGAGGCTGGGCTCAGAGTTCTCCATGGTTTTGCAAAGCTGTGGAAAGGTTTAGGACTTCCATGTGATCCAGAAACACCCAGTGGAATTCAGGGTTCACTTATCGTGGGTGGGGTGGAAGTGTCTCACCATTTTCTCCGGAGTAGAGCAATAGTAGATGACCTCAGAAACCCTTCCTTACCTGTCTTGGCCCTAGCTTCCTCGCCTGGAAAGTGGGGGTGATAGGCCTACCTCCAAGGCCCCTGAGAGGATTCAATGCTATTAGCTGCACCAACCACCTAACATGGCAAGAGCCCAGTTTAATCTATGCTGTGTATTCTCAGCACTGTGAGGTATCTATCAATCTAAACTTTGAAGGATAGATGAAGCATCAGCTGCCAATGGACTGGTTATCTGGAGGATTCTTGGTATGTCTCTGCAAAAAGTGATGGTGGTGGTGGGGTACAAAGGAGGCTACCACCAAAGTGGAAATGCTGGCCTTTCACTTCTATACGTTGTCCGACAACAATTATAGAGGGGAGATTTTCCTGCCCTTGCACAATCCCCTGGTGCAACAATCCTAAACTGAAATATCTTGGCAGAAAAATCCTTCCGCATTTACATTTCCAAAGGGGACTGCATTTTTTTTTCATATTAATAACTGTAACTAATCACTCTTCCTCCAGAAAAGAAAGGTTTCTCAGCATTTGAACACAGAATGGAGAGCCAATCAGTCTATTTATAACTCTCTCTTCATTTGGTTGCATAAGATGAGCACTTCTTGGGAAGGTTCTACTTCCCTAACTCAGGCTCTTGCAGTTGAGAAAGGGAAACTCCTTTGATGAATCACTGACCAAGGCCAGGGCTGGGCCAACCTTGACCTTTCAAAACCCCATCTCTGGCATCACATTCTCTAGGAAGTCTCTCTAGATGCCCCAATATGCTGGTTTATTTTTATATCAACGCATCATTACCTCCTCTTTCTTTCTCCACTCTCCCCTGCATGGAAGAAACCCAGCTGGGGTCCACACTCTCCAGACCTTCACCAGCCCTGCTTTGTGTTCAGTTCTGCCAAGGAGAGGACTTGGGTGGTATTTCAAAGTCGGAGAAGAAGGAGAAGCCATGCTTCTCAGCAGCAGCAGGCCTGGAGTGGTGTCAGAAGCTGTGGGACGCTGCCAGCAGCTTCCTTCCACCCTCCTGAGAGTTACCCACTTTAGCATTGCTTCCTGGAGGCCAGGGGAGCAGCTTCCTGGAGTCCAGCCCTTCCACATTCCTCACCATCATGACTCCAGGACCTCCTCCAGCTGCTTAAGCTTTCAAATCCTTTTCTGCATAAAATACACAGAGAAACTCCTGTCTTTCTGTCCAGACTCTGAAATACCCAGATGGAGTTAAAGCACTTGGTTCTTTTGCAGTCTTTTAGTACCATGTGCCTTCTGTTACCCAAATCAATAGCTTGGAGGTTGAGATTGTGGGGAAGAGTGTAGGGTAAAGCAGAGCTCTTTATAGCTTGGTTTCTTCAGCTGTGAAATGTAGTGGAGGAAGTTTTCCTTCCTAACTCCCCAGTTGGTCCCTTATGTGTCAATGAAAGAATGGCTGCTGAGAGAAGCCAAAAGCTCTTTCTAAAAAGCCCTGGGAGCAAATCAAGAGCCCCTGCAGCTGACTCTGGCATGCCTCAGGAAGTTCTCAGCAGCACTTGTAGAATGAACTCAGTACCAGCGGATGATGAAGGGGGATCGAAACTAACAAAACCCATCGTAGTAAAGTCACAGACTCTGGTGAGTCATTTCAGCATCACAGGTTAACCACTCAAGTATATTGCAACTCTTCATTTAGAGTTATTGGCCTATTTTTGTCTTTGTATAGGATCTAACAAATTTATCACCTTGTGGAAGAAAAGTTGAAAACCACATTCTGGTTTTGTAAAACTTGATATCAATCACTAGTAGAAGGTGTTCTCTAAGCTGCTAGAGTGGAGCACTAAGTCCTTTAATTTGTCCTTGCAATTGCATTTGGCTTCCCTTGGAAGATCTGCAGAAGAAAATGACAGGTGGTAATCATCTTCTGATAAAACACTACATACACTCTAAGTCAGGGGTCGGCAAACTTCTGTAAAGGGGCAGATAAATAGGATATATTTTTGACTTTGTGGTCCATATGGTTACTGTTCTAGCTACTCCATACCACGAGTGTAGAGACAATATGTAAATGAATGAATATGGCTGTGTTCCAATAAAACTTTATTTACAAAAACAGATGTCAGGCCAAATTTGGCCTATGGGCTGTAAGTCATCAACCTTTTCCCTAAACTAGTTTACCTTGCCTAAACAACTTCCTTTTCCTAGATTAAAGAGTCCTTTGCCCTCATTTATCATTGTTCCTTGACCTTAGGAGTTGGTCTTGAAAAAAGGCATAGCTAGCATGAAAGTTCAAAAATCCTTTTATTGGATAAACTGTGTACCGATGAAGAAGAAAACTTACATTTATTGAACCTCAGCTGTGTTGTAGATGTGCCAGGACCTTTCCGTGCATTATAGTACACATGTGAAGCAGTCATCACGATCTTTATAGAAGAACTAAGGTTAAATAATTGCATAAGGTCATAAGGTTAGAAGTGGTGGTTCCAGGGATTGAACATGGCCCTGGCTGGCCATGGAGCTGAACTTCTAAGATCTTAAATGACTACCTTAAGGCAGCCAGTTGGCCTCCATGCCTCCTGCCCGATGACTCAGAAAGTAGGGCTTGGCCAAGACAAACACAACACATTTCTTAAATATAGACACCTACTGCAGGGATGGGGCCCCATGTAGAAGCTTCTGCTCATAGAGCAGTCTGTCCTGTGAGGTCCTCATGGTGGTGGTTGGGTTATTTATGAGGTGACCGTTGCAGAGTGTGGAGTAAAGGATGAGCAATAATGCAAATACAGTGATGAGGAAGAGAAGTGAAAATGCAGCACAGCATAAACTTGCATCTGACATTACTACATTGCACAGTTTCTCCACATAATCACTGCATGAGCTCTGGGGTGGATAAAGAAATGGGAAGAGCCTGGCATGGATACAACTTTCTATACATGGGAATGAAGAGTGGAAGACTGAAAAAAAATGTGTGCATTCGTGGATAGATGGTGGATGGACAGGCATGGTCGGGAGAGCCAGATGTAATCCTGTGTCAGCCACAGAACCAGCTGTGACACCCTAAGTTGAATATATGTAAAGGCTCCTCTAAGTTCTGAAGATTCGCTTCTTACTTGATAGTGGGTTGGAGATGGGGCTTACCCCCTCCCCTAGGTGTGCTGCACCCTGCCTGCCCCCACTGCCAGGATCAGCTCTTCAACAAAATAACGCTCATGGCAGATTCTCACCCCAGCAATGCCTATTGCCACTCAGTTGACAATTCTGAGTCTCTACTTCCCCACCTGTGCTCCTTATTGTGGCTGAAGACCCCCTGCTTCTGGTTATTCCGGTTCTCTGAAAACCCCTATTGCACAAAGACCAATGCATCTGAGCGCAAGGACCTGACTGATGCGCTGCTCGTTGCCTGCCTGCCTGGTGCCCCTGCTCCCGTGGAAGCTGTGGTTCCTGCCCTCGTTCTGTGCAGCAAACTATTTCTTCCCTTTGCATGGCTTTCACTCTCCATCACTGTTTTTCTCGTTTTTGTTTTCTTTTTGTTTGAAGTTAATTTTTTAAAGGCTCATTATAAATCCTTGTGGAAAAATCAGAAAATTTCCATAGGCAAATAGTAGCTACATTCACCTATAAAACTATGCATATATACGTGACTGATACATATGTCCCTTTGGACCTATTTCCATGCATCCTGCATCTACATTTTTTGCCTTCTCCTTTTCTTTCTTTTTTTCTAGGAGGTACGAGGAAACGAACCCGAGACCTTGAAAATGGGAAACAGGTGCTCAACCACTGAGCTACATTCACTCTCTTCTCTTTTAATGGGATCATGCAAGTTGGGAACCTACAGTTTTTCCCTTAAATAATGTATCATGAGCATATTTTTAAGTCGTCTACTCATTGATCGTATTTCTAGTATATGCATAGTTTTCTGCTTCATTGTTTGCTTACTGTGTGACCCGAGGCAAGTTATTTAACCTCTGTCTGCCTCGGTTTCTGCATTTATAAACTAGAGTAATAAATGTCATCTACCTGAAGAGAATGTTTTGAAAGCAAAACAAAGTGATACATGAAAAGAACCTAAAATGGTTACTAGCAGGTTGTCAGCAGCCAATGAACGCGACGATTTCCATTGCCCACTTCATTGTGGGATCTCAGTAGTGCCTTGTCCACCTGGAGGTTGTTCCTGATTTTCCACTTGTAAAAAGATGTGAAAATTGGCTGCACAGTTGCAGTCATTTGTTTCTTTTAAAGCTACCCCAATTCCCCTTTTTCAGCGATTGGTTGACTGAAGGAGAGAGCCCCCCTCAGGCTGAAACCTGGCAAATACCCTTAGCTTCCGCAGAACAGGTTTTGGTCATATCAAGCAGGGCCACCCGGCACGTGTGGCCCTGGCCTGGGTTTCTAATTGAGCCATCTCCTAATTCATCACCAGCCTATCTCACCTGCGGATCAGAGGGCCTGCAGCTTTTCCGGGGGCTCGCATGCTTGGCCTGGGGAAAGCTTAGTCAAATATTTATACAGAGGAATGTGGCATTTCCTCCCCTGGCGCTCTGATTACCATCAGGCCTTATCTTTCCCCATAAAAGGAAGTGTGGACGTGTATTAAGTTGTCAACACTAGAAAAATAGGAGGTCTAGCCTCGGGGCCTGGGCGATGTCCCCCATGTCCTGTAACATGATCTGAGGGTAAGAAGGAGGCTCTGCCGGAAGAGGGCATGTGAAGGTGTGAGCGAGGCTGGGGGATCTGCAAGGCTGGGTGGAATTTGCTCACTGGCGTATCAACCCTCCCAGTCTACCCAGGGTTTCTAGACGGGCTGCAAGCCCCTCTGTGCACTGTTCTCTTTCCTGCTCATATCTGGCTGGGCCTGTCAAAGGAAGAGTACTGTGAGTGGCCAGGACAGTCTCCCATCCCAAGGATCTCTGTGATAGAAACACACCTCCGAGGCATCTTTTCTCTGAAGTGGAGCCCCGCCCTGGCTGGGGAGAGCATGAGCTGAGCAGCCGGGCAGAAATGCCTCTGACACTAAACTTTTAACCTTGAACAGATTACAAAGCCTCTCTTGACCATCAGTCTTCTTTCTGCAGCCAGAGATGGTATGAGCTAGCATACAGGCTGCTTATAAAGAGTAGGGGTGCAGGCGTAACTCAGCGGTCAAGTGTGCGCTTCACATGTGCGAGGTCCTGGTACCTCCTAAAAAAAACAAAAAAAAAGAGTAAATGAGATAGTTTATAAAATCCCAGGGCTATAGTTTGTTACATGGGATAAAGAGTGGGCATGCCAGGTTGATGAATTCCTAGCCAAATGCAGAGAAACTGGATATGTTTGGGACCTAGGTATTCTGTAAAACATGGATAAATCTGTGATTTATTATTATTATTTTTTTTTAATATTGAAAAGAGGGCTTCTAGGAGTGTATATTGGAAAGTACATCACCACACACAAGCCCCACCATGAAAACGTTTGGCCTAGACCAAATTTAAAGATGCTATCATTTCTCCCAGGGGATTTCAGGGTAATCCAAATAAACACAGACTCCCTTCCTTCCTCCCTCCTTCCCTCCCTCCCTCCTTCCCTCCCTCATTCCTGAGGAGTTACTATGTGTCTGAACCCTGCTAGCCTCCTTTCGGACAGTCGGTGTCCAGCAGAGGAGAAAGACATCCCCCTCCCCCCCCATGGATGATTTCATTTCCTAAACTGCCAATTACAACCTGAGCTATCCGTGTGAGAGGGCGGCACTCAGGGCCAGCAGGCGAGGGGATCTGCAAATGGAGGAAAGCCTGGAGGCTGACCACTGCACACCCTTCCCCGACGCGGGGTCCGCAGCCCTGGCCGCCGCATCCCTGGTTTGGTGGCGCTCGCTGCCCACCTCTGCTCCTGGGCGCTGGACAGCTCCCACCATTCCAAAGGTTTGCCTTCCGTTGAGCCAACGCCTGTCTCCCAGTAACTGCCCATGGTTAGCGCCTTCCTTCTTCCACATCTTCGTCCACAAGACAACCCTTCCAGGACTGGAAGTCAGCTCTCAGGTGGCAGGTGGGCAGGGATGATCTTAGCCTCGCCACAGGAATGCTGGCGTGTTCCGGGACTCTTCCTGACTTCAAGAAAGGACAGGGACCTTGAGGGCATGGTGAGACCTGATCTAATTGCATTTTAACTACTGGCCTTACTAACTTCACTAGAATTTATTAAGAACTTTAACAATCATTATTTTGCCATCTCCTCACATCAGCCCAGGATAATTTAATTATTTCCATTTTGTTCACAGGGAGCTCCGGACTTGAGGAGTCCGTTTACCTAAGGATACGTAGCTACCGTCTGGGACACCTGGGACTGGAACCCAAGTCTTGAGCCCCTGAGGCAAAGCGAATGCCACCACAGTGTCCTGGCTCTTCTGTGCTGGTTTTCCTGCATTCGGTTGGTCTGTCCCTTAATCTATTTCATATTCTCTCTGAGAGTTATCTTCTTAAAATATTGCCTGCATTGTGTCACTCCATATATCAAAAACCGTCAGTCATTTCTCTTACATTACAGAATGACCTCCAATCCCAGAGAATGCCATTTGATGCCCTGAAGTTGGCTACTTCCAAGGAGTTTCACGGACAGTGGGATAGATAAATGAAACACAAATGATTACACTGCACTGTCAGCTCAGGGATAGATACACGCACAGGCAGTTTTGGGTGCGTATACAGGAGCAGGATAAGGATGAGAGAGGGCCTGGCAGTGTCAAGGATGCCTGAGATGGGATTTATTTATTTATTTTTTTTAAGTTTATTATTTATTTCTCCCCACTCATTGTTTTGCACTTGCTGTGTCTGTTCATCTTCCCCATTTCCCCGGGAGGTACTGGGAACCAAACCTGGGACCTCCGATGTAGGAGCGAAGCACCCAATCTCTTGAGCCACCTCCGTTCCCAACTGTCTTGTGTCTCTTGCTGCATTATCTTATTGCGACAGCTCACCATGCCTGGTGGTCATGCCAGCTTGAAGTCTTCTTTAGGAGGCACTGGGAACCAAACCATGGACCTCCCATGTGGTAGGCAGGAGCCCAATCGCTTGAGCCACATCTGAGATGTAATTTGAAAGATGAGTAGCACATGCCAAGAGAGGGTCAGCATGAGCCTAGATGACCTGGAGAGAAGAAACAGCAGGGTGACTCTGTGTACAGGAAACCTGTTATTGCAGCACCAGGTACAAGACGGGATTTGGAGAAGGATGAGGCTGCAGAGGAGGCAGGCCAGTTCCTCTAAACTGTCAGGGATTGGTTTGGACTCTATCCTGCTGGCAATGATGAGCCAAATAAGATTTGAAGCCGGCCAGGGGCATCTGCATTTTTGGCTTTGCTTTGAGACCCAGCTCTTCAGCAGCCCTGGAGAGGCTGGACTGGCAATGCAGGTAGAGGGAAGGGCAGGAGATGGTCTGGTTGCAGGAAAATGGTGAGAAGGCTGCTGCCACGATGCAGAGAAGAGAAGATAAAGGTCTGGACTAGGGCAGAGGCAGTAATCATGGGACTAGGAAGCCTTTGCACATAGTTTGAGGAGCACAAATCAGAAACAGTGATGACAGGATGGTTGTGGGACATGAGAGAGGGGAATTCAGGCCGTTTTATGTTCTTAGGAACTTCTAGATTGGGAGATGGACACTGCTTTACTTATTGTTGTTGCTTCACCTATGCCTACACAGGATGAGCTGTGGCAGAAAGGAGGCATTCAACACCTCTTTGTAGGCAAGTCAGTCACTTCAGCTGACCTAATAACAAAGCGCTCCCTCTCATCTTGGTGTTGTAGCCAAGACTTCTGGCTAAGCTGTTTCCTCTTTTTTATGGACAGTCCACTGACTGCATTTCCCAGCTTCCCTTGCAGTAGGCTGGGATCTGGGGACTGAGCCCAGCAAAGGAATGCTACGCCCACTTTCAGGGCAGGCCCATCCACATTCCCCCCGGCCTGACGTGGAGGAATTCGGAGGCCACGGAAATCACGCACTGGAGATGGTGAAGCCTTGAGCGGCAGCGACTGGTTGTGTGGAATCAGCCCATCAGCCAGGAATTTTAGATTTTACCTGAGCAAGGAATAAACTTCCATCACGTGTGAGCCCTGGTGAATAGGGCTTGTTTGCCACAGCACTTAGCCCATCCAAACACATCTTCCCTGATTCTTGTTTCACTGGGATAGGCGAGATGGAGGAGCTTAGCACATTTTGCTGGTGCCAATCGCTCTACTCGTGGATTTGTGACTCTTGCTGCATTAATCCTGTAAGTGCCCTGGCATTTTTTAAAACTCCTGTTATGCAGAAGAAAACCTGTAATGCTTACTGGCTTGCTTAAGGTTTTATTAATGCCATGTTTCCCCAGATGCAGATGCATCAGGCTGCTTAACGCATATAATTTCTTTGTAAAATCTTTCCTCTCTGCTCTTCTTCCCAGACTTAGAAAATAAGATGATGATCAAGAAAAAAGAAAAAGTGAAAGGGGAGAAGGAGAAAAAATTTAATCAACTGAACTTTTCTCTCGCTCAGGTCTAACCTCTCTAACCATCACACAGAGTAACTGCCATTCACGGGTGAGCTGAGCACATATATTCGCAATGACTAAAGCCAATACAGTTAGGGCTTTTGAGAACAAAAGCCTGTTGTCTTGGTTCTCAGGCACCTTCTACTTTTGGGTCTCTGTGCTTTAGCCAAACTGGCCTTCTTTCAGTCCTGCTTTCTACTTAAATAAAGCTTCCCCATGGAGGTGCTTCTTGGCCCCGGGCCCTGATACTTGTCCTTGACTTCTTCTTTGTGGCAGCGGTCAATGCTTTGATTATGTAATCACTTCCGTAGCTTAGTGGTTCTGCCTGTCCTTTCCCTGTAGACTGTCAGCTCCATGAGGACAGGGATGGAGTCAGTCTGGTAGCTTCTGTGTCTCCAGAACCTAGCACAGTACCTGGCTCATCGTGCTCACTCAATAAATAGTGGGTGAACATGAAAATTATATTTCCTCTTAGTAAGGTAATATAAGCCAAACTTGAAGTCTGCTCTTCTGGGCTTTCTGGGAAACATAATACACATGTGAAATTCTGAAATGAATCAGGCTGCTTAGTAAGTTGGTCCTGGCTTGAATCTAAACGAAGGTGCTGTCCCACAAGCAAAGTCAGAGCGCGAGAGGAGCCTGGTGCAGATTTCCCACCGGCCATGCAGCCATCCCTGCACACTCTTGGGCACTTTCTGTTGAGGTTGACTTCGTGGTCAGAAGAGCCAGTGTGATTTGGGGGGTGGAGGGGTGGTGGAGAGCCAGTTCTCTGGACAGGGGAGGAACACTAGAGTGACAACCCTGGCTCTGTTACTTTCAGAGCTGTGCAACCTTGAGCAGCTCTTTCCACTTGTCAATTGGAGAGATTGTCATCTTTTGAGAGCCTACATGTAGAATTGTTTGCAAGGTTCGTATGCACTAATGTGGCTGAGAGGGCCTTATAGAGAGACCAGCACTTTGCAGTAGCTCAGGAAGCATTGCTTAGGACACATTTCAGTTGAGCTAGCAAGCCAGCAACTTGTTAATAAGGAAAAGGAATCCTTTATCTTTTACAGTTGGATGAAAGGGCTGATTTAGTTGCTAGATCAACGGCATAGACCATATTTTGACTTCCTAACTCTAGACCGATACTTTCTTCACAAAGTGTTAGATATTGAGCAAAGAGTAGTAGTGGGGCCACAGACTGAATGAAGTCTCTCTGTGAAAGAACTTGTGGATGACTCAATCTTCAGCAGATGAGACCTTGTGAAGGAGTTTGTTTCCGTAGATAATGAAACATTTTGTTGGGCACCTATTATGTGCCAGGTGCACACCAGGTACACTTTTTACATGCTATTTTGTTATTCTTTAACCTATTTCTGTGATGAAGCTCTCATAATCCCTATTTTAATGATGAGGAAATTCAGAGTCAAAGGGATTAAGAAATGTGCCATCAGACACAATTAGTGAGTAGCAGAGCTGGTATTTGAACCCAAGTTTGTTGAAGCCAAATTCTACACACTTCAAAATATTTTACAGTCTGTCCCAGAGAATGAAGTTCAAAGGTATGGGCAGGAAAATCTAGTCTAGCTTTTTATCAATAATAGTAACTATATCATTATTATTATTGCCTGTTAACTTCAAGCCCAACCATAATTACCATTGGAATGTAGAACTTTCCACTTCCTTTTCCAGTGGCTCACTCTTTCTGAGATTTTCTTTCTCTATTAGATGGGGCATGGAACCCCTGCAGTAGGGAGGATGTTTAACAGAGTGGAGAAAGCATGGCATGATTTCTAACCCCAGACCTCTACTTGGCATGACTTTGAGGAGTTCATTCAAGATCTCTGCACATTATTTTCCTCATGGGTGAAATGGGGACAACTATGCTGCTTACTTGGCCTACATTCATGGATTTTGTGAAGCTCTATGGAGATTATTGTAAAACATTATGCAAAAGACTTCATAGTATTATTATAAGGGAGGTTACTGTTGCACTCTCATTTTTTCAGTGCTTACAAATTCCTCTTGGCATCCCATACATCAGGAGGATTTATGGTTGCTTAGTCATAATAGCAAATATTCTCTTCCTATGACTTATCTGTATCCTGAAGTGTCACAGTTTTTGCATTCGCGAATGTCTTCTAATTGGGGGAGATGTGATTCTACTTTGAGGTTGGGAATTCAAGGCGCCACTAAGATGAGATTCCTCTGCTTTCATTGTCACGAAGTGAATTTTTCATTTGTGGACAGCTTTGCTGCCCAAACCAAATCTGTAATTGCAGGCAATGGCCTTATCTGGCGAGTCTTCTCCCTGTCAGAATCAAAGCCAAAAATTTCAAGGACTAATGGCTTCACTGAGGCAGTCATTTCTGTGACCACAGAAGCCTGCCTTGGAGGTTTCTGTCACTGTCAGAAGTCCTTGATGGAATTAAAGTCCTGTAGTTCACTTCTGTTCTTTCTTATTTTCATCTGCATACGCTCTGAATTCAGCTCTCTTTGCATTATCTGAGAAGACGGAGACTGGCATAAGCAAGTCATGTGGTCTACTCAATTGCATTTCCACAATTTTATTAGAATAGCTGGGTAGATTAGTTTTGCTAAACATGGAATGACTGTCTTGGGTGTTCATCAGAGTTTCCCACAGCTACTGAAAAGAGAGCAGGTCAAGAGGCCAAAAGACCTGGGCTGCTAATCCCCAGAGTAACACTGGATGTGGTGAGAAAGCTTTTGGTTTTGGTTACATTTTGGACAAAGCACCATGGAGTTCAGTGCAAGGGAAAGGGCATAGCAGGGGAAGGGAAGGGAACGCTTCTCTATGGAGGTAGTGACATTTGAGAGTTGGGCTTTAAATTATGAACTTGATTTCACCAGGCAGACAGAAGCCAAGCAGAGAGGCATTCCTTGCAGAGGATGCTGTGACAGTATGAGGTTATTTGTGAATCCCAAAAAGAGAAAGTTTATGCTTGTAAACTGGTCTATTCCTCTGGGTTTGATACCCTTTGATCGTATTAGATTGAGCTGAGATGTCTTTGATTAAATTACCTGTTAAGGTTAGGGCTTTCATTTGACCCCTTCAGTAAGGTGTGACTCAGATTGAGTCCCTGCCCTCTTGGTGGGTCAATATAAATGGATACTCACTCAAGAAGACACACGGGGAGAGAGCGAGCTGTCATTTTTGATCCTGGGGCCCTGGGAGGGGAGATGAGCCATTCACCCGATAGTTTGCCACTGGCCTTGGGAAAAGAGACAAGACTGATATAGGAAGCCCTGACAGACAAGCCCTATGCCAGCCTACAGCTGAGATCAGAAAGAAGCTGGGCCCATGGAGCCTCAGAGGAAGAGGAAGCCCAGGAAGGAGAGACCAGGCAGACATCAGTGACCATCTTGCTTCAACATGTGGCAAATAACTTTTGTGCTAAAGCAACCTTGAGTTGACTCTGTAGGGCCTTGTAACTGTAAGCTTTTATCCCAAATAAATACCCTTTATAAAAACCAATCGATTTCTGGTACTTTGCAGATGCCATTTCAACAGAGAAATGTGAAATGAAAGTGGACGGTAGGGCTCAGGATTGGTGCATCTTTGGCAATATTGGAAAAGAAATACTTTTCCAATAAGAGAAGTAGGCTGAAGTGCTAGGAGGTAAGACTAGGGCATAAAGCCTTGGAGGTCCAAGGTCATGTGATTACACTGGGCAATGGGCAGATCCCAAAGACTGCTGAACAGAGGAAATTGAGGAGGGAACATGTTTAGACTTTTTTCAATGAGCAGCCAATACCCACCATAAGGTTTCCAAAGCAGGTTGGCAAATACCATACCAGCAGCCAAAGGGATCGCTTGTTGCTCACACTAGCTCTGCATGATAAGTACCATAGGTATTTCCATTCAGCAAGGCTTGAAGAGGGTCAGTGCTCAAGGATATACTACTTGAAGAATTCACTGCCGCATATTTCCCGAGAGAAGAGCATGTCCAATGAATTCCATTAAGTGGGATAACAGGAATTCCTGTGGGCCTCTGATGGAAACTAAGCATTCTTTACTGTGAGGCATTGCAAGGGTTTCATCCCATCTCTTGTTTAGAAGTTCATCTAAGATTCTGAAAATGGAAAGAGGCCAACACTGTTTCCACAAAATTTAGAGAGGCATTATTTGGCCTCCCTTTTAATCATTTCTTTCTCAGAGCCAGTGTATCATTATTTCCATTGGCTTTTGGGAAGGCTGGGACTTTTGGGAATGCTGTGCAACTAGAACTTTTGTAATCTTTCTACGTCATCTCTGATAAGGTACATTTCAGTCACTGTTCTTAATGCCAGAGTGAGGTTCCAGTGATTCTGGGCAAGCAAAATAAATTTGAGTATTTACAAATACCTCCAGAGGGATGAATACTTTTATATTGACTTGCAGCTAGGCCCAAAGAATCCACTTGCCTGATCCAAGTCTCTAAGGTTACCCTATTGCATCTCAGGGCAGGCAAAAGCAGTACTATGAAAAAACTGTTTACTTGTTTCTTGAGTTGCATTTCTAATTATTATAGAAATGAAGTTTTGTGTTGAGATATTGCTTTGGGAGCTAGCAGATCTGGGTTGAAGTACTGAAAGAAATGACATTCTAAGATGTATAAATAAAAATTGGTGGCTACAAACTAAAGTGAGAACGTACTTGGAAAGACTTCAAAAAGAATTATTTACAATAAGTATTATACATTTATTGCAAAGGCAGTAGGACTTTGCAAGGGGGGTAGTAAAATTCTAGAATACTGTAAGTTTTATTTCAAAATACGATGGTGCATTGTCATCATTATTGGCTTTCTAGGGGGTGGGGGTTCACTTCCTGCTGCTCTTGAAATTATTACCTTCTCTCCTTTTCTTATCCACAGCCACATCCACCCTGATGCTCTGGGTTGCTCAGAAATTCTAAGAAGTCTATTGCTGACTGGAACAATCTGGAATGCTCTTCAATTGATAACAACACAAGAGCATACATGGCAGCAGGCAGCCCCAGGATCAAATCCTAGTTCCACCAGTTTCAGTTCAAAGATACTGTATGAAGGACTTAACCTCAGTAGGCTGTGAGTCAGATTTCCTGGGGGAGTCTAAGACTCTGAGGATTGTGTGGAGGAGACTAATTGGGGAGTGAGTGGGAATACCTGTGAGGGGAAGGGACGCAGCACTGAGCCAAGGGAGAAGAATTGTGATACAATTTCAAAGGAGGCCTCAGGTCATCCAGTGGGATCACTGGGGCCTGGCTGGCCCTTCAGCATTGTCCCATTCGAGGACAACTCATGAACGGAGTGGTGGTTGGCCAGTCATAGCTGGAGGCTGCCTTCCGAGGGGAGATGTAATGTGGGGCAAGGCAGCTCTGTTAGGATACTCCTGGCAGGAGGCACAACGAGTGCCTCCGTCCGAAAGGCATCTGGACACCTAATGGCACCATCCTCTCCACACTCCGTATGTCACAGGATCAGCGAGGCCTCTGGCTGCTCCATCCAAACCTTCAATCCTCACTCTCTTATCCCCTCTACCATGTCTTACTTTCATCCATAATACTTCTCATAAACTCACATATTGTCATTCATTTGTCTATTGTCTTTCTGGAGCTGCTCTATTCCTTCACGCTCCTTGAGGATGGGGGCTAGTTTTGCTCATGGCTGTGTTCACAGTTCCTAGAACAGGACTGGCTCAGAATAAGCCCTTATTAGTTGAACGGAATAAATGAATGAATAATAGCTAGTGACGTTGAGTATCTTTTCATGTGCTTTGTAGCCATTTGTATTTCTTCTTTGGAGAAGTGTCTGTTCAAATCACTTGCCCATTTTTTAAATGGGTTGTTTGTCTTTTTATTTTCAAGATATAGGATTTCATTTATATGCTAGATATAAGGCTGATATCAGATATATGGTTATTAAATATTTTCTCCCACTGGGTAGGATGTCTTTTCACTTCATTGACAAATTCCTTTGAGGTGCAAAAGGTTTTCATTTTGAGGAGGTCCCATTTATCTATTTTTTTTTTCACTGCTAATGCTTTGGGTGTGAAGCTTATGAAGCTATTTCCTATTAAAAGTTACTGTAGATGCTTCCCTACCTTATCTTCCAAGATCTTTTGGTCTTGGCTCTTATATTTAGATCTTTGCTCCATCTTAAGTTGATTTTTGTATATGGTGTGAGATGGTATTCCTTTCTCATTCTTTTGGATATGGATATCTAGTTCTCCAAGCACCATTTGTTGAAGAGGCCATTCTCTCCCAGTTGAGTGGGCTTGGTTACCTTGTTGAATATCAGATGACTGTACATGCAAGGATCTATATCAGAACTCTCAGTTTGGTTCCAGTGGTCAGTATGTCTATCCCTATGCCAATACCGTGCAGTTTTGACCACTGTAGCTTTGTAGTATGTTTTCAAAGTCAGGTAATGTGATTCCTCTGATTTCATTTTTCTTTTTTTCAATGTGTCTTTGGCTATTCAGGGCCTCTTTCCCTTCCAAATAAATCTCATAGTTAGTTTTTCCAAGTCAGTAAAAAATGCTGTGTTGATTTTTATTGGGATTGCATTAAATCTGTAGATTAGTTTGGGTAGGATAGACATTTTAATGATATTTAGTCTTCCTATCCGTGAACAGGGACTGTTATTCCATTTATTTAAATCTTCTTTGATTTCCTTTAACAATGTTGAACAGTTTTCTGTGTATATGTCATTTACATCGTTAGTGAAATTTATTCTTAGGTATTTGACTTTTTTAGTTATTATTGAAAATGGTATTTGTTTCTTGATTTCCTCCTCAGATTGTCATTATTGGTGTACAGAAGTGCTGCTAATTTTTGCACATTGATCTTATAACCTGAGTTTTTACTGAACTCATTTATAAGTTCTAGAAGCTTTATTGTAGATTTCTCAGGGCTCTCTCTGTATAGGATCATGTCATCTGCAAATAGTGAAATTTTGACTTGTTCCTTTCCAATTTGGATATCTTTTATATCTTGCCTCAGTGCTCGAGCAAGTACTTCTAACACAGTGTTAAATAGGAGCAATGATAGTGGGCATCCTTGTCTTGTTCCCAATCTTAGAGGGAAAGCGTTTTGGATTTCACCATTGTATATAATGTTAGCTATGGGTTTTTCATATTACCCTTTATCATGTTCAGAAAGTTTCCTTCTATTCCTATCTTTTGTAGAGTTTTTATCAGGAAAAGATGCTGTATTTTGTTGAATGCTTTTTTTGCATCTGTAGAGATGATCATGTGATTTTTTTTTCACTCTGTTTATGTGGTATATTACATTGATTGATTTTCTTATGTTGAATGATCCTTGCATACTTGGGCTGAAACCCACTTGGTCATGGTGTATAATTCATTTGATATGTTGTTGAATATGATTAGCAAGTATTTTGTTGAGGATTTTAGCATTTAGTTTTACTAGAGAGATTGGTCTGTAATTTTTCTTTCTTTTGATATCTTTGTTTGGCTTTGGTATTTGGGTAATGTTGGCATCATAGAATGAGTTAGGCAATATTCCTTTTACTTCAATTTTTTAGAAGAGTTTAAGCAACATTGGTTTTAGTTCTTTCCAGAATATTTGGTAGAATTCACCTGTGAAGCCACCTGGTCCTGGGCTCTTCTTAGTTGGGAGGTTTTTAATGACCGATTCTGTCTCTTTACTTGTGATTGATCTGTTGAGTTCATCAATTTCTTCTTTCATCAGTGTAGACTGCTTGTGTGTTTCTGGGAATTTGTTCATTTCCTCTAAAATGTCCTTCTTGTTGGCATATAATTTAACAAACTGAGTGCCTAATTCATGGAAAGCACTAAAGTTCTAAGCACTTGCAGTAAGTAATATAATCTTCACAACAGCTCTGTAAGGAGATCCTAATATTATCCCGATTTACAGATGAAGAAACTGAGGCATGAAAATTTAATCAACTTGTGCTGAGGTCATGCAGCTAAAAAGTGCTATAGTCAGGGTCAGACCCAGGCAATTGGGCTCGCACCTCAAACTCACACACCAAACTACTATCTGCTACTCTCTCTAGCAGGTGCTCAATCAGTTCCATTCCCTCCTCCAGTTCTCTGTTTCCTCTCACTTAGAACGCATGTATAATAATCACATAGTGGATGTTCTGATTATCTTAGTTGAATCTTTGCTGTTTTATGGGCTCAGTCCAAGAGGTGAGAGCTCAGCTGAATTCAAATTCCTGCACCCATTCCCATTTTCTCAAAACTAGCATCTTAGAATCTGATCAGTTCATACAATATGATTTTTACACAGTCACTCACAGAGCCTTTTGCAGTTTATGGTGCTCTTTTGCCAGCATTGATTCATTTGATCACCCCAACAAACAAAGGATATGGTACTACAAGGATGACTGCCTGCATGAAATAGATGAGAAGAAAGAGACTGCTTAGAAGCAGAATATCTAGTTCTAAGTCCTAAACTGCTCTCTTTTACTCTTCTTTTTTTCCCTTGTTGTGGGCAGGAGAGTAGAAATTAACCTGGTACAGTTATAGGGATGTGGGATGTCACCACTTGGGACGTGAATGAGCATTGCTCATTTGCTTGTACATTTTTGATAAATAAGACTCTGAGGCACAAAGAGGTTACATGATTTCCCCAGGTCATGTAGCAAATAGTTATTGGAACATGAGTATGAATTCCAAAGCTTATGTGCTCCGCGGCACCCTCACTGCTTCATCAAAGTTAACAGCTGTAGGGTCTGCTTCAAAGCCCCATCCATCTTCCTTTGGGCAATTTATATGTTAGGGCACATGTTTAAAAAATTTTTTAAGTAATAATAATAAAAAAGCCCAGTGTACTATATTAGTCAAGGTTCTCCAGGGAAACAGAACCAACAGGAAATATCTGTAAATAGTTTGAGATTTTATAAAATTGTCTCATGCAATCAGGAGGGGTGGTCAGTCCATGCACCCCACCATGGACCCAACGACAATAATAACCAAAAAAAGGTGTGGATGCACAAGTCCAAATTCTGTAGGGCAGGCTGCAAATGAGGGACTCCGATGATGGTCCTTGATGAGTTCCCCAGGAGACACTGACTGAAATAGAGATGGGAATTCTCTCCGAATGCTGAAATCACTTCTTTTTAAAAAATTTTTTATTATGTACACATAAAATAGATATTTAATTTAGCCACAGATAACAAAACATCTTTGCATATCATAACGAAATCAACCTTTCTTTAGATGGTATCTGATTATTTTCAACTATTCAAAGTTAAAATCATAAAAAAATTCAGTATCTAATTGTTTTAACCCAAGCCCCTCCTTTGTAATGTATTTTTATTACAGAAGTTGTGAACTTACAAAACCATCATGAGCATGTGTAGAATTCCCATACAACACCCATTTCCCAACACACCACACCATTGTGGAACATTTGTTACAGATTATGAGATTATGTCTGTGAGGTCCAATTTTTATTTTATTTGTGTATAATTTGTATAGGTTTGTTACTACAAGATTTTATACTGAATTTTAGGCGAACAGTGGACTACTAGGCCTTCAGTTGATTAAATGAGATCTCACTCATTGCTGTCAGCAATCGCCTCAGTTGATTGTAGATGTAACCAGCCATCCATGCAATCAACTCACTGGTGATTAAAGTCCATGAAATGCCCTTGTATCACAATTAACCCAGTGCTTGTTTGACCAAACAACTGGGCACCATTACCTGACTGAGTTGATACATTAGTCTAACCATCATACCCACTTTACTTTAAATGCACCCAAGATACATCATTCTGCTGGCCCCAGAAGATATTCAAGGAAGAGCTCCTTTTATCCAGTGACATCAACAAAATTTCATGGAATCTTTGAGAGGCCTAAAGGAGAGCAGGAACATTTATGCTCCTCTTTGAATTTAATTTAATCCTAAAGCAGTTCAGACAGTCTTCCTGAGGATGAGCTCTAGGACACAGATTTCAACCTAGAGTAGAGAAACTTGAAGAGCCTCTCCTACTCAGGCCAGTGGCATACTTTGTTTCCTTGCCACAAGGCAATTGGAAAGACACTTCTTCAAGGGCAGATATGAGTGGACACCAAATGTGGCTGTCACCAGGCAGGAGGGACCTAGAAATAAATAGTTACTTCTTGAGAGAAATGATTAAGAGAATGAATGTTAAAGTTCTGTCTTAATACTGGAAAAACTCAATTCAGCTCTCATGAACAGGGTTTGAGACCATCACTCCGAACCAAGCAATGACAGTTGTGGCTGTTTTAAAACATGACCGAATCTTCTTTGAAAGGCTTTCCATCAAGAGGTGGAATCTAATTCTGTCCCCCTTGTTGGGATTTTGTGACTGTCTTGACAAATAAAATATGGGGTAAGTGACCCTACATTACTTCTTTGGAGACTAGGATAAAAATGGTCATGCAGCCTCTGCGTGACTCTCTTTTGGAACACATGCTTTTGGAGCCCAGAGCTGTCAGGTACAAAGACTGGCTACCATGAATTCTTCACACTGGAGAGACCACATAGAGATAGAGAGAGATGCCTGAGGACTGTTGTTGATGCCATGTAGAGCAGAGATAAGCCTTCCCTGCTGAGCCCCATGCAAATTGCAGATTTTATGAACTCAGTAGATGATTATTGTTTTACACACTATGTTTGGGTGGTTTGTTAGCAACAGATAATCAGAATAGCAATGCCATAGATGCCAGACTGGAATATTTAACAGGGAGGGATACAGCATCCTTCATTTACTTTTAAATCACCACATATATAATGCTTTGAGCACAGGAGTATTCAAATGAACTGATGAATGAATAAGTAAATGATCTTGGGGAGCTCTTCCAGTAGAATAACACTTGGGGTATGTAATTGACCACATCCCTATTTGGAGCCAATTGTGAGTTGAGCTTGGTAAAAACTTGCAGAGGATAAAGTAAAGGAATGAATGGTTTTCTCATTTCCTTTCCTGAACTGATCACACAGTGAAGTGTTATGATAGCTTTAGGCATGGCATTTTAAAAGGAATTGGCAAACTGAAGGATGCCTAGGATGGGGCAGAAGATTGAAAACCTGTACCAGGCAAAGCTGTAAGAGATTGATGAGGATAGGAAAGGAGATTGAAAACCAATTAGGCAAAGTTATAGTATCTTTATCCTGGAGAACAGAAGGTGAGACCAAGAAGTTGTTTTCAGATTCCTGATGGAAGTGATTACCTCATTTTCTTTTATGTCAAAGGCTGGATTAGAACAAACAGCAGGCGCTATAAAGCAGGAGTTGGAAAACGTTTTGTGTAAAGGGACAGAGAGTAAATATTATAGGCTTGGAGGCCTTAGGGTTTCTGTTGCAACTACTCAATTCTGACTTTGTAGCACAAAAGTAGCCATGGTTAATATGTAAATGAATGAATGTGGCTGTGTTCCAATAAAACTTTATTCACGAAAACAGGCTATGGGCTAAATTTGACCCATGGGCTATAGTTTGCTAATTCCTGCTATAAAGAGATGATCTTTTTTTCTACATAAGCTCAAATTCCCTAATAAATAGAGCCATCGAACTTCAGAATTAATTGTCTGGGTAGAGTGGGATTTCCGTAGTTGTACTTAAGATAGACTGAATGGACAGACAAGGAGAATATTCTCTCACTCGCTCTCTCTCTCTGTCTCTGTCTCTCTCTCTCTGTCTCTGTCTCTCTCTCTCTATATATATATATATCTGGCAAATGTCATATCTAGAATATATAAAGAACTCTTACAATTTAGTAATAATAAGATGCCAAGGCCCTGCAATGGGCAAAAGATTTGAACAGATATTTCACAAAAGAGAATATAGGGTTGGCAAAATAAACACCTTACAAGTTTAGTCATCCAGGAAATGCAAACTGAAATCACAGTAGATAACAATATACTTATTAAAATGGCTGAAATTAAGAAGTATAGCAGTATCAAGTATTGGTGAGGATGTGAGCAACTGGAACTCTAATACATTGAGTGTAAAATGACATAACCACATTGAAGAATTGTTTGGCAGTTTTTTATAAAGTTAAATATTCACCCATCATATGACTCAGCCATTCTACTCCTAGGCAACCCAAGAGAAATGAAAACCTATGTCCACAAAAAAGACTTGTACACAAGTGTTCATAGCAAATTTATTCATAATATCCCCAAACTGGAACAGTCCAAAGGTCTAACAGGTGAATGGATAAACATATCGTGATATGCCCATACAATGGAATATTACTCTGCAAGAAAAAAGAACTAACTACTCATATATAAGAAGACATGAAAGAATCTCAAAATATATTGAGGGAAAGAAGTCCGGCATGAAATACATACTTTATGATCCCTTTAATATAAAACTAGACTTTCAACTTAAAACTCTTACTTACTCCAAACTCATTAGTTAAAAAGTTGAATCTTATAACCTTAAAAGTTCCTCCTAATTTGAGATTCCAGGAATATTTGTAAATATCATCTGTCTGCTGTTAGACCAATAGAGAAGAATCATTTCATTTACTGACTAATTTAAAAATATTTTTGAGTTACTTGGGGAGTAGCACCACTGCTAGCCAGTTGACCATTTAGAATGCTTAGAAAGATAATCTCACACGTCATCTGGAGCATGTGAATGTCAGCTCTCAGACTGAAAAATGAAATGTGGTTGTGTTTACTGTTAGGATTCATCTGCTCTGACCTCATAGAGCTTTTCTGAGGCAACCTGGTGTGATGTTGATATATTAGGATCCACTGCATCCCAAAATAATTCAACTGTTATTTCCTGATAACAGTTTCTGGGCTTTTTCACAGTCCAAAGTGTTTATTAGATTAGAATGTTAACTTTACAAGTAATTATGATGAGTAACTGGCTGATGCATCAACCTTTCAGGGTAAGAACTGAGGACCACAAGGCAGGAATCTTCTGCTCTTTTCTCTGCCCATAACCAGCTAGGCCCTTTGGACAAGTCACTCTCTAGGTTTCAGTTTCTTTGTGTGTGAAATGAAATCAAGGGCCTCTAGTTATTCTTTAAACTTTAATTAAGAGTTTAATTTAAAAACCTGATGACAAAACTACCATTTCCACAGCTTTCCTGGCAGGAAGAAGTGAACTTATGTTAGTCAGATTTACTGTAATGCAACAAATAACCCCTAGTATCAATGGCTTCTATCTACATGTTTCATTTCTTGCTTGTGGTCTGCTGGTCAGGTTTGATGTGTGAATTGGATTTTGTCTGCATTTCAAGTTCAGGTTTACTCCATGTCAATTTCTTTCCTGGACTCAAGCTGAAGAAGCAACAGCCAACTGGGCATTCATTTCTCATGATAAATGCAGGAGTGCAGAGATATTAATAGCATGGGAATACACAAAGCTCAAAACTGTCCTTCAGTCACGTCAGTCCACAGCCCCTGTGATCAAAGTAAGTCACCTGGTCAAGTCCAAAGTCATGGGGCAGGGAGGTATGACTGCCTGAGGTGTGGGGGAAGGAAGACTATATTTCCAGAGCAAGAATGCAGTCTCCCTGAAAGCCAAACCTCAAAGATTTTAAGAAAATTCTAAATAGTTGAATCTAGGAATCAGAGCCTTCTTTTGGATTTATTCAGGAGAAGACTCACTAACTTCCAGTTTCCTCACTCTTTGGCCCTTCCCTGGGTCTGTGAATGTCCACAGAAAGCTTAAGATTTTGACTTTCAGCATTTCTGATCTTGACATTTAAGAATCTAAATATCATTCTGAATGTCATTAACTGCAGTACTAGTAATCTTTTGTGGTCTTGATACAATCGGGCAAACATTTTCAAGAGAAGATCCATTCTCTAATAAATGGAGTATGTTCTGTGGCACATCTTGCTCTCACAGCAGCTGCAACATTCTCTCTGACCACACTGACTCATGAATATCAAGCAGTCAAAATGGAGAGGCCTTCACTGAATGAATTACCCCTCCTTACTGAAACTTCAGCTTTCTTCTATGTAGGAGGAATTGTTAGGCTAGAGATAATGGAACCCTGCCTTGGGTAAGCCAGTTATTTATGTGTTACTTAACTTGAGTTAGATTTCTATAGGATTGATTCATCAGTGATTGTATGAATGTCTTGAAGATAGTGGGTAATCCCAGGTACACATAGTTGGCCAATACTCTAGAATTTGAGGAAGTGAAGAGGCAATTTGGAAAGTAACTGGGAGATAGTGATGTACTGTTGAGCCTATTTTGAAGTAA
This sequence comes from Dasypus novemcinctus, assembly GCF_030445035.2. Lineage (NCBI taxonomy): Eukaryota > Metazoa > Chordata > Mammalia > Cingulata > Dasypodidae > Dasypus > Dasypus novemcinctus. Next base: position 91,643,536 of record NC_080686.1, read on the forward strand.
CCGTCCCTCACAAAAAAGTTACCTACCTCAAGGAGCCAGTGAACCAGACAATAAGTTCTATCTTTCTTTGATAATGATTCACATCCAGAGAGTCATATGCTGCAGTTAATTTTATTTGTAAAAGCTTGAATTCCCTTTTCTGTTGCCCACTTCCACCACACTTTGATTTATTATCAAGATAGCTGCCCTACCACTCTCTAAGCCAAACTCAGCATGCAAATGCATTACCTTCCCCCCAGCATGGGACATGACTCCTGTGGATGAGTCTCCCTTGCACCAGGGGATTACCATGAAACACCAGTTGGTGATGCAACTAGAAAAAGACCTTGAAAAAAGGGGGAAATGGTAAAGACAAATAAGTTTATATGGCTAAGAGATTTCAAAATGAATCAGGAGGTTTATCAGAGGGGTCACACTTATATACATCTCAGCAGGATCTCAGAAACAGCCAAAGTAGATACAACCCCATGTACTAGTGCTCCTGAGAGTTATGGAGACACCCAGCTCCTACAGTCATGACAGATGGCTCTGGAGTTCAGTGCCTTGCCAGTGGGCCCTTCTTTGGAATTTGTGCTCCTGAGTGTGATGGAGTTGGACTTACATGTGACCTCTCTATGCATGCCTCTTCTGTCACTTTTACTGAACCTGTGGCTGGTGCCAGGGTTGGTGTATGCTCAGGAGACTTGAATCTCGGGACTGTCTATGTACCAGCTGGGCCCTGAGCCTCAGCAGAGTTGCAACACCTACTCTGTGGTTCATTGGACTTACCCAGGTCAGCTAACAGGGGGGTGAGGATGGTCAACCACCACACCAGGGAACCAAAAGTGTCTAAAACTGCAAGCAGTTGAATTGCATCCATCAGCCGTGTGGGATCTAAGCCCCCTCTTGATTGAGAGGTGGAGTAGACATCACCACCCCAGCGTCCACAGGATGGAGGAATAAAATATGGATTAGAGTGGACTTACTGGTATTCTTTTATTGTGACTCTAGCAATGGAAGAAATTATATCATTGATGTGGAGACAGTGGCTGTGGGAGTTGCTGAAGGCAGGGAGAGGGAAAAAAGGTGTGATATTGGGGCATTTTCAGGACTTGGAGTTGTCCTCAATTATATTGCAGGGACAGATACAGGATGTTATATATCCTACAATAACGCACTGACTGGACTGGGAGAGAGTGTAAACTACAACATAAACTGTAATTCATGCTGTGTAGCAATGCTGCAAAATGTACTTATCAAATGCAATGAATGTATCACACAATGAAAGAAGTTGTTGATGTGGGAGGAGTGGGGGTATGGGGAATGGGGTATATGGGGACATCATATTTTTTAATGTGACATTTTGTGTGATTTATGTATCTTTAAAAAAAAAACAGCTATCCTAGAACCTATCCTGTCTGAGCAGGTACAAATGAGATGGAATCTTTTAAAAGCCTCAGAAAATTCTAGCCTGAAGCTCAACGAACATGGAATTGGGCCCCCAAACCTGACTCAATCTGCAGAAGAGACCATTGGCTTTGTGTGGCCCCAAGAAAAGCCACAGAATAAGAGATGAGACTGATTGTTCTGTAGGGTCATTTCAACTCTAATATCACATGAGTCTGTGATGCAATTTTCCCACAGTGAACCTGTATGATGGGTTCACATCACAGTTATCACATGGACGCTGAGGAAAAAAGATACATATACTTTGAGGATTTACTTCTCCTTTCTATTGTAAATGTGAAAGGGGTAACTGGGGAGAGGTTGGTGGTAGTAGCACCAGAGGTATTTGAATATAAGCAAATTTACTGGCTCAATATCAATTCTTAGCAAATATACCTCTTAAACTGTCAAATTAAAAATTAAAAATAAACATTTTTCTCTGATTAATAATTTTTATTAATAATTTTATTAATAATTATTAATGATTCTATAATTAATAATTTACAACTGCTAATTACCTGCAAAGAGCAGTTGTTAGGTTTTAAGGTGAAAAATCAAGGCTGAAGAGACCCAAGTTTTGCCCTCAAGAAGCTTTCCTTCTCATAAGATACACAGACAACTGCCTGGAAAAGGAAACCATTTGAAATGTATTCTAGTAAAACAATAACAATAGCCAACATGTCTTGAGTTCTTATTGTGTATTCAGCATATTCTAGGCATTTCAAATTATTTCCTTTGTTTCTAATAATGATTCTATGAGGTAGATGCTAATAATACTTTTGCTTATCAGAGGAGGAAACTGAGGCAATGCTGGTGAACACAACAACCTGGCTCTTGAGCCTGTCTTCTTTACTACTATGCACCAAAGTTCCAGGAGAGACATGTTCCAATGGGGGTGGTGGGTGGGTGGGGGGAGTAAGGCTAAAGGATGAAGATAGAAGGGGAGAGGGGAGACCATTCCTTCCACCATGCAGCATCAGCCCCACTCTCACTGATGGGGAAACCCCGTATGCAGAGATGTATCACAGTGTGCTGATCTTTCACAGAGGATTCACTAGAATGAGGACTGGAGCCCTGATAGCTTCCCTTGTCTTCAAGGCTTTTCCCACCTGCCCAAGAGCACCTCAAGCATTAGTAATCCGTCAAGAATTTTGACCCATTTGGGTAAAGTATTTTCTTTCAAGTTTTCTTTAGAGTAACTCTTTTTAAAAAGCAGTAATATTCCATAGAAAAATTCTTCTTACTAATTTAAATGGAAAACTGGTATCAATTGTTATAATTATTGAAAATAGACTTCTAAATTTTGAAATAAAATAAAATGTTTATCCATGCAACACCCAGAAGCATCTCCCCAGGTGCAGCCACACAGAGGCAACTGCCCAGGGCTTCCTCCCAGCCTCACTTGTTGGGGGCAGGCTTTGAGTAGTTGCTGTAGGTTCCATGACTCACGCGCTCTATCTCAGGGTAACCCACTCAAATTTGTGCCTCCCTTAAAAATGCAAATTACATACAAATGACCCAAGCATTGATCCTTTTACGTATTTTAAAAACACACTAAATGTCTGCCTTTATTTTCTCCTCTTGTAAACAGAGATGTCATAGTCATAAGAAGTCTTGGTGAAAGGAGAGGATCAACTGATCTACTGGTCTCACTTTCAGGGTCTGCACCATTTCTTGACACTGCAGGGAAGGGTAGTTCTTGAGCTTGGGGTTGTAGACCTGAGGGTTTGGGTGCATGGTGGCGCTGCCTGCAACAGCCTTTGCCGAATGACTAGCGTGCGCCAGGCCCGCCGCTGAAGCCCACGTATGATGATAGGTTTGATCCTTACAACTCTGTGGGTAGAGAGGCTTTTATTATCCTCATTTCACAGACTAGGAAACTGAGGTTCAAAGAAGTAAAGCTGTTTGCCTGGGGTCATAACATTTGGACGAAAGCAGGAACAAATAAAATGGCGAGAGAGTTTTCTTCTTTTTAAGGGTAGCAAGTGAAGAAGATGGAGAAGGGTCTAAAATATAGATTGGAGATAGCCACTGAAGCTCAGTTTTACTCCTGTGTCTGCTGACTGGGGAAGGTTCTCAGTCAACACTGAATTATGTGGGCTCAACAGAGTTGACAGTGAGGGGGAAAAAGGAAGCCTGGTTTCTAATTTTAACTTCTGTGATACTTTACCAAAAAGCCCCTAAATGTGCCGGAAGTTGTAAGTCCTCAAGTCCAGAAGCCTTGCAGCCACATGCAAAGGCCCTGGGCAAAGGTGGGAGGGCACAGGGAGATGATTGTACACCACAAGGCTTTCCGCCTGGCTCTTGACTCTCGGTAGCTATTCAGGTTCCATCCAGCCTGCTCCCAATTTGCATAATGTCATACCCGTATGGTGGTGTTTTCTTTGCCTCTTCAAGGGGAATCACCACCCCAGAAAGAAACAAACAGAAGCCTCGACTTTAAGCCTTCTCCTCTCCTGCCCTACCACCCTCTTTTTCACTCTCTCCTAGTCTATGCCTCTGTTTCTTGCATCTGGACTTTTATAAATGAGGACCTTGTTTGAGTGACAGGACCTATTTCCTCCTGGGAACAGTTGCCAGTGGGCATTTGTTGGGAAGAGGGGCTTAGTCCATAAACCTGGGTGAGGGTAAGCGTGGCCTGCTTCTGTTCCTTTCATGATAGAAGCTTAAGGAGTATTATAAAGTTGGTTCTGCTCAGGTAGATCAAAGGCTTGAATTGCATTCTGTTTTGCGATTCTTCTGGGATTTCTGAAGACAGATGACCTAGATTTTGCCATTTTAGGTCTTAATCTTGCAGTTTTACACACAGTCCCTTAATGCTCTTCAAGACAAGCATAGTACCTGTGTTACCTTGAGGATAAGAGAGAAAATTGTTTCAACCTTCCCTTGTTCTTGAAATGATTCTTGGTGATTCAGTCATTCATTTATTTGTTCTTGGCTCTTTAACCTATGGTGTGCAAATATCTGAGAGGTCTTAAACAACAACCAAGAAAAAAATAAACATAAAAAACATTAGAGATACAGCTAGAGGCGCATTCATTGCTCTATAAAATACTTTAATTCCTTGTTTATTTAAAAAGCATGTATTTAGTGGTGTGACATAGTGGGCACTAAGCAAGCTGCCCAGAATTAGAGATAGAAAAGACCTGGTCTCTGCTAATGAATCTATTCAGAGTTTGCTAATTATGCCACTCAGAGGTCACAATTACAAAAGAGGTACAAGAAAGATTTCAGGGAGGAGAGAACTTTATGAAATTTATGAACTTAGTGATAAAAAAATGAAAATTTTATTTACATGCACATTTTTTTTTTCTGGAAAGAGGATTCATAACTTTCATTGGCTTCTTAAAGGTTTCATGAACAAAACTCATTTAGAACCATGGCCTCTGTAGTTTAGGCAAGAAGTTTAACCTATTCCTGGTGGTCAGTAGGTAGGATCCTCCCTCCCTCTTTATTGCCCAGCCCTGGTGGGTTATCTGCACTTTAGACCTATTAAAGTCATCTGCCTTTAAGTCTATCTTCTGATACTAAATTTCATAAAATCCTTGTCAATGTGTTTGTCACCTCCACATCATCAGCACAAAGCCTTATAGCCATTAAGTCTTTACATTTTCCATAGAGCCTCCCTGGATGCCTTGCATCAAATAGGATAGGCATAAAAGCTGGGTTGATTAGGTTCCAACCTTTTCACCCAGCTCTCCATTTGGACCCTTGCATGTCCAGATTCTGCTCTATCCCTGGCTACTTTGAAATATTCTGATCTCTCCAGAGCAAGGCAAGAATAAAGAACATGCCTTAATTGGGGTGCATGTAAACATACACACACACACACAAACATCACACACATGGTTACTCTAGAAGGTCTTTAAAACCTGAACCCTCAGTGTTTGCTCCTTACTATCATGTGAAGAGAAATGCTTTGAAACCATATTGATAATAGCTCTTAGTATGTATGTGGCAATTCCATTTTCAGAGGCATTTATAAACATTGAAAGATGAAAGCTTGGACCACCTATCTTGGGAAAAGGGAATGTTAACCACCGTCATGTTCATTACTTAGAGACATTCACAGAATTTGAGAGCTGGAAGGGATGTCAGAGTCTATGGGTCTAACCTCACCTCCTAAAGAAATCCCTTTTCTGTTGGATCCCATCAGGGTGGAACCTTCCTCACAGTCTCTTTCTTCAATTCAAGCAAACTCAGTTCTCTGTAACTTTCAATCATCTATCTGTCTATCCAGCTGTCATCTTTCTTTCTTATTTTGCTTGTTTGTTTCTGCTAAGCTTACTGAATAGTGGATTCATGAACGAAATGATTGTTGATTTAAGCCACTACATTTTGGAGGAGGGGTTATTACCTATCAATAGATAACTAGAACACCTGGGAAGATTGGAATAGAACTCACCCTACTTGTGGTGACATTTCAGACAGCAGAGCACCCTCTATCCCCACATTTGTCCCAGTCCTGGAACTCCTTTCTTTGCTCCACTTCTCTGATCTAAAGGCACCCAGGACTCCAATTCCATACCTTTGTGTCTCTCTGCTACTACAAACCTTCAGGTGTTGTTATTCTTGCAACAGCTGCTCTGAGACAAGTATATTTCATTCCCTAAAGCACTGGCATAGATAACCTTGACCAAGCGATGGCTTCTCTTTGATATAGCATAGTTAAAATAAAGCTTGTGTTTATTGAATGCTTGATACTTCTCAGTCTCTGTGATAAGTGCTTTCCATGTACATAATCGTCACTAAAACTCTCTGAGGTAAGTGATACTTGTTATCTCCATTTGCAAATAAGGAAGCTAAGGCCAGAGAAATTAAATAGCTTCTCTAATGCCACACAGCTAGGAGGCAGCAGAACTAGGATTTGAACCCAGGTCTGTTTGGATCTACTAATTCAATTAATATTATGTTACATTGTATGGCACATAATAGGTGGTCAATAGTTACAGTGCATTACTCTCCACTCTTTTCCTCCAAGTACTCCTTACATTATTTTTTTTCCATAGTGAACCATTTATTTTTAAGGCATTTGTCTACCAAATAGCCTATACATATAAAATATTGCATACTTTTTTTCCAGTTTCTTATTAACTAATCAGTATTTTAAGAATGGTAAAATGCGAATCGGTTAGTATTTCACTAGCTTTTGTAAGGAGCTGTGAGTTTTTTATATATATAGTCTTTCATTGATTCCTCAAGAACCCATGGAGATTGGTATTATATCCCCATTTTATAAATGAGGAAGCAGAGTTCTAGAAGGCCTGAATTCCTCAAGGTCAACAAGCAAACCTGGATTTTATACTCTGTCTGATTCCAATAACTCTGTTCCTTTGAGCTGGCTCTACCTTGCTTCTGATTGTCATGAAATTGCCAATGATTCCAGACTGGGTTCTTGAAATTGTAGCAAAAAAGAGCAAATAATAATAATATCATCTTTTAAAAATTGTATGCAGCTGCAGATGCTATAGAGGCTATGCAAGGTAAGACTAGGGCTGGCATTGGGGTTTCGGTCCAGGTCTATCTGATCCCAAAGCCTAGGCCCTCAATAGGGCAGTACGTTGTAAAATATCACCTGATTTGGAATAAGCATAAAAGACTTCTGGCACCTTAATAAGAGACCCTTATACCCTGAAACAAACAAGGACCATCTTACCCAGTGGCCTTGATGCCATCTCTATAGGATCACTGCTTTAGTAGAACAGGAGTAAGAGTGGGGAAAGGGTAGAAGTGAGGGTGTTTGGTACTTTCCAGGCCCAGAATTCTAGTGGTGGACATTCTTATTGCTTCCTTCCAAATCTCAGGTCTAAAGAGCAGTTGTTGTAGGTGGTTGTTGATGCTTATTTTTCCCCTTTGACTCAAAGCTTCTTGAGTACAAGCTCCTTGAAGATATTCCGTAGATCCTAGGTACAATGCATGACACATAATAGGGGCTTCATATCTCTTGAGTTGATGTGGAATTAGAGAGTAGGTTGGAAAGATCATTATTTACATGGAATTGGAGAGAGACAGCAGGTAAACCCCCTAGAGCCCATGTACAGGAAGAAAAGGCTTTGAGATAGGAGGAGAGAAAGTTATGAGTGAGGTGGGGGAGGGATAAAGTCAACCTGTAGACTTATCCCTGCTCTGTCAAAGATTAGCTATGTGGTTTTGAGTGAATCCATTTACCTGTCTGGACCCACATTTTTCTCAGGGGATTATGTTGCCTGCTTATCTTTTTTTTTTTTTTAATTAATTTATTGAAATATATTACCCACACACATACATACATAAACAATAAGTGTATAGTAATAGTTGTGAACTTAAAAAACAAACATATAACATTATACAGGGCTCTCATAGCTCATTCTACTACCAACACCTTACATTGCTGTTAAAACTTTTTCATGATTAAAGAGCACTGTCAAAATATCACTGCTAACCAAAGTATTTTCCCCCAACCCTCTGTATTATTATCATCTTTATATCTTTTATATATAAACATACATGAACAATTAAGTGTATAGTAAAAGTTGTGAACTTACAAAGCATACATGCATAACATCATACAATGGTCCCATACATCAACCCTCCACCAACACCTTGCATTGTTGTGAGATGTTTGTTACAAATTATGAAAGAATATTGTCAAAATCTTACTACTAATCATAGTCCTTATCTTACATTTGGTGTGTTTTTCCCCCAGCACACCGTACTATTAAATTTTAAATATATTTTTTTATGACAGAAGTTATAAACTTATAAAACAATAATGCACATATGCAGAATTCCCAAACAACACCCCTCTATCAACACACCACACTGTGGTGGAACACTTGTTACAGATAAGATAATATCATCTGATTGTTACCATGTTCATAGTATACATTTGGCTCACATTTTCCGTACTGCTCCATTATCAACACAGTACATCTTTGACATAAATGCAAGAATATTATATTATTAATGTTAAACACAGTCCGTAGGTCATTCCAGTTTATTTTTCCATGTGTTCTCAACACCCTGCAATAATGATATATATTTGCTCTAGCTCACAAAGGACACTCTTGCATCTGTACCATCAACCACAATTCTCATCCACCTCTTAGTTTACTATGCTACTCAGTTCCTAGATTATTCTCTATCATTCTGTCAATTGGTATTTACATACCTAGACTATCATTTTCAGCCACATCCCCATTTATAAACTATTACTCACTATTTGTTACCATCCATTCTATACATCTCCACACTTTACAATAAAGCTAATTAAAATTTCTACACACATTAAACATCAGTAGTCCATCTCAGTCCTTTTTTTTATCTCTGTTAATAATCCATCACCTACTACCAGGTCTTGAAGATATTTTCCAATAATTTATTCTAGAAGTTTTATGGTTCTTGCTTTTATTTTTAGGTTTTTGAGTTAATTTTTGAATTAGGTGTGAGATAGAGGTTCTCTTTCCTTCTTTCAGCTATGGATATCCCATTCTTTTAGTACCATTTTGCTGAATGGACTGTTCTGCCCAGGCTGTGTGGGTTTGACAGGCTATTCAAAAATCACTTGACCATACATGTAAGGGTCTATTTCTGAGCCATCAGTTTGGTTCCATTAGTCTATGTGTCTGTCTTTATGCCAGTACCATGCTGTTTTTACCACTATAACTTGGTAGTATGATGTAAAGTCTGGAGATGAGGGTTCGCTTTTCCTTTTATGATGTTTCTGGCTATTCAGGACCCCTTATCCTTCCAAATAAATTTGATAATTGTCTTTTCAATAAAAAAAATGCTGGTGGAATTTTTATCAGTGTTGCATTGAGTCTGTATATCAATTTGAGTGGAATTGACATCTTAATGAGATTTGGTCTTCCAATCCATGAGCATGGAATGTTCTTCCTGTTATTTAGAACTTTTTTGATTTCTTTCAACAATGGGTTGCAGTTTCATGAGTACAAGTACTTTACATCATTGGTTAAGTTTATTCCTATTTGAGTTTTATCTGTCATATTTTATTTTCACCACTCTTTTGACACTTTTAGTTACTTTTATTGATATAATCTTCCTTTCTAGACTCTCTTCCAGGCCTCTCCCTCCTGTCTTTTCTTTTCAGGCTCTAGCAGACCCTTTAGTATTTCCTGAAAATCTGGTCTCTAGCTTAGAAATTCTCTCAGTTTCTGTTTATCTGTAAATATTCTAATCTTGCCCTCATTTTTGAAAGACAATCTTGCTGGACATAAAGTTCTTGGCTGGAAGTTTTTCTCTCATAGTATCTTAACTATATCAGACCACTGTCTCCATGGTTTCTGGTGAGAAATCAACACTTACTCTTATTGGGTATCCTTTATATGTTATGCATTGCTTTTCTCTTGCTGTTCTCAGAATTCTCTCCTTGTCTTTGGTATTTTACATTCTGATTAGTATGTGTCTCAGAGTTAGTCTATTCAGATTTTTTCAGATGGGAGTATGTTATGCTTCTTGGACATGTATATCTATGTCCTTCAATAGGGTTGTGAAATTTTCTATCATTATGGAGCTGCAGGTATGGGCAGCAATCTGTGCAATGTGGGTCCAATATGACTACAGTTGCCTCAGTAGACTTCAGATTATTCAGTTTGTGGCAGCCAAAGGTACCCAACATTACTTGGATAGGCTGGTGCTGAGCTAGCCAGACTCCTTCCCTGCCAGAGGAGGGGCTGCAGCCTAGGCTAAGGCTGCAGGCTGATCTGGATGAAAGAAACCGGTTCCTACCATCACTGTGATATTTGGTCAGCCAGGCTTCCCCTCAGGCTGGGGGTGGAGTCAAAATGGCAGCCACTGGCTTCTTTCCTTTCCAACTTTGATAGATTCACACCCCAGCTCTTCCTTGGGTTATTCCTTAGCCATCTGAGTCTACCAATCAGTAGCTGAAATTGGCAGCCAACCATCTCATCCTCCCCTGTTTTTGGGAAATGGAGCTTCCAATTCCAATCACAGAGCTGCTCCTGGGGTGGCTTATGCCACCAGAGTAGGACAATCACTGGCCTCCACAGCTTGGCCAGTAATTTCCCGGAGAGGCTGGCACAGGTCCCCACAGTTTCCTCCCTGCTGGTCGTGGCACTGGGGCTTAGGCTAGACCTGCAGGTCTGATCTGGATGGGAAGAAGCTGGTCCCCACCAGTACTGGGATTTTTAGTCTGCTCCTCTTCCCCTTGTGCCAGGCATGGAGTTAAGATGGCAGCTCCTGGCCTCTTTCTATGTGGACAGGCTCAAACTTTAGCTGTTCTCAGGATTATACTTTAGCCCGCTGAATTTACTCATCAGTAGCTGAAGTTGGTGCCCAAATGTCTCTTCCTCCCCCATTTTTGGGAAGTGGAGCTTTCAATTCCACCTGCGGAACAATTCCCAAGGTGGCTTGTGCCTCCAGTGGAGGATGGGCACTGGGCTCTGGGCCATGGAGTGTTCTACTTACGAGTCTTCTCTGCAGATGGGCAGTCTCCTCCTTCCATTCCTTCAAGGATGTTGCAGGATGTCCTTCCGGCCGCCTGAAACCCCCAAACAGGTGCTTCAGTTAGCTGCAGAGAGCTCTGGGTGTTTAGTAACTGCCCTGTAGCAGGAGCTGACTCTAGGAGCTCCTTAGTCTGCCGTCATCTTGCTGGTTGTCTGCCTGCTTATCTTTTAAAATGGCTACTATGCCATGGGATCTAAGCTTCCTCTCAATTAGAATCAGAAGGGCATCACCATCCCCAAATCCTCAAGACTGGGGAATGTATAATGGACTAAAGTAGACTTATTATTATTCTACTATAGACTTATTATTATTCTAGCAATGGAAGAACTCTAATAATTGATAAAAAGGCTGTGGCCACCAGAGGTACTGAGGGAATGGAGAGGGAAGAAGAAGTATAATATGGGGGTATTTTCAGGACATTGGAGTTGTCCCGCATGACATTGCAGAGATGGATACAGGCCATTGTACATTTTGTCATAACCTGTAAAATTGTGCAGGACAGAGTGTAAACCATAATGCAAACTGTAATCCATAGTTAGTAGCAATGCTTTAATATGTGCTCATCAATTGTAACAATTGTGCCACACTAATGAGGGATGTTGTTGATGTGGGAAAGTGTGGGAGGGAAAGGGGTGGGGCATATAGAAATCCCTTATATTTTTGATATAACATTTATGTGATTTAAAGATACTTTAAAAATAAAAAAAATTGTTATAAAAAATAGAGGTGGGGAAGCGGACTTGGCCAAGTGGTTAGGGCGTCCGTCTACCACATGGGAGGTCTGCGGTTCAAACCCCGGGCCTCCTTGACCCGTGTGGAGCTGGCCCATGCACAGTGCTGATGTGCGCAAGGAGTGCCATGCCACGCAGGGGTGTCCCCGCATAGGGGAACCCCATGCGCAAGGAGTGCACCCATAAGGATAGCTGCCCAGTGTGAAAGAAAGTGCAGCCTGCCTAAGAATGGTGCCACCCACACAGAGAAATGACACAACAAGATGGCACAGCAAAAAGAAAAAAACACAGATTCCCGTGCTGCTGACAACAGAAGCGGACAAAGAAGACACAGCAAATAGACACAGAGAACAGACAACCGGGGTGGGGGAGGAGAGAGAAATTTAAAAAAAATAATAAAGATGGTTGTTATGAATACGAAAGACAGAGCATATATGACACTTATGAAAAATAACAAAAGAATGTAAATATAATAGCAATGACCTTACCAGCCACTGCATGATAAGGAAAGCTCCTATGGGTGGATTACCTCCCTTGCTTTTCATACATTGTCCTCATAACCACTCTGGGTTATTATCTCCAGGTTCTATATGAGGCAACCTTGAGATATTATCATTATTTACTACACAATTATTCAACAAAAAAAATTCCTAACGTTTGCTCAGTTTTCTGGGATGGGACAGAGTGAGAGAGTTGGAGTCCCAGAGATAGCACCTAGTTGAACAAAAACAAACCTTCCAATTAAATCTAGTTAAGATTGTGCTGGATACATTATGCAAAATTAGAATCACAAGGGATTCTTGAAAAGTGGAATTGCTTTTCCAAACATTTTGCACTGTCTGTGGTCCAGGGAAATGGAGGGGCTTTCTGGAATGGACCCACTGGTAATGTCTGAATTGGATGAAAGCGGCCCATTCCCAGGCCAACTGGCCATGGGGTTTGGGCCACTCCATTACCTCATCCTCTTTGCTGTCTTGAAGAAACAAACATAATGACACTTTCCCAAGGCTGGGGCTGGGTAAGTCTTAATTTGCCAGTGTTTATAAAGGGCTTTGAAGATGGAAAATGTTATTTAAGTGCTAAGGATTATTATTTATTGTGGCTGCAAACACTACTCCTCCTCCCCATTGTCAGGCTACAAAACAATACAGGGCATGGTCAAAGAGCCTCCAAACATCTATATATTAGGTAACTTTGGCCTGATCTCTGTGATGGTATCTGCAAACCTAGTATTAGGTTTGCAGCATTTCTGTGTGGGCTGACTGTTGCTTAATTTGCTCTTAAACATGCCAGCAGCAGGCCCTAGCAGAGGCTTGGCACACACAGGTGATACAAGAGCTCTTTGGAGAGTGGCGTTGCTGACCTCATGCTTTGCTGCATTCCCTTTGAGATTTAAATGAGGTTCCGGAGATGCCCCTGGTCCTTTCATCATCTATACTTAATGGAAGCGAATTAACCCTCATTGAGCCTTCTGTGTGCCAGACACTTTTATGGACATGATCTCATTCTCACAACAATCCTGTGAAATAAATCTCAGTGGACCCATTTTACAGACAAGGCAGCTGAGACTCATAGACGTTAAGTAGTTTGCCACTAAGCATATAACTAGTAAGGAGCCAAATTAGGGCTGGAATTCAGGAGTGTCTGGCTTTAAGAACACTGTTTTTTGTTGTTTTTGTTATATTAAATTGTATGTAGCATGCCCTATACCTCCCCACCAATGGCTATGTCAATTCCCCCAATCCCCTGCTTAAATGTTTTCAGTGACATTACTTAAGTGGAAAAAATCTTAATGTATAACTGTATAATCTGGCTCCGTCTCTCTCCCCAGCTTCATTTAACCCCACACTTTTATTTCAGTACAGACATACTCATTTCATCAAACTTTGCTTTATTGAACTTTGCAGATATTGCATTTTTTGTAAATTGAAGGTTTGTGGCAATACTGCTTTGTGCAAGTCTCTTGGTCCCATTTTCCTAATAGGGTGTGCTCAGTCATGTCTCTGCATCACATTTTGGTAATCCTTGCAATATTTCAAACTTTTTCATTATCATTATATCTGTTAAGGTGATCTGTGATCAGTGACCTTTGGTGTTATGATCATCATAGCTTTGGGGTGCCATGAACTGCACCTATGTAAAGCAGAAAACTTGATAAATGTCATGTGTGTTCTGATGGCTCACCAGCTGTTCCCCCATCTCTCTCCTTCTCCCAGGACTTCCTTTCCCCTGAGACACAACAATATTAAATATTAAAAGTAGATCCGTTAATAACACTACAACAGCTTCTAAGTGTTCAAATGAAAGGAAGACTCTCATGTCTCTCACTTTAAATAAAAAACTAGAAGTGATTAAGCTTAGTGAGGAAGGCATGCTGAAAGTTAAGATAGGCCAAAAGCTAGGCTTCTGGTGCCAGTTAGCTACATTGTGGATGCAAAGGAAAAGTTCTTGAAGGAAATTAAAAGTGCTACTCCAGTGAACACACAGATGATAAAAAAAAGTGAAACAGCATTATTGCTGATATGGAAAAAGTTTTAGTGGTCTGGATAAAAGATCAAACCAGCCACAACATTCCCTTAAGCCAAAGCTTAAACCAGAGCAAAGCTCTACCTCTCATCAGTTCTATGAAGGCTGAGAAAGACAAGAAATCTGCAGACAAAATATTTGAAGAGGTTGGTTCATGAAGTTTAAGGAAAGCAGCCATTTCTATAACATAAAGTGCTAGGTAAAGCAGCAGTTGCTGATGTAGAAAGTGCTGCAAGTTATCCTACAGATTTTCGATGTCAATGAAACAGACATCTAGAAGATGCTATCCAGGACTTTCATAGCTAGAGAGGAGAAGTTATTGTCTGGATACAGTGCTTCAAAAAAGACAGGCTAACTGTCTTGTAAGGGGCTAATATAGCTGGTAACCTTAAATTGAAGCCAGTGCTCATTTACTATTCTGAAAATCCTAGGTCCCCTAAGAATTATGTTAAAGCTTTTCTGCCTGTGCTCTATAAAAAGAACAATAAAACCTGGATGACAGCCCATGTGTTCATAACTTGGTTTATTGAATATTTTAAGCCCAGTGTTGAGGCCTATTGCTTAGGGAAAAAAAATAAGATGACAATGAACCTGGTCACCTAAGAGCTCTGGTGGAGATGTACAATGAGATTAATGTTGTTTTCATGCCTGCTAATACAACATGGATCAATGACTAATTTTGACTTTCAGGTCTTATTATTGAAGAAATACATTTTGTAAGGCTATAACTGCCACAGGTAGTAATTCCTCTGATGGATACTGGCAAAGTAAATTGGAAACCTTCTGGAAAGGATTCATCATCCTAGATGCCATTAAAAAAATTTATGATTCAGGGGAGGAGGCCAAAGTACCAACTTTAACAGGAGTTTGGAAAAAGTTGATTCCAAACTTCATGGTTGACTTTGAGGGGTTTAAGACTTTGTGGAGGGAAGCAGACTTGGCCCAGTGGTTAGGGCATCTGTCTACCACATGGGAGGTCTGCGGTTCAAACTCCGGGTCTCCTTGACCCATGTGGAGCTGGCCCATGTGCAGTGCTGATGCATGCAAGGAGTGTCGTGCCATGTAGGGGTGTCCCCACGTAGGGGAGCCCCACACGCAAGGAGTGCGCCCCATAAGGAGAGACACCCAGTGCAAAAGAAAATTCAGCCTGCCCAGGAATGGTGCCACACACACGGAGAGCTGACACAACAAGATGACACAACAAAAAGAAACATAGATTCCCGTGCCGCTGATAACAGAAGCAGACAAAGAAGAACACACAGCAAATAGACACAGAGAACAGATAACTGGGGTGGAGGGGGGAGGGGATAGAAATAAATAAATAAATAAATCTTAAAAAAAAAAAGACTTTGTGAAGGAAGTAACTGCACATTTGGTAGAAAAGCCAGAGAACTAGAATTAGAAGTGGAGCCTGAAGATGTGGCTGAATTGCTACAATTGCATGATAAAACTAACAGATGAGGACTTGCTTCTTATAGATGAGCAAAGAAAGTGGTTTGTTGACCTGAAATCTATTTGCGGTGAAGACACTAGGAATAATGTTGAAATGACAACAAATAAGTTAGAATATTACATCTACTCAGTTGGTAAAGCAGCAGCAGGGTTTGAGAGGATTGACTCCAATTTTGAAATAAGTTCTACTGTGGGTAAAATGCTATCAAACAGCATTACATGCTACAGAGAAATCTTTCTTGAAAGGAAGAATCAACCAATGTGGCAAACTTCATTGTCTTATTTTAAGAAGTTGCACAGCCACTCCAGCCTGTAACAACCAACACCCTGATCTATAAGCATTCATCAACATCAAAGCAAGATCCACCAGCAGCAAAAATATTACAACTCTGTGAAGGTGCAGATGATGGTTAGCATTTTTAGCAATAAAGTATTTTTAGTTAAGATTAGACATTTTTTTAAGACTTAATGCTATTATTGTACATTTACTGTATTAGAGTACAGGACAAAGATAATTTTTTCATGCACTGGCAACCCACACCCCCACACCCCCACACCCCCCCCCCCCCGCCAAAATTGTCACTCACTTTATTGAGATATTTGTTTTATTGTGCTGGTCTGGAACTGAATCTGCAATCATTATCTTCTAGGTATGCCCATACTTTGAACATGCCATAACCTCACATCTCCATGCCTTTGTACAAACTGCCTGAAAACTTTATTTTCTCCCTTGTTTTCTCTGGCTAACTCCTGCTAAATTTTCATCAGTGTTTTCTTAGGGAAGTCGTCTCTCAAACTCCAGACTGGTTGTTCTTAGAAATCTCAAGGTAGCATCCCTTGACTGGTAGCATCAGCATCACCTGAAAACTGATGAGAACTGTGAATTTCAGGCTCCACCCCAGGCTTACTGGATCCTAAACGCTGAGTATATGAGGCCCATCAATCTGTTCTTTAACAAGTTCTCCAGGTCTTTGCCTGCTAAGGTATGAAGATCACCACCTTAGATCAGATGGGTCCTTCAACTTCAACACTGTTGACATTTTGGCTGGAAAATTCTTTGTCATACAGGCTGTCCCATGTACTGTAGGATGTTTATCACCACTAGATGACACTAACATTCCCACCATTCCCCAGTCATAAGAGCCCCCAATTTCTCTGGAATGGCCAAGTGGGTCCTGGTGCCAAAAGTGCTCTCTATTGAGAGCCACAGCTTTAGACTAATGTATGTCTCTTGCTACACAACCACCATAGCACCCTGGACAGTTGAAGTTAACAAGCTAATGACTGATTGGATTCATTTGCTAAAGACATGTCTCCACTGCCTTGTTTCCAGCAGTGAATACACTACTTGGCACCTAGTGGGTCTTAAAGAAATATTGTGTACTAAGTGATATGACATTTCTGGGCCCCATCTCAAAACCAACCCTGTATCTGAGTTTTTGAGAGGAGTCAGGAGAAGGGAGCTGGAGTGAGATCACAGGCAAATAGGATCCTTGAGTTGTTCCACAATTTGAGGTCAAGGACTTCTCCATCAGAATCCTGGGAGCAAAAGGACATTACACCTCCAGCGGGAGAGGTCTAAGTACTGCTTCGTTTTTAATACAGTGGCAGAGAATGTGATCAAATGCAGAATGAAAAAAAAACCAAACTTGTTCTTTTAGATGATGCAGAAGGCCCTGACCAAAGATAGGCTCAGTGCCACTGCTGCTGAAAGAGAAACAAAACCACATTCTAGCCGCAAGAGCAATAAGACTGTTGGCAAAAAGAGACTTGGCTCAGCATGCAGCATGTGGCTTAAATGCTTTTTGCCAGTGGTACGTTTAAATTAAAAAGGAGGGGGAAAGGCAAACTCTGATCCCATTGCCATCCCAAATTGGCCTGAGAAATTCATTCTTGAGTCAGGGCAGAGGAGAGCTGTAGCATTGTGGAAGAATGGGATTGTTGCTTGCATTCCTTTTCTAAATCCATTACCAGTATCATCATCCTTGCACCTTATGATGCGGTTGTGTACTTGGAATACTTGCTTGGGCACATGGAAGTCTGTGACTCCTAGAGCTCATGTTGTCCTTGGGAAGAGGCTGAGTTTCATGGGAAATATTGTAGACACCTGCCTAATGTTGGGCTTTGTGTAACCTAAATGATCTTTAGGATTTGGGAATTGCAACTGAGTTAAGAGAAGGTATAGACCTACAAGTTTTCAAGTTTGTATATATTTATATACATTTTTTTCTCAAAGAACATTTTATCTTTTTCTATATATAGTTTTGATAGCAGGAGAAAAATAGGGGGCATGTCACCAGTTGTTTTATTTTCACACTTACTAGCAGTCTAATGCATCACCATTCACAAAGTTATTCTATTTAAATTTTTTTCAAATTTGTTACCAGACTGTACCAACAATTTTCTATCCTGATTTTTCACTTACTATTTTTAAGCATGCCCCCAATTTACTACAGAGCGATATTATTTCCAAAGTGGAAATTTCCAATTCATTCCCAAATGGAAAATCATTAAAAGTATCCCCAACTTAGACTCAAAAATAAAATATTCTAGGCATTCAGAAAGCATATACTGAAGTTTTCACTTAAACTTAAGGCTGAGCTCACAATTGTGTAGACAATAGAGCTCTAAGAAACCACAAATCAGGAGTTTACTAATTCAAAATTTGTAATAACTTGCATATGTCTGGAGCCAAAGTTCTCTTGATGTATATGCACACACAATTTCAAACACCTTCATTATATTCTGTATGCCCAATTGACTTAACCAATTGCTATTGTTGGCATTCGCTGTCATAAACAGATCTACAACAAACATCTTATGTATGTGACTCTTTTTTTTCTGAAATGAAGATTAGTTCTTTTGAAAGAAGATCAGAAATTCAATCACTGGCTCTAAGAATATGAACACATCTAAAGCCCATGATAAAATTTTCAACTAAGCTGCTTTCTAAAATGGTTGTACTTCCATTAGCAGTGTTTGAGTGTATCTATTTAATTTACCTCTACTGATATCCGGTGTTACTTTAAAAACATGTTCTAGAAAAGACTGAACCTCATTGTTTGCATTTCTTGAACAATGACTCAGATCGAAGGGGACAAAGCAATGTATTTGTTTGTTTTGAGGCAGGTGTGATGTGGTCTAGGACCAGATTCCATTCATCTCTCTCTCTCTCCACCCAACAACATCAAGAACATCAGTTTGGAATTGATGAGAATTAGTTGTTTTTCTGTCGGACACTTATTTTTCATGCTTACAGTCATGAAATCCATTTTAAAAACCTATAAAAAGACTGCCCTTCCCACCCTTGAAATGAATTCAAACTCCCATGAGAGCTGAATCTCTTCTTCTAGGAATTAAAGATAATTTTTCAGTCTACATATTTTCTTTCAGAGCCAAATTACTGAAGGGAGTTGTAACCTGGTTTTAAATACTCTTGGGTTCCTTTACTCAGAGCTTCTCTTTGTAATAGCAGTTAGACCAGGGAGGCTGGTTTTAAAAACCAAGTGTAGCTGTCAGAGAACAAGTAGTGGAGGAGAAGACACAAGGTGGTGAACCATCTATCACTTATTTATCTATAGCTTGCTATCTATATCTATCTATCTATCTATCTATCTATCTATCTATCTATCTATCTATCTATCTATCTTTCTATCTTTCTATCTATCTATCTATCTTTCTTTTCTAGCTACCTACCTACCTACTTATGTCTTTTCTCTATCATGAGGCATCTATTTATTCTGGGATGGAATATTTGGAAAATAGGAATTCATTAGGATAATTAATACCAAAATGTCACTATTAATAGCCTTAGCTTATTAGCTGGGTAGGGTAAAACCCACATTGGCTGGAGCAAGCAAAGACTGTGACTTTTAACAAATTATATTTTCACCTAACTCTGGGATATTTTGATAGTTCCTTCTACTTCAGTCCTTGTGGTTGACATTTATTTCCCATCCCTGAAACACATCTCTTTGCTTTCCTACCTTGGAGGAGTCCTGTGAAGGCATGTAATTTTCTTAGACAGAAAACCTCACAAGATCTTTCTTATGTTTAAGGATTCTTGTGCAGAACTGTAGATGCGGGTCAAAGCCTGGCCTCATACCTCCAGTCTCCGGGGCATTCTCTGGAAATGGCTTTTTGGTTTTTCTTGCTAACATCAACCAATTTCCCAAAAATGGCAGACTCCAGCAGTTTACCATACCTGTTTCTGCTTCTTCCTGGCACACAGACTACATGACCCACCTTTCCTTGCAGTTAGCTGTGGCCAGATGCCTGGATTCTAACCAGTATAACATGAACAGAAGTGACAAGTCCCACCTTCCAGCCTGGCACTTAAAGATTGCTCACCTTCTCCAGGCTCTTTCCAGCCCTCCAGCTTGGTGCAGGTGCAGACAAGCCTTTAACCTCGGAAGCTCCAGACTGAAGGTGGCAGGACCACATGACGGAGGAGCCTGGAGCCTGGAACCAGGAGAACGGTTGCATGCCGATTGATGCCACCTATTTTTGGATTTTACATTTGTGAAAATTTCTATTGTGTTTGAGCTGTTATACGTTTTTGAGATTTGTTGACCATAGCAGCTAATGGTACCTTAATGAACGTATCAGCACTTGCTAAGAAAAGTAAGGTTAAAGGCCAGATTCCAATTACCTGATGTTGGCAATGAGTTGACTTCCATATAAAAGTTTTCTTACAATCCTGTGTACCAAGTATTTTTCCAGATCCGAGAGTCAGCTCCAATTTAGGGGAAAAGATGAATGTCCAGCAAGGTGGTTCCAAGGGAGTCTGAGGCTCTTACTGCCCCTCCCAAACCTTTCCCACCCAGAGAGCTAAGGCCTCTAAAGGAACAGAGTATAGCCTCAATTTTTGGCTATTAACTTTGTTAATGTACCTCTAATGGATAGTAACTCTTATTAGTCATTTGAATCATTATGTGCAAGAAGTGTCTGAAGGCAGACTTTGATATAAGGAAGGAAGAAGAACAGACCAGTACTTAGGACTGGAGATAAGTTTGAAAGTTCCATCATGCAGGATGGGGAAGGAAGGGGAGAACATACAACAGGGAAATCCGACCTCGAGGACCCACTGTGGTAATTAGAGGGTGTGGAAAGCTACCGCTGTGATATTTTTATGAGGTCAGTTCTAGACTCCGCCAACCCTTGGTTGGGCTGCAGGAAATGAGAACATGTAGCCAAAGCCTGCGTTTGTTAAAGAGTCACCACAAAAATAAGAGGGCTGGGGAGCGGATGTGGCTCTAGCGGTTGGGTGCCTGTTTCCCACACGGGAGGTCCCGGGTTCTGTTCCTCGTGCCTCTTAAAAGAATAAAGCAAACAACAAAAAAACAAGCAAAACAAAGGAAAAAAATAGCTCAGAGGAGCTAATGTGGCTCAGTGGTTGAGCACTGGCTTCCCACATATGAGGTCCTGCGTCCAATTCCTGGTCCCCAGTACCTAAAATTAAAAGAGGACTTGTTGCAATTGTGGAATGGCAGGCACAGGGTGGATTGGGTATGGCCCAAAGCACTGTCATTGAACAGTTCTAGAATATTAGGGCAGTTCTTGAACATTCTGCGGTCCCACAGTTACCTAAATGGTACATATCAAAAAGGAATGGCTCTAATTTAACCTCCCTTTCTACTTATGCATCCTAAAAAGAGGTATGAAGTAAGCTCTGGAATCTGAAAAAGTGGATTCCAGACCTTGGGCAAATGACTTAACTTCTCAGAACCTTAGTTGTCTTATCTAAATAATGGAGATGAAAAACCTGACTTTTTTTCAAAGATTAAATCAGATGATGTTTGTAAAATGCCTGGAATATAGTAAATCTCAATAAATGATTACAATTGTTGTTATTGAAATAAAATATTTAAGAATAATGGGGAACTTGCTTGGGATAAACTTGAAAAAAATGTGCATATTTTAAAGGCACAATATGTTGCATGCTCAGAGGGGCTTCGCTGCATTTATGCTTGGCACAAGTCCCTAGTAGAAATTCATCTTTCAAAGAATGTTCCTTTCAGCTGGAAAAATGCAAACTGGGTCTGTACTTACAGATCTATAATAAGGCTGATCTGTATTCTCTTTCAGGAGAGTCATGGAATGGGAGATGGTGAGTTTATGCCTTTTGTTTCTCTCCTTTAAGTATTTTCAACCCCCTGGGCTCTGCCACCTTGATGCTTTTTCCAAGTCTTTCATCTGTTTTCTCTCCTTTATAAATCTTTACAACACTTTGAGATGGGTTTCACATGCACACACACACACACACACACACACACAAGTATGGAACTTTGGTTCTGATAAAAGTGAGCAATATCTAGATAGACAATGATATCCTCGAAAGTTGTAATGTTTCATGGTTTAATTTTTATCTTGAGTTTTCTTATAATATCTGGGAATGGTTGCACAACTTGAAAAAGTCACTTAACCTCTTTCTGCCTCAGTTTCATTGAGCAGACAAAACAAACACTGGCTTCTAGATAACACCTGTGAAGCTTGTTGAGATCCTGATTGGGATGAAAATAAAAGTCTCATCAGAATGATGGAACTGCCATTCAGACGAGAATTATAATATCGGAGACACAAATTTTCTCCATATTGACTGCAGGCTAGGTTTTCTAACTGCATTAATGGTCTACATTTAAATCACCCCTGTAGCATTTGGAGAAAAAATTTGGGGTGTTGGAATTAAGATTAGACTCAGTTATCCTACTCTGTTTTTGAGTGTAGGAGTTCTGTTGGGGTGGGTAGAGAGTGAAGATCCAGAGTTAGGAAAGTGTCATCATTTTTTCTAGGCACAAGATGTCAACAGAGCAATGAATGACATCCTAAAATATACAGTGGAAAATCTTTATGCACATATTGCTGATAAATGCCTCCCTGCATGTTTGTCTGGCCTGTTGAGGTGCTTTCTGTCCTTGGTGAGAACAGGACATTCCTTTACTTAGTGGAATAATTATTTTGTAGGTCTTACGAACAGTCACGCTGTTCATAAATATTTTTTAACTGGAAGTTATATATATTTAACTGGGATTCCTGACTATGCCCTTAAGTTCTTTTTTTCTATAGTGTTCTATTTCTATATTCTTTCCTATTTTGCATACCTCTTTTCATCTCTAATTTAAGCTAAATTGTATAAATACACTTACTTATTTTTTAGAGATGTGTTTCCTTAGAAGAATAATCCCGAACTGGGAGTCACGAGGCTTTGGTTCAAATCCTGGTCACTAACTATACTGGAGGTTGATCGGGTTGATACCACCTGCTCAATGGACATTGCATTAGGGTGGGCAACTTGGGGTCCCAGTGTGGTGCCTGCACAGTGACCAGTAAATGTGAGCCCTCTTTTATAGCCTGCCATCCAGGTATAATGTTCTATGATCACGTGGTGTAACCTGCCTTTTACTGCACTTCATTCCTAAAGTTTCTTTCCCCATTCTCACATTTCTTCCTTTCTTCTTCCTCCCTTTTCTCTTGCTATCCTGAAGGGCTTATTCAATGGTAGAGTTGGGATGATGGATGTGCCAGGGCCACTGAACTGTCAGCTCGTCAAGAATTACACAGACTGTGGGCCTTTCATTCAATCAGTAAACATTCATTGAGCATTTAAAATTTGTCAGGTATTGTGCTAAGGAAGTTTTTTTTTAACCTAATTTTTGTTATTTTTCTTATTACAAAAACAACACAGATTCACTGTAGTTTTTTTCTGAAAGTACCAAAAAGAAAAAAGAAAGAAGAAGAGAGAGAAAAAGAAAAAAATTGTGGTTACACTTTCTAGAGTTTTCTGCTGCAAATAGTTTGGCATGTATTTTTTCAGTATTTTTACTATGTAAGCATCTTTGTTTGCTAGGACTATCATAACAAATACCACAGATAGATGGCTTAAACAGCATCAATTTATTATCTCAACTTTGGAGGCTAAAAATCCAAAATCAAGGTGTCTGCAGGGTCATGCTTTCTCTGAAGCCTGTGGCTTTCTAGTGGTAGCTTACCAGCAATCAGTAACTCAATCTGTGGCCATTTTTCTCCCCATCTGTCTACAATGCCTGTGTCCAAATATCTTCTACTTATAAGTACTCCCATTATACTGGATTAAGACCCACCCTGAGTCTGTTTGGCCTCACCTGACCTTCAAAGTTGCTATTTACAATTGAATTCACATCAACGGACTAGGGGTTCAGAATTGAACTTGTCTTTGTGGGGGATGCAATTCACTCCACAACAGTAAGTAAATACTGTTTCATATTCTCTATGAGAATATAAAATTATATTGTGCATCTTGTGTTATCACTTGATTTTCAATTTTTTTTGCCAGTACCCTTTCTTGCTGTTAATTATCAGTCAACATCATCATTTTTAATGGCTGAGTATATATTAGCTGTTTTCGAGATTTCTTTATGATATACAAGGTAGCAGTAAACATCCTTTAGCTACAAAGCTAGATCTCTGTACATATCGGTGATCATGTCCTTAGGGTATATTCCCAGAAGTGAAACTGCTGGGCCAAAGAACCCAAAAATATTTAAACTCCTTTTCATTTATGTTTTTAGTCACTCTTTTAAACTCTGAGTGTACTGATCTTAACAGTCTAGGTGGGCACTTAATAAATGTTTTGTGAATTGGAAGCATCAATATCTAAAATGCTTATGGAAAGGTGATCCCATCTTTAGGATTTTCTGGGAAAGGCAAATCCTAGAAGGCTTCTAGCCTTGAAAATTATCTCTATGGTCCTAGATCTTCTAAGTTTACCTTTGAAGGTCGGAAAAGCAAAAGATGATTAGAGAACAGTATCTGTGATTTACCGAGACAATGTGATGTAATTGGCCAGAGCTCAAGATTTAGAATCAGATAACTCACTTTAAGACTTGGCTAGATCACCTTCTATCTATGTGTCCATGAATAAGTTTCTGAAATTTTCTGAGTCTTATTTTTTTCCCATCCAAACTAGTTACAAATGGACTTTCTCACTGTGATAATATTAGCTTTTAGTATTTGTCAGAAATATCCAATTAGTTCCTCAGTTAGGGTGATGAACAAATGCTAATTATAAAAGTTACACACATTAAGAGTTCCCTAGATTAGATTAGAAATATGACTTTGTGAAAAGGCTTCTGATAAAGAAACACTCTAAAGCATTTTTACTTAGAATTCTGATACTGTCTCTTTCTTCTTCATCTCCAATTTATAAAGTAAAAATAAAAACTAACTTATTTTTAAACACTTAAAAACACCAACTTGAAAATTAAACATAAGTAGATGTGACCTCTAACTCTCTTTTTAGGGGGCATTTCTTGACTATTGGCAACAGATACATATGATAGATAGACATTGACCAGAAGAACATAGAGTCATTTCCAGGAAGATCCACGGGGAAAAGTCTTAGTTCTAAGTGACTGAGTCATAGACCCCACCAAGAGTGTTAAAGAAATGACTATTTAAAAAAAAAATTATTTAATGAATGATTGCTCACAGAGCTGCTTCTCTCTGAGGCTGCTTCTTTAATCTGTACTTTATCACGCCCAACTTTTACAAAACAATCACAGTATATTTTAATTTGTTTATTTATTTCCTACTAGACTGAATTCTAGGCCATAGACTAGGGCTTCTCAGCTTAGTTTTCTCTGTAGCTAACACAAAAGCTGGAGCAAAATAGAGACTCAATAAACCTAGTTGAATTGATAATATTTGAATAATTTTTATAGTTATGTTACCGGATTTTATTTAGGTTCTTGGCTATGCTGTAGGAGTGAATTACAAAAGCATGCTGGATGAGTTAGGCCAGTAATTTATTCAGGTAGGGAAGGAAGAGAATTGGGAGAAAATAACAGATCGGGGGTCCCAGGTAGAGAGGAAGGGGCTGAAAAATGATAAAGAGGGCTGATTTATAGACTACAATTCTCCATTATAGGTTATAAATCTCCAGGTTTACTTGCGGGGCCAAGTGGCAGAGGAAAAATGGCTTGGCGAGAGCTGCGCGCAGAGGGGAGGAGCAGGTTCACAGCAAGAGAGCGGGACGAGAGCGCGCTCAGACCTCGAGGTCTGCTTTATAAACTATTAATTATTCCACACCTTTGCTAATGGCAGGGGAGGGGTTTCAGCTGTTTGCTGCTTTGATTTATTACCCCACCCATCAATTCCCTAGTGAGGACTCAATGATAAAGTCCTTGGGGAATATCCAGGGCTTTTCCTTGCTCCCAGAAGAAGTCTCTGTTCTGAATGGCAGAATCCTGGGGGTGGGGGTCTTCCAGCAGCCAGCTTGGGGGTTACTGATGTCCATGTGACTCTCTGCCAGGTTCCAGATCCGTCCATTAATTCCCTATCTTACCAGCCTGCTTCAGTTACAACACATATTCATATATTCTTCTATTACCTAATACCATATTCGAAGGGAATTTCCAGCACAGATAGGCGTTTAGATGCCAATCAGATACAATCAATTCTCATTTTTCAAAGTAGTCCATTTCTATAAAGTCACATGAACACTGAATTAGCAAATACTGAATCATTGCTCCTAGGGAAATACAGAGTTAGGTACCTGTGAGCCTCTGGTTGTAATGTTTTTGCCAACCATGTTTTATGTGTGTTTCTGTTTAAAAACACCTTATTTAATATATATTGTTGATTCATTAACACTGATATTAATAACTCATTCCTGGATGTGTGAAATATCCAGCACATGTATTTTCTCCTTAAGACACATCACCGCCTTCTTGTGCTAAGGAACACTTTACAGCACTTCAGCATTATACTTGGGGGCCATTTTAATCAGCAAAATCATTAACAAAAAGTATAAAACTATAAAAAATGTGACACTAAATATACCACATAAAGGATACTTTGCTTATGGTATGAGAGCTGAAACAAGAAGGCAGAGCATCATGTTGTTTGACCTCAGCTGGGAATGAGAGTTGTCAGTCAGGTGTCTCAAATTTTTTTTGCCGCTCTGCATGTCTACGAATGAGCACAAA
The DNA here is from genome assembly GCF_030445035.2 of Dasypus novemcinctus. Taxonomy (NCBI): domain Eukaryota; kingdom Metazoa; phylum Chordata; class Mammalia; order Cingulata; family Dasypodidae; genus Dasypus; species Dasypus novemcinctus. The sequence continues at coordinate 91,670,099 of NC_080686.1, forward strand.
AGCACTGCGAGTATTATCTTGGGATTGCAAGTAAATATTAGCAACTGGGGGAATTTGCAAATATGGAATCTGTGACTCATGAGACGTGACTGTAATTACACATGAGAATGTAAATCATGATAAATGTCATGAAGGAAAATTAAGGAATACTTTGATAAGATGTAAAGTGGTAGGTCGGTTAAGTTCTCTTAGGAAAGATAAAATCAGCTGGGACCTGCAAGTGGGAAGCAAGGGAGCAAAGTATGTTCCAAAGTGCATTCTAGGCAGAGCGGACAGCAGGCACAAAGGCCCTGAGGTGAGGGGGAGCAAGAAGCTGTGGGACCCTGGGAATCTCATGCCCGGCCAGGGTGGCTGGACCACCAGGTGGAGTAACAGGGAGCCATCTGAGGAGTTTTAAGCAGAAGAATCATATAATCAGGCTTGCATTTAGAAAATTAATCTGGAGAAGAAATTACTTGACCCTTTGCCTGAGTCCTCATGTGTAGTGTTTTCCTTTCATTTATAGCCTTGTCCCCATTTATTCCCTCGGATCTTTCTGCATAGGTCATAGGCTATCTCTTTTGGAATAACACTTGTCTTATAAGAGGCCAGTTACACCACTGTAGAATCCTTTGGGGAGGAGAGGAATGAGGTTCCAAGATACCAGTTTGAGGTTTCTACTTGGTGTACTACCTTGAGCACCCTCTTAGCAGAATGTCGCTTCAGAGGCCTGGGGACATAGCCCTTGTTTTTTGTGGGTTTTTTTTCTTCTTCTTCTTTATTTTCTTTTAAATGTTACATTAAAAAAATATGAGGTCCCTATATATCCCCCACCCAACCCACCCCACCCCTCCCACATCAACAATCTCTTCCATCATCATGACATATCCTCTGCACCTGGCGAATACATTCTGGAGCACTGCTGCACCACATGGACAGTGGTCCACATTGTAGTCCACACTCTCCCCCAGTCCACCCAGTGGGCCACAGCAGGACACACAACATCTAACATTCGTCGCTGCAACACCACCCAGGACAACTCCAAATCCTGAAAACGCCCCCACAACGTATCTCTTCTTCCATCTCCCTACCATCAGTAGCCACCGTGGCTACCCTCTCCACATCACTGCTACAATTTTTTCCCTTACTAATCACAATAGTTCCCCAGCAGAACACCAGTAAGTCCACTCTAATCCATACTCTATTCCTCCATCCTGTGGACCCTGGGATGGTTCTGTCCATTCCCCCTCTACATTAAGAGGGACCTTAGATTCCACATGGATGATGGATGCAATTCTCCTGCTTGCAGCTGTATAGCCCTTGGTTTTTGATGTTCGGTGAGTTGATTTAACTCATAGCAAAGCCCATCCTCTCCCGTTCTGAATCTCCCCATCTCAATCCAATCACTCCACAAATCTAAGGTGTTATCCCAGAGATGTGCCTGGACCCATGTGCTAGTTTTAATTTCTACTGCTGTTCATTTCCTCTGCACCATGGTGGTACTTTGGCTCACCATTCCGCAAACATGCATCATTTATAAAGTACCTTGCACATTTTTTTCCCTCACAATATCAGCAGGCATTCTTTCTTATTATTTACTGAGTAATAGTCTTTAAATAAACTTTCTCTTTTTTACTTACATAGTTTAATTAAAAAGAAAATACACAGACACATATAAAGGCTATTAAAATATAAAGCATTCAGCCATATGCTACCTAAAATCATCTTATGCCCCACCAGAGTTATGTGTATGGCATTTCAGGAACAATGGCTTAGTTGTTGCCCAGTTACCCAGCATCTCAGTTCTTTTACCCTATTCTCCCAAGGTTCTTCATGTTACGCCCAGAGGGGACCCTCTAAAACATTCATCTGGACTTGAAATTTTCCTTTGAATCTGAAATGATAGCATTCCCCTAGTATCACGAAGGATGACTCCATTACTAAGGCCCTATTCTATGCCAGGGGCTACCCATACATTATCTGTAATCCTCTAGCCACCCTGCAGAGTGGGGATTATTACCCCAATTTACATGTGAGCAAATAGCTTCAGAGAAGTAAATTAATTAGTCCAAGGTCACAGAGCAATATGTGATGGAGCTTGAATTAGATCCTCAGAAGATTCTTGATTTTACCCAGTGGTAGTACGGTGGAGTCAGCTCAGATAGGCTAGAAAGAGGTGATTTTAAAGTTTTTAGGGATTTTGGAAACTGTTTGTTTAAACACAGGTATTACCCAAAATTAAATGACAAAAATTACAATTAAATAAATTATTTCAAAATCAGAGGTAATAAATACTCAAAATTAATCAGTTCCTATTTGTTTTATTCTGGTTTCTATTATCTATGATCTTGAGATTATTTGCTTCTATTATAATCTGCACAGTGGAAATGCATATGATTGTGTGCTACTGTGTTTGTGACTTTATCTTGGTAGCTTGCAATGAGCCATGAAGGGAGTATTTACACTACAAAACTTGGCAAAAACTCCTCATCAGGGTTTTCCACACCCCCACCCCAGAGAGCTGGTGTTAAACATTTACCAGCATTGACTTCACTTCACTGTCTTCTGCTACGGGCTGTTTGTGGAAGCAGGGCACTTTCCCACGTGTGATGTGAATTCAATGCAGGGTGTGTATTACAGAAAACAATAGAGTCCACTCCAATGGAGTCTGAGCTCAAATCAGGTACTAAGCCTGAAGAAGATGAAGGTATAAACCATCTCCATAAAGGTCATTATTTTGAGTGGTTTACCAGAAACACCACGGCCAAGGCAGAATAAGTGAGAAGAAAAGCATAAAAACTGAGCATAGCCAAGAATGAAACTAATCTGTGTCAAAGTGCATCAGCCCAGGTGGGAAACACATGCAAACATACTGCCTTTCTGCTGATAAATAAATGTTTCAGATGCAAAATGAACTATCTCAGAGACTTCTCAAATGTTTTCCTAAATAAGACAGGAGACAGGAGAGAGCCTGCTTGCACAGAATACTCTCATACAATCATAATCTAGCCTTCATTATTAGTAATATGTAAAATTTTTGAACATTTATGTGCCAGGACTCATGGGAATGATTTAGCTTATGTTATGTCATTTAAAAATTGTTTTATGGTGGTGATTATTGTCCCCATTTTGCTAATGAGTAAAGTAAGCTCCCAAAGTTTAGGGGTACAAAATCAAAAAGTTAGTAAATAACAACTCTAGGAGTCAAACTAAAGCTGCCTGACTCGAAAGCTTGTGTTATAAAGCTCATTGTTGCCTGTACCATGTGAAAAGTACTCAATCTATGTTGAATGAATGAATGAATCAACTCGTCTTACAGATGGATCTTAGTAAATGCTAATTGACTAGGAAACCACATTGCCTTCTAATTCTCCCACTAAATTTGATTCTCCACACCAAATGAGATAATAAATTACATGTAATGAACTTGCTGGCCCAGCTATATTGCCAAGGTTTTGAGACCAGCTGAGCTCTTTTAGACATAGCAATGAGACTGATTGAGAAATGATTGGTGGCAGTACCCTCTGAACACAACATTTCCCCCTCAGGATATCATCAAGGCATCAAGCCAAGGATCCCGTATTTCTCAGACTTTATTGCCCATGGGCAAAATGAGTGGATTGCTCCAGATGTCCTGAGAGAGAAGAACCACCAAGTTGGAGCCAAGAGATGAGGACTTGGTCCAGCGCTGCCTGCCCCTCAGGAGCTGCATGACTCTGGTATATACCTGGACCTGTGGACGTAACTTGAAAATGAGGGGATTGGTTCAAATATGGCAGAGTAGGAGTATTTGAACTCATTTATCTTCCCTTCAACTAGCAATAAAACAACCAGAAGCAAAAGAAAATGGATAACACATCGCCTTTATTGAAACTAGGAAATTGCCAAAGACTGACCTTACAACTGCCAAATATGGTGATGTCTGGGCTGAGGAGAGGAAGCAAGCTCATCCCTTGCCCTTGAACAGGATGACAATTACCAAAAAAGCAACCATCAATATCCTAAAAGGCCTATCCAATGAGCCTTTGAATAGAGCCACAGATGTAGGGTCATGAGGAGGCCGAGAAAGAGATGAGACATGTTCCTCTGGAAACCCAGTGCAACACTGCAGGTCATGAAAGAGAAACCACACCACCAAGACTTTTCTGTTGCCTGTAATCCTCCTGGCCAAGTGAGACCAATACACTTTTATTTTCTCAATATCTATCATAAACCCTCGCACATAGTAGGTTCTAATCACCTGTAAGCACCAAAGTCAGTATGGTAAACATTGTAAAGGAAGCTTGCACAAACATTTGAAAGTTTGTGCTGGGTTTAGAACTCTGGCTTTAAATTGTCAAGTGATGTCATGAGGTTTATCTGAGTTCCTTTCTAAGGCAGAGTCAGGGATATAAAGAGTTGGGCATATGAGATGGTCACTCCTTAGCTCTTATCTTCAGGGCTCCTCTTCCCTTCATAGGGTGTCTGAGGAGCTGATATCCTGCTTAGACCTTAGTTATATCTGTGGGATTTGTGGTGGATGAACATGGATAGTTAATCCATGTCCTAATCAACAGAAGGAGGACTGGCAATCCCAGGTCCTTGTTTTGGAAGCAAGCAACTCAGGCCTCCCTAGGGCTGAGAATCATCAAGGCTTCTGGAATGACTCTGGGCCTAGGGATGTCTGGGAAGCTTTGTCATCAGCTCCCTTAAGTCTTGCTGGAAAGCCCATGGGAGGCAAGACCTCTAAAGTGGCCAATGCGTCTTTGAGTGTTGCTCATTGTGATGATTTCCAGAGAACATAACGTGAGGACTATGGAAGCCTGCTTCCCCTACATTTTTTCTTCTTCTCCATGGGCTGGTGAGGGAAGCTCTGCTTCAAATTCAGCTTCAAATTGCAAATGGACCCTTTGCAATTTGTATTCTGACCTCACATTCATGCCCCTGGTGATGGCTTAAGGGATCATCCTTTCTAGAGATCAGAACTTTACGTAACAATAGCTAAGTTTCTTTTAGTTGCTATTTTGAGGGCACTCTGTCAAGGGATTTACAGTCTTTATCACATTTAGCTCTACAAGAAAAATTTTTTTTTCCTTTAGGACAAATGAGACAGAGATAGCCTAAATAACTTGCCCAAGGACACAAAGTTAGTGAGTGGCAGAGCTGAGAAATGAATCCATATCTGTTTGATTCTTCAACCTGAACCCATACCCTCTCTTCTCTGAGTAACTCTGATGGTAAGGCTTAAGATAGTAGTAGAAGGATTTGGGGGCATCTGGGTTTTCCCAATACCATTGGAGTCAGGGAACCTGGGGCTTCTATGTCCTCCTAATAAACATGAGATTTGTGAGAATTCTTTTTCCTCCTTCCCTCCATTCCTAATTCTCTCCTTCCTTTCTTCCTTCCTTCTTTCTTTCTAGCTTGTTTCTTTAACTACAAATTTGGGAAATAATAGAGTCCACTCTAGGGTTATTAAAAGAATGAAATGATAAATGTGAATAGGAACCTTCAGGAGCTCACAGTCTAGATGGGGGGACAGAAACCCACAGGCTTGTTCTTTGAAAAAGGTAGGCTGTTATAGCAATGCAAATAGACACGTGTTTCCTAGAACTGACAAGTTTCCCTCAACCATTGTATTAACGGAAGAGGTGCTTATAATAATATTAGAGTGTTTCTTAGTGATGAATCAATTCACAGAATAGACATTGGAACAGGACCTTGACCACTGGCAGTTGACCATGGCTTGGGTTGCCAGGAAGGAGTTTCTGTGATATCCCTGTGGATGAACTTCTTATATAAAGTGATCAAAACCTATGAAGTGGGTGTAGCTCTGTGGTTGCGTGTGTGCTTCACATGTATGAGGTCCTGGGTTCAATCCCTGGTACCTCCTTAAAAAAAAAGGTGATCAAAACCTGAGAGGAGGAAAAACAAAACAAAACAAAACCTGAGAGGAGAGGAGGAGCTTGCTAGGTTGACATCTCAGTGGAAATCCAAAAACAAGGAAGAGTGGACTAGGAAAAATATGCCTGGAGAAAGAGAAGAGAGGGAGAAAGAGACTAGAGGAAAGGATACAAGGAACTGAGAGAAGAGAAAGAATAAGAGAAGAGAGGGAGCAATTGGAAGAGAACTGAAAAAAATGTAAAAGGAAGTGAAAATAAGACAAAATAAAAATGAAGAGAATGAAAAATATGGACAGAAGGGAGGGGAACTGAGAAAGAGGAGATGATTAGAGACATCTTTGTAAAGAACCTACTGTGTGCCAAGCACTGTACTAACTTGTAGACAGAGGAAGTATTTTATCTATAGTGGATCCTTCTTAAATCCCCTGAAGGGTAAGATTGATCCATGCGTATACAATATATATTTTGCTATGGATTCCTTGAACTTTCCCTAACCCTAACTGTGTGTGTATAAGTGATTCATTTCCAGAACTAAGTGTTCAAAGAAGGTTGAAACTATTGAGTTCTCCTTTTTCAAGTCTTTCTCCTTCATCTTCATTACTTATTTGTTTAATATTTATTGAACACTGTTTAGGGGCAAGGTACTATTCTAAACTGGTTTTAATAGTCAGTAAAGAGACTCCTGAGATGTTTTCATTTCAGTATGTGTGCGTGGGGAGGAGTATCATCGTCATTATCATCATCATCATGTGCATGTATCCCTTGAGATTTTGCAATCAGTGTTTGGATGAGTTGTCATAGAGCATGTTTTCAGGACTCTTGTGAGACAGAGATTACTCCACTTTAAAGACAAAAACTAAGGTTCAGAGCAGGAAATAACTTCCTGGGACTAGAACTCAGCCTGATTTCTCACCTAGCACTCTTCCCATTGTACACATGGGGTGAGGTCCGTGTTGCTGATATAGATCTGAAAAGGATTAGCAAATTGTCCTTTCAAGAGAAAATAGTGCATAATAGTTGAGAACAGACCTGGATTCAAATATCTGTTACTTCTTAGTTGTTTGACCTTGGACAATGACTTAAACTTCCTGAGTCTTAGTTTTCTCATATGTAACTTGGAGGTTATAATAGTATCCGTCTCAGTGGGTTGCTGGAAGGATTAAGGAAGATGATGCACAGAAAGTGCTTGCCCAAGTGCCTGGCACAGAGTGGGAACTCAATAAATGTTAACTGTTATTTGTATTACAGACTCAGATGTGGCAGACAGGGCAGCTCAGGACATATGCATGTTTGTGTCCTCAAGCACCCCACTGATTAAAGACTGCTTTGCCTGCCCTTCATCCTACTGGGCATTAGCCCAGGTGTCTAAAGAAAGCTATTACTTGTTCCAGCCAAAGGGAATCAGCTGTCATTTGACCAGATATTGCGTAATGGAGGCTTGATCCATGCCAGCTACAACTCTCTGGACTCATGTGCTACCAAGTTGGGACTCCTGAAGATATTTTCCTTCCTGTGTACCTGATTCAGCAGCCCGTGGAAAATGGTCCAAACATATTTGAATGCTTGTGTGCTGTGTAAAAACATGTTGGAGATGGAGTTGGCCAAAGAAGGATAAGGAGAAAGAAAACTTTGTGGATAGAGACCACAGGACCGCAAGATCTTGTCTTTCCAAATCAATTAATTAGTCCTGTACCTTGTGAAATCTCGACTTCGGTGAAATTGGCCTTAATGGGATCTTGATACGGCATTGGACTGAATGAAGGATTTGGGGACAGACAAACTAGAAACTAATATGTAAATGGAAATTAATTTGTAAGGCCATTCTATGGGGTGTTTGTTAACTCTGTGTTATGAGTGAAAAAAGCTGAAGCTAACAGTGTTTAAGTATACTGACCATTTTGAGATGGTTTATACCTGGTTTTGTCCCTTTCTCTCCCAAGGTGGTCTTTCCAGTCACTTGTTTTACTTACCATCTATATGGTGAAAAATCCAAAATCCATGTTTCCAGCTCTGTCTCCTCCTCTTAACACTGTACTCATGTATCTACATACCTACTTGATGTTTCTACATGCATGTCTAATAACATCGCTGGTGCATTATGTCCGAACAGAACTCTTGAATCCTCTTCCCAACTCCCCCAGCAGCTTGTTTATCACCAGGCTTCCATATTTCATTGATAAACACCACCATATACTGAGTTCCTTAAACCAAAACCAAGAGATCCTTCTAAATTTCACAGATTCCATCATCTTCTACATCTATTCTGTCGGTGAGGCCTCTTGACTCTGCCTAAAAAATGGTTTCCAGATTTGTCTGCTTTTCTCTAAATAAACCAAAACCTTCCTAGTCCAAGCCCCCATTGTCATTCACCTGGACCACAATAATGCCTTCCCAACTTGTTTCTCATTTTCCTTTGTCCCCCTGCAATTCATTCTCTGCATAGCTGCCAAGTAGATGCAAGATAAGATCCTTTTCTGGTCTGCTTACCATCCTCAAATGGTTTCTAGAGCCCTTAAAGTAAAATCCAAGTTCCTTCCACTGAAGCCTACAAGTTCCTTCACAACCTGGTCCCTGCCTGCATCCCAGATTTCACCTCCTACCGCTTTCTCCCTGGTACACTGTGATCTAGCCAAATTTGCCTCCTTTACGTCCCTTAAGTATCTTGACTTCTTATCTTTGTTGGGGTCTTTGCACAAGTTCTTCCCTGCACCTAGCTCCCTCTGGCCTCAGATAATTTGTATCGTGGGCTCCTTCTTACTGCTCATTCTCAGTTCTAAATTACTTTCTCAGGGCCGCCACTTGAATAGCCCTCTTTTACGTCACCCCATTTTATAACCTTCCTAGTAGGTGTCACGATCTGGTGCTTTCTCTTTTATTTAGTTCCTCCTTTATTGCCAGTCTCTCCCAGTTAGAATGTGAATTCCAGGGGAGCAAGGATTGTGCCTCTCCTGTTCCCTGAAGTGTCTGCAGTGTTCAATCAATGTTTGTTGATTGAACAGATGCCTACCGTTCTGAGGCTTCCATGCCTGTTTTGGCTGAGAACCAATTCTAGAAGCGGCCCAATGGGTGGATGAATGTGGCTTCACATATTGTCCCAAGCCCAAAGTAGCATTAAAAAAAAAATTTTTTTTTCCCTCTGGTTACATTTTAGAAGAAATAAAAAAACAACAACAAAAGTTGCATTCTCTCAGCATTCTGATATTGGTCTTCTCTTTGATGCAGATAAAAACAAAATGCAACTTGAAAACACGCCTTATAAACAAGTGTGTGTCTCTGATGCGTGGTTTCTGGTGGGTGGAGAGCTCTGGAAGAGCAGGGAGCAGTGCCCTGCCCAACAGCTGGTCTAACTGGCTCCTCCCTGCCCTTCCGTCTCAGCGCCCCCCTCCCCACCTTGGCTTGTGCTCGGGCAACTTCTCTTCTCTGCATGCCCTTCCTTTCCTTCTTCTCTTGTCCACATCTGGCTTGTACTCCACCCTCATCCAGGCAGCCAAGTGGGCAGAGTTAATGACTTCACATTAAATTTCTGGCTTTGTTACTTCCTGAATGTGTGATCTTGAATAGATGATTTAGCCTCTCTGAACCTCTGTGTTTTCATATGTGAAGTGGGGATAATAACAGTATCCACCTTACAGGGCAGTTCTAAGGAATAAAGCCTCTGGTACATGGCGAGTGCTCAGAGCTGGTTTTGTGCTTGCTTAGTAAGCACATAAGACTTTGCTCTCACTGTCCCTTCTGCACTAACCCTACATGATCACCTTCTCCTAAACCTTTCATTTCTTGGAAGTTCACCTATTCATTTTGAAAGTTAAATAGCTTCTGTTCTAAATCACTAGCTGTGTTATGCGTGTGGGTCCTTCTGTATCAAAATGCAGGTTTCTTGGGGAGCAGGAATAATCTGACACAGAAACATAAGAGCACTCCTTACTTTCCTTGTTCGGTTGCTTCTCTGCCCATACTAATCTCAAGTGCCAGCGTTTATAGAGCACCTTACATTTTGCTGCTGGTACTACCAGTGCTACTATTATTACTATTCTATTCATACTTTTGTTATTACTCTTATTGTTGTAGCAACTACTGCTATTACTAACACTAGTTAACATTTATTGGGTATTTACTACTTGCCATTTCTTACCACACTTAACAAGCCCAATAGCCAATATAGGAAGCAGTGTGTACAGTGATGGGGAATGCGGGTTTGAATTCAGATTTCTTGGCTTAGAATCTTGGTTCCAATGATTACTAGCTGTGTGATGTAGGAAAGTTACTCAACCTCTCTGTGCCTCTATCTTAAAATGGGTATAATAGCAATAGAATAAATTCAATGACATACTGTAAGTGAATAGATTCAATGAGGTACTCTGAAGAGTGGTTGGTTTTTCATAAGCACTCAAATGATTGTTGACATCCAAAACACTGCTTACTATAATTAGTGGTAATTTGCACCCCTGCTCTCTTGCCTTCCTTTGTTCTCCCACAGCACTGTGCTTTCTGCAAATCCAGTGTATAACCTACAGGATGATATTAATCATTTACTTCTTGGATTCCCCTACCAACCCGGAAACTTCTTTAGAGCAGGGATATGAGCTTTGTTCACTGTTGTAGCCACATCACCTAGCAAGGACTGGCACATCATAAGTTTTCAATAGATGCTTGCTAAATGGATAAAGAACTGAATTTTTGAATGTGTATTTTGAACCAAGTCATGTGCTAACTCATAACTTTTTAAAATTTATTTCTGTCCCCCAACCCCCCAGTTGTCTGCTCTCTGTGTCCATTCACTGTATGTGTTCTTCTGTGTCCACCTGGATTCTTGTCAGTGGTACCAGGAATCTGTGTCTCTTTTTGTTGCATCATCTTGGTGCATCAGCTCTCCGTGTGTGCAGCCTCCTGGGCAGGCTGCCCTTTTTTTTGGCTTTTTTTTTTCTTTGTGGGGCAGCACTCCTTATGGGGTGCACTCCTTGTGCGTGGGGGCTCCCCTACACGGGGGACACCCCTGCATGGCAGGGCACTCCTTGCACACATCAGTACTGTGCATGGGCCAACTCACCACATGGGTCAGGAGACCCTGGGTTTGAACCCTAGACCTCCCATATGGTAGGCGGATGCTCTATCAGGTGAGTCAAATCCTCTCCCCATAACTCATAATTTTTAATGCAGTTAACAACTTTGCATAGTGGAAAGCATTCCTCCTTTCTTCCCTCCCTTCCTTTATTCCTTTTTTCCTAATTGGCGAGGGTCATATTTTACCCATTATAGGTGAAGAGACTAAGTCTCAGGTTGGTGAGTAACTTGGCTGTGGTCAAGTGGCTATGTGGAGGACTCTGAATCTAAGACTTTGGACTCTAAATTCCTAGTTCCATAGTATAGACTCAATAAATACTGGATGTACCAAATTGCAAATTGGGAAACTCAATGCATATCCTTGAATGATGAAACTTAGGCTATCTTTTTATTGGGAATAGCGTCTTGGCATAACTAGGAACAGAAAGGATACAGAATCCCTCCAATAACCTCTGAGAATGCCCAACTCTTTGAATCAGTGAATGTACCACTAACTGTGCCTATTTAATAGCAAATCACCTAAGTTCATGCATTTTCACTCCTGACTGCCAACTGAGTTGATGGCACGGCTGCTCCACATCAATGTAGGGAAATTGGCTGTTGATCTTTTATTACCATGTTCTTGTTCAAACAACACTGTTCTTAATTTGCCTGTAGTGTATGGACCCAGTAACTGAAAGAACTTAAAGCTTTCTAGTTGGAGATCAATCTCCTAGTTTAAACGTTTAAAAGATCACACATACATCATCGTCATCATCTTCATTACATCTTTATAAAATGTAATAAAATCAGTTATGGGGTAGAAAGGAAAGAAAAGAAAGAAATGGAAAAAGATCACTCTTAATCCCATGACTTAAACACAATTACTCTTAGATGTAATCTTGATGATTTGCTTTCCACATCTCTTTGTATTTATTTTTAAAATTTTAGTAATTATGACAGTATTCATATAAGGCTGTTTCCCTATTTTTCCATAGCATTTTAAAAGAATAATTTTCATCATTATTATAATATAGTATTCACGACCATAATATTTAAATGATTAAATACAATCCCCATAGTCCATTTGTTAGTTTTCTAGTTCTCACTGAAAGAACATTCAATTTTGATTTTCCGTCAAAAATGAAGGAGCTTGGGAATGTGGCTCTTCTTTGCCATTGCTCAGAGCTCAGAATATTGTTAGGCTTGGGGTTTTATGGTCTTCACTATTTGCAGATATTAAAGTCATAACATCTTTGTGAGGGACATGAGATACTTTCTAATCCAATTAACCTCACTTGCTGAGATGATTGAGGCCAATCACCTATGTGATGATGGGTACAGGTGGAAAGGAATATGTCAGTTGTAGGAATAGCAAGGCCAGGGTAGCCAGGCTATAATTGTCAAGAGAGTGATGACTAGGATAGAAGGACTGAGAGCAAGTGGGGGTGGGGGAGGTTCATATAGGTTCTTATGGTTTCTAGGAAGTACTTGGGCTTTTCTTCTGAGAAGGTGGGGAGCCACTGGAGGGCTTTGCACAGAGCAGTACAATGGTCTGACCTATGTTCTGAACACACCACTTGGGCTACTGTGTTGAGAATAGAATGTAAGGAGCAAGCAGGGAGGTCATGGTAGACAATTGTAGAAATAACCCAAGAGAATTGATGATGGCTTAGGCCAGGATCCTAACAAGAAGGTGGCCAGAAGTGGCTATCTTTTGCATACATCTTAGAAGAGGGTGAGGTGGTAAGACTGGCTGATGGATTAGATGTGGTATATGAGGGAAAGAGAAGAGTCGAGGGTGGCTTTGAATGCTTTTGACTCAAATGACTGGATAACTGATCTTTTCAGGACCTGAGACTGGGAAGATTTTAGGAGGAACAGATCAGAGGTATGGGAGAGAGACAGGAGGAAGCCAAAATCAATCATTCAATAATAATTTGATTTGGAACATTATAAGTTTGAGCTGTTTATCAGACATTCAAGAGTAGAACTCAAGTTAGTAGTTGGATATGCAAGTCTAGAATATATGAGAGAGGAACAGAGATACAAATTAAGAGATTTTGCAGGTTGGATGGTGTTAAAGCCATGAGACCGGTGGAAACCACCTACGGATGAACATAGAGAAAAGGCTTAAGGACTCCACTTTGCAGAGATGAGGAATAGTAAGTGAGGAGTTGAATGATGGCATGGCATTCCATTCATGGAGGAACCGTCATTTACTTAGCCATGCCTTTAGGGACAGACATTTAGGTTGTTTTCTATAGTACTCTAAAACCCCTGAGGCCTACATTCTAGCAACACTTCCTTGTTCTTTGCACAGACATCAACTCTATGCCAATACCTGGTGGGCTGGGACCCTAATCAAAGCCCTGGGAACACCTCAATTGATCAGTGATTAATTCAGTATTTTGTATAATTTATTATAATTATACTTGAACTGGGCTGGAGTTAACCTTTACATTGTCTCTAACAAGAGAAGTTCATTCAGTTCAATCCAATAACCCTTACTAATTGTGTAAATTAGCTATAAGTTAACTGTAAATGAGCTAATCTATATCAGGTAATGAATAGTATAAGCGGTATTGGCGGTGAGCATAGCTAATCGGCTTACAGAAATGAGTCGCTTACAGAGGCTTTCATGCTACAATGACAGAACCTCGTGTGCCATCGAGCTGACCTCATGAAGGCTATGAAGAAACCACAAAGCAACAGATGAGGTATGGCCACAGGCTCCAGGACCTTCCAGGCCCGTGTTAGAATCCCAGCTCCTGTTCTTTAGTGGTGTGGCCTTGGGAAAATGAATTAATCTCTTTGAGCCTCAGTGTTCTTTTCTTCATAAGGAGAGTAAAATAATCATGCCTACCTTAGGGAGTTAAGAATTAAATGAAATATGGCATATAAAATACATTGCACAGTGGAGATACTCAGTAAAGATGAGTTCTCTTCCTTTTCCTGCGAGTTTAGTCTTCAAAGCCCTATTGAAAGGCCATCTTCTCCAGAAGGGGAAAATGCTAATTCCCAATTACAGTGATTGCTCCTTCTGGATGTCTATACAGCTGGCAAAGTTTGCCTCCATTTTGTTTTCTTCCCCTCTGTCATGAAGTGCATATCTCCCACTCCAGAAAGAACACAGATCTCACTCATGGGTGTCTTCTCCCCTGAAAATTTTTCTTCAAATTCTTTACCTGCCTTTCTCTTTCTATTAGCTTGAATCAAGGAAAGGTTGGCTTGAGAATATTTGTGGGATTTCCTTTGGTAATTAAAAATTACCACCACTAAACTGAGAACCAACCGCAAATGCTACTTAGAAAGAATTACGTGGTTTTAATTTCTCACTAGGTCTGGCTTTCTTTTTTGCCTTTTTCTTTCTCTTTCTTTGATTAAATGACTCCACAGCTCAACACACACACACACAACCACTTGACAACAATGAATCACTTATTAGGCTTATTTGTGTGGTAATTGATAAGGCAATTGATGAGGTGGTTTTGACTAAGCACCAATTTTTTCATCCCTAACTGCTGTTATTTATGCATTTTTGGACAGAACAAAACCCACCTTGAAAAAAATATATCTGTTATACATTCTTAATTAATATGATCATGCTTCTCTGCATATATTTGGAATAGATTAAGGTAATTCGAGTTAGTGACTGTTGATGAGACTGTTCTTATGTCAAGTGCTACAAGGTATGCTAAAGAAATGGTTAGTCACTGACTATGTATTAGAAATACAAAGCTGCCATTCATTGAACTCTTACTGTGAACCAGGCACAGTGCTAAGCACTTTCCAAATATTACTTTCATATCAGCTCCGTGAAATAGGTACTGTTTTGGCTTATTTTACACATGTGGAAATGGAGCTTTGAGAAGTAAACCCTAGTCCAACAGGGTGCCCTGGCTCTGAAGTGGTGGAGCGGGGTTTAAATCCACAGCTTCCCATTCCAAGGTCAGTGCTTTTGCCCACCACTGAGAATTTTTTTAAAAATAGATTCAAAGATGAAATAGTCACATAGAGTGTCTTTTTGGTGCTCTCAGTATAATAGGAGTCATAAAATAGATGAAAAATAACTAATATAAAGGAGAACATGGGGCCTTAAGGAAGACTTGAAAAATGATGTGACTGTTCAGAAAAAGGAGAGATTGTTTACTAAATGCTATTTCTTCAATTTCAATCCAGCCATCACCTCCTCCAAGGAGGCTTCTCTGACTGACTAAATGCCCCTCCTTTGTGGTTCCACACCTCTGATACTTATCTTGTCAGAGCACTTAGCCCACAGCAAGTGGTGAAAGGCTTGGAAGATTAAACTTCTTTGCATGTGGAAGACACTAAATGACCCTGCCAAATGAAAGAGTGAATGGGAGGCAGGCTTTATGGAGGATTTGCTGTATAAGAGGAGCCCTTGGGGATGGGAAGGATTCGCATGGATGGAGTTGAGGGTGGCAGTTTGGAAAGCATTTCTAACAGGAGGGACACATTTTACCAAGTACAGAGAGGTCGGCAAATCTTGGGCTTCCATGAAGAATGGTGGAGAATAATTTCGTTTTCCATGCCAGGTTCAAGAAGGGCAGCAGTGAGATAAGACTTGGGTTGTAGGTTGGGGTCAGATGTAATTCCAGAACCTTAAGTTCCAGGCCATGAGATTTACATTTTTTCTTCTCAAATCGAACTGAATCCTTGCAAGTTTTTGAACAAATTTCTGATTTCACAAGATTAGTTGGGCATATAAGCTTTGGGATATTTTGGGATGCATACTGGAAAGAGTTTTGGAGCTAGACAGACCTGGTTTTGTACCCTACTGGATGGTTTACTGGATTGCCTTGGACATATAACTTAATCTCTCTCAGTCTTACTCAGTTTTCTTATCTACAGAGGAGAATAATAAGAATACTTGTAGGGTTGTTATGGAGATTAGAGAAAGAGCAAATCATGACTTATTTTAGTCCCTGGTAAGTAGTAGTAAGTAGTAAGAGCTCAAGAGAAAGTAGTTACTAAGGTTAAAATAGGTCATAGACTATTTTAGGTAGATGCTGAAAAGATGGAAACCTGGTTAGGAGATCTGTGCAAGTGTCTGGGTGAGGTACCAGGATGTCCTGAACCAGAGAATGGCAGTAAGGTAGGGAGGGAGATGGAAATGAGAAACCTGCAACTCATATGGAGTAAGAGTCAGAAGGAGAGCAGAAAGGGGTCCTGAGATGATCTGGAACACAAGTACCAAATATCTTAGAATCTTATTGAAGTAATGAATTTCATGCAAATGGAAGAATTTGAGCACTGAGCCCCAAATGAGATAGTGTTGGATAAACAAAACAACCAATGATAGGTCATAGCTAAAGCAGCTGTAGTTTATTGAGTACCTGTTTTGTGCCAGAATGTATGATGGAAACCACCATATATTTCCTTATTTAATACTCATTTTAGAGTTGAAAAAACTGAATTGTCTAGGAATTTAGTATTTTTCCAATGATAGAGATCTGGTAGGGAATTGAGCTGGAATCCAAACCCATATGAAAACATGTATTCCTAATCATTCTGCAAGTATAAAAACAGAGCATGAATGTTCAAGAAAAGAATTAAGTTGGGTCCTGAAGTATGGGGTGGGTTGCAATGGGGATAACTAGCAAAGGGGTATTTGAAGCCTGAGACAGAGTATGATTGACGTATTGGGAATCTGACCCTCGATCATGAAGTGATGAAAAAGCTAACATAATAGGACAGGGTTATATTTCATATCTCCTGGAGAACAAAGTAATATGATTTTTGGTTTTCCAAAATAAAGTTGACTGTAAAACAGATATATTTCCAGATAAACTCAATAAACAATATAAATTCATGAAAAACAAAATAGCAATAAACTGAGCTAAAAATTTACAAAAGCAGTAAAGTTTGTGACAAGTAAAAGGAGTGTTGCACTGCTCTTATAACTTATAATTTTTCTTTACTTTCTGCTGTCTTACCTTTGTTGGCACAACTCTTTTTTTTTTTTTCAGCTCCCTGGTCCATTAGAATTTCTCCTAGACTTGACATTCCTTTGAACATTTCCTGTAGGTCTTCCTTGCTCTGTGAATCTCTGTTGTCGTAATCCTGCACCTCCCCTCTCCTGTCATCTGGAATATTTAAAATGCCTAACAGGGCTGGGTTACAATATCATACTACACCACGAGGTGCTATCATGAAACACATCAGCTACATCAGAGATGAATTACCTTTAAGTTCTTTAAAATGAACTAGGGCTCCATTTGATCAAGCCTTTCTCTTCATAGCTTTGCAAAACAAACTTACCTAACATTAGTGGAAACTTTTCAAAGTGTAGTGAGCATACAAAGAAGATATTAGGGAAAACACTCTTTTCTTTACTACTAAAGCTTCAGGCACCATAAGTAGGGATATATCATAGTGAATGCTAAAAGTAACCATGAACAGTTTGCTAAGCACATACATAAATTCAACTTGGAGAAGCAGTAGAAGTAGAAAGAATTAAGTGCAGAGAGAATAGGTTCAGGGAAGGTGCTTTCCAGGAGACTTAATTTACCAGGAGCTTTGAAAACAAAGCATCCATGTGATTCAGCAGTGCAGTGCTCCAAAATGTATTCAGCAGGTTAGTGAATGTGCCACGATGATGGAAGAGGTTGTTGATGTGGGAGGAGTGGGGTAGGTGGTATGGGGGGATATACGGGGACCTCATATTTTTTTAATGTAAATTTTAAAAGAAAATAAAGAGGAAAAAAAAGAAAATGAAACATCACCATCAAGTGCCAAGAGTGGCTTTCTTGTTAGGCAGCAAGGGACATTCAACAGGCCCTGTGGGTCGTTTATAAAGAAGTCCCCCAAGGGTCTGGAAAGTCCAAATTCAACCAGAAGGCAGACACATTTGTTTGCTGGGTAAAAGTGACCTTTACAGAACCGATTTTAGTTGTTCCTGTGGAAGGGCAGTCCAGCCGGTTTGATGGCAAAAACTGTTGGCATAGGAGTAGGATCGCTCTGCCATAAATCCCCTTAAAAACAAAAACAAAAACAAATAAATTTTGTTGATACATCTTATTAAATGGTATTCAATGTAATCACATATTTTTGCATTCATAACTTCAGTCATTCTTAGAGCACTTTCATCATTCCAGTAATAATCATAATAATAAGCAAAAATCAAACAAAACTCATCACCTCTCAATCTTTTAAATCATCTTATGCCATAGCCTCAAGAATCTTCTGTGGATCCCCAAGGTTTAGAGTCAAATTTATGATAGTGTTACCCCAGAGATTTTTATACGACATGACCTTGGTCTATTTTTCCCTTTCTGCCATCCTTTCCCATCCTTCAAGCTATAGCCAAGCTCTTCTGTCCATCCACTAAACAGAAGGCCATATGTCTGCTCCACATTTTTGCACACCATGATCAACGTACATGCACTTGCATCCATGTTCTTATGACCTGCCCGTTAATGCACGGCTCCAGTTTCACTTTAGAATGTTCCTTCCCAACCTCCTGATCCCACAGAGAACTCTCTTTCTCTTATATTAGATGAACTCACTAGATGAACTCAGGGTCCTTCCAGTCTTGAATCCTAAGTTTATGAAGTATCACCTCTGTCATTCCTCTGTCATTTGTATTTATTCTTCCAGGGTGTCATCTTACCAATATTTCTGTAGTTTAGATTTCATTTTTAATTCTTATATTTATATATAAATTTCTTTGTGGGCTACACTGTATGGTATATTAGTTATGAGTCCTATTCAAGGTACTTAATTTCTCTTCTACTTGGTTTCCTTTTCTCTACCATGGTGGTCATAATAGGAACTGCATTAAAGAAAGAAATACATGGAACACTATTTAGAAGAGATCCTCAGAGAAGGAATATGCTAATTCACTATTATTAGGTATTTTGTGCTTCTTTGCTTCTACTACCCCCAGGACAGTAATATAGTGAATTCCCAGCTTCTATTTAGAGTCTAGTTTCTCATATGTTCATTTAATTCATGCATATTCAACTATACATTCTTTTATATGTAATTACATTATAAAATTATATTTGCACCTATATTTTACATATACACTAGAATTGCTGTATACATCATATATTTATATGCTGATAGTACTATGACAAATTATATACAAAAAATATGGATATTATTCTTTTGGGGGCAATTGAAGGGATTCTTATGGGTAATTTTAGCTATATGTAACTTCTTCACATAGTATGAAAATCAACTCCATTTCACTGAGTTTTTCCTATATAGAAGATGGTTTATATACATTATTTCACTTAATCATTGTGACACCCATTTCTCAGAAGAGGAATCTAAAGATCAGAGCAGTTAAACAACTTGCCCAAGCTTACACAGCCAGAAATCGTCACATCCTGACTTCTACACCTTTGGCCATTCCCATCCTTATTGATTGTCTGGCTGTGGTGTAACAGGCAGGCCTCCATGGGAGCAGTGGTCAGGAGGAAGACTGGCAACTGGCCATCTTTATAAATGTGGACTTGTCACTTGGCCTCATGGGAGCTTTGCGCAGCTTCCATGACTGAGGCATCTGCACTAGGCTGGGGATAACTCTTTTAGCCCAATCCTCTGTTACTCTTAAGGACATCTAGTGTTTCCTGCAGGAAATTGCCATTTGGGGACTGAAGTCAGTCCCTGACTTGGTATCCACCAGTTGACCTAGGCAAGGCTCTGATGTCATTGACGTGATGGCACTTAGGGCTTTTTCACTTTTTTCAAGGCAACCCCTCTTGAATAGCAAATCATGGCATGTTCAAGGTGGAAGTCATCAGGGATACTGCACAGGAATGTTTTTAGCCCCAAGCTTTGAGCTCTCTGATTTGACTGGAGAGGGTAACTAATTGGAAGAGAGTTGTCTCATTGCTCAGGACTCCCCAAAAGTTCTTTGTATATAAATAGAATAGTAACATGCTATTCGTAATTAGCTGATTGTTGACTTCCACAAACATTTGGTCTGTGCTGAGTCCCAGGCATTAAAAATTACATGGCCCTCTCACATAAGGAGCATATAAACCATCTATATTCCATGAGAAATTCCACATTTCTTTTCTAATAAGAGATTTTGCTGGCTGTACTTCTGTGTAGTTTGCTCATTGTCCATAAGTTCTGTATGTTCACCCAAGTTGTGGATGCTTGTCTTGGCTAGAAGGGAAGAGTGACCAAAAAGGGTGAGGCAATACAGGTGGTAGAATGCAAGAAATTAAGAGATAGATGTTCAAATTCTAGCTCCACTACCTACTCGAAAAGAGACCCGGGACACTGAATTAAAACTCCCCAATCCTCAGTGTTTCTAGCTGCAGTGCAGCTAATGCTACCATCTCCTTACAGTGTTGCTGTGATGGTCATATCTGGTAATGTTCTTAGAGTGCTCTAACACTATCAGGTTTTCTTACTTCATATTATATTCATAAACTTCATATGATATTGTAGTTTACCTTTTAGAAACCTAGAAATCCATATTTTAACTTAACAGACTATTAAATTAATGAGTTCATTCCATCACCTGGCCTTTTTTTAAATGGGAGGAAGTAGTTTTATTTCCTGTCTTTTAGGAGCTGGCAATTGGTTAAGTCCATATAGATTAAATTCCCTAAAATGGATCAGGCACCTAACAGAGTTTCTGAATGTGAATGATTATTCTTTCTGAAGCAAAGACTTGTGACCCTAAGTTTGAGAAAGGATTTGTGGGCTAACTCTGGGTGAAGAGAGTACAGAAGTGACAGAATATATATCAGTGGTTCATGAGAAATATGAGATACAATATTTGAAATTTGGATTATCCCAGTTTACCTTCTAGCCCCTGAATTCAGGTTCTGGATGCTGCCATGATGCAATAGCAGTCTTTGATTTCTGGACATATGCTATACTCAGATGAAGTCACTGTTCAATTAATGTGGAAAATCAGGAGAGTTTTGATCTACTTCCAGGGAACTAAATTTGATACAAAGTTCATTTCTTCATCGCAATGACTCAGACTGCTATTCAGGGTAAAGGGAATCTTAGCATGAAGATACCAAGATACTTAGTAACCCATAAGGGAAATGCGGATGGCAAGAACACAGAGTGGCTAGCTGAATGAGCTTTGGACCCAGACTTGGGTGTGAGTTCTGATTCTGCTACTTCTGTGCTGTGCCATCCTGAGAAAACTACTTAACCTTTCTAAGCTTTATTTTCATCATCTGTAGAATAAGGCTAATAATAACACCCACCTCCCAGGGTTGTTTTGAGGAGCAAAGAGATAATGTATATAGAATACTTGACATGCACTGAGAGTCTCAAAATTTTAACAACTCTCGCCTTCATCATCATCACTATCACTTTGACCTGTATCATCATCATCATCATCACCTGCCTTGACTTCTCCTTCCTGTATTTGAAATAATGTTCCATCTTTCTTTTCTTTAAGAAAATTATTTAATGTTTTCTGGAAACTCATTTGGACCAGCCACCTGAAGCTAACTGTTGAGGGGAGGAAGGGACTAAGCCTCTTGATCCCTGAATGAAAATGGCCAAAAACCCACCTGGCTTTTCAAGATGCCAGCAGTTGGAGGATAAAGTATGGAGCCTAAAACACTTACAATACAGCATTTCTTGGGCTAGGATTTCCTTGCTCCTCCCTCATAGTCATCAGAGGTGGTGCTCGGAATCCCAGAGGGTGTAAGGCTCACAGGTTGGGCAACTAGTCTTGGCTACTCTGTGGTAATTACCAATGCTTACTGTCTTCCACCTTCCATTCTCTCATTTACTCATTCATTTGTTCATTGATTCATTCAATCAATAGTTACTTTATGCATGTTATATAATAGGATAGGCATATAGCAGAGAGATATACTGCCTGCTCTAGTGAGACATCTGAACAAATGAGGGGTGTTAAAAAGTCAATAGACATTGCAATTCAGTATAATAACAGCTATCATGAAGAAAGTGTAGGGTGTTGGGAGGCACAGAAGAGGGATCTCCTTGGATCGGAGAAGGAATCTATGAAGGATGATGTTGAAGCTGGATCTGGCCAATAAAGGATGGAAATTGCAAGTGGCCCAGGCAGAGGGAACAGTATGTGGCTAAGGGAGAACTCCATCTCCCAGCTCCCCAGGTCACCAGCAATCAAGAGTGTCAAGATTGCCTGCTCTAGGCAGTCTAGACCTTTTGATTTTTACTTTTCTTTTCTTGAGAACTTGACCAAAGATTTCAGGCATGAGGCAATCTGAATGACAGCCAGCAGCTCATCTTGGAATTATTCTTCCACAGCCTTTGTGTGCTCACATTCATGCAGGGATGCCGTAGAGGTTACAATAAATCTGGCCAGGACTCTCTGACGTGCAATTCTATATCCTACCTTAAACTGATCTCTCTCGCTCTCTCCCCCTTCCTTCCCTCCCCCTACCCATGGTACACAAACCATGTTGAAACTGCAAATCTGAAGCAAAATAGGTGTCTAGAATCATACAGCAAGATGACAGCAGGAACAGGAATTTAAGACAGACTACAACTCTGTGAACAAATCCCTGCACATGTAATGAATTTTCAAGTTTCCAAAAATTTTTTCCATGCTCTTCTCTCTTTGTTGAATGTCCTTCCCTACCTCCTGCAAGGTTCATCTAAAAGGTCACCTCCTCTGTAAAGGTTTTCTACAATTCCCCATTCCCTCTACTTCCTGTTCCACCATCCCAGTCCCAAGATGAATTAGCCACTTGCCCCTCTGTACTATCTAGCTTTTTGTTGAAGCCTATTTAATCTGACAGTTATACTTGTATATGTTGCTCTCCTCCAGTTGTAAGTCCAATAAAGATTGGAACTATCTCTCAGTCATCCCTGTAACCCTGGCACACAGTAGGTCCTCAGTGACTATGAAATCCTTAGAGATTCTGCATCTCATTTGAGGCAAAGTGCTTTTCAGGTTCAAGTCATCTGCAAGATATTTTTTTCCCCTGAAATCCCATGTTAGGTCATATCCCCTTCCAAACAAACTTTTATCTTGACAGCATACTTGGAGCTGGAGAGTTATGTGGGCCTGGCTCTTGGGCAATGTTCAAACAGAAAACTCCTGTGATGGATAGGTGGGAGATTGCCATCAAATACAAGGGCTTGATAAACCAGTATTTTAACAGAAGCAAACACAAACCATGGTTACCCAAGCAGATAAATCCTGGGACTCCTTTCTCTGTTTTAAACAGGATTTCCTTGATGAATTCTTTGGTCTTCTTGCAAATATCACCGTGTTCTCCACTGCCTTCAATTGCAGTTTTCAAATCCAGGGATCTGAGGCTGGGCCCATGAGGCCGGCTCCGTGATGAATGATTACATAGTCTGAGCTATTACATAGTCTTTCCCTAGCTCACTGTGGCCTGAAATTAGAGTAGCAGAGATATTGGCACCTGAAAGAACTCAGTTCAAATCCTGACTTTACCATTGGCAACTTTGGGCCAGTTTCTCTGCCTTTCTAAGGCTCAGTTTCTTTATCTCCAAAGTGGGAAAATAATGCTTTCCTGGAAGGGTTTTGGAGAGGATTAAATGTGATAATAAAAAGGGTCCAAAGCAGCACCTGGCATATACTGGGCACTCTGCAGAGATGAGTACTCTCTCCTGCCAGGGTAGTGGGAAGGCAGAGGCACAGAAGAGATTTTGAGAGACCCCTTCTTGAGGGTGCAAAAAGCTGCTCCAGGAAGAAGCATTTTGCAGTGTTTTGTTCTCCTTTTCTGGATAAAGGTCAGTGCTCTGCCCTCATTCGCTGTCTGGTTTCCCTCCTTGCTCTCACTGCAGCTGCCTGAAACCACTGATTGTTCTTTTTCTGAATGGAGCCCTGGGGGCCCTGCCTTCCCCCCACAGTGGTGGTTTGCGCTCCCCCCCCCTCCCACCTTTGCATCCTTGCCACGTCCCACCCCCTTCTTGCTGTTCAGTGACCATTTCCCAAATACCCGGAACTCTGAGAGGAGTACCGAGAAGAGCAACTATTCTTTTACTCTTGGCCCAGCACTGCGACAAGTAGCACATCCTGTTAGAACAAAATCTGTATTGAAAGCGGTAGGTAATTTTAACACTGAGCACCCCTCCCTGTCACATCCCCCACCCTGTCAACTTCTTCTAGAGGTGTGAGAAGGGTGAGGATCCTTCTCACAGGTGGCAAGGGAGCAGAGCAGGCACCTTCTTCTGCCCCTGATACTTGCTCAGGTATTTAAAAAGGTATTTTATCAACTTTTCTGAATTGTTAATCTATGCACATAGGACAAACTTTTAAAAAGTACCATGTGGTTTCCAGTGTCAATCTCCCTCCCATTCCTGTCCTCCAATCCTAAATTATCCACTCCAGAGACTACGCCCGTTGCTAGCTTCTTGTGTATCTCTGCAGTATTGTAAGCATATACATTTACATGTATTCACACGGAAGGTAAAATGCTCTGTACACTATTTTGCACTTTGTTTTTCTACTTTGCATAGTAGTCTACAGCTCATTTCCACATGGGCAATAGATATGGTCCTTTCTCCTACACTGAGGCATAGCACTCATTTATATGCATGAATCAGAATTTATTCAACAAATTCTCTACTGATGGGTGTTTAAGTTGTTTACAAAAATGCAACAACTAAGCTTGTGCATAAGTCATTTCCCCAGATTTAATTCTATATCCATTTAAAAAATATGAAGGTGGAGGTACTGCAAGTTGGTCAGCAGAACAAACCACTGGGATTCCTAGAGTGTTCCGTCAAAATCCTTTTGTCCTCCTGGTGAACTCTCTCTCCTCTGAAGACCTGGCTCATAGGTCACTTGCTGTCTTAAGGCTTTCCTGACCAGTTTCAGCCAGGGAAATTTGCTCCAATTTAGGGAAGTAGCTGTAGTGTATTGAATACCTGTTTTGTGCCAGAAGGTGTGATGGAAACCAGCATCTCTTTCCTCATTTAATACTCATTTTAGAATTAAGGAAATTGAAGTGTCAAGGGATTTCTAGGAGGTGGTTTCTAGAAGCTGATTCCCAAACTGTAGCTGTGTCAGGATTCATTTGAAGCCTTATTAAAACCCAGTCTGTGAACCCCTTCCTTCCCAAATTTCTTCTTCAGAAGGTCTGCTGTGGTATCTGCAAATGTGCATGTCAAACAAATTCCTAGATGATGCTGATGCTTTAGGTTGGGATGACGCTTGGAGAACCAGCATTTCTGATCACTGTAGTTGGCTCAGGGGGTATAGCAGACAGAGAAATGTGATCTAGAAGTGGTTTCCCCACCTGCTTAGTTCATCTCTTAGTGACCACTGCTTGGGACATCTCTTACAGACACCCTCACCCACTGGCTATTCTTGAAATACTCACCTGCCTTTCCTCATTAGGTGAAAGGCTCCATGAGGGCAGGGACTAGCCACATGTCTATTCAGCACTCTATCTTCAGGAACAGCCCCCAAGAACATAATAGGTGGTCGTAAAAATGTGTTAAATGAATGAATGCATTGAAGTGATCAGTTAATTTGCCCTTCTCCTCACAAGGCTAAACTCATTAAGACCACTGGCTCTAGGTCCTTAAATCTCTGTCTTCTCCATCTCCATGGCCGCCAGCCTTCTCTTAGCCGGTTTATTGCTCCTTAGAATTGGTCTTCCCAATTCTACTCTCACCTCTCTTCTAATCTGTCTCCCTAAGGCAGACAGATGGATATTTTAATAACATGAATTGGAAAGATTGACAGCTACCTTCATTTATATCAATCAGTGGTTAAGTAAATGAGCATAGACACAGATCAGTGCATATGAAATTTCCTTATTCTTTCTTATAGCTGCATGCCTTCACTTCTCCATGCCATTCAGTTAATTTAGTGCTATGGAATTGGTGGGGTAGAGCGGCCTGATTTGACTAAATCTCTACAGAGATCATATTTCCACTAAAGTTTTTTTTTTTATTGGTAGTTTTCAATGAACGCAAATTGCCCCAGAATCTTCAGTTAAGTATTTGGAAATATCAAAATGCTTGTTGGTAGAGAATTTCTGGTAAAAGGACTGCAGAGGCCATGCTCAAGAACTTGAACTTTATTCTACAGACAACAGGAAACATGGAAATGTGCAAATTGGGGTTGATTTGCAGTTTGGAGGCATTTCTCTGGTTGTGGTAGGGAGCTTGGCTCTAGAGGGGTCAAGGCTGGAGGAAGAGAGGACAATAGTGAACTCTCCCAACAGTCAGGTGAGCAGTGATGGGGGTCTGGGCTCCAACAGTGAGAACAGTCAGACAGAACAGTGGGGCAAAGTTGACATGATTTGGTCTTTGCATATAGTGTGTGTGCGCCTGTGTGAGTCAGTGTGCATATGTGTGTGAAAGAGAGACAGAGAAAGAGAACGTGGGTCTTCCTGTGCTGGTGTGTATTGTGTGTATGTGTGAAAGAGGGAATGTGTGCTCATGTTTGTGGTATATGTGCACATGTGTGTGCACATGAGCTGCAGGGGTGATGCTTCTGAGAAAGGGAGGTTTAACGATGACTTCCCAGTTCTTAGTTCTGAAAGTGGATAGCTGGTGATGTCGTATATTGAGTCTTAGAATATGGAAGGAGTGGGAAAGATGAATTCAATTCAGGCCTTGTTGAGTTTGCCTGTGAGAGAAGTCCTGCAGGGAGTTAGACATTCCAATCTGCTCAGAAATGAAGCCAGAGTGGGATGGATATATGTATTTGAGATATTAGTCAACTCAGATAGAATCATCCAGGAAGAGCATGAACTGGGAGAACTTTGGAGGGTTTGGACATCACCATTGTTTGGAGGCAGGCAGAAGATGTGGATTCTAGGAGGAGACAGAAAGAAAACCAGTCATAGGAAAGGCAAGAAGGGTTCAAGATCAAGGGATGTTCTGACAGAGGTAGCTGGTGACCTCTGGGAGAGAAACTGCAGTGATATGGAGCAGGAACTCAGAGTGTAGCGAGGAAGGCAAAGCCAGGGAGCGGGATCAACCCTCTCAGTAAGTTCAGATGAAGAAGGACCAGGACTGATGAGGCTGCAACGAGATGCTTCCATTCTGGCTTAACTGAATACAATTTGGTTTATGTTTCCTTTGAAAAATGATGGAATTATGTAAGTACTTTAATAATATATGGCTTTACATCAGAAAAATCCTCAAACATTAAAAAAAAAATTGCTGACAAACCCAAAGCTTAAAAAATAAAAGGTAGGAGAGAAAAAAAAATGCCAAGGTTATCCTTTGATTTTTGTGGCATTTTCTTCAAGTTGTGTGACAAGCATTGTAGGGAGGCAGGAGGAGAGATCATTTTAAACACTTGCTTTAAACATCTGCTAAAGTAGCCTGGCAGTCAGAATTAATTAAATATTGGTGCTGGAAAGAACTGTACAGATTACCTCCCCCAACCTCAGTCTACAGCCAATGACCTTGGGCAACTCTCTTCACCTCTGGGGAAGCAGGGCTGGATGTCTCACTAGTGCAATGGGGCCTTTAGATGAGGACATGGCAAGCATGGCTCACTGAGGCTTGACAGCTCTTAGCTGGGGAGGATTTTGCTTAGTTCAGCCCCAGCTGGGCACAGCACAAGAAGGAAGGGATGAGAACTTAGGAAATGTTCTCCTGTACTTGCCTTTATACTTAATGCAGCAAACCTGCTCCTTTGTGCCAGGTACCAAATGCCAGCATATCACAAGTTTCACAGCTGATTAGATTTCTAAAAGTTTGCTGGCATTTCACTTTTCCAATGCTTTCCCCAAGGTCAAAATAAAATTGCTTTCAGAACGATCTCTAGTTGAAAGCAAACTTTAAACTTGATTTTGTTATTAAGTTAATTACCCATCACTGTAGAGCAGTGGCTGTCCTCTCTAGTGTGCATCAGAATCACCTGAAGGGCATGTTAAAACTCAGATTGCTGGGTGCCAGCCCCAGAGGTTCTGTTTCAGTAGGTCTCAGCTAGAGCCTGAGGATCTGCCTTTCCAGCAAGTTCCAAGGTGATGCTGATACTGTTGGTCCAGGAACCAACTTTGAGAACCACTGGTACAGAGGAAAGACCCCTGGTTTGCAGAACACAATGTCTCTGAGCCTCAGCTTCCTCGTTCATCACAAGACCCCACAAACCCAGAGCAGAGGCTAAAAGAGAAAAGGAAGAGGAGAAGGAGCAAAACAGAAAAGCAAGATTATTCTTTCATTTTAGTGGTATTTTCTTCCAAGTTGTAGGCAGGGAGAATGACCATTTGAAGGACAGTTTCAAGCATCTGTTAAAGTGGCCTGGCAGTCAGGATGCCTTAAATATTTGTGCTGGGAAGAGCTGTTTAGATTGCTGCCCCCAACCTGCCTACCACCTTCCACCCTGTTCTATGGAAGCCTCTTCTGCTTGCATCTCATTGGCCAAACATGGATCGTGCTTTCACCCTAGAACCACCTTAAATTAAGGTTTCTGTCTCTGTCCTTGAGATCCTTGAGAGGACTTCAAGGACTGCAAATGCCTTTTAAAAGTTTTCTTTTGGAGGGAGGTGGCGGGGAGGTGGGTGTGTAGCATAATGGTCAGGGATCAGAGAGAACAAGGTTCAAATCTTGGCCATATAACTTGTTAGCAGGTAACTTGACCAAGTGACTTGTGCTCACAGAGAGCCAATAGCTCATTTCTAATGTGGAAATAAAAATAAAAGTTTACCTCCCAAGACGATTGTGAGAATTAAATGAAATAGGGATATAGATGCTTGGAATGCTTTTGGCCCCATAGTAAAGACCAATAAATGGTAGTTATTGTGTACTTGAAAATGCCCCAAACAATGCAAGGCACATAGTAATTATTCAATAAATGCTGGAACCCACCTGACCTGAACAATGTCCAAGCAGGCAGCTAAGGTATTAAAAGAATAACCCAAACAACCAAGAACAAGAGGAGAAACAAAATAGCCCGTCTTTCCCTTGAAAGCCTTCTGAGTGTTCCCTTGTGGGCGGCAATGGGTGGGTACCACGCTGCCCTGGGCAGATGAGGAGAAAGAGCTGGCACAGCGGCATGAAGCACAGCCAAGACGCTTTGTCTGCCGTGGTAGTTTTTGCATTCGGCCCTTGGCCAGATCCTAGAGTCGGAAGAAAAGCCAGAGGAGCTGAGAAAGGAGGGGGAGCAAGGAAAAAAGCAAAGGAGACTTTGCAATTATCTCCCTGAGACTGTTTAGAATGTAATGTTCTTCTCCGCCCCCTTTCCTTTTCATGTAATTTTCCTCACAGAATGAACACAATGGAGAACATATTCCAGACTGCCAAGCTTGCTACTAATGTTAACAACCAGGCACGGGGACAGATAAAGAAAAAAAAAAAAACAGGCAATTTCTTTTCCAGCGGAGATTTGAGAGACTGAAGCTAAGAAATCCAGTTATATTTGAACATCACATTACCAGCCCACTTAATGGTGTGGGTATGATCTGTACTTGGTGTTCAGCAAGTTTCAATGGTTGTTTTCCTTGGTCGGGGGCAGGGAGGATTGCCTCTACCATGAGATTACCCGCCACCATCCACTTGATTGGATGGGGGTGTCAGCCTGATATGTCCACCTGGCTTCTCATAGAAGTGTTTAATTGCTCAAATTTTCTTCTTGCCTGTTTCCAAGAGGAAAGGAGAGATTCGAGCATTGTGGCTCTATCTCAGAATGCCAAGTGGTCTTCAGAAGACACAGGACAGAGGGGCAGGGGGCATCAGGGCACAAGTGTCCTCTGGCTCCACCTCTTCCCCCACTTTCTCCCCTCGCTCCCTTCTCCCATTCCTCTCCACTTTTCATGAGTTGTCCTCACACCCCATGCCTAGCCTAATATTTCCCAACCCATCAATCTTGAAGCTGGCTAGTCAGATAGGGAATCAATAGATGGGTCTGGAACCTGGCAAGAAGTCCATGTGGATGTTGATACCCCCAAGATGGCTGCTGGAAGACCCTCCCCAAGATTCTGCCACTCAGAAAAAGATTTCCTCCAGAAGCCAGGAGAAGCCCCAGATATTCCCCAAGGACTTCGTCATTGGGCCCTCCTGGGGGACTGATGGGTGGGGTAATCAATCAGAACAGCGAACAGCTGGGACTCCTCCCCTGCCATTAGCAAAGGGGGTGGAATGATTAATGGTTTAAAAAGCAAGCAGCAAGCTCTTTTGCCCTCTTGCCTCGCCCGGTCCCGGTGCCTGTCCCAGTGCTGGTCCATGCTCCTGTTCCTGACCTCTGCACCCTGTTCTCTCTGTTTTTCCTCTGCCAAAGTCGCCACACAAGTAAAACCTGGGCATTTATACTCTCTAGTGGGAAATTGTAGCCTGTAAATCAGCCCACTTTATCACTTTGCAGCCCCTTCCTCTCCACCTTGGGTCCATGATCTGTTATTTTCTCCCATTTCTCTTCCCTCCCAATCTGAATAAATTACTGGCCTAACTCACCCACTGTGCTCTTGAAATTCATTTTTGCAGCATAGTTAAGAAGCTAGAGAAAATCCGGTAACAACCTGAAGTTTAAAAGAGCAGTCACTTAGCTTTGATACATATCACTAAGTTGCCCTCCTGAAAGGTTGTATATTGCCTTCAGCAGAAGTTAAAAGTATGCTGAATTAAAACACGTTCTTTTTGTTTGTTTGTTTTAACAACTCAGACTTAATGATATATGTTAATAAAGCATAAATACCAAAGTGTACAATCAATGGTATTTGGTATAATCACGTATTTAAGCATTCATCACTTGAATCATTCTTAGAACACTTTCATTATTCAATAATAATAAAAAACAAACAAATAAAACTCATCACCTCTTAATCTCTCTATGCTTCCCCTGCCATACATAACTATTCTTTTTCCTTCGTTCTAGTATATTTGTAATTACATTCTGTAAATCAGTCTTATATACACAATATCACTCTAGCAGTTTGATATAGTTTATGAATTCCAAATATAGATATCGGACTATGTTTGTAAACTGATTTGTATCTTGGCGTGATTAAATTATGATTAGGGCTTTGATTGGGCATGTCAGTAGGATGTTGAGTCCTTGCCCCTTGGTGGGTGAGGACTCTCAGATAAAAGGCATGGCAAAGGACAGAGGTAGAGTTTTGAAGGGGAGTTTTGATGCTGGAGTCTTGAGCTGGAGCCCTGGGAATGATCACACAGAGGAGCTTGGTTGTGAGGAAAGAGAAGCAAGCCCCAGGAAGCCTGAACCCTGGCAGACATCAGCAGCCATCTTGCTCCAATATGTGGCAAAAGACTTTGGTGAGGAAACTAACTTATGCTTTATGGCCTGGTATCTGTAAGCTCCTATCCCAAATAAATACCCTTTATGAAAACCAACCAATTTCTGGTATTTTGCATCAGCACCCCTTTGGCTGACTAACATAATCACCCTTATTTGTGTTTTATGTAACAACCATGTTCTTTATCGCTCTTCATACTTCTTCACTCTTCTTGAATAAATGAAGTGCTGCCCTGCCATACCTTGGTTTTCCTGGTGACCCACACTCATTTTTTGAGGGGTCATGTGGGGCAAAGCCCAGTAGACTCACCCCAGACCATACTGGAGCATTCAGCCCCCCAGCTGACCCACTGGCTCATCTCTCACATGCAAGCAAGTCGAGTCAAGATCAGCTACTCTCCACCCATATCAGATCTGCCTGTCCAACCTGCTGCCTCAGGAGAACTCATAAGGGTTTGTTGTTTCAAGCCATGGTCACTGAATGAACATATACTCTGGGCCTGAAATTGCTAGCATACTCTGGGCCTGAAATTGCTAGCTGCAGAAAAGACAAAGATGATTAGAATAGCATCCCTGCTCCAGAGTGGGTTGTGATTAAGATGGGAGAGTCTATTTTACAGATGGGGAAAACGGAGGTATGAAAAAATGCTAGGATTTGTTTATCCAGGAACTGTGGCAGCACCAAGAGGAGAATCCCAGAGCTTTGCCATCCTTAACTTAATCACTTATTCCGAGGAAAATTGTTAATTGATGGAAACATGGAAAAGAACACTTCCTTTCTTGTCCCTTCCTCTCTCTTTAAGAATCACCTGAAAAAAATTAGCGCCTACTATATGCCTGGCACTTACTTGCAGTGTGAATGGTATAAACAGTTTCTTGTCCTATCTTAGCTTACAGATTATTTGAGAAAATAGAATACAGATGCTCCCCAATTTAATAGCAAAGCAAGTGTTTAAGGGCAACGTTCATGAGCTAATATGCAATTATTGTTTCACATGCATCCTTCATTCAATATAATTGTGCCTTCTAGACTAAGCTCCTTAAGCCAAGGGCCCACACCCAGGAGAGTACCTGCGGAGCTCAGGAAATAATTCATTAGCAAATGAAGACATGAAGAGTCAAGGTGTTTAGGTGGTTAGGTAGATAATTGATTTTGCTTTAAGACCATTTCTTAAGGTCAGTCCTTCCCCCCTTCCCCTTAACTTCCTTTTGACAAGCAGAATCAGAGTATTTCTTGTCTTTAAGGGGAGGACAACTGGCATCTGTTAAACACTTGCTAAGTTCCAAGTACAGTGCTTGGCCTGTTACATTCTTAATGATATTTAGTCTTCATGGCAACCATAGGAGAGAGATTTTATTGTAGACATTGTGCAGATGTAGTCACTGGAGCTCAGAGAGGTTTAGTAAACTACCAAAGATAACTCTGTGAGTTGGTGGTGGAGACACTTGTACTGATTCTCAAACTTACTCTTTTTTAAAAAAGAAAAAAAACAAAAAAAACTTTCTCAATAGTAACACTTTACCTTGAATGTCACCTAGCTCAAACTCTTACCCAGTGGCTTGGGATCCTGTTAATTTGGTGATCATTTGCAGAGAGCTTCAATAAAGGGAGAGTAGAGGAAAGCCACCGTTAAGGAGAGTCACGCAGTTTTCAGTTGGAGAACAGTTAGAGTCACAGAGTTTACAGAGTGCTAGCAGGGTAGATGAGCATGTGGGGCTGTAATGACAGGGTCCAAAACATTCCTAAATTGAAGAGTTTATGCACGTCTTCCTGCTTTCACCAGCTGGACTCACCTCTGATTTAATTATATGCTCATGGGACAGATGCCTGTAGAATTGCAGGCCACATCTTGCTTCCCAGGAAGGGTTATTGGTTAGAGGACACTCAGCTCATGGAATGCAGGGGGAAAAAACAAAAATAAAAAACTTTGTCCCTTTGCAGTGGGGATAGATTTGAGTCAATGTGAACCATGAATCGTTCGTTAATTCATTCGCAGGTATTTATTGGTTACTCTGATAGACATCTGTTGTCTTTGTTCATCTTAACAGAAGGATGGCCCATCAGAGTGCACCATTCTCCTGGCCACAGTGATTAACCCAGGGCTCAGTATTTGGCTTAAGGTGGGCATATTGGAGTCTAATACAGGACTTCAGAGAAAAGGGTCTCTCAGATCTTGAGCTGCAAGGATCTTGAAATACTGGTGCTACTACAGGCCAATTTATCCACCCTGCTGAGACAGTCTCCTTGAGAAAGGAGGCCAATACAGAAGAAAACAGAACTGAGATATGCAGAGAGAGGAAGTCTTTGAGCACCTGGATTCTGCCATACCTGAATCCCTAGACTTCTGCAGCCATACTGACCAGATATATTATGTGTACTCAATACTAGAAACAGGACCAAGCAAAGGCCTTGGCATGAGAAGCTGTAGGTTTGAATGCTAGTGATGTCATTCATTCTAAATCTAGCTGTGGGATCTACTGGTCTGGTTCCAGGAGTAAGGATGATGATACATTGCCATCTCATCCCACAAAGGGCTTTCAGTCAAGTGGGGCATGCTAGCTTCTTGGCTGCAGAACATTGGATAATTAATGGACCTCTCTGAACCTCAGCTTCCTTGTCTGTAAAATGGGACCTACTGAAAATGCCTTCTTTCAGGAGCTATGAGAATCATATGAACTAATGGAAATAAAGCACTTTGTAAATTGTGAAGGACTCATACCCACAAACTCTAAAGGGCCTATCTTGTCCATGCCCATGTTGTTCGAGTGCTTTGCCACAGTGCCTAACAGGCATACAATTAGTGCTCAACATGTTTGTTGAAAGAATAAAATGGTATATATTATTTATCAAATCCTTTGTAGCTCGACGCTCGATTTTTTTGTTTGTTTGTCCTCTTTTTACATAACCTTGTTTAAAATGTATCGCTGGGACAGAACCAACTTTCTTTGCCATGGAAAATTCAAATCTAGAAGCATCCTGGGTTTTTTGTTTTTGTTTTTTAATTATCACATGTATCAGTTAGTTATTGCTGCCCAACCCACTACCACTACAATTTCTCTTATAAAAACTCTATTTCTTTTTTGTTTTTTGTTTTTTGTTTTTGGTTTTTGTTGTCTTTATTTATTTTTTTAATATTATATTCAAAAAATATTAGGTCCCCATATACCCCCACCCCCTTCACCCCACTCCTCCCCACATAGCAACAATCTCCTCCATCATCATGAGACATTCATTGCATTTGGTGAATACACCTCTGAGCACCGCTGCACCTCATGGTCAATGGTCCACATCATAGCCCACACTCTCCCACGTTCCATCCAGTGGGCCATGGGAGGACATACAATGTCCGGTAACTGTCCCTGCAGCACCACCCAGGACAACTCTAAGTCCTGAAAATGCCTCCACCTCTCATCTCTTCCTCCCATTCCCCACACCCAGCAGCCACCATGGCCACTTTCTCCACACCAATGCCACATTTTCTTCTATTACTAATCACAATAGTTCATGAATAGAATATCAGTAAGTCCACTCTCATCCATATTCCATTCCTCCATCCTGTGGACCTTGGAATGATTGTGTCCACTCCACATCTATATCAAGAGGGGGCTTAGATTCCACATGGATGCTGGATGCAATCCTTCTGCTTTCAGTTGTAGGCACTCTTGGCTCCCTGGTGTGGTGGTTGACCTTCTTCAACTCCATGTTAGCTGAGTGGGGTAAGTCCAACAAACCAGAGTATAGGAGCTGAAGTCTGTGGAGGCTCAGGGCCTGGCCATCATATTGTCAGTCCAGAGATTCAGATCCCCTGGATATATATTAAACCCCAGCACCAACTACAGTTCTGGTAAAAGTAACAGGAGAGTCTTGTGAAAAAAGATCACATCTGAGTCCAGCTCCATCACACAGAAACACAAACTCCAAAGAAGGGCCAACTGACATGGCACTGAAACTCCATTTCTTATTTCTCTTGAGTCGATGGCTGAGCTGGGCAGTTCTGCTAATGTGGGCTGGGCTTGGCTGGGCGTGGCTGATTGTGCCTGTTATCTTGCGTCAGATGCCAGCCAGAGGGCCAGATGAGATGTCTGTGTAGATCCTCATTCTTCAACAGGCTAGCCTGTGCTTGTGTTCATGGTGGTGTCTGGTTTCCAAAAGACTGCAAAATTGCTCCAGTCCTCTTGAGGCCTAAGTTCAGAATTGTCCCCCTTGCTCTATGTTCTGTTTTCCAAAGACAGGCATAAATAAGGTAAGCCCAGGTTCAAAGGGTGGTGACACAGGTTTCACCTCTTGATGGGAGGAGCTACAAAGTCACCATGCAGAGGCAAAGACACAGGGAGAAGACAGAGAGCATGCCTGCAATTCATCTATCAAATAACCTCTGATCTCGTCTAGAGAACAACTTGGGTCGCAAAGTCAGAAAAGGAAAATGTGAATCCTCTCCTTTCTGATCTCTATCTATTCTCTGCTCTTTTTCCCAGACAAAGGCCTAAAGGAGGTTTCTGTGGCCCTAGCCCATTGGGGTGACTTCAAACACATCTTCCTGCCTTCAAACCAATTTGACAAACATTTACTTAGATTTAGCCTCTTCTGTATCCCCAGTGCTGTACTGAGCTCAGAGGAAGAAACATGTTCTACTAGAGTCCCTCTTCCTAGGACCTCAACCCAGGAGGTGTATCAGACACATTGTCTGCTACCTCTAAAGCAGACTGATAAATGCTTGGTGTCTCCTCACTGCAAACCACTCTCCATTTTGTCACCAAGGTTATTTTATTTTATTATATTAATTTTTAAATTTTTTAGAAGGTACCAGAGATTGAACCCAGGACCTTGTACATGGGAAGCAGGTGCTCAACCACTTGAGCTGTATCTGCTCCCCTCAAGGTTATTTTAATAAAGTTCAGCTAAAAAATCTTAATGACTTCATGCTGCCTACAAAATAATAACCCTAGCTTTTAGTCTGGCATTTAAGGCTTTCGTGAGTTGCACATAATCTCTTTCTGGGCTCTTGCCCCATAACTCCTCAAAAAGAAACAACCACACCCCTCTATCCCACCAGACTTCTGCACTTCCTCCAGTTCTGTGACAGTTTGTTTTTTGTGTGGTTTGTGTATTTTGAGTGTATGTGCGTACAACATTTTCTCTCCCTGTGTATCTCACCCCCTCATTTCTAGCGTGAGTTGGTATCCCACTCATGCTATTTAGACCCTGCTCAAATGTCAACCTTCACCTCTAAGTTTTCCTTTTCTTGTCTACTTAGAATTAATATTTTCTTTTTCTCTGTTTCCCTCTTTTTTTCCCTAAAACTATAGTATTATCATACTCCAGCTTTTCTATTACACTATATTGCAATGTCCTGAGAGCCGGCTTCATCTTCCTTACCTATATCTATCAAATTACCTGGCCCGTAGGTGCTGAATCAGTGCTATTGACCTGACTGGAGTCTCTTCCCACTTCCCACCTCCTGCTCTGCACACCTGCTTCCCCACTTAGCGTTGGCGAGGGTCACGGTCACTTTCCTGGACTGTGTTTAGCCAGTAGCGTGAGCTGCGCTTGAGTTGGGATCTGTCCTAGGCCACTGAGTTGGCATGAGCTACAGGCCTGAAAAAGTCTCTCTCTGTAACGGGGGTGAGTTACTAAATGTAATTCCTCCCCTGGGCTCTTTTCTGAGGCCTGAACTCACAGTGCCTTGCTGACTTTATTATTAGGA
The DNA here is from genome assembly GCF_030445035.2 of Dasypus novemcinctus. Lineage (NCBI taxonomy): Eukaryota > Metazoa > Chordata > Mammalia > Cingulata > Dasypodidae > Dasypus > Dasypus novemcinctus. The sequence continues at coordinate 91,706,842 of NC_080686.1, forward strand.
GTCTGGCAGTTGAAAAGAAGGCTGCAACTGTCTGTGGTTTATTATTACAGTAGGAAGAGCTCTTGGAAACCCAGTGCCCTGGTTATGACAATACAATCTGTTCCAATGACGATTCTTCTTTATTCCAATGTGGAAACCTTTGTTTTAGAAGAGTGGCTTTTTGCTTTCACTCTGATGAAGCATTACCCAGGACACTTGGAAGCATGTGAATTCCTTGGTGTTATCTTCAGAGTTTCTGAATTAGTAGATCTGGGGAGGGGATTAGGACGATGTAACTTCCCCAGTCTCCCCAGGGATTCTCCTGCTGACCAACCAAAACTACCACAGAATTATAAGTAGTAGAAAATGAGGAAAAATTTTGACTGCAGGTTGGCAGCTGATGTGATACCATCACATCCCAGAGACCAAGGAGTTCTTCAAAAGCCTGCTCTTTCTCCATGCTGCTCCCCTACTCAAGAACATGAAATGCCTCCTCCATGAACTTTCCAGATCAGGTCCAAAGTCCCCTCCGTGCCATCCCAGTTCCAGTCCTTCATCATCCACTTCCCTCCCAGGCCTGCTCAATCCAGACAGCCTGTTGGAATGTGAATTCTCCTGCTGTTTACGCCACTCAAGGTCCACCTCACCTTGACACTGCCCCTTCTATAAATGGTGTTTAATCTCCACTGCTTTGCTTTCTGCTTGGTTGTCTCTGTCTCCTCTTCTTAATTAGAAATCACCAAAATTTTATTGAATGCCTTCCTTATACCAGGCACCTTCACAAACATTAGTTTATTTAATTCTCAGATTTGTCCTTGAGATTATGTCTACAGATGAGCTTCTGTGACTTGCCCAGGGTCCTATAGCTGATAGGTGGACTTGGAACTCAGAATAAGCTCGATCTAAGTACCATTTTCTGAATGTGAAATGAAGACTCTTTCAATCATATTATTCCTTCAAGGCTCCAGTCGAGTACCACCTTCTGCATTGAGACATGAGCTCCATTCTCCTCATCCGTAAATTGGTTTGGGTGTACCTAGCCTGAAGGTCATGGTGAGAATTAAGGGCAATGACCTCTCTAATGTACTTTGCATAGTGCCCGGCACAAGCTGGGTGCTTAGATAGTACAATTGCCCAGACTCCGTTCACCCAAAACCCACACAAAGCCTCTTCTGGCAGGAGAGCTGAAAATCACAAGGCTTTCAAGGAACGATGAAATTTAATGATCTGAATAAACTTTCTGCCATTCAACACAATTTACTCTTTTCCTATGGGTCAGAGATATCATTCAAGGATAAAGATATTAGGAACCAGCCTTCCTGCTGAAACATTTTTTTAAATAAAATCTCCTCTTCAAAGAGCAATTTCAGGGCAGCCACAGTTGTGGAAACAGAATCTGGCAGGTGTAACTGTGCTTTGGATTAAAGGCCCATTTTCCCCCAGCAGGGAGGAGAAAGACTGCGGTCAGGCAAGATGAATGGATTGGGGCTGATTTGTCATGGTCTGCAAAGGGCACATTCTCTTAGCTTGAGGGTCAATGAGGCCTTCCTATTGAAGGCTCTCTGCAATCACTTTTGAGTGACTTGGCAGCCCTTTTGTGTTAGCAATGAGACTTCTTATCTGCTTGGGTGATCCAAAAGTGTGATGCTGCTAGCTGCTGCTCCAGCCCACAATGAAAAGTAGATTCACTTGATTCTTTGTTCCTTCTCAGTGTTTGGAATTTTCCCAAGAAGGGCTCCCTTGCCTGCATTTTCACAGTTTTACTTGTTTGGTCAAGTGTGGAAGAAGGTGTTACTTATAGTCTCTCATGAGGAAAAGATAAAAAACAACTTTGGGAAACAATACCACATGCTGCTTTGATCCCCCATCATTGTGGCAAGAAATAAGAGGATTTGGATTCAAATTCTGGCTCAATGGCAGACCAATTTCATGTCCCTTGGCAAATCACTTTCTGCCTCAGTTTCCTCAAACTGTAAAACAAGAATGAGCATGCCTAACCTCATAAGGTGGTTGCACAGATTAACAATAGTTACATAAAATTTCTGCCTGGTATATAAGAGACTTCAGTAGGTGGTAGGAAATTTTTTTAAAAGGCAAACTCTATTTTAAAAAAGTGAAAAAACAAACAAATAAAAAAGCAAACTCTATGAGCATTTTAGTTGTGTGCAGCAGCTATTTCTCCATTTCAGTTCAGCCAGCATTTACCGAGACCTTCTTTGAGAATCAGAGTACCAGGTTGGCCTCTGAGGACATGAATATGAAGGAGATACAGTCTTCATGAGCAGTTCATGTTGAACCTATAGCCAGTGTTTATAGTACACCTGAAGAGCTAGTTATTTCCACAATCCATTTCCAGACCTCCAATGCTTTTTTCCCAGTGATCAGCAGCTCTTCTTTTAACAAAAGAGCAGGCCAGTTACATCATGCTGAACAAAAGCCCTGCTAGAGGCAAGCTATCTAGGGACCAGACCAGAGGGTATTATTGAATATCACTAACCAAATAAAAGCTAACCGAAGGACTAAATATGATGACACTGGAGAATGGAGTCATCACTTGCCAGGGGGTGAGCATCTCATCTGCTGGCTCTGGCAGCACTAGTCTGCCTCTGTTACAGACATGGCAAACAGGTCATTCTGATGATCAAGAGATGGGCCTCTGGTGATGTCAGCCTTCCCCTGGCTCCATTATCATGCACGCCTGACTTCTCTCTATCGTCCCTGGATCTCAGCACGGGAGTGACTCAGCAAGGGTGACCCTATGTCCAAGAGGACCTGGTTTTCCCCAGGGCGAAGGAGTCCAGCTGCCTCCCTTTGCAAATCCAGGTGTTTGAAGCCACAACCTGCAGCCATTTCAGACCTGGTTTAAGCTTTGCTGGCACTTTACAAGGACAGGATAGCAGTTCACGAAGTCTCTGTTTTCTTAGGACAACTAGGATGAGAATTCATGTTTGCTTCTTGCTCAATGTTTATTTTTCCCAAGTTTCATTAAGAAAGTTTTCCGACATGTGGAAATATTGAAAGTACTCATATCAAAATGAAGAAAAAACAACAAAAAAGAAAAAAAATTAAAGAAAGTACTCATACCTCCCCCACCAAGATTCTATCTACCCTTAGCATTTTACTCTAACTTGCATTATCATGTATCTTTATCTGTCCGACAAGGTGTCTTATTTTTGAAAATCAAGTTCAAAGAAATTGCAGATATCAGAACACTTCCCCCTTAATATGATATTCGTTTACAATTCTTTTTTCTTCGCTTTTGTGCATGCAATGAAATATACAAATCTTAAGTCTAAGATGAGTTTTCACAAATTCATGCACTTGGGTAACACAGCCCCTTCACAAGGTATAAAAAACTACCGTGACCCTAAAATGTTCCCTCATGTCTATCAGTCTCTGCTCCCACCCAAGACCCCACCAGGGGTAAGCACTGTTCTTGTTTTTTACCATGTAGACTGATTTGTTCCTTTCTAAAACTCATAAATGGAATCATATGATATGTTCTTGTTTGTATGAGGTTCTTTCGTTGAGCATAATGCTTTGAGACTCAATTCCTACAAATGTAAACTAGAGTCCACTAAGATTGCTGTGAGGATTAAGAGGGATATGAACTAGAACATAGTAGACATGTCATAGGTGCCAACTACTGCTTCTGTAATTGTTATTAACTTCATTTCATTGTGTTTGCTTATGCAGGTGGCTGCATGGACTAAGCCACTAAGGCAAACTACTAATCTCAGTTTCTTCTTCTGGGAAGTTGGCCTTAGAGAATATTCTGGATCCTAACATTCTAACCCTGATATTTCAGGGATCCTTGAAATTAGCCATTTCTACATATATTTTTACTCTCTTAAACAGATTGTCAGCTTTTCAGTGGCAGCAACCACTGTTCCTGCTACTTCTTTTTATCCAGTCCAGTACCTGGTACTATGCTAGGCATGCAGGAGATAATTCATAAATGCATTCCATAGTAGGAAGAAATCCAGGGCCCAACCACATGGGAAGCACCTGCTTGGGAATCACGACCAGGCTTCTGAATGGGTGCACTACATTGTTTCTGGAGTCTCTGCACTGCTCGCTGCTTTGGGCATCAAGAGTTTTGGGTTTGGGTTCTGACTCTGCTGGGACCCTGTCTTTAACAGGGTATCTTCATGGGCCTTCATCTCTTGATTCTTATCACAACTCTGTAGGACAGAAATGATAATCTCAAATTTATTCAGAAGGAGACTAAGGCTCAGGGAATTAGCTAAGAATCAAAGGAACCTGGATTTGATCCAAGTCTGTCTGACTTATAAGTTTTATGCTCTAGTCATAGAACTCTGGTCTTCCTGACTTATTTTAGGTATATACGGAAGAGTGCAGTCAGGGTCAAAGAGTTAAACAGTTGATGAAGTTGTTAATGCATAATGTCTCTAGACGTACATCCAATAAAATAGACATGCATCTAGCATTTTCACATTGAATACTTATTCTTGTCCTGTGGCAGTCCTGTCAGGTGGGACAAAGATTCTTGTTGCCATTTTACAGGTATGGACACAGGGTAAGAAAGGTCAATGACTTATCAAGGTCATGAATCTAGTCCACGAGAGGGTGGTTACTGGAACTGAGTAATGGGAGGAGGATTTAAACACAGGTCTTGTAACTTTAAAGTAAAGGTTGTGCTCTTACCTTCTGGAGGAAAGGTATGCTAGTAAAAGATAACTGTGAGCAAAAGCATTTGAATGTGTTTAACCATTAATATTTCAAATGGGGCTGTCAAACTCGTTCCAAATAAAACACACTTAGAAATACATTTATTGAGCTTTCCTATGTGCCAGATGCTGGTCAGTTCACCACAATTTTCAGCAGGCGCTGTAGAATGAAGTCTACCTGTGAGTGATGCTGCGCCATCACACATGCTTCTTGTGAATGACTCAAAAGGTTGGCCAGTTCACTTCCTTTATTCTCACAGCTCAAGGCATCTTTTCGGCAAAGGAGAGTTCTGCTTTGGTCCCTTCTGGCCTACAGCTGCAAGGGACCAGACTCGTGGGAAGCAAGCAGGTGAGTGGAGTTGGCTTAAGTTAGGCATCAGGGAAATCTGTTCCTCATGGGCTCACAGGGACCACACAGCATCCATAGCCATTAGTCTATGAGTACGACCTTGTTTCAAGGACTGGGAAGCACAGCATTGTTTCCCTTCCACCACCGTCTGCATAACCACCTAGCAGAACACCTTTGTTTAGAAAACAACATAGAAATGAACAGGTGGGACACAAGGAGGAACTGTAGGGAAAAGAATGGGAAGGACACAAAAATACACAATCCTGTGAGAAAGGGACCCAATAAAGATGAGGAGACCGAAGTTTCCACAGGGTTAAGCAAATTCCCGAGGTTACCTGGCAGTGTGTGGTGGATGCCTAGGGTGGCTAACTCATCCCAGTTTGTCTGGGTTTAGCACTGAAGTCCCACATCCCAGGAAATCCTTCAGATTTGGGCATACGGGGAGACCTGGTCACCGAAGGTGGAGTCAAGGTTCTCCTACTCCAGAGATCAGGTTCTTAAACTCTCACTCTCTTGCCTCCCATTCACAATGTCATCTATTCTCCCAGTAAGTTTGTGACTTGGGGATTGGTGCACTGTTTTACTGATGTGTAAATGGAAGCTCAAAGAGGTTAATGACTTGTCCAGGGTCTCATGACTGTCACATGACTCAGTCACATGACTGAACACTGGCAGAAACAAGTTTGGAGTCCAGCTCTCTCCTACTCTGAGGCCCTTCTACACCCTTGTACTAATACTGGCTGAAAGGGAAAGGCTGATAGGTATGAAGAAGAAGCAGTGGCTTCTCTGGGGACTCTGCCATCTGTTTTCAAGCACCCTGAGTCAATTCTGCTTTCAGGACTTTAACTTTTTGTTCCAAAAGGCCCTTATAACTTTCTGACCAAAGGTATGATGCAGGGTGGCAGTGCGGAGGGGCAGTGGTAAGGGCACTGGGTTCTGGAGAGGGGAATGGGAGGGGGGCACTATGAGGAAGCCAGCAGTAACAAGATCATTGTCATCAGGTGCCTGGATACTGCCTGGGTGTGGTGGTGGGTCAAGACCCAGTAAGGGAGGCCAACTCAGAGCGGAGGAGTGGGATGGGCAGGAGCCCATCTATCCTGGGGGGGGGGGGGGGGTAGCTTTCTGTGTATCATATTTGACCTGAAAGCCCAGACTAGCTACAGGAGATGCCCACATTGGGAGTGTCGTTTCCAAAGAATTTCCTGCACAGGTGTGTCAGCTTTGCTTTTTTGCCCCCAACATGTTTAAACTTACCACATTTGAAACAAATTACTAATGCCCTATATTTATTCATCCTCTCATCCAAGATTTAATGAGTGCCCATTAGGTACCAGGCACTGTGCTAAATGCAATGGAGTGGGAGATGAATAAAGCCTTGGTTTTGTCCTTAAGAATAACAATCCATTGAGAAGATAGATATGAAAACAGTGGACGCAACAAATAGCACAGTGCATAAGCTCAGTGGGCTTGGAAGTTGCTCAAGCTGAGCTCTCATCCTGATCTGTGGCCTTGGTCAAGTCCCTTATTACTTCCTGGCCTCAGTCTTCTCATTTAAAAGGGGATTAATAATGCAACCTCACAATTGCTGGGGGATCAAAGGCAATGGTATGTGTCTAGTGCTAAGCTCAATGCCTGTTACCTGGTAATTACTCAATTAATGATACTTAATTTTCCAGTTCATCCACTTGGCAACTCTGTAAGCTTGGGCAAATCACTTAATCTTTTTATGCATCAGTTTCTTGTTTGTAGAATGAGCATAATAATAGTAATTGCCTCATAAGATGGTTGAGAAAACCAAATCAGATAATAAATGCAAAGCAACTAGAACAATGCCTGGTGTACAATCTGAATTCGCTATATAGTTACTATTATCACCAAATACTAATGGTAATTAGTGCATGCTACAACAGTTGTGCACTAAAACAAAGATATTCTAGGAGAAAATTCCAGCAAAAGAGGAAAGAAGGGATTTCAGGGAGAGGAACAGCATGTGTAAAGTATGGGAGTATTACAGTTAATAGCATTTCAAAAAGCTGGTTCAAATTGGGAGATCAAGGTAACACAATGGGCAGAGGGTAGGTGGGTTTTACAGTAAACCAGAATCCAGGTGCTGCCCCTTATTAGTTGGGTGAACTTTGGAATGTGACCTCTCTGAATGTCAGCCTTCTCAGCAGTCATGGATTGTTAACTGCCTAAAGATGAAATGATATAACTTCTGTAGTTGCTCAGCCAGTGCCTGGCACAAAGGAGGCCCTCAATAGGTGGCCACTAATTTGGAAATGGTTTTTTACTAGAGGATTTGATGAAGGGACGGAGGGGACCAATGGTGGGGGCAGCGCTGCAGAGGGAAATTGTGACTATGTTCTGAGGGGCAGTCTGGGACAATTTAAGAAATGGAGAATTTATTCTGGAAGCTGTGGGGCAGCACAGAAGGGTTTTAAGCTGGAAGCACAGTATCGACAAACCTCCGATGCTCCCTCTCCGTGTGGCCATGTCCCCATCGCTTCCAGCTTCTGAGTCCCACATCCCTCGCTTTCGTCAGAGTCTAAATTTATCCTCCTCATAATTATTCACAGTGTGTCTCGTCAGCTTGGGAGCAGAAAAGCTAGTGGAGGCCAAAACTGGGGAGGGGGGAGGACAGAAAAGAAGAGAAAGAAAACATCAGGCAGCAGGCCGCCCAGTGTTCACGGCACGTTGTGGGTATTGGCCAGGCCCCCTGAAATAACTCCTAAGGGCAGAGTTGGCTCGTGTGTCTTTGAACGTTAAAATTAGAGCGAACCAAGATTAAATGCTCCCAAGAAGCTGACCAGCATAACATTTTTCTCCTCCCTCTCTCTTTTTATAACTATGACCACAGTAGTAATTCAATTGGAAACATATTCCGACCCTGATTGCTCCAAGCCTGGCACCAGATCATTCCCAGGGCTTGATTTTTAAAAAAATTTTTTTTATTAAACACACACTGCTGTTATTTTCTGCCAGGGCTAAAAATACATCTGACTGAGCAGCAAAGGCTCTGTCGGGGCCTCCTCCCTGTTCTCTTGGAGGCCAGGACCGGGCAGAATCAACAGAGTGATGCATCTCCCAGTTCATTTGGGTAGCACATCATTTCCAAGGAAAACAGCACCAGATACTGATAAAAAAAAGTAAATACAGAGAAGGCGTCCTGCTTTGAAAGGACCAATAATGGGAGGCTCCCTTCCCAGCCTCATAGACTAACAACCTCGTTTCCCTTCCACTTACCACGCTTTACCCCTTCAAAATGCTTTATGTACCTTCAAAGCCCCTATGCTTTGCTGATGCTGTTCCCTCGCCTGGCATGCTTTTCTTTCTCTCTCTGCGAGTTAGCAATTGCCTGTAGTCTCAGCTCCAGCACCACCCCACTTTCTGAGCCCACAGTCTGATTGGGAGGCCCCTTGTCTGTTCCTCCAGGATCCTTCTGTTTACTCCTGTTGGAAAGCATCCCTGTATTGCAGCCATTGGCTTTGGGTCTGTTTGCCCACTAGATTCTGAATGTCTTGAGGGCAGGGACTGTGTCTTATTGACTCTTCCAGTATACCCCAAACTCTAAGCATATAGCTGGGCCTCACAGTGCTGGGACTAGGGTGAGGCAAGTGAGGCACTGAAGGCCAAAAGTTTCTAGAACCCCTTACTCTCAAGCGCTGTCCTGAAACTTACATGACTCTGAGAATGATGCACCCTTCAAGCTGGCACCCTAGGCATACATCACCTTAGTTCTGTCCCTGGATCCCAAAGTAGCTGATCAATAAATAATTCTTGAGTGAAGTCATGCCAATTACTTTTTCCTTTTGGAAATTTCACCCTCCATTGGCTTTTTTTGTTTGTTTGACACCGTGTGTTTCTGGTTTTCCCCCTACCTCTCTGACAGCTCTTTCTCTGTGACCTTCTCTTCCTCCATCTGCCCCTGAAATGTTAGTAGTGGAATGCTGCTCCTCTGTGCTCCTACAGTATTGTCAACGTACTATCCATGTGCTCATTCCACCAGTCACTCGTTGCTCCAGACATTATTTAATGAGTGCTTCCTAGGTGCCAGGCATTCTTCTTCCAGGTGATTTGTATATAGCAGAGGAAAAGCCAGAGACTTATCCTGCCTTCATGGAGCTTACATTCTAGTGGCACATACAGAGATTTAAAAAATATATATATAATAATATGTTAGTTGTCACATTTTCTGTAATCATTGAGGATAAAGGTCTTGCTTTATTCATCTTTGTATTCCCAGATTACAGTGCCTAGTAACAATGCTCAATATGTGGATAAATGAATGATTACTTGAATGAATGAATGAATACCCAAATACATTAGAATGCAGAAAATGCCTAGGTTTGGAATGGATCTTCATCCTCACTCTAAAATCTCACCTATAATTTTCTACTTCCGGTGACTTTGAAATTTCACCTTTTGGAGGAATTACATTGACTTTAGAGGAAAATGTTGTAAAAGCTAAGAAAATTCTAAGCAGCCTTACACTCTACTATGCCCCCAGTGCAGTGCGATAGCTTGGTGAGAATTTCTCTCCAGTATCAAAGAAAGGAGCTTTCAAATGGATTTGGCAAAAACCCTTTGGCTAGATTCTCCATCTTCCCCATAGTTAAGGCATATGTTCCAGTCATGGAGCCACCCCTAACTCACTGTGTGACTTGAATAAGCCATGCTCTTTCTCTGAATTTAGTTTCCCTTCTGGAAAAGGAGATTCGGCTGGTGATTGCTCCAAAGTCCTCTACAACTCTCACCCTTGGAGGAGTCCATGAGTCTCCTCCACTCAGGGGATTGGTTCCTGAGAATCCTCTTTCCTGCTTGTTAAGTAATAGACACAAAAATGATATCCAGAGAGGTTATGCTATTCTTGCTCTTTGAAGATGGTCAATTCACAGATACTTCTTGAGCATTTACTATGTATCAAGACTTGCTAAAAGGGGATGTTAAAGGTAGGGATTTTGTTTCTCTCTGAGACCACAAGGAGACTCAACATTCACCATCGTTTTGTAATTCACAAATCAGCCTATTTCTTCTCTTCAAGTCCTTGAAACCTATGTAGAGACCTTGAGAGAGTGATCCTTTTGCAGTGGAGAAGGGATAGGGGCAGCCTGCTCATTTGGAAACCAATTATATAGAAAAATCTTGGAGGTAAGATATTCTGGCTTCTATTACTAGTCAGCAATCTGGTTGAATAAAATAGCCTCACTATAAGCTAGTGTAGGCATATGTGTTTGCATGTATGTATGGGCTGGTATGATTCTGGTTGAAGTGCTTGCATATATTTAGATGTATGTGGTAGTATGTGTTTTGGTGCCATTAGCCATTTTCTTCTAAAAGTGGTAAAGATGGAAGATTTCCAAAATGGTAAATTTCTAGTAAGTTAGATTCTGATTTATCAGGTTTTGTTTACATCCTGCTTTTTACCCCAGTTCTAAAATTAAAATTTTCTTTTGGACTGATTTGTACTGAAGAGCAAGTCATTTGAATTCAATATAGTTTGGTACAATTCCAAATGCATATATGGAACACCAAGTCTATGTAAGACATGGTATTCCGCTTTCTGCAAGGACTCCATGACTGCTCTTCTGGGGCAATAATCTAGTGGAGGAGACCCATACATATATAACTTGCAAACAAAGCAGCTTATGATAACTGCTACATGAGTGGATGGCCAAATTACTGTGTAGGTTAAGCAAAGATATTGGTTTATGTAGATCCATGCTTAGAAGACCCTATCTTTCATTCATTCATTTTCATACATCCATCCCTTTTTTCAGTGACCATTTATCAAACGTCTGATTTGTTTGGGGCAATGCGTCAGATGCTAATGATGTAAAGATGAACAATCTCTAGTCCAGCTCTGTTCCTTTACAGTAGCCAACTTTCTCCTTTAACTCTCAGTGATCACCAAAAAGAGTAAGACCTATGTACATAGCTCTCTTCGCCCCACCTCTACCATGCCTCTGTCCTGAGCCTTTCTCCCTCATCCTACTGCATATTTCACTTTCCTACCTTCTCTTCATTACCCTGGCCTCAGATATCAGTCCTCATCTATCCCTGAACTTGTGTCATTTCTTTGGGGTTAACTTGACCTTTTACTGTCTTGATGACCTCCTTGTCTCTGATTTGCATTTTTCCAGTTATCCTCAGTAGAATGTCTTCTCTGGGTCTACAGCCCCTAAGGTGTCTGCTCCAGCTCTTTAGGAGCAGGGACTCACCAAACCTCCTCCAGTCATATTCTCTTGGCTTCCCTAAGAGGAAACATCACAAATAGAATACAGTTCTTAGCTTCAAGTGGACCACAGCCTGCTGGGGAAGTGACATGTCAACACATGGTACAAGGTATTGCACAAAATATTGGTGTTGGAAGGACATGTGCTAAGGAATATGGGAACATGGAGCCTGCTCACTTCCTACCAAGGGGACCTTTAAACTGAGTTGTGAAGTAGGAGGTGCCAGGCAGACAAAAGATGGGAAAGGCGTTCAAGACAGAAGGAACAGCTCAGTCCTTGGGGATGGGAATAAACTGGGTCGTATGTATGTTTGGATGGTGTTGATAGTGAATCTATAGATGTTTTGAACCAGCCGCAGTCCACAGGTCTAGAGATAGAACACTGGATCTTTCATAAAATGGTACTTTATTCATAAAATAATTCCTACTGTCTCTGGGAAGTTGTAAAGTCATGAGGTCAGACATACTTCCTAATCCAAACCACTCAGTGAGTGTTATCTGGAGTCAGTTTTTGATGACTTCTGCTATTTGAGACCAAGAGGCCTGAGCCTGTGGTCTATGTTCAGGGATGTGCATTGCAACATGGTACTGTCCTTTGAGAAGAGACTGAAGAAGTACAAATGTCAGGGTGAGATCATCTGGTGGCTGTTCAGAGCTTGGAAATTTCTGAGGACTTAAACTGTAAAAGCCTTCTATACTATTTCCATACCACTTCAGGTTGGTTGATTGGAAGGTGAAAAGAAAACATTGTGCGCTGAAAAGCACCATTTCACATATTTGCATGTGGTTTTCTATTTAAGATTTCCTTTATTTAATGCAAAAATTAAACTAAGCCATTAGAATATATACTCAACTCATTTGGAAAGTGAAATCTATAAATTTGCCACATGCCAGTAAACACACATGCGTTCTTGTACCTACAAATGGATGCTCAGTACTTGCTTCCCTTACCTAATACTATTGCTTAGTTGATAAACCTTAATGAGAATAGAAATAAAAATGTTTCATGGGTGTGAGTGGACACCAGTCTGGAAGTGAGAAACCTATGTCCCTGGTCCTGTTCCCTCATTGACTTGCTATGTGACCTTGGACAAATCCCTACAGGTAAACATTGAAGATGAGTTGGCATTTCTTGCTGTTTTCTCTAACTTCTCCTCACTTTGTCATTAGAAAATGAATTAAGTTAGCATTGCAAGAACAATCTGGGCACAAACAGGTTGAATGTCATAAAAAAAAGTTCCATATAATTACGGATAGTCAAATGTAAGAAAAATATAAATGAAAGGAACAAAAATAGTAACTCTTATTTACAGTATTCCCCTCATATACAGCCTCAAAACATGGTTTATGATCTCACAAAAACAACAGAAGAATTAGCATTTTAAAAGCTGGTCTATTCATTTGTCTTGTTAACATGGACCTATTGAGTGGCTGAAATGCTCATTGCAATTTCAAGACTAAAATTACTAGGTGACATGTTTTGAGCATTTACTGTGGGTCAGCACTGGGTAAACAATTTACATTCATCGTGTAATTTATTCCTCACCACCAACTTTATAAGGTAGGTGCTATTATTATCCCCATTTTGCAATGGAGGAAATTGAGGTTTGGCAAGGTTAAGTAACTTGCCCCAAATCTCACGGCTCTTAAGCAGCAAAGACTTAAATGTTGGTCTGTCGGATGTCATAGTTGCTGCTCTCAGACACCGACTCTAGTCAATTACTTGCATGTCCAGAATTTTGAATCATTAGTTTTTATTTATTCCCAAAAACTTCAGACATGAGAAGGGGTTTTCACTCAATATCTAACCAATTAATATTTTTCCCCCGTGATCCATGATGAGACAGCCATCCTTAAAAAAGTCTTCCTCCCAAACTCTTTATGTCAAAACTCCCTTCAGTGTCTTCCTTTTACCTTTAGGATACAATTTGGGCTTCTTAATTGAAAATTTAGTTTCAGGTTTGTTTTTTTTTTTTTCTTGTCCTGATGTAACTGTCCAGTGTGAGTGCTGTATTCTAACCCAAAGTCCCCACATTGGTCAGACAGGTTTAATCATTGCCCTTAAGACAACCCTCCCTTCTGCCTCCTTACTCACTTAGCTCCCACCCATCCTCCCCATGCATCTAGAGCATGCCAATTTGGGGATGCTCCTTTACAAGGTGATTCTCAAATCCCAGACCTTTGTGATGCCCTCTCTCAACATATCAAGACATCCTTCAAATGCTGTCTTCATTCATTCATTCAGGAATGCATTTGCTCATTCATTTAGTATCCATTGAGCATCTACCATGTGGTAGGTTTGTGCTACATTTACCTCGGTAAACCAGATGTCATCTCTGATGTCACTGTTACTTTTCTTTTTATTTATGATTTCTTTTTGCTAAGGGACTACAATTTTCTTCATAGCAGATCAATTTTTTCCCCAGCTTCTAGAACTGGACTTTGTATCTTCTAATACTGACACATTGTAAGTGATCAGTAAATATTTTTAAATGAATTTCTGACTCACAGTGGCTTCCTATCCTATCCATTCAGACAATACCTGGGAGATTCAAAAAATGCATAAATCATAAACTAGAATGTTATGCCCACAAAAATATAATTTGTGGGGAAATGACCATAGTTTCAAAAGGTGTTTTTCCTCATTCTCTTCAACAGACTGTATGCAGAGCACCTAGAAATATCTCACATGGAAGAAATCATTAGGAACTGGTTCTGGTAATCTTCATTTACCTAGAGATGAGAAGAGTAGAATCCATGCTGCTACTTGGTATAACCATTTTCTTCATTTTTCCATAGAAAATATGTAAGTTATATTCTAGACAAGAGTCCAGATGGATTTTGCAGAACATCTGAGGAAGAGTTCCTTCACTGTGGGCATTTCAGCCTCAAAGCTGACTGGAAGTGCTCTTAAGTCAATTCAATTCAACCATTTGTGGTAGCACTTACAGCACTTGCACATGGAATTTAGAGTTCAATGGTTTGGCTGAAGATACCCCAAAGCTGCATCTCCCGTGCAGCATTTCTGGGAGATGTTCAAGGAAACACCATACCCACATACCCATGCACACCTACTCACCGACATTCATACACCATGTTCAGTGGTCACATTCACTGGGAAGTATGCTTCCTGTAACACTTCCTTAGAGACTTACTATGCAGGTTTGTATACAAAAGATCCTAAGAAGTCTATTTACAGAGAAGCCTATCTAACTTTGTGCCCAAAATTATTGGGCAAAATTTACAGTGTCGCCCCCTACTTCCGTCCTATTTCACTCTGGCTTTTCCTCATGACTACTTCTTTCTTCATTCATCTGGCAAATGTTTCTTACCTGTTACCCTGCTAGTCACTGAAGTATAGGACATATTCCCTGGCTTTACCAGCCTGTGGGCTATTGGGGAGGTAGAGAGGTAAATGATGGCTACATAGGAGTGTGCTGAGCACTAAAATAGAGGCACTCGCTGGGGACTGGGAATCAGCATACAAGGTGGAACAACTTCAAGAACTGATTGTGGGGAATTAGGAGAGAATTAATATGGAATTGAATTGCTTAGATTTGGTAATTGAGCAGATCAACAATTGGGGCAAGGAGATTCCAGGCAACTGGAAGCTTGTGAGAATCATCACATCAAGATGAGTGAGAAATTTGGCCCGATTAAGATATAGGGTTGAATAGGCACCAGGATATGATATGAAAGAAAAAGCAAGACAAGATCATGAAAAACCTTATTTCTGATCTGGATTTGTTTCCTGCATTTTCAAAATGGATCCTAGAACTGGGCTTGGCAATCCTAGTTTTGTTTTTCACAGTCACCCCTGAGTGGCAGGAAGGAGTGGGGCACATTGGTATGATTCAGAATGTGGGAAACCAGGTTCCAGAAGGAGTTGGTCAGAACAAGAGACAGCACAGGATGCCTCTGGAAACTCCCTAAAGAATGATGAGTAACCTCAATTATTTGTGATATAACCAGGGGACTCAAACTTTTCTCCCTATACTGTCTTATTCTCCTTCAGGCATTTGGCATTATGCTCAGCGTGATTCTGCTCTATGTTTGGAAACTTATGTAAAATGATTTCTGTAGAACTGTCATTATTGACAAGTGGCAAAAAAAAGTACTTTTTTCTCTCTCTAGTTGCTGGCTGCATGATTTGGTCATTTAGAATTTTAAATTCCTTTAAAATATTTTTATTTTTCCTCAGCTATGCATCTATGTAGATAAGTGGTGATAAAATATTATTCGTAGATTATATCTTATCAAGTCTGGAAAAAAAGAAAAATAACATAGCAAAATGATCTAGGGAAAAATGCTACTGTTATTTTCTCCCTCATCCATAAAATGATGGGTCTGGCCTAGCTGCTTTCTAAGGTCCTTTTGAGCAATTTTGTTCTTGGATTCTATGCGAGTTGTATACCACTGGGAACGGATATGGTGAATATAATTGCCTCAACAGGATATTTATCTCTCATTGGTTCTTTGGGAAATAGTAGGCATGTATTTTATTTGTTGTTGTGACTGGGAAATGTGAGCAATAATTATGGTAACATCCATATAATTTCCCCTGTGGTGTAAAATACCGATATGACCATTATAATATTATCCCTTGATAACTGGTATTCATGATGGATGGAATTCTCCATGGGGCTTACTGAGATTGGGACTCTGTTCTTTGTCAACTGGTGTACTTATCTGTGGGGATGCTTAGGCCTTAGGGGAGGTGCCAGGCATTGATTCACCCATCCATCCAACAGCCATTTATGGAGCACTAGTCACATGTTGAGCGTAACGCTAGGAGCTGGAGATACAAGGATGACTCAGACGTGGTCCTTTCCCTCAGAGAACTTGCAGTCTGGAGAGGAACACAGATATTCAGTTCCCTTCAGCAGACTTGTATTGGATGCCTAGAATGTGTTTGGCCCTTAAAATAAAGAGACAAATAGGAATGAGAAAAATGATAACTGGTATAAGTGTTCAGGATTAAAAGTTATTAATTTGTGGTCTTTAAGACTCAGAAGCTTTGCAGAGGAGATGGCATTTAAATATGATTTTAAGGAAAGAATAAGGATTTTCCAAGTATGGAATGGCCTTCCAAGATGAAGGCCATTCCAGACGGATGGAACATCTTCAAAAGCACAGGTGCATGTAGTACATGGAGTGGGGAGGGAATGGTAAGTTTTGGTGATGTCTTGAGTGTGGCTGAAGATAAGATCCACAGGCTCAAAAGAGCCTTATATGCTAATTTAAGAAATCTGAACTTGATGCTGAGAGAGATAGGGGGCCTTTGAAAGATCTTGGTGAGAGGATGCCTGCCTCAGTTACTCAGCTGAAAAATGGAGGTAACAAAGCCAACCTGTGTCAAACTGTTTTGAGAGCACAAATTATATAAATAGTAGTGAACATTGAAGGCTGTCTATAAACCCAGAACTGTTTTAAATACTGTACATATTCTATCTCATTTCAACATTCCAGCAGTCCTATGAAGTAGGTAGTATTATTATTACCATGTTGTAGATGAAGAAATGGAGGCAGCCCACCATCATAGATTAAATGGAAGAGTCTAGAATTAAACTGAAGCAGTCTGAATCTAGAGTCCTATGGTCTTTTTCTGTGTGTTTGTACATTAAAAATTTTGTTTTACATTTTAAACCTTTAAAATTGAACAATGAAATAGATGTAGCAATGTGAACAAATCATAAATATACAGCTCATGATAATAGCACAGGGATCAGCAAACTACACCCACAAGTCAAATCTGGCCCACCACCTGTTTTTGTAAATAAAGTCTTATTGGAATGCAATCATTCACTAATTGTCTGTGGCTGCTTTTGTGCTACAACAGCAGAGTCGAATAGTTGTGACAGAGGAGACATGTGACCCCCAAAGCCTGAAATATTTACAGTCTGGTCCTTTATAGAAAAAGTGTGCCAACCCCTCTATTATCACATTGTGAGCACAACTGGGTAACCACAACCCAGGTGAAGAAATAGGGCATACCCAATGTCCAGAAGCACATGCAAGGTCTCTCCCAAACACTACTCCTTCCCTCTTCCCTAAAGATAAGCACCAGACTAACTATGACATCATGGAATGGTTTCATCAGTTTTTGAAACTTATAGAGTGGAACCAAACAGTATGTGAGCTCTACCCTCTTAACTACTGTGCTCTGCTGAAGAGCTTAGTGTAAGATCAGAATATATGGGAGGCCAATCACCATTTTCTCTGATAATGCAGTAGATGATCGTCTAGAAGAGGAGGCATGGCAACTGATGCCTTGCTTCTTCCTGGAAGAGGAACATTCGGGGTTCATAAGTTGAATTATGGGCCTCTGTGACTACCTGAGTTAGTTTTCAGGGGCTGCTATAATGAATAATACCAAAACTTAGTGGCATAAGCAATACAAATTTAACCTCTTATAGCTCAGGAGGTCAGAAGTCCACAATGGGTCTTCTGGGCTAAAATCAATGTGCCAATAGGGTGCTTTCCCTTTTGGAAACTACTGGTAAGGATCTGTTTTCTTGCTTTTCCAGCTTCCAGAGGCTACCCATATTCTGACACTTGTGGCCCTGCATCCCTATGACATCTTCTTCCATAATCACATTGAATTCTCTGACTCTTACTAGGACTTCTCCTATAAGGACTCTTATAATTACAATGGACCCTCCTGTATAATTCAGAGTAATCTCCTCATGTCCACCACATGGAAGCAAAATGATTTTTCTAAAGTAAATCCTGATTCTCTCTCACTAAATAGTTAACTATTTGAGGGCAAGCATAATGCTTTGTTCACCATCATGCCATTAACATCTAGAAAAGAGCCTGGTAACAGTAAGCTCTTAGTAGATAAATTCAATGAAACTTATCTACCTGTGTTGCAAACTCCTCTTTCCAACTCTTCTGACTCCTCATGCTTTCCCCATTCTCAATCCTCTATCCTGACCCAGGCTTTCTGCTCTTCTCCATCACCTCTAGGCCTCAAGAACACCTTCTTTCTGAGAAGACCCCAGTGTCTGATCCATAGAAGGTTCGTAATATATATTTGATGAATTAATGAATTCTGACATGAATGAACAAACAGGTTTGCAAGGTTGTCAGGGAAGGTTTCCCAGAATACACAAACATGCTGAGCCTGTTCTTGGCTTTCCTTTGAATTTTGTATAGAAGGAAATCAACAGCTGATTTGGGTCAGAAGGAATGCAAAAACCTTATTTGGTCCATCCCTCTGACTCCAGGTAGACCTATACCCAACCAATTTCTGGAGGATCAGTATTTCTCACATTGTGATAATTCCTGTGAAATGCTATAGAAATTCAATGAATTTGGACAATGATTCATTCTTTTTTGGAGACATCCAATGCATATTAGTATAATAAAAATAAAACAACTCCACAGTAAAACACACACACACACACAACTCTTTAACCTTGTTTTGTGCTAGTCTTTCTCAAACCTAGGTCCTCATGAAGTCTTTACTTCCCAGTAATATTTACCAGTATGCTGAAGATCCAGTGTCCTAATTGGGTATACTTTAGAAAATCTTCAACTAAACAAGCATTTACTTTTTATGTAATTCAACTCTTACAAGGTTAAGAAAATTTATTTCAATGAATATTCTCCCTTCTGTATGAACTGATCATGTTCAGAGGAATCTCACAATAACTTTTTTTTTTAACCTGCCAGAGCAGAAGCAGGTTTTAATGCTCCCTTTGTCAAAGTAAGCCTTGCCTTTAGTTAGCAGGAGGAAGAAAACCAAGGTAATTATATAGTGACGGGAACTTTTCTTTTTTTCTCCCACTGAGCTCCAACGTCAGTCTTCTTGAACAAAGGTGCTATTGAAATTGTGAATCACAAAGTTGATTTTTCCCAACTTCTTGGCACCAGCTGTGCTCAGTGGGGAAGGGTCTCTGGTATAAAGGTAGGGGGGAAAGGCAGGCATTTTTAGCCAGAGGTCTCTTATTGTGTCCTTCAGGGACTTCACACATATATTTTCATGTCATTTGTTCATTCCACAAACATACATAGAAGCTCCATTCTACAAGATGCTGGTAATACCCAGATTGACAAAATCCATGTGGCCCTGAGTAAGTAAAGATTTGAATAAATTCATGCCATTTTGCCATAACCAAGCACTCTCCAGATTAAGATGTGTTTAGGGCATTTCTTGTGTATTACACATCAGTACTTTCATCAACATTGTCTTGAAAATACTGCCACCTGGGAGGTGGTTGTTATAATCCTACTATAATTTGGGAAACTGAGACTAAAGGACTTGGTCACATGGTATTAGGGGACAATTTCAAAATTTAAACCCAAGCACATCCATTCCACTGCTCATTGCTCTTACTGTTGGACAGTGTGATGTCATTGGTAGGAAGTTTGAAAGTTAAACTTCTCCTAAGGGGTCAATGATGGGCTGGTATGGAACAAACAAACACCAATTCCTTTGTGCCTGATTTTTAGGAGCTATCACTCAGCTGCAGCAGTAGAAGAGGAACTTTTTCATCCTATCTTATGTCTCATGCAAATTCCCACATAGCACACTGGCTTTGTGAAGAATTACATTTCCTGCTGCAGTGATTAGATAGACTGGACTCATTTAAGTCCTATCAGCAGAACTTAGCCCTGTGTTTTGCATTTGTTAATAAGATCTTCATGCCAACTTTCTCCATTTTTGCAATAGTATAGAAATACAGGGCTCTTTGTTTTCTATTTTACTTCCATCTACACTAGTTCCTTTGAGACACCTCTTGCCCTATAGGCCAGACAGGTGGTATCACCCTAATTTATGGGTGTAAATTTGAGAACCAGAGAAGCCTAAGAGTATAGCTGAGGGTGACACAGGTTAGCACTCCAGAAACACCTCCATCCTAGTACTTACCAAACAGTATGATATACTTGTATGTTATCTGTCTCTTTTTCCATAAAACAAAGAGTATCTTCAGAGCAGAGGCTGTGTCTTTCATCCGTTTTTCCCTAGGATGTAGCAAAGAATCTGGCACACATCATTGTGTGATGAAGTTTCAAAAATGGATTCTTGAATGGAATCTAGGATTCCAATGACTCTTAAATGTTTGGCTCCAGCCCTGAGAACACATCTCGTGTCAACCTGACACCTCCACATGGGCGTGTTTAGGCATCCCAAGCATAACATGGCCAAAGCAAAATTCTTGATTTCCCCTTGCAAGCCTGTTTTCCCTTAGGTTTTCCCATTTCAGTAAATAGCTTCATAGCTTCTCATACCAGAAATCTAAGTTACCCTTGATTCCTTTCTCTCCATCACCTTCCAGACTTAATTGGTTGCCAAATTCTATTGACTTTCCATTCAAAACATATCCAGGATTGCCCACTTCTTCCAAATCATTTCCATCCCAGTCCAAATCACCATCCTCTCTCACTTGAACCACTACAAATGTTTTCCTAACTGGTCTCCCTTTAACGTTTATCTGATGATCTGTTCCTTGTGAAGTAGCCAGAATAATCTTTTAAAAATGCAAATGAGATGAGAAATCACTTTTCTGTTTAAAGCTCTTCATTGGCCTTCCTTGTTATGGGAAACAATAACAAAAACAAAACCCAAATGCCTTTCCTTGCTTTGCAAACCCTCTGCGAGCTGCCTTCACCACCTTCTTTGGTTCTAGCCACGTTCCAGCCATGCTAGCCTTCTTGATATTCCATAAGTGTTCCTAGTTCACTCAAGTCTGAGGGCCTTGGCACTGGCAGTCGCCTTGGTCTGGAGTACCCTGTCCCCTCACCATTCTCACATGGCTGTGTTTTTCATTCAAATCTCAGCCTAAATGT
Organism: Dasypus novemcinctus; assembly: GCF_030445035.2. Taxonomy (NCBI): domain Eukaryota; kingdom Metazoa; phylum Chordata; class Mammalia; order Cingulata; family Dasypodidae; genus Dasypus; species Dasypus novemcinctus. Next base: position 91,727,888 of record NC_080686.1, read on the forward strand.
CATCTCCCCCAGAGGGGCTATCCCTGACCACACAATTTTAGGTAGTTAGATATCTATTCTTTATCAAATCATCTTATTTTAAGTCCCTCTTTGGACACCACTTAACCTGATCTGAAGTTTGCCTTGTTATTTCTTTTGTCTGTTTCTCCCTCCACCACCCACCTTTTCACTCCCTAGGTTAGAAGCTCCAGGAGAAAAGGGATCCTCCTGTCTTTTTAGTTCTTTATTATTTGTACAGTTCAAGTTCTTTGGTGATTGTTGGTGTTTCTAGCAGGGTAGGTGGAGAAGCATAGAAAGAATGGTGTCTTGGTTAATTCTTGAGAGCCTGATATGACATATATTATTATCCTCTGTTTTTCAAATGAGACAAACTCAGGGAGGTTAAACATGCCTAAGGTCAACAGGACTTTGTGACCAGTTAGATCTGGCAGGTGAAAGGAATCAAGAATAACTCAGACTCTGGTTTGAGAAATCATGGAGCTATTTACTGAGATGGGAAAATCGAGGGGACAGAGATTTGCAAAGAGAAATCAAAAGCTCTGCTTTGACCATGTTATGCTTGGGATGCTGTATTAGTCAGCCAAAGGGGTGCTGGTACAAAGTACGAGAAATCTGTTGGCTTTGATAAAGGGTATTTATTTGGGGTAAAAGCTTACAGCTCTAAGGCCCTAAAGAGTCCAACTCAAGGCTGCTTTCTCACCCAAGTCAGTTGCCACATGTTGAAGTAAGATGGTGAGTGATCTCTCCTTCCTTCTTCTTCTTAAGGCTCCATGGGCCCAGATAACACCTGATAGGGCTTATCAAACAGACCATTCTCAGCTGTTCAGCTGCTCTGTTGTCTTCAGCTGTGACCTATCAGAAGAATGGCTCATCTCTCCCTGGGCTTTAGCTGTTTGAACCTTCTCTCTTCCGGTATCTATGGAGCTCTCTCTCTACCGTATCTTCTTCTGTGTGTCCTCTTGAGTGAGTGTCTGTTTATATATGCCAAAGGGCATTCAATCTGAGCTATACCTTACTGAGATAGCCCAATTCAAAGTCTTAAATTGATTTTATCATGTAAACTTAATCAGAGGCCCCTCACCGAATCTAATATAATCAAAGGGCATCACACCCAGAGGAACAGACCAGTTTATAAATACAATTCTCTTTTGGGGTTCATAAATAATATCAAATTGCCACAGATGCCTAAAGATGCCCTCATCATTCTAGTAAGAGGGTCAAAATTTTAGTCTTGTTTTTGAACTCCAGCCATCATGCTGCCTTCCCCCACAGTGTTTTGAACTTTCACAGTCTCTTTCCCTTTCTGTAACAAGGGTCTAAGTAATTTTCCATAAAACTTAGCAAAGTGGTAGATCATGCTTTTCTGCAGTCTGCAGATAAGACAGATAATATTCCAACTGGGAAGTGTAAATGATATCCTTAAAAGGAGGCCAAGGAGGCAGTTTGCTTTGTATTCTGATGGCTGATAAATGGGGCCTTTGAAGATCCAGGGGAAGAAGTAGATTTCATGGTCAGAATAGGAAAAAGGGATCTCGCACAGGAAGGGCAACCTTCCCCTCCCCCACCCCCGGGTCTCTGATAATAACATTACCCCTTAAATATGGACAGGCCTTTATAGTTTCCACAATACTTCACATACTATATTTTCTATATGAACCTCACAACACCCTGCAAGATGGGGCACCTTATTCCTGATAAACAAAAGAGGAAATTTAGTATCAAGAGAATTAAGCAGCTGTCCAAGGCCATAGAGTTCCAAGTGAGATGGGGCAGACACTCAAAGCCAGTGTTCTAGCTTAATATCTGGGCTCCATGCACTGTCCCTCTCATGGAAACTCTGTGGCCACTCTTCTGTCACCCTACAGGTGACCACCCAGTTCTTTCCCTTCCACGCCTTTCTATTTTCTGCTCATCTCAGTCCTGGAGTTAACATACCAGCAGTACAGCTGAGTTTATAACCTCCTGGGGTCTCTGTTGAAGGACAATCAGCCTGCTTCTAGAAAGATGACTGAGGGGAAAAAAACCCACAAGTTTTGGAGTGGTGAGGGGGATGGGAATTGTTTGGTGGCACCATTCACACTACTTCTTGAGTGCTAAATCAATGGTTCTCACTAGAACCATGCATAAAAGTCACATGGAGAGCTTAAGACACAGGTTTCTGGGCTCCATCCACCAGAGATGCTAACTAAGTAGGCCCTAAGATTTTGAATTTTCTATGCCTTGCTGCCCTGCTGGGTGAAGATGGGGTGAGGTGGATATTCTCAGGTGTTGTTGGAAGTATCTATTGGTACAATGTCCTTGGGAAGACATTTGGCATTTCCAATCAAACCCTTAAAAGTATGCTTTGACCAATATTTCTACTTTTAGGAATTTGATCTTAAAGAGGTAATTTAGGCTGTGAGCAAAAATTTAGATACTATATGCCCGCCATTATAGGTGTTCAATAAATCTTTGCAGAATGAATTGTTGAATGTTAAAGGACGCTCATTGCTGATGTGTTTATAATAGGGAAAAGGTGGAAAGAACCTAAATGTCCAAATGTCAAAGGGATTTGACTATGTTAACATACATCCTTTCAATTGGATGCCAGGCAACCCCTAAGCTGCTAGAAAAGATGATTACAATATAACAATATGCAAAAAAACATTAGTGTGACTTCCTTTTGTGATATATTTTAAAAACATTAAGAATGGTGGATATTAGTTAATTTTGTTTGTGACTACTGGTGAATTCTATTTTTTATTTGTGATGATCAGGCATTATTTTTTTTTCATTAAAAAAGAAACCTTGGGGACAACTCTTTAACTGAGAGCTCAATGCTTGGTTTGTGGCCTTTTTTTGGACCCACCACACTGGAGGAAGCAGGGGTTTTTAGATGTGGAGGGAAGAATATTCTTTTTTGAAGAGACGGTTGTAGTCTCCATTAATGGAAACAGCTTTTCAGCCAGGTTACTCTTTATCTTGGAACTCACCACTTTCAACTCTGGGCATGACCTGTCCTTTTTTGTAGGGCTGACGAGCTCAGGTAGTTTTTAGTGGAGGTGATAAACTCAGGACTGTAAACATTACCTGGTTGGGGCACTATTTCAAAGTCAGCTTGGGCAAATTGTGTACATCTTCTTTGAAATCCTTAATTTAGTTGGTCAACATTTACCAACAATGATGGCTTGATCAACATTTCAAGGGAGGTTATTGATTACTGTTTGATGATTTAAACAATAAAATAAGAATGGTAGTATCTGTTTTTTCCATGAAAAGTAATGTTAAGGATCTAGCTGTGGTCTTGTAGAACCGGCAATAATCTGTATGATTGTTGGCAAATTGCTTGAGGTCTCTGCCTCAGTTTCTAAATTTGTATACTGCCTAGTTTTTGAAGTTAGACATTCAAGTTTGTTTTATGGTTTCAGCATTTATCAACTGTGGAACTTAGGGAAATATTCTCAAGCTTTTTGAACTACAGTTACCTTATTTGCAAAAGGAGGAGGGGATAAATTTTCCAACCTAGCAGGGTTATTATGAAGAGGACTGTGAAACTGACCATTCTTACCTGGGAGTGGATATTATAAAGAAGAAAGTGTTATATTTGACATCTAGAATTTTAAAAATTAGCCCACTATCAGTCCTTAGAAAAATGAGAAAGCTTTTCATGAAACTCTTTTAACAAATCTCCAAACAATCAGAAATTGTATTTTAGTCAGAAAGTTATATGCTACAATGAAGTTCTCAAATATGGAGGTATTATAAGGGTCTTTAGATTCTTCCTTCACAAATTTCAAGAACCTCCCATTCTAGTCATCACCAGTAAAAATGGGTACACACTCATTCTTATCATTTCAACCATCACATCCATACATGTCCCTCTCTAATTATATTATGGCTGAGTCTTTTCTTGTGTCCACTATGACCCATCACCATCCAAACCCAATCCCATTCCAATGTCTCCATTTCTTTGTAGGATTCCATCATTCTACCCATTCCTCAACCCTTTTCCTCCTACTCTACTTCAATAAGTCATTTAGTCCTCTCAATTTTTCTTCCTTTTAAGTAGCTTCAAACCTTACTTTCCTTTGCATCTCTATTTTCAGTACCACAGTGAAGCTCATCATCACCTGTCTTTTGGGATAAACTCTGAATATATTACCCTTTCTCTAGTTTCTTTTTCTCCCAGATCATTTATTCACTCATTGCATCAATTGTATTATATGGAAAGAATATAAAGATCAATAAGACATAATTCTTGCCATTTAATCACTTCAGTGTCAGGGGAGAGGAAGAGAAACAGACAGCTGTATTAATCAGATATAACAAATGTATGGTGGGAGGGCAGAGGAGGATTGTAGCAGTTTGATATTGTTTAAGAATTCCAGAAATATTGGATTATATTTGTGAATTGGTCTATTCCTCTGGGCATATTAGATTGGATTGGATTCAAAGGTTTTCACTTTTACTTGTTTAAATAATGATTAAGACTTTGATTGGTCCATGTCAGTAGGACATTGAGTCTCCACCCCCTTGGTGGGTGGGGACTCACAGAGAAAATGACATGGCAGAAGCTTAGTTGGAGTTTAATGCTGGAGCCGTGGGAAGTAAATACACAGAGAAGCAGATAGTTGAGGAAAGAGAGAAGGTTCCATTAGACAGGGCAGTGGTCCCAGCAAGAGAAAAGAGCCATTCTCCTGATAGTTCACAGCTGGCCTTGTAGAGAGAAGACCAGCTGAACCCAGAGAGAAATGAGCCCAAGGAGAGAGATGAGACTTATCCCAGCCTACAGGTGATATTGGAAGAAGATGGGATGATGGAGCCTTAAGAGGAAGAGGAAGCCTGAACCCTTGCAGATGTCAGCAGCCATCTTGCTCCAACACGTGGCAACAGACTTTGGTGAGGGAAGTAACTTACACTTTATGGCATGGTAGAGGTAGACTTCTATCCAAAATAAATATCATTTACAAAAAGCAACAGATTTCTGGTATTTTTGCATCAGCACCCCTTTGACTGACTAATACAGGGAACATTCAGTGTAGCTGGGTTGGTTGGTAGGTGCCAGAGAATATTCCCTAGAGATTGTGACTCTTTAGCTGAATCTCAAGCAAGAATAAGCAGGCAAAGCAAAGATGATGGAACAAGAAGCATGTCAGACATAGTGAAGACATGAGAGTAAGAATTAAAAATGGTTATTTAGAAGTCAGGGAAGTAAGAAATAAAACTGTGGCAGCAGAGATATGACAGACTTATTCTGGAGCAAGGTATATGGTGCATTTCAGTGGATAATACTAAGATGTGGGCCCATAACAATAGTCTAAGCCAGAGGTTGCAAAGGACCTAGTAGGTGTAGGAATGAGAAAGAGGTAATAGATTTGAAAAATATGAAGAAGGTCAACCATCACACCAGGGAGCCAAGAGTGCCTACAACTGCAAACAGGAGAATTGCACCCATCATCCATGTGGAATCTAAGCCCCCTCTCACTATAGACATAGAGTGGACATAACCATCCCAGGGTCCATACGATGGAGGAATAGAGTATGGATTAGAGTGGACTTACTGATATTCTACTATGGAACTATTGTGATTAGTAATGGAAGAAATTGTAGCATTGATGTGGAGAAAGTGGTCATGGTAGCTGCTGAGGGTAGGGAGAGGGAAGAAGAGATATGATGTGGGGGTATTTTCAGGACTTGGAGTTATTCTGGGTGGTACTGCAGAGACAGATGCTGGACATTGTATGTCCTGTCATGGCCCACTGGGTGAACTGGGGAGGTGTAAACTACAATGTAAACCATTGTCCATGTGGTGCAGCAGTGCTCCAAATTTTATTCACCAAATGCAATGAGTGTCCCATGATGATGAAAGAGGTTGTTGATGTGGGAGGATTGGGGTGAGGGGGTAGGGGTATATGGGGACCTCTTATATTTTTTGAATGTAACATTTAAAAAAGTAAAGAGAAAAATGAAACAAAACAAAAATAAATGAAAATATGAAGCAGGTTGAATTGACAGTTTTTGTGTGGTGTTAGAAAGATGAGTCAATGAATGGATTCCAAGATGCTAATTTTGAGCCTGGGTACATGGTGGTGTCATCAACTGAAAGGAAGAATCCAGGACTCATTCTTCCTTGACAGTTCAGCCATAGTGATATTTTCATAAGTGTTTTTTTCTTTATCTTCAAAAAAATCATAAGCCCCTCAAGAGCAGAAGTTCTGTTTAACACTGTTCTGCCTCACTAGAACCTCATATTAAGCAATTGCCTAGTCAGTAAATGTTTTTGGTAATGATGCTGATTATAATCCCAAATCACTGCAAACCTTTCCTATTTCACAGATTCAATCTATCCATGCCTGTCTTCTCTCTAAGCCTGGGAAGTGAAATGCATTTACTCATATTATTTTCATTATAAGAGTAATAAAATAACAATCAACTGGAAGATATTTAAAAGGAAAGAATCCTCTAATTCTACTATTTCAGCACAATCACTAACAGATACTTTTTTATAAAGATTGTTACTAAGGTTCAAAAATGCAAGTTTCCAATTCCAAAGTTCTTTGTATACTTCCAAAAACCCAGAAAATTCAATTTTCCAAGTATTTTTGAGGTTTAACCATGGCAGAAAAATACATTATTCTTTAAGACATTAACCTAAACACTGACTTTTATTAGAAGATACTGAAGATATAATAATTTCATTCATTCATGCAACAATTTGGCAAATATTTGTTTAATAACTTCTGTGAATTTGGAACTAAGCTAAGGGTTAAGGATAGTGTTTTTTGTTTTTGTTTTTGTTTTTGTTTTGTTTTGTTGCCCCCCCCCCCAATCCCACTCCTCCCACATCAACGACCTCTTTCATCATTGTGGCACATTCATTGCATTTGGTGAATACATTTTGGAGCACTGCTGCACCACATGGATGATAGTTTACATTGTAGTTTACACTCTCCCCCAGTACATTCAGTGGGTTATGGCAGGATATATAATGTCCATCATCTTCCCTGCAATAACATTTAGGATAACTCCAAATCCCAAAAATGTCCCCATATCATATCTCTTCTTACCTCAACCTGCCCTCAGCAACTCCCTTGGCCACTGTCTCCACAGCAATAATACAATTTCTTCCATTGCTAGAGTCACAATAGTTTTATAGTAGACTACCAGTAAGTCCACTCTAATCTATATTATATTCCTTCATCCTGTGGAACCTGGGATGGTGATGTTCTCTCCACCTCTATATTGAGAGGGGAGCTTAGATGCTACATGGTTGATGGATGCAGATATCCTGCTTGCAGTTGTAGACACTCTCAGTTCCCTGGTGTGGTGGTTGACCATCCTCTCCTCCCTGTTAACTGACCTGGGTAAGTTCAACAAACTGGAGAGTAGGAGTTGCAACTCTGCTGTGACTCAGGGCCCAGCTGGCACATGGTCCAGAGATTCAAGTCTCCTGAGCATACACCAACCCCAGTGTCAACCACAAGTTCAGTAAAAGTGACAGAAGAGATATGGAGGTGTTTTCAGGATTTGGAGTTGTCCTGGGTGGTGCTGCAGGGACAATTACCAGATATTGTAGGTCCTCCCATGGCCCACTGCATGGAACGTGAGAGAGTGTGGGCTATGATGTGGACCATTGACCATGAGGTAGAGCGATGCTCAGAGATGTATTCACCAAATGTAATGTATGTGTCATGATGATGGAGGAGAATGTTGCTATGGGGGGAGTAGTGGGGTGAGGGGGATGGGGGGTATATGGGGACCTCATATTTTTTGAATGTAATATTTAAAAAATGAATAAAAAAAAGTGTTATTGGAAAATTAAAAAGAAAGAAAGAAAGAAAGAAAAAGAAAGAAAAGTCACATCTGAGTTCAATTCCATCACACTCAAGAACAAAAATTACAAAGTAGGGTCCACTGACAAGGCAATGAACTCCACAGACATCTGCCATGACCATAGAGCCTGTGTGGCCCTCAGGAGCCCCAGTACCTGGGATTGTATCTACTTTGGCTGTCTCTTGGATCCTGCCAAGATGTGCATAAGTGTGACCCCTCTGATGACCACCCACTCCTTTTTGAAGACCCTTAGCCATATAAACTCATTTGTCTTTACCATTATCCCCCTTTTATTCAAGGTCTTTTTATAGTTGCATCACTAGCTAGTGATTAGTTGTAATCTCTAGGCTCCAGGGAGGCTCATCCCTGGGAGTCATGTCCCAAACTGGGGGGAAGGTAATGCATTTATATGCTAAGTTTGCCTTAGAGAATGGCCATATTTGAGCAACATGGAGGGCCTCAGGAGGTAACTTTTAGGCTCCCTGCAGCTCTAGGTCTAGTTGAAATTTCAGGCACACAGGCTGATAAGCATAGTCATCAGTATCAAGGGCTCATCATCAGACCATTCTTCTTCACTGGTCTTTGCCCTCACACCTGGGGGATTATTGCTCTTCCATTGGGGAATGTGACAGAGCTCCCCTGGCTAGGAACTCAGCACTCCCTCAGTTGTTGTTTGTAACCATATCTACTATGAAAATACCCAATGACTATCTGAACATTTTTATATACCCTATATACATGGCCTGGAGAACTCCCTTTCAACAATATGTTCCACATCAATAACACCCCACACCAGTGTTCCTCCCCTGCCATAGTTGAACCCCTCTGTGTTCCAAAACTTCTTCAGAAATGGAGCCTAATTTATTGTCAAATTCAATTAGTAGAAAAATTAAATAGTAATGATAGGTTTAAAGATTAGAAATAGAATACATACTAATTTAGAAAAACTAAAATAAAGTAAAAATAAATTAGGGTGTTAAAAAATGAAAAATATCATAAAACTTTGTTTTTGATGTTTTGCCTTTCGTCACTGTAATAGGTATTGCCCTGTATGTACAGTGGAAAGGCAATTTCTTTCATTCCTTCCTCAATGTCTACATACTTTTTAGAAAATTTTTAATTTTGTCTTCAAAAAAGTTTTAGATCACAGATAAGTCACCTATACAATATAGGGGACTTCCATATATCCAACATCAAACCCCTTTTCCCCTTCCCCAGCAATGATCTTTTTGCATGTTCATGTTACATTTACTGCAGCTGATGTACAAATATTGAATCATAGCTACCAAACATGGTTCTATTTTGGTTTACATTATGATTTATATTTTAGACTATATGATTTTCTAAATTTTTAGTTACATTGTGGTTTACATTATGTTTACATTTAACCTATAGATATTTATACATTTTTGGTGAAATTTAACGTGCCCTATATCCATCATTGCAAGATCTTGTGGAACACTTCCATTGCCCCCCAGTTACCTTGCTTCCATCTATTCTATTCCACTCTCCCCCTTCCCTCAGGGCCCACAGTGACATCCAAACTTTACTACTTGAAGGACAAGTTTCACAGATACTTGCAAAATGCCCAAGGCTTGACACACTGGATTGTCCTTCCCCATTGAGAGCCATCAATTCTCTAGAGATACAATTCCCTATGTTTGAGAACATCAAGCCTTCCCAGGGTGGAAGTACACCTTCCCACTCATTGTATGGGTCACCACCCAGTGATATAGCACATTATTACAAGGTGAGCACTCACGCACTCCATAGAAACCTGCCCCTGTGCCAGATACCCCACATTAAGCACCTTAAACAGATAATCCTTCCTTATTATATTTTCTAAAGAGTTTTCTCAACATTATAGTTTCAACCACATTCCTGACAATCTTTCGTATTCATCTGTTCCTTCCAATCCCTTGGGACATATGACCTATCCTCCCAACCCTAGCCCCCCTCAAACCTACAAAGTCCCATCCAATAAATCCCTATGCCCCCCATCTTATCCCTTCCCTGCACAACTACTTACCTCCACTTTATCATAGATTTCACCCATGTAGGCATCAATTCACAACCTTCCTCTCCCCTCCAATTTCCTGTAAGCCTATCATCCAGTCTCTAGCTCTCTGAGACAGCTTGGTTTGCTTATTTAGTATCAGAGAGGTCATGTAGTATTTGTCCTTCAATGCCTGGCTTGCTTCACTCAACATAAGGTCCTCAAAATTCATCCATGTTATCCCATGTGTTTGTACTGTATTCCTTCTTATAGCTGAATAGTATTCCATTGTATGTATATACCACATTTTGTTTATCCATTCATTGTTGATGGGCATTTGGGTTGATTCCAACTTTTGGCAATAGTGAATAATGCCACTATGAACATTGATGTGCATATATTGGTTTGTGTCCTTGTTTTCAGTTTTGCTGGATCTTATGGCAAATCTATATCTAGTTTTTAAAAAAACTGTAAAACTGTCCTCCAGAATAGCTGGATCCTTCTGCATTCCCATCAACAGTGGATGAGTGTCCCCATTCCTCCACATTCTCTCCAACATTTGTAGTTTTCTATTTTTTTAATAGCCACCAGTCTGATGAGAGTAAGATGGTATTTCATTGTAGTTTTGACTTGCATTTTCCTAATAGCTAGTGATTTTGAGCATCTTTTCATTTGCTTTTTAGCCATTTGTATTTCTTCTTTGGAGAAGCATCTGTTCAAATCTCTTGCCTATTTTTTAAATGGGTTGTTTGTCTTATTATTTTTGAGATATAGGATTTCTTTATATATGCAGGATATTAGTCTCCTATCAGATATATGGTTATCAAATATTTTCTTCCATTGGGCAGGATGTCTTTTCATTTTCTTGACAGATTGCTTTGAGGTGCAAAAAGCTTTAATTTTGAGGAGGTCCCATTTCTCTATTTGTTCTTTTGCTGCTTGTGCTTTGGTGTGAAGTTCATGAAGCCATTTCCTATTACAAGATCCTGTAGATGCTTCCCCACATTGTTTTCCAAAGTCTTCATGGTCTTGGCTCTTATATTTAGGTCTTTGATCCATCTTGGGTTGGTTTTTGTGTAAGAGATGGTAATCCTCTTTCATTCTTTTTGCATATGGATATCCAGTTCTACAACACAATTTGTTGAAGAGGCCATCCTCTCCCAGTTGAGTGGGCTTGGTGGTCTTGTTGAATATCAATGACTGTATATGTGAGAATCTATATCAGAACTATCGATTTGGTTCCAGTGGTCAATATATGTCTATCCTTGTGCCAATACCATCCCATTTCACCACTGTAGCTTTGTAGTATGTTTTGAAGTCAGGTAGTGTGATTCCTCCAATTTCATTTTTCTTTTTCAATATGTCTTTTGCTCTTTGGGGCCTCTTTCCCTTCCAAATAAATCTCATAGCTAGTTTTTCCAATTCAGTAAAAAATGCTGTGTTGATTTTTATTGGGATTGCATTGAATCTGTAGATCAGTTTTGGCAGGATAGACATCTTAATGATATTTAGTCTTCCTATCCATGAAAGGGAATATTCTTCCATTTATTTAGGTCTTATTTGATTTCCTTGAACAGTGTTGTATAGCTTTCTGTGTAAAAGTCTTTTACATCTTTAGTTAAATTTATTCCTAAGTACATGATTTTTTAATTTACTATTGTAAATGGTATTTGTTTCTTGATTTCCTCCTCAGGTTGCTCGTCATTGGTGTACAGAAATGCCACTGATTTTTGCACATTGATTTTATAACCTGTGACTTTACTGAGTTCATTTATAAGTTCTAGAAGCTTTGTTGTAGATTTCTCAGGGCTGTCTCTGTATAGGATCATATCATCTGCAAATAGTGAAATTTTTACTTCTTCCTTTCCAATTTAGATGCCTTTAATATCTGGTTCTTGCCTCAGTGCTCAAGCAAGTACTTCTTACACAGTGCTAAATAGGAGGGGTGATAGTGGGCATCCTTGTCTTGTTCCATATCTTAGAGGGAAAGATGTTATGTTTTCACCATTTTAAATGATGTTAGCTGTGGTTTTTTCATATATACCCTTTATCATGCTCAGAAAGTTTCCTTCTATTTTTATCTCTTGCATTGTTTTCATCAACAAAGGGTGCTGGATTTTGTTAAGTGCTTTTTCTACATCTATAGATATGATCATATGATTTTTTTCCTCTGATCTGTTTATATGATATATTACATTAACTGATTTTATAATGCTGAGCCATCATTGCATATAAGGAATGAAATTGGCCTTGGTGTATAATTTGTTTAATGTGTTGTTGAATATGATTAGAAAGTATTTTGTTGAGGATTTTCACATCTAGTTTCATTAGAGAGATTGGTTTGTAATTTTCCTTTCTTGTGGTGTCTTTGTTAGGTTTTGATATTAGGGTAATCTTGGCATCATATAATGAGTTTGGCTGTGTGCCTTCTATTTTGATTTTTGGAAAGAGTAGGCAAGATTGGTGTTAGTTCTTTCTGGAATGTTTGGCAGAATTCTGCTGTGAATCCACTGGCCCAGGGTTCTTCTTAGTTGGGAGGTTTTTAATGACTGATTCTATCTCTTTACCTGTAATTGGTTCATTGAGATCTTCAATTTCTTCTTTCATCAATGTAGGCTGCGTATATGTTTCTAGGAATTTGTCCATTTCCTCTAAATTGTCCTTCTTGATGGCATATAGTTTTTCAAAGTATCCTCTTATGATTTTCTTTATTTCTGTGGGGTCAGTGTTGATATCCCCTTTCTCATTCCTTATTTTGTGTATTTTCACCTTCTCTCTTTTCTTCTTTGTTAGTCTAGCTAAGCTTTTGTCAATTTTATTGATCTTCTCAAAGAACCAGCTCTTGGTTTTGTTTATTTCTTCTAGTGCTTTCTTATTTTCTATTTCATTTAGTTCTACTCTGATCTTTGTTCTTCCTTTCCTTCTTCTTCCTTTGGGGTTAGTTTGTTGTATCTTTACTAATTCCTCCAAATGTTCACTTAGGTCTTCAGTTTTAGCTCTTTCTTTTTTATTGATGTATGAATTTATGACTATGAATTTCCCTCAGTACAGCTTTTGCTGCATCCCATAAGTTTTGGTATGTCGTGTTGTCATTTTTATTAGTTTCAAGGTAGTTATTGATTTCTTTTGAGATTTCCTCCTTGACCCACTGTTTGTCTAAGAGTATATGTTGGAAATATCTTGGTGCCTAATCTGGATCTCTGGTCCTTGCAGATATCCAGCTTCATTCCACTGTGGTCAGAAATTATTTTGTATGATTTCAATATTTCTGAATTCATTGAGACTTTCTGTGACCTAGCATGTGGTCTATCTTGGAGAAGGATCCATGTGCACTTGAGAAGAATGTGTATCCTGCTGTATTTGGGTGTAATGTTCTGAATATGTCTAGTAGGCCCGGGTCCTCTAATATATTGTTCAAAGTCTTTGTTTCTTTATTGATTCTCTGTTGAGGTGTTCTGTCTAATGGTTATAGTGGTGTATTAAAGTCCCCCACTATAACTATAGAGGCATCTATTCCTTCCCTTAGTTTTTCCAGTGTTTGCCTCATGTATTTAGAGGTGCCCTGTTTAGGTGCATAAATGTTTATAATTGTTCTTTCTTCTTGAAGGATTATCCCTTTTACTATTATGCAGTACCCGTCTTTGTCTCTCACAATAGTTTTGCATTTAAAGTCTATTTTGTCTAAAGTTAATATAGCTACTCCTGCCCTTTTTTTTTTTTTCTTCTTTTTTGTTATTGTTTGCCTGTGAGATTGTTTTCCAGTCATTCACTTTCAACCTCCTTGAATTCCTGGGTCTAAGATGGGTTTCTTCTAGACAGCATATAGCTGGGTCATATTTCCTTATCCATTCTTCCACTCTGTGTTTCTTGACAGGTGAGTTTAATCCATTGACATTTAGCGTTATTACTCTCAAGGAATCACTTACCTCAGCCTTATTTTCTTTGGGTTTGTGTATGACATATGTAGTTTATTTTCTACTTTTGTCTTTTTAGTTGTTCTTACACTCTCCTCCAACTCTGTTTCTCCTGTTCTGAGCAGGAGATATTTGAATTTTGAGATATTTTGAACTCTCCATCCTTCTTGAATACCAGCTTTGCTGGATAGAGTATTCTTGGCTGGAAATTTTTTTCTTTTACTACCTTGACTATGTCATACCACTGCTTTCTTGCCTCCATGGTTTCAGATGAGAAATTCACACTTGATTTTATAGAGCTTCCCTTGTATGCGAAGGTTCTCTTTTCTCTTGCTGCCTTCAGTATTTTCTCTTTGTCTTGAGCATTGGATAATTTGACACGTATATGTCTTAGGGTAGGCCTGTTGGGATTTATGCTCTTTGGGGTGGATTGTGCTTCCTGGACATGTACATCCATCTCCCTCAATAAGTTTGGGAAGTTTTCAGCCATTATTTCCTTCAATGTCCCTTCTGTCTCCTTTCCCTTTTCTTCTCCTTCTGGGACACATTTAAAGCATATGTTTGTGCATTTTGTGTGTCATCCAGGTCCCTAAGTCCCTGCTGGATATTTTCTGTCTTTCTATCAATTAATTCTACTATCTGTTTGATTTCAGATGTACTTTCTTCCACATCAGTAATTCTTTCTCCGCCTCTTCAAATCTGTTATTTGCTGAGAGTGTATTTTTGATTTCTTGGATTGTGCTGTTCATTACCATCATATCCATTATCTTTTTGCACATGTTTACAATTTCTTCTGTATGCTCTCCAAGTGTTTTCTTAATATCCTTAATCTCTTCCTTCACTACATTAAATTGGTCAATGATATATATTTTGAGAGCTGTGATTAGTTGTTCAATGTTCTGCTCTTCTTCCTGGTTTTTAGTTGGTTCATTGGATTGGGCCATGTTTTCCTGATTATTGGATGGTTTGTTATTTTTTGTTGCTGTCTGGATGAGGATGAAGAAGCACAGCAAAAAAGAAACACTGCCTGCAGCACCTAATAGAAAAATAATTTTTAAAAAAAGGAAAAAGAGAAAAAAATAAAGGGGCCATGGGGTGATAAAGAGGAAGGAAATACAAGAAAACAAACAAACGAAAAAGACCAGACTAGCCTCAAGCAAGGAATGCTCTTTGCAATTGAATAAACTGCTTAGGAGTCTATCCTTCCCCCTTTTCTTTCTCTCTCACCTCCCTCTCTCCTAGGGCATCAGGAAGCCCATGTGAGAGCTACCCTCAGAGATTCAAATGGGACCCTGGTGAACCAACTGACCACAGAAAATGATGACTCTTAGTCTCTTTGAGAGCAAGCACCCACACCTTGCTGGGAACCCTAAGAATGCTATTGGCAGCCTACCAAGCATGTCCTACTGTTCCCCTCCCCTAGGTGTGCTGTGCAGGACTAGTTAATTGCCTGATTTCACCTTCTCCCAGACCAAATTTCCCTATCCCAGGGCATTTAGGTAAATCGGGGTCTTTCAGCAGGTTCACCTCTCCTCTCTTCCTAGCCTCTCCCTAAGCCAGCTGGCATACTCCTCCAAGTTCAAAAGTGGGGCAGGGCAGACAATTGAACCTGTACTCTTCAGGTCCCTCTGCACCCCTCACCAAAATCTTCCCACTCTTGGACTTTGTCTGAGGCCAGAGGGCTAGGGGAATGCTGGGATTTGGGGAGTACTGGGTTCAGAGGGAATGCAGGCTTAGGGAATGTGGGTTTGCGAAATGTGGGTTATGGGAAATGTAGGTTATGGGAAATGTGGGGTTCAGGGAATGTGAGATTCAGGGAACATGGATTCAGGGTTCATGTGTTTGGGGAACAAGGGACTTGGGAATGTCTCTATGTGACTGGTGGTGTTCAGGGAATGCTGCAGCTTCCCCCAGCTTCCAGCTCTATTGTCAGAAACCTGCGGTTTAACCTTGAGTAAGCACTCCTTTTGTCGCACCCTCTCCAGGTCGATGTCCAGAAACCTCCTGCTTTGTGGGTTCCCAAAACTGCTCACTAGGGCAGGGCAGGATTCTGTCAAGGATACAGTGTTAAACAAAATAAATACAGTCTCTGTCTTCAAAGGCATTAAATTTGATTCAGAAACAGACTTTAAACAAGCAGTCACATAAATAAACACAAAGTTTCAAACTGTAATCAGGATTAGTAAGGAAAAATCGCTCGAAGAGAGGGTGTAACAGGGAGCTTGATTTCATTGGGAAATTGAAGAAAGTCTTTTGAGTGATATTCATGGTAGATAATAAGTAGAAATTACTCAGTCTAAGGGACTGGGTGGGGTGAGGTTAGATTATAGGACTAGGGGAGTGCTGGAATCAAGATTCTGAAGTACGAAATCACTGGGCGAGAGGACATGAAAGATGAGCAGTGCAGTTAGAGTACAGGAAGGTAGAAGCAGGATGATGCAAGCAGAAGCTGGGAAGAACAGCTGGAGCCAGGTCATAGAGGACTTCAAAGGCTATGGCACCATTTTTGGGTTATATCTTAAAATACAGTAGGGGAAGCTGAAGGATTTTGAACTGGCAGGTGCCCTGATCCCTTTTATAGTTTTTAGAGTGTAGTTGTAGGTTTACAAGAAAACCATGCATCAAGTACATAGTTCCTCAATCTCCATAGACCCATCATCACCACCCAGATGCACACAGACATACATAGCTTTCCCTGCAGAGAAACTCTGTGCTGCTGTTTGTAGACTGGAATAAAGGAGGTGATAGGGCAAGTGTAGAAGCAGGGAGGACAGTTAAAGACCCCGAGAATGATCCAGAAAAAAGATTATGGTGTCTTGGCTTATAATAACATGTGAGAACAGTTGAAAGTGGAGTATTTTGGAGATCATCTTGACAGGGATTGGTGAAAATTATAGAGGAAAAGGGTCAGGAAGGACTCAGGTTCCTGGTTTAGGAACTTGATGGATGGTAGTTTCTATCTCTTTCTCCTTCCTTTCTCCTCTTTCTCATCTTTCCATCTATTAGCCAGTCATCCATTATCATCATCATCATCTCTATCAACTGTCTTTTATTTAAGAAATCTGTTTTTCTGGGTTTTTTTCATCTATTCATTCATCCACCTATCTCTCCAGAAATAGATATATCTCTAAGAATGGAAAGAAACTTTAAAGATCATCTGACCCAATACATTCACTCTATAGATGAGGAAATTGAGGCCAGTAAAGAGAAACTCTTGCCCAGACATACTCAGAGCTAGTTGAAATTCCACTTCTGCTCACTGCATCTTCCCCCAGTTTCCTAACCAGTACTTTTCGTCATCATGCCTCCTCACAGAATGTCTCTGCCCAAAGCTGAGAGACAACACATCCAGGCCTTACTAGGGAGAGTCTGCATCTATTTCCAGTATTTCTCCCCACTAGTGTTTAAAGGTATGGGGGTTCCTTTGAAGTCCTGCCTAGTGAAAGCATCAGTAGGCAGCCTCCGATGAATCTGCATTCAGGGTGCTAAGGAGGAGTTTGTCTCTGCTACTGCCTGGGCAAGACAGAGAATGGGTTTATAACAGGGGACAAGATAATGATCAAAGCGAAACTTAGAGTAAGGGTTTAGGAACATCTTGTGTGATTGACTTGGAGGTGGAGAAAGAGGAAGCTGCAGGCTTATCTGCTACAGATTGGAATCCTGCCAAGAGTTATCTTTTTGGGAGCTGCCCTGCCCCATTGCCTCAGAATGAGACTGGTGAATCAACAGCAGGGAGGCATCAGAAGGCCACTCTCTTTAAACCAATCCTGCCATTAGTCCTTGACTCATCCCTGCCTTAAATTAACCTCAAATGCCAGTGATATGGAATGAGAAAAAGGAGGAAAGGGAAAGATGATAACTCCACTGCTCATTTTTGTACAGAATACATTAAACCAAAGAGTGAAGTTGATGCTAATATGTTCAATGGTGATATTTTTTGACTTTTTAATGTGGTGCATATTGATCAAACGCCTGCTATGTGCTAGGCATTGCTGCGACACTGGGATCAACAATGAAAAGAATTGTTTCTCTGATCTGGCTCTGGGATCCATGCTGTTACCCCACTATTCTCCATGCATCAAGACCATAGGCTAATCTTCAACTACACCATGGTCCCTCTTGCCTCAGGCCTTGGCACGTGCTTTTGCCTCTGCTGAGAGAGCCAGGCTGCACGCTGGACTGCCATGTGAACTTATCTCTATGCATCAGGAGATGACTACCCTGGACCTTCATTGTCGGGCTCTTCTTTCTTCATTTTTCCATTGCAAACTGGCATACATTAAATCATGCTATTTCAAAATAGTTCACTTGTCTCTCTCACCCGGTAGACTTGCAATCTCCTCAAGGCTAGACACATGGTGACTGATACATAGTAATTCCTCAATAAGTGATGACTGAATGAGTGAACGAGTGAGAGGTTCTCTCTCTGGTGAGATGCCAGTTCTATTCTCTCCTAACCCTAATACATGGTCATAGGTACTATCTTGGATATCTGCAAATCATGCTTTGGGTATCCAAGGAAGAGAAATTGTCTCTTCCCAGAGATAGAGGCGAGAAGCAGATTACCTAGCTAATAGTTTGCACTGGATTTTAAAGAGTGAAGGAGAGAAAGGACACTCCAAATGTAGGAACAACAGAAAAATGGCAAACAAAAGAACTCGATTAGTGCTAAAATCCTCTAGGAGTTGCAAGGGCTGGGTGGTAGGTAGCATCAGGGGGTTGGGAAAGGAGGAAGAAAGAGAAAGAAAAAAAAAGAAGAGGCAAAATAATATTATTTTTAAAGTTTTTGCTACCAAAAACTTTGAAATGTTTAAAAGTAAAGGGAATAATATAATGAACCGCTATGTCTCCATCACCCAGTTTCAAACGATTATCAACTCATAACCAATATCATTTCATCTATACTTTCCTCACCCCCACCTCCATCCTCAACTTTTTGAAGCTAACTCTAAATGTCATAATATTTAACCTGTAAATATTCAGTATGCATCTTTAAAATGAATATTATTTTTCATTTTTTAAAAACATGACCATAGTCCAATATTTTTGATATGATCACATATAAAAATTTCTGTAACTTTTGAATATCATCAAGTATACAGTATTCAGTTTTTTTAATTGCATCACAATTTTTTTACAGTTTGTTTGAATCAGGATCCAAATAAGTTCCATACATGGCAATTGGATAATATCTGTCCCTTTAAATCTACATTTTCTCCTTCCTTTCCTCCCTTTCCTTTTTCTTGAAAATTATCATTTTTCTTTATTTGTTGTAGCTCTTGCTGATGAAGAAACCTGGTTGTCCTGCAGAATTTCCCACAATCTGAACTTTTCAGATCGCATCCCTGTGACTTCATTTAACATGATTTTCTGTCTCAGATTTAGTTCCTATTTTTTTTTGCAAGAGTACTTGAGAGGAGCCATCGATGATTATTTTCTTGAACTAGCAATTCCAATGTATTGCAAATGGTGATATTCTAATTCCATCATTCCTTTTTCAGTGTTAGCCAGAATGTTTCCATGAAGAGAAATTTCCCACGAACTCACTGGTACACCTGAAATATAGGGAAGGAAAGATAAATGCTTTATTCTTTCTCTTTTGATTAATCAGTTTTCAAAATAATCAAAGCTGCTCAAAGATTTTTTTGCTATTATTATGAATGCATGGATTCAAATAAATTTAATATATTTTAATACATTTTATTTATTATCCTTACTGATGTATAAATTGACGTTTTTTGGGCTGAGAGTCTTCAAGTTGTCTCTTGATACATTTTCAAATAATTCTGTTAGTCTTTAATTGTTCCCTTACTCTCTATTACAACACTCTATTCCATGATTCTCTTGTACATTTTCTGCCCCGTACAGAGAACGAGCTATTTCTCCAAGGAACCTATCTTCTGAGTGGGAAACAATGCTAGAGACAATAATCTGGGAGTTAAGAATGCTCCCTGCTACAGGCTGGTCATCATTTCCTGGCCTTTTCAGTGGTACTATGATCTTACACTATTTCTTATTCAAATTGGGAACTATAAGACTTTTTCTTAACTTAATCAGTTTTATATCTGTAAGTACATTGATACCAACTTATTACCCTGGAAGGTCTCCATGTTTGCTACTAAACAGACATTTTTTTCCCACTGTAGTCATATTTAATTTTTCTTTTTTTATTTAAAAAATACTTTAGATTACATAAATTTTACATAAAAAATATAGGGGATTCCCATATGCCCCACTCCCTACGCCTCCCGCCACACTTTCCCACATTAACAACATCCTTCATTAGTGTGGTACATTTGTTACAATTGATGTACACATGTAGGAGCATTGCCACTAAGCATAGATTACAGTTTACATTATAGTTTACATGCTGTCCTACATATTTTGTAGGCATAACGATCCCAGAATCCTCAGGATTGAGAAATGAACTATAGGTTAAAATTGGCTTATTAGTTTTCTACTATAGACTTACTGTGATTCTAGCACTGGAGAAACTTAAATCATTCATGTGCAGGCAGGGGCAATTGGAAGTTCCAAGGGCAGGGAGAGGGAAAAACAGGTGTAATATGAGGGCATTTTTCGGACTTGGAAATTGTCCTGAATGACATTGCAACAACAAATACAGGACATTATATATCTTGCCATAACCTATAAAATTGTGCAGGAGGGAGTGTAAACTACAATGTAAACGATAATCCACGCTTAATGGCAATGCTCCAAACTGTGTTCTTCAATTGTAACAAATGTACCCGCACTAATGAAGGAAGTTGTTAATGTGGGAAAATGTGGGAGTTGTAGGGAGCAGGGCATATGGGAATGCTTTCTATTTTTAATGTAACATTTATATAATCTATATTTTAAAAAAATAAAAAATGTATTTAAAAAAATAGAGAGAGCAGAAGAGCTATATGTAGGGAAACCACGAATGAGTGCAACTCTAAACAGGTATTTTTTTCTTTGCTAAAATTGTGTCCCAATTTGGCATGTCTTTGGTGAGTTCAAAGACCAGGCCAGCACAGTGTCAAAACGGTCATGTTGAATCAGGATTTTGCTATATGGCTTTGTGGTTAGGTCCATTCTGTACCTCATCCATCTAATAACAAACTCCTGTATCACAGGGAGAGAATGGCAGGTCTTTTGTATGTTGACCTATACCCAATAATGTGAGGCATGATAGATCAGGGATTGGGAAGAAGGGCTCCATGAAAGGAGACTGAGAGGTTTCAGGAACCACATCATTCAACCACCTCATTTGCTGCTGAGGAGAACAGGCTTAAAAGAGGAGATGGCTTTCCTAAGGATGATAGCCAGTTTTCTGGAAAGTTGGGCCAAGACCCCAGGCCTTGTAGTGCTTAGCCATTCTGCTTCCATCTCTGCCATGTTGCTTCTCTTTTATGATGATGGTAGTGGGTAAGCAGATAGGGTTCCTAATGCATTGACTCTATAGAAAGATTGCCTTATCAACTGTTCTCAGAAGGGAAGTGAGGAGGGAAGGAAGGGAGGGAGAAAGGAAGAAAAGGAGGAAGGGAGGAAGGAAGGAAGGAAGGAAAACTTCAAGTGATGGGAGCTATTTTGTATACAGGCCAGCTCTACCCACCCAAAAAACTATGGGTAAACTTCAGTGGAATAGCTTCATAAAAAAATTTCCCAGGTTCATTGCAGTCATGAAAGCAGATGTATTTTATGCTATTATTAAATAAATTTTAAGGCTGTAACTTATGAGGCTCCTGTACCAACAAGATTTGATGTTTATGTAGCTGAAACTACAAAGGATGTCCACTTTAGGACTCATTATAATGAGGCTTGTGGGGGAAATATACTGCCATCTTCCATTTGAATTATGAAACAACTTCCTTAGTAGTGTTGATTATTTCATGTTGATCCCATCTAAGAGAGTTTTCAAAAATATAAATAAATCTGATACATATTTTCTCTGCCTAAAACATTTCAAGAGTTCTGTTTTGCTCTAGGAATAAATTCCAGACTTTTAGCTTTGACTAAATGATCTTCAACTTTTGCCCCTTCCCGTGCTTGAATTCTGTCACAATTCTTGGCTGCAAGCAACAGAAGTTGATTAGGCCTGATTTAAACAGAAAATAATTGACTGAAGGAATAGTGTAGCAACCACTGGGAGTTCCCTGCATATCCCCTTGGCTCTCCTCATTCCTATGGAAGCTGGAGGCATCCTGCTGCAAGCACATATCACTCTGCCTATGGGCTTTCTCTTGGCCCATTGTAGGGCAGGCTGGAAGTTTCAAAGAGTTGTTGCTTGAGAATAGGCCTTAGTCAATGATGAGTGGAAATCGGAGGTTAAACACTCTAGCTTCCTAGTAAGGAGGGGCAAATCTGAAGAGTATTCCATACTATTTCCCTGAGATCTCCAGGAAGATTGAGTTCCAGGTGCCTGCAGCAGTCACCTGCTCCTTTATGCTGCACCCTCTATTGGCTTCCTTCTCTTTTTTGCCTCACTTATTCACTCCCCTACTCTTACCTCCCAGGATCATTTCCCAAATATTTGTCTCAAGGTCTACTTCTGGGGAATCCAGTCTAAAGAGATAGTGAGTAGCTTATAGAATCACCAAGAAGGCCAAGGAATGAGGCATGGGAAATAAGTTGGAACAGAGGGAAGTGATGTGGCCATGTCCATGGCCAAAATCTTCACCTAGGCTAGGCCAGTGAAGATACCCAGGCTAGAGCTACTAACATGGCCAGCACAGATTATACTGTACCTATCCCCACCCTGGAGACCTCAGGCCACCTAAGAGTTGCCACCATCCCCAGTGCCCCTGAAAATACTTATCACTGACACAACTGTTACCACCAGAACATTATTCTTCCTTGTCCCATCCCTTGAGTCATTTGCTTCAAGTTCAAAATCCTTGCCAGATACATCTTATTGGATGAATATAGGTTTCATGCCATGACTCAGATGACAGGAATATGAGAAAACAAGGATTTATAAATTTTCAGAATCTATAGGGGTTGGTCTCTGGCCACAACTCAAAAGTAGGGAAGTCCCAAAACACAATAATGTGTTCAGACACAGAGGATCTTAAAAGAGAACTAACTTCCACCATATCTTTCTTCTAACCATAAAAAAATGATACCAAATTCCTTTACTCATACCTTCTCTGTCATGAAATCCTGATTCAGTACCCCTTCTCCTTCTGCCTAGAATTTTATCCTTGGTCTGAAATCCAGGCTCAAATATATTACCTCTGCAGTTACTTCTCTGGTTTCCCAGGAGAGATTAGGTCTGACCTATCTATGTCCCCTAACCTCCCTGTGCCCATCCTGAAATGTATGGCATTGCAATGAATGCGTGTATATCTTCCCTACACTCCATAGGACAAGGGACTAACTCGGTTCCTATATCCTTAGTGCCTGACACAACACAAATCACACAGTGAGAGCTCAAAAGTCTTTGCCCAATCGGAAGCACGTGGTCTATTGCAAAAGAGAAGTTCCATCATCTCAGCTAATGACCTTCAATGTGTGACACGCCTTCACGATATCTTTTGCTTGAGGGACTGCTAAAAGTTGCTTTATTTTTGTCAAGGCCTGATCACATTGGAGTTTTGATCATTTGAAATGATTCTTTGTTGACAGAGTTTGCTGGATCTAATCTCAATTTGGTTTTAGACGTATTAAAGACCAGTCATTCATCCAATCCTTCAACAAACCTTATTCATTCCAGGTTTGGTGCTGGGCATTGCGGAGGAGATGGAGAAGGCACTTCTCCTTTTCACCAAGGGCTGTTGAGGTTGGAGAGGGGCAGGCACGGAAATCATTTGTGGTAATGTGATCTTTCCCTTGCTCTACAGTTTATGTGCTGTTGGTGCATAAAGGAAGGAGAAAACAACTCATTTTTTGCAGAGCATTCCAAGAGGAAGTGAATTCAAATTTCATTGTTGAGGGGTTTGACAAGGCAGAGACACCAGTGAAGGAAGGGTGGGTTGGGGAAGAGACAGGAATGAGCAAGGGTGTACTTGGGGACTGTTTGTTGTCCTGCAGAGCTGGAGCCCAGGTGAGCACAGCTGAGTGCACAGAGTTGAGGCTTGAGAGATAGTGGGGCTATACATGAGTCTCGAATGCCATCCTGAAGAGTTTGGACCTTATTCCAAGTAGACAATAGGAGGAGAATTTTAGGCAGGGGAGTGAAGTGGTCATAATGGGGCTCTGTCACTCACTGGTTATGAGACCTTCCTTGGGTGATGTAGGAAACCTGCCTGTCTCTTCATTTCCTCATCTGTGAAGTGAGGCTAATTGAGTTCTTTAGGATTAAATGGAATAATAGAGCCAAGGGTTTAGCACAGTGCATGGCAACGGTTAGCATTTATCATTTATTACTATGATTACTTCTGTCGTTATTATTGACTTATTTTAGAACAATGATTTTGGCAGCAATGGGAGTTATGAATTGGAAGGGAGGCAGAGACAGAAGGCAGGGGACCTGATGAAGAAGCTACTGCATAGATCCCTGGAGGAGACGAGGGGGCCTTTCCTAAAGCCATGGCAGTGGGAATGAAGAAAGTGGGAAAATACGTGACAGCTCATGGAAGTGAGCCTAGAGGCAGGTGGGGGTGTCAAGAGTGACTAAGGGTTTCCCAATTCTTAGCCCAGCATACAATATGCTCCATGTTTTCTGCCTCGGATCTACCACTTAGCCCCATCTCCTGCAATGCTCTGGTGTTGTCCATATGCTCTAGAACTATTGCTTGGCTTAGTTTCCTAGGGATGCCATAACAAAATACCACAAAAAAAGTGGCATAAAACAACAGAAATGTATTTCTCACAGTCCTGGAGAATGGAAGTCCAAAATCAAAGGATCAGTAGGCCATGCTCTCTCTGATGCCTCTAGGGAGATATCTGCTCCATGCCACTCTCCTGGCATCTGGTGGTTTGCCCATGATCCTTGGGCTTCAACCCCTGCCTCAGTTGTCACATGGCCTTCTAACTGTCTGTGTCCAAATTTTCCCTTGTTATAAGGATGTTGGTCATATTGGATTAGGGCCCACTCTAACCCAGTTTGGTCTCATCTTAACTAATAGCATTTTCAAAGGTCCTATTTCCAAATAGGACTACATTTATGGGACTAGGGGTTAGGACTTGAACATATACTTTGGGGAAGACACAATTCAACCCATAACAATCCCCAAAGAAGCCATGATGTTTCAAAACTCTAACTCTACACCTTTGCTTAAGCCATTCCCTTTGCCTAGAACACACTTTCAATATCTCTTCCCTGTCTGTCAGTCATTGGGTGGAAATGGCCTGCCTCTAATGCCTCTGCTGTGCTCAGTCATTGGCTGGAAGTAGCCTGAGGAGAGGATGGCCTTTGGGTGAACACTGTGGCTGATAGGGGTGTCAGCTAGAGGCTGTCAGCTCACTGTACTTCTACTGACAGGTTCTTTATTGAGGGGAGATCTGAGAAAATGGGGATAAAGATTTGTATCATTCTATACCTCATTCAGTAAATGTTTCTTTCCTCCCTCTCTCTCCTTTCTACTCTCCCTACCTCCTTCCTTCCCTCATTCCTTCTTCATATTAAGACCTTGCATATTCCATCCAGTGTGCTAGGGATAAAGAGATAAAAATACAGTTCTCACCCTCAAAGAGATCACTCTCTGTTGGGAAGGAGATAGCTGGAAGAAATACTGTATCATGATTGTACTGTGATAAGAATGAGTTTAGATGCTGGAAGAACCCAAAGGAGAGAACCCTGATCTTACCCAGGCTTCCTACGGTAGTCAAAGAACACTTCCTGGAGGTGGTAATATCCAAATGAGTTTAAGGAATAGATAGAATAAAGCAAGCAGAGAAGATGGGAAAAGAGCTTATGCAAATACAAAGACTCTTGAGAGATTATAACCTGAACAGGCTACTGCTGTTAGTTTAAGGTGCCAGGAGAACCAGGAGAACCAGGAGAGGAGGGGGTAGACTTGGTGCCTGTGCTGGTGGTATGTGTAGAGGTGGTATTGGTGGTGGTGGAGGTGGTGAGAGAGATGGTGGAAGTGGTGGTGCTGGAGCTGGAACTGGTGGTGGAGGAGATGGTGGTTGTGGTGGAGTAAGAGGTGGTGGTACTGGTGCTGGTGTTTGAGGTGGTAGTGGTTGTGGTGGAGGTGGAGGTGCTGGTGCTGATCTGGTGCTTGAAGTGGTGGTGGAAGAGGTGGAGGGGGTGGTGCTGTGGCTGGAACTAGTGGTGGAGGAGGTGATGGTCATGGTGGAGGTGGAGGTGCTGGTGTTAGTGCTGGTGGAAGACATGGTGGTGGTTAAATGCACTTTGCAGAAGTTCTGGATGCCTTGGTCAGAGTTTCAGTTATCCTGGAAGATTGTAACAACCTCCCTCTTCTCTCTCTCCCTCTCTTCCAGTAGGTTTATTAACTAACTGACACCCCAACATTTCAAGGTGGAGGGAACTGACCTGAGGCTCCCAATGCTTTCCCTCAAGTCTTTGGGAAACCGCAGGTGCAAATGACATTCACAATGCAAAGGTATCTTTCTCCTGCCCTCCTGTTCCCTACTTTACCCCCAACTGCCCACTCCTACACAGAACCTGCAGCTCACAGAGATGTAGCTGTCCTTGTGCTAGAATCAGTGGCAGTGCTGCCGTTCCCTGTTATTAGTGTAGCTGC
Organism: Dasypus novemcinctus; assembly: GCF_030445035.2. Classification (NCBI taxonomy): domain Eukaryota; kingdom Metazoa; phylum Chordata; class Mammalia; order Cingulata; family Dasypodidae; genus Dasypus; species Dasypus novemcinctus. The sequence goes on from NC_080686.1 coordinate 91,754,245, forward strand.
TAAGCATGCCAAGCAAATGCTTTCCTCTTAGGAGCTACATGAGAAATGGCCCAGAAACATCACATTAAGATCTAAAAGATGCAATTTGAATTCCCTTTGGCTGTGGAGACGCCACCAACATAGCGATTACATATGTTGAGTGAGTGCAAAGCCACAGGGGGGCCTGCATCTGTGGGTCCAGGGACCATGGGCTTCTGGTGGAGGTGAAGACCTAGTGAAGGGGCCATGCCCTGTGAGGCTGAGCTGCAGGTTTAGGTGTGTGACACATTTTGGCTGTTATTCATTTCAGATGAGAAGGGCCTGAGAGAGCAGTGGGTACAGCAGTGGTCACACAGCCGGGTAGTGGCAGAGCCAGGACTGGAACTGAGGATGCCTAAAGACAAGTCCAAACTCTAAGCCTTTGTTCATGAAACATATTTGAGTATCTACAAAGTTTCAGATCTGTGTAAGGTAAATGGCATACATGGGAAATAAGAAAAAGGAATTTCCTTCCAGGAATTTACTTTCTACCTGCATACTACAGTCATTCCAGTATTTAAAAAATACCCAAAGTACACCCACTCAGCAGAAGGTGACTTGGCCTTAAGCAGGAGTGAATGTCCGAGACATGCTGCAACGTGGATGGACCGTGAAGACATCATGCTGAGTGAAATAAACAAGGCACATAAGGACAAATACTGCAAGATTTCACTTATGTGACATAGCTAGAAATAGCAAACTGTAGAGACAGACAGCAGCTTTGAGGTTACCAGAAGATGGAAGGAGGGAGAAAGGGGATTGTTGCTTGGTGAGTTCGAGTGCTTGTAAATTTGGGGCTGGAGGTGGAGGGAATACTATAAATAAAGTTAAAAAAGATAAGAGAAACAAACAAAAACCCCAAAGTCTGGGGCCCTGGCCTGAGTTTATGCTTTCATAAGTTTGGATGTGGCCCAGGTATCATTTTTCAAAAGCTCCCCAGGCTTGAGAACCATTGTTCTAGAGCCTGCACTGGCCAGTAGGATGCCAGTAGTTCCATGTGGTTTTTGTTTGTTTGTTTTTTAAAATTATCTTATCTTTTCTTAAAAGATATATAGATCACACAGAATGTTACATTACAAAATGTAAGAGGTTCCCATAAACCCCCACTCCCCCCCCACTCCTCCCCCATCAACAACCTCTTTCGTCATGTAAACCATAATGGAACCATGGTTAGTAGCTATGATTCAATATCTGTACATCAGTTACAGCAAATTTAACATCCACATGTAAAAACATCATTTCTGGGGAAAGGGAGAAAGGGTTTGATGTTGGGTATATATGGGTCCCCTATATTCTATGTGTGACTTTACTGTGACCTAAAACTTTGTAGAAGACATAATAATAATAATTAAGAAAAAATGTAGACACTGATGAAAAAATGGAAAAGATCGCCTTCCCACTGTACATACAGGGCAATACCTATTACAGTGATGAAAGGAAAAATGACAAAAACATTTTTTATGATAATTTTCATTTTTTTAATACTCCATGTGATTTTGAGCACCTGCAACATAGCTCGTCCATACTGAATATGCTATGAAACCTAGTATGAACAAAAGAATGTGAAATAACTCATTAATAACTTTTTATATTGTTTCTATGCTGAGATAGTAATACTTTGGATAGACTGGGTAGAATAAAATACGTCATTAAAATTAATGTTTCTTTTTACTCTTTTTAATGTGTCTTCTGGAGAATTAAAAAAATACTGTGGCGCATGTCATGATTCTTTGGACAGCAGTCATCCAGAGGGAGAAAAAGACATCTATATCTTTCTTTAATGATTGTACAATCTCTGTCTCTGTTTTGTAAACACATAGACATACCAGCACACAAGGTTTAAAAGTGGTGGGAAGAGAGCAACCCTGGACAGTAGAGCAGAGGTGGAAAGAACCTAGCCGCACTGCCGAGGTTCTAATTCCAACTCCAATGATTATTTATTGGATGATCTTGAATAACTTCACTGTCTGAGTCTCTATTTTTCCATCTGTAAGATGTGGATAATGAAGCTGTTTAATGTTTCATTGAGATAATGTTAGCTTAGTGATTATTTACTGTCCCCTCTCTGGACTTTCCTATTGAGACTTGGTTCTGTATCTTGGTTTCCCATTTACCTAAACCTATCATGGTCACAGAATGCATAATGGCTCCCAATTGCTGCAATTCACAAGCAGCAATTTGATTTCATTACAGTAACTCTTAAAATGCAGTTCCTTCCCCATGACTGCTCTTTTGTTGATTTCCAAAGGAAAGAGAAGTCAAATGCAAATAGTGGTGATAAAAGATGAGATCTCTAGTTCGGTTCTCCCAGCTACTTCTCCCTCCTCAAATGGCACTTTGGGTTGGGTACAATCTCAGTGGGAGCAATCTCAGTGGGAGTCAAAATATTCGGGTGAATTTCTTTTTGAATAACTTTCAATGAGTCTCCAGAGTTCATCTCTGGTGGCAATGACAATTAGTGGGGACTGGACTGAACTGAATTGATTGGTGATGCCCAGCCTGTGGTGGCATTTTGTGCATCTTTAGGCTGATGAACTCGTCCTGGAAGGGCCAAGGACCTCCAATAGCCTGCACTGCCTGCTTTGCTCCATGCTACAAGAAGCAGGGCATTCTTGCTGTCTTGCCACAAACCCTGTCCATCTAAGACTGCTGGTTCCCATATGAAGCTCAAAGCATTACAAACAAAAATTTTTTTTTTTTTGGTGGGGGGAGTGGTGGGAATGGACCGGAGTTATTATCTCATTAAAATCTTCCCTCAGAAGTCCTTGGCCTGGGGCTTAGCCTGTGATGAAGAGTAGCCAGAGTCTTGGGGAATGAGTTCAGAAAGAGCAATTCTCTTCGGGTAGTTTTAGTAAAAGAGAACACATTTTGGAATGTAGAATGGTCTAACAGGACACGGAGCCCTCTTGTAAGGATTCTTACTAACACTGCATGTTTGCACATTCATGTATGTGCATGTGTGCATGTTTGTGGGCACATGATCTTGCCAAGGCTCTAAGTTGAGATTCTCTTTTTATCAATTTACTTCTACAAAAATTACCCTGACAATATCACTGAGTGTCTGCAAGCCAAAAAGTGAAAGAAAATAGAATAACCTTCAGTTGAATCATCTTAGCAAGAGCTGTTGGAATGTAAAGGACTTCATCTAGGTCTTTTTCTGGGAGTGGTTAAGATTTTCATAGTACCTTATATGTGTGTGTGTCTATGTAACTTTTATTATGTCTTCACCAGTGCTTTTGCCTATATTACCCCATTCCTCCCAGACTGTTAACCCTCCAGACTGTTTCCAACTAACTTTACAACTGCAGATTTGATCAGGATGCTCCCCATATTGGACCCATTTGGTGGATCTGCATTTATTACAGGATTAAGTTCAAATTCCTGAATCTACTTACAAGGGCCCAGGTCGACTGCCTCCTGCTCCATTTCACATCTTACTCCACACACCTCCACCCCCTATCCTGCTCCTCTCACCTCACCCCTCTGTTAACTTTTTTTTTTCAAATTCTACTCAATTTATTCATTTTTTTTTTTAAGATTTATTTTTATTTATTTAATTCCCCTCCCCTCCGCCGGTTGTCTGTTTTCTGTGTCTTTTTGCTGCGTCTTGTTTCTTTGTCCGCTTCTGTTGTCAGCGGCACGGGAAGTGTGGGCGGCGCCATTCCTCGGCAGGCTGCTCCCTCCTTCGCGCTGGGCGGCTCTCCCTATGGGTGCACTCCTTGCGCATGGGGCTCCCCCACGCGGGGGACACCCCTGTGTGGCAGGGCCCTCCTTGCACGCATCAGCACTGCGCATGGGCCAGCTCCACACGGGTCAAGGAGGCCCGGGGCTTGAACCACGGACCTCCCATGTGGTAGATGGACGCCCTAACCACTGGGCCAAAGTCCGTTTCCCCTCAATTTATTCATTTTTTTAAAAGATATTACATCAAAAAAATATGAGGTCCCCATTCGCCCCCCCCCACCCCCACCCCACCTCTCCCCCCACAGTAACACTCTCCCCCATCATCATGTCACATCCATTGCGTCTGGTGAGTACATCTCCGGGCATCACTGCACCCCATGTCCTGTGTTCCACACCATAGCCCACACTTTCCCACGTTCCATCCAGTGGACCATGGGACGACATACAACATCTGGCAATTGTCCCTGGGGCATCACCCAGGACAACTCCAAGTCCCGAGAATGCCTCCACATCTCTTCTCTTCCTCCCATTCCCTGCACCCAGCAGCCACCATGGCCACTTTTTCCACATCAATGCCACATTTTCTCGATTATTAACCACAATAGTTCATGAATAGAATATCATTAAGTCCACTCTGATCCTTACTGTATTCCTCCTTCCTATGGACCTTGGCTTGGTTGTGTCCATTCCACATCTATGTCAAGAGGGGGTTTAGATTCCACATGGATACTGGATGCAATCCTCCTGCTTTCAGTTGTAGGCACTCTAGGCTCCATGGTGTGGTGGTTGACATTCTTCAACTCCATGTTAGCTGAGTGGAGTAAGTCTAATAAATCAGAGTGTAGGAGCTGAAGTCTGTTGAGGCTCAGGGCCTGGCTATCATATTATCAGTCCAGAGATTCAAATCCCCTAGATATATCTTAAGCCCCAGCACCAACTACAATTCCAGTAAAGTAGCATGAAAGGCTTGTGAAGAGATCCCATCTGAGTCCAGCTCCATCACGCAGAAACACCAGCTCCAAAGAAGGGCCAACTGGTATGGCAGTGAACCCCATCTGCCATGACCATAGAACCTGTGGGTCTCTTTAGCCCTCAAAAGGACCAATATCTGGGGTTGTATCTACTTTATCTGTCTCTGAAACTTTGCTCAGTTGTGCATAAGGGCAATCTTTCTGACAACCTCCAGATTCTTTTTTTTAGAAACTCATAACCATATGAACTCATTTGTCTTTTCCATTTCGCCCTTACTTTAGGTCAAACAGCATTTTTAACTCCTGTTATTATATGTAGACAGGGATATTCAGCAGAATACCCTCTGCTAACTTGTAGACAGACCACACAGCCCATACCTCTGGGCCTTCCCTCCTGCTACTCATTCTGCCTGGATATTTTCCTTTCCTTTTCCCACCTGGAAATTGACTACCCATCCTTTAAGACTTCTGACTGCACTGAGGTTGTTCCTACTCCTCCCAGACATGTGCTTACATTGTCCTCTGTGCCTCCAATGAAAGCTGTGCTGAACTCTATTGTGCCATCTATAATCTTACTTGTGGACACATCTCTATTCCTCTCCATATTTCAACCTCCTGGAAGCTGGGACATTGATAGCTCTATTCCCCCAAGTGAGGCGTGGAGCAGGCTTAGTAAATGGTTTTCAACTGGAAGAAGAAAGAATGACTATTTTATGTAATATCAATCATATTCTTTTATTAACATTATATTTTAAGTCCTGTCCTTTATTTTACATACCTTAAACAAATTTCATTTTAAATTTTTGCCTCATTCTTGTTTGACTGACTCTTCCACAATTTATTGGCACACTGTTAAGCTGTAGGGCCATTAGCTCATTTTCAATTTTTTACTCCTGTAAATAATACTGTGATGAATAATTTGGGGGTATAAAGCTTTTCCTAATTATGGATTTTTTCTTTACAATTAATTCATATGTGAATATTTGGATGAGTATTATAATTTGTTTCTTTTCCTTAAGTCATAGCTTAAAAACAAAAGCAGGAAAAAATGTGGCCGTTTACAAGGAAGGACAACTTCTCCAACACTATACCCGAGTGTTCAAGATTAAACTTTTACATGACCAGGCAGTCCTCGGTGATTTGACTTCATTTGATCTGTCCATCACTGATTTTCACTGCTCCCCAGCACCTACCTTGGCTTCTATCAGGCCACCCTGGGTATTATATATGATTCTGAATCCACTTTCAAGTTGTTGTGTTGCTGGTGAAGCTATTCTCATCAATTTCCCTTTCTTTTCTCTTAGTTCAATAATAATCATTCTATATATTTATCTGTTCTTATAAATGTCATGACTTCACTGACAACCTTTTCAAGTGCCATCTCCTCTAAAATTTCCTAGAAAGTTGAAGCAGAAAGAACACTAACTGTGTGACAAGGCACTTATGCTCTGTTGAATGACAATTCCACACCTACCCAACAGCATGCCATTGGGTCAAACACTCCGCCTCTCTAAGATTTGGTTTTCTCATTGTTAAATGGGTGGGTGGGGGCAGGGTAGACTGTGAGCTCCTTGAGGGTAGAAGCCATTTCTTATAAGGAGCAGTCAAAAACAGAAGTGAAAGAAATACACAGGTAACATCAAAACACCTTCCAGGGCTAAGGCTACCCATTTCTAGTTCACCTTGGTATTACTGTTGTGCGCAGCCTTGCAAGTCTCTTAACCATGCAATGTGTCATTTGATTGAGACAGTTTGGGATTGCAGAAGGAAAGCTGGTCTAGAGACAGGAATCTTGGCATTTGTTAACCAGTTGGCCAACTGACTTCACCTAATTGGGTTTCCTTCCTTCTATCATGAGTGGAATAGAAACCTCAACTGAGTGTTCTGGTGCCAGGGGCTCACTAGAGAATTCTAGTGTATGCATATACATGCATAGAAATACACACATACATAAATATATGTACAAACATATATATTTGTACATATAGGTACATGTACATGTACACATATATGTGTATATTTTTAAACATATCCAAAACTAGTACCTGGTTTGTTTCCTGAAACCTGAGACCAAGCAATCCACCTTTGGAGATAAATGGGTACTTTTATTTTATTTTTATTAAAAGGCCACAACTGCTCTGTCAACTGTGTAATAGTATTGAACCTAGAAAGGATAAGTTTGAGACTTGAGTCTGGCACTAAGTATGTGAACATAGGGATGTCACTTACCTCTCTGGGCCTCCCTTTCCTTATCTATAAAATAGGAGCAATTGCCTTAGTTTACTAGATTGTTCTAGAAAGTTAGATGAGAACATGGGTATACAAATCTAAAACAAAATAAATAGAATGGGTATAAAAGTCCATTTAAAGTCTAAAGTAGGTACTGCAAAAAACAAACAGTCCTGGTAATTCTGAGTAGGCAGAAGTTAAGTGTGATCTGGAGTCTGGATATTCTGAGGGAGGAGCTGGACTAGGCATAATGGATTTATTGGATTTCAGCTGTTTAAACTTTTTTATCCTGTTATTTCAATAGTAATACATACTCATTGTGGAAATTTGAGGGAGGCAGAATCATACAAAAGAAATATAAAATCATTGCTAATCTCAGCCATCTAATTAATACTTCTTAACATTTTGGAGAAAATCAATAGCACATATGACTTAGTTTGGTAAAATAGAAGAGAAATAAAATACTTGTCATGGAATATATTTAAACAAAGATGTTTGGCTTAAGCACGGAGATCATTTGAGTGGGGGTGCGAGTGGAGAAATGAAAGGAAAGAACTTTGGAGACATGTCAGATGGTCTTTTGTATACAGAGGCACCCACAATCTTCCCTTCTCACTTACTTTTTTAGTAGAAAATCATAAAACGACAATTTTCTCAGCCTCTCCTTTCTGCCCTTCACTCTCTGATTTTTACCAATCCCTTGGAACACACGGGCATCATTTGCCACTGAAAAGGCATTATCTTACCTAACCAAGAGAACAAATGGCTCAAGGCTCCTCTTCCCTCCCTCATAGAATTGCTGGGCCAGAGAGAGTAGTTGTCTGAAGTAAAATGGATTCCTGAAAGGGCTGCCCATTGGGTTGTTAATGATAGGAAGATGCTGGAAACTTCAGGTCCTGAACCCTGATTTACTCATAAATGTCTTCTCGGAGGCGGATGGGAGTGTTTGCACTGGCTCCTGGCTTTCTGGGGATCAGGCATCTTCCAGCCCCTCATGCATCTTGAAAAAGGGGCTTTGTCATATGTGACTTAGAGCAGAAAAGTCAGTAGATTGAGATACCTTTCTGATTGGAAAGGATTGGATGAGGTAATGGAGCAGGGGAGAAGGATGGCTAGGTGGTGTGTGTGAGAGAGAGGCAGAGAGAGAGGGAGGAGGAGAGAGTGCAGAAAAGCATGAAGGATAGAGAGAGGAAAAGGAGGGGTGAAGAGGGAGCAGGAAAGAAAGTCAGAGATGTGGCATAAAGAATGGATAGCAGAAGACAGGGACAAGAGAGAGCAAAAGAGGAAGAGAGACAGAAAGGATGCCTGAATGAGTGACAAAAGAGAGACAGAGTGGGGGTGAAGAGACAGCCATTATGACTCAGTGATTAATACAGGAATTATATGAAATATTCATGAAAGGAAATTGGAGATATAGACGAATGTAAATGCCAAGTCCCAGACTTTCCCCCACCTTCCTATTCAAAAGTGAATTCCTTGGAGATTCATGGCTTCTATTGCCATTATTTGGAGACAGTTGTTGGGTGTAACCAAGAAGAGAAATGTGTTCCTTTGATGCCATTTGGCTCCACTTGTCATAACTTAAAAAATTGTGCAGAAGACACAATTTTTTGTGTCTGTTACAATGTAAACGATAATCCACGCTTAGTGGCAATGCTCCAAAATGTGTTCCTCAATGGTAACAAATGTACCACACTAATGAAGGATGTTGTTAATGTGGGAAGATATGGGAGGGGTAGGGAGCAGGGCATATGGGAATGACCTATAGTTTTTACGTAACATTTATGCAATCTGAGTATCTTTTAAAAAATTTAAAAATATATAAAAACAGAACAAAGCAAAAGCAAAAACAAAAACAAAAACATTCTACTGACTTGCCAGGTGGTTCCTGAGTTTCCGGGAGAGGGAGGCACTTCAGAAAAGGCTCTTGGCATCTTGGAGGTGATCTTGTTGGTTCCCTCCCTCCTCTGAATACTTACATGTGGTCAGAGTTTCCATGTGTTTTCTAAATTGGGGTCTTGTGCCTTTCCAGTAGACAATCATAAATATCCGGGGGGTTAGTGGTCACCCTGGTTCACCCCAACAGAGCCGAGCTTTGGTAAGTAACACAACGCAGCAAACCATGTGGACTGCCATTTGCCCGGGGACCAGCTCCATGCAAACAAGAAGTAGTCTTGTGAAGGAAGGTTGCTTCATTGCTCCAAGCCTCAACTTTCTCATCTCTCTGTGTCTTTTAATACCTACATTGCTGAAAGTATTATTCATGAAGAACTATTAGAAGGGATATGGGAGTGCTCTCCTGGGACTTAGCAAAGGGTGAAGGACTTGATATTTTCCCCGTCACTTCCTCACCCATATGGGATGAAGCTGATGCCACCCCTAGATACTTCTCCTGGGGAGCAAGACGCCTGTAGCAGCTGACTTAATGGAAGAAGTTTGTCCTTGGGAAGTGGTGCTATGGGTATGCTGCTGTCAACCCCCACCCAGCAGCCCTCTTGAAAAACTTTGTTTCCAAAGCAGAGAAGTTATTAAATGTTAAGTCGTACTCTGCTTTTGTCTAGTCTTTTTGTTTGTTTGTTTGTTTAGGAGGCACTGGGGTCTGAACCCAGGGCCTCCAATGTGGGAAGCAGGTTCTCAACTGCTTGAGCCACATCTGCTCCCTGCCTACCTAGTTTTTAAAATATAGTATTTCTTCAGCTCCAGAGGAGCAGGGCTAGGTAGTAAATTATTTTTTTATAAAAATAACCTAAGCTGTTAATTTCCTCTGTGTTGTCCTAATGATGTCTTAAACGGTCTTCTTATTTACTGACTTTCCTTGCTTACACTTTGGATCTCAGTCTCCTCTTTGAAAATGGAGATGATAACACTTGCCACCACAGGCTTTTTAAGGATCAAGTGAGGGCTTTTTAAACTGTTAAACCTATTCACATGTTGCATATTGTTGTGACAGTTTGTGTGTAATCTTGTCTTAGTCTGAAGGCTCTGGAAAGTTAGGAAACAGCTCTTTCTTTTCACTGCTGTATCCTTGATACCATGCAAAATGGCACATAATAGACAATGTTTTCTGAACCAATGACTGACCCCAGATCTTTGGAGATACATTTTCCTGCCTCATATTCATTCTTACCACTATTTCTTCATTAGAGCCTGTGGTTGACAATACCCCCATTCCATCCACTCAACCTGTAGGCCCTATCCCCCAACCTACGATCTGGAGTGGAGCTGTGAATTGGGCCGTTCACAGGATAATCTGGGTGAAGCTGCCAATGCTGGACCACAAGATGTTCAAGAAGCAAGGAGTTTGGACCACTGTAAGCTGTTCCAACAAAGATGACACATACTCTTTGTTGCTCTCAGAAGTAGGAGGCTTCCTGTCTAGCTTCTTGGGAGGGATATACTTCCAAACCAGCAAATAATATCTATATCTATGGAAAGATGCATATGTGACAGGCCAAGGAGAACTGGACATGGTATTGCCTTTTTCTAGGTACAACCAACTGGTCCCAGGTTATAAAACAGGGGCTGTATTCACTTCCCACAATATTCTTATTTACTCAATCTAACTAGGTAATAGGTTGCTGGCATAAGGGGCCATCACAGGCCTGATTTTCTAGACATGTTCAATAGATTTGACTGATTAAATGAATACATGAATTTGATATGACAAATGCATGAACAACAAAAGAAACAATAGATAAATTTGATTTCATTAAAATTAAAAATGTTTGTGCACCAAAGGAAACTGTCAAGAAAGTGAAAAGACAGCCTACAGAAACCATATGTTTGATAAGGGTTTAATATCCAGAATATATAAAGAATCTTATAACTCAACAATGTAAAGACAAACAACCTAATTAAAAACTGGGCAAAGGACTTGAATAGACTTTCTCCAAAGAAGATATATAATAACCATTAAACTCATGAAAAGATGCTCTTAAAAGATTACTAGCCATTAGGGAAATGCAAGGTAAAACTGTAATGAGATACCCCTTCACACCCACAAGGATGGCCATTAGTAAGAAAAAGGAAAATCACAAGTGTTGGAGAGGATCTGAAAATACTGGAATACCAGTGCATTGTTGATAGGAATGTAAAAAGGTATAGCTGCTCTGAAAAGCAATGTAGTAGTTTCTTAAAAAGTTAAATATGGAATTATCGTATGATCCAGCAATCTCACTTCTAGTTATATAATCAAAGAGAGTGAAAACAAGGTCACAAACAGATAATTGTTCATGACCAATTGTGTTGATAGCAGCATTATTCTCAATAGCCAAAAGGTAGAAACAATCCAAGTGTCCATTAATGAATGGATAAACAAAATGTGGTTCATACACACAATGGAATATTATTTGGCCATAAGAGAAAATGAAAATATGAAACAGGGTGCAACATGGAAGAACCTTGAAAACATTATGCAAGACATAGAAGGACAACACTTGTATGATATCACTTGCAAAAATCTGTTACTATAAACAAGGGAGATGGATTATAGAGAGGTTAAATGATTCATCCAAAGTCACGTAAGCTAGTAAGTTTCAGATCCAGGATTTAAACCCAGGCAATCTGGCCCCAGAACCTGTGTGCTTGACCATTGTACTATACTGTTTCTCAATAAAGCTAAGTTTGTTTGTAAAGATTCAGTGTCACCATCATGAACACTAAATCTCTTAGTCAACCCCAATATTGAGCTGTGAGTGGCTTCTCACCCTGCAGACTGCACAGTATTGTAGTTTTCTAATTGATGCTCTTTTTCCTTTATTGTCAGCTCTTTCTAGCTGATGTTTTTTATCTACTTTTCTTTCCTCCTGCAATTCTGTTTCTGATCTGCTGTATCCAAAAGGGCCCCAGATCATGAAGACCTTGTTTTTATGTCCCAAGGGGATTAATCTGCTAGATCCCACTAGCAAGGTTCTGGAGAACTCTATAAATTGAATTATATCAGTAACCTCTGAAGGGTACCCCTCCACACACACATACACTGCAGCAGGTAAACTCTCCACAGACTACAAAGACAGGTGTCCTAGTGTCGGAAGTCAAGTGTCTTCAGCAAGCACTGATACCATGTTGCTCATTGGCCCTTCATCCTGCAGTTGTGATTGTGTTAATGTGTGCTTGGCTAATGTTAATTGTGGGGTGGAGGGCAAGGGGTATGGTTTAATCATTACTACTTTTTCTCTTCTCAATGTATCCCAAAAGGGAAGAGATCGGTGACACCTACAACTTATTTATGAGGTACAAAGTCTTCTCTGCCCTCTTATTGAACAAGAAAAGAATCTTCACCTTTGGGGTATATCAGGATCCATACGTGTTAGGTTGTTTTGTGGTAGAGATTGAAGCACTCAAAGTTTTTGACGGGAACTCCAGGTGGTAACATTCATGGGCGTTGTGACTGCCAACACACATTTGTACTTGGATCTGGGTTTGTGTTGGGGTGTCTGGTGATGATGGAAGCCTAACCTTCAAGTGAATATATATTAAGCAAGTTTATTGGAACCAGTTCACTATCTTGACCCTATGTGGTTCATTTTCCAGATGATGAGTAAAATGCCAACTAAATAAAAAATAGATATATGGTCAATTATTCTTTTTGAAAACAGAGTGGCTTTTTTTTCCTCTTAAGAAATAAATATTAATAAATTTGGAAAGAAATACAGTTATCATTAGTATTTTTCCTAATCAGAATCAAAGATGTATCCTATAGGTAACATTTTTCACACTTATTTCACATTGGATTTTGGACTAAGTGCTTTATTGGACTAACTCATCTAATCCTCCCAATATGACTTTAAAGAAGAAAGAAATATGGAAAAATATTTAGGCAAATCTCAATATCTGTACATCAGTTTCAGTAAATATAGTATGAATATGTAAAAAGATTATTGCTGTGGAAGGGAAAGGGTTTTATGCTGGATATGTGGGAGTACTGTATATTGTATATATGAATTACTGTGATCTAAAACTTTTGTGAAGATAAGCTTAATAATTAGGAAAAAAAAAGAAAAAGATAGGATGTAGACACTGAGGAAGAAACGGAAGTAGTTGCCTTGCCAATTTGCAAACAAGGCAACATGTATTACAGTGATGGGAGGCAAAATATCAAAAACAAAGTTTTGCATTTTTAAATTTTTTGATACCCCAGTTTATTTTTACCTTAATTTTTCTAAATTAATATGTATTCTATATCTAACCTTTAAACTCATCACTATATTCCATTTTACTATTAATGGAACCTGGTAATATATTAGGCTTCACTTTTGAAAAAGTTTTGGATCACAGAGAGGTTCAACAATGGCGGGGGAGGAATAATGGCGTGGGATGTTATTGACGGGACATATGCTTGACAGGGAGTTTTCCAGGGCATATATCCAGGGTACATAAAAATGTTTGGATATTTTCATAGTGGTTACAATAAAAAACAACAACTGAGGGAGTGCTGCGTTCCTAACCAGGGGAGCTCTATCACAGTCCCTAAAGGAATAGCAACAACCCCCCAAGTGCAACAGCAAAGACCAAAAAAGAAGGAAGGTCCAACAATGAGCCCTTGATACTAATGGCTATGCTTGTGAGCCTGTGCACCTGAAATAAGAACAAGGCCTAGAGCTGCAGGGTGCCTAAGAGTTACCTCCTGAGAGCCTCCATGTTGCTCAAATGTGGCCAGTCTCAAAGTCAAACTCAACATGTAAATGTGTTGCCTTCCCCCCAGTGTGGGACATGATTCTCAGGGATGAGCCCCCCTGGTGCCAAGGGATTACTACCAAGTACCAGCTGATGATGTAACTAGAAAATGACCTTGAATAAAAGGGTCAACTCGGACCAGCAGAATATCTCAATCTACATATAATACCAGGAGTTAAAAATACTTTTTGACCTGAATAAAAGGGGGAAATGGAAAGGACAAATGAGTTTATACAGCTATGAGTCTCCAAAAAGAGCCAGGAGGTTGTCAGAGGGGTTGCCCTTATGCACACCTGAGCAGAGTCCCAGAGAAAGATAAAGTTGATACAACCCCAGGTATTGTTTCTTGTGAGGACTACAGAGACCCACAGGTTCTATGGTCAGGGCAGATGGAGTTCAGTGCCATGTCAGTTGGCCCTACTTTGGAGTTTGTGTTTCTGTGTGATGGAGCTAGACTTAGATGTGATCTTTGTCCACAAGTCTCTCCTGTTACTTTTACCATAACTGTAGCTGGTGCTGGGGTTTAATGTATACCCAGGGGACCTGAATCTCTGGACTGACCATGCGATAGCCAGGCTCTGCGCCTCAACAGACTAGCAACTCCTACACTCTGGTTTATTGGACTTACTCCACTCATCTAACATGGAGGTGAAGAAAGTCAACTACCACACCTGGGAGCCAAGAGTACCTACAACTGAAAGCAGGAGAATTGCATCCAGCATCCATGTGGAATCTAAGCCCCCTGTTGATAAAGATGTGGAGTGGACACAACCATTCTAAGGTCTACAGGATGGAGGAATAGAGTATGGATTAGAGTGGACTTACTGATATTCTATTCATGAACTATTGTGATTAGTAATCAAAGAAAATGTGGCATTGGTGTGGAGAAAGTAGCCATGGTGGCTGCTGGTGGTAGGGAATGGGAGGAAGAGATGTGATGTGGGGGCATTTTCAGGATGTGGACTTGTCTTGGGTGGTGCTCCAGGGACAGTTACTGGACATTGTATGTCCTCCCATGGCCCACTGGGTAGACTGTGGGAGAGTGTGGGCTCTGGTGTGGACCGTTGACAATGAGGTGCAGCTGTGCTCAGAGAGATGTATTCACCAAGTGCAATGAATGTCCCATGATGATTGGGGAGGTTGTTGTTATGGGGGGAGGAGTGGGGTGAGGGGGGTGGGGGGTATATGGGGATCTCATATTTCTTGAATGTAACATTAAAAATTAAATAAAGACAAAAAAAAAAAAAAGCTTCTCCTTATTTGACATTGGAAAAGCCAGACTTGGAGAAATCCTGAAAATATTCTTTCTAATGAAGAATCTCACTCCTGATTTCTACTGTCCAAACCTTTCTAGTTTCTCAAATAATACCTCCTCCATAAAGCCTTTCTTGTATGTTAATGTGATTTTTTCCCTCCTCACTCCCAAAGGAAAACCATCCAAATGTATTCTTCCTCCCAGAGACAGACAAAGCAGATACAACCCCAGATACTGGTGCTCATGAAGGCTATGGAGAGGCTATGGAGACACACAAGATCTACAGTCATGGCAGATGGCTCTGGAGTTCAGTGCCTTGCCAGTGGGCTCTACTTTGGAATTTGTGCTCCTGAGTGTGATGAAAGTGGACTCAGATGTGACCTTCCTACACATGCCTCTTCTGTCACTTTTACTGAGCCTCTGGTTGGTGTTGGGGTTGGTGTATACTCAGGAGACTTGAATCTCTGGACTGGCCATGTGCAGCCTGGGCCCTGAGCCTCAGCAAAGTTGCAACACCTACTTTCCAGTTCATTGGACTTACCCAGGTCAGCTAACAGGAAGTTGAAGATGGTCAACCACCCTACCAGGGAACTGAGAGTGCCTACAACTGCAAGCAGTTGAATTGCATCCATCAGCCATGTGGGATCTAAGCCCCATCTCGATTTAGAGGTGGAGTGGACATGACCACCCCAGGGTCCACAGGATGGAGGAATAATATATGGATTAGAGTGCATTTACTGGTATTCTACTATAGAACTATTGTGACTCTAGCAATGGAAGAAATTATATCATTAATATGGAGACAGTGGCCACGGGAGTTGCTGAGGGAAGGGAGAGGGAAGAAGAGATGTGATATAGGGGCATTTTTGGACTTGGAATTGTCCTGAATGATATTTCAGGGAAAGATACAGGACATTATATATCCTGCCATAACCCACTGAAGGGACTGGGGGAGAGTGTAAACTACTATGTAAACTCTAATCCGTGTGGTATAGCAGTGCTCCAAAATGTATTCACTAAATACAATGAATGTGCCACAGTGATGAGGGAAGTTGTTGATGTGGGAGGAGTGGGGTGGGGGTGGGGTGTTGGGAATATGGAACCTCTTTTATTTATTAATGTAATATTTTGTGTGATCTGTGTATCTTTTTTTTAAAAGACAATTAAATAAAAAGTAAAAAAGAAATAAAAAGTATTCTTCCATGGAGTTATCATTTTCTTCCAGGCTCCACGGTTCTCCAAAGATAAAAGATGTGTCACAAGCAAGGGATTTGGAATGAGAGTTTAGTTTGATCTTCCCTAGGCTCATTGGGTAAATGGCACTGACAGCAGTATTACCAGGGCTCCTATGAGACCTACTTAGAAATCAACAACGTTGGCTATTCTCATTGGTGTATGAGCACATTGGAACAAGTGCTGGGCTGAATTCATTTTTGTATTTCTATAACACCCTGAATAATGCCCAGGACCTACACTGTTGCTTAATGTGTATCAGATGGATATTTTTGGAGACAACCAGATCCTTCTTTGGAGCCAAATTGCTCTGAAACATCTCAAGAGTGCCTTAACTGAGACCCAGAAGTAAGCTCCACAGACCCTTTGCTGGTGCTGGGTTTCTTGAGGCACAGGAGGCAAGGCACTTCCATTTGACGGCTGGGAGAAGATAGGCTGAGGGGGATGCTTCTGTCAGCAAAGGAAAAGCTATTCTCTCTCTTTTTAAAAATCTTCTTTAATGTGACAAAATCTTTGATCAGGAGGTCAGAAGGCTCAAAGTCGGAACTGAAAGATATATGACAATATTTTTGTCCAAGTTTGATTCCCAAAAACAGGCATGCTCAGTTGTTCTGCACCTCCGGAAGGAAGGCTGCATCCGCAGAGTGGTAGAACAATTTCCATGGCAACAGACTGTCTGCTATCAGAAGAACAGAAATGAAAGCTACACGTGCCAACTCTGTATTTATGTGATGTTTATCTCACTGCTTCCCACTATGCGGAGAGGACTTGATCTCTCAGCAAACATCCTTCTCTGTCCAAATGCAGAAAAAATGAACATTTCTATCAGTATTTTCACATCTAAAGGTTGAGCATACTGTTTTTGTCTTGCAAAATTTATTATATTCTGAACAGAGCTGCCAGGACCTTTGTAAACACGTTTTGCTGGAGTTTCAGGGGGTGATATGAGGAATGGTGAAGGAGGTGGCCAGGGCCTGGGTCTTGGCTCCTAGGGAGTGTCCACTGCTACTGACCCACCACCTTGCCGGAGAAGGAAGGGAGTAAAGAAGCCTGGGCAGAGGACCTGGAGAGATCCTGAACTCCGGAGAGCTGGGGAGGCAGAGTGGGATTGGGTAGGGAGGCTGGGCTGCTCTGCTTTAAACCCTCTGCTCTCTGCTGCTCTTGGCATCTTCCTACAATTGACAACCTCAGAGAAGCTCTGCCTTTGACATTAGGTCCCAATCTCTGAAGCTTCCAAAACCTTTCTCACCGGGGTCTGTTCAGGGAGCCCTCAAACCAAACACTTTGCTCCTGGGTCCTTTTCTGACCCCAGGCTTCTCCCCAAACCCACAAAGTCCTATGGTGTTGCTTCTTAGGACTTTCTGACTCATGCCTGTCCGCCCAACCACAGACCAAATGTGGCAGGAGAAGCCCAGACATCCCCACCTGGTTCTCTACCTCAGAAGGGAGGTGTCACGTCCTTTAATCTCTCCATGCTGGTTAGCAAGATGCCCACTGGGAACATGCAGATAGCCATTTTTAAAACAATCTATTAAATGTGAGTTAGTGGAAGAAATAAAAAGATCTCCTGAAACCGGTGAGATCAGATTTTTAAAATAAATATATCTAGATCAAAACAGTGAATTTAGAGAAAAATTCACATACATCATAGAATTTGTGGTATGTAGATATGGAAACAGAGGTTTAGGAAGAGCTTACATGGTGGCAAAAGCTTGGACATCTCTTCTGGTGAATACTTCCCTAACTCCTTCTTGCTTCATTATGTGCCATTTGTGTGCTCCCTAGCACTGTGTGCCTACCCTTAATAAGCCACTTGTTACATGCAGTGGCTTTTATCCATTTATATTGTCCTTCTCCCTTGCTAAAGATTTTGAGGGTAAGCACTGTCTTGCCACTGTGGTATCCTAGGCCTCCTGTGCCATGTCTAGTAGCCAAATTGTAGACTCTAACACAGGATACTGCAAACTCAACACTATTGATATTTCTGGACCAGATAATTCTTTGCCGTATGTGTATGTATGGCAGGGGAGTTGCCCTGCGTATTGTAGGATGTTTAGCAGCCTTTCTGGCCTCTACCCAATAGCATTAGCATTAGCACACACCGCTCACTCAGCTGTGATGATCAGAAATGTCTCCAGGTGTTGACAAGAATCCCTTGGGGGGCAAAAGTCATTCCCACTTGAGAACCAGTACTCCAAGTAAGTAATTATTGTACATTCGATAAATATTTCTGATCACCTTCTATGAGCCAGATATTATTCCAGGAAGCAAGGTAAGAAAGACAAAACACCTGCTCTCAAGAAGCTTATGTTCTAAAGGAGACAGACAGAGAATTAAATAGGGTGATGGGATAGAAAATGAGGCTTGTCAAGGACAGGCTTTCTGAGGAAGGCCTGAGTGTCAAGAAGGGACCAGTCATAGGAAAGAAAAAGGAGAGCCTTGGACTCAGACGCACTGGCTGGAAGATAGCCCCAAAGGCGAGAAGGAACTTGAAGAGTTCAGGGAGCATAAAGGAGGCCAGGGTGGCTGGAAACTTGTGAGAATAGGGAAGAGTGGCCTCATGTTGGGCCTGAAAGGGCACTTGGGTTTTGTTCCAAGTAAGATGGGAGGCCGCCGGCAGACTTTCAGCTGACCTGGAGTGATTCGCTCTGACAGCTGCATGGGAATGCCCGTCGGATGCCCAGATGGGAGGAGCGAGGTCAAGTAGGAGACTATGGCCATCGTCCAGGGAAGAGGTTTGGTTGCCTGGACTCGGATGGTTGTGGGTAGAAATGAGGGGAGTGAAAATGGATGGTAATAATAGCTGGGGGAGGATGGTCACAACAATAAAAGGGTGAGTGAGTCTTGTGAGAGAGCACAAGAGCAAGGAAAGTGAGATCAAATTCCATCCTGAAATTAGGTATCCAGTTAACTAGGCTGGCATTTTTTGAGAGAAGAAACATGACTGCTAATCAAATTAGACTACATTCTCATGAGATTTTCCAGACAGTTGTTCAAGTTGAGTTTCTTTTATGGAAAGTCCATTATTTTGTTCCTATAAAGGGGTTAATAGACTGTAACACCAGCTTAATTATACTTGTTTCCTTGACCTCTTTCTTGAGTTTAATATTTACTCAACTTAGCATTTATCATGTATCTCAATATAGGGAGAGGCATTGGAAAAAACATCCCTGAATATGAACCTTTAATATTTTAAACCTTGGGCTTGCTCATCACAGAGGGCGCTTAAAACAGGCTTGTCTTTTATAGTGTGTCCTGGGGAAGAAAATAACAGAGTTTCCAAGCCTTCTTGAGTGTCTGATTATTGCTTCTTTTTAATTTTTGAGAAAGTAATAGAATTAAAAATAATAATACCTACAATTACTGTTTACTGAGCACCTACTAAGCACCATTTAAAAAATATTAGCTTTGGTTTAATAACTCTACAGCTAGGTGTTATTATCTTGTCTAATGAGTGAGGAACAAGTGGCTCAGGGAGGTGAGTTAACATGCCCAAGATCACACAGCCAGTAAATAGTTTTCCTTGGTCTTCCTAATTACCACAAACTAGGTGGCTCAAAACAACAGAGATTCTCTCACAGGTTTGGAGGCCAGAAGTCTGAACTCAAAATGTCGACGGGATCATGCTCCGTATGTCTAGGGGATCACCCTTCCTTGCCTCTTCCGACTTCTGGTGGCTTGTGACCACAGAGCTCCAGTCTCTGCCTCTGGCTTTACTCCTCTGGATATCTCTTAGAGGGACACTTGTCATTGGATTTAGAGCCCATTCAGATAGGCCAGAATGACCTCATCTCAAGATCCTTAACTTAATCACATCTTTTAAAACCTGTTTCCCCTATAAGATCACATTCACAGGTTCCAGGGGTTAGGATTAATATATACCTTCTTTTTTGGGGAGTGGGGAGGTGGGGGGCACCATTAAACTACTCTAACCAGTTGCTTATTAATGGCAGCTTTCTCCCTAGACAGCAGAGCTTTGTTTATGTTAAACTTGTATCATGAAGGAGGTAGTTGTGCTAGCTTTTCCTTACTACTTTCATCCTTGTACATTCTCAAAGCCTGTTTTCAGTGAACTATGGCCAAAGAGCCAAAGACTTTTTCATCTAAAATAAGCTTAGAAGCATGATATGGTAAAAATTATAATTACAGATATCACAGAGGTGGAAGCTTTCACAATGCAGGTAGGTATTTAAAGAATATTCTAGCATAAGAGATGCCAACCTTGCTAACCCTAATTACAAAGGAAGGCAAATAACTTCAAAATACATCTTAAGAGCTTTAGGTGCAATAAAAAAGTAAGAGTTAACAATTAAAACAGCAACTGACATCTGGACAGACTGATGATACACGTTTTTTCGTTGTCTTGTTTTCTCCCCCCTAGTGTGATATTAAAAGTTATTTGGGCCATTAGAAAGTTAGGCCATTTTTAACCCTTAAACAGCTTCCTAACGTCTGCCCTCTTCACACTAAATCTCAATTCTGAAGAAAACTCACAACAATTAGGTCTGTACATCATATAGCAAGACAGAGAACAAAGGAGTTGCTTTCTAAAGTGGCAAGACATCCTAGCAAACCACACGTACTGTGGTGGAGGGGAATTCCAGGCAACCAGCTGCTCAAAGCTAGCTGGATCAATTTGTCTGTAGTTGGAGAGGTAATCTTTAAGATAGTTGATTAGTTGGCCATTTGTTGCTTGCTCTGCAGGGTTCCTCTCTCTCTCAGGAACGTGAGTGGCTCTGCCCCAGGTGATGAATGGGGATGGAAGCTCCAGGCAAAGAAGAACCATCCTCCTCCTCTCCATTGCAAGAACATTGACATCTCTAGCTCCCCTGTAAGGCTGAAAAGAGAAAGGAGGGGTAGAAACTGAACACGATTTACACTAACCTGAACTCTTGACCACTAAGGTCAATGGTCTGTATTGGTTCCTTGTACAAAAACACATGTGCACATGCACACATCCATTAATATATATACACATACATAACTATGTGTAAATGTATATAATTATAAAATTTAATTATAAAACATGTCCATGCTCTTTAAAGGATATTTGGAACATGAAAAAAACTAGGGAGAATGTGGTTCCTAGACCATATTGTTTGTTTGCTTTTCAAAGTAGTATTTCTTATAAACATTTTTAAATGTTACTGCATAATCCTAAAAAGTGCCATCCTCAGTTGCTGTCCACCATCCTTAGAATTCTTAGAGGAGTTATGCCACAATTTAACCTACTTGAGCAGAATCTGTTGGTTGTTTGGATTGTTTGCATTTCTTTGCTCTTTTAAGTAATGCCAACATGAATATCTTTGTGCTGAAAGTCTTTTTTATAGGTATTTCTCTAGAGCAGTTTCCCAGAAGTGAGATAATGAGATTACTGGTCAAAGGGGACAATCAGCCTTATAAGACTAAAGTTAGAGTCTCCTCCCCCTTCCCCTTCTTCTCTTCTTACCTTCTTCCTTGCCTCTCTCTTTCCTTTCTTCCTTCCTTCTTTCCCACCTTGGAAATGACTAAGATAATAACTTGTTCCCAAATCCCAGTACTTTGGCTGTTAGAAACATTCTCAGGGGTGAATATAAAAATTATGAGAATTTACAATTTTAAATCAATACTCAAGAACTTATACATACAAATGATTCAAGGACTTCTAAAGCTGGACCTAGTTCAGCAACCACTTTTCTTTCCCAGAAGTGCAAATTGAAGACAGAAAGGTAAAGCAATGTTTTCCAGAGCACATGTAGGTCTGGACTCATAATCCTAGTATCCTCCCTTCTTGGAGGCTGATTGTCCTGGGCACGTTCTGCTCAACTCATTTATTCCCCTAATGACCCTCTGATAGGGCCTCTGTTACAATTCCCACTTTAGAGATGAGACAAGCATTCCTGAAAGGAGGTGATGGTGGGGGAGAGCGCCACCCTTCCAGGAAAAGCAAAGCAGACCTCCTGAGCAAGTCTGTGCAACTTGTTACAAAAACAGAAAACAACCCTCCCCCCATCTCCGTGATAAACACAGATGGGCGAATCCATTTCCTTGTTTCTGTCTCTAGGTGGGGATGGTAGCGCTTGATTTGATTTCTCCTCCATACAAACAAACATCCCGGCAATTGGGAACCATTTCTGACTTCTTGATTCTCCAAACAAACCAGGCTCATTGCAGACCACAAGACCTTTTCCAGATGCTCTGCACAGCTTCTGTTACATTTCTCCTCCAGAGTCCTCTACTTTCTTTTTAGCTGCTCAGTTTCGGTGTGGTTTTTAGGGCTTATTGATTTGTGTTCTTGTCCTCAGGCCTTGCCTGATCTTTCTCACCCTTAGTCAAGGAATGATTTGTTCAACCAATTGTGGCGGGTTCCTGTAGTGTGCCAAGTACTCCACTAGACCTGGGGTTCAGAGAGGAACAAGGCAGGCCCTGTCCCTGTTGCGGGGACCTCGTGCCTTTCCCTGACTCTGGGTCTGTCAAAGAGACACAGCCCTCTCCTGTGTTTCTGAGACATCTTCCCTGGTCTAGGCTGTCCAAGAGAAATAATTGGATGTAACCCCTGCTTTACAGGGGTAATTTCATCTTACTGTGAGAGAATAGGGTATGGTACTGGATTGAATAGTTTTCCTCCAAAACCTCTGTCCACAACACGCATGAGTGGGTCCGTATTTGGAAATAAAGTCTTTGCAGATGTATTGGATCTCATGATTGGCGTCCCTTTAAGAGGGAAATTTGGATGCAGAGATACATGGAGAGTGCCATGTGACAATGAGGACAAAGATTGGAGTGGTCTGTCTACAAGCAAAGGTGTGCCAAAGATTGCCTATGACCACCAGAAGCCAGGAATTTTCTTCCCTAGAGCTTTCAGAGGGAGCGTGACTCTGAAGGTACCTTATGTGAGATTTTCAGTCTCCAGAATTGTGAAAATAAATTTCTGTTGTTTTAAACCACTTGATTTGTAGTAATCTGTTATGGCAGCTCTAGAAAATCAATAACACATCAATACTTGGAAAATATTTTGGAATAATGCTAAAGTCAAGCCGAGGCCAGAGAGAACTCCCAGATTAGGGGACACTACTATATGCTGGAAGCTTTGCTTACATTTTTATCATTTCATCTTCATAATAGCCATTGTGGCCATTTTGTAGATGAGAAAACTGAGACTCTGAGAACAGTGGCACACCTGGCATTCATATGAGCTCTCTCTGGCTCTAAAGCCCAGACCCTTCCACTACAGAATTCTGCCTCATTCTTTTTAGTTTTTCTTCTCCCCTTTCCACCCCCTGCCCCAGTTGTCTGCTGTGTCCATTCACTGTGTGTCCCTCTGTGTCTGCTTGTATTCTTGTCAGTGGCACTGGGAACCTGTGTCTCTTTTTGTTGCATCATCTTGCTGCATCAGCTCTCCATGTGTGCGGTGTTACTCCTGGGCAGGCTGCACTTTTTGTTCCCTGTGCAGGGCAGCTCTCCTTATGGGGCACATTCCTTGTGCGTAGGGCTTCCTTATGTGGGGGACACCCCTGAGTGGCACAGCATTCCTTGCACTCATCAGCACTGCACATGGGCCAGCTCATCACGGTTCAGGAGGCCCTGGGTTTGAACCCTGGACTACTATAAGGTAGGCGGATGCTTTATCCATTGAGTCAAATCCACTTCACTGCCTCATTCTTTGATACATTCATTCTCAAGTCTTTTTTGGAGGAATTAACTTGTGTCAGGAGTTGTGCTAAGGGCTACAGATATAAGGATGAATACAAACAATTCTCTGCATCATGGAGCACACATTCTAAGAGGGAAGGCAGACAAGAAATGGATGGATGAATAAATGTATAATATAATTTCACAAAGCAGTAATGCTTGAGAAAAATGAAGCATGGCAGGGAATAGAAAGCCCAGGAACAAGGTATGAGGACCTTATAGGAGCCACTACAGGGAAGCATTGGGAATCACTACTGATAAATGATGTGAACTGGTCATTCCTAGATCCTGAGATCCACAGCTCAGTAAAATTATGAAAAAAAACTGACAGGAAGACATAGGATTGACAACATTTAAATTTGGCAAGTAAAAATACAATTACACACATTAAAAAACCCAAACAACTGGCATTCCTATCACCATTAATTCATAAAGGACACCTTAACACCACAAAAAGTGACTATTTTTAATTTCATGGGACACTAGCCTCACTGAGCTTATTCTTCTCAGTTCGCCACAGATTTGTGAATGTTTCACCATGGACTGGCATTTGGGAACCACTGGTTTTGCCCATAGGTGTTTTAAAGGCAGGGATGGTTTCCTTGTAGTTTAGAAGTAGTAGCAGTGATGACTAATATTTATCGAGTCCTTTGAATGTTCTAGGTGCTGTGCCAAAAGCTCTTCACACATGATCAAATTGAGTTCTCCCAACAACCCTGTAAGCTAGGCACTGTAAGGTCTAGGTACTAGCCCTTTTTATTGGTGGAGAATCTGAGGCTTTAAGACGTTTAGTAAATTCCCCATATATAACAGCTAGTAACCTGAAGAACAAAGTTCAACCCAGGTTAGTTTGACTCTAGAACCTCTGCTGTTAAAGGAGGGATTTGAGAAAAACACCTTTTGACACTGTGTTGACCCTGTAACCTTTTTGTAGATTGGGATAGGCCATATGTTCCTTTTGTATCCTGCTGTAGTGAACACATCTTGTTTAGCCTTCCCAGGGCTCACACCCCCACCCCTCGCTTCTAGAAATAGCACCCTTATTTTATCAGCAATTACCTCATCCCACTGACCATGGCCTTGGTGGGACTATCTCCCATGGTGTCCAAGGAGTGGGCACATGCCTTGAGTGAAGCCAGTCAAAGTCTTTCAGCAAAGAATTTGAATCTTGAGTAACACAGACACTGAAAATAGGAGTTGATGCAATCCATTCCAGAGCCCTCTTTGAAGAAGAGGCTGTTTGTCAGTCTTTACTTCCTCCCTGGATTCTGGGAGCTGCTTTGATCTCTGCTCCCTTTTTGTTCTCTGTTTGGTTGCTTGTTTTTCTTACACTTACTTTCAATCCTTCCAATAAATTTCTTTTTTGCTTAAGTTAACCAGAGTCTGTCTCTGTTCTTTGCAACCAGATGCCAGAGCCTGGAGATTAGAAACCCAGGCTCCAAAAACAGGCAAACCTGTGTTCCTATCCCAACATTACTATGTATTAATTAGGTGGCATTGGACAAGTTATTTAATTTCTCTAAGTATATTTTCTTACCTGTGAAATGGGGGTACTAGGGTTGTTGAAAAAATGACCTGATGCATGTAATTTGCTTAGCAGAATGCCTGGACTTAACAAGTTCTCGATAGATGTTAGCTACTCTGATTTGCCTTGGCAAATCAAAGAGAATTATATTCTCCCACTCTAAATTGAAACCAGCGAGTTTATCCAACACTAAATATAGATAAATATCACCAGGAAAAACAATAATGGGATTTTACAAAATCATAGCCAAGGATAAACTGAAAACATACACAAGCAGAAAGAATATAGAGAAAGACATATTGAACTAGGGATTTCATGGATTTTAGAGCATTAAGAGCTCATGAAAACATATGATTCAATACCTTGCTTTGACATATTTAAAAGATTCTGATTCTGGTTTTACTGTTGAGGTGATTGCAGTTGAAGACCATTCCTTCAACAAATATGCATTGAATATCTACTGTGTGCCTTGCACTGTGCTAGGTTCTTGGGATAAAGGAGTGAAAGACACAGCCACGAGTGGCTATTTGGAATCAAGGCTGGTCCAGAGACACCAGGATGGATGGATGCTATAGGCATTTCAGAATAATGACTTGGATACTGAAATTTGATTTCTAGGCTTCGATCTGCTATTAATGACCTGTGCTACTTATGTTAACACTAGTTCTAGCAAAATGCAAAATCCCTGTCTTTTCAGTGGTTTATCATAAAGTTCATTTCTTGCTCAGAGAACAGTTCAGGAAGGGTGTTCCTGGTTAATAGTGGATTTTTTTCCACCTGATGATTCAGTGACACAGCCTTTTTTCTTAGGGCCATCTGTATTCACTCAGGAGACGAAGAATAAGAGATTGGAGAAGGTACAAATGCTTTCTTAACCTAAAATTGTTAAAATGGTTGTATACCTGGAAGGGACCCTCCCAAGATTGCATTTTTAGTCCAGTAATGAGGGTGATCGAGCGGCCCCACCAAGATTCAGGGGACTGGGAAATATACAGCCCCTTCACAGAAATAACCCTGTAGTAAGAAGATGAGCACAAATCATTGGAAGATTTAGTTGTCTCTGCCTCTCTAAAGATGAGAGCTTTCTCAGTTTCAATTCTGTGATATTAAAATGATGGCTTTGATCCTGAGATGACACATTCTATGGTTCTAAAAGTTTCTGAAAAACAAGAGATGGTAGGACTTTGACTCATTGAATTTCAAGTTCAGTTTATCCATCAATTTAGATACACAAACATTGAAAACAGAGAGGATATTGAATCATCATGTTATATTACCATGATGATACTTGCAGCTTTTATTTAGGCAATCGGGTCTGCATAACTTAATTTAATATCAATACACCACTCCTTGACAGATAGATGTTTTCTATTTATTTATATGTATTGGGAGAGGTGTAAACTTCATTGCAACAACTCAGGAAATTTTTTTCTGACTTTATTAAATTCAAGGGAGAAAAGAATCTGCTATGTTGACTATCATTAAAACCTTCGCTCTAATTCTGAGGTTTTCTCCCATTTCTTCTTCTTTCTTTCTTCTTCTCTTCCTTTTTCTTCTTTCTCTACTTCTTTATCTTTCTCTTCTTTTTATTCTTTCCCTTCATCTCCTTCAGTAGCTGAAGTGAAAAATAAACCAACTGACTTGGTGAAGATTAGTTTGCATAATGTTAATCAGAAGAAGATGTAGACTTTAAGTCAGAAGTTCTTTGAGTATCTATTTTGGACTGGGCTTCATATAGTGTCAAATACCTAGCAAGAAAAGTAGAGGAGAAGTAAATTTTATTTCTACATTGTACTTTCAACATGTCCCTACCTTTGTCCCTTTATGAATAGTAACTGAATATATTGGCTTTTACCAGTATTTCCTGTCCCATGTGGTCTTGACTTCTGTATCCAGCTGCTATTTCAAACATTGTATGCATTTGTCCCATGCATTAAAATCAAAATCAAAATTGCATGCTAAATTGTGATAGTGATAACTCATCTTATCCTATGGCAGCTGACTCACTCATAATTGAAGCAAGGGGCTGGGCATACCATTGACAATACTGCTTCTGGGTCTCTCTCTCTCTCTGTCTCTCACACACAATAATTCTACCTCTATCTTTATTTACATTATTTTGTCTAGGATTGTTTCAAACATTTATGTTCAGTGATTTGGTAAAAATCTTGAAATCCATGTCTATTCCACTTTCATAGCCATGCAGTCAATTCAACAAATATTGATTGAATATCTATATTTCAGGCCCAGTACAAGGTGCTTGGGATACAAAAGGAAATAAAAGATAGGCTCACCCTTGAGAATTCATAAGCTATTGAAGGAAAAAGGTAAATAAACATGATTACAATATCCATCAATGAATGAATAAATGAATTCAATAGACCAGTGTTTAATGCCTACTAGGTACCAGATTGTAAATACTACACAATTAAGCAGTAATATGTCATATGTCCCACCAGTAGCAGAGGAACGTATGCAAAAATATCATTTCTAAGCACTGAGATGAGTCATTCATTCATGGTACAGTGCATGTGTCAGAAGAAATAATGAATGGATGTGATGGTACATTTGATGTTTCAACTTGACTAGGTTATGGCATCCAGTTGTTTTATCTAATATTGGCCTAGTTATTACTGTGGAGGTATTTTGTAGATGGAATTAGCATCTACAATCAACTGACCTTGAGTAAAGTAGATTACCTTCCATAATGTTGATGGACCTCATCCAGGCAGGTGGAGTTATTAAGAGCAAGAATAGAGGCCTCCAGAATCTGATGGAATTCCGCCTCAAAACTACATTCTCCAGAGTCAGAGAGACAGATAAAGCAGATACAACCCCCAGATATTGGTTCCTTTGAGGGCTAAAGAGACCCATGGGAGTTATGGTCATGGCCGATGGGGTTAACTACCAGGGCAGATGGCCCCTCTTTGGAAATGGTGTTTATGTGTGATGAATCTGGACTCAGATGGGATCTTCCTTCATAAGACTTTCATGCTAATGTGCTGGAGGTGCAGTTAATGTTGGGGTTTAAGATATATTTAGGGGATTTGAATCTCTGGACTGGCAAGGTGATAGCCAGGTTCTGAGCCTCAACAGACTCCAGCACCTACAATCTGATTTATTGGACTTACCACACTCAGCTAAGATGGAGTTGAAGAAGGACAACCACCACACCATGGAGCCTAGAGTGATTACAACTGAAAGTGGGAGGATTGCATCCAGCATCCAGGTGGAATCTGAGCCTCCTCTTGATATAGAGGTGCAATGGACACAACCAATCCAATGTCCACATAGAAGAGGTGGCATTGGATTGGGAAAAGTGGACATGGTGGCTGATGGGTATGGGGAAAGGCAGGAAGAGATGAGAGGTGGAGGCGTCTTTGGGACATGGAGCTGCCCTGGATGGTGCTTCAGAGGCAATCACCGGACATTGTAAATCCTCACAGGGCCCACTGGATGGAATGGGGGAGAGTATGGGCCATGATGTGGACGATTGACTATGAGGTGCAGAGGTGCCCAAAGATGTACTTACCAAATCCAATGGATGTGTCATGATGATGGGAACGAGTGTTGCTGGGCGGGGGGAGAGGTGGGGTGGGGGGTGGGGTTGAATGGGACCTCACATATATATTTTTAATGTAATATTATTACAAAGTCAATAAAAATTAAAAAAAAAAAAGGGTAAAACACCCAAGGAAACAGAAAAAAAAAACAAAAACAAAAAAAAACTACATTCTCCATAAGAGAATGAAGTTAGAAGATAGCAGAGGAGGAAGCTCCAGGAATTAGTCCCTCTACCAGAACAACTATTAAACAGTCACAAGTTGTCTGAATCAACTATTTCTAAATACAAGAGTCCCATGGAACACTGTAGCATCCAGGAGAACATGGGAGGACGAGGCTGATAATTGTAGTAAATACCAGTAAATTACATTCTGCGCACATTCATTGGCCACCATCCCTTATACCCCAGTCTCACAGCTGGCAGCATTGAGGTATGCAAACCCGGCTCCTGGTGCAGCATGCTAGTGCCAGGGTGGGACATTGTAGCAGTTTGATATGGTTATGAATTCCAAAAATAGATATTTGATTATGTTTGTAATCTGGTCTGTACCTGGGCGTGATTGAGGGCTTTAATTGGACCACAACATTAGGGCACTGAGTCCTCACACCTTGGTGGCTAGGGACTCACAGATAAAAGACATGGCAAAGGACAGAGTTGAGGCTTTTAATGTTGGAGTTTTGATCTTGGAGTTTGATGCTGAAGTCTTAAGCTGGAGCCACAGGGAGGGAGACAAAGCCAATTGCCTGATAGTCTACAGCTGGCCTTGTAGACAGAGGCAAAGCCCAGAGAGCCCTGTAGTCTACAGTTGACCTTATGGAGAAAAGAGAGGAGCTGAACCCAGAGGAGCCCAGGAAGCCTGAACCCTTGCAGACTTCGACAGTCATCTTGTTCCAACACGTGAAAATAGACTTTGGTGAGGGAAATAACTTATGCTTATGGCCTGGTATCAGTTAGCATCTACCCAAAATAAATACCCTTTATAAAAGCCAACCAATTTCTGGTATTTTGCATCAGCAGCCCTTTGGCTGACTAATACTGACATAAAGACCTAATTCCTCAAGATCTGGGAGAGTATGGGCCAATCACTGATCATTGCTTTTGATCAACTGCTTCATGTCACTGGGAGCTCAGTTCTGAATGCAGCCATTGTTCTAAACTGCCCAAGGCAAAAGAGGCAGAAGAGACTTAAAGATAGTATGCTTCTTCAGATCTGTGGAGGACACTTCAAGGACTGCAGTCACTGTGCAAGTACCAAGTCAAGAAAGTGCAACTTTGGTGAGCTGTGGGAGAAACTCCAGTCACCCTTCCTGGCCCATCCCTCTTCTTCTCCCCAAGACAGTGTGAGCTGGCCAGTGCTCCTTTCGTGAGTACCTGGCTTTGCTCCAGATGGGAAATACTGACTTGGGAAATTCCTTTTCCACATGTTTCCCCTTCCAGGGAAAAGAAGCTTGAGACAACAAAAGCAGAATGAGAAACAATTGAGATGGGAGCTTGGGCCTAAGGCTTATGTGCTTTAAAGCCTGCAGTGGAAGACCTGGGAAAGGGAGAAGGTTTGTTCCTAGAGAATAGAGGGAACATTCAAAATTCTTGTAAACAGGGTAACTCTTAAGGTCACTAGTAAACACAAGCCCAGGAGAAGACAGGCCTAGAAAAAACCAGGAGGGGGAAACGGACTTTGGCCCAGTGGTTAGGGCGTCCGTCTACCATATGGGAGGTCCGAGGTTCAAACCCCGGGCCTCCTTGACCCGTGTGGAGCTGGCCATGCGCAGCGCTGATGCGCGCAAGGAGTGCCGTGCCACGCAAGGGTGTCCCCCGCGTGGGGGAGCCCCACGCGCAAGGAGTGCGCCCGTGAGGAAAGCCGCCCAGCGTGAAAAGAAAAAGCAGCCTGCCCAGGAATGGCGCCGCCCACACTTCCCCGTGCCGCTGATGACAACAGCAGCGGACAAAGAAACAAGTTGCAGCAAATAGACACCAAGAACAGACAACCAGGGGAGGGGGGGAATTAAATAAATAATAAATCTTAAAAAAAAAACAAAACAAAACAAAACAAAAAAATCCAGGAGGACCCTGCATTTTGCATTTGCAAATTCTGAAGGAGAACAGCAGCAAATGCAAACAAATTAGCAAAGACTGTGAAAGGTGTGTTTTCTTTTCTTTTCTTTCTTTCTTTTTTTTTTTTTTGGTTTGCTTGGTTTTGTTAGCTTCTGAGACTCAAGAAAATTTGTCATATTAGTAGCTAGATACAAGTTCAAGAAATAAGTATCTCTGGGAATAAATCCCAACACTAACATTTTAAAATGTACAATGTGTAACAAAGGATTACAAGACAAACAAGGAAACAGAAATGATTGCCCATCCAAGGGAAGAGGATAAAAAACCAGACAACACCAAGGAAGAAAACCAGACTATGGACATAACAGACAAAGACTTGAAAAAAGAAATCTTCAAATTGCTCAAGGAGATGAAGGAAACTGCAGAAAAAGAACTAAAGAATATCAGGAAAACAATGAATGAACAATATGAGCATCTCAATAAAGAGACAGACAATATTAAAAGGAAACAAACAGAGCTACTGAAGTGAAGACCATAATAACTGAAATGAAAAATTCCTAGGTAGATTTCAACAGCAGATTTAAGCTGGCAGAAGAAAGTACCAGTTAATTCAAAGACAAGACAATTGAATTTAGTAAGGCTGAGGAACTGAAATAAAAAGAATTAAAAAAAAACAAAAATAGACTAAGAGAACTGTGAGGCACCATTAAACATACCAATATATGCATTATGGAAGTCATAGAAGAGAAAGAGACTAAAGGAATTATTTCAAAGAGATAATGACAGAAAACTTCTCAAACTTAGCAAAAGACATGAATATGCACATCCAATAAGCAATATGCACATCCAGAGAACATCAAAGAGGATAAATTTGAAGATAAATATACATCAACATGTATTGGCAAACGGTCAAAAGCAAAGGAGAGAGTTCTGAAAGCTGCAAGCGAAAAGCAATGTGTTATATACAAGGGAGTACCAATTAGATTATGTGCTGATTTCTCATCAGAAACCATGGAGGCAAGAAGGCAGTGGGTTGAAATAGTTAAATCGCTGAGTAAAAACAATTGCCAACCCATAATTTTATATCTGACGAGACTTTCTTTCAAAAATGAAGGAGCTATAAAGACATCCCTAGATAAATAAAAGCTGAGAGAGTTCATTACCATTAGACCTGCCCTACAAGCAATGATAAAGGGAATTTTTCACACTGAAAGGAAAGGTCACCAGACAATGATTCAAAGCAGCATAAAGAAACAAAGACCTCATCTATGTGGACATTGGATTGGTTGTGTCCATTGCACCTAGATGAGAGGTGGAGGCGTCTTTGGGACATGGAGCTGCCCTGGATGGTGCTTCAGAGGTAATCACCGGACATTGTAAATCCTCACAGGGCCCACTGGATGGAATGGAGGAGAGTATGGGCCATGATGTGAACCATTGTCTATGAGGTGCAGAGGTGCCCAAAGATGTACTTACCAAATCCAATGGATGTGTCATGATGATGGGAACGAGTGTTGTTGGGGGGGGAGAGGGGGGGTGGGGGGGTGGGGTTGAATGGGACCTCACATATATATTTTTAATGTAATATTATTACAAAGTCAATAAAAAAAAAAAAAAGAAACAAAGACCTCCAGTAAAGGTATGGGTAATTATAAATTTCAGTAGTATTTTATTGTATTGTATTTTTTGGTATGTAGCTCTTCTTTCTACTTCTTACATGTTCTAAAGTGCAAATGCATAAAAATATGATAAATCTATGATTTTGGACATACAATGTACAAAGATATGTTGTAACAGGTACAAAAAAAGTGGGCGGTGGAGTTATATAGGAACAGTGTATATGTTGCTATTGAAGTCAAAGTGGTAGCAACTCCAATATTGAATGTTGTATTTTTTTCCCCATATAATGAATTTTATTTATAGAGAAGCTTTAGATTGCATACAAATTATATCAAAAGTATGTTCATCCAGTGTGATGAATGTACCTCACTTAAGGGGGATGTTCTTTTTTTTTGTCTTTATTCATTTTTAAAATATTTTTAATATTACATTTTAATATTTTTAAATATTACATTAAAAAAATATGAGGTCCCCCCTCACCCCACTCCTCCCCCATAGCAACATTTTCCTCCATCATCATGAGACATTCATTGCATTTGGTGAATACATCTCTGAGCATCATTACACCTCATGGTCAATGGTCCACATCATAGCCCATACTCTCCCACATTCCATCCAGTGGGCCATGGGAGGACATACAATGTCCGGCAATTGTCCCTGCAGCACCACCCAGGACAACTCCCAGTCCCGAAAACGCCTCCACATCTCATCTCTTCCTCCTATTCCCCACACCCAGCAGCCACAATAGCCATTTTCTCCACACCAATGCCACATTTTCTTCGATTACCAATCACAATAGTTCATGAACAGAATATCAGTAAGTTCACTCTAATCCATGTTCTATTCCTCCATCCTGTGGACCTTGGATTGGTTGTGTTCACTCCACATCTATATTAAGAGGGGGCTTAGATTCCATATGAATGCTGGATGCAATCCTCCTGCTTTCAGTTGTAAGAAGTGGTAAGCACTCTTGGCTTCATGGTGTGGTGGTTGACCTTCTTCAACTCAGTGTTAGCTGAGTAGAGTAAGTCCAATAAACCAGAGTGTAGGAGCTGAAGTCTGTTGAAGCTCAGGGCTTGGCTATCATATGGTCAGTCCAGAGATTCAGATCCCCTGGGTATATATTAAACCCCAGCACCAACTACAATTCTGGTAAAGTAAAAGGAAAGGCTTGTGAAAAAAGATCACATCTGTATTTAGGATGTTAAATTTTAACCCCATGGTCCCAAAGAAAATTTATGAAAATTGTGTCCAGAAAGAAAGGGACTCAATATGGTACTATATCAAAAAATCAAATAAATATGAAAGTAGGCATTAATGGAAGAATGGAGGGACAAACATGGTATAACACAAAGACAAATGAGCAAAATGGCAGGAAAAAGTCCTGCATTATCAGTAGTGACTTAAATGTAAATGAATTAAACTCTCCAGTCAAAAGGCAGAGATTGGAAGAATGGACAAAAAAGCATGACCCAACTATATGCTGTTTGCTAGAGACTCACCTTAAATTCAAAGATACAAGTAAGTTGAAAGTGGAAGGATGGAAAAATATATGCCATGCAAGTAGTAACCAAAAGAGAGTTGGGGCTTCTATACTAATGTCAGATAAAATAGGCTTTAAGTAAAAAACAGTTATGAGGGAAATAGATGGTGATAATATACAGATAAAGGGGTCAAATCAATAAAAAACATATACCACTTATAAATATATATGCAACTAACAGCAGAGTCCCAAACCATGTGAAGTAAATATTGACAGATTTGAAGGGAGAAATAGACATTTCTACATTAATAGTAAGAGACTTCAATATATCATTTTCAATAATGGAAAGAAAAATTGAAGAGGAGGGATCACTCCCTAATTCATTTTACAAGATCAGCAAAACCTTTATACCAAAAACTGATAAAGATACCAAAAGAAAATTATAGACAAATATCACTTATGAATATAGATGCAAAAATCGCCACCAACTACTAGTAAATCAAATCCAATAGTATATTAAATAAGTGATACACCATGATTGAGTGGGATTTATCCCAGGTGTGCAAAGGTGGATCAGCATAAGAAAATCAATATTTCACACCACATTAACAGATTGGAAAAAAAACAGCAGAACCACATGATCATCTTAATTTATGTGGAAAAGGCATTTGGCAAAATCCAGCACCCTGCTTAATAAAAACACTTAGTAAACTAGGAATAGAAGGAAACATCCTCAATATGATAAAAGGCATCTATGAAAAACCCTTTCCCTCTAAGATCAGGGAAAAGACAAAGATGCCCACTATCACCACTGCTACTCAACATTGTATTGGAAGTTCTAACCTGGGCAGTTAGGCAAGAAAAACAATAAAAGGCATCCACATTCGAAAGAAAGTAATAAAACAATCTTTTTATGAAGATGACATGATCCTATATACAGAAAACCCTTAAAAACAATCCACAACAAAGCTACTAGAATAAAAGAATTCAGTAAAGTGACAGGGTATAAGATCAACACCTCAAAATCAGTAGTGTTTCTAGACACTAGTAATGAGCAATTGGAAAAAGAAATCACAGAAAAAATACCATTTACAATTGCAACCAAGAGAATCAAATATCTAGGAATAGGGAAGCGGACTTGGCCCAGTGGTTAGGGCATCCATCTACCACATGGGTGGTCCGTGGTTCAAACCCCAGGCCTCCTTGTCCCTGTGGAGCTGACCCATGCACAGTGCTGATGCACGTAAGGAGTGCTGTGCCACACTGGGTTGTCATCCGGCGTAGGGGAGTGCACCCCATAAGGAGAACTGCTTAGTGCGAAAGAAAGTGCAGCCTGCCCAGGAATGGCACTGCACACACGGAGAGCTGATTGCAAGATGATACAACAAAAGGAAACACAGATTCCCATGCTGCTGGCCATAACAGAAGCGGACAAAGAAGAACACGCAGCAAATAGACACAGAGAACAGACAACTGGTGCAGGAGGAGGGAAGGGGAGAGAAATAAAAAAAAAAAAAGGAATAATTCTAATCAAGGATGTAAAGGACTGGTACACAGAAAACTACAAAACATTGCTAAATGATATCAGAGACCTAAAATAAATGAAAGGACATCCTGTGTTCACGGATTGGAAGACTAAATATCATTAAGATGTCAATTCTATGCAAATTGATGTACAGATTCAATGCAATCCCAATCAAAATTCCAGTGGCCTTTCTTGCAGAAATGGTAAAGCTAATCATCAAATTTATATGGAGGGGTGAGGGCACCCAAATAAGTCAAGCCATCTTGAAAAAGATTAACAAAGTTCAAGGACTTACGCTTCCCAATCTTCAAACTTATTACAAAGCCACAGTCATCAAACAGCATGGTACTAGCAAAAGGACAGGCATATAGACCAATAGAATCCAACTGAGACTTCAGAAATCAACCCTTATATTTATGGTCAATAGATTTTTAACAAGGAGGAGAAGACCACTCAATTGGGAAAGAGCAGTATCTTCAACAAATAGTGCTTGGCAAACTGGATGTCCACATACAAAAGATTGAAGGTGGACCCTTACCTCATACCATATACAAAAGTCAACTCAAAATTGATCAAAGACCTAAATAAAAAAGACAAAACTGTAAAAGTCCTAGAAGTAAAATAGGGAAGCGTCTTCAGGACCTTTTTGTTAGGTAATGCTTTCTTAAATTTTGCATCCAAATCACAAGCAACAAAATTAAAAATAGATAAATGGGACCTCATCAAAATTAAAAACTTTCATGCATTAAAAGACTTTATCATGAAAGTAAACCAAGTACCTACACAACGGGAGAAAATATTTGGAAACCACATATCCAATAAAAGTTTACTATCCAGAGTATACAAAGAAATCCTACAACTCCACAACAAAAAGACAAACAACCAAATTAAAAAATGGGCAGAAGACATAAATAGACATTTCTCCAAAGAAGATATCCAAATGGTCATAAAATACCTGAAGGAGACTCAACATCTTAACCATTAGGGTAATGCAAATCAAAACCACCATGAAATACTATTTCACACCCATCGTGATGGCTACTACTGAAAAATGGGAAAATTACAGTGCTGAAGAGGATATGGAGAAAAAGGAACACTCAATTATTGTTGATGGAATGTAAAATAGTGCAGCCACTGTGAAAGACAGTTTGGCAGTTCCTCAGAAAGTTAAGTATAGGCATATGACCCAGCAACCCCACTTCTAGGTATAAACCCACTTCTAGGTGTATACCCACAAGAGTTGAAAGCAGGGACTCAAACAGATATTTGCACACCAATGTTCATAGTTTCATTATTCACATTTGCCAAAAGATAGAAGCAACACAAGTGTCATCAACTGACAAATGGATACACAAAATGTGCTATATACATATACACAATGGGATACATTATTCAGCCTTAAAAAGGAATGAACTTCTGATACATAAATGGACCTTGAAGAAATCATTTTGAGTGAAACAAGCCAGAAGCAGAATAACAAATATTGCATGATGTCACTGATAAGAAACAATTAGAATAAGCATACTCATAGAGGCAGAATCTGGAATATAAGTTACCAGGGATGGGGTGGGGATAGAAAATAGGGCAATAGTGTTAAATAGTACAGGGTTTCTATTTGGGATGATGGAAAAATGTTGGTAATGGGTGGTGGTGATGGACATACTACAGTGTAAATGTAATTAACAGCACTGAATTGTATATTTGAATGTTGTTAAAAGGGGAAATTTTAGGTTGCACATGTATTAAAAGAGTATATGCTCCACTTCCTCCTGAGTTTCCAGCCTAAAAACTCTAGTATTCAACATCGCTCTCACTAGAATTTCCAGTGGCCTGCCCTAAAAATTCAGACCAGCTAGCCCCCACAATCACATCAGCCAATTTCTTATAATAAATCTTTTTATACATATGTGTATATACATACATGCATATCCTGTTGGTTCTTTTTCTCTAAATAACGTTGACATACAGATGGACAGACTGCTGTCATGTCTGGAATGGCTTCATAAATAGGTGACATTTACATATGTTGCCTAGTAGAGTCATTTACTCATTTGACACGAATTTATATGCCATATTCTATTCTCAGCACTGGAGCTAGAAAGTGAAAAAGCAGATATAGTTATAGAATTTTGTAGACTGCATTCTACTAAGAGATAAAGATAGTCCAGGTAGAGGAATCAGTATGTTCAAGGGCCAAAAGATATGAAAAGGGTTGTAATCAAGAAATTCCCAAGAGGTCAGGATGATACTAATATAGATTGCATTATGGAGAATGGGTGAAAGAGATCCTAGGCAGTGGGAGCCACAGAACATTTTATGTCACAGGAGTAAAGAATGCTGTTAGAATTTTTAAAAGTTAACTTTGGCAGAAATATGAACAGTTATTTGGAGATAAGACTAGAAGCATAATAGTGGGAAAATATAGGGACATACACACAAATATAGACATACACACACCTTGGTTTGGTGCATATAATGTGATTTCAGAAAGAGTACATCCAGAAGAGAAACTAGAAATGTTCCTTACTTTATGATGACGTAGAGGATTGAAGTTGGGGTTTCAGGGTGATTCCAGATCAAGAAATGGTAAAGAGGGAGAATGGCTAATGGGATTATATCTGTAGATAAACTGCTCCCAGCCACAATGCCAAGATCAGCTGACTTGCTGTCTGTAAGAAATCAGCGGAGCAGCCTTCCCTATGATAGGTCCATAATTCCTAGGCAGCAACAGTTGGGAGGCTGTGCTGTAGCTGGAGCATACAAAATGACTAACAACCAAATCATACTATGCAATTTGGACTTAGAATATGACCAGAGTCTTGAAAGCCCTTTAAAATCTCATAGGGGGGAGGAGCAAGATGGTGGCTGAGTGAACTTCCCTGTTAGTAACTCCTGTAGGGAGTCAGCTGGGCTGCGTTGGAGCCTTTTTGGGACCAGGCTGTTTCGGGATTTTTGCTGGTCCGGAAGTGTCTGGACATCGATTTGGAGGGAAAGTAACAGAGAGGATCCATCTGTGAAATATACATGGAGATCCCAGCTACGTGTGGAGGATTCCCTCCTTGGGTAGGTGGAGCCGAGGCATCTAGCACCGCGGCGGCGGGGGGAGCCAGGCCGAGCCGTGGCGGCAGCGGCAGGAGCCAAGCCAAGCCGCAGCGGCCGGGGGGGCCGGGCCGAGGCACGGTGGCCGGGGGGGGGTTAGGCTGAGCCGAGCCCGGCGGCGGGGTTTCTGTTCTTTGTTTTTTTTTTTGGAGGCTCTGCAGTACTGGGGAGTTCATGGGCCCTGGGCAGCCTATTGGGGGGTTGGTGGGAAGGGAGGTGCTTGCAGACCCATTTGGGCAGACAGACGGGGGTTTTAGGGCAAAGCGGGGGGAATTTTTGATTGCGGACACAAACAATAGCGTTTCCGCCTAGAGCCACGCCCCCCCCCCCCAAGCCCAGCTGCTGACCTACAGCAGTCTCAAAGTGATAGCAACAAAGAGACGCTACCAGGGTCTCACGGGGTGGCAGACGTTTGGAAGCTGATTAGGGGAATATTTTGCGAAGCGTGGGAATTTCGGGTTTGGACTCTGCTATTAGCGTTTCTGGCTGGAGCCCCTCCCCCGGACCTGGATATTGATCTGAGTCATTAAATTGGCTGCAGCCTAGAGGAGCCCCAGGTGGACATTCCCGGGGACCACAGGGTGGGAGGGTTCCTGAAGTCAATTGGTGATATATCCACACAATAGACCCTAGTAAGTGAGTGAATTGTAGGACACAGAACACAGGATAGAGCTTGTGGATGAGACCTCACCCATAGGGCTGGCACCCAGCTGCGGGGAGCACCGAAGGCTGTGATGCACTGTGGTGCTCCCAGGCTTCCTGTTAACTGGACTTGAGATTGCGAGGTCTGAGTTCCCTGGACTCTGGTGCCCCACACGCCAGAGACTCATACCTCTTGAGGCCTCAATACCTCAGACTGTCCATCCCTGAATCCACCACACCCTGAGGTTCATCTGAGGCCCTTGAATGTCCTACCCCTCAACGTTTGCATTTTTTCTTCTTTGTTTTATTTTGTTTTGTTTTTATTTTTATTCTATTTCTATTTTTTATTCTAGTTTTTTAATGTTCTCATTCCTGGCATTGCATAATCCCCTAGTCTTTTCTCCCAGCATATCCCCCAAAGTCTCTCTCTTTTTTTTTTTAATCTTCTCTTTCTTGTCCCCAATCTTCTTCTTATTTTATTTTATCTTAACAATACAATAGGTCCTGCAGGAAACACCTCACATTTGCTGGGTTTCCTCATCCTCCACTGCCTCATTTCTCTGTGAATAGATTTAGGCTATCTACACTATCCCCTTTCCCCTACAACTTGATATCCTCCACCATCTGCTATCTCTCCTATATTCCACCTCCCTTTCTTTGATCCACAAAGTGTCTAACTCTTAATTTCTAATACCTTTGTTTAGTTTTCCATCTGGTATCTGCCCTTGAAACTATTACCTTTCTTTTCTCTTTCCCTCTCTCACGAAAACAATAGCTTCTTAGTACGTACCATATTCCTCCCATATTCAGTCGTCTACCTCATTATAGGTACTTTCCTACTACTATAACTCTACACACAATTTACATGATATAACCTCCATCCTCCCAGAAATCATATTGTTGCTTTGTTAACATATATCACCAGTACTACTTTACACTTTTTCCTTCCTTACACAATTGCCTTTCCCTAGCACTAATACTTTCCTTTAAAGTGAACTTAACCAGCAATAAGAAATTGGAATAAGAAGAACAAAGTGACAAAGAGAAGATATAACACTTATGCAAAAACAACAGCTAATTAATCTCCAAGACTAGACAAAGAAGCTAAGGAATTGATTAAACCTGTCAAGAAAAAATGATGACAAGACAGCAACAAAAATCTACAAACCAAACCAGTAATCAGGAAAACATGACTGAATCCAATCAACAAACTAAAAATCAGGAAGGGGAGCAGAACTTCGCACAAGCAATGAAAGATCTCAGAACATTTATCACCAACAAATTAGATGAAGTAATGAAAGAGGTTAACAACATGAAGATAACACTTGGAGGGGAAATTGCAGACATGCGCAAAAAAATAACAGATATGATGGAAATGAACACCACAATTCAAGAAATCAGAAATACACTTGTAGCAAATATCAGCAGACTAGAAGAGGCAGAGCAGAGAATTAGTGATGTGGAAGACAGTGCATTGGAAATCAAATAGATAGTAGAAGTGGTCAATAAAAAGGTAGAAAAAAATCCAGATAGGACTTAGGGACCTGAATGATAATGCAAAACGCTCAAACATACATATTATAGGCATTCCAGAAGGAGAAAAGAAGGGAAAGGGGTCAGAAGGAGTGTTGCAGGAAATAATGACTGAAAACTTCCCAAATCTACTGAAAGAGACAGATGTACATATCCAAGAAGCACAGCGGACTCCACTGGTCATAAACCCCAACAGGCCCACCCCAAGACATATACTTGTCAAATTATCCAATGCTCAAGACAAAGAGAAAATTCTAAAAGCAGCAAGAGAAAAGAAAACCATCACATACAAGGGAAGCTCCATAAGATTAAGTGTTGATTTCTCATCTGAAACGATGGAGGCAAGAAGGCAGTGGTATGATATAGTCAAGGTACTAAAGGAAAAAAATTTCCAACCAAGAATACTCTATCCAGTTAAACTAGCGTTCAAAAATGATGGAGAGTTCAAAATATTCACAGATAAACAGAAACTGAAAGAGTATATCAACAAGAAACCTCCCCTTCAAGAAGTTCTTAAGGGAGTTCTGCAGGAAGAAAGGAAAAAACAGGATAGTCAGAGATGGAGGAGAGTGTAAGAGCAACAAAAAAGACAAAAATAGAAGGGGGAAATAAAATAATACAAACAAAATATAACAAACACAAATCCAACCAATATATGGCTACCACAAATAATTCTCTGAACGTAATAACACTGAATGTCAATGGATTAAACTCACCAATCAAAAGATTCAGACTGGGACACTGGATAAGGAACTACGACCCATCTATATGCTGTCTACATGAGACACATCTTAGACCCAGAGACTCATGGAGGTTGAAAGTGAATGGCTGGAAAACAATCATACAAGCAAACAACAACCAAAAAAAGGCAGGAGTAGCTATATTAATATCAGACAAAATAGACTTTAAATGTGAAACAATTGTGAGAGACAAAGAAGGATACTACATTTTAGTGAAAGGGACAATCTGTCAAGAAGATCGAATGATCATAAATATTTATGCTCCTAACAAGGGTGCCTCTAAATACATGAGACAAACGCTGGAAAAACTAAGTGAAAAAATAGATGCATCTACAATTATAATGGGGGATTTTAATACACCACTATCAACTCTGGACAGAACAACTCAAAAGAGAATCACTAAAGAAACAAAACATTTGAACA
The DNA here is from genome assembly GCF_030445035.2 of Dasypus novemcinctus. Taxonomy (NCBI): domain Eukaryota; kingdom Metazoa; phylum Chordata; class Mammalia; order Cingulata; family Dasypodidae; genus Dasypus; species Dasypus novemcinctus. The sequence goes on from NC_080686.1 coordinate 91,796,188, forward strand.
GTATATTAGAAGAGCTGGATCTAATAGACATATATAGATCATTACACCCAAACACAGCAGGATATACATTTTTCTCAAGTGCACATGGAACATTCTCCAAGATAGACCATATGCTAGGCCACAAAGAAAGGCTTAATGAATTCAGAAAGATCGAAATCATAGAAAATAATATCTCTGACCACACTGGAGTGAAGCTGGAAATTTGCAAGGGACGGAGGCCCAGACTTCACACCACAATTTGGAAATTAAACAGCACACTCTTAGAAAAATAGTGGGTCAAAGAGGAAATATCAAAAGAAATCAATGACTACCTTGAAACAAATGATAATGATAACACAACATACCAAAACTTATGGGATGCAGCAAAAGCAGTACTGAGAGGGAAATTTATAGCCATAAATTCATATATCAAAAAAGAAGAAAGAGCAAAAATTGAAGAATTAACTGCACTTTTGACGGAATTAGAAAAACAACAACAAAGTAACCCAACAGAAAGAAGGAAGGAAATAACAAAGATAAGAGCAGAACTAAATGAAATAGAAAATAAGAAAGCACTTGGAAAAATAAACAAGACCAAGAGCTGGTTTTTTGAGAAGATCAAAAAAATTGACAAACCTTTAGCGAGACTAACAAAGAAAAAAAGAGAAAAGATGCAAATACACAAAATAAGAAATGAGAAAGGTGATATCACCACTGATCCCATAGAAATAAAGACTATCATAAGAGGATACTTTGAAAAACTATATTCCAAAAAAAATGACAATTTAGAGGAAATGGACAAATTCCTAGAAACACATAAGCAGCCCATATTGACGAAATAAGAAATTGATGATCTTAACAATCCAATCACAAGCAAAGAGATAGAATCAGTCATTAAAAATCTCCCAACTAAGAAGACCCCAGGGCCAGACGGTTTCACAGGTGAATTCTACAAAACATTCCGGAAAGAACTAACATCAATCCTGTTGAAACTATTCCAAAAAATCAAAACAGAAGGAACATTGCTGAACTCCTTCTATGATGCCAACATTATCCTAGTACCAAAGCCAAACAAAGACACCACAAGAAAGGAAAATTACAGACCAATTTCTCTAATGAACCTAGACGCAAAAATACTTAACAAAATACTTGCTAATCGTATTCAACAACACATTAAATGAATTATACATCATGACCAAGTGGGATTTATTCCAGGTATGCAATGATGGTTCAACATAAGAAAATCAATCAATGTGATACACCATATAAACAGATTGAAGGAAAAAAATCACATGATTATATCTATAGATGCTGAAAAGGCATTTGACAAAATACAGCACCCCTTCTTGATAAAAACACTCCAAAAGATTGGAATACAAGGAAACTTTTTGAACATGATAAAGAGTATATATGAAAAACCTACAGCCAACATTGTTTACAATGGCGAAATCCTGAAATCCTTCCCTCTAAACTCAGGAACAAGACAAGGATGCCCATTGTCACCGCTCCTATTTAACATTGTCTTGGAAGTACTTGCTCGAGCACTGAGGCAAGAACCAGAAATAAAAGGCATTCAAATTGGAAGGGAAGAAGTCAAAATTTCATTATTTGCAGATGACATGATCCTATATATAGAAAACCCTGAGAGATCTACAACAAAGCTTCCAGAACTCATAAATGAGTTCAGCAAAGTTGCAGGTTATAAGATCAATGCACAAAAATCAGTAGCATTTCTGTACATCAATAATGAGGAAGATCAGGAGGAAATCAAGAAACAAATACCATTCACAATAGTAAATAAAAAAATCAAATACTTAGGAATAAATTTAACTAAAGAGGAAAAAAACTTATACACCGAGAACTATACAAGACTGTTCAAGGAAATCAAAGCAGACCTAAATAAATGGAAGAATATTCCTTGTTCATGGATAGGAAGACTGAATATTATCAAGATGTCTCTCCTACCAAAACTGATCTACACATTCAATGCAATCCCAATAAAAATCAACACAGCCTTCTTTAAGGAACTAGAAAAACTAACTATGAAATTTATTTGGAATAGAAAGAGGCCCCGAATAGCCAAAGACATATTGAAAAAGAAAAACGAAATAGGAGGAATCACACTTCCTGACTTCAAAACATACTACAAAGCTACAGTAGTGAAAACAGCATGGTATTGGCATAAAGAGAGACACACAGACCAATGGAATCAAATTGAAAGTTCAGATATAGAACCTCATGTATATAGCCATATAATATTTGATAAAGCCACCAAACCCTCTCAACTGGGAGAGAATGGCCTATTCAACAAATGGTGCCTGGAGAACTGGATAGCCATATGTAGAAGAATGAAAGAGGATTACCATCTCACACCTTATACAAAGATCAACTCAAGATGGATCAAAGACCTAAGTATAAGAGCCAAGACCATAAAGATCTTGGAAAGCAGTATAGGGAAACATCTACAGGACCTTGTAATAGGAAATGGCTTCATGAACATCACACCAAAAGCACGAGCAGCAAAATAACAAATAGATAAATGGGACTTCCTCAAAATTAAAGCCTTCTGCACCTCAAAGGAGTTTGTCAAGAAAGTAAAAATGGAACCCACACAATGGGAGAAAATATTTGGCAACCATATATCTGATAAGAGACTTATAACTTGCATATATAAAGAACTCATATATCTTGAAAACAAAAAGATAAACAACCCATTTAAAAAATAGGAAAAAGATTTAAACAGACACTTCTCCAAAGAAGAAGTACAAATGGCTAAAAAGCACATGAAAAAATGCTCCAAATCTCTAGCTATCAGGGAAATGCAAATCAAAACTACAATGAGATACCATCTTACTCCCATAAGATCGGCAGCTATGAAAAAAAAACAGAAGAATACAAATGCTGGAGAGGATGTGAAGAAAGGGGAACACTCATCCACTGCTGGTGGGAATGCAGAAGGATCCAACCATTCTGGAGGACAGTTTGGCGGTTTCTCAAAAAACTAACCATAGATTTGCCATATGACCCAGCAATACCACTGCTGGGTATATACCCATCAGAACTGAAAACAAGGACACAAACCGATATATGTACACCAATGTTCATAGCAGCATTGTTCACTATCGCCAAAAGTTGGAATCAATCCAAATGTCCAACAACAGACAAGTGGATCAAAAAATGTGGTATATACACACAATGGAATACTACTCGGCTGTAAGAACAAATACACTACAATCACGTGATAACATGGATGAACCTTGAGAATCTTATGTTGAGTGAAGCAACCCAGGCATTGAAGGACAAATACTACATGACATCAATGATATGAAATAAGCAAACTGCCTCAGAGAGCTAGAGTCTGGAAAAGAGGCTTACAGGAAAGCGGGGGGTGGAGGAAGGATGTGAGTTAACGTCTGCAGGGGTGGAATCTGTGATGAGCTGGCGGTAAGTATGAGCACAAAGAAGGGACAAAATGGGAGCAAGGGTTGCCTTCGGGTGGGGCTTTGTGGGTTTGAGGGGGGCTGGGGATGGGCAGAGGGGTAATATTGTCCAAAAATTGGGGGGAGGGAGGGGCAACATAAGAACATGGGAGAGTGTCAGGTGTTCGTTGAGAACAAAATGTTGAGAAAATAGTATCAAAGTATAAGTAGGAGGGTTACCTGTTTAGGATGCTCAGGGGGTATGGTCTGATGTGGGACGGACTCCGGGGTAATAGCTGAAGGCTCATTTTGCCAAGGTGGGTTGTACCATTGGGAAGAGACCCAAGAAGTGAGAGTTGGGGTGGACCAACATCCTGGGGAGGACTAATGCCATCGAATAGAGAGAACTGTATCTCCCTTGAGAAAGGATGGCTCCCAGGGCATTAGGGCAGTCGAGAAAGTCAGGCCCTGAATACTGCTGCAAGTATCTCTGGACATGGCTTCTTGGGAAATGGAGATTGGCTGGCGTTGTGGGCCGCAAGGGGAAGGGAAAATGGATGTGGAATGGATGGAACCAAGGTAAATATAGGGGCAAGAGAGGAGTTTTGTGAGAGTACACGAGGATGAATATAAAACATGTAATATTACACCAAAAACATATAGGGGATGACAGACTAATAATGTAAACCATAAGGCAAAACATAGAATAACTAAAAAATTTAGAAAACTGTACAACCTAAAGTATGGACCACATAGTAAGCACAGATGTCACTTTGTTTGAAAGCTATTGTCTTGGAATCTGTACATCAGTTTCAGGAAATATGATATGAATAAGTTAAAAGATTATCACTGTGGAAGGGAAAAGGTTTTATGGTGGATCTGGGGAAGTACTGTATATTGTATATATGAATTTCGGTGATCTAAGACTCTTGTGAAGCTGACATTATGTTGGGATTCACTTTACAGGAAGTTTTGGATCACAGAGTGGTTCAACAATGGCAGCGGAGGAATACTGATATAGGATGTTATTGACAGGATATATATGGTTGACAGGGAGTTATACAGGGCATATGCCCAGGGTATATAGTAATGTCTAGATATACTCATAGTGGAAACAATTAAAAACAACAGCTGGGGGGGTACTGGGCCCCTGGCCGGGGAGTCACTGTTGTGGACCCTGGGGGAGCAGCGGCAGTCCCCCAGGTGCAACGGCAAGAACCAGGAAGGAAGGAGGGCCCAACAGTGGGCTCCTGATACTAATGGCTATGCTTTTGAGCCTATACACCTGCAATAAGAACAAGGCCTAGAGTAGCACTGTGCCTGGGAGTTTCCTCCTGACAGCCTTCATGTTACTCAAATGTGGCCACTCTCACAGCCAAACTCAGCATGTAGATGCAGTGCATTCCCCCCAGCGTGGGACATGACACCCAGGGATGAGCCTCCCTGCCACCGAGGGATCACTACCACATACCAGCTGAAGATGCAACTAGAAAATGACCTTGAATTAAAGGTTCAATACGGATCAGCAGAATATCCCTGTCTACATATAATAACATGACTTCAAAATGCTATTTGACCTAATGTAAGGGGGAAATGGAAAGGAGAAATGAGATTATAAAGCTATGAGTCTCTAAAAAAGAGTCTGGAGGTTGTCAGAAGGAATGCCCTTATGCACAACTGAGCAGAGTCTAAGAGACAGATAAAGTAGATACAACCCCAGGCATTGGTTCTTTTGAGGGATAAAGAGACCCACGGGTTCTATGGTCATGGCAGATGGGGTTCACTGCCATGTCAGTTGGCCCTTCTTTGGAGCTGGTGTTTCTGCGTGATGGAATTGGACTCAGAGGGAATCTCTTTTCACAAGACTTGCATGCTACTTTATTGGAATTGTAGTTGGTGCTGGGGTTTAAGGTATATTTAGGGGATTTGAATCTCTGGACTGATAATATGACACCCAGGCCCAGAGCCTCAACAGACTTCAGCTCCTACACTTTGATTTATTGGACTTACCCCACTCAGCTAACATGGAGTTGAAGAAGGTCAACCACCACACCATGGAGCCTAGAGTGTCTACAACTGAAAGCAGGAGGAGTGCATCCAGTATCCATGTGGAAAATAGGCCCCCCCTTGACAGAGATGTGCAATGGACACAACCAATCCAATGTCCACAGAGAAAAAGTGGAATGGGTGTGGGAAGGGTAGCCATGGTGGCTGCTGGGTTTGGGGAATGGGAGAAAGAGATGAGATGTGGAGGCATTTTCAGGACGTGGAGTTGTCCTGGGTGATGCTTCACAGACAATTACGGGACATTGTAGATCCCCCCAGGGCCCACTGGATGGAATGTGGGAGAGTGTGGGCTATGATGTGGACCGTTGACTATGGGGTGCAGTGATGCTCAGAGATGTACTTGCCGGATGCAATGGATGTGTCACGATGATGGGAGAGAGTGTTGCTGTGGGGGGAGTGGGGGATGGGGGCGGGGGGGTTGAATGGGACCTCATTTTTTTAAATGTAATTTTAAAAAATAAATAAATAATTTTAAAAAAATCTCATAGAATGCTAAAGAAAAGAAAGTGGAAAAGATACTGGCTTCCTGCCTTTTGTCCCTTTTCTTAGAGAAAGTGCCTTTCATCATGATTCCAAAGTGCTTATTAGCAGAAGGATGTGATTTTACCCTCCTTGTCTTGACGTAATGTTATCCAGGCATGTCTGACCCAGGGCACTCTTGTGAGTGAAGATGTACCTTCCCCAGTCTCAGGACAGTGTTTGGCCATAGCATTTTCTAGATCAATATTTATGAAACACACACACACTGTTCATTCTTCTCTCTGATGTGTTAGGGTTTTTCAGTTATTCAATTAACAGACATTTATTGAGTACCTATTATGTACTAGGCACTGTTCAAGGTACTGAAAATACAGAAATAAATGAGGCCAGGTCTGAGCTCATGTAGAACTTGTATTCAAGTGGGAACTGGACAGACCCATGGAATGAAGAAAATAAAAAGGGTAACTTTAGATAGTGACAACAGCTATGAAGAGAATGAAAAGGTGAGAGATGCAGAGTGGTTTAGCCATGTGGTCTCTGAAAGCCTCTCAGAAGGTAATGATACTAAAAACAACAATAATTATAGCTAATACTTTTGGAGCTACTCACTATTCTAAAGAGCTTTACATATTTTTATCCCTTTTAATCTTCCATTTGCCCTACACGTGGGAAAACTGGTGTATCGAAAGGTTACATAACCTGTCAAAGATCATGCTGCTCAGAAATGTCAAAGCCAGGATTTCAGAGTCCACTCATCCCGCTCTTAATTAATAAATGAGGGGACTGAGACCTAGCAAGGGGCATGTTGCCCAGCTAGACTCTGGATTTCATATCTCACAATCCCCAAGGCAGTGCCAGATCCATTAATCCTGAATGAACTCATGAAGCTGGAGGTAAGAGATTGTTCCAAACTCTATCCCTCACTTGCTAGCCCATTGCTTTCATTTTAACAAACCATAGTAGCAAGGACTTTGGTCTCATTCTATTTGTATCCCACACCCCAGTTTCTTCCCTAGGATGGAGTCATTTGTTCATTCAGCCTTCACTGAATACCACCAGGTCTCCCTGCCTGGGCCTGGGGCAAGTCAGGGGCTCTAGCATGGAAGTGACAGAGTCTGGCTCCATTGTCCATTAGCTGCTGAGTCATGGGAGAATCATTTATCTTCTCTGGCTTTTGTTTCTCCCACCTATAAAATGGGGATAATGATAACACTTACCTCATTGGGCTGTTATAATGTTCAAATTAGTTATACATGGGAAGAGCTTAGAACAGTGCCAACTACACATTAGAGTAAAGTAATGTATCCTTATTTGAGGATATTATAGGGTCATGGAGGAGACTGGCATTAAAGACACTTACAGAACTATGTGGCAGGTGTTGTGGGAGAGAAAGAGTCAGGGGCCTTGGCCACACAGGGTCTATATGTTAGCCTGGAGGACATAAAGAATCCTGGAGTCCAGAAAGAGGTGTCCACACACTGAATTGTGGGGAAGACATTCTAGAGAGGGAAAGCTGCAGGTGAGAAGAGCATAGCACTTCCAGGGAGCAAGTAGTTCCATGTGCTTCTTTAGAAGAAAGGACCAGGCAGGGCAAGGAGGGGAGGACGAGCCAGGAAACACGTGGCAGTGTCCTACGCAGGGTCTTGTGTGCTGTGTTGAGGAACTCAGCCTTGGTGTTCCAGCCAAGACAGCCTGATTTTTTGCAAAATCCTGTAAACCAGATGCTTTGTGATGGGGAGTACAGCAAAAAGGATGGATATTCACTGACTGCCAGCTATGCTCCATATGTTTTTCTAAGTTCCCTAACTTAATGCTCACCACAGCCCTGCATAGGACACGTTTTTACAGATGAAAAAACTGAGACTCTGAAAGATCAGGTTCCAGGAAATTGAACAATTATTAGTGGCAGAACTGTGATTTCTATCTTATTTTGTCTGATGGTGGAAGTTTCTTTTGTCAAGTAAAATGCATTAATTTCTTAAACTATATAAAAGCAGAATGAACAAAGCTGGAAAAAAAAATACCTTGCTTATGCTATGGAGGGTTTGTGATACAAAGAATCCAAAAGCATGCCTAAAATTCTTTATTAGGCAATAGTGATCAATTAAAAGATCAATAATTAGTTTGAACGGTAAATACAAATAGGAGAATGCTTGTTCTGTGATTTCTTTCCCCCAAAAAAACTAATTCTTTCAACCTGTTCAACATGATATTTGATAAACAAAAGAAATCCATTTTAAAATTTACTTGGTAGTGATTTTGCAAGAGACAGAACAGGGAATTTCAGCATGAGACTTTAAAGGTGACTTTGATCTGGTTTTACAAGACTTCTTGAAACAGTTTTCATTCTGAAGATAAGAACTGTGAGAAATGGTACTTGGTATCAGCTCCTGTGACTGTTTCTAATGTCACTGGATGGTATGTATACATGTGTGCACTACTTTACAATGAAATAGTTCTTTTTGGGAAGACTCCATTAAAACACACACATGCATATGAATGCAGACTCTCACACTCACATATCTAAACAACTAATTGTTTCTGCCTTTAATATTCTGTATAGAATTGTGGGCAATCCACAAATTCCCTGATTTATTGGATGTCACTACTCATACAAAAAGGATGGCCATTATCCCAGACATATTTATGGACCTGGTTAATACTAAGTATTAAAAACATTATTGGGGGTTTAAATCTTGGCAAGTGACTTCCACACAACTACCCAGAGATTTGCAATTTGCTGCACCAGCACCCCCTTCAAGAGTGAGCTGGCCAGGTATGGAAAAATTGTTACATGGTTGAGTGAAAAGGCAACAGAATAGACTAAAGAGCCTCCATCCCTAAATAACAATGACCTAGGAAAGAGCTAAAGGGAGTAAGGAACTGCAATTTCTCAATTAAAAAAGAGAATGAAAAATGAAGTATACAAATCGCGGTAGAGGGCAAGTCTAAGCATTGAGAGACTTTAAGTTCAAGCATGTGGTGCTCTTGGGATTCAGCTGTCCCTTGGATACCTGTTGCACTTACATGCCTTGTTTAATTCCCTCATTGCTTCCTGCAAGAACAATAGTTCATTTCAGAGTATCCTTTAAGGGTGTCCTGAAAACCTTTACATAATCTTATCTTATTGTCACAGCCTTATGAGTTTAACTCTCTTTCCAGCCCAGGTGTACACAGGGGGAAACTGAGGCTCTGAATAGGTAAGAGATGTGCCCCTGTCATGGGACTGACAAAGGACAAAGCCAGGGGTCAACCTCAGATCATACAGTTTAAGAACATGTGTGCTTCTTCCTATGCTGAGCTGTGTCTGACATCAATTTCTTCCCTCCATCCATAAATCATATGTTCCTTGATGGAAGAACCATGTCTTATACTTCATTGGTATTCTCTGGACTATCCTGCATCTTCATGGCTGGAACTCAATACATGCTGATTAATGCAAAGCTTTATTGGTCTGGGTGTAAAAGGACACCCTTTTCCCACTTTCATGCTCTTAGCTCCACCGTTCTCGTGATCCTTATCTTATTTCTAGAGAATCTCTTCTTTAAAAAAGGATAGTTATAGTTCTTGAGTTGGAGGGCCATGAGTTACATCTGGCTAGACTAGCTGCAGAGCCCAGACTTTCACCAGTTTGCTTATTGCTATATGTCCACATATAGTCATTAAACCTCTTTGAGCCCCAGAATTCCTTACCTTTAACTTGGGGCCACTCTGCCTCAGAATGCTGGTCTGAGGATGAAATCTAATTATAACCTAGCCCCTTAGCAAAGTTCCTGGAATTTATTGGGTATTTATCAAAAGTAGTTTCTATTATTGTTGGTGTTCTTTGCTGCTACCTTTCAACTTCTGCAGCAACAGTCTTGGTCTGAAATGTCACAAAATGAGTCCCACAGCTTCCTTCCTAGACCGTCTCTCTTTAGACCATTTCTACTTTAATGGTTCTTGTCCATGCTCACTTGGTTGTGTCAATGAAGGTCAGCAACTCAGCTGAAAGTTCACATCCTTTTCTCACCTCTCTTCCTGTTTCTCTCTCCCATTTTTCTGTTGACCAGACAATACTTTGAGTTTGGTTTGACCATATGGTTTATTAACCTAACCATCACATTTTTGAGAGTGAAAGAGGAAAGCAGGTATTGGGACAAGGCAGTGTAAACCAGACCATATGATCCTCCTACCCATAATCCTTTTCAGGACTTGGAATTCACAGATTTACTCTTTTAGGACTCCTAGTTTTTCCCTGTGGAAAATCCATACCCTATCTGTCTATAAGATGCCTTCCAGTAAACAAAACCTCACAAAACAGGATTTCTAGCCATTTCTTCTGAGAAATCTTGTATCATGGAGCCCCTTTCAGCTCTTTACTTCAAGTCTGTTGTTACAGCCAGAGCTGTTCAGCTTTACTGGTTGTTCAAACTCTGAAGTATGTTTGTGCTATTTGGTAAATGGCGGCTGCCCTGAGCCTCTTCATGCCCACTACCCCACCCCACTCCCACCTGCTCCAAACATTTCTTCAGGAGAATTGATATCCAGCCTAGTACTATGTCTGGAATTCATTACAATTGGTTAATATCCATACTTTGAAACCCCCCAAAGCCTAGCCTCATAAACACTGCCATTGTCTCCCAAGGGAGTTGGGAAGATCTGGTTTGTAACTCACCAAGGCTCCCCTCTAGGCCTGAGGAGCTCCAAGATTGTTACCCACTTCCCTCTAGCCTACCAACCAATGGGCAATGACTCTCACACACCATTCTTTATCCCAATGTGGCCCTTGTCCAAAGCAGGCCCAGATATCAACAGGGAAGACAGTACTTGTATTTGTGTCACCCTGGTGGGAAAATGCTTATCTTTACCATTTTAGGTGTCGTCACTGATTTTGTCATTAACATGCTGTGAGAGCTTATGCCAGTCCCTTAATCCGACTTGGATTTCATTTTCCCATATAGCTGGTTTAGCTCATAGGGCTGCTATGAAAATTTTAAAACAAAATATATACAAAAAGGGTTTGCAAGTGGTTATATGTTACTTACGTATTAGATGTTAATTTTACCAATATAATTATTACTACTCAGTGTCATCCCATGATCTAGTGGTCTGTTTTCACCTGGTACTGCTACACCAATGTGCATTTCACAGCATCTTAGAATGTCAGAGCAAGAAAAGAAGGTAGAGATCATGGAGTCAAGGAGTAGGAAACTGCTAAGTATTTAGACAAGGCCTATTATTTTTTAGTCACACAGGTTCTTTTGTTTGTTTATTTTTATTCACTTTCTGGCATTTAAAAAAGAAGAGAGCCCATATAAAAATACAGACTTCTGCCATCTCTTATAAAAATTAACCTGTGCTTTGAATGAATCCAGTAGGGTAAAGATCAGCTGGAGCTGAGTAGGACCTGCCTCTTTTAAAAATACATTAGCACTGCATTGCTCAAGTCCCCGCCATGCCCCATTTCCTGACGTCAGTGGTTTCCCAGTCCAGACTCATTACAGGCATTTGTTTGGCATATGGCAACTACCTCCACCTCCCCATCTCCAGTCTGCCCTTTCATTTTACAGATGAGGAAACTGAGGCTTCCAGTCTGCTCTTCTTTTTACCCTGTGTGTCTTCACTTATTACACAGCTTTTTCCTAGTTGTCTGGGTCAAAGCGCTATTTTCTCAACTACATGTTTCTTAGAACAAGACCACATCTTTTGTTTCATTTTATTTTATTTCACATCATTTTATTTTATTCTAAATCAACTGCAAATTATATTATAGGATGGTTTGAACAAGAAGTAGTAACAGAGTCTTTCTGTCTCTATTAGTGTCTTAACCTATCTCTTAAGAAAAACCTTTTAACCTTTCTTGAAAACAGACTCCTGGATCTATGTAAGAATAGTGTGGAGAAGAGTTGATTCTTTTACACTACTTGACTTGGCAATTACCATACATTTACATATTCATGACCTCGTTTGGTATGCAAAGGAATTGCAAGATATATAGGCCTTAAAACAAGCTAATAAATGTAAAAGGGGGGGAGGGTGTCCTCAAACTCTAAAGCTTTATGGAAACATTCCTCCAACTTACAAGAGCAGGAAATGAGGGACAGAAAAAAGAATTGAGCCAAAAATGAGATACAGAAATGGGATCAGAACCAGGTCTCCAGTTTTTGTCTAGAGCCCTGGAAAGACAGACAGAGCTAGAAACAGCCTTGGGAATAACTGATTCCAAATTCATCATTTGACACAAGCAGAAACCGAAGTCCTGAAAAGGGAATTTACTGTCCCATGTCTGTACAACTGAGAAGTTTACAATATGGAACTTCTAGAATTTCACATGAATTCTTTTCTGATTTTCAAATCAATTTCCCAAACCCATGGTGAGCTTTCTATATTTTTAAAAAGTGGAAAACATGGGAGCTAAAGCTAGTTAACTTTCAAAAGGCTAAGACCATCCGTCTGATTCTATGAATTTTAATGATGCATTGATTAATGTGCAGTAATTTTTCTCTGTTGCTGAAATCTGTTTTTTTAAGTGAATCGATAAGTATTTGTATATTCTGACTTTCCACTTTCCTTTGCCCTTCGTTTGTGCCCTAAACCTATTATTCTCTCTTTCTTCTAATGTTTTCTCAGTTCTTCTGCACAGTTTCATCTCTAGAATATAATGTGGTAGAGAGCACAGACTTGAAGTCACAGGGAACTGGATTCAAACACCTTATCTGCCTCTTACCAGGTGTGTCAAGATGGACAAAACACTCATCTTTGGTATGTTGATTTCTCTAAAAGTACCACTATTGCTTTAGTAATGGCATCCCATCTTTTGCTTGCAGATCGATATCTCCCCACTTGCCCGCTCTCAATGCACTGAGTGTTTGCTTAGTTTGTGCACTGTGATTACCTGTACCAGCTACCTCCAAGGTCTAAGAGAGACAGATAAATGGTTCTGCAATTTACCATCTGTACGAAATAGAGTACCTTTTCAGCTTCTCTGAGTCTCATTCATTCACTCATTCAATGAGTATCTCAAATGTGGCAGGAAATGTTCTAGGCAGACAAGACAGGTGTTCTCTTGAAGTTTGCATTCTAGAGGAAGAGACAGAAAGCAAACAAACCTGGAAAATATCAGATTATCACAAGCATTATGCAGATATCATGAAGTATGTCCCAGTGTAATCTAAGGCATTCAACTTTCTTTGCTCCACCTGGGCAGTGTATATTCTTTCCAACCTTCCCTAGAATTGTTTCTGTGTGTATTTCTTTCCTCCATTAGAATCTAGCTATGGGGAGAGGGGTCCTTGTCATTTTCCTTCTAAATCCCCAGTTTCTACATGGTGTCAGTCACAGTGATTGTGCTCAACAAAAGCTTGTTCACATTTTGACTACTACATTTTGAACTTCATCCTTGGCTTCATCTTATTCTCTTTACTCCTTTTCCCTTTCATCCCGATTTCTTAATGTACCTTCTTTTTCCCACTTAAAAATTTTTTAATTGGCTTTTTTTTAAAGATACATAGATCAAAAAAATGTTACATTAAAATATATAAGAAGTTCCCATGTACCCACCCTCACCCCCACTCCTCTAACATGAACAACCTCTTTCATCATTGTGGCATATTCATTGCATTTGGTGAATACATTTTGGAGCACTGCTGCACTGCATGGATTATAGTTTACATTGTAGTTTACACTCTCCCCCAGTACGTTCAGTGGGTTATGGCAGGATATATAATGTCCAGCATCTGTCCCTACAATATCATTTTGGACAACTCCAAATCCCAAAAATGCCCCCACATCTCATCTTTTCTTCCCTTTCCCTGCCCTCAGCAACTCCCATGGCCACTGTCCATATCAATGATACAATTTCTTCCATTGCTAATGCACCTTTAAACGTGCATATATTTTTGTAAACTATTGTCAGTTCTTCTAGAATGAGATGACTTTGAATAAGTATGTAGTAAACACATAAATAAAATAAGTACATAAAATACCTGAAGGTATTGAATGGTTCAATGAGTAATTAATGAAAAGATAAGCCTAGGTTAGACATGCATTTCAACTTTTGTTCAGCCAATCCCAACTGCAGACTTATAATACAATGTGAGGCATTAAATAGTTAAAGATAGGTCAGATAGACTGAGTTTGAATACAAATTCTCCAACATCTAATAGTTTTGTGACCTTGAGAACCTAGCTATCTCTGTCTAGCCTCAGTTTTCACATCTGGAAAATTGAGTTTAAATTTTTTTTTTTAAATTTAATTTAATTTAATTTTATTTTTTTAAATCTTTTATTTATTTATTTATTTTTTTAATTACATAATGAAAAATATGAGGTCCCACTCAACCCCACCGTCCCCGCCCCCCACTCCCCCCACAGCAACACTCTCTCCCATCATCATGACACATCCATTGCACCTGGTAAGTTCATCTCTGAGCATCACTGCACCCCATAGTCAATGGTCCACATCATAGCCCACACTCTCTCACGTTCCATCCAGTGGGCCCTGGGGGGGATCTATAATGTCCCGTAATTGTCCGTGAAGCACTATCCAGGACAACTCCACGTCCCGAAAACGCCTCCACATCTCATCTCTTCCTCCCGTTCCCCACACCCAGCAGCCACCATGGCTACCGTTCCCACACCCATTCCACATTTTCTCTGTGGACATTGGATTGGTTGTGTCCATTGCACATCTATGTCAAGTGAGGGCTTAGATTCCATATGGGTACTGGATGCACTCCTCCCGCTTCCAGTTGTAGACACTCTAGGCTCCATGTTGTGGTGGTTGACCTTCTTCAACTCCATGTTAGCTGAGTGGAGTAAGTCCAATAAATCAAAGTGTAGGAGCTGAAGTCTGTTGAGGCTCTGGGCCTGGGTGTCATATTATCAGTCCAGAGATTCAAATCCCCTACATATATCTTAAACCCAGCACCGACTACAATTCCAATAAAGTAGCATGCAAGTCTTGTGAAAAGAGATCCCCTCTGAGTCCAATTCCATCACGCAGAAACACCAGCTCCAAAGAAGGGCTATCTGTCATGGCAGTGAACCCCTTCTGCCATGACCATAGAACCCGTGGGTCTCTTTATCCCTCAAAAGAACCAATACCTGGGGTTGTATCTACCTTATCTGTCTCTTAGACTCTGTTCAGTTGTACATAGGGGTATTCCTTCTGACAACCTCCAGACTCTTTTTTAGAGACTCACAGCCTTATAATCTCATTTCTCCTTTCCATTTCCCCCTTACATTAGGTCAAACAGCTTCCCGAAGTCATGTCATTATATGTAGACAGGTATATTTGCTGTTCCGCATTGAATCTTTAATTCAAGGTCATTTTCTAGTTGCTTCTTCAGCTGGTATGTGGTAGTGATCCCTCGGTGCCAGGGAGGCTCATCCCCGGGTGTCATGTCCCACGCTGGGGGGAATGCATCGCATCTACACGCTGAGTTTGGCTGTGAGAGTGGCCACATTTGAGTAACATGCAGGCTGTCAGGAGGAAACCCCCAGGCACAATGCTACTCTAGGCCTTGTTCTTATTGCAGGTGTATAGGCTCAAAAGTGTAACCATTAGTATCACGAGCCCACTGTTGGGCCCTTCTTCCTTCCTGGTTCTTGCCGTTGCACCTGGAGGATTGCCGCTGCTCTCCCAGGGCCCACAACAGTGACCCCCCGGCCAGGAGCCCAGTATCCCCCCAGCTGTTGTTTTTGTTTCCACTATGAGTATATCTAGACATTACTATATACCCTGGGCATATGCCCTGTATAACTCCCTGTCAACCATATATATCCTGTCAATAACATCCCATATCAGTATTCCTCCACTGCCATTGTTGAACCACTCTGTGATCCAAAACTTCCCGTAAAGTGAATCCCAACATAATGTCAGCTTCAGAAGAGTCTTAGATCACCGAAATTCATATATACAATATACAGTATTTCCCCAGATCCACCATAAAACCTTTTCCCTTGCACAGCAATAATCTTTTAACTTATTCATATCATATTTCCTGAAACTGATGTACAGATTCCAACACTATAGTTTTCAAACAAGGTGACATTTGTGCTTACTATGTGGTCCATATTTTAGGCTGTACAGTTTTCTAAATTTTTTAGTTATCCTATGTTTTGTCTTATGGTTTTCATTATTAGTCTGTCGTCCCCTATATGTTTTTGGTGTAATATTAGCTGTTTTATATTCATCCTCGTGTACTCTCACATAACTCCTCTTTTGCCCCCTTATTTACCTTTGTTCCATCCATTCCACATCCATTTTCCCCTCCCCTTAGGGCCCACAACGCCTGCCAATCTAATACCCTGGGAGCCGTCATTTCTCACAAGAGATACAGTTCTCTCTATTCAATGGCATTAGTCTTCCCCAGGATATGGGTCCACCCCACCCATTGGTAGAACCCACCTTGGCAAAATGAGCCTTCAGCTATTCCCTCCGGAGTCCGTCACGCATCAGACCATACCCCCTGAGCGTCCTAACCAGGTAACCCTCCTACTTATACTTTGATACGTTTTATTCAACATTTAGTTCTCAACGAACTTCTGACACTCTCCCATATTCGTATGTTGCCCCTCCCTCCCACCTATTTCTTGGACAATATTACCCCTCTTCCCATCCCCAGCCCCCCTCAAACCCAGAAAACCCCACCCGAAGGTAACCCCTTGCCCCCATTTTGTCCCTTCTTTGTGCTCATACTTACCGCCAGCTCATCACAGATTCCACCCCTGCAGAAATTAACTCACATCCTTCCTCCACCCCCCGATTTCCTGTAAGCCACTTTTCCAGACTCTAGCTCTCTGAGGCAGTTAACTTATTTCATATCATTGAGGTCATATAGTATTTGTCCTTCAATGCCTGAGTTGCTTCACTCAACATAAGATTCTCAAGGTTCATCCATGTTATCACGTGCGATTGTAGTGTATTGGTTCTTACAGCTGAATAGTATTCCATTGTGTGTATATACCACATTTTATTGATCCACTCATCTGTTGATGGACATTTGGATTGATTCCAACTTTTGGCGATAGTGAACAATGCTGTTATGAATATTGGTGTACATATATCGGTTTGTGTCCTTGTTTTCAGATCTGATGGGTATATACCCAGCAGTGGTATTGCTGGGTCATATGGCAAATCTATGGATAATTTTTTGAGAAACTGCCAAACTGTTCTCCAGAATGGTTGGATCATTCTGCATTCCCACCAGCAATGGATGAGTGTTCCCCTTTCTTCACATCCTCTCCAGCATTTGTATTCTGCTGTTTTTTTCATGGCTGCCAATCTTATGGGAGTAAGATGGTATCTCATTGTAGTTTTGATTTGCATTTCCCTGATTGCTAGAGATTTGGAGCATTTTTTCATGTGCTTTCTAGCCATTTGTATTTCTTCTTTGGAGAAGTGTCTGTTTAAGTCTTTTTCCCATTTTTTAAATGGGTTGTTTATCTTTTTGTTTTCAAGATATATGAGTTCTTTATATATGCAAGTTATAAGTCTCTTATCAGATATATGGTTGCCAAATATTTTCTCCCATTGTGTGGGTTCCCTTTTTACTTTCTTGACAAACTCCTTTGAGGTGCAGAAGGCTTTAATTTTGAGGTAGTCCCATTTATCTATTTGTTATTTTGCTGCTCGTGCTTTTGGTGTGATGTTCATGAAGCCATTTCCTATTACAAGGTCCTGTAGATGTTTCCCTACACTGCTTTCTAAGGTCTTTATGGTCTTGGCTCTTATATTTAGGTCTTTGATCCATCTTGAGTTGATCTTTGTATAAGGTGTGAGATGGTAATCCTCTTTCATTCTTCTACACATGGCTATCCAGTTCTCCAGGCACCATTTGTTGAATAGGCCATTCTCTCCCAGTTGAGAGGGTTTGGTGGCTTTATCGAATATTATATGGCTATATACATGAGGTTCTATATCTGAACTTTCAATTTGATTCCATTGGTCTGTGTGTCTCTCCTTATGCCAGTACCATGCTGTTTTCACTACTGTAGCTTTGTAGTATGTTTTGAAGTCAGGAAGTGTGATTCCTCCTATTTCGTTTTTCTTTTTCAATATGTCTTTGGCTATTCGGGGCCTCTTTCTATTCCAAATAAATTTCATAGTTAGTTTTTCTAGTTCCTTAAAGAAGGCTGTGTTGATTTTTATTGGGATTGCATTGAATGTGTAGATCAGTTTTGGTAGGATAGACATCTTAATAATATTCAGTCTTCCTATCCATGAACAGGGAATATTCTTCCATTTATTTAGGTCTTCTTTGATTTCCTTGAACAATCTTGTATAGTTCTCGATGTATAAGTTTTTTACCTCTTTAGTTAAATTTATTCCTAAGTATTTGATTTTTTTATTTACTATTGTGAATGGTATTTGTTTCTTGATTTCCTCCTGATCTTGCTCATTATTGGTGTATAGAAATGCTACTGATTTTTGCGCATTGATCTTATAACCTGCGACTTTACTAAACTCATTTATGAGTTCTAGGAGCTTTGTTGTAGATCTCTCAGGGTTTTCTATATATAGGATCATGTCATCTGCAAATAATGAAATTTTGACTTCTTCCCTTCCAATTTGAATGCCTTTTATATCTGGTTCTTGTCTCAGTGCTCGAGCAAGTACTTCCAAGACAATGTTAAATAGGAGCGGTGACAATGGGCATCCTTGTCTTGTTCCTGAGTTTAGAGGGAAGGATTTCAGGATTTCGCCATTATAAACAATGTTGGCTTTCGGTTTTTCAAATATACTCTTTATCATGTTCAAAAAGTTTCCTTGTATTCCAATCTTTTGGAGTGTTTTTATCAGGAAGGGGTGCTGTATTTTGTCAAATGCCTTTTCTGCATCTATAGATATAATCATGTGGTTTTTTTCTCTCAATCTGTTTATATGGTGTATTACATTGATTGATTTTCTTATGTTGAACCATCCTTGCATACCTGGAATAAATCCCACTTGTTCATGGTGTATAATTTGTTTAATGTGTTGTTGAATACGATTAGCAAGTATTTTGTTAAGTATTTTTGCGTCTAGGTTCATTAGAGAAATTGGTCTGTAATTTTCCTTTCTTGTGGTGTCTTTGTTTGGCTTTGGTACTAGGGTAATGTTGGCATCATAGAAGGAATTAGGCAGTGTTCCTTTTGTTTCAATTTTTTGGAATAGTTTCAAAAGCATTGGTGTTAGTTCTATCCGGAATGTTTTGTAGAATTCACCTGTGAAGCCATCTGGCCCTGGGCTCTTCTTAGTTGGGAGA
Source organism: Dasypus novemcinctus (assembly GCF_030445035.2). Taxonomy (NCBI): domain Eukaryota; kingdom Metazoa; phylum Chordata; class Mammalia; order Cingulata; family Dasypodidae; genus Dasypus; species Dasypus novemcinctus. Next base: position 91,815,364 of record NC_080686.1, read on the forward strand.
TTTTTAATGACTGATTCTATCTCTTTGCTTGTGATTGGTTTGTTAAGATCATCAATTTCTTCTTTCGTCAGTATGGGCTGCTTATGTGTTTCTAGGAATTTGTCCATTTCCTCTAAGTTGTCATTTTTGTTGGAATATAGTTTTTCAAAGTATCCTCTTATGATAGTCTTTATTTCTGTGGGGTCAGTGGTGATATCACCTTTCTCATTTCTTATTTTGTGTATTTGCATCTTTTCTCTTTTTTTCTTTGTTATCTCGCTAAAGGTTTGTCAATTTTGTTGATCTTCTCAAAAAACCAGCTCTTGGTCTTGTTTATTTTTCCAAGTGCTTTCTTATTTTCTATTTCATTTAGTTCTGCTCTTATCTTTGTTATTTCCTTCCTTCTTCTTCCTGTTGGGTTACTTTGTTGTTGTTTTTCTAATTCCGTCAAAAGTGCAGTTAGTTCTCCAATTTTTGCTCTTTCTTCTTTTTTGATATATGAATTTATGGCTATAAATTTCCCTCTCAGTACCACTTTTGCTGCATCCCATAAATTTTGGTATGTTGTGTTATCATTATCATTTGTTTCAAGGTAGTCATTGATTTCTTTTGAGATTTCCTCTTTGATCCACTGTTTTTCTAAGAGTGTGCTGTTTAATTTCCAAATTGTCGTGTGGAGTCTGGGTCTCTGTCCCTTGCAAATTTCCAGTTTCACTCCACTGTGGTCAGAGATATTGTTTTGTATGATTTCGATCTTTCTGAATTCATTAAGCCTTTCTTTGTGGCCTAGCATATGGTCAATCTTGGAGAATGTTCCATGTGCGCTTGAGAGAAATGTATATCCTGCTGTGTTTGGGTGTAATGATCTATATATGTCTATTAGATCCAGCTCTTCTAATATACTGTTCAAATGCTTTGTTTCTTTAGTGATTCTCTTTTGAGATGTTCTGTCCAGAGTTGATAGTGGTGTATTAAAATCCCCCACTATAATTGTAGATGCATCTATTCTTTCACTTAGTTTTTCCAGCGTTTGCCTCACATATTTAGAGGCGCCCTTGTTAGGAGCATAAATATTTATGATTGTTCGATCTTCTTGACAGATTGTCCCTTTCACTAAAATATAGTATCCTTCTTTGTCTCTCACAATTGTTTCGCATTTAAAGTCTATTTTGTCTGATATTAATATAGCTACTCCTGCCTTTTTTTGGTTGTTGTTTGCTTGTATGATTGTTTCCCAGCCATTCACTTTCAACCTCCATGAGTCTCTGGGTCTAATATGTGTCTCTTGTAGATAGCATATAGATGGGTCGTAGTTCCTTATCCAGTGTCCCAGTCTGAATCTTTTGATAGGTGAGTTTAGTCCATTGACATTCAGTGTTATTACGTTTAGAGAGTTATTTATGGTAGCCATATTTTGGTTGGATTTGTGTTTGTTACATTTTGTTTGTATTATTTTATTTTCCCCTTCTATTTTTGTCTTTCTTGTTGCTTTTACACTCTCCTCCATCTCTGACTGTCCTGTTTTTTCCTTTCTTCCTGCAGAACTCCCTTAAGAACTTCTTGAAGGGGAGGTTTCTTGTTGATATACTCTTTCAGTTTCTGTTTATCTGTGAATATTTTGAACTCTCCGTCATTTTTGAATGCTAGTTTAGCTGGATAGAGTATTCTTGGTTGGAAATTTTTTTCCTTTAGTACCTTGACTATATCATACCACTGCCTTCTTGCCTCCATCGTTTCAGATGAGAAATCAGCACTTAATCTTATGGAGTTTCCCTTGTATGTGATGGTTTTCTTTTCTCTTGCTGCTTTTAGAATTTTTTCTTTGTCTTGAGCATTGGATAATTTGACAAGTATATGTCTTGGGGTGGGCCTGTTGGGGTTTATGACCAGTGGAGTGCGCTGTGCTTCTTGGATATGTACATCTGTCTCTTTCAGTAGATTTGGGAAGTTTTCATTCATTATTTCCTGCAACAGTCCTTCTGACCCCTTTCCCTTCTCTTCTCCTTCTGGAATGCCTATAATACATATGTTTGAGCGTTTTGCGTTATCATTCAGGTCCCTAAGTCCTATCTGGATTTTTTCTACCTTTTTATTGACCACTTCTACTATCTGTTTGATTTCCAATGCACTGTCTTCCACATCACTAATTCTCTGCTCTGCCTCTTCTAGTCTGCTGATATTTGCTGCAAGTGTATTTTTGATTTCTTGAATTGTGGTGTTCATTTCCATCATGTCTGTTATTTTTTTGTGCATGTCTGCAATTTCCCCTCCAAGTGTTGTCTTCATGCTGTTAACCTCTTTCATTACTTCATCAAATTTGTCGGTGATAAATGATCTGAGATCTTTCATTGCTTGTGCGAAGTCCTGCCCCCCTTCCTGATTGGATTCAGCCATGTTTTCCTGATTACTGGTTTGGTTTGTAGATTTTTGTTGCTGTCTTGTCAACATTTTTTCTTGACGGGTTTAATCAGTTCCTTAGCTTCTTTGTCTAGTCTTGGAGATTAATTAGCTGTTGTTTTTGTGTAAGTGTTATATCTTCTCTTTGTCACTTTGTTCTTCTTATTCCAATTTCTTATTGCTAGTTAAGCTCACTTTAAAGGAAAGTATTAGTGCTGGGGAAAGGCAATTGTGTAAGGGAGGAAAAAGTGTGAAGTAGTACTGGTGATATATGTTAACAAAGCAACAATATGAGTTCTGGGAGGATGGAGGTTAGATCATGTAAATTGTGTAGAGTTATAGTAGTAGGAAAGTACCTATAATGAGGTAGACGACTGAATATGGGAGGAATGTGGTACATACTAAGAGGCTATTGTTTCCGTGAGAGAGGGAAAGAGAAAAGAAAGGTAATAGTTTCAGGGACGAATACCAGATGGAAAACTAAACAAATGTATTAGAAATTAAGAGTTAGACACTTTGCGGATCAAAGAAAGGGAGATGGAATATAGGAGAGATAGCAGATGGTGGAGGATATCAAGTTGTAGGGGAAAGGGGATAGTGTAGATAGGCTAAATCTATTCACAGAAAAATGAGGCAGTGGAGGGTGAGGAAACCCAGCAAATGTGAGCTATTTCTTGTAGGACCTATTGTATTGTTAAGATAAAATAGTATAAGAAGAATATTGGGGACAGGAAAGAGAGAATTAAAAAAAAAAACAAAAAAACAAAAAAAAAAATAAAAAAAAAATAAAATAAACAAAACCAAAAAAACCCAAAAAAAAACAAAAAACAAAGAACAGAAACCCCGCTGCCAGGCTCGGCTGGGCTCGGCTGGGCTCGGCTGGGCTCCGGTCCCCTGCCCTTTGCGGCTCGGCTGGGCTTGCCTAGGCTTGGCTAGGCTCGGCTAGGCTCGGGTCCCCCACCCGTCGCGGCTCGGCTGGGCTCAGCTGGGCTCGGCTTTCCCGCCCGCCGCCCGCCTCGGCGCAGCGCGGCTCGGCTCCCTCGCCCGCCGCGGCTCGGCCAGGCTCAGCTGGGCCCGGCTGGGCTCGGCTTCCCTGCCCGCCACCCTCCGCGGCGCGGCTGGGCTCAACTGAGCTCGGCTGGGCTCGGCCCCCTCGCCCTCCGCGGCTCAGCTGGGCTCGGCCCGGTTCGGCTTCCCTGCCCGCCGCTCGCCGCAGCGCGGCTAGGCTCGGCTGGGCTCGGCTCCCTTGCCCGTCGCCCGCCGCGGCACAGCGCAGCTCGGCTCTCCCGCCCGCCGCAGCTCGGCTGGGCTCGGCTCCCTTGCCCGCCGCCCGCCGTGGCACAGCGCGGCTCGGCTCTCCCGCCCGCCGCCCGCTGCCCGCCGCAGCTAGGCTGGGCTCGGCTCCCTTGCCCGCCGCGGCGCAGCGTGGCTCGGCTCTCCCGCCCGCCGCCCACCGCGGCGTGGCTCGGATCCCCCGCCCGCTGCCCACTGCGGCCCAGCTAGGCTACCCTGGCCGCCGCCCGCCGGGGCTCGGCGCGGTGCTAGCTGCCTCGGCTCTGCCTACCCAAGGAGGGAATCCTCCACACGTAGCTGGGATCTCCGTGTATATTTCACGGATGGATCCTCTCTGTTACCTTCCCTCCAAATCGATGTCTAAACACCTTGGGACCAGGAAAAATCCCGAAACAGCCCGGTCCCAAGGAGTCTCCGACGCCTCCCAGCCAATTCCCTCCAGGAGCTAGTAACCGGGAAGTTCACTCAGCCGCCATCTTGCCTCCTCCTGTTTTTTTCTGAGTTTAATTTTAATGATATCTGCATCACAGGGCTCTTGAAAGGGTTAGATGATAAAACATATAGAAAGGACTCCTGTGTAAGATATAATTATACTCATTTCTTTAGGTGCTTACTTTGTATTAGTGCTTTATGTATATCAGACTGGGGCCAAAGGAGTTGAAAACTTATCAGGCTGTGATCAGCATTCTCATGTTCTTAATTATTACTCTGGACCTTAAGGACCACATAGTAGGCACTCAATTAAAGACAGTCATTGTTAGTATTACCATTGTCTTTTATTGTATTATCTCTTTAACATATGAAGCAACCTACAGAAGAGCACTTAGAGATAGTTAAAAGCGTGGGCCAAGGCTCCTGATGCAAGGCATGATGGCCTCAATTGAGGATGAACTTAGGTGGTTGTTTGCCAGTGTCTAGCCCTGCTTGGTCCAGTTGTCCTAGTGTAGGAGAAGCCCTTCTCTTCTACAAAAAAAATCCTGATTTTAAATTTATCACCCTCTCCTTTCTGATGTATATCCAAAGCCAGATATCCACAAGGAGACAGAAAGGGGAAAAAGGAAGAAAGGGAAGTGCAAAGCAGGTTCATTTTGTAAACATGTCTTCCTTCTCAGTAACACATCCACAAAAGAGGCTGTGATTTATGTGTCCTGATTCACAGCAATGGGGGGTGTAGAAGATTTGTCACCTTGGATTTTGAGAGTCTAATTATTTGCACTCGAAAACTATTTCTTTACCTCTGAGGAATGACAGAGGGATAGTATGTGAAGTATCATGTTAATGGGAGGGTTACAAAAATCAATGGCAGGATTGGGGATGGGTGCCATTTAATCTCATTTCTGCAGCTCGAGATGCCAGCACATTCGTCTTTCTCTAGAGTATGCACACAGCTCTATTAGGTGTTGGGTGTGCTATAATTCTACTGTAATTGCAATAGCATTATAAATTATCATTGTACCACCATGGAGTGAGTGCATGAGAGCTCTGGTTCATGGATCTGTGTTTTCACGATGTGCAACCATTTATTTCTGGAGACAGTACAAGGAGCTGTGAGCATAAATATGCCCACATCTTCGTGTCACATAATTAGTCTGCTGTCTGCTTCTCTGATAAGCTTTGCAAAATCCTGCAGTGATCTGAGAGAAGAGAGTTTATATTCTTTACTTAGCATTACTACTAACTAGCTATGTGACCTTGTGAAAGTCACATTCCTTCCTTCACTTTCATGGGATGTAAAATGAATTGAATTTAATCAAGGGTTTCCAAATTTCAGCCATTTTCTTCTCACCTCATGTTTTGTCCCTCTTTGCATATTTCAAGTACCATTAAATTGTTAAAATATTTTCCTAAGCCCCATGCAAAATCATTGTAGACATTCCCAATATTATGCAAATAGCATGTGTATTAGTGTGGAGAGGGAAATTATTTTTTTGCAATTTTGAGTGTTTGGGTGATAGTGACAGAAAACACAAATGTCTTCCTTTTATTAGATGTCATTGCAGTCTTTTCATTGGGTATCCAAAGCTTCTGTTCTCACTCATTGTTGGACTCTAATGAGATTCCATGCCAGGTATCGCAGACCCCTCACTGGTGCCAAAGAAATGCCTTTGATATCTTCTCCAATATGTGCCCCTCAGCCCCATCTAGTGTTTTACAGGCCACCAGAATGATCTAGAATACACTCCAAATCTCCAGTCTTTTGTACCTTCCATGACTAACACTTGAGACTTTAGGCATTTTTGGGATTTACTTTCCAAACATTTTGAGATTCAATTTGGAGGCAAAATGGTCTTGTGTATTTGTCCTTGGGCAGCTGCCTACTCTGTCATCTTTTCCCAATCCTCTATTCTTTTCTGGTAGTACATGAAGTCTTCTGTTAGGGGCTAAACCAAGGAATGAAATCCTCTTCTTGAAGTTACCTCATCCCAATCTTTTTGTACAATTCTTTTGAAGCTTTCCTCCCTTGGTTTTGTAGAAAGGTAGCATATCCTCTTTTCATAACCACTGTACTTTCCAATGACAATCTTTTTTCTAACCCAGACTACCTTTTGCATTGACAAGGAAAGCATGGGAGGGAGTAGAGGGATGTGTTTTGGGAGGGACCAGTTCTCTGAATTCCAGCTCTGCATAAAATTTTGAGAAGTTGGCCACCCCTAACTGTTAACAGTTATTTTAATAAAAGAGTGTTTAGGTCTTTTGGCCTTAGTTTTAGGGAGTAGCTAACCTAGCACAGAACTCAGAGTGAAGAATGTGTATTTCTTTCTGGAAGAATGTATATTCTCTATTTGTTGGGTGAAGTGTTCTATATATATATTAGGTCTAGTTGGTTTAGTATATCATTCAAGTCTTTATTTCCTTATTGATCTTCTGACAAGATAGTCTATCCATTATTGAAAGGGGTATATTAAAGTCTTGTACTTCCTTCAAATCTGTCCGTATTTGCTTCACATATTTTGGGACTCTGCAGTTAGGTGTACACATATTTGTAATTTTTTCATCTTCTTGTGGAATTTCCCCCTTTATCAGTATATGTCTTTATCCTTCAGAACTGTTTTTGACTTAAAGTTTATTTTATCTGATAATAGTATAGAAACTCCAGCTCTTTTTTGGTTACTATTTACTTATGTGGTATATATTTTTTCCTTTCTTTTCCTTTCAACTTACTTAAATTTGAGGTGATTCTCTTGCAGACAGCATATGGTTGGGTTATTCTTTTTTGTCCATTCTACCAATCTCAGATTTTTGACTGGAGAGTTTAATCCATTTACATTTAAAGTCATTACAGGTAATGCAGGATCTTTCTTCTGCCCTTTTGCCATTTAAGTCTTGTATGTATTATACCTTTTTTAGCCCTTAATTCTTCTGTTAATGCCTACTTTCATATATATTTGATTTTTTATATTATACTGTAATTAGTATCTTCTCTTTTCTATCTGGATATATTTTTCATGTATTCTCCATGTCATTACGATGGGGTTGAAATTTAATATCTTAAATATCTAACTATCATATCTGATTTGATGTTAAATTAACTTCAATAGCATACAAATATACTGTTCCTCTATACCCCTCTGTCCCATCACCTTTTTGTTGTACTTGTTAAAATTATATTTGTATACATTGTATGCATAAAACCATAGATTCATTATTTTTTTATTCACATTTTAGAAATTGTAAGAAATAAAAAATATTTTAAAAAATACAATATAATAATACTGACATTTATCATTACCCATATGGTTACCTTTTCCAGAGGTCTTTATTTCTTTATTTTGCTTCAGTTGACTGTCTAGTTTCCTTTTCTTTCAGTCTGAATAACTCTCTTTAGCACTTGGGACTGATTTGAATATAACATATTGCTTTATTCTTTCAGCTTTCAGAACTCTCTCCTTGTCTTTGACATTTGACAGTTTGACTACTTTGTATCTGAGCATGATTCTTGTTAATTTTTTGAATGTGCGTATTCATGACTTTTGCTAAATTTGGGAAGTTTTCTGCCTTTATATCTTTGAATATTATTTCTGCCCCCTTTTCTCTTTCTGAGACTCCCACAATGTTCATATTGGTATGTTTGATGGTGTCTCACCTGCCTTTTAGATTCTATTGGTATTTTCTTAGTTCTTTTTTCTTTCTGCCCCTCAGCCTGAACATTTCAATTATCTTGTCTTTGACTTCACTGGTTCTTTCGTCTGCCAGTTCCAATTTGCTGCTGAAACCCTTTAGGGCATTTCTCATTTCAGTTATTGTGGTCCTTAGCTCCAGTATTTCTGTTTGGTTCCTTTTTAAACTTTCTACCTCTTTATTGAGATTTTCATATTGTTCATTTATGATTTTCCAGATATTTTTTACTTATTTCTCTATGTTTTACTTTACCTCCTTGAGCATATTGAGGATGTTTCTTTCTTTAAACCCTTTGTCTGGTATGCCCAAAGTCTGGTCTTCTTCATTGATGGTTTCTGGATTTTTATCTTCCTTTGACTAGGCCATCGTTTCCTTTTATTTGTTTGTTTGTTTGTAATCTTTTCTTGCATAGTGTACATTCTAATTTTTTAAAGTGTTACCTCTGGGGTTTAATCCCTGACCTGTCTGTTCCTTAAGTTTGTATCCAGATAGTGATATGACAGAGATTTTCTTGGATGCCATGAGCTAAAAAATTAAACAACCCAACACAAAAAAACACTCTTCACAGTCTTTAAAAATTGACTCTGCTTTGGCTAGTGCTCACCTTCAGAGTTTAGTCCTCCTATCAAGAAATAAGTCTGAGACAAATGGAAATGCATGGTCCTTTCCATCTTGTTTAAGTCTGCATCTTGTCCTGGGCTTGTGCTCATCATGGCCTTAGGAATTTCCCAATTTTCAGAAATTCAAATACTCTCTCTACTCCCTATGAAATTAACTTTCTCCCTCTTTTAAAGGTACCTGATTGTATGACCTAGTATATAATCATTTGCCCAGACCCCTTTGGTTCAGCTGTTTTTTACACTGCTTTCGCACTGCCTTCTGTGTAAATTCTGGAAGAGTGCGGTTTCCTGGTTCATACATTCAGACAGCTACGTGATAGATTGACACTGAAATAGAGGCACAGCAGTAGGTACATAGGAGTTACTCTGAACCCTCTGGAATAGGGCCAGCAACCCACAATGGGAGGTGCTGGGGGGAGGGGCAAGCAAGGGCATTGTAAGATTCTCCTGCAATTTTTAAAAGCTGCTTTTTCTTGATTTAGCATGTGCTCAGTTATTCCAACCCTTTAACTGTTTCTGGAGTTCTCAGAAAGATGCCTCTTCCAGTTTTTTGCTAGTTGTTCAAAGATTCTGTGGGATAACAGCACCCTGGAGGGTCTTATGTGCCTTTTGGTCAACTGGAAGCTTCCTTGTTTTTTACTACTTTGATTCTTATTAGAATTCTCTAGTGAGAAGGTTAGGCAATTGTTCTAATTTTTTATGTTTTTGCTTTCTGAATTAAGGGCTTCGTGGGATTTCATTTCAAAAGTGGGAATAAATGTTTGCTGAGTCAACCACACTTCTCATTCAGTCTCCTATAAAAAGTTACCTAGGATGGGAGTGTGAATACTTTGCAAATACAATTTACATAAAAAGGAATTAATTTTGTTTTTTAGAGAAGATATCACTACTACTCTCTCTTTATTGAAAGTAATATTTATTTATGTTCCCCTAAGATATCATCTGAGCTGAGAAGAACAGAGATTCATGTTACCCAATACATCACTTGAAAGATGATCAAATTGAGTTCAGAATCTGGAACTTACTTGCTCCATGGCTTCAAGATCAAAGTATTGACACAGAAGGAAGTCACATGTAAAAGTAATTTGGAGGTTATTGGGAAGAGATGAAGGAATTTTCCTTCTCTGTATCGCTTTCATTATTCTTCCCCAAATCTGGGCAAATCAGAATCTGGGACACTGTTGAGCTATGTATACTAGTGGGCAGGATAACTGTGCATTATAGGGTTGCCTACATGACTGTGGTCCTCTTACTTTGGCTTACCTTTATTAAAAGCTGATATAGTAAGATGAATGAGGTAATAATTCCACTTTGGAGGAATTATACATCTTATTTCTGTCTACTCTTCTCAAATGCATGCTCTGGTGTTTTCATCTCTTAAGTGTCTTTTCACATGGGGCCACCCAGGGATCTGGAATTTTATGTCTGGTTTTGAAGGGCAAATGAAGCCTTTGTGGATTATGAGCCTCAAGCCATGCCTCCACCCAGCTAACCAGAAAATTATAATAAAGTGGCACTTTATTTCTTATTCATATTGTCTCATGTACATGTGTCTCTCTAGGGACTTGGTCAGAAGGAAGGGTGGTCAGGCCTTAGCAGGGTGATGGTATTCATGGATCCTATAAATACTATCTGTAGCATCCCCAAGCACATCACAATAACAAACAGAAATTGTCAGTAAATTTCATTTATCTAACCTAGTCTTTTACCCTGTTACCAAAACTACTTGAGAAATAGCTGTTTTGTTGCCTATGAGCACACAACAGTTTAGCAGGGCACTAGGAAGAAATTATCCTCAAGTTTAATCGCAGCCATGTAACTACTTAAGCAGAATCAAATGTTTATCACTTCCCAATATTTTTGAAGTATTGGTTCAATCTGGGTTGCAGATGCATTTTAAGATGTATTGTAAGCTGGCCAGACTCACTTTGGGAGTGCTTAGATTACGACCACATGAAAAGTGCGAGCAAATCGGCCACAGTGGGAATGTGCAGAGCAGCAGGGCTGAAGGACTCATAATGGGTCCTCCTTTGGGTAAGCAAATTGGTACCTGCTCCTCTTTGAATACTGTTGAACAGATTACTTTTCCCTTCCTCTGTGCATGTCAAGACAGCGGTTTCTTGCTTTAAAAAACATTTTTTTGGTCAAAGCTTTTGAGGATAAGAAATTGGAAAGAGTGTTCTAGGAAACAGAAGTGTGAGTAAATGGAACTAGTATTCAGGATTATCACATAGCTCTGGCTGGAATTTCAGAGCTTGGATAGGGAATAGGGAGAATGAAGGGAAGGATGGGAAATGCTAGAGGAGGGGGAGGCAAAAGCTTGATTTTTTTTAAAGCAGTTTTATTCACACCCTCTATAATCCAGCCAAAGTGTACAATCAATGGCTTTCAGTATAATCAGAGTTGTGCATTCATTACCACAATCAATTTTAGAACATTTTCATTGTTCCCAAAAGAAAAACTCCATACCCCTTATACCCCCTGTTATTGACACTTAGCTTTGGTGTGGTACCTTTGTTACAATTGATGAAAGAATATTAAAATATTACTGTTAACTATAGTCTATGTTTTGCATTAGGTGTGCTTTTTCCTATATATGACCCTATTATTAACAAGACAGGGAATTGCTTTTGAAAGGCCAGATTTGCCATCTTAGGAATCAGGGATACTATTTTATGGACAATAGAGAGACATTTAAAAATTTTAAGCATGGGACTGATATGATCAAGTGTATGTTCTAGAAAATTCACCTTGGTTGCATTTTTGAGAATGGGTTCAAATAGGACAAGATTAGACACAGGTTTAATTTTGAAGCTATTGTGGTAGAAAAAGATAGTAATAGTGATGATGATGCTTGATAGCATGTATCAGGCACTGTGCTAGTCACTGTATGTACAGCATATAATTTAGGCATCATCACCATCCGGAGGGAGAGAATATATTTGTCACTGTTTTATGGATGTGGACATAGAGAAACATGAAGGTCACACAGAGGGCAAGAGGCAGAACTGGTATTCTTTCCCTGTAAATCTATCTAGAGGCTGAATATATTCTGGAGTGTCTGAAATAAACTAGTCCTGTAGATCATAGATTGATATACCAGAAAAGGTTCTCTTTATTGGATTATTTTATTTAATCTAATTACCCCTTTCCAACTCTGATTAACTTAAAACTTAGCATATTTTAAAATAAGGAAATAAGAGAGATAAGTGAGTTGATTCTCAAACTTTATTTAAATCCATCCCTGGAAGATTTCCTATGGAGCTGTAAGGTAGAAGATGAAATTTTAATCCAGTATTTATGAAGATTTTCAAATGAAGGGAGATCTCACCTATATTTACCAATATGATGTCCTAGCACAGTTTTTTGATATAAGGACCAGTATCTTGGAAAACCAAATATATGGAATGTGCTGCCCCAAAGTACTTTGAAATCCATGAAGGTAAATACAACAAGTTAAGCAAATCACACTCTATGGTAGGGCTGATATGCTATGAATGTATGAAATTTGTTCTGTTTTTCATTTTAAAAAAATAGTGTCCAGTACTAGATCTATTAGCTAAAAATAAGTGTCCTACAAATTAGGTTCAGAAAGAGTCACATTTTATATTATAAAAGTAAAATACCATTTAAACATACAATTTTCATAAAAAATGGATTTTTAACCTTTTACTAACTCTGAATTCTTGTTCCTTAAGATGAAAATAAGAAATGAATTAACTGCCCAAAACATCTTTCAAAAAAATTAGTAGCTCTTCTTCCTGCCCTTTTCACTCCCTCTGCCTTTTTTTTATTTAAGCATTACCTAATAGCAAGGGAAATCCATTTAGGGGGTTAACCCAGCTCTTCTCTCTTTCTCCTTAACCTGTACAACTTGCACATCCTTGAAAGATTGTTGATTTAGAATTATACTAATTGACAGTGAAAGACTTCATATAATCCTATTTATATGACCTCCAATAATGTTGAAAGATCAAATAAAAAACCTACCATGGCAATTTTCAAAAGCCGTCAAAGACTATAACAGAAATGATTTATTTGAATGAATTTCCAGTTTCCACAAAATGTGAATTTGCATTTTGCACAAAACCCAGTTCATCAGTCACCAGGTCTGCTCCAAAAGGATGATTTCTATGGAAATCAAGGGCTTGCTTGTCATAGGCACATTCAAAAAATCCTTATTCATTGTACTTAATAAACGGCAAAAAATGGTAACTTTTCTAAAACAAATATTATTAGGGGTTCTTGTCCTTATTCAGGAGGAACAACAGTTTTAATGTCAGTGCAGCTTCCTTTAGTAACATAATTGGCAATAGCCCTTGTTTTTAGTAAGGGTCATCATAACATTTTAACATGTAGGTGCTGAAAGAAGGCTAATGCCCCTAAAGAATAACCTAAAAAATACATGACATGATTTTAGAGGGCATTCATTCATACCTTCCTAATGACACATATTTTCATTTTTTTAAAAATAAAAAGTGATGCAAGGAATATTGTTTGTAGCACCTCCAATGTTTTCCCTTCTACTTGTAAAATAATAAATTTGAGGATCAAGTATTATTATTTTCTGCATTCTCTTTGGACAACAAAATACAGGGTATCCTATAGACTGTCCTCTGACTTATTGAATGAAACTTAATTCAATTTCCTTTCCTTTTTACCAGTGTGATACCCTATCACAACTTTTTGATGTGAGAAGGAGTACCAATATTTTGGAAACCAATTTAAAATAGAATAACTAGACATATCATTCAGTTGTTACCTTATGGGTCTCTTTTAACTGCTAATGTCCAAAACTAAAGTTTCTGGATGAAAAGCTTGAACAAAACAGTACTTGGCATATACTAGGTACCAAATAATATTGCTGAATGATTGAACGAAGGAAATCATCAAGGTTTTTCTTTATTTTCATTTTCTGCTTTCCAAACACTAAGTGCTATCTAAGCACAAAATAGGGAAATCATTGTTTTTACACTTTTGCCCTAATATTGCCTTGCTCTAGCAGGCAGTAGCTACCAGCAGACACCACAGCCCAGAAAAATATATGGAAGTGTCTGTTACAGAAGTTTCCAGTCAATTCTGCTAACCCATCTAGAGACTCTGGAAGACCATAATTCATGAGCAGACGTTTTCCTCTTCATCCACCCTGTTCCCCAATAGGTGTGCCCCTTTTATCAACACAATCCAGGTTTCCAACATGGCTATCCCCTCCCAGTCAGCAGATTAGGACACTTTCTTTCTCCTCATCCCCTCATGGTTCCTGCCACCACATTTAGTTACTTGCTGCTCTACCCTAGTGTCCACCTCTTCTTATTCTCAGCTTCTGGAGGTGGGTGATCAATTATTAAGCTGGTTGGGAATTGAGTGTGTGTTGGGGGGGAGGCTTGGAACAGTTAATGGATGAGGTGTGGAAAGAGGACCTAAATATGACTTGGTTTCAGGGCTGAATTATTTCTAAGACAGTCAGACCTTTCAGAGACTTCCAAAATAGACCTATTCTCAGTTTATCTCCTCTGGGTTTTTTCTAAAAGAGCTTCTGATTTTTCCCCAACCTTGAATAGTGTTATGGATTGAATTATGTCTCCCCAAAAGTCATGTTCAAGTCTTAACAAGTCTTAATCTCCAGACCTGTGATGTGGAGTTATTTGTAAAGAGGATTGTTGAAGATGTTATTAGTCAAGATGAAGCCAAAGTGGATTAAAGTGAGCCCTAATCCAATATGACTGGTGTCCTTGTGAGGAGAAGAAATTGGGGGTGGTGGTGGGGGACAGAAAGGCCTTATGATGGAGGCAGAGATTGAGTTATGCTACCCCAAGCCAAGGAATTCCACGGATTGCCTACCACCCATTAGAAGCCAAGGGAGAAGCATGGAGCATATTTACCATTTTAAGAAGAAGCATTGTCCTTCTGACACCTTGATTTCAGACTTCTAGCATCCACAACTGTGAGATAATAAATTTCTTTTGGTTAAACCACACGGTCTGTGGTACTTGTTATAGCAGCTCCAGCACACTAAAACCAATAACATTGCCTAATAACCCTTTCTATTACCCAACATCTTACCTCAAAAAGAAAGAGGAAGAAGGAAGATCCAGTTTCACAACTACCACCTTCAATGTTATCAACATTCATCATCATCATCGTCATATCAACATCAATGTCATCATTATCATCATCATCCCATAGATTTCAAAGTGAAGAGCAAGCCTGGTATCAGGGTAAATATTTAGGGAATTCTACATAGGACATGATGGTCAGAATGTTAGGAGAGATTGTGTGTGCATGTGAAAGAGCAATTTTACCAGTGGGGTGGATGATTTAGAGGAAACACTGAATCTGTCTCAGAGTTTATTCTTCTAATCAGACAGCAACTAAATATTGACTTGTGGTTATGTTCAAGAGAGATAGAGGAGTTAAAACAGAAACCAAAAATGGGATTTCACTGAAATTTCTGTAAGTTTTTGAGTTCTCAAGGAAACACTCTTTCAGATCCTTGAGCTGGGCTGTGTCTCCATAATATGAGTAAGCAGTACAATAGGAGGAGGAGGTCTCTCTGAAACAGAAGAGAGGATTCAGTGCAGTGGGAGTTGTCATGGACTACTTTGGAGGTTCAAAAGTTCAAAACACCATCCATCAATGAAAAAGATATTGGCAGCAGTGGCTGTGAAATTCCAGCTTTCTTCATCTTTGTGAACAAATTGATCCAGTGCAAGAGAGAAGGGATGGGACATCTGCCATGCTGTTTGTGCATGCATGTTGAAAGCCCTGGGAAGCCATTCCTCGGAGGATTTCCAGAAGTTACCAAGTAGATTTGCAGGGGGAACCAGTATTTGAACAAAAGCAGGTGGTTGTGATTTAGAAAAAGCCATTTTCTCTTGTGGAGATTATTCATTCTACTGAACCAGAACACTTTGTATTTCTAGAGAGGCCTGTATCAGGAATTCCCCACAAGTTTTCATTTAAGATCCTCATTTACTATTAAGGATGAATAACCTCATGGCATTGTCTGCTTACCAAGGATGTTTCTAGATCATTGACTACAGTGCTTCGTGGGCACAGTTTTACCTCTGTGGCCCTTCTGCATCTTCCCTTCTCTTGTACCTCTCTTCTTTTTCCTGCCTTTTGCCTTGTTCCCTGCCTTCTGTTACATTCCACATAACAGGTCCAGGCAGAGAACATACCTGAAGACATTACTTTACAAATCTATTTAACAATGGATGTCTTTATTGTTGGGTTCAAATGGATGAGGAAAAGCAGGGAATTTTCTGATCTTTGTAAGAAAGAGGGAAACAGGTTGAAATATGCAATATATAAGAGAAGGTGGAGGAGTGCAACCCAAAGGCCAAGGGTCTCTGAGATTGGAAAGAATGAGAAATCTCTAGATGCCTGATAAGCTCAAGAAGCTTTTATTTTCTCCCTGTTTCTTAGCCACTGAAGGTATATCAAAGCAGATTTAGTCCCATCCCAAATTTGTTGACATTTTGAAGACAATGAGAACTCAATATGGCACCAGCCAAGGAGCACCCTTTCTACCAAGGATTGGGCTCTAGTTTGCCAGGGAATAATTAGTAAAACAAGTGTACTTGAAATGGACAAGAGTGGAGGCTGGTGTTGTGGAGGGCAGATGGACAAAGTGGGAATGTGAGCCATGCAAATATCTGAGGCAAGAGTATTCCTGGCAGAAAGAAGAGTATGTGCTAGAGCTTCAAGGTGGGAGTGGGTGTGGTTGAAATAAAAGGTTTCTCATAGGCATTAAGCTATTGTGAAGATAAAATGTGGCAACATATGCAACAGGATCTAAAACAGTGTCTGGGCTGAGTAATCACTTCACAAATGAATGTTTATAAAAATAAGAACATCCCTCGATCGCTGATTTGCAAAGAAGTAGAATAAAATATATCTGCAGCTAGAGTACAAATGGCAAAAATGAATTCTTCAATGATTCAAAAGTTGAATGTATCAAAATCTGATGGGACCTCTCACCAGAATTGATGTAGGTTGTCCATATTCCATACTGTGGAAAGATGGTATGATTATAAAAAACTGTAGTTTTTGCATACTCTGAATAAGGCAAAAATTATGCCATTTATAATACCTACCCTTTACTGAGTACTTACTATATTAGTCAGACTAAATAACACTAATTGCTATAGCAAACAATCTCCTAAAATATGGTTTAACATACAATAAAAGTGTACTTCTCACTCACAGAATTGAGTGTGGATGTTTTTGGTGAGGTGACTTTCTGCCAAATGTTGATTCAAGGATCCAATCTCCTGCTATTTTGAGATGCTACCATCTTCAACTTGTGACCTCCAAGGTCATTGTGGAAAGAGAACAGAAATAAAGTGGAGCAAGACAGATACCTGGAAGTGGACACATCACTTTGACCAGAGGTAGTCACATGCCCTGCAGCTGTCCTCAATGTCCAGATAGAAATTTTAAGTGTTTAGTGAACACACAGGCACACAAACTCTTTGCATAGACTTCCCACAGTCATTATCTCATTTAAATCCTTGAGATACGTCAGTGGTCACAGATCTGGTGAACGTCAGAGATTCCATTCCAGTTCTCTATAATGATAATTCCCTTTCCATGCAAACTGTCCTTCCTTGCTACCTTATCCTGCCTTCTGATCAACAGTGTATGAGGAAGAGCAGAGTCTAGTTTCCTTGGGCATCCTTCTACCATGTCCCTAAATGGCTCGGCACACTTGGGAAGTCTCTGCATCTTTGCAGGTCAGTTACCTCATGAGAAATGGGACAGTTTCATCATTAAGTTCCCTTCTCACTTGCAAATTCATTTACTTTTTACTATTTTTACATTTTTAAATGTGTGTCTACTGGAGAATTACTTCTGTGTCCTTTGAATGGTCCTTTCATGGGCTAGAGGATATTGGGGAAATGCTCTGCTGGAATCATATCCATATGGAATGCTCAGCACCTTCTTAGTTCCCTCAACCTCTGTTCCCCTTGAAGAATTTTCCATCTGTTAGCAGCTCACACTGTCAAATAGCAGCTGATTCCTGTTGGTTTAGGAAAGCTTCCAGCCTGGCTCATGTTCAACAGCCCCTTGTCTCTTTTCCGGAGCACCCTGGGAATGTTACCTGCCAAATCGCTTTCACCCTAAACTCAGCATGAAATGCATCCATCCGGGTTTCAGAGCATCTTAGCTAATAAAGCAGGAGATTGCTGAGGAAAAACGGATGCTTGTGCTGCTCATGAAGTCCGTGTGCCAAAAGCCCGCCCCTCCTGGATTCCCAGGGGAAGCTGAGGTTTCCCAGGTTTGAAGTCAAGTCTGTGAATGTGGCCCACAGCCAGTTTCCTGAAAAGGGGATGAAAGTTCCCATCAGACATTTCTCCCTTCTCTTAGCCTTCTCTTCTCTGTCTGGTGGAGCAGAACCCACCTTTTGCCAAAAAATTAGAGGTCATTTTCCATTCACAGGAATGAGGAACAGTGGCAAAAAAGTATGTCAAACATGATAAAATGTTACCAGGACAAGGTGGTGATTTTTGTAAAATATGGAGCTGTAATGGGTGAGGAATTTCCAGATTGTATTTTTTACTAGATTTTCAGAGTAAGGAAAGTGCTGTGGGTGCTAAGGCTGAGGGACACACATAATTAGGAGCAGCCAGGGAGAGCACTGGCTGGTCACAGTTCTTCTGAAGCCCTAGAGTGGTCTACCTCATTCATTCATTCCATTTTTATTGAGTACTTGCAGTATGCCAACCACTGTAGTTGCAGATGGGACAATAGTCCCCCAAATGGATGCTCCGTTTCTGTCCTTGTCCCCCTCAATCCATTTTCATTGCAGTTAGAGTGATCAAAACTTTTTACTCTGGTTTCAAGGCACTACCTTATCTTTCCTGGGCTTACTTCTACTTGTACTCACCTTGCCTCCTTCCATTTTCTATGTTTCTTAGCACATTCCATCATACCATCCTTCTCCTAGCTTCTCAAGCACATCAAGTTCCTGCTATGGCAGGGCTTTTGTACTGGATAGTCCTACCTCCTGAAATGATCTTGACCCAGTTCTCTGTGGTTCTGACATCTCCTTTCCTCTAGGTCTTGGCTTAAATGCTACTTCATCCAAAAGCACTTTCCTGTCCACCCAGTCTATGTTGGCTGTCACTGGCCTTTATTCTCTATTCTATCACCCATTTATTTTCCTTCCTAGGAGTTCTCATTATTTGTGATATATTGCTTATTTACTTTTTACCTTCTCACTCATTGCCTATCTCCTTTATTAGAATGTAAACTACATGAAGATAGAGGCATTGTCTTACTTTTTCACCAGTGCACAGGGCAGCAAAGATCTTGATAAGACCAGATCTAGTGTCCCTAACACTAACAATCTAGTGGGAGAGAAAGATGTTCCAAGACATATCTAAAAAACAGGGTGACAGTCACCAAGCCTAGTAGAGCAGGACGACAAATGGGGCCCCAGGCAGGTGGCTCGGGAAGGCTTCTCCAATAAGGTGAATTCTGAGCTGGCCCTTGAAAACTGAGTGGCCTTGTGGCTAGGGAATCTGGAATAGAGTTTTTCAGTGTTTTGATAATGAAGGGATCATTTTGTGCCATTGAAGTAAAGCATGCTTGAGATTAAGGAAGGAGAAGGGCTGAGTACTCAGGTGTGGCCAAATCTGACCTAGCTTGAGAAGATGGAAGGTGGAAAGAGTGTCAGTCACCCCGAACACCACAGGTCAGGGGAAAAACTCTCTTCCTCCTGCTGCTGACACTTCTATTGAGAGGAGTCTCTTTGATGTGCTTTTGAGGGGAGAGAATCCATTTGAGTACAGTTAATTTCTTGTCCTTGATATTGTATCCAATTATACCCTTCACATGGCTTCAAGCCTGTCTGTATTTGACTTGGATATCTTCGAGCACCTTGGGAGAAAGGGACGAGAAAGAGAGAGATGCTATTATTATTTTATTTTACATTAATGACATTCAAACATACCTTTTGAAGAAGAATCAGACTATCATTACTGTTTGATTAACGACTGTTTAAAGTGATAGGAAGGTGGTATACTCTTTTAGAAATGAACTAATCTGCTGTCAGAGAACTTGCCTAAATGCACTGCGAGTATAAAGGCTGGGTGAAAGACAGTGTGAACCTGGAGACGTTGCTGCTGCTGGATTTGCATTTTATTCACAGAGGAGGACCAGCGACAATAAAGAGAAATGGGTCTGTACCAAGGTGGAAGCTGGAAGGTCAAAAAGAAGCTGTGATTCTATTTGGTATAATTTCCTCTTAGCATTGAGTGGTGGATGTCTGCATTTTATTAAACCCATTTAGTCAAATTATTTTGAAAGAGAGGCAGATTATAGTGAGGGAAGAAATTAAATGCAATGGTTACAAGGATCCATTTGAGTCACAAAGATCTGGGTTTGCTGCTTGGTTCAGTCTCACTTCCAAGTTACGTAACTTTGACCAGATTTCATAAACTCTTTGAGTTTCCATCTCTCCCCTATACAAATGGGATAGTAATGCAGAAGATTATTATAAATGATCAAGAGATGGTGCATGCAAGAAGCTGATTTTTGTGTCTAAAATATCATAAGCATCAATATAGGTTAGTGCATGATAGTATCATCGTCATCATCATCATTATTGTTCATTACTCCCACTCTCACGATGACGATTTATATACGTTTACTAGATGCCAAAAAGTGGCCTGGCAGAATTCGTATCTAATTCCTCTTTTTGTCCCCCACAGCAGCACAATGCCTAGCACATATATAGTCCTCAGTAAATATTTATGGTATGTTTTTTAATCATCACTATATAGGAATTTCATTTGTTAATGATTTGTAAATTTTTATAATTTTAAAATGTTTTTATCCATTAATCATTTGACTCATTTCTTTGTCCTCCTCTACTCTTTTTCAGTGGATTACAGACAATCCTGAGGAAAGAAGGGTAAGACTGGGAGACAATATTTTTATGTGGTTAAGGATAAGGGTTGTAGCACCAAGCAAGCCTGGAGGAGAGTCCCTGCTCTGCCACTTGCTGCCCTCAGGTTTTCATCTTTAAAACGGGGATAATAATTATAGTAATAAAAATTACAATACAAGTTTCTTAGGTTTCACTGCCAAGCACTTAATCTATCACATCCCATTGATTCTCACAAATACCCTGTGAAGGAGGGGCCAAACCAGATAAACACACTGGACTCACTGGTAGTGAGGATAAAATGAGATGAGGTACATGAAGCACCTGATCCCTAGAGGAGGCCCCAAAAGGATCTATCCCCTCTCCCCTCCCTTCCTCCATTTTACTTCCTGGGTACTGAGATGCCAAGTTCCGCACAAGGACCATCCGCTGCTGAGGGGTTGGGCTGCGAGTTCAAGTTCATTCATCTGACTCCAAAGCCTGTGCCATTCCCACTGGACCCTACAGCTTTCTTCAGAGGCGAGGGGGGAGTCACCTTTGCATTTGTACAATGCCCTCCCTCTTTTCTGGCTTCATCTTAGCTGTTTTGTGGCTCTGCAGTGTGAGTCAGCGTGTTGTATCACCTGCTCCCAGCCACCTTCCAGGTGGCGGAGACAAATGCCATGCTCGACCAGGAAATAATGTCCTGCCTGGACCAGAAGTCCCTCTGCTTTGCCCCATGCAGGTGCTCTGCCATTTCACACATGAGCCAGCCATCGTTGTCTGCCTGGCAGCCACTTCTAGGGCAGAGGCTTACTGCCGGATCAGTTCTGGGTCCTGCAGAAGCTGCCTTGGCTCTTTTTAAATAGCAGATGGAAAAGCTTTGCTGAGAAGGCTCGAAATGAGTCACCTTCAGTGCAAACGTCCTTTGTGTTCACTGCCCATCGCCAGAGTTTCTGCTGTGCTGATGCAAGGAGCAGCAAGCTCTGCCCCAATGTCACCTGCTGGCTGGCTCTGTCCACACAGCCCAAACGGACCAATTTAGCCTGTGAGGAGAGAGAGGGAAGGAGAGAGGGAGGGAGGAGGGGTGAGAGAGAGGGAGAAAAGGAGAGAGAGACACTTTGAACTCTGCGACAACTCCTGAATCCTCCAAGTGGTGGTTAAAGAGCTGGCAGGACTAGACAGGCAAGAACGCTCCTCTGGAATCGGCCACCTTCAGATCCTGCTGTTGCCGCGCACTTACAGGCTGGGCGACTGTCCCAGCGAGGGGTTTGGATCTCTACCTTAAGCCTTTGTTTCTGCATCTGTAAAATGCTGACTAATATTGTCTGACTCACAGGTTGTTGGGGATTAAATTTATCTAACCGAGAAGTGAAATTGCCCCCACCCTTACTGCCCGCCTCAGACTGCGGCAGCGTGCACTTTCACAGGCCATTAAACTCCTCCTTCTTAGAAGCCCATTACATGATTACCTGTGCTCTATTGTTTAATATCTGTCATCCTTACTGGGACATAAGATCGACAGGGTTTGGGACAACATCGGACTTGTTCTTCATTCTATTTTGACTGCGTAGGTGAGTGTCTGGCAACAAGCGTGAGCACTCAACTAATATTTGCTGAATGCTTAAACTTCAAATGTTTGAACAACTTCCAGTTGGTTTCTATTCATCCCTTGCATGCAGGTTTGCCCCTCTGCAAACCATGCTGCTCAGAGGTGAGAGTGTAATCTTTGGAAAGTACAAATCCAACCACCCTTGCTTTTCCATGCAGCCCTGTTCTCTCCTTTACAGACAAAGAAAGTCCTAACTCCCCATCCTTCGCCCCAGTCTTTCCTCTTTGTAATCCACTCTGCTCATCCCAGGGCATTTGGGCAGCCCCAGGACACCTTGCTTGCCATTTAGAACTTCTTTGCCTTCTCACGTTGGTCCCCATACCTGAAATGGGTTCCTTTGCTTGAAAATCCTCTTGACTCATTCTTCTTGGAGAATTTCCACATTCCCTACAGAACCTCTTTAAAATGTTCACCTCCCCTAGTAAGCCTTTGACCAGCCACCCACCCCTCCAAGTAGAATTAGCCACTCCCTCTTTTATATTCCAGTTCTATTCTACCGCTCATTTCCAAATTGCCAATTGCCTGTTTTTCCTCCTACAGAGACAATAAACTCAGGAGGGGTGTGAGGTGGGTGAGGATGTATAGGCAGTGGGAGGGGCTGGGGACAGAAATTGTAATAGGTACTCAGTCGTGACGGCTGATGAAGGCACAGAGGGAGGGGCCGTACAGCAGCAGGCCACAAGGACAAGTCTACCGCAGAAAGAACGGGTCTTTAAGCCAGGATGAATGCAAGGCATGCTGCATCTGTGGAGGCACCTGCAGCAGCAGCAAGAGGGATATGTCCTGAAATAGACCACATGCCAGGTGAGACTGTGCATGCGTTCCTGGGCCGGGGTCCTGGCAGATGGCCCAGAGGCAGGCACTGAGCCAAATTAGGCTTGAATTTCCTCTGTAAGCAAACAGCAGAGCAGGGAACAGAGGAGCTGGCTAATTTTGAGTGGATCAATGCTTTCCATGCTGGAGATATCTGCAAGCAACTGGAAAATCAACAGACCCCCTTGCTTAGTCAGCTGGGCCTTGGTGGTGGTGCCAGAGGGATGGAATTGGGGTTTTGCCTCTGACTTGGATATTTGGTCATTTGGCCTATGGTATCCATTTGGGTTGTAGACATTTTGAAGAAGAAAAAAGAAATTAAAAGACTGGTAGAAAGAGCATAATCTTGGAGTCAGACAGATCTGGATGTTTCCTACTGAGTGATTCTGAGCCTCAGTTTACTTTAATGAATAAAAATTTGGAATACTTATAAAACCTGCCTTAGAGCTTACTGAAGCTTGCATGAGATTCTGTGTTTCCTGTATAGAGCTTACCGCAAAGCAGTGGTTCACAACTGGGGACTGTCTGCACTCCAAATGTAGACATTTGGCAATGACTCCAGATATTTTGATTGTCACAGTTGGGGGAGGAGTATGCTACTGGCATCTAGTGGGTGGAGGCCAGGGATGCTACTACTCATCCTAAAATACACAGGGCAGTCCTCCCCAACAAAGAATCATCTGGCCCCAAATGTCAACAGTGCTCAGGTTGACAAACTCTGCCTTAGGGTAAGCTCAGCCAGCTGGAAGGTCTAAAAATGGCAACTAATAAAATACAGCTATTATCTCTTTCTAATTATATTTATCGAGTATATATTTAGAAAATCTGGAAGGAGCTGTGGCATACTAGGGATGGCTGTAATTTCTCTGACAAACATCTTATGGGAAGGTAGAGTCTTTGTGGCCTCTTCTTAGACTGAGGCAGGCTTTGTGACTGCTTTGAACAATCACATATGGCATAAGGGATGCTACAGCACTTTATGAAATTAGTGGCATCTTAGTTTGTCAGGGCTACTATAACAAATGCCACAGGCTTGTTGGCTTAAATAAAAGGAATTTATTGTCTAATAGTTTTTCAGGCTAGAAGTCCAAAATCAAGGTGTTGGCAGAATCATGCTTTCTCCAAAGTCTGTAGCATTCTGGTAGTGGTTTGCTGGTGGCCCATAAATCAGTCTCTGCCTCTATTGCATGGCCATCCGTCTCCTTCTGTCTCCTATTCTTACTGTGTCCACTTTCTTCGACTCATAAGTACTCCAGTCGTATTAGATCAAGGCCCACTATGAGTCAGTATGGTCTCATTTTGTTAGGATCTTTGAAGAGCCTATTTACAAATATAAAAGAGTTCATAACCATAGGACCAAGGGTTTAGGACTTGAGTGTCTCTCTGGGGGGCATGAGTGAGTCCATAATGAGAAATTTCTACTTCTTGCCACTTGGAACACTTTTTTGGGGAATCTTAAGCTGCCATGTGAGAAGCCCATGATGCTGGACAGTCCAAGTGCAAGTTTTCTGTGTGAATGTCCCAGCTAAGTCCAGCCTTCTAGCCTTCCCTGCCAAGGCACCAGCCATGGGACTAAAGTCTCTTGGAGCCTCCAGTGCAGCCCATCCCCAGCTGAGTACCACTGGTCAAGCAACCTAGACAATATCACATGGAGAAGAATTACCCAGATGAGTCCTGCCTGAATGCCTGCTTGACAAAATCGTGAAATATAATAAAAGAGTTCCTGTTTTATGTGTTGAGATAATTTGTTTGCAGCAATATTTGACAGAAGTATTAAATGTCCTCAGGTAATTTACAAGGTCTGGATAAGAGTAGGCCCCTGAATTGAAAAAGAGAAAAATGCCAAGCCGAATATTTATATTTATGTATTGTTAGCATAGACTTATTAAATGGAAGCTAAAATAGTAGGATTGAAGATTACTGGATTTGAGTCTCAGAGATCAAAGGTTATATTACTTAGGTCTTTGGGCAAGTTTCTTAACCTATTGAAGTCTTTAACTGTATACATGGATAGTAGTAATACCCATTACCACATGGAGTTATTCTGAGTATTCAATGGGCAAATATATAAGAAAGTGTCCAATGTAGTCACTGGCACTTGCTGAGTATTTGTTGACTTTTAATACTTTCAGAGGCTGGGGGGCGGGGGTGGGGAGAGATTAATAATAACTTGTGTTATGGGGAATAATTCATAAGACAAGAATCTTGAGGAAAATCATAAATTATTATAATTCCCAATTGTTTCCTGCTGTGAAGGAAGCAACATATTGATTTGTTGTTGTTTTACGGTGGCATGGAGATGAGCTATAGAACTGTTTGGTAAACAGCCTCAGGTGACTATTCTAATAATCCATTTGTAAATCGTCTGGGGGAATTCTAAGAAAGAACTCCATCAATGTACATATTATGTTTTAGTCAGAGGGAGAAATGAAGAAGAGGAGGTAACTGGGAGTGACAACAGAAGCTAAATTTCAAGGATAAAATGTTGGTCACCTGGGAAAACAATCTTCTAAAGCATAAAGAGCAGAGTCTTAGTGAGATCGATTTAGCAGCTCATCCCGAGGGAGAGGGGAATGGGAGTCTTGGTGCTGACTTCTATGCAGTGACTGTAATGTTTAATCAACTAGGAGAAACACTTGCAAGTGGGAAGAATATGGTTCTTGTCAACCCTCAGAATCCAAGCAGTCCTGCTGTGGGATTTCCTCTGAAAAGAGGAATATGGAAGTAGGAAGCATTTCCTTATCAATAGAAGAAGAGTAAGCTGTCGCTTGGAGCAGGAGCTCACCAGCATTTTGTGAACAGGAGTAGCAGTGGAGTGAGGTATGGCAGCCAATGTTAGGCAGTGGAACTCAGGAGCACCTTTCTCAAATGCACTGGAAAGGGCCCATGGGAACATGAAAGTCTATCTTGAGACTGACACGGATACAAAGAGCTGGGGAAAGGGGTCCTGGAAGGTAGTGATAATGTAATGAACTTTCAAAAAAAAGAGGTAATTGAGCTAGAAAAATTTAGGTCTAAATGAAGACATTTGGTTTCCAGATGAATAGCAGGAAAATAACAATTAACATCACAGTGAATTCCTTAATCTCAAAGGCCTTTATTTTCAAAATCTGTTAAAAATCAGTGGGAAAGGACCCTTTTCAGAGAATTCATGCTCTTTCTAATCTCTCTATAACTCCAGCTACACATTTTGAGTTTCTTGTTTTTCTGAGGGCAATCATGGTAGATTGAGTTATGTATACCAGAAAAAAAAAATGTTCTTAATCTGAATCCCATTCTTGTAGGTGTGAACCAATTTAAATAGATCCTTAGAAGATGTTATTTTTAGTTAAATTTTGGTTAATTGAATCATGATAGGTTTTAATCCTATTACTGGTGGCTTTCTAAAGAGAAAGCCCCAGGGAGGAGCAGGAAGCTGGAAGTCAAAAGAGCCTGGAAGAGGAAGAAGAGCCCATTGCCATGTGGTGGGAAAACCAAGGAACCCAAGCATTGCCATCCAGCTAGAACACTACCAGCGCCGGGAGGAAGCAAACCTTCTAAGCTCTGAATCCTTGAGCCAATGAAGCCCTGTTCTTTAAGCCAATCCATTTTGTGGTATTTGACATAGCAGCCAGGGAGCTAAGACAGGAATATTAGGTCTCTGAAACTAGGCATACGATGTCTCTTTGGTTCCCAGAGATTTGGGGAGGAGCTAAAGAAACTACCTCAGGGCAAGAAATGATCATCGTAGGAAGGAAAATAGGACCACCTCTCAATCAAACCATGGCCAGATGAAAGATAAGCTTCAACTCCTTCCCCTGGCAGGTAACCCTCAACTTCATATTACCACTCAGCTTGTCTCCCAAATGCTCCCAATTGAATAAGGAGTTTGCGGGATAAAACTTGGGATGAAATAAATAAGCAAATATACATGTATCAGTTCTTAGTGTAATCATTTAATAACTCTATGACTTGAGGAAATCTGTAAAACTCTCTGAAATTTGGTTTCTTCATCTTTGAAATAAGGCTAACAAACATATCTTTTCCATGTGTTTACTGAGGAGAGAGATGTTAAAATTCTCTGCAAACTTCATTTATATATGAAAATATTATTTGGATGTTTTCTGGATGAATGCTTCTTTATCTTCTCATCATCTCAGCTATAATGCTCTCATCTAGAACTCAATATAACTGTAGAGGTCAGAATTGCCAATTACTCTTGAATTTATATCCTTCTGAAGAATTGTGTTGAGTAATATGGAGGCTGAGAAACTCTGAGATATTTAGTAATATAAATAAATGAGATTAATATAGGCAGTGGTGTTTTGAATCTGTGTGATCTTTCTCAGTACCTATCATAGGCCATTGAAGACTAAAAGAAGAGAAAAATAAGAGTATAGGAAGCTGCTTTGCTCCTTTCAAAGGGCATTAAAAATCATTATGTGATTTGTGTCTTAATATTACTCTGTGAAGTAGAAACAGCAGAAATTATTATTGTTATCCCCAGGTGTTTTAGTTTGTTAAAGGCTGCCAATGCAAATGATTTGGCTTTTGCAATAAGATTAGATTAAAAGCTTAAAGTTCCATGGTTGAGAAAAATGTTCAAATCAAGGCATAAGGAGAAGCTCTCTCCCTGAAGGTTAGCTTCTGCTGGAGATCCTGGACTCCTGCCATATGGTAAGGCACAATGGTGGCTCTGCCAGTCTCTGCCTTCTCTGGGCTATGTTGCTTTCAGCTTTTTACTCGTGTGGCATTCTCTCTGCTTAATGGACTCCTCTCTGTTTCTGTGTCTTTTATCCTCTTTTTATAAAGAATTCTTGTAAGAGGATTAAGAACCACTCTAGGTCATGCTCTACTGGAGTGATCTGATCAAAAAGGAAGGTCCTTCCTGGGTTTGCTCCCAGTACCTCCTAAAAACAAACAAGCAAATGAAAAAACCAACTCAGGAGAGCCAATGTAACTCAATGGTTTAGCACCAGCTTCCCATATACAAGGTCCTGGGTTCAATCCCAGGCCCCAGAGTCTCAAAAAAAAAAAAAAAAAAAAAAAAAGGGAATGTCCTTTGACTGAAACTAATCAAAAGGTCCCATCTACAATGGGTTTACAGGCACAAGAATGGATTTGCTTTAAGAATAGGATTTTCTGGGGTCCACAAAAGATTCAAACCAGCATACCAGTTTAATGGTGAAAGAACTAAGCCTTAGATTCTGTATTTCTGCTTAATATCCAAAGTTTTGGACATGATAGCATTCTCTAGAGAAAGTGGTCTACCTGTCTTTTGTCCTGATTTTTATAACACTGGCACACGTATAGGCTGGAGAAAGGGGATAATACTATCTAAAAGAACAAATATGTTTCAGACATAGGTATGTTTCCATTTACCCTTATGACAACCTTTCAAAGAAGCAACTACCATCACTGTTTACTGATGCTGAAATTTGAAGCTCAGAAAGGCTAAACAAAGTCACATTTTGAACCTACTTCTGTCGGATTCAAAATCCCATGTTCCTTCTTGCCAATGGACCTCTTTATGTCCAGTATTTCCTGTTAACAGAGAGTTATTGCATATGTAGAATGGCCTCTCAGAAAGTTATTCTTTTTACTAGAATGATAAGACTCTTCAGCAGAAAGAGATGTTAGATGATGGCAAGGCACATATCCACTGGCACTTCTCTTGGTTCTGTTAATTTTTGAAAACAAACAGGAAAAAGGTTATGGTCAGCCATTTTGCCACAAAAGTGGAACTGATATTCTTAGCCAGCTGCAACGAAATGCTCCATTATTCATATAGCATACACACTTCATCATTCCTCACCACCTCACCTGTGACTGGTTTTATTTTCATCTATCCCTTAAGAATATTTTTAGATTGTGACCACATGAAGCAACCCGTCAGCCTCGTTACATCTAACCAGGATCCTTATGCTCTAGTTAGATTCAGAAGGAGGGAAATCTTGTTCTTTCAATATCATAGAAAAAGATAATTTTGTTGTTGTTAATTGAAGAAATTTCTCATCAGAATTTAAAATTGGAGTATTCTGCTTAACAGTTTAAACATCAAAAAAGCAAGAAACAGTTAAAGAAGAAACCATAACAAGGGAATAAGAGGACAGTTTTAGATTCTAACTGTTATGGCTGAGGTGTAGGTGACTTTTGATTGTGTGACATATATAGGGACCATAGAGGGAAGGACTTTTCAGAAAAGAAGGAGAATATTCTGAAGCAATAAAGTAACTTGAAGTTTGGAAGCTTTTGCTTTCGTTTTTTTTTTTTTTTTTTCCCTAAAGTTATTGCGGTCACCCCTCGGGCTGAAGTGTGGTTTGCTGGCCTGGCAGGGGAGCGGCCACGGTAGGCCTAATTCCGCTGCCCCCATAATAGGGTGGTTGGTCGGGCCCACCGCCACCCCTGAAGGAAGCTCGGCATGGGCGCAGAGTGCCCTCGGGTCTCCCCTTCTCAGCAGCCATGCTTCCGCGGCCGCCCCTCCTCCCAGATGGCGCCACCCGATGCCTTGTGGGGCGGCACCCTTCTTCTTTCTCCCTGCGCAGGCGCAGGGCAGAAAGTTCCAGTCTGCCCTTTTCCCCTCCCCCAACAGCAGCAACAGCCAGGTGTGGGCGGAAAAATCCAGCCCGCCCTTTTCCCTTCCCCCAACAGCAGCAACAGCCAGGTGTGGGCGGAAAAATCCAGCCCGCCCTTTTCCCTTCCCCCGACAGCAGCAATAGCCAGGCGTGGGCGGAAAAATCCAGTCTGCCCTCCACCCCAGCAACAGCAGCCACCAATCCCTAAACCCTGCCCCTTCCCCCAGCAACAGCGACAGCCAATCCCTAACCACCACCCCTCCCCCGTCCAGTACCGCCCACTGACCTTTCACCGGCAACCAATCAGAACAGGGCGTGGCTTCGACCAATCAGCCTTCCCCAGCCCCTATAAAACTGTTGCCTCTCCCTCAGTAAAGTGGACTTGCGTGTTTACCTTGTCTCCGCGGTAGTTCTTCTGCCGTGCGCCCTCCAGTCCTGAGAGCCCCCGACAAGGGCCTGGCCTCCCTTGTCCCCAGTTCGTTGCCTGCTTCTCCGGGCGACCCCTTCGTCGCCGGCTTCGCCGGGTGACCCCGTCAGCCGAACCGCGCAACCCCTTGTGAGACCGATCCCTCGTCTGCTGCCGGACCGACCCCTCGTCCCAGGTGGGACCGACCCCTCGTCCCAAGCGGGACCGACCCCTCGTCCAGAGCTGGACCGACCCCTCGTCCGCAGCCAGACCCCACCTCTACCGACCGAGCAAGCCGTCGCAGTTATGGTGATTAACATAATTTCTTTCAGCAAAGAGGACTTCACTTTGTAGGTTAAATAAAAAACAAAGCATTTGCTGTTCATCTGGTATTTGTAAGTTCTGCATTTGGGCCTTGTGTATGTGCTATCCCCTTCAATCTCCCAATAATCGTTTGTAAAGAAAGAGTCTAGATAGATAAGTGAAATCATCTGGTGAAGGTCCCATAACTAATAAATAGTAGAGCCTGGATTCTATACCAAAACTTCCAACTCACATCCAATGCTCTTGTAACTCTACATTTTGCGTTCATGGGCACTCACAGAAATTTTGGAGTAGGCCTTTTGCCGAAAGTATTAGCGGGTCTGGTGACACTGGAGAATGATAGAGAATATTCCAGGTGTTCTAGGAGTTGTGTAGATAAGTAATTTAAAAATCGTGAGAACTGGGATAAATAGAAATAAGTCTGCTTAGTTCAAGGAAGAAGACTGTTGAGCTCGATGACAGAAGGCTGAATGCTTGCAGAGAGGCAGCCTGAGAACTCTCTATATTAAGTTCTCATAGAAGGATGTGGTACTGTGTGTACTGGCAAGGGCTGGGAAATGGTGTGGATGGAGTAGCCAGTCAGAAGAGGAGGCAGAACCAGGCAATGTCAGAAGGGAAATTAAGACCAGGGGCAGAAAGAGAAGCGATGCAACAACTGCTGGCTGAAGACTTAATAATACCAAGTGATGAGGGATTGGGAGAGCTAATGCTGTGGTCAGGCTTCATTTATTCTTTTAATGACTGTTTGTTTAGCTCTGAATTTATGCCAGTTTATCCAAACGTAACAAACAATCCAAAAGTTCCTTTTCCTTACTGTGGACAAAATACAAGTAATTGATTACATATAAGTATCTGTTTCAGCATATTATCTGTATAAGAAACTTTATGTAATTAACTTAGGGGGAATGGCATGTGCTTCTTCTCAATCAACCCTTTTGTTTTATTTTTCAAGTCCTGAATTAGAGAATTCCATTAAGATATTAGTAAGGAGAGAAACCTGAATCAAGTGGTTTCACCTCTTTGGTGACTACAGTGGATCAATAGTAGTGTCTCCTCAGGGACAATTCTTATTTGGATATGTCATCCCTTACCTGGTCTTTTTAGCAGGTCATCTGCCTATCAGAGGCTGCTTGGTTCAGCTGGTTAAAGATTAATGTTGAGGCCAGGTTGGAAGTTTCAGGACCTCGGCAGGTCTGTAGCCCTATAACTTGTTTGATAAGAACAACAGAGTTCAGGGTAAGGGACTGTGAGCAGATCCCCCAAATAATTGATTTTGGGTCTTGAAAGACAACAGCAATGAAATGCAGAAGAAAGTTTCAAAGTTCTGGAGTCAGATAATTCTGGGTTCAAAATTTTTTCAGCTACCTACTTGTTTAGCAAACTTGAGCAAGTTACTTAACCTTTCCCAACTATTCAAATCCTATGAATAATTATTTTCTCTTGTACTATGGTGGCAGAGAATAAATTAGCCTAATTGTATAAAGCATATAGAACAGTATCTCACCTGTAGAAGGCAGTTAATGAATTCTGTGTCTGTTCATTTATCTATTTATCTATATTTCAGTTAAATGTGGTTCACCTATGTTCAATCTGCCCTGAATTCCAGATGATCTCAGAGGCAATGAACAAATAAGTCTCTATTTAATACATTAATATCATGATTGTTGTTTTGAAAAGTTCTACATGAATAGGTACAAGTAAAGGATGACTGGACAAAATTGTATCTATTTTTGAGGATTTATTTACTTAATATTTAAAATTTAAACAGAATTTCCACAACATGTATTATATCTTTTCAACTTAATGAAATTCACTTTCTTTTTTTTTAAGATTTATTTATTTATTTCTCCCCACCTCCCTTGTAGTCTGCACTCTGTGTCCATGCTGTGTATTCTTTCGCATCTGCTTGTCTTCTCTTTAAGCAGTACCCTGGAACTGATCCTGGGACCATTTGGAGTGGGAGAAAATGCTCAATCTCTTGCGCCACCTCAACTCCCTGATCGGCTACATCTCTTATCTCTCCTCTGTGTCTCTTTTTGTTGTACCATCTTGCTGTGCCAGCTTTCTGGTCCAGCCAGCTTACTGCGTGGGTCAGCACTCTCATGTGGGTCAGCACTCCTGCGCAGAGCAGCATACTACTCCGGCAAGTTTGCCGCACAGGCCAGCACTCAGCATGGGCCAGCTCTCCACTAGGACCAGCTCACCACTCACCATGTGGGCCAGCTTGCCTTCACCAAGAGGCCCCAGGAATCAAACCCTGGACCTCCCATAGGGTAGACGGGAGCCCAATCTCTTGAGCCACATCCGTTCTCCCAATTCACTTTCTAAATTTATTATTCTTCAGGAAATCTGCTTGTAATTTCTGAACTCTTATTAAATTATGAATATTTATTATCCTCTCAAGAGTTTGCTCATTAGACTTGTTAAATGCTAAATGCTACCTCAGAAAAGAACATGATTGTTAGTTGTGATCACAACAAAATATATAAAAAATATATAAGATGGATTAATTTACTATTAATCCATTGAGATCATTTGAAATATTTACCATATGCGATGTATTGTTCACTATTGCTTTTCTTTTTTTTTTAAATCTAAACAAGTGTGCTTTATTGATAAGAGATTAGCTTTAATGGATACAAAATTATTGTGTAAAATAAGTGTTTTCAAAATACATTTCTATAGGTAGAGATTACCTCGGAGGCTATTGCTTTTCATTGGCCAATCTTAATTCTGGATTTCTATTGTGCTTGGGATCTGTATCCCAAGATTTAGCCACCACTCACATTCCTACTTCACATAGTTTATGGTTATATTTTAAATTTTTTGCATATATGTACATTCAGTTTATTCAGCAAGATGGTGATTGCCTGTTTTGTTCATTCATTTGTTTATTCATTCATTCAGCCTCTTTTGGGAATTTAATATATTACAGAGACTACATTAGGTTCTGGAGACACAATAGAATGAGACAGTCTTCATCTCAAAGAAGTTTATAGTACAATATACATTGGTAGGGAGGCTGAAGAGACACACAGGCAATTATGATATAATTTGGATTATGAGCTGTGGATCATTTTGAAGGACCAGTTAACCAGACCTGGATTCTGGATTCTGGGAAGACTTCCTGGATAAAATGACTCTTAAACAGAAGTCTTCACAATAAAGTAACCTGCCACCAAGTCAAATTGGTGTTAGCATTCTAGGTAGAGACAGAACATACACAAATACTCTGAAGCAGAAGGAAAAGCAGGATTTTGAGGAAAAGGTAGTCCAGCATAGGTGTATTAGACATTGGGGTTGGACAGGTAAATGACAGTGACTTTCCTTGAAGTAGAGAAAAGTACAGAGGATCAGAGAAAAATGTGGTAAGTGCTACTGCATTGATATATACCAAGTTCTAATGGGGAAAAGAGAGTGTCTCTGTCTTACTGGCAGCATCAGGGAAGACTTCAGAGAGTAAGTGACTTCTCTCATCTGCTTTATCATAAGCTCCTCAAAGTCTGGAATGAGGTCTTTAGTTTGTATTCCTCATTTTGCCTGACATCGTAACAGGTGTCCAATTTGCATTGGATAAATTCTGAATTTAATGTTCCTTGCTGTGATGATCTCTAAGAGGCAGGAGCAAGGCTGATAGGGTAGAATGTGGGGTGTGGCAGTGACAGGCCAGGTTAGCATGAGGAAGCTTCCACGCCACGTGACTGTGGCCTCTGCTCTGGCCTTCCACAGTCTCCATTAATTCACTTCGATGCTCATTCATTAAATACATATTGAGCAACTATGTGTTGGGCATTGGCTCAACAGTGGTGAATATGAAAATTAATTGTTCATAGCCTTGCACTTGACAAAGTTGAGCTTAGACCTGGGGCACAGATATATAAACATATTATCAGACAAATGTGATGTGAAAAATACTTTACAGAGGACTGCAAGTATAGGATACTAAGAAACACAAGAGGAAAAGAGATCGTCATTAGGCTTAGGGTGAAGAATGTTGTTTTAGGAACTGTCTTTGGTTTCCTTCTCCTTTCTTTCTAGAGCCTTCCCCTTAGTAGCTCTTTCACTGTTTTATCTTTGACTAACCTCTATGTGGCTGATTTCCAAATCCATTGCTATAGCCATGGCCTCTTTCCGAAGCTTCATCCATATATGTATCTAATACTTGCCTAACATCTCCACCTAATATCCTTATGACACCTCTGACTCAATTTGCTCAATGCTGAACTTATCTTTTTCCTACAAAGCCTGTTCATCATCTTGCTCCTTATTTTGTTAATACCTCCGTCCGTGGACCCAGGGATATGGGCTCCAATGCTCAGTGCTAACTTTGATTCAAGCCCTTTTCCCCTACTCCTGCGTCCAATCAACTGTACTATCACTCACATCATTTTCTCTCCATTTTAACCTCTGCAACTGCAATTCAGATCCTCATTTCCACTCTGATGGAACTAATAACCTTTCAGCCATAAGAGAAATTACATGGTTCTTTATGAAGCAAAATCAGACATCCAAGATTTATGTCCTAATGCAGACTTTCCAGGAGAGAGGAGGCTATCTGGACCAGTGATTCTTAGCCTTGGCTGCTATTGGAATTACTGGTAGAGCTTTGTAAGATACTGATGCCTGGGTTCTACTCTTGAAGACTCTAATTGAACTGGTGTGTGGCCTAGCCCATTGAACTGAGCGTCTTTTTATTCTCTTTTTCTTTTTCTTTTTTAAGTCTCCAGGTGATTCTAATGTGTAGTTAAGGTGAGAACAAAAAAGCTAGACCAAGAGGGCTAAACTTACATTGAAATTACCCCTACTATTGTTCTAAGAGTGGGCAAAACTCTTGCACATCAATGCACAATGGAAATTTCCAAAGTTTAAAAAAAAAATAATAAAGAGAGAGAAACATGATGTATATGAAGTACAAAAACATTGTTCTGATACTATGATAGTCAGCTTTCACCAGCCTGATAAATGTCAATGCAGCATAATATCCATGGCAACTGTATAAAATGTAATTTGTAAATATAGAGACATAGAAACACACTTATCACATATTATATTTTCCTCTACCTTCAATTTTCCCCACGTCAATAAATCTTAAACCTTACTCCTAAGTTAATTTTCCTGAAAAATAACTTTTACCCTATCAGTCCCTTCTCCAAATTCTTTCAGTATCCCCTTATTATCTGCATAAAGATCTTCCAAAGTTATTTCCCAACTTAATCTAAAATTAACCTTTCCAACTTTATTCACCAGGACTTTCCTTCATCCAGTCTGACTTCAGGGCTTTGCTTGCACTGTATTGTATCATTAGTTTCTTCTAATTCTACATGTACAAACTCTCATCCTTAGAGATGCCATTCCTTTAATATCTCCTCCACAGAGCCATCCATGATCATTTCAGCAGGAAGCAGTTTTCCTATCCTTTTAAATAGCAAAGTCCTCCCTAGTCTAAAAAATTAATTTACTAATAATAAAACTTATAATGAGAAGGGGAAGACCATGCTGGATGTGTGTTTAATAACGTCAAAGGTAAATATGCGGTAATGACTGGACTTGATGGTAACACACTATAATGAATGTAACAAACACTGTTGATTTATGGATGTGATTGTGGCTGAAAGGAGTAGTCTAGGGAGATTAATGTTAGTTGGAGGACAGCTAGAGGATAATATAAGGAATGTATTACAACAATTTTGGCAGTAGATGAGGACTGTGGTTAATATAAATACAGGATGTCCTACTACAAGGTGTAAAGAATGTGGTGATATATGGGAAAAATATAACTAATGTAATTTATAGACTATAGTTAATAACAACATTGTAATGTTTTTGTAGCAAAAGCAAAGTTGGTACTATATTAATGCTAAAGGTAAAAAAAGAAAATGGGGTTTGGTTTTGTGTGATATGAATATGGTTAAGCATTTTTTCTCTTCATTTTTTCATTACTAAGGAGACCTTGACTATGTCATTTGACTGTGTATCTTTCTGAACACTGGAGGAACAATTGATTAGTAGTTGGAAGTGAGTGAGATAAATGTACTTGGTTAGAACTTTTTAGGAGTAATGCTTCCATAACTTGCTGAGCTGCCTTTTACTGTTATTTTGTGGTTTTGAATTTGAAATAAATTTATTTAAAAAATAAAAAATAACAGTTTTTACATTAAAATAATTATGTTTGTAAAATTAATGTGTTCAACCATTCAATATTCTGTGAACTTTGTGCTAGGGACATATCTAGACCATGGCAGACATGGTCCCTGACCATAATGAAAGGTTGAGCAGGGTAAAAGGATTATCAGTAAGCATGTGGCATTATTATTTGTGATTACTTCTAAGAACTTGAGGGCAAAATGTAAAAGTCTCAGACTATGATGCTTCATGCTCCTAGAAGAAATCAACACATGATTCTATATGAAAGAAGCAGTTGAGCCAGTGATGATTATGACCATATGTTAATCAGGGTTAACTAGGGAAGCAGAACCGATAGGAGATATATGAAAATATTATGAGATTTTTATAAGAATTGTCTCATGCGACTGTGGGGATGGGAAATCCAAATTCCATAAACTGGAACACTAATAAAGCTTTTTGGTGAATTCCCCAGGAGAAGCCAGCTGGCAAAAGTAGAGTTGGAAAGTCTCTCTTCTGACTGCTGGAATCATCACTTCTTCTTTTAATGCCTTCAACTGATTGTGTGAGGTTTCTCTCATTAATGAAAGCAATCTCTTCAGTTAATTATAGATACAGTCAGCCATAGATGCAATATACTGATGATTTTAAACCCACGAAATACCCTCATAGTAACAATCAGGCCAAACGACTGGACACCGTAACTTGGCCAAGTTGACATGCAAATTTAACCATTACAACTCCTAATTCTAAACAGTTGGTCTTAGGAATAAGTGATCTAATAATAAACAGTCCTCAATTTTGATGAAACAACTTGAAGGAGATGGGACACTAAGAATTGGTCTGTTGCTTCTGGTAACAGGAAGTTTTGGGAGTCAGGGGTATCCTAGATAGTGTAACCCTGATCATAATCAGACCTTCTGCAGCACTCAACCCACCAATTTGGACGTGTGAAGACTCTGCTTGATCTTTTGGACTAGGTTGTGGACTGGGAGGGGTCACTAAAATCACATCTATCATCAAATGCCTCTAACAGGTAGGTTTAAGTCAGGACAATGAGAAAACCCTAACTAGTGATCAAAGCTGGGAGATTGGGATGGTGCTTCCAACTACTTCTGCTTTGTCCACTAAACCAAATAATAAAATTTCCCCTTTATTTTATAGAGTGTGAAACTCAGTCCTCTTTGGGATGAGCCCCCATAGGAGGTTTGGGAGGAGTGATATGAGCTGTTTTTTTTTATCATGCCCTAATTCCTCTAGTTGATTCAAGAAAGAGCAATACCTTTTACAAGGCATTTATAATCTTCTTCTTTAGTTACAGACAACTATACTTTAAGTGTCTTAGCAGAAAGATCAAATTATATTGATATTCCTTAAAATGCCTACTGCCGTATTTAACTCTAGGCGTTTCTTAGCCAGTTTTTGAGTCAACAAATGAGGAATGATAGACTCTAAAATCTGATGTGCTTTTCTTTCTTCTACTTTTCCCATTTATCAGAAATGTTCTAGAGCTGCGCTATCCAATAGAACTTTGATAATGGAAATGTTCTATATCTGAAGTCTTCAATAAGTAGACACTGGTCACATGTGGCAGATGAACCCTTAAAAAATTGCTACTGTATCTTGAGAATTAACTTCTTAATTTTTAAATTTTATTTAATTTTAATTAATCCATTTTAAAGTATCCACATATAGCTGGTAGCTACTACATTGGGTTCTAAAGTTTGGGAGGTTGGACCAAATTATTGTTCAAAAATGAAGAATTTCTGTGATTTGAAATAGATAGATCTTATGAGAATTCAGATCTTGCATGACTTTTAATATCAGAGAAAAATAGTAGGAATGTATAATCCTAACATGGGTAAGAAAGAGACAAGGTAGTCATTAGAAAGTGGACAATGCAAAACTTTAAGCCTATAAAGGACCAAGTCATAACATAAGCAGATGCTATGGTTTGGGTGGGAAACCCAGAGAACTAAAGCACTTGCTCTGTTGAAAGGCAGCAACTGGACTCTAGCCCAGCCAAATATTGCCATGAAGACAGGTACTCCCAGTATTTTGGGATCTTCTCTTTCTCCACAAAAAACTGAAGTTCTAGATTCTTATGTGGAATCTCTCTCTCTCTTCTTAAACAATAAGAATTTATTGGCCCTGAGTTTTTGGGCTAGAAAGACTTCAACATCAAGGAATTGGCAAGATGATGCTTTCTGTCCAAGGACTGCAGCATTTTGTTGCTGGCTGGTGGAAATTCTTGAGTTTCCTTGATTTTTGTCTTTGCCTTCCGTCACATTGTGAGGTCCTCTCCTATTTTTTTTTGATGCTGGCAACTGATTTAACATTCTCTGGGTAGTCTATGTCTGGTTAAAGTAAACATCAACAAATCCTATTGGACGGTTATGGCCTTGACTCTTCCAGTTTGTGACTCCTATTTTGGAAAAAAAAATCACAGATAATTTCTTAGGATATTCCTGGATCTCATTAACCTAATATCATAGAACTTTGGTAAAACATCAAGTATGAAATTATATCCCTGAATAATGAGTTCCTTTTACACATTCTAATTTAGAAAGAACCAAAATGATAGCCATTTGCAATGAACATATTGTGAATTTCAGATTCAGTTTGATTCCACAAGCTTCCAAAACCTGTACCAGGCAGTGATGTTCCAGCACTGACAGATGTGTTCCTATCTCTGATCTTTTCCCATCAACTCAATTCAGAGGGAAAAAATCCAAGTTGACAGAGAGAAGACTGGGAATTGCCAGTTTTGTGCACACTTGATCTCTTTGGACATATGGGAACTCTTTAAAAAGACCAAGGGTGAGAAGTACAGTAAATTCTTCTCCTCCTTTAAAAACATTTGTTTTTTCCCAAAAATTTTTTGCATTCATAAAATTAGTCTTTTCATTCACCTAATACTTGCCTTATACCAGGTCCTCGGAGCATGCTTGGGATAGTGCACCGCTCAGGTAGGCGTGGTCCCTGTCCAGAGCAAGGTTCAACTTTGAGCAGGTAACAGCCTTTAAGCAAAAGTTCTTCATGGCATTACTTCCAACTACAGGAAGTGCTATGAAGTGGAAGCACTCCCCTTCCAGTGGTGCTAGGAGATCTTAAAACGGGCAGTCCTAATGTGGTCTGGGGGAATGAGAGGAAGTGTAAGAGGTAGTTCCTAAAGTGGGAGGCATGGGCAGGGCATGTGAAGGCCTGGAGAAGGAGAGGAGGTTGGCTGTAACTGAAAGTGGGCTGAAAAGTAGTAGAGGATAAGGAGGAATGAGGTGAAGGTGAGGTTGGCCAGTCCTGTGAAGATTTTTAGCTCATGTTCAAAGACAATGGTCTAAGAAGCACACTATGCAAAAACAATAGCCCAGAGGAAGCATCCTATAGAGACTGTAAGGGAAGATTTGAACTCTTGGGGTGAAGCAATCCCTGGAGCCAGGGCTATTCCTCCATGGAAGTTAGACCTCAGTGTGAAGCACATGACCCCAGTGCAAATCTCCCCTGTGTTTGGACCGTTTAAATCTTGCTGTGGTACTACTCAACCAGGAGCAGTTTGGGCCTCCAGGGGACATTGGGCAATGTCTACAAACATTTTTGCTTGTCATGACTGGAGCAGGGTGCTACTGGCATCTACTGGAAAGAGGCCAGGGATGCTGCTAATCATTCTGTAATGCACAGGACAGCCCCCCACAAGAAAGAATTATCAGCTCTAAAACGTCAATAGTGCCAAGGTTGAGAAACCCTGGGCTAAAGTGAACATCAAAGGAAGCCTTGTAAGTAATGGGACTAGGAGTGTAAACATGAATATCAGCAGGTCCAAGTGTCAGCAAGTAGGGAGCAGGGCAAAACCTGCAGTTTACAGCCAAGTTTGTAAACATGAAATTGCATTAAAATATAAAAATATAATTTGGCTCTTTGCTTCTTTCTTCTCAATCTACCAACTACCTCTGGCAGTCCCCAAAATATCTGGCCTAGGCCAATCAGCCTTACTTGGCATAATAATCCCTGCCATAGTTCTGTCTGCTCTACATCAAAATAAGTGTTTAAAATATTGGCTCAATAAGTAAATACATATTGATTTATTTCCAGCAAACAAAATTTGGTATAATTATAGTAAATGTTGAGCTACTAAATTGTGCAAGGCACATATTACATTTTGATCTAATCCTCACAAAAACCCTGTAAAAGAATTGAGGGAATCATTAACTATAATTTACACAGGAAGAAATGGAAACTCAGGGCCCTTTGCCAAAGGTCACACAACAAGTCAGTCTATTTGACACCATTGCCTGTCTTCTTTAACTGATTTACATATAACTTTGTACGGAGAGTGGGATGTGAGCCAAATTTTATTTGTCACAAGCATCAACGGGAATCAAGTACAGTTATGTATGTGGAAAACCCAAACAGCAGTGACCTCATACATAAAGCTTTTTTTTTTTTGTTTGTTTGTTTGGCAATTTTTTTATTATTGGCTTTTTTAAAAAGATACATAGATCACACAAAATGTTACATTAAAAAATTAATGCACATAAATCAAGTCCAAGGTTAATAGATTGACTCTAAGGATATTAGGAACCACACACCTTACATATTTCTCCTTAACCTTCATTTGTACCTAACTTCCATTCTCAAGGCTGCCTCATGGTCCATTATGTCACTAGTGCGTCAGCCATCGTGCCAATCAGAAGGAATGAGGAAAGAGTATTGAAGAATGATTCAGCTAATGTTTAAGCATGTGTCCTCCAAATTCTTCCCAACTATTTTCCGTACATCTCTGAATATAAGATTGTTTTGGCTGCCCCTCTGCGAAGGAGTCTGGAGAATGTGAATTATTTTTGCTGAGCACTTTGTGCTATAAATGAAGGAGTAGGGAAGTGTATGTGCCTCAAGTGATTGGGCTCTTGCCTACCACATGGGTGGTCCATCGTTTGGTTCCCATTGCCTCCAAAAGAAGACAGCAAGCTGGCTTGATGGGCAGGTGTGGCAAGCTTACATAACAAGATGACACAACAAGAGACACAAGATGAAAAACATAATGAGGGACACAACAAAGCAGGGAACAGAGGTTCCCAGTACCTCCTAAAGAGGTACTTATATTCTAGTGAAATGTATTGATAATAAACACAACAACAAATAATTCATTTTCTGGTGCTAATCAATACTATGGAGAAAATAAAATATATAGTTGGGGAGACTGTGTCTCAATGTTGGGGAGAAAATCAGTGTTTCTGGAGTGTAGTGAAAACACTGTCAGGAAGAGGATGTGAACTGTATTGCTTTAGAAAGAACCCTATGGTTGTAGCATGGATAGTATTCAATAAGGGGCAAGGTTGGAGAAAGGAAGACCAGTTAGAAGGCTGTTGCTAGTCAAGAGATGATAGTGGCTTGAATTAGGTTTTCTCATAGAAGACGTGAGCTATGGTCATATTTGGAATGTATTTTGGAGGTAAAACCAATAGGACTCATTAAGAGATCCAATGGTGATTTAAGTGGTGGAAAAAAGAATGATTCCCAGTGTTCTGACTGTGCAAGCAGAACAGATGTGGTACTATTTACTGAGAAGAAGACTTGGTGGAGAGTGGGGTTGTGTGGGTGGGAGAATCAATAGTTTTGCTTTGGGCATGCTCTGTTTGAGACCGCTAAAAGACAGACTAATGGAAAGTTGAATTTATAGCTGTAAATGTGAGCTTGGAACTCAGGAGAGGTTCAGGAAAGGGGTTCCTTTTGGGAGAGAACAATGTGTAAATCATATGTTAAACCACAGACTGGATGAGATTCCCCAGGTATAAAAGTCTGATACCCAGCCGTGAGCTCAAAGGGCACTCCATCACTTCAAGATCTGGCCAAAGAAGGACCCAATAAGGAGATGGAAAAAGAGAAGCTGTGGAGTCACAGGAACCTGAAGAAGAAAATGTTTCAGAGGAAGAAGAAACCAGCTATGTCAAATTTTGCTGATGAATCTGGCACGTTTTACTTCATGTAATGGTTTGCAACTGTATGTACCCCCCAGAAAATCAAGTCCTTAAAGCTAATCCATTCCTGTGAGAATAAACGTATTATAAGTAGGGCCTTTTGATTAGGCCACTTCTGTTAAGGCATGGCCCAGTATGGGTCTCCATCCTCTTACTGGAGTCCTTTATAAATGGGAAGAACATGGAGAAAGAGAAAAAAGAAATTCACAGGAGCAAAAAAGCTGAAATCAAGGAAACCTGGAAGTGATGAGAAAGACCAGTAGACACCACCATGTGCCTTGCCAAGTGACAGAGGATCACTGGCAATCAGTCTTCAGGAAGAAAGCATCATCTGATGATGCCTTGATTTGGACATTTTTCTTTCTTTTTTTTTTAAGATTTATTTTATTTATTTCTCTCCCCTCCCCCCCAGTTATCTGTTTTCTGTGTCCATTTGCTATGGTTCTTTGTCCACTTCTGTTATTGTCAGCGGCATGGGAATCTGTTTCTTTTTGTTGCATCATCTTACTGTGTCAGCTCTCTGCGGTCACCCCTCGGGCTGAAGTGTGGTTTGCTGGCCTGGCGGGGGAGCAGCTGCGGCAGGCCAAGCCGCTGCCCCCATAATAGGGTGGCTGGTCGGACTCACCGCCACCCCTGAAGGAAGCTCGGCATGGGCGCAGAGTGCCCTCGGGTCTCCCCTTCTCGGCAGCCATGCTTCCGCGGCCGCCCCTCCTCCCGGATGGCGCCACACGATGCCTGTGGGGCGGCACCCTTCTTCCTCTTTCTCCCTGCGCAGGCGCAGGGTGGAAAATTCCAGTCTGCCCTTTTCCCCTCCCCCGACAGCAGTAACAGCCAGGCGTGGGTGGAAAAATCCAGTCTGCCCTTTTCCCCTCCGCCGACAGCAGCAACAGCCAGGCGTGGGCGGGAAACTC
Organism: Dasypus novemcinctus; assembly: GCF_030445035.2. NCBI lineage: Eukaryota > Metazoa > Chordata > Mammalia > Cingulata > Dasypodidae > Dasypus > Dasypus novemcinctus. The sequence continues at coordinate 91,858,362 of NC_080686.1, forward strand.
AAGTCTGCCCTCCACCCCAGCAACAGCAGCCACCAATCCCTAAACCCTGCCCCTTCCCCCAGCAACAGCAACAGCCAATCCCTAACCACCACCCCTCCCCCGTCCAGTACCGCCCACTGACCTTTTGCTGGCAACCAATCAGAACAGGGCGTGGCTTCGACCAATCAGCCTTCCCCAGCCCCTATAAAACTGTTGCCTCTCCCTCAGTAAAGTGGACTTGCGTGTTTACCTTGTCTCCGCGGTAGTTCTTCTGCCGTGCGCCCTCCAGTCCTGAGAGCCCCCGACAAGGGCCTGGCCTCCCTTGTCCCCAGTTCGTCGCCTGCTTCTCCGGGCGACCCCTTCGTCGCCGGCTTTGCTGGGCGACCCCGTCAGCCGAACCGCGCAACCCCTGTGAGACCGACCCCTCGTCTGCTGCCAGACCGACCCCTTGTCCCAAGTGGGACCGACCCCTCGTCCCAAGCGGGACCGACCCCTCGTCCAAAGCTGGACCGACCCCTCGTCCAAAGCTGGACCCCACCTCTACCGACCGAGCAAGCCGCCGCAGCTCTCCATGCGCACGGTGCCATTCTCGGGCAGGCTGCACTTTCTTTTGCGCTGGGTGGCTCTCATTATGGGGTGCACTCCTTGTGTGTGGGGCTCCCCTATGTGGGGGCAACCCTGCATGGCAGGGCACTCCTTGCATGCATCGGCACTGCACGTGGGACAGCTGCACATGGGTCAAGGAGGCCTGGGGTTTGAACCACAGACCTCCCATGTGGTCAGTGGATGCCCTATCCACTGGGCCAAATCCACTACCCTTCTACATTTTTCTTGACCTCAAAACTCAAGGCTTGTACACTAACAAATTTCCATTGTTAAAAGTCAACCCATTTTATAGTATCTGTATTGAGCAGCTGAGCAAAATAAAACGGTTCAATAGTAGGAAAAACAAAAAGCAAGAAGGGCTGTAGCAGAGAGTAAGGGGCTAGTAGGTGAGGATGAAGATCATGCAGAGGCCAAAATAGGCATGACCTTGCAGGGTTTTAATGTACAGTCCCACCTAGCAGGTTGACTTTTCCAAACACTAAGGAAAAACAGCCACCCTCTTAAACCCCTGTGGAGCTTTTCAGGCTGCTGGTGTTTGTCAATCAATTACCCTGCAGCTTTCTCACTGCAGATTTTGAAGTGGGTTTTAGTGAGTAAACTAAGTTAAATTACATAACAAAAGTAACCTTTTTTTTTTAAAGGAAAAATAAAAGACCCAAGGGAAACTAATACAAGAACAATATCTATGTTTTCCCTGTCCTAAAGGATCAGCTAGATGTTTAATATCCCAGTGAGTCACTACTCTAAGAGGAGCCAGGAATTGAACTAGAGACCTTGTATATCCAAGGTAGACATTCCTCCACCGAGCTAACCTTCCTTGTTGAGTTGATTAACTCTTCAGAAAGCTGCCAAGTCCCTTTTCCTTGGGTAAGATTGACTCTTTGCAATTGGATAAGTTGCTGATTAGGAATCTGTCCTTCCCCCTTCTTATTCTAATTGCTTTCTCTCTCAGGGCAGCAGGACACAGCAGCCTGTGTGAGAGTTCTCTTTTGAAATTCAAATGGGACCCTGTGACTTAACTCACTGCAGGAAAAAAAAACCTCTCAGCCTCTTGGAGAGTGCCCACTCCTCTCAGGGAACCCTAAATATGCTCTTGGAAGCTTGTTAAGCATTTCCTACTATCCCCCTCCCTTAGGGGAGTTGCACAGGACTTGTTAATTGCCTGACTCCACCTTCTCCCAGGCCAATTTTCCCCCGTCCCAGGGTGATTAGGTAAATCATTCTGCCTCAGCAAATTCGCATCTCCCTTCTTCCTTGTTTATCCTTGAACCAGCTGGTGTGCTCCTTAAAGCTCAAAAAAGGGGGTCCAGGTAATCGACCCTGCCCTGAGAAGAACCCTCTCCACCCTTCACCAGAACCCTCCCACTCTCGGAGTATGCGTCCTCTGGCTGGGTGACTGGCTAGAGTCAGGGGTCTTGCTGCGGCTTCCTGCCCTGAGGGTGGGGCTTAGCCTTCCCATGGCTCCAGCCTCAAGCACCAGAAATTCATGGCTTTACCTTGAGTAATCAATCTTTTTGTCCTATGCTCTCCAGATCGATGCCCTGAAGCCTCCTGCTTTGTGGGTTCCCAAAACAGCTCACTCAGGCAGGATTTTGCCCCCACTCAGCTGTTTTTTTGTGAGAGAGATGATGCATGTGTACTTAATCTGATGCGATCTTGCTCCAAGTGCAGGTTGACTTTTAATACTTATACCTCCATGGCTCCATGGACTGTGCTCTTCTAAGAACACTGTTACATAAATACCTAATCACCTGTTGCTTTAGTCCCTTGCCCTGTCCATGGGAAAAGGAAGCCAAAGGAAAGGGCAAACAAGATTCTGCTTTCACCAGTAGGTTTGGAATAAGAAAGAAGAGTTGAGCAGGAAGGAGGATGGAGGGAGCTGAAAAATTTGGTAAGTTTTCAATAATGATCTTTTAATTAAACATTCCAATATTTATTTTTAGTTTGATTGTGATTTTATAACAAATAAATCATTTGTCTATTGTCTCACTTTTGCAAATACTGGAAAATGAACAACTAAATCTTCACCTGGATAGATAGAATTGTTTTGGGTTGTGTTGAGGATATGCCCTCAAGTTTCTTATTTGGTGGAGCTCTTAAAAAGTAAACAAATAGGGATGCAGCTGTGGCTCAATCGGTTAGGCTCCCATCTACCATATGGGAGGCCCTGGGTTTGCATCCCCAGGCCTCCTTGTGAAGGCAGGCTCGCCCGCATGCTGTGGAGAGCCACCCAGCCCGCAAGTGCCATGGAGAGCCAACTCAGCCTGGTGATGCAACAAAAGGGAAACAAGCAAAAAACACAGAAGAATGTGCAGTGACTGGACACAGAGATTAGACAGCAAGCAAGCCATGGGGGTGGGGGTGGGGAGGGGAGAATAAATAAATAAAATAAAATATAGACACAGAAGAACACACACAAATGGACACAGAAAGCAGACAGCAAACAAAAACCGCAAGGGTGGGATAAAAAAAAAAAGTAAACAAATAATGTCAAACTTGATTCTGGATTTGCATCCCAGCCTTACCTTGTGATCTGGGCAAGTTACTTAATTTCTTTGTCTTTTAAACTTCCTCATCAATAAAATGGAAGCTATGGTAATTGTTCACATGGTGACAATGTGATGAGATGATATTTTACAACAACTTTACACAGCACTTGGCACATATTTTGCACATCAAACACCTTCTTCTCTTTAGTGTCCACACTTCTGTCCTCTGGTATATAATATAAGATTGGGAGTGGGAGGTTCTGATCATTGCAAGACCAATACTTACCAAGAACCCTAATAGAGTATATGATACTTCAGAGTCTCTAAAATTTTACAAAATTTTTCATCATTCTTTGTCAAAAGTCAGGAATGTGCTGATGTTCAGTTTGCCCTTTCAAGTTCCAAAATGGATTACAAATACCTGAAAGTAGCTTTTCAGTGCTCTGAGTGCCTCAGAACTCCCCACTGCTTCTACAGGTGTGTGAGAGGAAGCGTTGAGTGAACTGGAAAAGAAAAGGTCCCGGTAGGGCTGCCGTGATGGCTGTGATGAGAGAAAGAATTTCTTTGGAAAAGCCTTCGTCAAGTGTTCATAAAGTCAGTGTCCTTTAATCTCCATCCCCATCTCAGCTGATTCTGATTGGTCAGAACAGGCTTGGATGCTGGTCCAGCTTGCCCTCTCCAGCCACATGCCCCTGTCCTATTGTTTTGTCTTGCTCAGAGTTCTTGTTCCAGCCTACAGGAATCGCTTGCCTTGAATCTACCCATAAAACCTAATGTCCCACCAGTATGAAAGAAATGAACCATAGTATATAAAATGAATTTGGTGAAATTCATTTTTCAATATTTTCAAGGGAAAAAATGTTCTTTGTCAAAAGTGAGGAATGTGCTGTTGCTCAGTCTGCCCTTTCAAGTTTGCACATACCTCAAAGTAGCTTTTCAGTGCTCCGAATGCCTCCAAAATCACCACTGTGTCTGGGGGTTTCTACGGATGAAGACAGGTGGTAAAAACCCCTCAGATCTTGTTTTCCTGAAGAAAACTCTGTGAGTGATAATGAGATATTGTTCAATGAAGGAAGGATGACTAGAAGAGACTGGTGATGGACAAACTCAGATTCCAAGGCAATTTTTTTCTCAATTCGATTAAGACCGTCCTTGAGTGTTTTTTTGTTTTTATTTTGGTTTTGGTTTGTTCCTGCTGGAACCCAAAGAACATTGCATAACCCAATTTCCTTATTGAAATTATATTCTGTCCATGGAAGGGAAAGAAAGTGAAAAGGTATAAGTAAGCAAGTAAGATATATCACTTCATAACATAAATGGAGCTGGATTGGAATGCTGGAAAGATCCCTCTGTCTGATGGGATGTATATAGTCAAGTTGAGAGGCATATTGAAACTCCTAGTACACTGAGACTTCAAAAGTTTAAAACATTGCTCAAGGGATTAGACTAGGCTGGGGGAGATAGATGGGTTAGCCCTCTGCTTCGGAAAGTAGTTGTTTACCACACAAAGCCTGGATCATATGAAGAATGAGTGAAAGATACAAAAGTCAGAGCTAGATTAAGCTATGATTGATCATAATTGAAGTTCAGTATAGGGAAAAATTACCAGCTTGGACTTAAGTGTTCACATTTCTATAAATCCTGCTACAAATTGTGAGGTATCATTTATATATTCTAATAATGAACAGACAAATAACTTGCACTATTCCTTTCATGCAAAGATATATTTTATAAGGAAACAATCAGAGGCTGTGTTAGCCTTACCTTTGGGCCTGGGAAATCTGAAGAAAAACATCACAATTCATCTGCTGGTGCTTTTCCAATTTGTGTCTTACAAAAAAACAGTATGTTTCTTCCAGAGAGATCATGTAAATCTAAAGCCTATTGACCGCTATAGCCAGCATGAACAATAGAAAGCAATAAGTTACACAGAACTACTAGAAGTATGGTCTGCAGATGGATGTTGATTAGAGAAGTATGGAAAGTGAAAGTAAGCATTCAGAAGTGTATACCAACTTGACATTGCCGTGATATGCAAACTACTCACATAAAATAGGACCACCTATGATGGTTTGAAGGTTAAAAAACAAAAAAACAAACGTACGTGCTAAAAAACAAAACAACTGGTCCTTCATCCCAGAAAGTTTGAGAAGCACCAAGTTAGAAGAACCATTAACGGTTCATTTGCTCCCACTAGTATTTTGGTTTCTAAATCATGGACCTGGTTGATGTAACTGGTTGTATCTACTTGCCCAAGTTGGAGTCATTCGACCTCTACTTGGAGACTTGCTCCAGGCTCTAGTATCAGAAGTTTTCTTGATACTGGGGAATGGGGTGGGAATTTAAGAAGCCTAAGCTCAACTTTTATCCTTCCAATAGCTATGTATTGATTACTTAGTATGTGTAATCTGTAAGAACTGTGAGCTCTAGGGATATATATATGAATAAGAAACTATCTCTGAATGAAAGAGCATACAGTCCAGTTGGAAAGACATATAAAAATGATCACATTAGAGTTAGATTATGGCAATTAATCCTTTTTCTCTCCTTCCTTTCCTTCTCTCCTGTTTTCATTGCTCACTATATTCCAAGTCCTGTGTGTTGCACTGAAGTTATGGTGTTGAATAAGAACGCTACCTTCCTCCCACATGGGGATTTCAGTTTCATTTTGTTAGAGAAGCAGCCACCAAATAGATCTTCACAGTGTTTAATTTATTGATTAATTATATATGCGGCAATTGATACAGTTTAAAATAAAAAGAGCTGTGAAAACATATGGTAGAAGAACCTCAACTCGACCTAACAACTGCATGGCATGGTTGGGGAAAAGCTTCCCTGAGAGTGGAATGTTTGGGTTCCAAAGCATATGTGTAGGAAATATCTTGGTGAAGAGGTAGATACAAGATGACAGAGAGAGCAAGATGGGTAAACGCCCTGCAGCCGGAAGGAAATTGACGTGTTTGGGGCGGTGTGAGAGAGGGGTGTACCTTGAAAATCTAAGGCTGTTGCAGTTTGTAATTTATGTATGTTAAGTCTGGCTCTTACTTCACACCTTTTTTCTTCCCCTTAAACCAAGGACTCCATGTAATTGGATTCAAGCCTGTTTTCTTATTAAGGAAACCCTTGGTTGAAAGGACTTGCTTTCACAAATGGCAGTCCTTTCTTCCTTTGGGGACTCCCTGTCTCCCAATCTATGGCTAGGTCTTCTCCTTAGCTATGGCTTTTATTATTTCATTCTTGGCCATTGGACTATATCCACCCATCCAAAATGGCATTTCCCCTCCTGCCCTGCCCCGCCTTCACTCTGGCCAAGCAACACACCTAATCAGTAATGCTGAGTGCTTGCCCAGCTTCTATCTATATAAATAGAATGCTGTCCTGCCTCCCCGCCTTGCTGGAAGGGGAACCCGGCTCCTCAGAGTTCTCCCCAACTCAATCCATGAGTTGATTTAAAGCAAAGGGGTCTTTCTTGATTCTCCCTACGGCTTTCTATCATCACTTCTATGTTCAAGTTTTGTCCTGACTTATAACATGTTCTCTTCATATATGGTGCAGTGGAAAGAGATTGGAACTTTAGGACCAAATGAAGTTAGGTTCAAATCGAGCTCTTATTATCTGTGTGACTCTGTGAAAATGAATCATACTCTCTGAGCTTCAGTGTCCTCCTTGACAAGGAGGCTTAACAGCATGCTTATCACCTGGGATTGCTGTGACTATTAAATAAGGCAATGTATTTAAAGCACCTGACAGATAGCAGAGTCTTAAAAAGAAAAGTGATTTGAGAGGTTGTTTTCTAGCTGTACAGCTTGTGCTTTGAAAACCTATTTGGTCATGACAAAAACTAAAACAGAAAGGATGCTAAAGCCACACGACAGACAAATGAGCAAACTTACATTGTCAATTATGGTCTCAGTCCTCTTCAATGAGGAGTCTGACAGAGACACATGTTGTGGTTTTATTAATATTTCATTTAGCCAACCTGCTATTACAGAAGCCGGTTTATACTCATGAACTTATTTTACCTTTTTTTTTTTTTTTGTGAGCTTATTAATGGGTTTGGGGAAATGGATATCATTTAAAGAGACATATCTCCTTCCCCCTGAAAAGCATGACATTCATAAATCAAGGAGGTCATTCATTTGCATCTGGCCAAGGGGGTCATCTGGCTGGTTCTGACGAGATGATTTATAATCATAAGTCCCACACTGCCCTGAAGTCTGGGAAGTGAGGAAGAGAGAAAGGAAGATAAACCGAGATGGGATGAGCTGGAGACAGCAGGGTGGGGGTCTGGAGATGAGAAAGCAGAGGCAAAGCTGGCCCTGATGTAAGGAGATTAACCAAGCGTAATGTGATCATGTGGGCCTGCATCCCAGGGAAGGTGGGCTGGGACCACAGACAGGCAGAGCAGCAGCTGGGGTTCTTTGGGTCACAGACTCCCAGTCTGATAGGCAGGAGGTTTAAACCAAGCTGGAAAGAATGGAGTACCTTTGAATGCTTGTCCCTGTCTGATGTGTGGGGATACAGGGCTTCAAAAGGCACAGACCCTGTCTTAGAAGAGCTGCCGGTCTAGCGGAGATGAGGGACTTGCAAGAGGAATTCATGTCAGAACAATGTGCTAAGGACCCTAATGGAGGTGTGCTCTGTGAGCCCTGAGTGGCTGGGAATGGCATCCCAGAGGAAGTGTCTCTCTAAGGTCAGTTCACTGGATGCAGAGCTGGAGATGGGCATTTATCTAGGGGATGCTTAGAGGAGCCAGGGAGTCAAGGAAGCAGGGTGAGGCAGGGAAGCAGCTACGGAAAGATATGGTTTCAAACTGCACCACAGAGGCTGACCCACCCAGAGACAATGGGCCTCATCAATCGGTCATCTGCCATGGGCTCCCGCTAGGTGGACAGGCAAGGTGGTCACCTCCTCAACACCTCTGGAGGAGGCGGCTCCTGAACACCAAGAGCAACCTCTCTGGAGAAGAGAGCATATGGGAGTGGCCAGCAGCCAGTGCCTGTGACAGCTGACACATGAGTGCACCTGTGCCCGTGAGTGAGCTCTGGGCAGGATGCTCACAGCCTCTGCTGTGGGACAGCTCTTGAGATGGTTTGTTTGCTGGGTTGCCATGTTGAAGGGAAAGCATGTACAAAGGCCACCCAAAATTGGTGAGATTGATTTGCCTTAGAGAACCAGGAGTTGTGTGTGGTTGGAGCACAGGCATGGGGGTGTGGGATGAGTGGAAAGAGATGAGACTGAGAGAACCATGGTTAACAGCATGGGGTTGGGAGCAAATCTGTTTGAAACCCGACTGCTGCTTGTTGACTATGGCTCCTAGCCTCAGTGTCCCCGTGTGCAAAATGGGCATGCTAAGGACTACTGTTCATGTTGTGAAAATGAAACGAGAGAGTAAATGCAAACCACTTAGCACAGAGCCTGGCATGATCGACTTTCAATAAGTGGCAGTCATGCTAATTATTATAAAGTAGCATCTATAGACTGAGCTTGAAGGTCTTGAAGTCTCTTTCAAGGAGTTTGGATTTTATCCAGAAAATAATGGTAACGATGATGAGGAGGGCAATAATGACAGCAGAAGCAGCAGTGGTATGAAGAGGGAACAGCTGAAGTGGAGAGCCAGGGGATGTCTTTGAGAAAGTGAAAATTCACAGGTCTGTGCTTGAGAAAGGTACTTTGGTCAGCCCTATGGAGAATGGGTTGGTGACAAGAAGAAAGGAAGGGCAAGAGAACTGGCTATCAGTAATCTAGGAGAGGCACAATGAGGGTTTGAACTAGGTCAAAAGCACAGGCCAGGAGGGGACTGAGCCAAGCCCTGGGCAGAGGCTGCAAGACCCCTTTGTAGCAGGGCTCAGTGTACATGCCTGGGGCTGTCACCAGTCAGGCAAACCACTCCAACTCTGCTCAGTCCAATTTCAGCCGAGAGAGGCATCCCGCTCTGTGTAATAGCCTGTAATGGAAAGGTGGTTTTGTGAGATGCAGGTGGCTCCAACGATGCTCATGAGCCTGCTCTGTCTCTTTTATTTAGTTTCTGTGTACTCTAATTCATTAATAAAGGGACAAAGGAGGAACATGGGCATATTTTACTCTCATAATTATCTACAAGAGTTTTCCTATGAAACTCATTGAGCACAATGCTATCACTGTTTCTGCTGAAAGCCCATTTCTATACAGAGTGACCTTGGTTACAGTCCCTGATGAAATGGGGAAGCATGTTATATTAAGTTCATCTTATTAAGGAACTTCATTGCGGTTCTCTGGAGGAAATCAGTAGACATATCTCAGTAGATAAACACACAAAAATTCTGCTTAACTTTGCTGAATTTGTAACCATCCTAAGAAGAAAATGGTAAAGAAAGAAAACTTATTATCTGTACATTATATTGGTTTAGATTTGATGCTGTCACGTCTCTTCAGGCTCTAAGATTCTGACTCTATGATTTGCCAAATTATTATTAATAACAATAGAAATGAACAGTTCTAACAATATTTAGCGATTACTCTGTGGCCAGCCTCCTGTTAACCACTTAGGTATGGTATCTCGTTTAGATCTCACGCTAACCACATATGTTAACTATTATCACAAACCCCACTTTACAGATGGGATATTGAGGATTAATGAAGTCATACAGAAAGCATAGGACAGGGACCGAACTGAGGAGCCCACAGGGTCTGCTTCCAAAGTGTGAATTACGAATTCTCTCCCTTGCCTCTTCTTTTCATTTATTTTAACCCTACACATCTTTTGAGATTCAGAACACAGGCCCCGTTCAGCCCAGTGAGTTTTCTAATCTCTTCAGTTGCCCATGAACTCTCATGGTCCTGGCTTTTCAAAGTGCTTGCTCTTCAAGAAGACCATGGAGACTTGATCTCACACTGTCCTGGGCTGTGCTCGCTTCCTTCATGGTGGGATTTGGGTCCTAAAAGGTAGGAAGTGCATCTTGATTTTGTGTTTGCCCCACACCATCCGTCAGTGTGTTGATGCAGCAAGGACTCAGAAAGAGATATTTTTCTATTGAATTAAATTATTCTGGAGGTATTTGACTACAGTGCTCCAGAATTTGTTGCCTATTCTTTCCTTACTGTGGAATGTAGATAATAACTCTAATGGTCTATCCCAGAGGAATTGTTAGCACATTGTGAAATAACTAAAAAGCATTTGGAAGAATGGCATCACATACAGTGTAATAGGTATATATGTGGATTTGCATATAACTGAAATATTTAAATGCGTGTTCCCAAATAAGTGTAGATAAACACTTACGTTGATATTTAACCAATATGTAATGCATAAGTGTTATAAATGTGTACATTTTTAGGAGCTGTGAAACAATAACTAGATACAGTGTTATGCTTAAGGAACTTGCAGTCTACTAAGAAATAGAATAAACAGATAGCTACCTGCATGTCCTATATGTACCTGTCCTTGCTTGAGTCTTTCATGGACCCTAGAAAATTATGTTCTTAAACTAACCCATTCCTGTATATGTAATCCTATATCATGTGGGAACTTTTGGTTTGATTCAGCTGAGGGACCTTTTGATTAGATTATCTTTGTTTAGGTTGCTTTAGTTAGGGACCTTTGAGTAAATTTTGAGGCTCAGGGTGGGGGTCCTAATCCTTTTATCAGAATCATATATAAATGGAGGGGACTACAGAGAAAGAGCTCTGCTGTTTTACCTTTCCGTATGAGAGAAGACTCCAGGATTGCCTACAGCTACAGAAAGACAGAGAAACCCCAAGAGGCTGCGAGAGAAGCCAGAGGCTGGAATCAGTGGAGATGCTGAAGCACTGAAGCCTCCAAGTTCAGCTCAAAGCTGAAAGGGAAGGTGAACCTGGAGGAGAAGATAGAAGGAGACTGGCAGACCTTCCATTGTACCTTGCCATGTGGCAGGAATCCAGGACCCAGCAGCCAAACTTTGGTGAGACAGCATCTCTGATGATGCCTTTGATTAGGGCATTTTCGCAGCCTCAGAACTATAAGATTTTACCCTAATGAATTCCACTTTAAGAGCCAACCCATTTCTGATATTTTGCTCCCAGCAGATTTTGCAAACTAAAATAGTACCTTTTCATAAAAATTTAAAAGTGTTGTATTTGCATATTGGTATATGCATTTATATAGATAAAAATGAACCTATCTGGATATATAAAACCCATAACACATAATTGATCTACTCAATCAGCAAATATTTATTGAGCATTTGATATAGTACAAAAGAATTCTGAGAGGTGGTATTGTCTCCTGTTTCTGGGAGTAAAAGCACTTCTTTATGGACAGTGTTTAGAATAAATTCAAGATTGAAGTTCCACACTTCTTTGTTTTCTTCGCAGCCCCCAGCAGTCATTAGATAAGTGATCTGGGGCAAATTATTTAACCTCTATTTAACCTCATCTGTAAAATAGAGAAGATAATGATACACCCTGCATCGAGTTTCTATAAGGATTAAAGACTCTACTGTACAGTTGAGGGCTTTGTTCAGGCACATTGGAAGCCCTTAATCACTGCCAGTTATTTAAAGCCTGGGAGGAGGAGATGGGAAGAGATGGCCTTTTGGTAAGTTGTCTGATGGTTTTCTGATCTCCAGATCATTAGCTTTCTCATGCAGAGGTGCAGAGCCCCATGTATGAGATTTAAAAAGGTGTTGTCTGCCTCATTGCTCCATGGGCCGCTTATCCATTAGACAAAGCCAGCGCGTTCCGTGGGTGGGAAACCTCTCCAACATTTCTGTTCCTAGAGAGCTAGAATTTCCTTTTCCGTGAACGCTTTCCGTGTGAGGTTTTCTGAGTTAAAGCTGTAGCCAGATGTTAAGGAGAGTCCTGGATGAGAGGTACGTGGGGCCGGAACAACTCCCGGAGCAAGGCGACAACGATTTTACCCAGGTGATTGGCTGCTAGGTTGCTGAGTGATAAGAACAGAAAACATTCAACCTAGAAACCAACCAGTGAAAATTGTAAAACTTGACATTCAAGTATGTGTTTTCTTTCCTGTTGTCCTAAGCATCTAGCCTCTGAGTGGCCATCTGCTGCCTCTCTTAATGGGTTTCCCACATTAGAGCTGGTGTGTGAGTCTCAGCCCCCAAGCAGTTCCTCAGGAGCAGATCTGCATCCTGTCCTTCTCTAATCCCTTTTGCCTGTAGCATAGGATAAGCACACACCAAGCATTCAATAAAATGCTGCTATCACCTTTTTTATTTTATTTTTAAAGAAGCTGTAGAGTTCATAAGTGATAGATTGAAAATAAAGGGGAATTCCCATATACCTCCCTCCCTCCCCCTCCTCCACTTTCCCCCATTAACATCTCTCATTAGTGTGGTACATGTGCTGCAGCTGATGAACACGTACTGAAGCATTGCTACTAACCATGGTCAATAGTTTATATTATAGTTTACACTTGGCACAGCACATTTTTACAGGTTTTGACAAAATGTATAATGGCTTGTATCCATCATTGCAGTGTCATTCAGAACAATTCCAATGCCCCCAAAATGTCCCATATTACCTTTTGTTCAATGAATGGAAGAGTGGCTTTGAGCTATAACTGCCCCCTATTGTTGATAAGGTTGAGTGTAGTGATCCATCTTTTGTCTGAACCTCACTACAGAACATCAGTCTCTATCCCATTTTCAGAATTTGTTAATATGGACCTTTTGTCCCTGTCTCATATTTGGAATTATCTGTCAGCTAGACTGTAGGCTTCCTGAGGGCCAGAACTAATACATATATATATTTTTTTCTTAGAACCTACCCTACATCACCTAGCATCATATCAGGGATGGGGAATCACAATAATTACAGATTAATTAGAGCATCTTTCCATGTGTAGAAATAAAAGGAGGGAGGGAGGAAGAAAGAGAGAGAGTGTACTTTTTTTCCCTTGGAAAAGACAACATCCTATTTCCTGTGCCAAATCATTTTCTGTTAATAGTATTCCACTCTTGAAGCTCCCTATTCAAGCATGGAGTACCTATTACAACTCTCTGCATAAATAATATATGCTAAAATGCTTCTCTGTGCCACAAATATTGACCTTGTTTAATAATTGATAATAGACTCCAGTACTACCCAGGAACCATGCTGACAAAGGTTTGTGCCCTTGCCACTGGCCTATATTTATAGCTTTTGTTTTCTTAAGCCTGAAATTTACCTAAATTTCATTATAAAAGAAAATGTATCCTCTGGGACTCTAATATGATCCTGGAAATGGAATTCAGTAAGAGTAGGTGCAATAGAAACAAAGGGCATCATCTCACTCCAGTGTTATAAATAAAGTCAAGCGACTTTTCTTTAAATAATGTTCCTGATAAGCCCCTCTCCCTACCCCCCAATTTTTCAAAGCCTTACCATGGCCAAAGAATAATACAAAACAGCTAAGATTTGGTGAGCACTTACTATGAGGCAGTTTCTGTTCTAAGCATTTTATACATATTATCTCCATAAATCCTCAAAAGAAAAATTCTATGAAAGAGGAACTGTGATTATTTCTACTTTACAGATGAGAAAACTGGAGTATGGGGTGCTTAAGTAATGTGTTTAATACACCTAGTAAGTGGCGGTGTTGTGATTCCAGGATCCAGTTTGATTCAAACCCTATACTCTTAACCACTATGCTAAATTGACTCCCTGCTTGTCCACCCATGTAGTAGAAAATTGCTGGATTTTCTTTCTAAGCACCCACCATGCCTTCTTACAGGAGCAAGTTACTTTTTCTTAGTAACTGATACTTCCAAACTCTCTCTTCACACTTGGTTCATAGGGCCTCTTTTACTGCTGGGCTTTTGACCCAAGTCCAGTGTGAGACTGATTTCAAAAATGATCCCAACTTTCCACCTTCTCTGTATCCATCCCCTTTGCGATGTGACTTTGCAGTTCTTTCCATAAAACTCCTCAGACCTTTGAGTATCAACGGGCCTTGTGACTGTTTGGCCCATAGAATGCAGCAAAAATAATTTTGTGCTAATTCTAAGTCTAGACCTTAAGATGTCTTGTGAGGTTCCACCCTCTCTCTTAGAACCATGCCGTTGCCACAAGAAAAGTCTGGGCTAAGCTGCTGGAATATGAGAGACACATGAAGGAGAGCCCAGTAGCCCAGTTGTTCCAACTGAGGTGACCCTCCAACAGCAAGCCTGCCATTGCCTAACACCTGTGACCAGCCCAGAGAAGAGTAGTCTGGCTTCCAACTATCCCACAGCTGGTTGCAGATGCACGAATGGGCCCACCTGAGACTAACGGAACCACAGCCATCACCTGCAGGCTCACAAGCAATAATGAATTATTATTGTCTTAAATAGATGAGTTTTAGGGTGATGTATTATGCAACTACTAATACATCTGGCCAAAAGATACTTTCTTAAATGTTGTTGCAGCTATTGGGAAAGATATATTTCCTGCTAAGCTAGCAGGATTTAAGTTGAAATTGGTGGTGGCCATATCTACTTGAGATTGCTTGAGAAAGTGCCAACACAGAAGAAAGCAGGTATGAAAAATTAAAAAATACATCTCTGATAACGTTCTTTTAACATCTAGATCCACCAGTGCCTGCAGCTAGCATACTCTTGAGCATTTCTGCAACATGAATTAGAACATTCTCGCTCTTGCTCAAGCCAGTTTGGTTTAAGTGCCTGTCACTTACAAATAAGACTGATCCATAAACTCACTATAGGCTTTACAATAGTTTTTAATGTACATCTCATTTGAGGATTAACAAGCCTCATGAGAAAGATGTTATTATTTTTCATAATTTTTAGGTGAGGGACCAGTAATCCAGAAAATTTAGATAATTTGTCCAAGACCACACAGCTATTAAGTGCTGAAAGGAAGACTTACACCACAGCTTCCTTAGTTGAAATATTAAAGATTTACTTCCCTTATATACTTAAAAAATTAAATTAAATTAAAATTATCCAGCTAGACTAAAATACTTAGTCAGAATTGGACTCCCATTCTACCACCTTGAACCCTATGCTCTAGTCACATCACATCGCTTACCTTCCTCTGTTCTTTTGCTCACACTTATCATCCTGCAATGTCCTTTGCTCATATCTTTACCCATAAATTTACCATTAGAAGTCCAAAAATTGCTTCAAAATATTAGAAAAGCAAGGTCAAGGAGCAAAACTAACATCCTTTAGCAAGAATATGAATAGAAGATGCTAAGCATGGAGTAAGAGGAATACTACACTATGGCGTGGATATGACACAAGGTCAGAATAGTTTATTCATACAATGAATAAGCAGTTGTTGAGTGATTCCACATATCCAAGGCTGTGCTAGGTCTTGAGAATATAGAGGAGAAGATGGACATGGTTCCTACTCCCAAGAAGCTTATATTATCTGAGAGGGGATAAATACACATCATAAATGCATGAATGAAGGGACAAGATAATCTCAGACAAGGATTAATATTTTAACATAACACAGCAAGGCAATGGAAGGAAACTGACTCAAATGGAATTGAGGGTTGATAGGGTGGTCCTGGAGCTCTCTCTAAGAGATGATATTAAACAGAGACCTCTGGAGAATAGAAACAGGAAACCTGAAATGGTCTGAGGGAGAGGCTTTTCAAGCAGAGGTAAATGCATAAGAAAGGTTTGGGGGAAGCTCAAGTTTCTGTGTTCTGAGGACAAAGAGTCTAGCAAAGTGCAGTGTGTGTGGAAGGACTTCCTAAGAGGTGAGATGGGGAAGTTGCCCAAAGTCCTTAGGTCATGGTAAGGAAGGAGTTTGGATTTTATTCTGAGTGTGATGGGAAGTCATTGGACAGTTTTAAATAGGGGAGTGACAGGATCGATTTTACAGTTTTAAATTGTAGGAGCTATGTGGAGAATGGATTGGGGGATCAACAGTGGCCCCAGTGAGACCTGTTAAAAGGATTAATGACAGTCCAGGTGAGAGATGATGGTGGAAACTGATATTAGAGGAAACAATGGAGATGAAGAGAAGTGAGATGATTGAGAATTGCCACCCAATAGAAAGAAGGGATGTGGAACTATCCTCACAGCATTATTAGACACACACAGGTATTTGAGCTATATTTCATTCTTAATCATACTGACTTCAAATCAAATAAAACCAAGTCTTTTTTAAATAAATGACTTTTATACATCTTCTATACTTTTGCATTTCAAAATGAAATAATGTAACCAGGACATATTCATTGTCATATATATATACATATTTTTAGCTTTTTAAAATTAAAATAGTCATTCTATGTACATAATTTTGTTACCTGTGTTTATCACTTGACATTAAATTTGTTCACTTAATAAGTATTTATTGAGTGACTGCTCTCTCCAATTACATTTATGGGAAGTTGGGATTAAGCAGGGAATAATAGAGATGAAAATTATTGTAGTCCTCATGGAGCATACATTCCAGCTTGGAGAAACAAACAATAAACAAGATAAATAAAGTAGAATACATAGCTTTCAGGTGGTTATAAGAGTTTAGAAGAAATACAAGCACACTGGGAGGGGCTGCCACTTTTAGAGAGGGAAGCTACAAGCCTGTTTCCATGATCTTAAATAATTAATCAAACATTTTAATGACTCCTTATATCCATTATGTTATTTAATCTTTAAAAAACTCACTTTTAATGACTACATATATTCATTGTATTCTATTTGAATTTGTATTCTATTGAATTTGGACATCTTAATTACTTTTAATTTTCAATACTATATATAATTACATATACTTCCCTGCAGACATCTGGGTTTTTTGTATTTCCTTCATTTTAAGTGTACTTAACACTCTTGAAAACTGCATCGACTTCCTTCCAGAAAGGAGTGGCAATCTTTATCCCAAGCATCAGTGTGTAAGAATGCCTTTACTGCTGGATACTTATGGGGCTTCTGTTTCATGAGTTTCAGAGGCAAGAAAGTATTGTCAACTCTAAAAGACCTTACTACATATTTATTTTCAAATTTGGGATGCCTATAAGACATGCTGAGCCCAAATAGGCTTTTAAAGAGGGGAAGATTGAAATAGAGAAGAAATGACCTGGCTAGACCATGAGAAAGTTAGTGACAAAATCTGGACTATATCCCAGAGTGCCTAACTCTTAGTTCCGGGGTCATTTTCATCCTTGATGCAATCATTCTTGCCAAATGGAATAACCTCAAAATTTTCAAGGAAATTTCCTATATGATCAGCAAAGTTGCTTTTTTATGTAGTACTTCAAGTTCTACTGTGGTGCTTCTTACACTTTTCTGTGGAATGTTATATGATAGCGAGGTAGCTATCCAGTGCTCAGCACCAAGGAGAGCTCCACCAAATATGTGGCCCTTGATGTTCTTGGGCCTTTAAAGCTTATGATTTTGAAGAATTTAGTATCGTCTATCTTTTTCTCTGTCTTTGGGGAAGAGCTTTCTAAGCCTCAAGAGATCAGACCTTAGCCCTGATCCCTTACATTAGAGGCAATTGTGTATGGTTAGGGTGGATTATGGAACTGGGTTCTAGCTAATGGAATGTGCAGAAGTGATGCATGCTGCCTCCAGACCTTGGACATAACCACCCCCCCCCCCCCAAAATGCATTCTTCTAAGCACTTTTCCAGTGAGATAGTTACATTCAGGGAAAATTTGGAAGCTACATGTTGAACATGACAGGGCTGAGTCCTTAAATGGCTGAGTGAAGGGCCACTGCTAACCTAGATCCTCTGGACATGAGAAAGAAATATACATCTTGCTGAAGGCTTTGAATTCTTGGGTTCTATTCGTTATAGTAGTTTAGCCTACCATAACTACAGTTCTTTTATTAGCACAGAAGCTTTCTGTGTTTGTTTGTAACTCTCCCAACAGTTGCTATTCACAATTGGTTCTATAGTCTTCAAAACCCCACTACTTATTTATACTTCCTTTACTTCTTGCATGTTTATCTCAGGTATTAATATATATAAAATAGTAAGGCCACTTAACTTGACTCTTTCATTTCCACCACTCACATACCCATCATCATCGTATTTTCCTTCCATTTTGTCAGAAGAATATTATACCTGATCTCCAAATTGTTTCCTCTCGTTGTCTGTGCAAACTTGGTGTAACAATTAAGTGCTTTTTTTCTTATAGCAGGCATCTCTCCTTCTATATTGGTTCCCATCCTTCTGCCTACCACCATGTTTTGCTTTTCCTTATCTTGTCGATCCCCTTTCCCCTGTTTTTTCCTTCTTTCTTTTATATCACTGCTATCTTTCTTTTATTCTATATCCATTCACCATCAAACCATGAAGAAGAGGTAACCCATTGCACTGATTTTCCCACTGGAGTCTCTTCCATTCCCTTGAGATCTGATGTGCTCTATGCTTCCCGAGACTGGAGTTCTCCTGCAAAGGTCACAACACAGTATCAGTGATATTTTCAGAGAAAATATCTCTTCTCTTCTTCATCTCTCTCTAGCTTTTGATTTGCTTATCGGTTTTTCTTAATGGACCCCTCTCATTCATATGCTTTTAATCTAATGGGACTCTCCAGTTTTACTATGTAATTCTGTTTCTTCTTGGCTGACTCTTCTCCCTCAGATTTTGTGCTAAGTATGAATGTTCTCTAATGACATGATTTCCAACCCCTGCGAGGTGTTCTCTCTTGCAAATACTATTTTCTGCTGCTCCAGTTATATTTAAGTAATTGTTGGGCTCCAAATTTGCACAATTTCATGACTTGTTCTTGTTATCCCCTCTTGCTTTAATTGTCTAAATACCTACTATTATCATACTCATTCCCTCAGTTACCAATAAAATAATATGCTGATGGAACCTTCTTTGAATCTTGAAGATAAAATCAAACCTTATCTCTCTTTGAAATCTACTTACACTTTATTCATTACTCTATCATACAATATTTTATAATATGGTTATTTGAGTAGAGCAAGTAATATATTTGGCCTTCACCAAGTATCACCTTCTTGAAAAGAAGAACACTGAAATGAAAGAAATTTGTAAAGATATTTTTTTTCCTGGATAATTTTGTGGCACTGTGAACAAATGCACACACATGGTCTGTGACCAACAAGATCCTGAGTATAAATTGAAGTTTACCTCCACAAAGCCTCATGCATCAAGCTCTGGGTGTGTTCTGTGCCATTTCACTCCTTTCTTTTAGAAAAATGATGAATCAGACTCATCACGGTATTCAATTAATTTCACACAGCTGACTCCTGAGGGAGTTTGTACCCAATGTCCTCTAACTGATGATCAATCATTCTCCTGTGGTTGGTACCCAAGGCAGCAGGCAGCAGACCCATGACATGCTCCAGGTTGTAGAGCAGAATCTGTCCCCATCCAAGCAGGAAAGATTCCAGTGACCTTTGAAGGCATTTGAGAGAAGTCATTTGCTCTGGCTTTTCTGAGGCCATATTGATCTCTGCCCAGGATTCAATTTTAGACAAACAGGCGACATAATTTATGTAAACTGGGCAGGTAATTAAACTCTCCTCCCAGGCAAAAAGGTCAGAGAAGAATATTTAAAGTTTCATTTCTAAGTGGAAGCAGTTAGCTAAAAAAAAAGAGAGAAAGAAATCTCACTGGGAGTGTCATGTTGCCAACTGTTACCTTATAAATTATATGGGACATATTTTCTTCCTAGGAGTAGGTCTGAGTTCTCTTTGCAGAAGGAGCTAGAAAAGAAGAGAAAAACTCATTAAGCACAAAGTCTGCATATTCACAGTGACTGATGAGTTGGAGACTTAGTGCTAGATTATGATGAACCAGTCAATAACTTTCAGAGTGACATCAAAAATAAATAAATAAATAAGACCAGACAAATAAAAGTTGCAAGTACAGCCATAAAGAATTTTCTTTTTTCCCTAAACTATTTTAGATTAATTTGTAACAGGATACTCCATCACCCCCAAATAATTCAGTGTAAATTTCCCATAAACAAGAACATTTTCCTGTAACCACCAAACAACTATCAAAATCAGAAGTTAACATTGATACATTACTACCATCTAATCCATAGACACAATTTAGGTTTCTCCAAGTATCCTAGTAATATCTTTTAAGGCCAAAGGATCTAGTTCAGCATAACATTTAGATATTACGTCTCTTTAGTTTCTTTCAGTCTAGAACAATTCCTCAGTCTTTATTTGACTTTCAGTATCTTGATATTTTTTAAAGATTATAGGCCAGTTATTTTGTGGAATGTTACTTAATTTGGGTTTGCCTGCTATTTCTTCATTGTTAGATTTAGTGTATGCATCTTTGGCAAAAGGTCATTGAAATGATGCTTGCCTTTCTGCCTGCATTCTGTCAGGCCACATGTGACTTCCACTTGTGCCATTTACTGGTGATGTTAACTTTAATCATTGACTTAAGGTGGGGGTCTGTCAGAATTCTTCACTGTAAAGCAGGTCTTTTCCTTTCTGCAGTTAGCAAGGTTTTAGCAGGGAGGTACTTTGAAGCTATGTAAATATCCCATTCTGCATCAGACAGTTATTCACTTATTTATTCATATCAATATTGACTCTGGAATTCTTATTTTATTCAATAGACAATACTCTATTACTATTCATATTGTTTGATGCTCTAATTGTCCCTGATTTGACCATTGGGGGCTTCTTCAATCTAGCTTCTGTGTCCTCGCCCCATATCCCCATCAATCTTTAGGCATTTCTTTATATTTTGGCAGAGAAAGATGCCCTAGGATCAGTTTGTACTTTCCCTGTCCCAGCCCTGGAATCAGCCACTTCTCCAAAGAATTGTGGTTCCTTTAGTGAATATTAGTATTTAGAAACCAAGATGTAGGTGCTATGTGTTCTCATTGCTAGTCCTTACCCTGTTCAAACTCCAATGACCCTACAGGGTGACAAACCCACAGACAAAACCTCCTAACCCCACTCTGCCTCTGACATCCCATGACAGGCTGCTCCTCCCCTGGGTGCCCTGTGGCACCCTGCTCAGGCTCCAGCCCTCTGCGCTGGGCTCCCCTTCCAGGCAGATCCACTCCTTACTCTGCCTAGGCTCCTTCACCTATTCTGGTCCATCTCACCCTGCTCTCGCCTCCTACAGGCACCTACCCTACTCATTCCCACCTAATCACCTTTGGGAAGAGACTGGGAAAAGGAACTGTTTAATAATTTATTGAAAGTATTAACTTATCGGAAAATGAATGCAACATTTTCTTTTTCAGTTAAAAAAGATCTGAAATACTGGCCAGAACTTTGTCCTCAAGAAATCTGTCCTCAAGCACTTCTATTTGCCAAAAGAATTCTAATCACTTTATTATCTAGGCTAGAAAAAGAAGTCAGCTCTCAAAATCCTTTTAGGTAGATATGACCTTCCGATACCATGGTATTAACATCTGTAAAATCAGCTGGCATTTCCAGCAGAAAACAGATGGTACATGGAAATTAGGGTGATATAAGCAGAGTCTCATGAAGGGACTACTTACAAAGCTGTGGCCAAGGTGAAGAATCCCCAAGGAGCAGTGCTGGACCTTGGAGCTAGTACCCACAGAGAGCTATTACCATCCTTGGACCTTCTTCTTTGGCTACCTGCTTACAATCCTGTGGTTCTGTTACCACACCTAAGTCCCAGCATGGTGGATATTGGGGTGGGGGGGAGGGTTGGCCTGTGCTAGCTACCTCTTAGCCATCCAGGGAGCATGTAGTCTCATTCAGTCCAAATGTTTTCGAGGTTCTTTCTGGAACTGCAGAGAATGTGTTTCTTTTTTATGTGGGGTATATAGTCTATCAGGTCCTATCCTTTTTTTTCTTCCCTGTTCTATGATTCCTCTAAGATCATTCCTCCAAATTCTAGTTTTTGGTGTAGTAAAAGAAAAAAAATAGGAAGGATGAAAGAAGAGAAAAACATATCTGTGAGAATTCTGAGAAATGCTTTTCTCTCTTTTGAGTCAGACTGTTTTCAAGACTGCATATCCCTATGGACTTAAGAAAACAATGCTCCATTTTGAAACTTAGAGCTTGATAGTGATGTCTTTCTTCCAAGTATCGTTAAGTAGAGAACTGCTGCAGGACAATCAGGAACAACCAGGGATCATTAAGAATGAACACATGTTTGTTTCATATTTCATAGAGCTTATCCTACTACTTGCACACCCTGTGAGATAGGTGTTTTTATCTCTATTCCACAGGTAAGAAAATTGGGGCTCAGTTGAGCTAAGTAACTCACATGAAGACATATAACTTGTCAATGGTAGGACTGGGATTAAATCCCATCTTTGTTTGGCTCTAAGTACATTTTTTCCTCACTACTGCATGCTATTGCCCCATCTCCCTCAAATATATGGTATGGTATGGTATGGTATGGTATGGTATGGTATGGTATGGTATGGTATGGTATGGTATGGTATGGTATGGTATAGCATGGAATGAGATGGGATGGAATATGATATGATATATGTTATGATATGATACGATACGATACGATATGATATGATCTACTCACAAAAATTGTTCTCTTCTAATTTGCTCTCATGGATCTCAGACCAATAGTTTGCTAAGGTCATTTGGTGCCTACGCATACAATACAATATTTTATTGTATCAATCATCTTAACTAATTGCAGCTATTCAATTGTGAAGAAGCCAAGGATGCTTAATCTTACAAGTTAGTGATAGATTTGGAGTCAAAACTTCTAATAATTGTGTAACATATCCATATTGTAACTTAGTTATCCTTAGAGAGAAAATGGCATGATAGCCAGCAGTTGAAAAGCTGTGGCTCCATGGAGGTTGTACCACTCAGCTAATTCTTCAAGAAAGAATTTGCTGTTCAGCTGTGAGAAGTGACGACAGATGACAGCCTTTAGCTGTGGTCGTTTTAGGATGGGACATAGCATTCAATCAAAGCCACACTCTTCCATGATACTGAGGCTTGGCCATTCTGCCTAATGTGGGGGTGAGCAGGGAAGGGGGCTTCTTCATGAGGTAGTCTTTGCTCTGGAAACTGGATGGCTGAGACTGTGAGATCTGTGTTGCAATTTGAGACTCTCTCTCTCCAGTCTTGCTGTCCTCCCCTTTAACTTTCACAGGTTTACCCCATATGATTCTTGTACTTATAGCTCTACCTCAGTATCTAATTTTTTGGGGACTCACTGGATGCAGAAATACTAAAGAGAACTATAAGTAAAAAAATCCAGACTCCAGGCAACATTGACTAGTCCTTCATTTTTTGAGGATGTACTGTGTTTTAGGAACGGTTCTAAGTATTGGGAACATTTTAAAGGATGAGACATGGTTTCTGCCCTCAAGCTTCTCACATTCTAACAAAGAAGACAGATGTGAACACATGTAACAAGTTATAATGTGAGAAGGATGGGTATGGGACTAGGCTCAAGTTATAGTGATATCATAAAGGATGGAGAGTCAACCATCCTTGGCAGAAGTGATTACAGAATTTCACAGAGAATGATGGTTCAGGGATAAAATTTTGAACTTCCATTATTTTTCCACAAGTTGCCCCTATATTACTTATATTGATAAGAAAAAGGCTCTCATACATCTTAATTACAATTTTTACTAGATGTTTATAAGCTGAAGCAGCCAGCCTTCTCTATTTTAGCTGGAGACAGAGTTTATCTGCAAATCTACAATGACAGTCAACAGAAGAATAGAGACTTTGGCTGGCTTAGATGACTGGAATTTAGTCAGAATGGATTTGCCAGTTAGAGCGTCAGCCACAGCTATGTCATCTTGGTATTAATCAAATGAGTAGAGTTGTGGTTATTGCTTCCCATATATAATAACTCCCACTGTTTTCCCTCTTTACCAGCCATCCCACTGACACCTTTTCCTGCACATCAAACCTCCTTGCCAGTAAATGTGGTTCAGATATTTGGTTATAACATAACTTTGGATGTTCAGGCTGAAATCTGCTCAGATTTGCAACACCCTATTCCATAAAACTTTCTATTAAGATTTGTATATTACTGGATCTTATTCCATTCCAGACACTGGTATTGTTAAATGATTTTAATGCAGTCAATTTGTTTGTGTTTAATTTTGTCTATCTTTTTTTTTTTTTTTTAAGATTTATTTATTTATTTAATTTCCCCCCCTCCCCTGGTTGTCTGTTCTTGGTGTCTATTTGCTGCGTCTTGTTTCTTTGTCCGCTTCTGTTGTCGTCAGCGGCACGGGAAGTGTGGGCGGCGCCATTCCTGGGCAGGCTGCTCTTTCTTTTCACGCTGGGCGGCTTTCCTCACAGGCGCACTCCTTGCGCGCGGGGCTCCCCCACGCGGGGGACACCCTTGCGTGGCACGGCACTCCTTGCGCGCATCAGTACTGCACGTGGGCCAGCTCCACACGGGTCAAGGAGGCCCGGGGTTTGAACCGCGGACCTCCCATATGGTAGACGGACACCCTAACCACTGGGCCAAAGTCCGTTTCCCAATTTTGTCTATCTTAAACATATATGCTTATACCATTTATTGTCTTAAGTAGTAATCATAAACACAGTAATGATAATCACAAACATGTGGAGAAGATTCTTTATTTTATAGATAACTATCACATCTCTTAGCTCCTGAGAGTAGGAGCAGTTGCAGTACAAATCTACTTACACTGAGGGATTTGTATGAGTTTATTACCAGGGTCCTTAGATCTGCTTTAGAATGGGTAATCACAATATACATAGTGACTATGAGGATTTTTTTAAGTATTCTCCATATGCGAAATGGGTGTGAAAAATGCACCCCTGATGAAACCCAGTCTAGAAGATATTTTTTTCTTCATTTTTTTAATATTGCATTAAAAAAATATGAGGTCCCCATATACCCCCAGCCCCTCCCCCCACTCCTTCCCCCATAATGACAATCTCCTCCATCATCATGAGACATTCAGAACACATTTTTAAGAGGTGTAGTGTAATGACATCTGTCCAGTCCCTTATTCTTGTGGGACTGGCAGACCGTGGACTAAGCTCTAAGGTCAGTCCAGGCCTGGGTGTTGTTTTTCCTTTTGAAAGTTCCTCAGGCAATTCTAAAATTTAGCCAAAGTCAGAACTGCTTACCAAAAAGAAATGTTTAACATAAACCACTCATCAGTTTGAAAGTTGTTTCATAAATACTCAGCTGTTTTTGATGGTTCTTCTTGTGGAAGGTAGATAATGAATAAAGTCAATATACTCTGCTGAACTGATGAACTGTTAGGTAGGTGCCATGGCAGCCAAGGACACTTGCTTTGGTCCACTTATCTTAATGACCCCTTGTGTGATGAGTTCTTGGGATGTAAACTTCTTAGAGGCAGGGACTGTATCAAGCAGGATCTGGGCAGGATACAAATGGCGCACTCAAATTGGACACTTTGAAGAAAGCTTAACTATGTACTAACAAACATGTCAGCAGGTGTGGGATAACCCTAAGGAATAACCTTTAGAACCCCTACATCTGAAGAGGAGGGGAAGAGCAGTTTCTGGAAACCAGAGACAGAGTCCTCTAAGGAGCAGGCAGCTGAACAGGTGCTGGGACTCTTAGTTCAGGGATGCACTTTGCCCTCTTTGACCTTGCAGAGATTGAGACAAGAGAATAAATACCTTGACTACTTTCTCTACCCTTCTTCCAACCTCCTGCTTTGGTTCCCTCATCGGCCAAACCCAACTAGAAGCCAGAAGGCAAGAAAGTCCATTGATGGAATCCATGCAGGCCAGCCTATAGGGAAGTGAGCAGGGAGAAGGTGGGGAAGGGAAGGAGAGTCTGGAAGGACAAGTGGACAATAGCTGCACATGGGCCAGAGTTTTTGCATCTATGTGATCCTCCCCAACACCAATACACACAGTGTCTGGTATATGTAATATTCTCAGTAAGAACTGTGTGAATAATTATAATAATTATTATAACAAATGACAAGTGATTGAAAGACAAGAGAAGGGAGAGTAACATTTATTGGGTACCTCCCATGTTTCAGGTATCCTGTTTAGTTTTAAATTGGATCTCACAAGAAAAATAACAGGTAGTGGTAAGTGTTATACAGAGAATTAAAGTGGATGATGTGGTAAACAGTTATGGATGACTAATCTGAGTGAGCCAGAAAGGCCCTTCTGAGAAGTTGATATTTAAGTGGAGATTTATATGGTCTAAAGGAGGAAGCTCTGCAAAGACCAAGGGTGAGAGGATTTCCAGGAGAGGGAAAAGCAAGTGAAGACATTCTAAGGCAAGGATTCCAGAAAGTTAAAGAAGGACAGAGAAGCTGAAGTATGATGAGAGACAGTTTATAAGACATGAATGTTGAAAGATGTGCAGGGACCAGATCATACATGATTCATTAGCCCATCTAAGAGTGGGGGGAAGTCATTGCAAGGCTTGTAGCAGATAAGTGGGATTATCTGAGTATTCTGGCTGCTATTTGAAGAATAGACCAAAAAAGGAAGGAGTGGGTTTAGAAAGACCCTTAGAGGACAGTTGTGGGGACAAAAGCGAAGGTGCTAAAGGGCTGGACTGAGATGATTGTAGTAGAGATGGAGAGAAGTGGGCAGAGTATGATTTAGAAATAGG
The DNA here is from genome assembly GCF_030445035.2 of Dasypus novemcinctus. Taxonomy (NCBI): domain Eukaryota; kingdom Metazoa; phylum Chordata; class Mammalia; order Cingulata; family Dasypodidae; genus Dasypus; species Dasypus novemcinctus. The sequence continues at coordinate 91,884,872 of NC_080686.1, forward strand.
TGAGGTCAACAGGACTTGCAGTTCTAGGCAGAGGAGGGCATCTTCATGTTTGTGAATTTGACTTAAATTACTCTTTTGAACTTATAAAATCCTCTCTGTCCTGAAATGGCAGGTTTTAGAGAAGTGACTCCTTGTCAGTTTCCTTTGCTGGCTTAGTGGCTCTTCTTCTTATTCTCTAAATGTTCAAGTGCTCTGTCCAGAACTCCTGCCCCTGCTCCCCCCATCAAGAGATTTCATTCAGTCCCATGGCTTTCATATAATCTATATGTCAGGAACCCAAAAAGTCTGTCTCTAGCTCTAACTTTTTGAATGCCTTCATCCGACTACCAGAGTGCCAACTCCACGTGGAGTTAACTATGTCGTGAGCTACGAGGGGATATAACTCCTTTTCATTTTCATAACAGCAGCTTATACTTGTTAGCACATCATAATTTACAAAACATTTTTAGCATGTATAAGTTTCTTTTAAGGGTCACTAGTGTTCTGGGAATTAGTTGCCATTATCCTTCATTTCCATTTTAGAGAAGTTACATGGTTCTTAAGTTCTCATAAAGATAAGAAAAGCAGCAGAAATATGATTCAAGGGTCAATGCCAGTTTCCTTCACCCATCTGTCTTTTCCACCAATGCAGATACTTTGACTGTCCCCTTGATTCAGCTTCATGGATGACATACAGTGTAGAAAAACCTGCATTCATGGGGAACAGTTTTCTAGCTCTCTCTGATCCAAATAAGTAAACATCTGGGACCTGCCTCCCAGAGGCTCAGCTAGGTATGTTGTTTCCAGTATAGGTACTTGGGTGCCATTTGGCTGTGTCCCAGAACAGGGAACACTACATTTGAATCTTAGGAACTTTGTATCACATTCTGGTCCTGCCATTTACTTGATATATGATATCGCATGATTCACTTAACATCTTTGAGTCTATTTCCTCATGGGTAAACTTTAAAGAATGCTAACCTATAATGAGTATTTGTGGATTTTGATACCCTTCTTTTATTCTTTCCCCATTTTATTCTCATGGAAACAATATCTTAATTTTGTTTTGGGGGTCCCACTTTACTCCTCCTTCAGCTTTTATGCTTTGGGTGGAGTTGTCTTTATCCTCCTCCTCTAGGAAACAATAGGTGACCTAGGTTAAATCTAAGCCCGTGAGTACAGATTACTATATGCCATTTCTCAGGCTTTGTTGATTGGCTTAGAGTTGATCACATGATTCAAGTCAGGCCAATTAGAGCAAAATAATTAGAACTTGGTGTGTCTTTTCTGAGCTAATGTGTGAAATGCATTTTTTTCTCTGATAAAATGGGTGTTGTAATTGTTAGTTTAATCTATTGGAAGTCGCTATGGGGCCCCTGAGAATGGAGCCTTGCCTTCTTAAAGGTGCAGATTGAGGAAAAGATTTTATAAATATCAATGTAGACCTTGATTGAGCCATGTCTGAGGTCCCTGGCTTCTAACCTGGACTTACATGCAAGTTAATCAATCCCTTTCTTGTTCAAGCCAGTCTAAGTTAGGCTTTCTGTCACTTGAAACTGTAAGTGTGTAATTTGATAAAATTATTTCAAAGGGCTATAGTGAGGATAAAATTAATTATGAAAAGCATTAATCCAGAAGAGACACTCAATAAATAGAAGCCATTATTGTGATTTTGTCTTTGGTTTCCTTTAAATGTTACATTCTTTCCAAGTCATGACTGGAGTGGTCTCAAAATTTGAAAGTTATAAAGGGATCTAAGTAGAACCAGTGCTGCAGGTTAGTGTGCATTTTCAAAAAGTTCAAAGTACAAGCCAAAGTGCCAGTCACTCTGAAGCAGACTTCATAAACAGAAGAGCATACACAATAAAGATAATAACAAAAAATCTCAGTGGAGTGTCCAACGTAGATTATATTAATTCCGACAGTAATATTTAAAATATTTGTAATGTAATATACTACTGGATAAAATTGTGAAACCTTCTGACAGCTTATTAGCTGATGCCATTAAAACCAAATGTCAACTTTATAAACTGCTGTCAATGGAATTAGCAATGAAACAGTCTCCAAGGAATGGAGGTTCAATTTGTGTTGGATAATGGTATGAATAATCATTTGGATTTATATAATACCTTTTCTCTGAAGAGTTTAGAGAGTTTATACACATCATATCTCATGATACTCCTGAGTAGAAATAAGGGACCAAATTTATTGCCCCTATGTGGTTTATGGTCATTTTACAGCTTTGAGTTTGTGAAGCCTGAGCTCACATAGGATCCCCTAGTTACCTTGTTTGCAGCTAGGATATAGTGCCATCAGGTGTGGACAGATGCCCCTATATTGAAGAGAATAATAGAAACAAGAGAATGGGGCATTTTCTACTTTACTTTATGTAAATATATACCTCAAAACTCAACTATTATTAAGAAAAATAAACGTTATTAAGAATAGCTGGTCCCAAAGAGTAACTAAGTACATTTATAACAATGAACAATCAGAACACAATATTAAATGAAAACCAGAGATATAGACTATTAGAGTTGGAAGAAACCTTAGAGAAAACTGAGTTCTGTGTCCTCATTTAAGCATAGTGTATTTTGGTGGCTATTTTGCATTTCCTCAATAAATCTATCTTCTGCAAAGTGTAAGGTAACATATTCTCAGGTTCCTGGAATTAGACCATGAACATCTTTTGGGGGGCCCAGAATCTAGCATCAGTGTTTTCAATAACATTGTGCATATAATCAAAATTACTCTGGAAAATCAATTAGTAAGCGATTAGACCACTTTAGAAGTGGGTGCATTAACTCTCAGTGGGTCTCATCTAGCTAGTTTTCCCTCCATTGTTACCAATTCTTCTACTAGCACTGGGCAAGGTCATTGGCTAGCATTAGGAATCATGATGTTTGAAAAATAAATAGCTTCAAAACACTAGAATTACACAGATTGTGGAGGAAACCTAATGAGATGAGCAGCCCTTGAAAACTGAGCTCATCGAGGAAGTCCATGTCTCCTGACTCACACTGAATCTAGACACAGGCTAGAATTTGTGTGGAGTGGCAGACAGAATTGCCAATGTTCCTTAAATTGTAATCTTTCTCTGTCTCTCTTTCATTTCCCTTCTTCACTTTCTTTCTTTCCTAGCTCTGAAAAATTAAATTCTCACATGTCTAATGCAAGTATGATATATTTCTAATGAATAAACATGGTTTGCACACTGTAAATCTCAGTACACAAATTGGCAGAGGGAAAACAAAGTTTAAAGGAATTTGGAATCCTTTCAGTAGGTGGCCTGAAGCCATGTCCTTCTTCCAACTCAGGAATCCTGAGTAGAACCTCCACTTCTGGCTCTAATTATTGAGACACACATTCTTTTCTTCTTGCCTCCACCAGACTTCCACTTTCTCATGCTCTTTCCAAGCAGAGCTTGGTTCCTGTAGGAATATTGAGCTCACATCTTGCCTGCAGGTTAAGTCTAAAGTCAGTGTTTAAAAGGAAATTTGTATCTAATCAAAATTATCCTGGGAAGTCCTGTGAGGAAAATGAGCAATTCTATCTGCCCCTAGGGCTCTGCCTTGTCCCAGGTCATGATACTCTCTTCACAGCTGGTCATCTGAAGCTACTCTATCTATCTTCCAGGAAACAATGTCTTTTCTCCCCGCAAGGTGACTAAATGCTTTGTATAGTAGTGCTAAGGACTGAGAGACAGGGTAATTGTATTCCCAAGCCAGAACAAATCCAACACACTTCTTCATTCCTATTCTTGTGATTCATGCTCAACCAAAATAATCCCTTCTTCTCACAAATATTAGACATCAAAAGACTAATTCATAGTAAAAAGGAGTTGAGACTACCCCAATACTATTATTTATGCTAAATGCAATTGTTGTAGGTGACTGCATGGAAATAGAGTATGAAAGTGGGATTGCAGGAGCTGCATAGTACAAGTAGAAAATGCAAAGTGCAATATTGGGAAATAGAACAGGCTTAAATACAGGGTATCTTTAATTTTGACCTCTTTCATATAGAAATGGCACTAATTAAAAACTTAATTTCATTCAATGGTAGCTTTGAAGCACTGGACTCTTTTGAACTAAAGAATTTCTTCCAAGAAAAAATACACATATGTGCATGATCAAATAGATTGCTATATTACTAGGGAAATTGCAAAACTTTTGAATTGTATTTTGAACCTATTCATGAATTTCTAAATGTTAAGAACATTTTATTTAGTCTACCTTAAAAGTTGGGCTGGGATTTACTTAACAATTTTATGTTGCAATCTATAAAAAGACTTTCCTAAAGTCCAAGATTTGTGACTATCAAGTTCTGAGAACATAGAAATAGTTGCATGATAACTCAACCAAATATGCAATCTATGTGTCTTTACATTTGAAAACTCTTTGGAAAAAGATTGAGTAAAACCTTGTTTAATATACCCTTTGATAAAATTTTGACAGGTGCTTCCCAGGATGACATTATTAGCAGGCAAATTGTGTAATGAATTGAGTGGCCTTACTTAAATAGTATTAATGATGGCTCCAAGTCACCAGAGAAAAATGCCTAGAGTGGAGAAAGAGGATTGAGGACTAAGTAATAGTTTTACTTGTTACTTGTAAGGCATCAAAAAGGGAATGCATATGGAATATAAAGATTATATAATTTAAAATGGTCTGAACAAATTAAAATGCTTGAAGAGACTAAGAAGGTAAATTAGAAAAATGTGCAGTCCAGCATTAGCATGGTGACATGAATTACATGAATGGAAATGCATTGAAGAGATCACTACCTTCCATGTTGGTCAGACCCTGTCTGGGGATCCTGCTGGCCATTCTGGCTAACAAACATGGATGAACTGTGGGCTACCATCATGATGGGTGGTGTGGATTTTAGGGTGGAGTTAGTCTAGAAATCATGTCCTGTGAATATTGGCTTTAGGAAATGTGGAACTTTCCCAAGAGTAGAGAAGACTAAGTACAGATAAAATAAAAATTCTGCCCTCAAATACTTACATAATATCATTGTTCTCAGTGGTTCCAGAGGATGGGCCTCCAGCTTGTGTATGGAGCAATAAGGATGTACTTTACTTTTTTGTAAAAGTCTACGTAAGTTTCCTTACCAGGCGATAATTTGCTTGGACATCTGGTGAGCACTTGTCATGATTTTGCAAGTAAAGTCAGGATAACCATTGGCCAGGTTTGCTAGACAAATAATGTCAACACTTAGTGACAAGTAGTTCAAGGACCTCTAAGGTCCTTAGAACTCAAATACTTTGTATCTGTAATTTATTATAATTTATAGATTACTCACTTGATCAAGGAAGGGCTTATATTTAAAGGTTAGCATTGGCAATAAAATGATAAATAAAGAATAATTCACACATTTTAATAATTCTTGTTCTGTGCCCTTGGTAGAGACCATGTGAGCCTTATTTAGAGCCAGGCATGTATAAAAATACTTCTAATAAAATAACTACTATTTACTGAGTTCTTATATAGGCCAAATGTTTTACAAAACATCTCTGTGTCAAGCATGACATTGTTTCTAGTGTGTAGATGAGAAAATCGAGTCCCAGAGAATTGAAATAAAAGGGTGAAAGATGTTCACTTAGTCTCCTCAGGCTGCGAGTCCAAGCCCAAATATTTAATCGCTCTGTCATGTTAACACTTCTTAATTGTACTGGGGCTCAAATTTCTTGGGGCTGTAACATGCAGGGCATGGCATGCACGGTCCTTAGGAGTCTCTATTTTTGTCCATTTGTTGGTGGATCATTTTCACCACTTGAATCCTTGAATCTTTTAAACTTAAATAGGACCAAGACAAATGCTTGAACTTGACAAACATTTGAAAAGCAAACATTCATGAGAAACATATAAAACCCTTTAGTGGGCTCTGAGGATTTTGCTAAGTGAACCAGCAGAAGCCGAGAGGGGGGCAACTAGCTGACCATTAGCACACACTTTGAAAAGAGTCACAGATGTGATACTTCATGCAGTAGATTTGCATTTGTTAAAGGTCACTCTCTACCGAGTATTTACACTTATGTCTAAGACCCAGGAAGGCCACTCTTTCTTGTTCCTCCAATTTGTTCGTTTCATGATCAATATTGGAGTCTAGACTAGGACGACTATAGAATCTTACTGCTGCTTAATTTCCCATAAGATTAACTGGACTTCCTGAAACATCCGGGGTGGGCAGCAGATGGAAGTGCAGTCCCAGTGACAAATGCCCCTGTGCCACATTATAATGCACAATTAACAGAGCTGAGTGCTTCCTGTTATTCTTATACTCTATTCTACTGGGATCTCCCAGAAAAATGTTTGTCTTATTTACTAAATAAGGGAAGTGTTACAAGAGTAAGACTCAGAACTGTGCATTTGAAGAAGAGTCAGAGATGCATTTGGTCCTTTTGCACTGTCTAGTAATGATCTGAAAGTGCCCAGCCTCCTAAACTCTGCTGGGGTCCCTTGCCTTCCATGTGAAGGCTCTGCTCAGTCTCAGGCTCAAGGGCCAAACTTATCTTTATTCCAGGGGGCCTAAAAGAGCCCCAGGTGAGTCCTTCTCCAGAAGCAGAACAAAGTCCATCTTGCTGCTAGTCCTACTATTGCTTTTTGTCTCCAGGTCTGGTGACTGGGCTATGCCCTGACTGAGATCAAGCTCTTATTTATGCCTAGGTTCTAGGTACTGAACTCCTCTTATTTTCCTGAACCCTAATTCCTGTGCCTTTGAAGACTAGACCCTCAGGTCCCCTTACATGTGGATATCTCTTCCATTTGACAAAATTGTATTGCGCACCTACCATGTGCCAGACAACAGTCTAACTAAAGTGCTGGAAATATGAACAAGACAGAAGTTTTCTGATCTCTGTGAAAAGTTTGGGAAACACTGCTCTGTACACTGATAACTCAAATTTAAATCTCTAACCTGATACATTCCACCACCCCACCCCTACCCCCGGCTCCAGATATGTATAGATCCAATGGCCTATTTCACATTCCCATGTGGATGTCTAATGGGCATCTTAAAGTGAACCCGCCCAAACCAGAGCCATTGATTTCTATCTCCTCCTGGAATATGCTTCTCACTCAGTGGCCTCCATCTCAGCAACATCTCATCCTTGTCTATTCAGTTGTGCAGACCAAAGCTCTTGGAATCATCCTTGATCTTTCCCTTTCTCACATACCCCACATTTAATCCATTAGGGAATCCTGTTGGCTTTGCTAGAAAATATAGAAAACATATCTTTTATCCAACCACTCTCACTAACTTCACTGCTGGAAATGTCCCATAACGTCTGTAACCCACATCCTAGATTTAACATTTAACTTCCTAGCTATCTTTCTACTTTCTCTTTTGCCTCTCCACATTCTATTCTTCAAATAGGAAGATGATCCTTTTAACATGTAATTCAGCTCATGCCATTCTTTTATCAGCTCAAAACCCTTAAGTGGCTTCTATCATTGATGGAGTTTAAATTAAACATCTGTATTGTGTCATACAAGGTTCTGCTTCAGTGGTCTTCAAATTCAACTGTTAAAAAAAAAAAAAAAAAGAATACTCAGGATCTACCCAAGATTTACAGAATGAGATCAGACACTTGGCCATACCTCTAGCTTCATTTGCTCCCACTTGGCCCCTTGCTATGCCACACTGTCCCTGTTCTTCTCAAATGTAAGTCAAACATAGTCTTCATGTGCATGTTTGTCCTGTTCTTCACCTGAAAGAATTCCTCCCACATCTTTACATGGCTTATTCCCTCAATGTCTTGAGTGTTCTCATAGAGATCTTCCTTAACTATCTTATTTATTTAATTTTGCATTTATTTTTGTCTCTTTCCACTATAGTATAAGAAGGCATCAGGAAGTTTCTTTGAGAGTATTTCATAGACAGATTTAAATCATTAGTTTATTGCACCTATGGCTGATTACATCTACAATCAACAAAAGAGATTGCTTTCAGCAATGAAAGGAGTTTCCTTATCCAGTCTGTTGTAGGTCTTAAAAGGAGAACTGAGATTGCAGCAGTCAGAAAGAAATTCTCTCTCTACTTCAGCTAGCTTCTCCTGGGCAACTCAACGAGATCTTCACCTGAGTTTTCAACTTGTAGCCTGTCCTATGAGATTCAGAGCTGCCAATCCACATGGTTGCATGCACCATTTCCTATAATACATCTCCATTCTGGTACCTCTCCACTCACGCTCTTTATGTCATACTCCAGTCATTTGGAACTCCTGTATGCTTCTCAAATGGGACACATACTTTTTACCTCATTGCCTTTTGTGTGTCATTCCTTCTACCTGGAATTTTTCCTCTCTTCACCTGGCAACTCTTCTTCATGCTATAGATCTTGGATTAAATGCCATTTTTCCCAGAAGACTTCCTTGACTTTGCCCAGGCAAGGTTAATTCTTCCATTTTTCTTTCCCAGAGCATCTGGCATCACTCCTTTCTAATAATTCCAATATTTGTTATTTTATATTAAATCTGTATCCCCCCCCCCCCCCGCATTGTGAGTTCCATGAAAGCAGGGGTAATGTCTATCTTGTTCACTTCCATATTCCTTTTACTTAGCATATGGTCTGGCACATAGTAAGTATTCAGGTATTTAATAGAATCTCACTTTTTTTTTAGTTCTTACTCTGTGCCAGGTACCATGCTATGGGGATCACTTATCTTTATTTCCCAGGCTCTCTTTCTCTCTGGCTTCTGAGTAGGTTCGACTAATAGGAAGCATTGGGGTAAAAGTCAGGACATTTCCAACCTCTCTCTTGTGACTGTGGCTACAGCTGATTCTCCTCGGTGTCTCCAGCTTCCACCAGACAGCTCCTGCCTTTATGGTTCTGTCTCCTACGCTATAGTCCCCATTACTCTAGCTCCAATATATGGCCTTAGATGTTGTACTCTGGTAAATTTCACTGAGCCCCTTCACTCCAAGGGGTGGTAGGTGGTAGTGTCTTCCTGCTACTATGAATCTCTGAGTTGACTCATTGTCCTATGTTTGGCTTCTCAGATCTTCCGTTATCTGAGTAGCCAGGTTCAAGAGTTAAATTCACTTTACTGAAAGACCTGTTTCCTGGCTAGGCACTGCTGGACAAATACTCTAAATGCTACATGAATTACCTTGTTCAATCCTCAATCTAAATGGTGGGTGACTGGGTGGGGGTGGGGGGAGGATTAAACCTATTATAATTACTACTATTTTCCATTTGAAAAAATTGAATTGTAGAGAATTTATGTGACTCATTCAACATCAAATGCCTAAGTGGTAGAGCTGAGGTTTGAAACCAGGCAATTTGATTCCCAAAAACCACACATTTGTGTCTTTAATTGTCCTGTCTTCCTTGAATAAATGTCTGTACTCTGATTCCTCATATACACTGACCTATACTTTGCCTTTCTAGAGTTTGTACAACTTACTTTTTTTCAACCACTAAATATGATGTTAATTATAAAATTGGTCTCTTGGTCTGGCATCTAATTAAATTTTCTCTCCTCTTATACCCCTTCCCCCAGTCCCCCAAACAGTCTGCTCACAGCAAGGCATCCAGTTTTTTAAGGTTGAGTTGATCTCATTCCCTGGGTCTCATCCAAGATCACACATCTAGGAAACAAGAAAGACAGGTTTCAAACCCAGATTAATTTGGGTTTTGATTTTAGCTCTATCATTTTCAAACAGTAGCTAGCAGAATAGCTATTTAACTTCTCTGCCTCTATTTGTGGGAAAGGGAGCTACATCATTAGCTGTTCTAAAGGGTGATTTAGCATATGCTAATTAAATATAACAGCTCCTTGCATATAGGTGGTACTCAAATGTTAGCTCTCTAATAATAATACACCAGATTTATCTAATCATTCAACTGTTTGACATCTTTACTTGATTGCATATCTTAAACTCAACTTATCTTCTAACTCCTCTCATACTTGGTCTTTATTGAATGTCCTCTATCTCAATAAATGGCACCACAATCCACTTAGTTATTCATGTTGACTCCATCTTCTTCAATTCCCATATCTAGTTAATCACCAAGCTCATACATATCTATCTAGCATGACCAACTCATTCCAATTTGCCTAGAACTCTTTCAGTTTTAGCACAGAAAGTCTCATGGCCCAAGCAAACTGGGAAAGATGGTCATTCTATGTCTATCTCCTAAATAATTTTAAGGAAATTCTACTGCTTCCCATTCCTAATCTAATCATTTCTTTTGCACCTGGGCTACTACAATAGCTTTATTACTGGACTCCCAACTTCCACTTTTGACCTCTCCATTTTATAATATACTACAGCCAAAATAATCTTTTAAATGATGAAAAATCTTATCATATCATTCCCCCACTTAAAACACTTCAATGACTTCCTTTTTCCTTTATAAAACCCCAAATCTTTAACTGGTCTGTATTTCTCTGCATAGTCTGGCTCTGGTCTCTCTTTCAGAACTCATACTTGACCATTGACATATTTTCTATGCCTTCTTGCTTTCATTCCCCCAACCACACTTCGGATAATCTGGGGTCTTTTTATCCCTTTGAGTAAACTAAGGTATTATGGTCCTCTGTATTTTCACATATATTTTTCTCTCTCTTTCACTGTGAATCTTCCGTTCTTCCTAAACATGATCTTCTTTTTATCTACTCAACTTTAAGTCCCAGTATAAATCACCTGTAGCAGTTTGATACTGTTTATGGAACTGGTCTGTTCCTCTGGGCATATTAGATTGGATTGGACTCAAAGGTTTCACTTTTACTTGATTAAATTATAATTAAGGCTTTGATTGGACCATGTCAGTAGGATATTGAGTCCCTGCCCCCTTGGACAACAAGGCAGAGGAGTTAGTTGGAGTTTGGATCCTGGAGTCTAGTAAGTACATACACAGAGAAGCAGATCCATGAGAAGTCTCCATTAGACATGGCAGAGGCCCCGGGAAGAGAGATGAGCTGTTAGCCCAACAGTTTATAGCTGACCTTTTGGAGACAGCAGAGTAGCTTAGCTTGGAGATAAACAAGGCCCAGGAGAGAGACAAGACTTGTCCAAGCCTGAGGCTGAGATTGGAAGAAGCTGGGACCACCAGGGAGCCTTAGGAGGAGAAGGGAGATGAAACTCTCATAGACATCACCTGCCATCTTGCATCAACATGTGGCAACAGATTGGGTGAGAAATTACCTCATGTGGTACCTTGAGTTGGACTGTTTAGGGTCTTGTGACTGTAAGCATCTACCCAAAACAAATACCCTTAATAAAAGCCAACCAATTTCTGGTATTTTGCATCAGCACCCCTTTGGCTGACTAATATATCACCCTTCCTTAGATAGAAGATTTCCAGAATATCACATTCTAGATTCCTTATATTCTCTTATTACATTATCCTAAGGCAATCCATATCTTTCAGTATTTTAATTTCTGCTTTTAATGTCTGTTCTTTTGTCTCTATTTTTAATCCCTGAGGTCAAGGATCATAACTTTCTTGTACTTAACTATACCTTTAACTCTAGCAGTGTCTGGTACATGGTGAACACTGGATTAATGGGTGTTGAGTAAATAAATAAGCAAATAACACCTGAGTGTACCACTTAGTAAAATTGCTGATAGGACTGTTACTTATGGCTTCCTGAGGGCTGCCCTTCAATTTGTTATCATTATTGTATTGTACAGTTTCATGACAAATTTTTAGTACATGGCAAGTACAGTACCTTGAAAAAGGAGTCTGTCAGGATAATGCAAGATTGTAGTAACAAACAACTCTTAAATTTCAATGGCTTACCCAAAGGTTTATTTCTTGCTTATACAAAATCTGCTGCAGACCCAAGGTGGCTCTCCAGAGCAGTATCCTTCCTTCTCCATTATCCAGGATTATTTTATTTTTGCTGCTGTTGTTTCAATAGTACATCTCTTCCACAACTGGTGAGGCAGAGGAAGACGTGCTTGAGGGCCTTGTACTAAATGTTAATTAGGGTGGTCTGCAAGGACCACACATCATTTCTCTCCAGAACCATTCTGTCATTTCTAATGGACCTTCTTAACTATATGGGAAAAGGTCATTCTCCTATGCTCATAGGAAGAGGGGAGGACCAGGTATGGGTGACCATGAGGCATCTCTACCATAAGTGCTTGAACTTAATTTGTAAAAATTTTCCCTTTGGGCTAGTAGGATAAAGATTTAAGCTATTGCTTGAACCTACCACAATAATTTTCTTGAGATTGGGGAAGGCATCTGTTACATGGCACCTGGAATGATTATGTGGGGACGTGGGTTTCCAGTAAATGGGTATAATGATGATACTAAAGTTGGAGGAATCCTTAGAGGGAATAAGTAACATTTCACCATAGAATAGCTGGCTAGAGGTGTTGTATAGGGGACTGGCCTTGGGTTTCCATATTAAATTAAAGCATGGGGTATTTGGTCAGTAGATCTTTGGAGTTGACTAGGATCAATGTCTATTCTACTGACCGGCTTGCGGGACTTAGTTGCTTAATATTCTATGACTGTTTCCAAATCTGTAAAAAGGGGAAGATTATAACTGTTCTGTCTACCTTCATGGGCTCATTTTGAGCATCACATGAGATGAAATCTTTTTGTAAGTAGTGGCCCCATAGACCATAAGTTACAGTAATTTGAATCAGTGTGGAAGTGCTGTGTAAACTCTAAAGTACTGTATAAAAATGTTAGATTATGTTATTATTAAAATAAGTATTAGAGAAAATAAAGTGAGGCCAGAGTAGAAGGAAGGACTATAGTGATTCAATTTTGAGTATTCACCTGATTATGTCCCTCCTGATTTGTATTCTCACAAGCACAAATGTGAAGTCCTCAGAGTTTAGGACATATTGACGCCACTCCACATTTGCATATTATGGATCACACCAGCAGGCATTGAGTGAAAATCTTTATGAAAAAAAGGTGTTGTGGCAGCTTTTATTCCTCCTCCTTGTGTATTTCAACCATTTATCCTTTAGGTAAGCATAAAAGGAAATATTTCAGGTAAACAGTCTAAAATTGTGTTAAAACAACAACAAAAAATGCATTGTTTGGATCTTGTTTGGTCCTATTGCACATAAACCAACTGTAAAAAGACATCTAGATAATTAGAGAAATTTGAATGTGATCTGTGTATGAGTTGAAATTAAACAATTGCTGTTCTATTAGGAGCATCACTGTCATAGCGTTAGGGAAACCATACAAACAAAACATGACCTTATCATTCAGAAATTCATACTGAAGCATTTACACTTGAAATGACATGACATCTGGGGTTTGCTTTAAGCATTCCAGCAAGCAAACGAATAAACAAAATTGGGGAGGGGTGCTGAGAAATGAGAGGCAATATTGGCAAGTCTTGATTATTGTGGAAGCTGAATGACTGCTACATGGGGGTTCTTTGGAGAATTCTTCTGACCTTTTTTTGTGTTAGAACATTTCCATAATAATAGGATTTTAAAAATTGCTAAGCAAGAGGATGAGGTCATTCCTGGGATGTGGGGGAGCATCCAGAAAGCCTTTTGAACAATGAGCACTTTTGGACACTTATCATAAGCCGCTCATGCCAAGTAGGGGATTGCTAGGCTACACTCTGGAGTCCATTCTTTTTGTGAGTTTGACTGAGAGATAAACTCCAGACTTGATCACAGCAGAAGTAGTGTGTTTAAGAAAAATAGTCAATTCTAACTTATAGAAGGGGAAGTGGTAAAAAGTGGCAAGAAACAGACAACTGGCCTGTAATCGCCAAACATAATTTAAAAGTCAAGGTCTTCTCTGACTAATTCTTTTTCTATCTTACCCTGGCCCCTCCACCCATAACCTTTTAATGCTCTGACATGCCACATCTTTAAATATACAAGCTATATGCTCAACCTACGATGTCCAATTAACTACTTTGTTAGGATGGGGCAGCAAAATGTTTCACTGAAACCTGTGAGAAAATCTAATAGAAATGGCAAACAGATCTCAATTTTATATTAGTGATGATTGCTTTATTCATGCATTCATCGGCTCACTCATTCATTCAAATAATGAGTGTCTACTATGTGCCAGGTACTATGCTAGGCACTGGGACTCTATTGGAGAAGTCCTCATGGTGCTAAGTTTAATGGTCCAAGAGATCTCTACATCTTGTTATACATGAAGACCTGGAGGCCTAAAGAAAAAAATGATGAGTGAGTGTGTGTGTGTGTGTGTGTTATGCTAAGTCACACATTGTGGAATAACGGTTATTCACTATACACTCTCCATATTTTTAGCCTCATTTCTTATCCCTGGCTTCCTCAGTTCTCTCTCCCATCAATCCTATTTCACCCATGCTTACTACCTTGCAACAAAACAAAACTATTTTCCTGTGCGCTAAATATGTCACCCAATTTGATGTCTCCACATCTATTTTCCTGCCTGTATAGACTTTACTCCTTCCTTCTCAATGAGGCCAACTCCTACTCATCCTTGAAAATCTAACATATATGTCACCATCTCTCAATCTTGCCCTTAGCTCCCACTCCTGCCACCCTGAGAAAGAAATACTCTATCATCTGTATTCTTAGAATACTTGGTACAGACATTTGTTGCAGCACTTAAGACCTGTGTTGTAATTTTTGTTTATACCTGGCTCTTTTGTTGAACTCCGATCTTCTCGAAGGCAAGATCTATATCTTAGGCATGTCTGTCACATCTATGCCTATGACAGTGTCTGACTCAAAGTAGCTGATCCACAGCATCTATAAAATGAATGAATCATATCCACTGAGCTCTCAGATATAAAGGTTTAGTTTCCTGGGAGCAGTACACAACACTCTTTCACAAAGTCATAGGACTTCGAAGTTGGAAGAGATCTTGGAGATCATTTATTTTAACCTTATATTTTAGCTTTGGAGTGGATGTTATAATGGACTGGGCTTTCCTGGCTGGCACAGAATGAATTGCCTTATTATGCTTTGATTTCTCTAATGATTCCATGCTAACAGATTCAAAGAGAAAAAAATGAAAGAACTAAAACATTTGATAGCAAGAGACAAGGAGAAGCCAAGACAAGGTTAAACATTTGCAAAGTGATATATCTGCCTAAGGAAAATGGACACATATTGTTCTATGATGTCCCTGTCTAATCCTGTGTGCTCCTACCCCCAACTGATTCCCTTCTCCTGCTCCAATTTTTAGTTTGGTCCATGGCACTTATTAACTTCTAACATGCCATATCATTTACTTGTTGATCATGCCTGTTGTTTATCACCTTCTGGCTCTTGATTTAGAGCTCTGTTCTCTATGCATTTTTATACTTCACAGGTTTATTATATTCATGGCAAGCACTGAGTTTTCTGAAGCTAACATAATGCTTCAGAGTAGTGTTTATCATATTATCTTTGGTAAAGTTTTTGCTTTTTACATTTCCAGACTGTCGCAGACATTTGTGCAGCCTTACTGCACAAGTCTAGCATGCAGCTGACATCAGATACACTTCACCACGTGAGTTCCAGAACACCAGAACCTGTCAATACCCTGTTTACTGAGACGAGTCCACTGAAAATGCTCTGGGATTGCAGGCTAATGTCAAATTTCCATAAAATTTCCTATGCTTCTTCTCAGTTTCTTTACTTATTTTATCATAATCTGGTAAAAGGCAGTACATAGACTGGCACCAGTCCGACGATCGCACTTGAAATCAAGTAGTGACTCATTTAGAAGATGAGCTCCTTGCTCTACCCTTTCCTATCTGTATAGCCTTGGAGAGGTTAATTAACCTTTCTGGGTCTCAATTTCCTCCTCGGTAAAATGGGGATAATTACAAAAGCCCCCACAGAGGGTTGTTGTAAATATCCCATGGGATTATGCATATAAATTGCTGAGAACAGTGCCTGGCACAATATCAGTATTCAATAAATGTCAGCTTTTATTGTTTCCAATTGACCTTTTCTCAGTCAGAAAGAGCTCCTTTCATCTTGTGGTTACCCAATTTCACAGCCAAGAGTTGTCCTGGGAGAGAAGGAGAAGGCAGCCTGTCAGATTGGTCTGGGGGAGGGGAGTAGATTGCACAGATGTAGGGATTGATGTGGTTCCTTTCTTTCTCCCCACTCTCCCTCTGGACAATAGCGGGGACCATTCTGAACCTCCAGCAGGGGAAGGTAAGAGGATGCACTGTCCTGGGCTCAAGTAGTTTAAGATGAGCAGGGATATTTTTCTTGGCCTAGAAATTCCTATTGATCCTCTCCATTTTGCAATGACTCAGCTTGTTCTGGAAGAGATAACGGTTTAGGCAAGGTGAGGGCCCATAGCATTTTCCACAGTCCTCAGAACTCCATCTTTGATCCTAAAGGCATGGTCGTTCCCTACTTTGAATCAGTATCCCTTGGCGAGAAACTTTGTGAGCTGTTAGTGCGGTTCTGAATAGGTGCAAATGCAAAGGTGTTCTGGGGGATGGTGATTCTCTAACCTTAATGAAAATCTACTTGTCAAATGGATTTGTGTTCATAAACCCTGCCTATTTCTTACAGACTATTTAATAAAAACATCATTTTGCCATATTAAACATAGAAAAGATAAAAAAGAAGAGTCAAATAATAACTGAGGAATAAGTACATTTTTACTAAGTTTGTTCACTGAATGTAACATTTTAGGGATGACATTTGACTACAATTGCACACACATATTCATATGTGTATTGCAAGCTCTTCTTATATACACACACTGTATTCTAGGCACTGTTCTAAAGGTTTTATATTTTTTAATCCCCTCGAAAGCCACAAAATGGTATCATGACTACCTCTACTAAGAAATGAAGAAATGGAGATGCAAATAGGTGAAATGGTTTCTCCATGGTTACACAAGTAATAAGTGGCAGACCTGGGATTTGAATCTAGACTTTCCAGCTTTAACACTCTTAACCACTATTATATGTAGAGCTCTTGAATAGTGCTTATATTAGTCAGGGTCCTCTAGGGAAACAGAATCAACTAGAGCTATCTGTCAATAGTAAGAGATTTTATCAGAGTCTCTCACGTGACTGTGAGGATGCACAAGTCCAGGTTCCACAGGCAGGCTCCAACCAGGGGTGCCAATGAAAGTCCAGTGAAGGTCCTTGATGAGTTCTGGGAGACACTGGCTGTCTAAAGAGGAGTTGTGAAGTTCTCACTCAATGCTGGAATCACTTCCCTTTTAAAGGCATTCAACTGATTGGATAAAGCATCACTCATTGCTGATGGCAATCTCCCTGACTGATGTAATTATAATCAGCTATCTATGATTTGCCACTGCAGTAAAGTCAATGATGACTAAAGTCCATAAATGCCCTTGTATTACCATTAGCCCAGTGCTTGCTTGACCAAACAACTGTGCACAATTACCTGGCCAAGTTGACACATTAACCTAACCATCACAATGCTCTAAGGTGAAAACATATCAAAAGAAGTATAACCATTTAATCAACAGGTAGAAAGAAGTTGTCCACCAGGTTAAAAGTGAAAGGTTGGAAAAAGATATTGCATACAAATGGTAACCAAAAAACGAGCTGGTATAGCAACACTACTATCTGACAAAATATATTTCAAATGCAAAGCTTTTATAAGAGATGGAGAAGGTCAATATATATTAGTAAAAGGGGCAATTCAACTAGAAGAAAAACATATACTAAATATTTATGCACCTAACCTGAATATCTAGATACATGAGGCACACACTGACAAAACAGAAGAGAGATATATATGTCAGTACTATAATAGTTGGAGACTTCAATACACCACTCTAAGTATGGATATAACATATGGGCAGAGGATAAATAAAGAAACAGAGAATTTAAATAATATGATGAATGAGCTATACCTAACAGACATCTATAAAGCATTGCACCACAAAAACAGCAGGATATACATGCTTTTCAAGTGCTAGTGAATCCTTTTCCAAAATAGACCATATGCTGAGTCACAAGACAAGTATCAATTATACTAAACGCTTTCTCTGATCATAATGGAATGAAGCTGGAAATCAATAATGGATGGAAAAAGGGAAAATTCATAAATACATGGAGATTAAAAAGCACACTCTTAAATAATCAGTAAGTCAAAGAAGAAATTGCAAGAGAATTCAGCAACTATCATGAGATGAATGAAAAGGAGAACACAGCGTAGCAAAGCCTATGGGACACCACAAAGGCAGTATTGAGGGAGAAATTTATAACCCTCAATTCTAACATTAAAAAAGAAGAAAGAGCTAAAATTGAATATCTGACAGCACATCTAGAGGAACTAGAAAAAGAACAGCAAATATATCCCAAACAAGCTGAAGGAAAGAAATAGAAAAGATCAGAGCAGAAAGAAATGAAAATGAGAAACAAACAAACAAACAATAGAGAGAATCAGCAAAACAAAAAGTTGGTTCTTTGAGAAGATCAACAAAATCAACAAACCCTTAGCTAGACTGATGAGGTAAAAAAAAAGAGAAGATGCAAATAAATAAAATCAGAAATGAGAGGGGAACATTACCACTGACCCCATAGAAATAAGAGGGATCATAAGAGGATACTATGAACAACTATATGCCAAAAAAACTAAACAATGTACAGGTTTTTGGATAAATTACTAGAAACACATGAACCACCTACACTGATTCTAGAAGACAAAGAAGATCTCAACAAACCAATCACAAGTGAAGAGATTGAAACAGTTATCAAAAACCTTCCAAAGATTAAAAGCCTGGGCCAGATGACTTCACAGGTGAATTTTATCCATCATTCAAAGATGATCTAGTACCAATCTTGCTCAAGCTCCTCCAAAAAATTGAACAGGAAAGAATGTTACCAAACTCTTTCTATGAAGCCAACACCACCCTAATACCCAACCAGATACTACAAAAAAAAAAAAAAAAAAAAAAAAAGTACAGACCAATATCTCTAATGAATATAGATGCAAAAATCTTCAACAAAACACTTGCAAACAGAATCCAAAAGCACATTAAAAGAATTATGTACCATGATCAAGTGGGTTTTATCCCAGATATGCAAGGGTGGTTCAACACAAGAAAATCAATTGGTGTAATAAACCATATTGATAAATTGAAGAAGGAAAACTACATGATCCTCTTGATTGATGCAGAAAAGGCATTTGACAAAATACAACACCCTTTCTTAATAAAAATACCCCAAAAGATAGGACTAGAAAGAAGCTTTCTCAATACGGTAAAATTCATATATGAAAAACCTGCACCTAACACTGTACTCAATGGTGAAAGATTGAAAGCTTTCCTGCTGAGAACAGGAACAAGACAAGGCTGCCCATTGTCATCATCGCTATTAGATATTGTGCTAGAGGTTCTAGCTAAAGCAATTAGGCTAGATAAAGAAAAGTCACCCAAATAGAAAAGGAAGAAGTAAAACTTTCACCATGCACTGATATGGTACTATATCTAGAATCTCCTGAAAAATCCATAATAAAGCTGCTAGAACTAATAGAGGAAATCAGCAAAGTTGTGGGATACAAGATTAATACTCAAAAATCAATAGACTTTCTATATACTACTGATGAGCAATCTGAGGAGGATTTCAGAAAAAAAATCTCCATTTATAATAGCAATTAAAACAAGCAAATATTTAGGAATAAACTTAACCAGGACATAAAGGACCTGCATTCAGAAAATTACAAAACATTGATAAAAGAAACTGAAGAAGACTTAAATAAATGAAAAGGCAATCCATGTTCATGGATTGATAGACTTAATATCATTAAGATGTCAATTCTACCCAAACTGATTTACAGATTCAACACAATCCCAATAAAATTACCAATTGCCTTTTTTTTGCAGAAATGGAAAAACCAAATGTCAAATTTGTTTGGAAGGATAAGGGACCCCAGAATGCCAAAAAGAAGAAGTAATTTGGAGGACTCTCACTTCTGGACTTTAAAGCATATAACTCAGCTACAGTGGTAAAAACAGCATGGTACTGAATTAAAGACAGACACACTGACCAATGGAACTGAATCAATAACTCAGAAATAGACCCTCACATCTATAGTCAAGTGACTTTTGACAAGGTATTTAAGCCCTCCCAGCTGGACCAGAAGAGTCTAGTCAACAAATGGTGCTGGGAGAACTGGATATCCATGTTCAAAAGAAAGAAAGGGGACCCCATCTCACATCTTATCCAAAAATTAATTCAAAATGGATCAAGGACCAAATATAAAAGCAACAACCTTAAAACTCCTAGAAGAAAATGAAGGAAAACATCTTCATGATCTTGTGGGTAGGAGTAGTTTCTTAAAGCTTACACCCAAAGCACAAGCAACAAAAGAAAAAAAACCAGAAAAATGGTATTCCTCAAAATCAAACTCCTTTGTACCTCAAAGGACTTTGTCAAAAGGGTGAAAAGGCAGCTGACTCAATGGAAGAAGATACTTGGCAATCACCTATCCAATAAGGGTTTAATATCCTTGATATACAAAGAGATCATAGAACTTAACAATAAAAAGACAATCTAGCCAATTAAAAAATGAGCAAAAGACTTGAAAAGACAATTATCCATAAAAGAAATACAAATGGCAAAAAAAAAACACGTGAAAAAATGTTCAACATTACTAGCAATTAGGGAAATGCAAATCAAAATTACAATGAGATATCATTTCAAACCCATTAGACTGGTCACTATTAAAAAGTCAGAAAAATGTAAATGTTGGAGAGGATGTGGAGAAATAGGAACACTTATTCACAATTTGTGGGAATATAGAATGGACAGGCACTATGGAGGACTGTTTGACAGTTCCTAAGGAAATTTAATGTAGACTTGCCATAGGGCCTGGCAATACCATTACTAGGTATATACCTAGAAGAACTGAGAGCAGTGACATGAATAGACATCTGCAAACTTAAGTTTATAGCAGTGTTCTCCATGATTGCCAAAAATTGGAAACAACACAGGTGTCCATCAACTGAAAAATGGATAAATAAATTTTTGTGTATATACACAATGAAATATTATGTACTGGTAAGAAGAAATGAAGTCACTAAGCATATATGACAACATGGATGAACCTGGAGCACATTATGTTGAGTGATGTAAACCAGACACAAAAGGACAAATACCTTATGATTGCACTATTATGGACTAAATATATTGTGTAAACTCATGGAGTTAATAATTAGAATATAGGTCACCAGAAAATAGATGGAGGGTATAGAATGGAAAGCTGAGGATTAATCTGTGCTGAATCAGTGAAAAGGTTATTTTTAAATCTTTGGAAATGAATAGAAATGGTGAAAGTATATCATGTTTTTTTAACTAGTAGAGGTATTATATGGGTGTGACAGTGGCTGAAAGGGAAAGTCTAATGTCATGTATATTACATGAAGGAAAGCTTAAAAATGTATAATATAGTACAAACTCATTTAAAACATGGATATGGGTGATATTGCTTATATAAGACTGGTTTTACAAAATACAAATACCAGTATATTAGTGAGAAGGAAACAGGAAACAGAATAGCAGCTATGTACAGCAGGGGAAGCACAGAGAGATTGACAGATGATGAGTTTTGTTTGTTTTTTTTGTTTACTATTATTATTATAGGAATAATGAAAGTGCTCTAAGAATGACTGAAGTGGTGAACATACAAATATGTGATTACACTGAATACTATTGTTTTTACACTTTGGATGGATTTAGGCTTTATTAATATGTATCAATAAAATTGATTTATCAAAAAAAAGAGGTTGGCCATTTGGTAAGTGTGATGTGTGGCCCTGGATGAATGACTTCCTGTCTCTGAATCTTAGTTCTTCCATCTTGCAAATGGAATGATTTGATAAATCAATCTTTGAAGACTCTCCTAGTTATTACATATTAGACTCTTCTGCCTCCAAGCCTCACCACAATTTCCTTCTCAGCATCTCCGCTTTGTTTTTCCATAGCTCTTTTCCCTAGCACCTCCCGCCTTTTCTGGTTTTCTCCCATTAATTGCCCTACTTCTGTTGCAATAGGCTGGAAGGAATGTTCTAAATTGTTACTTCATGAAGGACAGTAACTCCCCAGGTACAATCTTGTTACAGACTAAAAGTAAGGATTCAAAAATGGGTCAAATTAAGGGATGCCTACTTTTCCATATGCCAACCCTCCAGCTCTAGGATGGAAGCTCCTCATACAGAGGTCAGAGGCTAATACATGATCTGAGAACAGTGGGAAGACGATTTAAGGACAACCCAAAATTATAGAATCCTCCAAAGGGATAGAATTGTGTTTCTTTGATTCACAAAAACATCTCCAATGTTTGACTCAGTACCTGGCACATCATAAACATTCAATATATATTTGTGGAATAAAGAAAGGTCAACAAGCTCCATCCCTAGCTCATGAATAATTCCTTCTCGAGAAGACTATCAATATGGCAATATTTATAGCAATGTTGAGTTTTAAAGCCCCTTCTTATATATTATCTCATTTACATCCTCTAATAAATTTGCAATTATCTCATTTAATTCTTCCTTGGCTCTAGTGCACCAAAATAAACTCTGCTTATTACTTATTTTTTAATAGGACTTCCATCTCCATCAGTGAAATCTTCTTCTGTTTCCCTCTCCTCCCTTCTGAAGTAGATCAGGAATTCAATTCAATAAACTTTTTCTGAGCACTTAATGGGTATCAGGCAATGTACCCAGGCACTGAAAGAGCAAAAAGAGTACAGAACAGCCAACAACTTCAGGTAGCAATGATTTGAAAGGCAGAGAAAACAAGACACAAGATGGATTTCTTCCCTTCCCGTGGTCAACAGAACTCTCAGGATGTTTGCTGAAACAGATGTGACTCACATGGGACAGGCCACACAGCCAAGGGAAATCCACAAGATGGCCTTTCTTGGTATCAGTGGTAGGAAAGAAGGAATTTGGACAATTTCCATAGCACAAAACAGAAATAACCAGTTTAGTTTATTCATGAAAACTATTAGTCGTCTCATCCCTTCAGGAGACAATGACTGATAGTGGAAAATGATGGGTGATGGAGATGAGTACAGAAGATTTTGGTTTTTAAAATTTTGTTCTTTTATTATTTTTGTTATGAGGACTTAAGTCATCTGAAGCATTGCTGTAGAGTTTCTTGCCTACCCTCTTCAAAGCTCTGGTTTATGAAAAATGTGAGTTAAATAATCTTTAAGATGTGTAAGCCCCCTTTTTAAGACAGAGGTCTGAATTGATGACTTACTAGATAGCTGTGACCTGGTTCAGTTTGTGCCTCCTTGGACAATGGGGAGTGTGGATTGGTATTAAGGATGTGACATCAAGGCATGCAAATCTCACACTGAAGAAAAACCCTGAAAAAATCTAAGGTTGGGTAGAGGTTACTTTTTTGAAGGAATAACCTTAGTTCTCCATGGCCTAAAGAGTTTTGCTGAGGTAAGATCTTATTTCTCCAAGTAAATTGCGCCAAGATGGAATCAACTAGGAGAGACTAATTTATTGGGTTTGGGCTCCTTTGGATCCAGTTTTATATAGAGTATTTTCCTGTGAGATGTTGATAAGGAAAAGAGGAACCAGCATTTTCTGGTGCCCTACTATGAACCAGGAATCGTATGGACAAAAGCTTATTTAATTCTTAAAATTCTTTTGCAAATGATGAACAGATGTTCATAGCAGCTGTGTAACTTGTCCTAGGGTCATGCAGCTAACAATATGTGGTGGCATCAGCATTTGAAACCTAGAATTGTCAGACAGTTTAATCTTATTGGACTGTATCCCCAAGACCTCCATGTGACTAAGTTTGTATCTTTCTTTTCTCTTGCAAAAATATTCAGCTAAATCAAGGCACTGGATACCTTGAAAGAAGAGATGGGATGAAAAAGAACAAAAAAACATTCCATTCTTCTGCTTCCCACCCAGTAAAGTGCCAGCTTTAGAACCAAGGTCCAATCTGTCTTCTCAGTCCTAAACATGGGAAACTGGACCCCAAGCTGAATCCTGTTGGGTATCCATGATTTCCATCAGCTCTTTTTTTTTTTAAAGATTTATTTATTTATTTATTTCTCTCCCCTCCCCCACCCCCCCATCCTGGTTGTCTGCTCTCTGTATCTATTTGCTGCGTCTTCTTTGTCCACTTCTGTTGTCATCAGTGGCACGGGAATCTGTGTTTCCTTTCGTTGTGTCATCTTGTTGTGTCAGTTCTCCGTGTGGGCAGTGCCATTCCTGGGCAGGCTGCACTTTGTTTCGTGCTGGGCGGCTCTCCTTACGGGCGCACTCCTTGCGTGTGGGGCTCCCCTACGCGGGGGACACCCCTGCGTGGCAGGGCACTCCTTGCGCACATCAGCACTGCACATGGGCCAGCTGCACACCTGGTTCAAGGAGGCTGGGGTTTGAACCGCAGACCTCCCACGTGGTAGGCAGATGCCCTAACCACTGGGCAGAGTCAGCAGCCTCCATCAGTTCTTTACTAATCTCTCTTTTGTTTCACTTAGTATCTCTTTCAAACAATTATCACCCTCTCCAACCAATTTAACAACCTCTTCTTGGCAGATTACCTTACCCCTGAGGCCAGCAGAAATTAACACTTTTAGCTTCAGCTTTCTTCCCTAAAGAGCTACCTATGTATTTTCATCCACTTCCATTCTTTCTTCCTTTTCTCCAATCTTAACTTGTGAAATTTCCCTCCTCAGGTCCAAGGCTAATTTTTCCATTTGTACCTTTAATTCTGCCCCACCTACCATCAGCTCTGGGGACCTGCTCTGTAGATCATTTTCTTTCTCTCTTGGATTCCCAACATTTCTTTCCAGTTTCTTACTTCCACCTTTTACTTTTCTCAAGACTCAACCATCATAAAAATATGGCCCCTTGATACTATGTCTTTAATCACTTTCCAGTCTCTCTTATCTTCCTCCCATTCTCACTGTACTTCACCTCTGATTCATTCACTCTTTGCTGAATTCAATGTGATGTCTACCTACTACAAATTCTCTTCAAACTGCTCACAGCAAAGTGACAATCTCCTTTAGTTATTGTTTTCTTTTTGTTGTTGTTGTATGTGTGCTAAATCTAATGGGTATTTTTCCATTCTTAATTCAATATTAATTCTGCATTTGAACTGGTCATTGTTTGCAAAATTTTCTGCTCTCCTTGTTCTCTATACGTGTCTTTGACCTTCTCCTTTTTGCACTCCCATTCCCTTGTCTTAATTATTCTTAATTGTCTTAACAATTCTTAACTGTTGTTGTTTCACCATGTTCCATCCATGCTCATAGTTTCAATGATGACCTACAGGAAAAGGTTTTCTCTCAAGTTTTAGATCACATAGGTTGTAGGACATCTCCACCTGGAAAAGTCTTTTGGTCACCCAAATACGGTGCATCCAAAACCCTGGTATTTTCTTTCTCTATAAGTACACTGTCATTAACCTGGACATTCAGTGTATTAGTCTAGTAGGCAATCCAGTCATTCTTGACTTCTTTCATGTCCTTCCCAAATTCAATCATCAAATACAAAAAAAAACCACTTATTTTCTAAATGTTTCTTGAATCTCTCCCTTCCTCTCCATCTACCAATGCTATAAATAAGGACTTCTTACTCTTTTGCTTAAAGTATTTTAGCTACATCTCAACTACTCTCCCAGTTTTCAGTTTCTCCCTTTTTAAATCTATTCATTCTGTAGAAGCCATTGATTAATCTAAAATTAAAAGCTGACATTCCCACTCAACTTAATTCTTCTATGGCTTCCTATTTCCTTATTACAGGACAAACTTTAGTATGACACATGTATTAGTCAGCCAAAGGGGTGCTGGTGCAAAATACCAGAAATTGGTTGGATTTCATAAAGGATATTTATTTGAGGTAGGAGCTTACAGATACCAGGGCATAAAGCATAAATTACTTCTCTCACCAAAGTATATTTTCACATGTTGAAGCAAGATGGCTGCTGACATCTGCAAAGGTTCAGGCTTCCTGGGTTCCTCCCTTCCTGGGGCTTCCTTCTCTTTCCTCTGTGTGCTTACTTCTTGAGGCCCCAGTTTAAAGCTTCAACATCAAACTCCCAACATCAAAACTCCAATGTCAGAAAACCCTTAACTCTGTCCTTTGCCATGCCTTTTATCTGTGAGCCCTTACCCACCTAAGGGTAAGGACTCAACTACTGGCACAAGAGGTTTACATAACTACTTAATCAAGTAATCCTATGAATCCAAAATAATCTAATATGCCCAGAGGAAAAGACCAGTTTACAAACATAATCCAATATTTCTTTTTGGAATTCATCTATAACATCAAACTATTACAGCATATAACACCCAACACAGTGTATTATAAGTGACTTAATACTTGCAAAGTGTTTGGAACCATGCTTGGTACATAGCAAATTTTCAATAATGTTAGTTTCTTTGATGATAATGGTCTAGTACTTCTGCCTTATACTTCAGTTTCATGTCTGTTTAATCTCAAGATTCACTCTCAAGCAACTCCAAATAACTAATACTTTTCTTAAACAGCTTGCTAATGTTTTACCTCTGTTCTCTTTTCCCCATGCAGTCCCTATTACCTGATACCCTCCCCTTGGCACCCCTTTACCCTGGCTGAGTCACCTCCTTTGTTTCTCTCTCAGGTATAATCTCCACTCAGAAGCCTTCCCCAAACACTCCAGGATGAGAGGGATGCCTTCTTGTTTTCGTCACTGTCTGTGAACATTGAGTATTGCAATTATTTGTTTAGTCCACTCTGTCTGCCTGCTAGTTAGTGGGCTTGAGGGTTGAGATGCTTTTGCTGGTGCTTCATTCCTGGCATTAGGATTGTGCCTACAACAGGGTAGGTACCCAGTATATGTCAGCTAAACAGATGAGTGGATGGCAAAATGAGAAATCCAGGGATAAGAGCACAGACTAAAAAAGTTAGCAGGACTTGAAAACAAGAGCCAAGTATCTGCCTTGGGCTTCCTTTCAATTCTGCAAAGACTCAACTTTGGGATTTGAAACCACTCCACTACCTACCAATTGTATGACCTTGTTGTCTGCATCAAGGGCATGCTTGATAAAAACTGGATTTCAAGTTTCATCCTTTAGTTTGGGTTTTTCATTTATTAGGAATCAAATTCCTTTGGAGGATACATGCTAAATGACCTTTCATCACAAATACCCAAATAGAAATAATTAAAGGATTGAGGGCTGTTTTTGACAAATATAAGGGCAGATACCAGGAGGCTTTTAATCAGCTGGGGAGGGGTAGTGAGGAAGGGGGTTCTCCGAGGGAATAAATTGTCTCCTTCCACAGCCAAAGCAAAACAGCCTTCCTCATAATTTTGCTAAGGATTGGCCTTGACACTGCCCATGTCTTAAACTGCCCTCAAATTGAGTGGAGATAACAAATCTGTAGGTGTGATTAAGAACCTTTTAAAGGAGCAAAGTTCAAAGGGAACAAAAACGGTTTGTGAAAAACCATAAGCAGTTATGGTCCTTCGACCTTTTTTATTCAAGATTGTTAATCAGCTCCTTGCCGGAGGATGGAAGGTGTGATATTTGTGCACATGCTAATCTAACTGTGCCAAACGTTAGGCTCACACAAGATTTATCCTTCTGCAAAGTAAATACAGGCTGTTATTGGTTATCAGCTCAACTACAAAGAGTTCTAAGCCAAGTACTATTGATCCAAGTAAAAGAGATAAAACCTGAAGGGCTTAGTGTGTATGTTCATTTGCTTGGGGCAACTTCCGTCCCTGCAAATTCACATTTCACAGCATCGTAAAGTGAATTGTGCAGTGGTCCATTTGAACACAGCTGCCACTGACAATGCCAATAATAAGTCTCTGAAAGCTTGGGGGTGAGAAATAGGTACAGTATAGGTGTTGCAGGAGGAGTACGGACTGTGGAGCCAGGCACATCTATTCCTGCAAGTGTTACTATATTGTATGTAGTTGCCTCTTTTCCTCTCTGAGGTCTGACCACTTCCATTACCTTTGTATATTTTGAAGCTACGTTATTAGGTGTAAACAAATTTAGCCTCCGTGTGTCTCTCTGCTGAACTGAGTCTCTATCTCTACTGACATTTCTTGCCTTAAAGTCAACTCTGTCTGAAAGTAATATAGCCACACTCCTTTCTTTTGACATTTATGTGTATTTTTTTCCTGCTTTTCAGCTCAGCATGAATACTTTTATTCTGTGTGTTTCATAAGCAGCACAATATTGAGTCATCTTTTTTTCTTTTTGAAATCTAGTCTGGCCACTTTTGTCATTGAAATGGAATGTGTAGTCTATTTACAATTAGTATAATTACTAATTTAGCTGGGGTTCAGTCTATAACCTGATATTTGTTTCCTACTTGCCCTATCTGTTTGCCTCTTTACTACTCCTTTCCTGTCTTCTTGTGAATTAAAGTATTTTTTTAAATTCTGTTTTATCTCAACTCTCTTTTGGAGGAATTATCTCTGTCCCTCAGAGTTCTGAGCTTCTCTCTTTAGTCTCTTACTCCAGGCAGTTATCAAAATATGGCAAATTTCTTGAAAGTTAATCCTATTGGGTATTTGTTGCAGGCTTCTCTTTCGATCAAGACTTTGTCTACTAAGTACCTTAAGACTACAGGCGATCTCACTCTGCCTCTCTCAGCTCAGCCTCCCTGCCTCCCCAGCCCTCAGCTCAGGTCCCTCAGTTCCTCTAGGTACCTATGTTCTGCCAGTTCCTGTGGCTGTCAAACCTCCACAGGTTTCTTTCCCCACCTTCCCCACCACTGGAGATCCTCTGCTTAGGACCAGCCTAATCCCTAGCCTGGGACCAGAATGGCAAATGACCTTGGGAAAGAAAATGGTGTATCTACTCACCTCAGAAGGGCTCTTCCCTCTCCACAGTTCTAGGTCCTCTACCCCTCTCTGCTTCCCCAGCTTGCCAATGCATTTTAAATTATTTTATAAGGTAATTTAACCTTTCTCTTTTTTTCTAGTTGTTTTAACTGAAGCAATGGCCTGCTACTACCTCCCTAGAAATGGAAGTTCTCTCTGCCTTTAGGGTTGTAATTACGCATATGAGATGTGGAGGCAAATACCAGTGATTGATAAGGCAGGGCCATCATGACCCTTTGCTTGATCATACAATCAAGCTTGGCCAGATGAAATGTTTCCTCACAGGATTCAGTGTGTAGAGAGCTTCACTTATTTAAAATATTTTAGCAACAAACACTTTTCTCAAGTAGAATCTCACTTGGAATCACAATTTTTCAATCTATTGAAGCACGTGGTATGGCATGATTTTAGAATTCTATTATCTATCTCTATCTATGTCAGCTATCATACCGTTGGCATTTTAAATCCCTTTATTACCAATGGGAGAAATTAAGGCACAGAGGGTCTAAATGACTTGCCTGAGATCCCACTACTGATGATGAGTTCTGGAGGAAAAAAAAAAAAAAAAGCACACACACACGAACTTAATTCCATAGATCCCTCATGTTTTCCAGGAGAATATGTTGTCTTCTGTTCTATAAACAGGGCAAGGTAAAGTGAGGCAGCAAGTCTCTTCCCTCACTCCCGCAGCACGCTTCTCCCCTCCTGCAAGTGTCATATCTCTAATGAAGCTGTAACACAGCATTGCCCTGTTCCTCAGGAGCTCCAGAAACTTCTTATGCCCCTACCCACTCAGGGGGAGGAAACAGGCCACGCTTCTGCCTCCCTGGAGGCCACAAATGGAAGGTCTGGATCCTAGTACCTAGTTCTTACTGATGGTTCCAGGAAGTGCACAGAAGACACTTTGTCTGGCTTTCCTTGCACTTCAATGGCCTTCTATTCTTACTGTCATTAGCACAGACCATTCGTCTAGTTGGCAAATACTTTGTGGTTTTTCTCCTGTGGAACTTGGAGCCATGGTAATAAAGTCAGTTTTCAAGGAGGGGTGGATTGAATGTGACTCTTTCAATGAAATTCAGAATTGCGGCACTTACTTGTCTCTTGATGTTGACAGCTGAATTTTTCTGGAAGGACTCTGGCTTGCACGTGTTTTATTTATATAGGCCTCACACATTGACATAGTTGTCATAATGGAAATTCAGCTACCATGCACTAAATCCTAGAAAGCCCCTTCCTCAGCACTACTTGGAATTGTCGATTTTCAGATAGGAGCATTAACATTTATTTAGACCAATTCCTTGTCTTTGAGGCAATAAGCTATCATGGCCCTTCCTTTGATCAGGCAAGTGAGATCTGCCAAGCTGAGAGGTTTCCTCAAAAGATCCAAATGAGTGGTGGGGACAAAGGAAGTGAGGCTCATTTATTTTAAATTGTTTTAGCAATGTAAACTGTATTCTTTTCTTAAACAAAATCTCACATGGAAACCCAATTTTTAAACCTTTTAAAGTGATGCACTTGACATTATTTTAGAATTCTATTTAATTGCATTTATTTTACTCAAAATAAGTGAAGAAATTGAGGCTCTTTTGATGAAATAAGTATGTGGAACTAGAGATCCAAGATGATAATTGTCTTATATAAGCTTTAGCACCCAATTTGCTTCTGTTTTTTGTTTCTTTGCAGTATCAAGTAAGCCTCTACTTGCATGGGAACATACAAGCAAAGTTACGATTACATAAGGGCTTGCCGTGGGATCTCTGCACATTCTTTGGCTAAATTGACTGAGAAGCTTGAAAGAGCATTGGGTATTTTCTATTTTAAGTGGAATCACTAATAATATCTAGCTACCACCTATATTCTTAACTATAAATACAACCGTCAGAAGAATCCCAAACCTGCAAGTGCTAAAATAAAAATGTGATACTCTAATGTTCCATGTAATGTGAACACTTTTTATTGGACCACCTACGTACAGCATGCTGTAATGAAAGCATGCACTGAGCACATACAGCTCTGCCTGGCATTTAATTGAGTGCAGAATATGTGTGCATTTGTGGTATGCCCATTTGTGCAATTTTATGCAAACAGATGTGCACAGGCCTGAATTACAAGATGAACAAAAGCCAAATAAATAATGATATGTTTCCATGAAGTTTCACCATATGCACAGAGACGGGGAGAAAAGCTTTCTTCTAAGATCTGCACAAAAGCTTAGCTAATTTGGTAGTCCAGGAAAACACATTAGAGTGTCTCTGACGTTTTTAAAAATTAAGTAACATGTTTGGATGTGTTTGTTTTAATTTTTTTAATAGTATATATGTGATGGCTATTCGAGTCAAATATTGTGAAACTCCTGAAACACATCCAGAGAATTCTTTCCTGTGGTTTCTATGTCCATACACGTTCTGGCTCTTGTCTCCTTCCCTATCCATTCTTCTATCATGCTCTGTGTCTTCAACTCCTTCCCATCTGAATGCCTTTGTTTTTGCTATTTTCTCTAGTTGGAACCCTTTCCCCCTGATATCTTCCATGCTTAGTACTTTCTTAAGCTTCAGTTTTTCACTAAATATCAAACTGTCCCATTAAAGGATTACTACTTCCATGTAGCCCATTCTCCTTCAATCACTGTCTATCACATCTTCCTATTATTTTCTAAGACTCATTACATGCCTTTATCTTTTACTTCTTTATTGGCTGCATTCCCTACCTAGAAAGAGGACTGTTAGAGTGCAAGAGTAATGACTGGCTTGACTGAATATCTCAGACTGTTCCAGTACATGTCTGCAGTCCTGAATCTTTAGCTTTAGCAGGCAACAACCCAAGTAATTTTCATTAGCACGTGTCTATCATATCAAGCAGATAATAGAGTGCTTTTGAACAAATGGCCCTATCTCTAGAGAATTGAGTAGAAGCATTATTTATATGTTAGACCCTTGAAGTGTTGCACAAAATCCTGGTGGTGGCTCTCAGACATCCAGGCAAGAACCCTGTGAGAAATATTCAGGGTAAAAGAATTCCCCTTCCTCAAATGTGATAAAATTAGAGACAGGATTGTCTGTCTCAACTGAGGAGCCTTAAATGGTGAGGGTGTGTGAACGAGCATATGTGTGGATAGAGGTACTAAAGGCAGAGGGAAAGGAAACTGATGTTTTTATGAGCACCTGCTTTGTGCCCTATTGCTGTGCATATGTGAACTCATTTAATATGCATTCCAAGCCAGTGAGAAAGGTGCTATTATTCTTATTTTACAGATGAGGAAACTAAGGCCCAGGGTATGAAGTAACTTGCCCAAGGTGTGGAGCATGGGCAGGCCTGCTGCAGTCCCCAGGACGCAGAGAGATAATTAGAAAATGGAAGTATGGGAATTATGGCACTGCAGAGGTTAGCCTTACTTGTTGGTGGTTCACCTTGAAGGATGATCTGGCCCCTTCTCCAATCTAATGTCATAAATAACTGCAAGCCATGACTTTCTTGCTTCTTAACATTGTGACTTTCTCATCTCCACCCTCTGGGACTGCTCAACTTCAGGCCTTCTTCCACGGAGAATGAGAAGCACAAAGAATTGTATAAACTTACTGTATCCTTGACTTGTGTACCCTCACAAGACTTGTTTGCTTGTTTAGTAGTGAAAGAAACCTTGAACTGAGTCCCAGTCAACATTCGCAGCAATCTTAGAACTCAAACAATCCCTCTGTGGTCTTGCTTAGGCAAAAAGTCACATGGCCCCTAAGTGGTACAATCAGAATTCTAACTTATTTGCAACTGGCTTTACTTCCCATGTTCTTGCTTCTCTACCACTGAGCCACTGAAGTGATGTGTGAAAAATAGTCTTTACTATCATAAATGGATGGTTCTGGGGACATCCATTTCTTTAAAATTCATTCAAAACAAAAGGACTATAGACCATGGTGGCTGTTAAAGTATTTGGAGATCTGGTTTCAAAGAAGAATTGAGTCTGGGTTAAACACAAATGATAATTCTTCTTAAAATATTGCCTCTTTTGCTGACGAAGGGAATCGTGTTGATGACTAACTTGTATTTTTTATCATCAAGGTCTATTGTTTTTTCATGGTGACCTCAGAGTAGCCATGGCATTTATGATCTTATTCATATGGGCTCCATTCCCAGAAACACAGGGGAATGAATCTTTCCCTAAATGAATAATTCTCACTGCTCCTAAAATAATTTAAACTTTTGTTATTAATAACAATACCTTTTAGGTGCATCCATGTTTTATTTGTTTTCTGCCTCACAAATAAGCTCACTTTTTCCCACAACATCTCCACGAAGGGAGAAGTTGGTTTTCAAAGTGTATGTGGAATTATTAATGGTGGAGTGCTGGAAAAAGAATGCATTTGGGGATAAATCAATGATCAGCCTTGAAGTTCCAGTCTTGTGTCCTTGGGCATACTACTTAATCTTTCAGGACATCAATGGCTTTGTCTGTAAGATGTATATAATTTACATGTGAAAAAATACATGAACAGGCTGCCTGGCTTGTTATGAGCACTCAGTCAACTGTAGCTCCGTTCTTTTACTTCTACGTGGGCTTCTGTGTGGTCTGCAACACACTTTTACACTTTTGTGACTATGTAAAAAATGTATTTTATTAAGTAATGTTTTTATTTTACGATAATGCATCGTCATTTTAAAAATTCTTCAAATTACATAGACATGCTTATGGTGGCAAGGGAATTCCTCCCTCCCTACCCCAAAGAAATGACATTTCTTAGGAGTAACCACAGATGACAGTTTTATAACAAGCCCTCCAGAAAACTTCAGTGGAGATATAAGCATAAAAATGCATCTAATCTTCTTTTTAGGCAAATGTAATCATTTAATACAGCTGTTCTCTATTTTTTCCACTTAATTTATCTGTGTCATTTTCTCTATTAGGAAAAATTACTTCTATTAGTAAAAATTTACTTCATTCTTTCTAACACATGCATAATATGTTATATCATATAATCAACTGTCAACTGGATATAACATATAATTTATTTTTACATAGATATAATATTTAATATTTTCAAGGCAAGCCTGCTGATTTTGGAAACAGACAAATTTTGGTGCAAATTCTGGATCCACTAATAGCACAGTGGACTTGGGTCTCTGAGCCTCAGTTTTCTCATCTGTGTAATTAAGGTAAGATTATTTGCCTCAAAGAGTCATAAGATTATATTAGACAATATCAGAAAGTGCTTAGGATATCACCAACTTATGGAAAGTTTCCGATGAATGCTAATACTAATACTAACTATGCCATTACTTCTATGTTAAGGACTGTCCTCTTGGCTGGCACCTCTGAGTAATGGTGGCAGCAAGGCCTTTTGCAGGATGCTGTGACTGTCACTGTAGTTTCTGGTAGGTAGTAGGAACAGGCTGAGTAAAGTGAATTCCAGGTCTGGACCCGTCTGAAGAAATCTACTAAGAAAAATTTTGAGACTCATATCCCACTGGATTTTTCATTGGATACAATTAGTTTACTGCCCTGCCAGCTTGTGGGTTCCCTGAAGGTAAGAAGAGGGACAGTCCTTTTAGTGCCCCTGGCACCTGTCAAAGAGTGTGAACTATCATAGTAGAGTTCTGTTCTTGGTGATGGTGGTGGTGGAGGAAGGAAAAATAATATTAGTAGAAGGTAATACTTACTGCATACTTACTGTATATTTAGAACTTCCCCTGAATTATCTGGTCCAACATCCATGCTTTGCAGCAGGTAGTGTGATTTTTGGCACATTACCTAACTTCTGTGTTGTCTCTGTTTCCATATCTGTAAATTGGGGATAACTATAGCCTCCAAAGGATGAGTGTAAGGTTTCGATGAAATGATGCACACATAGTGCTTAGAGTAGGGCTTAGGTGATGGTGAACATCCAATGAGCAAGGTTTAGGGGCACCACAAGATTTAGGGACTCAGCAAGTTTTAGGGACTCCCATGAGGTACCATGGTGTGGACAAGAGTAGCCTGGCTCAGGGGCTTGCTTTTCACCCCTGGACCTTACTGCATCCCCAGGGCTTTAGCAAATGTGTGTTGAATGGATCTCCGATGAGTCATGTTTTTTCTGGCTGATAAGCCTTGAGATTTCAGAAAGAAGTATGACATCCAACTGTGGGAAATTGTAGTATCCTCCTGAATGTTGTGTTTTGTCATGCTCTCCATGATAACAAGAAGTGCAGTGTGTGGGCCCTGAATAGATAAGAGGGAGGTGGCTCATACATGGGTCCATTCCACTTGTACACAGAGGAATGAAAGGGTAGTAATCGGAAGTCCCGATTCTCAAGCCAGCTTGTGGAGCCCTGCACCTGTCAGTTATCCTGCCTGGCGCATTATCCACACTGGCACATTAGAAAGACAACTGGCTGAAATGCAGATGTCAACATGCATCTAATAAAAAGTTCCAGACTCCTACAATAAGAGAAGACTGCAATAATGATGCTCCATGTCAACTGCCATGTTCAATGCTCAGTTTCCTCTTTTGTAAAGTGAAACATCAGTTTATAATCTCTAAATTCCCTGTCAGGTTTACCGAGGTTTGTTTCATGAGTCCCTGTATCTTACCTCCTATCCAGTGAGAGATTAAAAACCTATAAAGCCTGTCTTTTCTCAGTTCGCATTTGCCAGTTAGCTTCAGCAATCAAGGAGCTGTTTGGGGGTTCAGTTTAACCTGATCACAGACACACTGGGGGTTAACTGGAATTCTCTTTCCCCATGAGTGTGGGATTGGAAAAGGAAAGAATCTTGAAACCATTTCCCTGGTCTATGATCCCTTGATTCAGGACTTGAAGAAGGGGCCACCCCCTGTGATGAGTACGCTCTGGGCAGCCTGTTCCAGTGACATCAACCTCATTCTTTTGGACCATGATGCAGCCATCTTTAAATGGTTTGCACCTGCTGTTACTAAATGCGTGGCTAAGGCTTTAACACTTTGATATCAAAACAAGAATGGTTGCCAGGAGACAGAACAAAGATGTAGCATTCATGGACAATCATGTCAGTATTGCAGAATGCTCGGCAGCAGATCAATTCAAACAGCCACACAGGCATGTTACAAGACAACTGGTTGAAATACAGATATCAACATGCATCTAAACAGAAAGTTCCAGACTCCTATGGTCAGAGGAGAATGCAATTATGATCATTTATTTGCTATATTCAATTGCTATATTCACTGTGTAGATCACCTTGAACACCTTTTAGCCAAGGATACATTATGCTCCTATTGAAATATCCCCCAGGAATGGAAACCTCACTTCCTGGTGAGCTTCTTCTAGAATCCTCAGGATTCTGTCTGCTAGAATGTGTATCCCATAATGACCAGAAGTCATTGTATGACCTCCACACAGCAATATTAGTTGTACCCCCATTGAAGCAGAGTCCAAATCAATCATTATTCCACATGGGAGCTCTCAGTTCTTCCCTGCAGCTCTCTTTGCCCTAAGACATTTTCTCCTGATCTAAAGACATTCTTCCATCATTTTTTCATGTGACATGATTTCAAAACCTGTCCTAGATAGGACAGAGGCCAGAGTTGAATAGAAAGTCTAAATCCTATATACTTGTCCATTAATTAAACCAGACATCAAAGATAAATATCTTTATTAAGAAGGTATGCTGCAGGACATTCAGATGAATCAGATCTGCCTTTCTGCTTTGTCATCTTTTACTCACTGTGTAACTTTGGGTACACCATTTAACATTTGTCAATGTCCATTTTCTTATCTCTAAAATGTGGACCAAATGAGCAACTTTACAAGATTGTTGTGAGTATCAAATATGATAGGTATGGCATAAACCATAAGAACATTGGGCTTCTTGATTAGAGGAGAAAGGAAGAACACAAATTAACTGTCACATTAGGTAGAAAGTGATCAATATAAGAGAATTACTAGCAGTGAACTAAGATTGATGGACTGAATTGATATGTGCCCATTAAATGCCAGAGAATGGAAGCCTCCTAAACAAGTCCAAATTAGGAATCTGTTACATGAACTGCCAAGCAGACAGAAATAATTCATAAGGGCTCATTTCCTAAGGAAGAAAGGCAGAACCTATCACTATTCAAGAGTCCAAGTGGAGAAATGACTTTGTTCAAAATTCTTTCCCTGAGGCAAATGGAAGCAAAATACTTCAGGGGATGGCTTAAAAATATGCGTATATGAGTACCTGGCACTGTCTCCATGCACCTGTGCTTGCAGAATTCATGCTACAAGCTCCCCCCACCCAGCATGTACAATCTAACAGCCAGTGGCCTGGTAAGCAACACAGACTATTTGGGGCAATTGGTACTCTCTCCTTTGGAATGCCTCTAGCTCAGGAGAGGAATTCTAAATTCTCCATGAATCTATCCAGGAAGAATACCAATGATATTTCAGCAAGTGTGGTTCTACCTAAATTCAAGTATATCAGAGTTAAAAGCATTTTATAGTTGCTGGCATTTTGCATTTATTGACAGAATCATAGATATATATATGGCAGCATTTCACTATGTGCTTTGGGGGAGAGAGTCTATGACAGAAGTCATTTTTTTTCTTCCCCTCTCCCTCCCCAGCCCCCCTCCCTCACCCTCTCCCCTGCCCTGCTGTTTTTGCTCTATCCATTCACTATGTGATCTTCTGTATCTATTTCTCTCTTTTTTTGGCTTCTCTTCTCACATTTCTCCTCTGAGATTCACTGGGATTCAGTCCTAGAGACCTCTGATGTGGAGAGAGGTTTCCTGTCAATTCTGTTTCTCTTTTGTTGCATCATCATCTTGCTGTGTGACTCACTTGCGTAGGCACTGGCTTACCACATGGGCACTCGCCTTGCTGTGTAGGCACTTGGCTTGCTACACAGGCACTGGCTTGCTGCACGGGCACTCGGCTCTCTGTGCAGGCACTGGCTCGCCTCATGGGCACTCACATGGGTGCTCAGGTCACCGCGTGGGCACTCGGCTCATCACACGGGCACCCACATGGGCACTAGGCTCACTGAGCAGGCACTTGGCCCACCACATGGGCACTGGCTTGCCATGCAGGCACACTTTCTCTTCTTCTTTTTCACCAGGAGGCCCCAGGGATTGAGCCCAGGTACTCCCATATGGTAGGCAGAGGCCTCCTCACCTAAGCCACATCTGCTTCCCAAAAGTCATTATTTAAATAACACCAGCTAAAGTCACATGCTCTCACCCAGGGGATGGCAGACTGTGGTGTTTTTCTAAGTTGAGTTTTATTGGAACATAGCCACACTAATTTGTTTATGTGTGGTCTGTGGCTGCTTTTGTGTGGCAGAGTTAAATAATTAAGTCAGGGACCCTAGGACCCACAAGTCAAAAATATTTACTCTCAGGCACTTTAAGTAAAAGTTTCCCCACCCCTGCACTCATGCTGTTTTTGAGAGATCTAAAGTACATTTGTATATTAAAGATTCTGGAAAGTTGTGTACTCTCCTTGTGACTATATGCTGGACATACTGATTTGCTTCTAATGAAGAGAACATGAGAGAAGCAATGAAATGCCACTTTTGAGATTAGGTTATAAAAGGACCATGGCTTCTGTCCGGGGCACTCTTCAGGTTCTCTCTCCCTCTTGGAACTCTAGCTGCCATATTGTAACTACCCTCATGGCCTCTAGTGAACCTGCCATGGAGAGGATCTGATGCCTACAAACAACTGCGTGAGTGAGATTGGAAGTGATCTCCTGAGGACTCCTGAAAGCCACTCAAGGGAGATTGTAAGCAAATTCCCCCATCCCATTTGAACCTGATGAGACTGTAGGCATGACTGACAGCTGGACAGCTACCTCCTGAAAGACCCTGAGCCAGAGGTGCCCTGCTAAGCAGCAGCCAAATCCCTAAACCCTAGAAACAGTGAGGCAATAAATGCTTGTGGTCTGCAGTTGCGAAGTGTTGGGGTAGTTTGTTATATGGCAATAGATAATTAATACAACTTCCTAAACTATTTAACCACTGGAACCTTTCCACATACACCCCCCTCCCTCCCATGGATGACCATTGGTTCTCTCAAGTTGTTTAGGGAAGGTAGTTTGGGAAATTATGTTTTAAGGTATTAAGGAATTGAATCTTCCAAATCTTCCAAACTAAGTGAAAAGAAAGAAATCTTGTCTGCCAAAGAGTTTGGTTGACTGTGTTTTACTTGAAGTATTATTAGTAGATACTCCTTAGACAAATAATTTATACAGATCAAGATTTTCACACTACTATTAAAAATATAATTATAGAAAATCATCAGAAATAACAGCTTCTTCAGAAGAGTTACATCTCCTGCCCTCTGAAGTCTGTTTTTCCCAGGTTAAAGAAAAACAAGAGATGCTGCATAGAGACCTATGTTACTAAGCACTATCATCTTCCCTGCATCTTTGCCCAAAGACATAAAGCCATGCATCATTATTGTTTATTAGCTCTCAGAAATGTCTTGGTGGCTCTCTACCCTGCTTTGTCTTCTGATTTAGCCCAGAGCTGACTCACAGTTTCGTGACGTTGGTTTTACCAACTCATTAATCACATGGGTTGGTGATGTATTTTTCCTCTTATAAATGACCATAAAGCCTTTTTAATTGAGTTGGTCAACAGCGAAAGGAACAATAGCTCAGAATAAATGATTCTGGATAGTTTAAATATTCAGCTCTATCTTTCATCACCAGTAGCAGGTGATCTAAATATTGATGAACTCAATGGAACATTAAACAACCTTTACTTAGTACCTATTCTGTGCTAGCTCTGCGAATGCATAAGGGTGAGCATTTGTATCAGAGAAGAGTGTTGGCTCATTCCTGAGTAGACCTGGTGGTAATGCAAAGGAGTGTGTACTCAGGAATCAGACAGAGGTGACTTTGAATTTAAATTTTACCATTTAAAATTAGCTGTATGACCTCAAGACTCTGTTTTACATCCACATAAAGTATAAAATTATGGCTTTGAGAATTTTGAAATATATAAAATGTCTTGTGTACTGTTTGACTCATAATAAGTGCTTCAAATATGATCATTTCTTTCCTTGCTTTACTTCCCTACATCTGGGCTTACTCATGACAGAAAACCACTTATAAAGTCCTACCCTTACATTGTGTTCTGAATTCCAGGGTTTCCTCTATTTTCTTACATTAGTGTGGTACATTAATAAAATTGATGAGTCAATATTGATGTACTATTTACTGAAATCTGTGGTTACTTTAGGGCTCACTCTATGTTGTACAGTTCTATGGGTTTTGGCAAATGCATAATATCATATATACACTGTTGCAGTATCATACAGAATAGATTCACTGCTCTAAAAATGCCCCATGCTCCACCTATTCATCCTACCCCTTCTCCCCCGAAAATACCTGATAAACATTTATCATTTTACTATCTATATAGTTTTGCCTTTTCTAGAATGTCATATAGTTGGAATTGTATAGTATGTAGCTTTTTAGCTTTTTCAGGCATTTTCTTTCATTTAGCCTTATTCATTTAAATTTCCTCCTTGTCTTTTTGTAGCTTTGTAGTTCTTTCATCTTTTTAAAAATTATTCAGTGTGGTAATAGCTAATTTCTTTTTATTACCATTGTATGGATGTACCACTTTTGTTTCTCCATTCATCTGTTGAAGGACCCTTGGTTGCTTCCAATTTTAGCTATTATGAATAAGGCTTCTATAAACATTCATGTACTGGTTTTTGAGTGGATGTATATTTTCAGCTCATTTGGGTAAACACCTAGAAGAAAATTGCTGAATCATGGTAAGCCTAGATGTAGCTTTGTAAGAAACTGCCAGACTGTAGTGGCTTAACCATTTTGCATTTCCACCGGCAATGAACGAGAAGTCCTATTGGTCCACATCCTTGTCAGCACTGGCTATTACCAGCAATTTGGATTATAGCCATTCTAATAGTATCTCATGGTTGATTTCAAATGGTGTTTTCATGTATCATTGTTAAAACTCACAATGGGCACTCAGAATAGGTCTGTTGATTGAAGAAACACAAGATTTTCATCTCTAAAATGGTTGGCCAATTTCTAAGAATGTATACCTGGGTGCAGTTTTAACAGCCAGGTATGGGTTAAATTCATTCCTGCCAAAGTCCAAATTATGTTTTCTTTTTAACTCAGATGGTATTTGAGGCTTTTAAACTTCTAGCAAACCTCCAAAATAGGCATTTCCTAATCCCTGAAGACAATGTTATGTGCATAAAATGTTGAAAGTCATGAAATGCATTGCACTTGCTCATAGTAGTTCAACGGCAGTGAGATTAAGTCTCCGTTATCCTCCTGCAGGGTTTATTCCACCACAGGGCTGGAACCACTGGTCTCTCAGAACCACCGGTCTCTCAGAACCACCAGTGCCATTTGGACTAGAGAACTTCTCCATCCTCCCTAGGTCTGGCCATGTTCCTACCCCCACCTCTTCTTCTGGCCTCTGCGAAGCAGGTGCCCATACTCTCTACAGCTGCTTGGTAGGTTTCTACAATGGAGGCTGGGTGAAGGGCCAGGAAGAATCCAGTTGTTTCTGACAGACAGATATGAGGAGAGGGAGAGGGAGATGGTTAAGATGATGATAAAGAAGGAGGTCTGCCTTGAGGGGGAAAATGGGGTGAATTTAAATGAAAAATTGCTATTCGCGGACGATGCTGGCGGGTTTCCCAGCTTTTCTTTCATATGACTGGCATGTGGCTCAATTAGGTTTCCAGCCCATGATGTGCTCCAGCTGTGACTTGTGCCTGCCATGTCAGTGATTTACTCTCTGCCACTTTTAATCCACACATTTTCAGGGTTGGTGACAAAACATGCTGGCACCTAATTTGCAGTTATTGGTGTTGTTCTGACATCAAAATGTCATAAAATAGAAAGTACCTGTGAGGAACACTTCTTGTAAGTGTGAGGTGTGGAAGAGACAGGGTGCCCAGGAGAAAACATCCTAGGAAGACCTTTGCCCAGATACTGAGGTTTGGGCATTCTCTTCTCTTTGCCTCACACACATTTATGTCAAATACTCTGTAATTGGTAAATATTGTTCTCACCATTTACATATAAGAAAACCAAGAGACTCAGGTTAACTGACTTGGGCACCATCACTCAGGTAATATGAATTGAAATTGGAAGAAAACAAAGTTTGCCATGTTCATTTCATGCTACCCAGCTGGTCTCGTGAGCCCTGGGTTGATCCTTTAGTGTCAAGAGTGCCCATTGACATGTTCTCTCCAGGTTTTCTCTCCCTCCTCCCCCCCTTTCCTTTTTCTGTCATTTTCTCTCCTCCCTCCCTCCCTCCCTTCCTTCTTAGAATTTAGAATTGTCTGAGTTCCACCAGACAATTAGCCAGTGACAAGAAAGCTGTTCTTTCTTGGTGGTGTCAGTGTTTGCAGTGGAGCATGGAAAGCAATGGTGGTCCATTCACCACCAGATCCAAAGCTAAGCACTCCATCACAGTGAGCCACTCAACTAATTTATTCATTCAAGTCAATTTAGAAAAATGAGTTCATCTATTCAAGTCAATTTCAGCTAACTTTTCCTATAAAGGGACATATACTAAATGTTGTAGTCTTTGTGGGCATAGGGTTTATGCCTCAACTACTCACCTCTGTAGATGTAGCAAAAAAAGCAGCCATAGACAATAAATAAATGAATGATCATGGCTCTGTTCCAATAAAACCTTACTTACAAATACAAAGCAACTGGCCAGGTTTGGTCTTTCCTTGGTTTCTGTGTTATGTGGTGAAAGGAATGGTCACTGGTGACCGCAAGAGCTGGAATCAAGAGTGCCCTTGTGAGGGCAATATGGAGAGGACCAAGTGATGGACCTAGTGGTCAGGATAAGAGCTTGGGTTGAACCTAAACACTTGAAGAGACCTTGAAAAGAAGATGAAATAAATGAGAGGCTGTCTATAGGGGGAGGTTTAGAGTGTTATTTAGGGGAAGAAGTCAAGACACTTCAACAGTCCACTCGGACACTAAAGCCCAGCTTACTTTGAAAAGTGGCCTTGTGCTTCTTTGCCTTCTGTTGTAAGCAGCCAGGATCCATTCATTCATCCATACACTTTCCTACCCATTTATCCATGCATTCATTTATGCATTCACTCTACTCATATTAAGTATTTACTGTGTCATAAATTTGCTTTACTGGTTACTGCCCTCAAGGGGTTTAGAGTCTAAGGTATGAGGCTGCCAACTAACAAATGCAGTAAAATTTTGTGTATTCTATGATAGAAATGTCTGTAGGGTGCACAAAGGAGACACTGGGAAGAGAGGGTTACATTTCTGGGCTAGATCAAAACACAAGGCTGATCCACATTCAAAAACTGGGGAAAACGGTGACACTCAGATTAAGCTTAATTTGCTTTCTATTAAGGTTTATTCATAAATCAATATAAATAAGGCAAATGCTTCTCAGGCTTCTAAGGGGGTGTTGGAAAGCTCAAGGATCAGTGCAGTCTGCAAAATATGAGGGCCCCATCAGACTGGAGAAGCAAAGAAATTGGGAACTTGCTGCTTGTATATAATCAGAAGGAGAAAGGGGGCCACATGGTTCAGACTTCCATGTGATCTGGTTCTATGGCATCCCAGGGCCATCAGTAAGCCTGGTCATGATCTCCCACACTAAGTGTGTCACATGGAATAAGTAAGAGCATTCATTTTGGTGCTTTTGCTGGACAGAGGAGCTTAAAAAGTGTTGATGCTTCTTTATCATCAATGTTAATATTAATGGACCACAACAGCCAATATTTATACAGGGCTTTAGAGTTTTAAAAATATTTTTACATCCTAATTTCTTTCTTTCTTTTTTTTTTTTTTAGCTCCTCACAACAAGCTTATGAGACCAAATAAAGAAATTGAGACTCAAAGACTCAGCAAGTTCATACAGCTCATTGGTAGTTGGAGCTGAATCGTCAACCTGGTTCCCCAACCCTAATCCCTGGTTTCAGAATTCCTGAGAACTCATCATGCCATTTCATTTCTAACATCTATTTCTATTGCTGTCACAGCTATTCAATCAGCATGAGGAAGTATTATTTTTTAAGATAACACAAAAGGGTGGGGAGAGAGAGTACTGTGAACTGAAAGTTGGGAGG
This sequence comes from Dasypus novemcinctus, assembly GCF_030445035.2. Classification (NCBI taxonomy): domain Eukaryota; kingdom Metazoa; phylum Chordata; class Mammalia; order Cingulata; family Dasypodidae; genus Dasypus; species Dasypus novemcinctus. The sequence goes on from NC_080686.1 coordinate 91,928,633, forward strand.
GAAATCAATTGCTGGGGATTTGTTCTATCAGCTTCAGCTCTCAAAATGGGCAGGGCACTTTAGTGGTCATAAATATAAGCTAATCCTCTCTTAGACCCTGGAAGGCTGTAAAAGGAAAACCTAAACTGATAGGGAGATTTGGAAACCTTTAAGGAGAGAGAATGAATCCAGTGAATTCACTATTTAGGCTAGAGATGAACATTAGAATCAGGAAGAAAGAATGTCAACTAAGGGTTTCTAAGTAGACACAGTAAGTATTGCATCCTGTGTAAATATCAGGGAAGCAGAGAGCGAACATAAACAAAAAGGATTTTCAGACTTCCTTACAGTCAAAAAGTTTTTCTCACTGATTACAAACTTGAGTCCTCCCAAACACTCTTGAAGGTATTATCATCATATCTAAGTGATAGTATTATCGTCTGCAGAGAACAGATGGGAAACAGGCTCAGTGAGATGAAAAGCATGTTCATGTTCACACAGTAAGTGGCAAAGCTGAGATTTGCCTTATTTCTGGTTCCATGGTAGACCCAGTCACTTCTTGGCTTTTTCTTCCTTCACTAAACAGCTTATTTATTTTAATTTCTTCAGTAGGACATATGTCTCTATCCTCTTTGGCACTGTCGATTTTCATCACTTTAGGATAAGGCAACTCTCACCAGATTGCCAATGTCTGCCAAGTTCTGACTCAGTAGCCCAGATGTTCCCTGATGCCTAACACATACACAGAGGAGGTACTCCGTACATGTTTGCTCTGGATGTGTGAGAATGAAGGACTGATACATGCACCATTGACCCTAGACAGTCATGCATGCACCACTGACCCTAGACAATAGAACCTAAGTAGGCTATGGTCATGGCTTTTATTTCTTTGGGAAACATTCTTTAAACCCTCAAATTTCATGGAAGAGATCTGGGTTGCCCAGTCCAACCTCTTGATATTGCAGATAAGGAAACAAGGTTCAGAGAGGTTAAGTGAATTGCCCAAAGTCACACAATTTTTCTCAGCTCTGTTGCCATTGACCATCATTTTGTAAATATAGGCAAAGGTGCAAATGATCATAAAGTTGAAGAGTTGGAAGGGGTAAACTATGCATAGTGCCTGAAACATACATCAAGCTCAATCATGAATGAAATTCTTGATTGAATGAGTAAAGATCCATTCCTAATGCTGGCAAATAAGTCTAAGTGCATGGCTTACCAAGAGGGAATTATCCTATCATTATTGACAAGAAAGATAAGATGTGCCCGGGTACCTATACTAGAAAGGGTCAAAATAAGTGGAAGTTCAGCATCAGAAGACTTCTGCATTTCTCCCTCTAAATGAGCTTGTCTTTTTTTACATAGTATTTAGATTTGTTTCTTAGACAGATTGGCATGCAGATTTCAGTTTGGGTGGGGTTTTATTTCCAGGTGCTGCTGCTTCTTTTTTTCCTGGAGGAAAGCAAGGCATTTCCATGTGAGGTATAGTCAGTTTGTATCTAGTAACACGTGGGCAAAGTTTTTCTCTCAGTGATGGAAACAGGGACATGAAGGAGGTTGGAAAGAAGAAAAATCCTTCTGGCATTCTCTTCAGCATTGTTGCACCTCTCAGCATTGGGGTCAGAGGAAGGTCACAGACAATCCCCCTCTTCCCCCCCACCAGTTTTTTCCATCAATTTCCTATCTATGTGACTTTAGGTGAGTTCCTTGGGAGAGTCTCTGAACCTCAGAGTGATCTTAGATAAAACTGGGCATAAGAATAACTACATCACAGGTAGCTGTGAGGAAGAAACATGCAAAGACATTTACCCCAGTTCCTGGCATGTGGTCCAGGCTCAGTCACTGATCAGTGTACACGTGAAGGCAGGATGCTAAAACTAACACAGGGAGGCAGTTTAAGAACTGGATGGTGAGGACCACTCGGTCCAAATCCACCCATGCACATAAGTGCTTGCATGATGTTGAACAAGTAATTTCCCCTCTCCATCACTCAGTTTCTTTATCAATAATAATAATTATGAGAGCCAGCATTATTGAGTGCTTAAGGTATGGCAGGCACTGGCTAAGAACTGTACATCAATATATATTCTCATAAAGCCTCAGATATAAGTATATAAATATACAGATTTTTTTCCTCATTAAAAAAAGACCTTGACCAAAACAGGGAAATATTAAATACAAATAAGTTTTTATGGCTGACAGATTTCAAAGTGAGTTAGGTGGTCATTCCAGAGTTTATGCTTATGCATATCTCAGGAGGATCTCACTGACTGCCACAGTAAACAGCACCTCAATCAGGGGTGCTAGAGACATCTGGACACTATGGGCAGGGCAGACAATCTAGGAACTCAATATTCTGTCAGTGGGCCTTACTTTGAAATATATGATAACCCATTCACCAATGTAACAGAGTTGGACTCATTTATAATTTTCCTGTACATGGCTCTTCTGCCCCTTTTATTTGAACCTATAATTAGCACTATACCCCTTAAATATGTGCCAGAGTCTTAAATCTTTGGGCTGTTCATTTGCTGGTTGAGCCCTATATCTCAGCAGAGTTGCAGCCAATACCTACCCTCCAATTCATCAGACTCACCCAGGACAACTAACAAAAGGATGATGATGGACAACGCCCATCCCAAGAAACAGTATCTACAAACACAAGCAAGACAGCTCCACTCATCTGCCCTAGGGGATCTAAGCTCCTCTCAACTGAAAGCAGAGTGGGCATCAGCATCCCCAAATCCTCATGGTTGAGGAATGAACACACATAAGGGAGGATGCAACTATGACTAAAGTAGATACTATTATTTTAGTAATGGAAGAACTTGTAACATTGATATAAAGACAGTGGTTACCAGAGGTTCTGAGGGGAGGGAGAGGGAAGAAGAGGTGTAACATGGGGCATTTTGGGAATATTGGAACTTTTCTGCATAACATTGCAATGGCAAATACATTTTGTCAAAACCCATAAAAAACTGTGTGGTGAAAGTGTAAACCATAATGTAAGCTATAGACCATGGTTAGAAGCAAAATGTCAATATGTGTTCATCAGTTGCAACAAATGTATCCACTAATGAAAGATATTGTTAACGGGGAAAAAGTGTGAGAGGGGGAGGTAGTGAGGTACATGGGAGTCCCCTATATTTTCAATATAACATTTATGTAATCTAAAGCTTCTTTAAGAATAAAAAAATTAAAAATCTCAATTATGACAAAAAAAATGAGAAAATTGAGAAAGAGAGGTAATTAACTTACCAAAAATGATACAACAAGAAATGACAGAGCCCAAATGCAATCAAACTGACTCTGGAGCCTAGTCCCAAACCAAGTCCTCATGAGCAAGTTAGAGTAGATGGTCTTTAGACCCCATTCAGTTCTGACTTTTAAGGATTCTGTGATTTCTGTGTCCAGTAAGTCCTGGCTGGCAGGTACATGTCTCCCCTATGTGAGTTTCAAACTTTTCCAGAGGTACTTCATTTGGTAAAAGGTAAAAACAACCCAAGTGTTCATTACAGATGAATGGATAAAGGAAAGGTGGTACATACACACAACAGAATACTATTTGGCTGTAAAAAGGAATCAAAGTCTGATACATGCTACAACATGTAGGAAACTTGAAGACATCGTGTTAAGAGAAATGAGCCAAACACAAAAAAAGACAAATACTGTATTATTTTGCTTATATGAAATACCTAGAATTCATAGAGACAGATAGTAGATTATAGGTTACCGGGGTTCATGAGGGGGGAGGGAAGGCAGAGTTATTGCTTAATGGGTTTAGAGTATCTATTTGAGGTGATGAAAAAGGTGATATAAAGGATGTTGGTGATGGTAGGACAATATTGCAAATATCGCTAAGATTACGGAGGCCTACACTTGAAAGTGTTTGAAATGAGATATTTTGAATTGACTATGTTATCAAAATAAAAAATTTTAAAAAACAAAGCTCTTGGTTATTTATTCACAAAAATTGAGGTTGACTCTAGTCCTCTCCTGCTTTCTGGTCCCTGCAGAATTCTCAAGAAACCAGCCTCGCCCTTCAGAAAATTGCCTGCCTTCTCATAGATCAATGCTGTTACAACCGCCATTTGTGTTTCCAAGGGGCTTATCCAGAGCAAAGGCATCTCTGTGTAAACTAAGCAAATAAGGAAAACCTCTCTTTTAATTTGTAATTTGTTTTCTGGGCATTTTGATGTTGCAGGAATACGATTTCATTCCCATGACCCTGAAACTGCAATGAGGGTAATTAACAGAAATATGGGTCCAAGGTGAGCCAGAGACTCCCTTCCCTGAAGACTTTGACAAACCTACAACAACGGAGTAACTGAGAACACTGGGGACCCATCTGATTCCAATACCCATCTCTCAAAGATTCCAGCAGTCTTCTTAGGCCAAGCCTTACGGAAACTAGACAAAATGAGAAAAAAATATGGAGCCTACAACCTTTTCATTTCTTATTCTTTTAAACCATGATCTAATGAATCTGCTGGGAGTTGTACTGGGGAAGCATCAGGACACAAAACTGGCACTCAGTGCAGGCTCCTTGAGTTGTGTTCTGTCTCTCTCTTCTTGCCTTAGCTTTCCCTAAGTTCAGGGCTCTTCGGAAGCTTTCCTGCACAGCTCTTTGCCTCGGTGAGACTTCCCAACCCCCGCTCCTGCCACTTAGAACCACACTGTAATTCTTATTCCTGAAGGTGGCACGTGGCAAAGAAGCATATCTGCCCTATAGTGTTGGAGCTGACAGGACAATTTTTGAATTAGATCAGGTGGGCTAGTAAGCTGCTGGGCTAGAGATACCTGAGTCTTGTTCCCAAGGATTAGTGAATTTGGCTTTATTTAAACTCACCCTACGCAACCCCAGGCAAATGCAGCAATGACAAAAATCAATTAAGTGAGAGATGCTTCCAAAGCAGAGGGGGGCCCTGGGGATAAGGAAGAGGAAAGAGGAGCAAGGAAGAGGAAAGCTGAGTGCACTAATATTTTATTCATGTATCCCTAGTGAAAGTGCTCAGTGGCCTGTGCCTTGTCACAGCGAGACAAATTTGGCTCTGATTTACCTGTCACTAGAAAAAAAAAGATGCCTTTCAGCTTGTCAGGACTGGGCTGCAGCCAATAAAGTCTGTGTATCTGTGGTCTCCTGGGAGAGATATGGAGACACAATCTAATGGAGGCTTTCTGAGGAATCAGCTGAAGGCACTGGAAAGGAAGTTACAACAGGAGGAAGAAAGGAAGAGAACTTTGCCTGAACACCTGCTATGCTTCCAGTCAAGATGGCACAGGTGGTAAGTGTTATATAAAGACTTTAGGCCTGCCCTTCCACTTTCCATTTGAATGACCTAGTGGTTTATTTAACCTCCGGGTGCTTCATAGGATTTTTATAAGGATTAAATGAGATGAGTCAAATAAAGGTTTTAGAACATGTCCTAGCATGTAGGACATTATTATTAGAAATAAGTGTTATTTGCTATTACAATGGTGTTTTTTTGGAATGGATGTGGGAAGTTTTGACTGCTTCAATGACTGGGAGGGCTCAATTTCCAGAAATGCTTTATATCTTACAATATCTGCAACAGACTTGCACAAGAAGAAATTGTCCCCACCCTAAATATCAATGGCACCCTTACTGAGAAACAGAGCTAGGTCCTCTATTATGAGTTACATTCCTTTTAATCATCCCACACATGCTGTCAGGCAGTTACTAGAACTTCTAATTCACAGATGAGGAAACAAAGATTTTCAATAATGTTCCCAAGATGAAACAATTAATTACATTGCTCAGGTTTGAATTTGCAGATTTCTGTCTATAAAATCAATGTTCTTTTTGCTACACTCTGCTTCCTTGACTACTGGCATCCAGAAATTTAGTGTTGAAGTCTCTCTGAAAAATTGGAGGTAAGTCAGTGTATTCCTACCATAATTTGAACAGCAATATCCTAATTGGGCAGGAAAAGATAGCTAATTTACAGGGCTATTGTTGAAGCTCAGCAGCCTTAGCCTTATGAGAAGCTGCTCATTAGCTGGGAGGGAGCTTGTCTTGCTAATGACCAGGCTCTCCTGTGCCAGGAGGCTCTTCTATCAGAAGTGGTGTGAACACACACGGGAGATTCCCTTGGCCATTCACAGCGGTGGCCAGAGAAGATCAGGGGCTTCCCAAATAGGTATTCTGGAAGCTGAGTAACACTGAGGAGGAGTCTGGTGATTAAGCCTGAACCAGAAAGATCAGAGCTGATAGGATTAGAAGCAGTAAAGATGGGCACATCTGAGAAATAGAGATTTTCTCAGATTCTGAAGAAAGGAAGGTAGCCTAAAAAAGAATCCTTACACCAACTTCTCAGGGTTACTAAGACCCCTTGGGTGGGGTGAAATGCATTTCCCAGCATCTGATTTGTCTGTGACTATGTTCATTTCTTCATTTAACAAATATTTCTTGATTATATCCAAGGGCAAGACATTGTGCGGAGACCTGGAGATGCAAAGACGAACTCAACACGCTTCAAGGAGTTTGTGGTTTAATGAGGGGAGCACACACATAAGAAATGATTGAAATCCACCGTAGGAAGTGTGGTGACAGGATTTACAAGGTACAAAGGTGGCCAGGTCTCCTCCGAGGAGTCCCAGCTTGGTAAGGGCATTTGTCAGGTGTCCATCCAGGAAGGACTTTGCAGAAAGAGAGAAGAGAAGGTGCAAAAGTAAGAAACAAAGCTACAGAGCTCATCTCCAGGGAGTATGACAAGGTACGAACAAGGGCATGAAGGGAAAGTGGAGAACTCTGATCTGGAGAGGAGACAGGCACAAAATCAGGAGGCAATTTGCTAAGAAGTTTGCCTTTTATTTAGCAGTTGATAGGAAGCCAGTAGCAATATGGGTATTAAATTTTAGTGCTTTATTAGGATGTATGATAGTATTTGATGCAGAAAAGGAAACATCAAAAGCAGCCTGTTCTTCTCATGGTCTCCCTGTCAATATCCAAAGAGTCACAACGTTCACGCAAGTGCAGTGCTCCTGTGGGCTTGTCTTGCATTTGTTTCTTTCCTTGCATCCTCTCAATGGTTCCTAATCCAAACTCCAATCATTTTGAATTTGTACTGCTACAGTGTTCTCACAAATTATTCTTGTCCTCCTGTAATCCATTTTACACTTAGAGAACTTCCTCCAAATCATATAAAAACACCAGGGAACGTGCTAAACAAAAGATCTAAATGGCAATTAACACACTTTGGGAGTTTACAATTTACAAAGCATTTTCTCATGCCCTTTAAATTTTTTTAATCATCCTCTGTTGTGTTCTATTCACCAAGGACTGAAAGTTGTAAGAAAGACAAAGGGCAGATATGATGGGGTAGAAAGTAGAGAACTCAAGATTCCAGAAAGCAGTATTGGAGGTGAGATATAGCATGTGGACATGGAAGTGGATTATGGAATTAGGATGTTCATAAAGTTTTTGAAATAGAAGAATTTCAATCAATTAGGATGTTAGGTTCTTGGTTAGTTGATTCACACAGGTGTCTTTAGCAGATACTATCTTCTTGGGTATCTTTACCATTTCTGTGAGTTCCTCCCCACTTCATTGGCTTTGGCTTCCGACACTTGCACCTGTGAATCTTGTTTGGAGGACAGTCTTCTGGCTACTAGAGCATCCTTGTGCATGAAGGGTGCGGGAGCAGACACAGCCAGCTCCATGGTCTCTGAGGCAGAACCCACACTCCAGAGATCCCCTGAAGGATACAGCTAAGCGCTCTTCTACAGGACTTCATCTCCTCTGCTTACCCCACTCCCTTACCAAGTTATCCCAGGAGCACTGCCTTAATAAATCACCTGCACCTGAATGATCATAGCAGGGTCTGCTTCTGGGGACCCCAGCCTCAGACAGGTGACTCCCCTTCAATATACATAATGGCTGGAGTTGGGGTAAATGGTAAGGCCATGATTGCTCCATGAATGAAGGAAGTGAAGTGAATAAATGGCAGGCAAGGCAATGGTTGAAAGGCAGTATGGTCAGATGGCAGGTCCCTTAGAAGACAAAGAGATGGGTTTTTTTGCACTATTGGAAAAGTAACATGGAGAAGGAAAAGGGAATCTAGGAGAAAGTCAACACACCTTCTCTGTGCTTGGTGCATCAGGAGTCATTTCTTATTATGAATTACAACAAGCATAGTTGCAAGCATGATGCAACATAAGGCATAATTCATATATTCTGGTTCTGAGCATATGCTTTTATACCTGCTCATTGTGCTCCAATGCATCATGTGTAACCGGTAGCAAGGAAACGACTTCTTCACCTGCAGAATTTAGCTCACTGTTAGTTAAATGCTGTGGAATTTAAAGTGACTTCTTTTCTTTCTTTAAAATGTCTAAATGCTGTGTTGATAAATGTCACACAGAATAACGAAAGTGATGGAATGTGCTGAGGATAATGGGAGTTACTTTCTAGTTCACCTGAACCATGACTTGCCTACATTTAGCAAGAATAATGAATGTAATTTAATACAGCACCTTTGCAGGGAAGTGACTCAAAACACTCTTCAAAGTGAATATTAAAATGCTGAATTATGCAATAGAGACATAGATTTAAGCAGATAATAATAGATCACAATTTACAAAAGCACATAATGCAGCAGAGGGTATTTTTTAAAATATGCATTATATTGTTATTAGTAGAAGGATGAACTTAGAAAGAGAAGTTGATATGAAATAAGGAAAACAAAGGTCAGCTAGGGGTTGAATAACTACTTTAATGATAAGAGCCAGCCTAGCCTACAGCCAAGGGAAAGAGTACCAGAAAAAGATGGAATGAGGGTTGAGCCACCGTTGACGACCTGGTTGGCTTTGGGCAAGTCAGTTACCCTAAGTTTAATTTTTGTACATTTGCAAAATGGGGTTATATGGGAGATTAGTGAGCTATCATATATTTTAGCAGGTGCTCAAATAGAGGGAGCTTTTATTACTATCATACCTATTATCCAGAAATTGTAATAACTACAGTTAACTTCTACTCACTCATAAGGGCCTGTCACCTATCTTTGTATATATATGTGACATGTCACTCTAGAGCTCCATCTCCATTGCTTTTCCATCTCCACCTATTATGTGATTAGAGTCATAACTCATATGTTGTACTTGAAAAGAACTTAGAGTCCATTTGATCCAACCACTTTATTTTGTACCTAAAGGAATAGTGACCCAATAAAGTTGATGTTATTTGTTCATAATCATACATACAGACACCATTCTTTTCCAGGGACCCTGCTCAGCATTTCACATGAATTATTATACTTGATTTTTGTAATGGCTTTATGAGGGAGATACTCTTAATGATCTCTGAATACCCTGAGGCACAGAGAGAAGAAATGGCTTGCTTAAGGTCACGCAGCTAGCACATGGCACAGGTCAGTTGCCAACCTGCTCCACCAACTCTATAGCAGCTGTTCTTCAAGCTCCCACCTCTCTCCCTGCCCCTCACCCCCACTACACTGCCATGGGGCTGCTGAGGAGCAGGGCCAGGAAGCAGGTCAGTCCTTGCTTTCCTGGTACTACTGTTATGCATCCTTTCCTAGGAAGTTTCTCTGTTCCCTGAGGGGGTGAGAAAGCCGGCAGGATGCTGTGAACAGCTCTGTCTCTTGTTTTGCTCTTCATAGGAACTTCCATCTTGATTCTAAAGTCTTCCTCATTCTCATTCAACTCTGCATCAAGGATTTGAGTCAGAAGGTCCAGGTTTTAAGCTGTGTCTTTAGGCAAGTCTTAAAAGCATTCTGAGCTTCAGCTTCTTCATATGAAAAAGAGGGCTATGATGTGGACCATTGACTATGGGGTGCAGTGATGCTCAGAGATGAACTTACCAGGTGCAATGGATGTATCACGATGATGGGAGAGAGTGTTGCTGTGGGGGGAGTGGGGGGCGGGGGCGGTGGGGTTGAATGGGACCTCATATATTTTTTTTAATGTAATTTAAAAAAATAATAATAAATAAATATTTAAAAAATGCCTATAATAACACCAGGTGCAGCTTTTATGTGGATCAAATAATACACATGAAAATGTGATGAAAACCAAAAAGAGCTATATGCTCATTTATTGTGTGTGTGTGTGTGTGTGTGTGTGCATGTGTATGACCAACAAAAGGTGAGGCTTATGGGTTTTCAGATAATCTATATTTTATGAGTGCGATATGTTTGCTAGTCCATGGGCCATAGGATACTAATTCACTAAACAATAATTTCTCTGTGTAATTCTTCGAAGTCAGTGTTGCTATTTAGGTTTCCAAGTAGAGGACAAAGGTAAAATATTAGTTGCTTTGAAATGATCATTAAGGAAATGATGGTTAAAGAACAGAGAACTTTCACATCAAGTCACCAATATGACTTTCCAAACTAGGAAAATTCTTGGCAGCAGCCTCTTCTAATAAATCAGCATGTCAAAAGAAACAATGGCCCTTCCAATGCAACAGGAACAAAACCACTGAACTTTCCAAGGCAGACTTGGAACAGAAGTCTCCAAGACAACCTCCATACATCTCATTCCTTTCCCATTCATTGAGGGAAGGTACGAGGGCTGATGGAATTCCTTCAACCCGGTCAGTCAAGAGGCTCACCAATCCAGAACGACCCTCAGAGACCCAGATAAGAGAGTGAATTAATTGCCCATTGTAAATATCAGGGTCTTTTGGCCAAGTCACCAACTGTTATTCTCTCATGTGAGTAGTACTGAGAATTTTTATTTGGACTGGAACCCAGGAAGCAAATAAAAAACATAATAGGTCATCCCAGCTTCCCAACAACAATCAGGGTAAGATGACTTGCCACTGGATGTCCAAGGGAAACTAGACCAACTATGAGATACTTTGTCTTACCCAACTTCCTTGTTTTACCCAGGAGGAAGTTTGAACCCAAGAGAAAAGGCCATTATGCAAGGGTGCCCACCAGTCATTCAGCAGAATTGGGTCTTGTTGCTGTTCTGACTTTCTTCGATGCTTTTTCCATCATACAGCATAGACTCCCTAACTGTTAACTGTAAACTATCATCCCATTATCCAGCATATATTTATCGAATACTGACTATGTGCTTAGCTATGTTTCCAGAACCAGGTCCAGAAAAAAAAACGTGCAGTAAACAAGAAAAGAACAATTTTTGCATGCTATACCATATAATTCTCACACAGCACTGCTTCCGAGGTAATTATCCCTATTAAAAATGAAACCAGAACTTGCTCATGGTCCCACAGCTCACTCATAGTAAAGTTGTGATTCAAATTTAAGCTGACCCTACATTCTAGGTTTATCACCTATACTATGTTGCCTTGCTCAACCAGATCTTTCTCCTTCCTCTTCACCTCTTGTACTCCCGTACATACGTCTCTAATCCAGATCTCATGGCTATACAGGGGTCTGGAAATTTACAAAGCTCTCCAGGAGCTGGCATTCTCAGGGTGCACAAAGACTATAAACAGACACATATGTAATATTTATCAGAAGGATAAACATTGGGTTATTTACCAGCTGCCTGACTTGAGTGAGTTTACTCAAATTCTCTAGACCTCAACTCCCTCCTCTGTAAAATGGGACTGAAATTAATATCCATATCTAGAGTTCTTTGAGGATTAATTGAATACAGTGACTGGTACACAATAAACAATAAATGTTAGCTGTTGGTCTTTTTCTTTTCCTTTTCTGTTCTCAATGATGTGTCTACTTTTCATCTACCTTAATTCTTGTGCAAGATTTTCTTTCCACACTTTTTTTTCTTTTCAAGAGGAGGACCAATTCGTATTTTTATCTTTTCGATCAAAATATTATGAGGAAGATCAATAAAACAAAATAGATAAAAAGGAAGCTGGAGGCATCTGTTCAGCTCAGCCTCATCCCCCATGGTGGTTCTGAGGAGGCCCCTCTTTTTAGAGGACATAGTGAGGAAATGAACAAACTGCTGTAATAACATTCCCATGAGACAGATCTCCCAACACAATGACTGGCATGAAGTAGGGACTGAATATGTAATTATTGAAAAAATGTTGAAAATTGCAAAGTAGAACCTCTTGGCTCTTTCATTTTTTTGAGAAAAGAGATTACTAGGGCATACCACACAAAGACTTCTTGAGGTGGATTGTGGGGGTTGTTTATTTAGCTCAGGCTTAGTCACAAGTTCAGAACATTCTGTGGGTTTTACTGGAACACGATATCATGACTCCTCAGACTCAGATCACTCTGGTAAGGCTGCCAGTGACCTCCCCCGAGGCCATGGCTATGGTTCCCAGGATCCATGAGAGCAAAAAGACCTCCTCCTTCTCATTCAGTCTTAGGGGCACCTCACATGATTTCTTCATCACAAGGAGCCTAGAAATCCAGAGCTGGAAGAGACCTGGGCAAGTATTGTGACTTGTGTTCAGTACCCCATGAGGGAGAGCTTTCGGCATTCTGGAGCCTAGAATTCTTGGCAATTTTGGAGTTCTAGAAGCATCTCTGTCACCTTGAGAGCAAACAAGTTATGGTTTTATTCCTTTTACATACCTTCCTTAGGTGCTGCTGTGAATTTGGTGTGGTTAACCCAAATATGGGTCAAGGATTTGTTGGCTTCTTGCCTGTTTACTTCAGTTCACCTCACTGCAGTATTTGACTAAACCCCATTCCTACAGAGCTCCTGAATGTCACTCTGTTCAAGGAAAACACTCAAATTTATTGAACACCCTACTATGAGCCAGTCAGATGCTGGGTGCCTTCTTTTATCTACTGGACCTTATTTAATCTTCTCAATAGTCCTATGAGGAAAGAATTATGCTCTCTTTTTAGAAGAGGAAATTGAGACACAAAGATGTTAAAGAAATAACTCACGGTCACAGAGTGAATGGATAGGAGAGCATCAATTCGAACCAAAGTCAGAAAGACTCTAAATGAGAGTGTTTTAGACTCTCTGATGAGAAATCACATCTGATCAAATAGAAGCCTGGTGTACATACTATCTGCATGAAATAATCACATTTTTAAGACTTAATTAGATGAATTTAGTTAAATTTACTTAACTAAACAAATTTTCAGATAGTAGTATTTTAACTAGTATGTGTGTGAATGTTTGTGTGTATGTGTGTGTAGGGCAGGGAGATTGGCAAACAAATAATAGGAAATTGAGTGTGATATACTCTGACAAGTAGGTTCCTCTCCCTGCACCTCAGTTTCCACAGTTGTAAAGTGAAAAGTTTGGATAGAGCATTTCCAATGTCCCTTCCAACTCTGCATTTATATGAAGAGAGAGTGTTTGTTTTCTTCTTTCTATCATTCACCTATATTTGCAGATCTTTTACTCTCCTGAAGCCAAATAAAACCTAGCAGAAAAATCAGGCAAGGCACCTGTAATATAGACCTGGCATATAGATTTGGCACACAGTACTAGGGAAGGTAGTGGACTCGTATGAAATTATTTTGTGGGAAACAGGATTTCTTGACTGGAGGTGGAGGTCGGGATAAATCTTCCTCTATGGATTTTAGGCTCTTCTCAAATGATACAGGCATAGACGGGTGTCAGGAAGATGCTTAGATGAGTAAAGAAATACCAACAATATGTGTATGAGACCAAGTTGATTATGCCTCAGGGATGAGGTTTGGAGAAGGTCAGTGGCCAGAACCAGTGTGAACCACTAATGGAGAAGAAATTAGGCATCAAGTGCTGAGCATGGTTGAGGTTTCCAAAAGGCTACACTTAAAAATGTAGGTAGTGATTAGTGGTGGGTTGGGCAATGGAACAGGAAGGTGATCCAGGCAAATCCAAAGAGAAAACATCTAAGGAACAAAGCTGAAGATAGGATCAAGAGATGTTGTTTATGGAGATGAAGCAGGAGTAGGTGCCTGTCACCTGAAATGCAGGAAACTATGGTTTATAACTCAAACAGAGCCAAATTTGTCTGGCACATGCTTACTTCTCATCTTGTGGCTTGGGGAATCCATTTTATAGAGATAAGATTCAGTGTTAGAAAGGATTTTTTGAAACTATTTCATCCAGCTTCCTTTCCAATGCAGGAATTACTTGACTAAAACCTCTAAATATGAGAAATATTTCTACTATTTGTTTAGGCTTTCCTAATCCTTCAAAAGATAGTGGTTAAAAACCTAAGGTATAGATTAAGACAGATGCCAACCCAATGAGAAGTCCTACTAGTCATATGGCCTTTGGCAAGATAACTCATCTTTCTGAACCTTACTTTATTCAAAAAAAAAAAAAAAAGGTAACTGTATTTCAGGAGAGTTTTATGAGGATTAAATAAAGTGTTTAGCAAGATATGTAGCACAAAGAAAGTGTTCAATAAATGGAAACTTCTAATACACTTTATGTAAATATATCTCATTTTAATCCAGTAGATATCCTAAGAAGTAGCTTTTAGCAGCCCATTTTAGATGTATGTAGATTGAAGCTAGGAGAATTTGCATTAAGTTCATCATAGTAACAGAGCAAATGAGTGGCAGAGCTGAGAAATAAATCCAAGTTTATCTGGCTGCAAAGCCAGTTTTCTTTCAATTAAATCATAGTACCTTTTCTGTTGAGCAAAATTCTGCTTCCCAGGAACTAGGACACAACAAAATATAGATCTTAAGGACATAAGGTAATGGACCCTTGTGAAAATTAAATGAGATAATAAAAATAAAAACCTTTTACATTAGGCATATAATATTCACTTGCACTTAATTTCCACTGGTATTTTCATCGCTGGCACAGCACCTGGTACAGAGCAGGTGTTCAATAAATGATGGCCAAATAATTGATGGCATATACTTTGCCTTTCTGGAGCATCACAGAAAAACTGCTTCCATCCGAGCACCATAGAGCTCTCAAGGCTACATTGCCTGTTCCCTCACCTTCCTCCCGACCCTCTCTCATATCTTTAGGCATATATCACAGGGAGTAACTGCCAGGCTCACTGTGGGAGAAAGCAAAAGAAGAAAGGCACAGGCCTGTTCCAAACCTTGATTTCCCCACCCTTGGTCACTTAACATCATTTCTGTTTCCTGGACAAGATACACTTATAAGCCACTACCCTGATTTTCTCCTCTACTCTTAGAGACAACTTTAAAGCACAGCTGAAGAATTTAATCTGTCTGAGGCCTGCAGTACGGAAAGTTTTGATGAGCCTATAACACCCAGAGTGTAACCTGAACCCCACACATTTGCAATGGAAAGTGGTTTTTTAGATCTTTTCAAATCTTTGGTCTTAATAAGGTACTAACCTGCATTTACCGTTCAGTTCTCTACCATGAGACCTATGGACCCAAATTACACTTTCTTTTCCAATACTAGAAAATACGACATTTGTGATTCTGTGCAAGTGGCATGGCTAATTACACAGGGGTGACAATATTTCAAACTGAGTGTGGACAGTTATCACACTTCTAATTCTAGTACACCTGACAGCAGGAGGGTGCCAGAGAGAGTTACTCTATAAAGGTATGGAGGGAAGCCAGAAAAGTTTACATGGACCCCAAGGCCAGGCAAATCCATCTGGATGCTTTCTAGAGCCCTTTGGTTATAGAACTAAATCACATTACTTTCCATCTTGAGAAAATTCTGTTTTCCCCAATCTGGAATGCATAGTCCTTAATGTGTGAATTAAGGCTCTTTCATTTATTTATATATTCACTTAAATCTACTATTCTGACTACTACAACTATTACTATTTAATGTTTATTGAGGTTTTTTGTTGTTGTTGGTTTGTTTTGATTTGTTTGATTTGTTTTTACTATGTATCAATCATGGAGCTATTTTTTCTCCCCATGAATTATTTTATTTCAGCTGCATAACACTTCTAAGAGGTAGATATTGGTATCACCATTTTTAGAGAAATGGTGAGAAAAGTGGAACTCAGAATGATTTTTACTTACTAGTTGGTGGGAGAGTTAGGACTTACCAATATTAGTGCTAATTGCCAAATGGATTTAAAAAGCTGAAATCCAAGCCCATAAGGAATTTACAGTCTACTGGGTGATACTTTAGTAAGATAGATAGATAAATATATAGAGAGATAGAGAGGTAGAGAGATTAGAGGTAGAAAGGAAATAGATATCAGGCAGATAGATAAGAGAAGAAAGATGTACTTTGAGATTTAACTTTTTATAAAATAAAACAAAATAAAGCAGATGTAAGCTAATATCTTATGCATATAAATGTAGATACAATAAAGCATTTTTAAAATAGGTACATAAGCAAGGTGAAAAAATGATAAATCTCCTAAATTGAGAAAATGCAAATTAATCATGTTGGGAAACACTTGAGCTGGCATTGTGGTAACTTATGAATGGATACTAGATGCAGAAATAAGCTTTCAACTATGAAAGCTGAGGTTTTGATTGATCTTGGAGAGCAAAGCTTGAGCCTGAGTACAATGCAGAGATGAAAATGATATCCTTGCAGTTACAGAATTCTATAAGGAATTCTACTTATATTAAAGGGGATAAGAGAAAAAATCCAAACACTGATCTTTAGAAGAAAGAAAAATCTTGTCTGTTACCAGGGCCCTGGGCAGAAATGAAATGTCTCCTATGAGAAACTAAGATCAAGACTGAACCACATGAGTTCATGGGTTCTGAGTTTAATTTCCATATGGTGTAGGTATACCAGAGATACTGATATAAAAAAACTAGCCATAGAACCAGGAAACAACTGCATGTCAACATGAAAGCAAATATAAAATGTTTATAGCCCACGGACATTATGACTCCATCAGAGAAACAGCCTCCTCTGAAGATGAGCTCACAATAAGAAATTATAAATCATTTGAGGAAATAATCCACTAGGAACACAAGGCAGCAGACACAATTCACTGGAGAGATACTAAATGCAATATAATAGAACAATTTGAGAAAGGATATAAAATATAAATACTTAAGTATATCAAACAGAGATAAAAAAAAGAATTATAATTATAATGAAAGAACAATGTGCTCTGAAAGAAAGGATAAATGTGCGGTCACCCCTCGGGCTGAAGTGTGGTTTGCTGGCCTGGCCGGGGAGCAGCCGCGGCAGGCCAAGCCGCTGCCCCCATAATAGGGTGGCTGGTCGGACTCACCGCCACCCCTGAAGGAAGCTCGGCATGGGCGCAGAGTGCCCTCGGGGGGTCTCCCCTTCTTGGCAGCCATGCTTCCGCGGCCGCCCCTCCTCCCGGATAGCGCCACACGATGCCTTGTAGGGCGGCACCCTTCTTCTTCTTTCTCCCTGCGCAGGCGCAGGGCGGAAGATTCCAGTCTGCCCTTTTCCCCTCCCCCGACAGCAGCAACAGCCAGGCGTGGGCGGAAACATCCAGTCTGCCCTTTTCCCCTCCCCCGACAGCAGCAACAGCCAGGCGTGGGTGGAAAAATCCAGTCTGCCCTTTTCCCCTCCCCCGACAGCAGCAACAGCCAGGCGTGGGCGGGAAACTCAAGTCTGCCCTCCACCCCAGCAACAGCAGCCACCCATCCCTAAACCCTGCCCCTTCCCCCAGCAACAGCAACAGCCAATCCCTAACCACCACCCCTCCCCCATCCAGTACCGCCCACTGACCTTTTGCCAGCAACCAATCAGAACAGGGCGCGGCTTCGACCAATCAGCCTTCCCCAGCCCCTATAAAACTGTTGCCTCTCCCTCAGTAAAGTGGACTTGCGTGTTTACCTTGTCTCTGCGGTAGTTCTTCTGCCGTGCGCCCTCCAGTCCTGAGAGCCCCCGACAAGGGCCTGGCCTCCCTTGTCCCCAGTTCGTCGCCGGCTTCTCCGGGCGACCCCTTCGTCGCCGGCTTCTCCGGGCGACCCCTTCGTCGCCGGCTTCGCCGGGCGACCCCGTCAGCCGAACCGCGCAACCCCTTGTGAGACCGATCCCTCGTCTGCTGCCGGACCGACCCCTCGTCCCAAGCAGGACCGACCCCTCGTCCAGAGCTGGACCGACCCCTCGTCCACAGCCAGACCCCACCTCTACCGACCGAGCAAGCCGCCGCAGCTGGCGCCCAACGTGGGGCAAGGCAACTCCACCACAGCCTCACTCCATAACCTGGCGGCCCCCCCCCCCCCTTCTCACCTTGGGACTTCTCTCATGCAACATTGCTGCTACCTGAGCCTTGGCTACCTCATACGATCCACGGCGGTCTGGGAGAATCGCTGGATGGCTTTCTCCTTCCATGTCGGGGGCTTATACCGACCCGCTATGATTAAGAGGAGCCTTGGATTTCTCGGGAGCATGTGCTTGCACGTCTGAAGTAACCCTACCATAGCCCTACGCTCTCCTCTCTTCTCACCCCTATCTTTTCACTCTGCATTGCTGCTCCTGAACCTTGGTGACCTCATATGATCCACGGCGGTCTGGGAGAATCGCTGGATGGCTTTCTCCTTCCATGTCGGGGGCTTATACCGACCCGCTATGATTAAGAGGCGCCAATAAAACTCTCAGGAGCGCGTGCCTGAGCACCTCCACCCCTGCCTTCACCTCTGCCTCCTCCCCTCCACGCTTGCTCCCCTTTGCCTTGCTCCACTGCTCATCGTTCCGCCCTCCCCTCGTCGGGGCCTTCTTTTGGCCCGCGACCACCATCGGAGCCCCACCGGCTCCGACCCCTCGTCTCACCGCGCACCTCGGCTCCCATCGCCGCGCTCTCAAGGTAAGGGCCCCTTTTCTTATCGGCTCCAAAAGGCCATTAGCAATGGGTAACATCCTATCTGCTAAGCAAGCCCCGCAATTTCGGGCTCTCGCCGGTCTCCTAGACACTCACCGGTGTAAGATCTCTTTGAAACAGCTCCAAGTATATTGGGACCTTCTTCTCCCCTTTAATCCATGGCTTACCACGTGTCAGCTTTGGGACCCAGACACCTATACTCGCCTTATAGATAGGGTCACTTTTGCTGTGGAGCAGGAAGGTAAAAGATTCCCTCCTGGCTTATTACAGGCAACATGAAGTCCAGAAGAAATCTTGAAGGGTATAATCTATGATATGCTATATAAAAAAGGATTTAAAAGCAGCTATACCAAGAAAGTAAGAATTATGAGTCAACTGTAAATAAATTATATATTTCTGTTAATGTGTTGTAATTGTTCTGTGTTTGTCTGTCTGTTCGTTCAATGTCAACATATATTGTGATACCTCCGGATGGTAAATATAAATTACTAGAAATCTTTAAAAGAGCTCTATTCAAATGGCCAAAAATTAAATAAGCGCTTATATTAATACTTAAGTTTATTATATTAATACATAAGTTTAAATGTTAATAAGATATCTACAATTAAAAAAAATTGTAAGTCTTAATTAACAAAATTAACTGTACGTCTTCATAAAAAGTTGTTCTTGCCTAGATTAAAATGAATAACTTATTTTTCTTCACAGGATAATATAAAGAATGTAAAACTTATATGAATATTAAAAAGGTTAAAAGTTTGTAAAAATGCTAATGGAAATGTAATAAGTTTTGCAAAAAGACATATTTTGTCCTAAAGTAAGATGGCTAATTTTTCATAAACTCTTGAAACTTAATTTGCATGTGGCAAGTGTAAAAGGTATTGTGATAACTTTACATAAGGGAATATATTCTGTAAAAATAAAATTTATCTTCAGTAGTTTACATTAAGGTATTAAATGGCTAATTCCAAAAGGTCATTCTTAAATATATATATATGAAACCGAATTGATGATAATAATAATAAAAGGTAATTTTATAACAGGAAAGATTAACAGCAACCAAGCTCCCCTGCCAACTTGCTTTTAGGAAACGGTTTCTAATATTGCATGCTACTAAGTATTTAAAGAAAAGTTATTTTTGAGGAAACAGAAGATGATTTTGTCTTTGCAGCCATTGTCTATTTAGCAACACCCCTCGCTATCGGCCTAGCCACTGTTGCGCCGGACGATTGGAACCTTAAACAAAGACTCCTCCTCACTGTCATCTTCCTATCTATCGTTACTATATTTACTGCCTTCATTCTCCTTGGTTTATAAAGCAGTCTCCTACAAACCACAAAGCTTCTGTCTTAAACATACCATTCTCAACCCTATCCTCTAAATGATCTTCTCACTTCCCCCACAGCCTTTAATACTTTATTTCTTCCTCATAACCTTTGCTTTCTTGATAATATTTTCCGCCATCTGTCTAGCCGCTACCGCACCAGAAGATTGGAACCTCAGCCAACGAATTCTACTCTCCATCGCCTTTCTGTTTATTATCCTCTTTTATGCTTTACTCCTTATCTTCCTCCCATAATGACTTCACCAAGCCTCCTCTTGTCCAAAACCATCACCCTTCTTTTCCTCACACTCCCCATTGCACTCACCAACCCCAGCCATCAGCCTTTTAATTGGACAGTAAGCCTCTGGCAGGAAAAAGTAATCCTCTCCTACAATGTCTTCGCTGCCAAGGAGAGATCAACTACCTGCAACGCGCTGTCATCCTGGACTTTTAACAACAGATGGACCTTATAGCCACCAAGATCAACGAGAATTGGACATTGGCCACCCTTGCTTGCAACGGCAAGATACCGGCCCCCCAAATTGTACATTTGTATCCCCGTCATACTCACCTCCCTCTTCAGCCCCGCTTCCCTCATTGCTTACTGCCTCTTGGGCCTCAGCTACTTGTTGCTGCTGCCATCCTGGCCCTTATTTGAAAAGAAGGGGGAAATGCGGTCACCCCTCGGGCTGAAGTGTGGTTTGCTGGCCTGGCCGGGGAGCAGCCGCGGCAGGCCAAGCCGCTGCCCCCATAATAGGGTGGCTGGTCGGACTCACCGCCACCCCTGAAGGAAGCTCGGCATGGGCGCAGA
The DNA here is from genome assembly GCF_030445035.2 of Dasypus novemcinctus. Lineage (NCBI taxonomy): Eukaryota > Metazoa > Chordata > Mammalia > Cingulata > Dasypodidae > Dasypus > Dasypus novemcinctus. Next base: position 91,949,351 of record NC_080686.1, read on the forward strand.
GTGCCCTCAGGGGGTCTCCCCTTCTTGGCAGCCATGCTTCCGCGGCCGCCCCTCCTCCCGGATAGCGCCACACGATGCCTTGTAGGGCGGCACCCTTCTTCTTCTTTCTCCCTGCGCAGGCGCAGGGCGGAAGATTCCAGTCTGCCCTTTTCCCCTCCCCCGACAGCAGCAACAGCCAGGCGTGGGCGGAAACATCCAGTCTGCCCTTTTCCCCTCCCCCGACAGCAGCAACAGCCAGGCGTGGGTGGAAAAATCCAGTCTGCCCTTTTCCCCTCCCCCGACAGCAGCAACAGCCAGGCGTGGGCGGGAAACTCAAGTCTGCCCTCCTCCCCAGCAACAGCAGCCACCAATCCCTAAACCCTGCCCCTTCCCCCAGCAACAGCAACAGCCAATCCCTAACCACCACCCCTCCCCCGTCCAGTACCGCCCACTGACCTTTTGCCGGCAACCAATCAGAACAGGGCGTGGCTTCGACCAATCAGCCTTCCCCAGCCCCTATAAAACTGTTGCCTCTCCCTCAGTAAAGTGGACTTGCGTGTTTACCTTGTCTCCGCGGTAGTTCTTCTGCCGTGCGCCCTCCAGTCCTGAGAGCCCCCGACAAGGGCCTGGCCTCCCTTGTCCCCAGTTCATCGCCTGCTTCTCCGGGCGACCCCTTCATCGCCTGCTTCTCCGGGCGACCCCTTCGTCGCCGGCTTCTCCGGGCGACCCTGTCAGCCGAACCGCGCAACCCCTTGTGAGACCGATCCCTCGTCTGCTGCCAGACCGACCCCTCGTCCCAAGCGGGACCGACCCCTCGTCCAGAGCTGGACCGACCCCTCGTCCGCAGCCAGACCCCACCTCTACCGACCGAGCAAGCCGCCGCACAAATGCATTTAATAAAAAGAGCAAAAGGGAATTTCTTATAATGAAAAAAAAAATGTAGCTGTGGGGGGATAATTCAATGTAAGGGTTAAACAGCAAATTAGATACAGAAGAAAGAAGAATTAGGGAATCTAGATCTAAAAAAATTACATAAAATGTGGTTCAGCAAAAAATAAAGTCTGGCGGCAGACTTGGCCCAGTGGTTAGGGCGTCCATCTACCACATGGGAGGGCCACGGTTCAAACGCTGGGCCTCCTTGACCCCTGTGGAGCAGGCCCATGTGCAGTGCTGATGCGTGCAAGGAGTGCCCTGCCACACAGGGGTGTCCCCCGCATAGGGGATCTCCATACGCAAGGAGTGCGCCCCGTAAGGAGAGCCGCCCAGCGTGAAAGAAATTGCAGCCTGCCCAGGAATGGTGCAGCACGCACGGAGAGCTGAAACAACAAGACAACGCAACAAAAAGAAACACAGATTCCCGTGCTGCTGACAACAACAGAAGCGGACAAAGAAGATGCAGCTAATAGACACAGAGAACAGACAACCGGGGTGGGGGGGAAGGGGAGAGAAATAAATAAATAAATAAATCTTTAAAAAAAATAAATTCAAGGAGAATATGAAAGGAAGATTAAGAGCTATGGGGGGAAGAATAAGTTAGTTCATCAAATATCTACTAGGTTACCCCAAAATTGAGAATTTAGAAAATATAGAAAATATTTTAAAAAGGACAATGACTTAAAATTTTCTCAACTTGAAAAAAGATATGAGTCTTCAGAATACAGAAACATAGTGAATTCTGAGGAAAAGGAACAAATAAACAAACAAAAACAAAGAAACCTCATTTATTAGACATCTTTTGGAGAAATACAGAGCACAAAACTCAGCTGATTTTAAAAAGCAGCAGAGAGAAAAGACAGATTACATATGAAGATTTAACAACTAAACTGTAAATAATATTTACAAAGTGCTACAAGATTGAATAAGAGGAAAGCAAGGAGGAATGATGAGCAAATAAACTGGAAAGCATGTAGATAAATCTAAATAAGCCTCGAATATAGGAAGCAACAATGAAAAATGATGACTATTAATTGCAAGAGAGGGTTTCAAACAAGATGGGATTAAAATAATCACAATAATATGAATGATGGAAAGAAGTGACAGGAGTTGAAGTTTTCTAAAACGTTTACATTTGGGGGGTAGTGGGTAAATATATTGTGAATTTTGACATCATTAAATTAAGTTTAATAAAATAATGTTAAAAATAACCTCTAAAGAATGGAACATAGAATTTATAACTTTTTAAATCTAAATCAGTAGAGATTGGAGGAATAGGAATAAAGAATAAAGGAATAGGAATACAGAAAATCTGGTCAATCTGAAAAAAGACAAGAAAGGAGAAAAAAGAAGGAGAAAAAGAAAAAAGGAGTTTAGAAAGCACAGAATAAGATTAATAGAGTACAGAGCCAAGAAGTAGACTCATGAATAAAAGAGCATTGACATGAAAAATCATCAGGGAAAGAAGGGACCAGCCAATAAATAGTACCAGAAAAAGTGACCATCCAAATTGCAATAAGTAAATAAATAAATAAATAAGGTCCTTATCTCAATCATCCACACAAACAAATTCCAGATGAATTAAGGACCTAAATGTGAAAAACAAAAATTTAAAGAGAATGGAGGAAATTATAGGAGATTATGTTTACTGTCTTTGGGTAGAAAAAGAGTTCTTCACTAAAACAAACAATTAAAAAAAGCCAAACCATAAAGGAAAAAGGTTGATAACTTTGGCTATCTTAAAACTTAAAGCATGTGCATTAAAAATGGGCCAAAATCCCAATGGTGGACTGGGGAGATTGTAAACTATAATGTGGACCTTTGACCATGTGGTGCAGCAGTGCTCAGAGATGTATTCACCAAGTGCAATGAATGTCCCATGATGATGGAGGAGGTTGTTGTTATGGGAGGAGTGGGGTGAAGGGGGTGGAGGGTATATGGGGACCTCATATTTTTTTAATGTAACAGTAAAAATAAATAAATAAAGACAAAAAAAATGGGCCAAAATATCTCCTGAACACCTCATTACTCAAATGGGACCTCTCTCTAAGCCAAATTCTACAAATAAACTCACTATCTCCCCCTGGAGTGGGACATGACTCACAGGGATGAGCCCCCCGGACATGAAAAGATTATTACCAAGCACCACCAGTGATGCTTTTGGGGAAAAACCTTGACCAAAAGGGAGAAACATTAAATACAAATGGGTTTTTACAGCTAAGAGAATTCAAAGTGAGTCAGGAGGGCATTTCAGAGGTTACACTTATACACATCACAGGCAGATCTCACTGCCACAGTAAACAAGATCAAAATGGGTGCAACTGAGGGCTCTAGAGACATCCTGACACTATAGGCAAGACACACGAAATCAGCAACCCATTAGTGGGCCTTACCTTGGATATATGATCATCTATTTCCCCTATGTAACTGAATTAGACTCATTTATGATTTCCCTACACATGATTCTTTTACCCCTTTTATTTGAGCCTACAATTAGCACTATATCAGTTAAATATATGTTCCAGAGACTTAAATCTTTTGTGTGTTCATATGTTGGTTGAGCCCTGAATCTCAGCAGAGTTGCTGCCCAAAACTACTCTCCAGTTCATCAGACTCATCCAGGAAAACTAACAAAATGCTGATGATGGACAACCCACATGCAAAAAAACAAAGAGCATCTACAACTGCAAGCAAAACAGTTCCTTCCATCTGCCCCCTAAGATCTAACCCCCCTCTAAATCTGAAGCAGGATGGGCATCACCATCCCCAAATCCTCAAGATCGAGGAATGAAAAGCGTAAAGGGGGAATATAGCCATGGACCAAAGTAGACTTATTATTATTGTAGTAATGAAAGAACTCATAACATTGATATAAAGATAGTTGTTACCAGGGGTTCTATGGGGAGGGGGAGGAAAGAATAGGTAGAACATAGGGTATTTTTAGGTCATTGGAATTATTCTGCATGATATTATAATGACAGATACAGGCCATTATACATTTTGCTAAATCCTATAAAACTGTACTGTCAAAAGTGTAAAGCATAATGTAAACTATAGACCTTGGTTAGCAGCAAGGCTTCAATATTTGTTCATCTAGTATAACAAATGTACCACAGTGATGTAAGATGTTAATAGGGGAAAATGTGAGGGGGGGCTGGAGTATATCGGGATCCATATATTTTCAATGTAACTTTTATGCAATCTAAAACTTGTGCATAAATAAAGTTTATTACATGGGAAAAAGTAGATTAAAATCAATTTGGAAAGATAAAGACTGGTAAAAATTATTGGCAAAACAGTGGTACTTAAAATAAGTGTGGGCGGCGGACTTGGCCCAGTGGTTAGGGCATCTGTGTACCACATGGGAGGTCCGCGGTTCAAACCCAGGGCCTCCTTGACCCATGTGGAGCTGGCCCATGCGCAGTGCTGATGCGCGCAAGGAGTGCTGTGCCACGCGGGGGTTTCCCCCACATAGGAGAGCCCCACACGCAGGGAGTGAAAGAAAGTGCAGCCTGCCCAGGAATGGTGCCGCACACAGAGAGCTGACACAGCAAGATGACGCAACAAAAAGAAACACAGATTCCCGTGCCGCTGACAACAGAAGTGGACAAAGAAGACGCAGCAAATAGATAGAGAACAGACAACCAGGGTGGTGGGGAAGGGGAGAGAAATAAATAAATTAATTAATTAAATAAAATAAGTGTGGAGAGCACAAACAACCTAGTCATAGAACAAATTATTTATACTGGCAATTATGGCCCGTAAATAGTAAGATTCCATTTCACACCTCTCAGTGAAGGTGAGGATGTAGAGAAATGATACCCTTCATTTGCTGTGGGTGTGAGTTTAGATCGGAAAGCCAAATTGCATTGCAGTTAGGTAGTAGTTATAAATCTGAAAAGATATACGGGATTCCTATCATATGACCCCTCTCCTGGGCAGACCATATATATTTCTTTACCTTCTTCTCTCCCTCCCTCTCTCTTTCTTGCCTGAGTACAGGAGTGGGGCATGTGACTCCATCCTAAGTAGTCAGCATACTTCCTTCCTTCTACCTATAGAACAGCCTCATGATCTAATGGAGTCCAGTTAGATAAATGTCAGGACTTTTATATATTAGGGGAAAGGATGCAGTCTGCCTTGCTGTTTATGAGCCAGCAGCTTGAACCCTCAGTGGCCAAGGGGAGCTGAGAAATGGAGAGAAACAAATTCTTGATTATACCTTGAGTCACCAGATGAAGCTAGTCCTGGACTCAGTTACCCCTGCACTTTTTCAGTCATATAAACCAAAAACAAACAAACAAAAAACAATAACACAAAAAAACTGTCCTATGCTATTTAAGCCATTTTGAGTTTGTTATTTTTTTCCCCTGTAACTATAATCAAAAAATGGTTTTAAGATGTGTAAGATTTAACAAGTCATGTGGAAAGGGGAAATTATTTCAGACAAGTGGGATATGATGGATATTGACTATGTGATGCAGATATTGTGCTTTGCTTCAGATGTGTTCTCTCCTAACATCCTGCAATTCCCAAAGGTATCCCCTTAAACTCTTAATTGTTCTGTTTCTTTCCTCCTTAAAGTGTAATGGCCATTTCTATCTTGCCTACAGTTGAATTCACAGAGCCCAGCCCAGTGCCAGGCACATGGTAAGTACATAATAAATATTTGTCAAATTAATGTTGAATGAAAAGTGTAATACAGGGCTGGTAGGCAGGAGTAAAGCCAACAGCAGTAGAATCCATACCAGAGTAGAGTTAACAGACCATCAGATTTAGTCCATGGTCCAAGAGGCAGGTTTTGGGGAATAGCTGCTGTAGAGTAGCAGGAGAGAAATGAGCTTGGTGATGCCATAAGAAAAAATGAGTTGATAATTCATTCACACATTTTTTTGTTCAAGAAGACTTGGGGTTGGTACTTATATATGTGTCAAGAACTGTGCTAAGACTGGACTTTTACCTCATTCAATTCCCATGGCATCACCACAGGGAAGTAATGTGATAGAGCCTGGCACATAGTAGATGCTCAAAAAGTTATTAATGGAAAGTGAGTAGAGAGCGGTGAGCTGATTCTCAATCTGGGTAGAATCTATAATAAGGTGTATGGGGGTGACAGTGATGCAGCAGAGTGAATAGGGTCAATGATGCTGGAGTATGAGTGTTAGCAAGGTGGGTGGGTGGGTTGGGCTACCCATAGAGCTTGGGGAGGGCTGGAGGAAGGAACAGGTGAACTCTGGAGAGCTAGAGGACTGTGGTTGAGAGTGTTCTTTTGGTAATTAGGGTAGGGGAGTGTCACTGGTGCAGATGTCAGTGGTGGAGGTACGTGTGGGGAAGGGTGCACATGGGGCATGCCTCTATGAAGGTGTTCATGTGGTCATAGGATGTTATCTCAGGGGATGAGTGAAGATCCACACAATAACCAACAAAATATTAAGTTCCCACCCTGGGGAATCCTGCTACGTTTTCTAATAGAGTGGCAAGAATCTCTAGAGTAGATAGGCAGTGACTAATAAAAGAAAACAGACCAATATATGCGCAGCCCTTGATATTAATGCTTGTACTTATGGGACTTATTCTTGTAAATTGAAACTTAGCCTAATAATATCTATTGCCTAAGAGTTACCTCTTGAAAACCTCCTTGTTACTCAAATGTGGACTCTCTCTAAGCCAAACTCAGCAAATAAATTCATTCCCCCCAGGCTGGGACACGGTTCCCAAGGATGAGCCTCCCTGATGCCAAGAGATTATTACCAAGCACCAACCAGAAACACTTTCAGAAAAAGACCTTGACCAAAAGGGGGGAAAATTAAATACAAAAGAGTTTTTATGCTAGTAGATTTCAAAGTGAGTCAGAAGGTCATTCTAGAGCTTTTGTTTATGCACATCTCAGGCAGATCTCACTAACTGCCACAGTAAACAAAACCTCAAATGGGGGTGCTCCTGAGGGCTCTTGACACATCCAGACACTATTGGCATGGCACACAATCCCACGAAATCAGCACCTCATTGGTTGGCCTTACCTTGGAATAGATGACAACCTATTTCCCCACTGTAGCAGAGTATGGCTCATTTATAGTTTCGCTACACATGATTCTTCTACCTTTTATCTGAGCCTATAATTAGCACCATACCTGTTAAATAAATGTCCCAGAGACTTAAATCTTTGGTCTGTACATATGCTGGTTGAGACTTGAATCTCAGCAGAGTTGCAGCCAACACCTACTCTCCAGTTTATTGGACTTGCCTAAGACAACTAACAAAATGCTGATGATAGACAACCCCCGTCTGAAAAAGCAAAGAGTGTCTACAACTGTAAACAAGACAGTTCCATTCTTCTGCCTCATGGGATCTAAGTCCCCTCTCAGTCTGAAGCAGAGTGGGCATCACTATTTCAAAATCCTTAAGATTGAGGAATGAACAAAGATAAGGGGGGAATGTAGCCATGGAACAAAGTAGATTTACTATTATTGTAGTAGTGGAAGAACTTGTAACATTGATATAAAGATAGTGGTCACAGAGGTTCTGAGAGGAGGGAGAGGGAAGAATAGGAATAACATGGGGCATTTTTGGGATATTCGAATTGTTCTACATGATTTGGCAATGACAGATACAAGTCTTTATACATTTTGTCAAAACTTACAAAAAAATTGAATGGTGCAAAGTGTAAACTATAATGTAAACTATAGACCATGGTTAGTAGTAATGCTTCAATATGTGCTCATCAGTTGTAACAAATGCACCATACTCATGTAAGATATTAATGGGGGAAAATGCGAGAGGGGAGGGGGTGGAGTATATGGGAATTCCCTATACTTTTCATGTAACTTTTCTGAAATCTAAAACTTCTTTAAAAATAAAGTTTTAAAAAGATAGTATTTGGATGAATGAATAAATCTGAGGCGTATGTTCTTTTGACCCATTGTGTCACTTCCCACGAATACCGACTGGGTGCCTCTCATGGGACAGCAAAGTGAAAAGTGAGCGCTGAAGCAATGAAATAGTTTTGGATGATTATGCCCCATTGATCTGGAACATTTTTTTTCACAGTTAGATGTGCAAGATACTTTAAAGGTCCCTCCTGATGTACTTTACAAAGTTTAAATCATGGAGAGGGTAATAAATATGACTTACGTGGTTACAAGGAGACTTCTAACTTAACTAGTACAAACAGTAAATGTTTTGAAACACAATTTTGACTGACAAAATTAGATCAGATTGTGGAGAAAATTAAAGGAAAAACAATGTAGTTAATAGTAGTTAATACAATGAAGTCAAAAGGGGGACTATTGATAGCCTAGAAATGAGACTGCTTCCATAATCAAGTACTTGAGGATCTATTCCAGAGGTTGGCAAAGAAGGAGAAAGGTAAAGAATCAGCCCAAAGAAACTTCATAAAAAGAATGTTCTAGAGCAAGAGGCATTTCCAACAGGTGATAAATTTAATGAATAAGAGTTAGACATTTTAGGTTATTACCCCATCTCAGTCACTCTTTAAATTTCCAAGTTGTAAAATGGGGAAAGCAGTGAGGTCTACCTCATAGGGTTAGAGTGAGTAAAGAATTGCCTGGAAAATGATGTATGTTTTGTAAGATTTAGCTGGTGTTAGTGCTCAGAGGTCTGAGACAAAGGACAAGGTCAACAATGATGACAATTTGAATATAAATAATTAAGGAAAGAATGGTATAAATAGGAAGAATTGGGAAGAGATTAGACTTTTTGGCAGAAGAGAATATGCTTGCTTTTAGATGTGCTGACTTTAAATTTGGCAGATGTTGCACTTTCTGTGTGCTTGCATGGAGCTTACGCCACATAGCTTTCCATCATGAAGTTTTCTGAGTCAATTGCACATAAAGGTCAACAGTTCTGGCTTTGGAGTAGACAGTCTAATACTGAACCTCTGCTCTACCACCTTATAACATCTTGTTTTTCTCTCCATACCTCAGCTTTCTTGCTTAAAAAAGGGGATGAAACCAACCTCTAGGGTTTTTTTGTGTGTGTAAATTAAAGAAAAATAAGCAAAGTGTTTACCATAATATCTAGTTTATACTAAGAAATGTGTAGGAGTAATAATGACAGTAGCATGAATATAAATGACAATAGTCACAGTAATGATAATATCTGAATGACTGACTGATGGTCAGGTGAGAGGTTAAGATTAACAGCCTAAATTTTCCAGAAAATAATGCAGCAGTCAGAAACGGAGCCATCATTGTGCATAATCTTTTCCATGATGAGAAAGGGGAGGCCTGAGGACTGGGATCTGAGAGGAGGAGAAAAAGAGCCAACGATGAGAGATCCAGAGCCAAAAGAAAGAAAGGAGAGAGCAATGTCTGACAACTGAGGGGAACCTGTGTGTCAAGAAGAGGAAGCCAGTGGGAGCTAGTGTCCTGGAGAGGTCAAAGACATTGCGACTTGAGGTAAGAGCTGAGGCAAGTTCCAGTACCAGGGTAGGGGCAGGGATTAGAAGACAGATGTTTAAAGCAAGAAACACTTTGGAGAGGAATGTTTAAATTACAAAAAAAAAAAAAAGGAAAGAAAGAAAAGAAAAACAAAGAGAAGCTAAAATTGCCTCCCAGGTAGGAGGAAGAGGCAGAATGAGAGGCAGCATGGCTCTAGCTTTTATTCAGTCCTGATTGGGATGATGTGTCAGCTGAGCCACCTGTTCTGTGATCATGGAAGAGTGTGACCTTGTCTTCCTGAGCATATGGGTAGACTACATTTCCCAGCCTCCCCTGAAGTTAGGTGTAGACAGGTGACCAAGTTATGAGCTGAACAACGGGGTATGAGTTGAATGATGGGCACCAGTTCCAGGCCTGGTCCACAGTAAATTTCCTTGGTAAATCCTTTTGCTCTTTCTCTATTTCCAACTGAATGGGAAGGCCTCCAAAAAGGAGGATAGAGTCACTGGATGAAGGTCCTGGGTCTCGGCATGATTGCATGGAGCCCAGTACCCCACCCCCCCACTGTCATTGGACTAGTGCATGACTGAGAAATAAACGTTTATTAGGCCACAGGTATTTTAAAGTCCTTTGTCACAGTGGTTAAGCTACTCTGACTAATGAAGTTAATAACCACTCCAAACCTCTGCTTCCTCATTTGTAAGATAGGGCTGGTAATAACTACTTGTCTGACACTTATTCTTTCTCTTTTCCTTGCTAATGGAACCCAATCATGGTAGGTTAATTGGCAATCCTGTGTTGCAAAGGAGCCGGGTCCCTCCTCAGTCCTAGTCATGAAATAGTGCATGTCTGCATGTGCAGGTGTGTGTGCTGGCGCATTCAAGTCAGCTTTGGCAGTCGCCCCCCCTTGCCTGTGAATGATCCAATAATGGGCATGAGTCAGTGAGGCATGGTAGGAAGGCCTCTGAGGGACTTCTGGGAAATTTTTCCTTGTTCTCAGAAAGGGACTCAATAAGAGAGCCATTCATTACTCTTTTCTAATTTTGCACATTATTATGTGAGGATGTGATGTCTGGAGCTACAGCAGCCACCTTATCCTCATCAATAGAAAAATCTAAAGGTCAAAGCTCACAACTGAAGGTGACAGAATCTCTAGCTTGTGGAGCCAACCCTGGAAGCATCCTACTACCAGAAGTTTTCAGGAGAGATAAGGATATTTCCTTTAATGATATAATTCTTAATTGATTCTTTTTGTTACCTATGCCAACAACATCCTAACTGGTAACTCAGTTAAGACCAAGGAATTGCAAGCCATATAGTTATCATTGCTATGAAAGCCCAGCTCAATACTTCAGACTCATTGCCTCCCTGCTCACAAAAGAAGAAATAATTTCTTTCTGGATTGTGACACAATGTGTTCCAAGAGATGGGATAATGGCCTGAAACAAATAGTCTTATATCCTGGAGACTGAGACTGTGGAGGATATTTGGTTATTGATGGCACTGGAATGTATCTTTTTGATAATGTGATATTTCTAGGATAAAGTGAAACCCTTGAATGACAGGTGTCCTACACAGAAAGGGTATTATTAGCTAGATAATATTTAACAAACACTCCTTCCTTATCACAAATAATTCAAGGCAATAGAAGAGAATATTACAGTTCATGGCAAGCAACAGGTAGGGAAAGCATAGACTCCTTACATTTTTCTGTTAGTTGATTAATAGGACAGATCCAGAGCCTCTCACCATCTCACTTCCTGCCTTAATTCATGTTGTTCAGAAAGACCAATGATATTTTAAGAAATTTAATGACAATAGAAAGAATATCTTTATTCTCATAAGACCAATAGAGGGAATTACATCAGGTATTTGTGAAGAAGAACTAGATGAAACTAGAGGATATTTTCTTTCCATTGAATAACAATAAGAATGATGGCAGGGACAATAACATTTCAGAGAAGAAGGAGAAGGTAAAAGGACACTTCTTTGCTGGTTACCACTTCTTCAGTGTCTTTCATGTGTACTTTTCTTTTTTATTTGATGCTCAAACCAACCCCTGAGGTAAGTCTCCATAATCCAGATTTACCAGATGAGAATTGATGCGTACTGAATTTGCCTGACTTTTCTGAGATCATGGACAAAAAGTTTGGAGGGCAGACTTGAAATCAGGTCCCCAATCCAAACACTACTTTGCTTTTGTTTAGCCATGTTTTCTTTCAATTCCTTCTCTCTGGGATGAGAATCTTGGGCTCAGAAATGGCCATCCTCTTGTTCTTTGAACACCTGGGTGAGTGTGGAGAGGTGCATTCACAAAGAGCATGTTGGAGAAGATAAGAGCACCAAGTGTGGCTCAGAGCTCAGAATAGACAATACATACCCTTTGCCATTTGGGAGAGGAAATAAACCACTCACAGCTACCTCTTCTTTACATATTAAAGAGCCTTTACTAGATCGTAATTTCAACTTCCGCTTTGACACAAACTGATTGATCCCTGTTCAAAAGAAAAAAGAAAATAATGTGGAAAACTACATCTACCCACCTATGCTGTTTATGTTTGTCTGATATACATTTTCCTAATGCACGTAAACAAATAAAGGTGCTATTGAATGTCACTTCTCATATAAATTTTGCGAGTTGTAATAATACAGAACTGAGCATTTTAGCCATGAGGACTTCTCATGTCAGAGAGCCGATATCACAAAAAAGAAGGCCTGCAAATTCTCTCACAGATAAAACTCTTTCCTGAACCAAGTAGGCAAGAATTGCATGCACCGCCCTCTCTGTTCCAAACCCTCCTTGCTGTGACCTGTGGGTATCCTTCCTCTTATGGGTTGAATTGTGTCCCCCAAAAAGACATGTGCAAAGTTTAGCCCCAAGTCCCATGAATGCGACCTTATTTGCAATAGGGTCATTGCAGATGGAATTAGATCAAAATGATGTCATACTGGAGCTGGTTGGACACTTAATCCAAAATGACTGGTCTCTTTATAAGAAGATAGACACAAAAGAGAGACAGCGATTGGAGTGACGCATCTGCCAGTCCAGGAATGCCGCAGATTGCCAGCAACCACTGGAAACTAGAAAGAGATGAGGAAGGACTCAGCTAAGGGCTGCAGAGGGAGCATGACCCTACAGACACCTTGATTTCAAACATTCACCCTCCAGAACTGGGAGACAATCAGTGTCTACTGTTTTAAACCTTCCAGCTGGTGAAGCTTGGCTACAGCAGCGCTAGAAAGTTGTGACACTGCTCATACCTCAGACTGGAAACCAAACTCGATTTTTGACATCCTTCCTTAAGACTATTTGGATCTCTTAGTGGCTGTGTGGTCCCAGTGGCCCTTGATAAAAACCCCTCAAGAACTGTTGAGCCCTAATCACTCTAGGCTTTGCCACTTCTCTTCCTCACTGAAGGGTGCTTCTGCTGGGTCCCAGATCCATTCACATTTATATAACAGTCTACTTCGTCTGGACATGTACATGCACATGAACATACATTTTCCATTTATTCCTGGAAACAATCATTTAAGGCAGAGATTGACGGTCCCATTTTATGGACAGGGAAACCAACTCAGAGAGATTAAATCAATTATCAAAGCTGGTAGAGGTACTGATACATTAACCACCTCTCTCCAACCCTTTATCTTTTCTGAGATCATTATCCCAAAGCATTTTTTTTTTTAAGATTTGTTTATTTATTTAATTCTCCCCTCCCCCGGTTGTCTGTTCTCTATTTGCTGCGTCTTGTTTCTTTGTCCGCTTCTGTTGTCATCAGCGGCACGGGAAGTGTGGGCGGCGCCAATCCTGGGCAGGCTGCACTTTCTTTCGCGCTGGGCGGCTCTCCTTATGGGGTGCACTCCTTGCACGTGGGGCTCCCCTACGTGGGGGACACCCCTGCGTGGCAGGGCACTCCTTGCGTGCATCAGCACTGCGCATGGGCCAGCTCCACATGGGTCAAGGAGGCCCAGGGTTTGAACCGCGGACCTCCCAGGTGGTAGACGGACGCCCTAACCACTGGGCCAAGTCCGTTTCCCCCAAAGCATTTTGATATATTTCTTGATAACCATCTGACTTCTTTGAAACCTTGGATAAATTTGTTTCTCTTTACTATCCAGTCAATTGCCCTGTGTCAGTTTCCCCATCTGTTAAAAAGACAAAAAAGTAACAAGGCTGAGTTACCCGTGTTTTGTCGGTTGGAGTCATTTGAATTCTCCTGAATGCAAATTGCCTTGCTATTTTACTAATTAATAGCATCTGCTTGGAAATGCAACTATTAGCGCACAATAAACGATAAGGCTTATAATTATGGGTGACAGTAATTGTTTCTTTTTTTACCTCTATCTTCATCCCAGTCTATCTTCCTGAGCTATAGCTACCTCTGTAGAGGTTAGGAAAACATATTTTAAAAATCTCAACAATAGGCTCCTTCCCCAGGGTTTGGAAATTGATGAATCATCCTACTCTGCCTGCAGCATTCAAAGTAAGTGTGTGCTGGACACGTGGGCGGAGCAGTGGGCTCTTTGAAATGTGAGCCGAGTGCAGATCATGTCACCTGCCTGGCGCGTGACCCATTCCACTTGCCACCTGACCCCCTGTGCCCAATGTCACCTGGAGCCTGAAGTCTGGAAGCGGAAAGTCCTTGACTGGAGTCAGGGGAGAGAAAATCATCACCTGCTTGGGGACAAACATGCCTGGCGACTGCGTCACTGTTTGTTGAGTGGGATCAGCTAATAGTTGCACAGCGGGCCTTCAAAGCCCTGCGGTCTGGCTGGTGATGTTTCTCTAAATGCACTGCCTGTGCGAAGGCCTTGGACTTTGGGTCTCAAGTGCGCCGGTGAGTTTGGGCTTGCAAACAGCTCTGCCAAGGGCTCTGCCTGGTTAAACTCAGAGTCACAGAACCAACTTCACTTCTACCTTTGCCTGGGTCTCTCTGCTCCACCACACTCTTACTTCACAGCATTGGACTTGCTATTCCCTCAGCCTGGGACATCCTTCCCACCACATAGCAGCACAGCTTGCTCCTCTGGGAGGGAGGAAGGGAGAGAGGGAGGGTGAGAGGAATAATGTCTCATTTTACAAATAGAATAACTGAAAACCAGAGAGGGCAAATAAACCGATCACCAACCACTTTGTGGCAGAACTAGTATTAATAATACTTGAATTTCCTAACTCACAATCCAGGATTCTTTCTTCCATATAACACTGTTCCCCAGAAATTTAGCAAATAAAATGTCCCTCAATTCACTATTTCCACATTTGTTTGCCAGTCTTGAAGCATTTTATGTCTATATGGGGGTGAACAGAATTGTTTGAGGGTTAAGTGCTTGTTAACTAAGTTCTCTTTGAATTTATCTCTCATAACTCCCTTTCAAGGGCAAAGGTGATTGAAAATTAGTTATATTACATTTTTAAAACACTTCTAAATATAAATGATCATAACTATTGTAATCACACACAGGAGTAGCTTTTAAAATATATTTGTATCTATTTAATAATTGGAAACATACAGTATGTGAAGTTTTCTAATCTGCATTTTTACATGACATTTTATTTTAGTCATTTTCTCACGTCAGTAATACTAACATTGTTTTAGAAGCTGCTTACATTTGAATATATGGGGATGCCACAATTCTACTTAATCATTTCCCTGTTACAGATCATTAAAGCTGTTTATTCTATTTTTTAGGTTTTTACATTTTAGTCTTTTTGTATTTCTAGGTTTATATTTTGTATCAACATTTCCATACCGCTGTCCAAATCTTACTAAATATGCTACAAATTAGCTGAACAAAGGCTGGGTTTCAAGTCCAGAGTTTCTCCTTGAATCAGAAAACCTTCACTGTGTCATTCATTTGCTTGTCCAGCCTGTGCAGCTTGGGGTGGAAGGTGGGGGCGTGAGGGCCGTGGGCAGTAAACATCCACCAATATGAGAGCAAATGGGAGCTGGGGCGTGTGTTGACACTTCTGTGTGTGTGTGATCCTGGCCTTGGTAGGGGGGAATAAAAAGCCAGACTCGCTCCTCTGTGCCATAACAACACAAGTACAAGCCGCACTGGATGTGATTCAGTATGACTCAGCCCCAAGGTTGACACAGCAGCTCTGCGAGGAGGGTCGTGACTGTGCCTCCCACACACAGCGGGGAAAGGATGGCCCCCAAAGGGTCTCTCTGTCTGAGAAGGAGCCCTGGGTTCAAACAGAGCATGGCCTGGCCCGTGGGGAAAGACAACCACGGTTTGTTAGGGCGGTGGTCCTCACTGCTTGAGAAGCTCAAATCAGAGGCCCCTTTCCCTGAAGCCTTGCACAGTAACAGTTGCTGCCATTAGCTGGGCGCCTCCTATATACCAAGACAGTGTGCCAGGTGCCTTAAACAGGCTGTCTCATTGACTCCTCAAAACAAAGACAAGGGTTAGTGGCTGCATTTTCCATTAAAGATAATGAAATTTCGGAGAGGTTAAGGGAGTGGCCCCAAATCACACAAAGCTGAGACTTGAAACTTGCCTATTTGATTTCCAAGTTCCCGCAACTTCCACAGAGTAGGAGTCTTTCTTTGTGTTCAATTCCTGTGATTCTTGGGACAGGTGTAGTGAACTATTTTGCATTTAACTTATCCATTCTGTAACGATCCCATTGGTTGGGCAATTAATGAGCACATATGTTGGGTCAGACTCTCTAGTTTCCACTGAGAGATCTGAATAAACCTCTTCTCCTTGAAGGGATTGGGGGTAAGATGCAAAGGTCAGGATCATGGGCTTTTGAACTCTGCCTCCCTGGGACCTAGAACATTCTAGTCACCATAGTGACAAGGTCATCAGGGAGACTCAATAAATATTTGTGGAAGAAGAGGAGGAAGGAAGGATGGATTGTACATTATATGTGTTTAAACCTTGCCCAAAGCCCTGGAATGCATTTTCTGCTTTACACTGCATTAGGGGTGCAATCTTTGGGAGCTATATTTAACCTCTCTGAGCCTGCCTCCTTATTGGAGAAGTATGGGGCTAATTATGCTCTCCTGATTGTTTTGGATCCAGTGGATGAGAGGATCAAGGATGGGTGTTAGAGGTGCTAAAAATGTAGACATCAGTTTTCAAAGTGTCGGGAATTGTATTTGCTGGTCAAGTCAACCAACCAAAATTTACTGTGTTCCATGTGCCAGGTATTGGGTTAAGGGCTGTACAAATACTATACATTTTTCCCCTCAGCAAAAAAAAAAACAAAAAAAAAAAACCAAAAAAATCAAAACTGGATTGATGTTTCCAATT
This sequence comes from Dasypus novemcinctus, assembly GCF_030445035.2. NCBI lineage: Eukaryota > Metazoa > Chordata > Mammalia > Cingulata > Dasypodidae > Dasypus > Dasypus novemcinctus. The sequence goes on from NC_080686.1 coordinate 91,965,925, forward strand.
CGATGTAGCTAAGGAAACTGATGTTTAAACAGGGTAGACGCTGTGTGTGAGATGACACAGGTGGTGAGGGCAGAAGCAGGGTCTCCACCTGCCTGACACTAATGCCTCAGTTCACCTGGCAGTCCTTCTAGAAAACATCTCTAGGAACAGAAATGAAGCACAGATTCCAACAGTTAAGTTAGCATCGGCCATTGTAGCAGTGTGGTATTATTTATGAATTCCAAAAATAGATATTGGATTATGTTTGTAAGGTGGTCTGTTCCTCTGGGCATATTAGATTGTGTTATCTCAGGTATTTCACTTTTACTTGATTAAATTATGATTAGGGCTTTGCTTGGGCCATGTCAGTAGGATGTTGAATCTCTATCCCCTTGGTGGGTGGGAAATTACAGGGAAAACTACACAGCAGAGGAGAGAGTGGGAATTTTGATGCTGGACCCCCAGGAAGTAAAAACACAAAGAAGTAGATATGTGTGGAAAGAGAGAAGCCTCCATTAGATAAGGCAGAGGCCCCAGGAAGAGAGATGAGCCATTTGCCTCATAGTTTACATAGTTTACATAGTTTACATAGTCTACATAGTTGTAGAAAGAGCAGAACAGCTGAGCCCAGAGAGAAATGAGCCCTGGGAGAGAGATGAGATTTCTCCCAGCTGGTATTGGAAGAAACTGGGACCATGGAGCCTTAAGAGGAAGAGGAAGGCCAAACCCTCGCAGACATGGCCTGCCATCTTGCTCAACAAGTGGCACATGACTTTGGGTGAGAAAATACCTCTTATGGTATCTTGAGTTGGACTCTTTAGGGCCTGGTAGCTGTAAACTTCTACCCCAAATAAATACACTTTATAAAATCTAACGGACTTCTGGTCCTTTGTATCAGCACCCCTTTGGCTAATACAGTCATAGTAAGTTAAGTTAATTCCTTTGCTGTGAGTCAACCCAGGCTGCACCAAATCCAGAAATCTTTTGTTTCCTCCAGGTCTTGAACTTCTGAAGCCTTCTGCTTCTGAACCCAAAGCCAGCTTGTTTCAGCTCTCGGCCCAGGCCTCTTTGTGTTTTCTGTGTGTGTGTGTGTGTGTGTGTGTGTGTGTATGTGTGTGTGTGTGTAGTGGGCGGGTGAGGGTCTATGAGCGTTTCAGGTATGAAATGAAAAGAAGAGCCCCATCCAGGTAACCTGATATTTGGAGACAGTGTTGGCATCCTGAGATTTTGCACAAAAGCAGCTTCCCGCTGAGGCTTCAAATGAGGCTCCTTTTGGACCCACGCTTCTAAGGACCTTTACTTGCCTCTGGTTCCGCTGCTCCACTGTGTCCCTGATCCAGCTCACCCTCCTCACGGCTGCCTGTGTGGTCTTTGTCGGGCACAGTTCTAAATGTGTTGAACCTCTCCATCTTCCATTTTAAATCCCACAGGTTCCCTGTAGGCTTTCTGATAAAAGAAAGAGGTATGGCTTTCACTAATGAGCCCCAGCTAATTTCTTGCATGCTCTGTTGGTATAAGGCTCTCGAAGCCTCCTGCTGGTCCTTGAATTCTCCATGATCTTTTGCAGATCTCTCTGTGCACTGTTACCTGGGCCTGGACTCCACTTGCCTGTCCCGTTTCACTGGCAAATTGCAATTTCTTCAAGGCCAAGCTTAGACAAAAGGTTTTCTGTGTGTGGTGGAGGGGCATTCTAGGTAGTGCTACCTTGCTTCCTCCCCCATGCTCTTGTGGGATGTGATACCCAAGTCAGTTCAGACACATGTCCCATTTTACTGTCACTGTTTGCATGTGCCTGTCCGCCCTGCTGGGCCATGAGCTCCATAGGGTGAGGGATGGAGTCGCAGTCATTTTCATGGGCTTGGTGACTAGCACAGAATCTGGCACATAGTTGGTGTTTAATTGATGCATGCCAAGTTTAACTGAATCAAGAGCCTTAGTGATGAAGAGTAGCTGACAATAATTGTATAAAAACTGGGAAAAAATCTAAATAATGTCCAGCAATTAAGAAAGAGTAAAGAATGATAATGTTTTAATGGACTTCATGTTGGTTTTAAAAGATATATATGAAGGTATTAGAGTAATGAAAGCAACAAACAAACGAAAGGGGCAAATGAAAAAGTTTCCATTTTAATCTCCCTAGGACTTTCCAAGAAACCAGATTCCAATTACTTATTTAATTAACCTCTGTCCCCAAAGGTTTGGCACATGGCTTTCTATTTGAAAGACTTATGACACTGAAGAGCCCTGAAGTTGTAAGCAATGTTGGCTTACTTAGATTGTTTCCCTTCCTCCTAGGTTTACCAGTAAAATTGATTTTCTCCCTCAGTTTTCCTACTGTCATCTCCTCAGCTCTGCTGCCTCCAGGCCTGGCCACCTTCTTGGCTACTGGTCATACTTCCAACGAGAGAAGGAAAGGGAAGTGGGGAGGAAGTACAAAAGGAGGGCAAAGAGAAAGAGGGACAGTTGTGATACTTCTGATTACTTTATAAAATTCACAACAAACCAATATTTTTTGGATATCACTTATTTTTTCAAGTGTCTTGCTACTTACTGCTGAATTGCTTTTTAGAAAGACTGTTACTCTGTGGGCAGAAATAAATGAGAATGGTTATATGCCCACATTCTTGCCAACATTAGATATTCTCATTTTTTAAAAAATATTAAGTAAAATAAGATATTCTCATTTTATTTTAAAAATGTTAGTAACATAATTACTAGAAAGTTGAATTTTTTTATTACCATGATGTCAAGTGTTTTTCCTTATCTTTTATAGCCAATTGTATTTTCAATTTTATGAATTGTCAGTTCAAAAGAAGGATAGGTTTTAATATTATACATATACTATTGTCTTTGGAGATTTGTAATAAAGAATTTCTCAAAATATGTCAGAGGTTTTCTGTAATATATTTTGATAAAAAACAAAACAAAACAAAACATTCTCAGCTCTAAAATAGGGGGACTCTTTGTAATAAATATCTAGACTTTCAGAATGAAACGTGCTCATTGTGCCCATACCAGGAACTAGAACTATATGTTAGGAGTATAGAGATAATCAAGACATGATCCCTCAACTCAAAGAGCTCAAAATTTCACAGGAAGAAACACCAGAAAAACCCTTTACAGCTTATTATGATCGGTTCTAGGACAGAGTCACCAAATTACACTAAGGAGCCTAGAGAAAGTTCATCAAAATAAAAGAGATGGCTTAAGAAAAGGTAAGGCCCCAAATAAGGTAGCATAGAAGTAATGGAGGGGAAGTGGAGGAAGTAGGGGAATAATTAGGTGGAATCTTTAGGACTTGAAAATGGGGATTGCAATTGTGCGTTGACTTCCAATTATGTGTTCTCTTCTTTCCCCTTAAATTTCTTTGCCTGTCCCTTGTACACATGTGTGACAGGCAGAAATTGGTTGGTTGGCCTCTCTGTGGGCTTTGTTCCTCTCTTCTCACCCCAATTGAAATAAAGGTCTTACTTATGGACAGTTGGAAGTTTTTTGTGGATGCCAGAGCTGATCCACTCCTGTGCATGTAAGCCTATTGTGGGGGAGAACTCTTGATTAAATTGCTTCAGTTAAGGGTCTTTGGTTAAATTGCATGACCCAGAGTGGGCCTTAATACTTTTACTGGAGTCCTTTATAAATGGAGGACTAAAAAGCTGCAGACACAAAGATAAAGCTACAGTGCCAGAGAGAAGCCTCCAGATGTTGACAAACCTGGGAGAGAGAAAAAAAGCTGAAACAACAAAGCCCAGAGGAGAGGGGAGAGGCAAGTGGACCCTGCCATGTGCCTGATCATCCATATGACCCATATGTGCCCGAGTTCAGGGAGAAAGCGAGCCTGGAGGAGAAGGCAGAGGCCAGCAGAGTCACCATTGTGCCTTGCCATGTGGCAGGAGTCCGGGATTGCCAGCACCCAAACTTCAGGGAGACAGCTTTTCTGACGATGCTTTAATTTGGGTGCTTTTACAGCTTCAAAACTCTAGCTTTTAATGTAATAAATTTTCATTATAAAAGCCAGCACATTTCTGCTATATTGCTCCTGGCAGTATTTTGCAAACTCAAACAGGATCTTTTTTCATGTGAAAACACATCAAAGTTACCTGTGTCAGGTAATCAATATTAGCAACATTAACAACAAAATATTTTGAGGGCCATGTCACTGCTCTAGCTGAAGAACATGAGGTCCAGGGAGAAACTGGAATTGCCAACCTGGGTCTTGGATTTAGGGTACATCAGAGTGAAATGGAATCCTGACTTAAGTACAAGGGCATTATGTCTGGATGAATCTGGACTCTTAGGAGTAAGAGAAGTAAAGGAAGCTAGAAAAGGACTTGATCAAAGAGAGACTCAGCACTGAGTGAGGAAATAATAAAACTGACTACACCATCCTCTGAAATTTGAGCATTTTCCTATTTAGTTATTAGTAAGGTACATTTCATTCTGATTGCCCTTCCTGACATCGCTTTGACAGGGTTACATACATAATTATATAGGAAATTAATTAATTACAACTGTGATAATTGCCACAAAATAGAAATGCAAGGTGATTTGTACTAACTGATCTACTCAGGGAGATCAAGGAAGGCTTCTCCGAAGTGATCATTAGGTGGACACTTGAAAGAGATAATTAGGAATTATCTAGAGCAGAGTTTCTCAGCCTCAACACTATTAACATTTGGGGCCAGATAACTTTTTGTTGAGGGGATGGATACGTAGCAACTTCCCTGGCCTCTTCTGACCAGATGTCATTAGTGTTTCCACCTAGTTGTGACAACCAAAAATGTCTCCAGTCCTTTCTGAGTGTTCCACTTGGAGAACGTCTCATCTAGAAGGAAGTGGGTTGGTTGCAGCATTCTCAGTGGAAGGAACCACATGTGCATCTCTGAGGCAGGAGAAGTGAAGCTGAGGAACTGAATGAGGCTATAGTGTGTGAATCATGGAGCCTCAGCAGGCGAGTGGCACCAGATGCCATAGGCAAAGTAGGAATGGAGAGCTTCTGCAAATCCTCATGCATGTGAATATTTCAAAGGCATGAGATGAGTGCTGTGTACAGTGTTCTTGCTTTATGGGAGATCCATGCTTAAGAATAGACCCGTTTTTCTTTTCTCCAAGGTCCATACTGTTGGCAAACTTAAGCATACACTGCATCTTGAGTCAAGTAGTCCCTGTAGAATTTGAAGGTTTTGTTGTCTCATTTATATTACTGACTGTGACATTTCACTTTCAATCTTCATTCAGAGCTTTCAAAAAATTTCCCTTTGCAATCTGTTAACCTTTTCCGCTTTATTTCTTTATTTTGCCCTTCCTTCTGTACTCCCCACCACACATATTAAATCTGACACAATGACCTGCACATTAGTCCTTCTGGGAGCCTATGAATCATTGCAAAGTCTCTCCATCCTGAAGCCTTATCTCCTTAGCCAGCTTCCTTTTCCATAACTTTGCTGCCCATTTCTCCCAAAGAGAGAGGTATGCATTTTATCACTTGTGTTGTCATTTTTTTTTGTCTATTCTCATCATGAACTTACTGTCCTCTGATGGCCCTATGTAAGAAGGGCCATTCCTCTTCATGATTGAATAGGTTATGCATTTGAGAGAAGGTGCTGATGAAATTAATCATTTTACAGTACTGTTTTTAAAAACAAAATTCCATGTCATTGTCTTCCTCCTGCCCTACTTCACCCCACCTCTTGCCTTTTCTCTCTTCTTGGTCTTTCCCTATTAATCTTCTAAAAATCAATGCTGAGCCTCATAAGGTGAAGTTTCCCTCTTATTCTTCTCTGTATCCAAGGCTCCCAGACTGTTTCATATTAAATGAGCTTTGTTATTGTTTACTCTATCTTATCCTATGTTATCTGGACCCTAACTTTTTTGTCACAGTTGGGGTAAAGTGGTTTTTTTCAGTAGTATTCTATAAGAGTTGGCAAGTGTCTGATTTTGGATTAGATTAGGGCATCTTTTATAGGTTTTTATTGTGAGACAAATTACTTGTAAGAAGAAAAAAGAAATGCTTGAAGGTTAGTTAGAAATCCTTTCTTCCAAGTCATATAAAAGTATACATGATTAGGCATATGCAAATATGTGATCAAGTAGGCACAAGATTGCAGAATCAAGGCAAGAGCAGAAAATAAGATAAGTGCAAGCCTGGAGGGGAGGGGGGCAGGTGAGAAAAAAGAGATAGCATGGATAACTGAGATGGCTTTCCCAAATGTTCTTGAATCCCACAGTATATATATTTATATTTACCTATTTATATAAATCCAAGAGTATATTTTTTATCATCCATCTATCCATCCTTCCATCCCTTCCATTCTTCCATCCATTCACCCATTCAGTTAATGTTTATTGGGAGTCTACTATGAGACATAAAAGAAGCCAAGGGCTAGAGCTATCAACATGTGGAAAATAGGTGTCATCCCTGCCATTAGTCAGTTTTTAATTTACTGGGAAGTGAAGGATATATACAAGCTTAAGCAATATTCAGATCCAAAAGAGTCTCATGAATGGTTCTCAAAAAATACAAGTCAGTTGGATACTCAGATGAAATCAGGCATTTGAAAAGAAAAACAATAAAACCAAAGAAGGTGTGATGAACAATGAAAACTGGTATTGACTCAGTGGCATGGATTAGGGAAGGAAACTTTTCCTCTGATCATTTCCTTTGTAAATCTGCTGCATACATCTTATTTTCAGCAAAGGAAAACAAAAGTTCCAAAGTGAAACTTTAAAGCCAAATAGGTGGAGTTAGGGACATTAGGAAAGTCTTTGAATTTTACTACCTAGATTTGAAAGCAACTGGCCAAAAAACCCTATAGTGTTACAATTCCCTTCCCCAAAGGACATTCACAATTATTTCTTGGGGTCTCTGGATCCTTTGGATGAACTGGTATCTTAGGATTTCACTGTGGTTATTGAATATAGAGAAATATGGATTCTAAGATCTTTAATTCCATTTGAGATTCTCCTGGCAGGATTCTGACAGTCCATAAAACGCAATCTTGAAAATTTCTTACTTCTCTTTTAGACCAAAATTATTTATAAGGTATATTTCATCTAATGAGTCATATTAAAGTAGAAATATATGCCTTCTATAGGAGGGCAAAGACAAAAAAAAAAAAAAAAAGCAAGTGTTGGAAGCACATTAGGAGTGATTCGAATCATGAGGGTACAACTTATCCCATGGTGAAGGAGGTGGACTTCTTGTGTTCTGTCCTGCCCACTCCAGTGCTGGAGTATGGATGAGAGGGTGAGCTTCTGAGCAAGGGGCTGGATTAAAAGGTCATACAGACCATGGTTAGGCATTCCCAGGCCAAATGATATATTGATTTCAAGAAAGCCCCAATTTTCATAGAAAGGAATAAGGCCTGAAATTTTGACTCTGTACAGGCTAAAGACTTATTGAGAAGAATGAGAATGTGGCAGCCCTTTAAGGATTAAATAGAAAGATGGAGACTCAATGGCATCTCCCAGGAAGCTCCCCACATTAGTTGCTTTGCTCACTCATCTTTGACTGTGGTTTCTAGTCTTTTCCCACTGGGTCACTCTCCTCTGACTGAGTTTGTATGTCCATGCCCTTCATGAAGCATGGAACAAGGAGAATGCAGGGCTTCAGTGCCAGCAGAAAGAAGGGAAGAATGATTAGCTTCCCAATCTTGCCAATGGAAATTAGGTCTTTTATACATGGGTGTATATATACATACATATTTTATACATATATGATTACATTTTGTTTTATTTCCTTTTTCCTTTTTCTTTTCCTCTGATTTGGAAAGCAGACACTCTTACACTTTAAGGTCAAATTTTTAAAATTGAATTTAAAAATTAAAATTGAATTTTCCCATAATTCAAAATATGCCGTCAATTTTAACCATCCATGAAAAAGAAAGAACATTGCATTTTTATTGCCTCCTCCTCTATGTCAATGAACATTTAGTCTAAATGAACTGTCTTTTTAAACAATTTATATCTAGTTTTTGAATAGTTTTTTTTTCATTATTATATTTGCAACAATTTGTGTGTTTAAAACACACTGTGTAAAAAACACTTGTGTGTTTAAATGTTTAGACCAGTATTTCCAAGTGTGGACTTGGGCCCAAGAGCATCAGCACCACCTGGGAACTTGTTAGAGATGCAAATTCTCAGCCTGTCCACAGGCCTCCTGAATCAGAAATTCTGTGGGTGGGGCCCAGCAATCTGAATTTTAACAGGCTTTCTAGGTGATTCTGATGGTTTAGACTGTAATTAATAGAAACAGAATGCAAGACACAGGTATAATTTAAAATTTTCTAGTAACTATTTTTAAAAAGTGAAAACAAAACAGGTAAAATTAATTTTAATAAGGTACTTTAACCCAATATATAAAAAATTATGTCAACATGTATTTGATATAAGTACTAATGAGATATTTTATTCTTTTTCTAAAAAAAAAAATCTCTGAAATGTGGAATATATTTAACATTTACAGATGCTAAACAACTCTGATGCTAAGTTTTAAAGTGAAACATACTCCTGCCAAAAGAATAAAGTTGTGCTTAGTGGCAAAAGATTTTACACTAATTTGGTTTTTAAATGTAAATTTAAATTAATTGAAATTAGATAAAATGCATCAGTTTCCCACCAGCCACATTGCAAATGCTCAACAGCCACATGTAGCCATGGCTACCTTATTGTATGATGCAGATTTAGACACTCACTGCCAATGTGGTCTTCCGCCAAGTTCCAAAGCCTTTAGTTTTTACTTTTGGTTGTTTCTCAGACAAATAAGTGGAAAGTTTCATTAGCTGCTGCCCTTCCAACCCTTTCCCACCAACAACCTCCAGGAGTTTATCTGTTGCACTCTAATAATTCTTCAAAAATCAGCCCAATGTTTTGTTCTGTTTTGTTCCTTTATCTCCTTTTCTGAATCTGTACCCTCCCCTCCACAATGGGTGTAAATACTCCCTGTCTGTGGCTACCTCTGAACTGATTGTATGCTGCAATGATTGTGCCAGATACCAACATATGTCTTTGCATGCTTGTATCTGTTAGCTTTTGAGTTCAACTGAAGCTGCAAGGGCTGAAACTCATTCATCTCTTTATCCTAAGTACTCCATAAATTTGTATTGAACCGAATGGGATCCGCTTTATTCCAGTGTTCTGAAAAATTTCTTCAAGTAATGTTTTCAGATAAAATGTCTTCCTTCTGCTTTCAGTAAGAAGCATGCCGACCCCAATGTAGATTTTATTCATTATTTTCCTTAATTCAACAATTATATGTGAATCATGTGCCAGGTACTAAACTAAACTGCCATATTGCTTAAGACAGGCTAGGTTACAACACATAGTCTAAAAACACAGTGGATTAAAACAATGAAAGTCATCTCTCGCACATGGTATAGATCCATCATGACTCATTTTAGGCGCTGCTCTACGTTAGCTTCCCACCAGGCACAGGTCAGTTGCGAGTTGTGCCCTGGCCATGTGATGTGAAGGGATACACATCATCTCAACATATATGTTATTGTCCAAAGCAAGTCAAATGAACTCATCTAACCTTTAGTTTTTACTTTGATTGTTTCCCAGGCAAATAAATCTGAAGTTATCATCAGCTGCTGTCCTTCCAACCAGAGAAGTAAGGGACAGAGAATTACCACACTACCTTGTACCTAGAAGATGGAAAATTCTAATATCAGTGAAAAGCCCTAGTACTTACCTCAAGGAGCAGAAAAAGAGAATCCCTATCCTCATGGATCATGGTATCTAATAGCAGAGCCACTAAGCAAAGCACCATACCTAAACGTAAAGGTATGGTCACAAGAAGGGTTACAAAGCAGATGTGCAGTGCCTGTGAGAACATACTGTGATTGCTGAGAACTGAAGTAATAGGACCTAACTGATGAGGATGGAAAGAGTGCACCCTAGGAACGAGAAGAGCATGTGCAAAGACCCTGAAGTTGGGGCAATCCACTTATTCCAGTACAGAAGTCAGTATGCCTGGAGTGTGAGAAGTGAGAAGAAGGCTTATGCAAGAAAATGCTGGAAATGCAAGGTATAGCGCTATTATAAAATCAATGATAGACCCTTAAAATGTTTTGAAGCTTGATGTGATGGTTAATTTTATGTGTCAACTTGGCAAGGGTATGATGCCTGGATGTTTGTTCAAACACTAGCCTAGATGTTGCTGTAGAAATATTTTACAGTTGTGATTAGTATCCACCAGCAATTGATTTTAAGTAAAGGAGGCTACCCTCAATAATGTGGATGGGCCTCACCCAATCAGTTGAAGGCCTTAGGAGCAAACTACTGAAGTTCCCCAGAAAAGGAGAAATTTTTCTCAAGATGGCAGCAACTCTCCCTTCTCTTGAGTTTCCCTTGTGCTGGCCTCACCTACAGATTTTGGATTCAAGACTACAACATCAACTCTTACCAGAATTTCTAGTCTGTCAGTCTGCCCTACAGATTTCAGACTTGCCAGCCCACAACTGCATGAGCCAATTCCTATTACTGCCCCCCCCCTGCCCCCCCACACACACCCCTTTCTCTCTCTCTCTCTGTCTGTCTCCCTCTCTCTCTCTCTGTTTATAGTCGGTTGTGGCTATCTGGAGAATCCTGACTGATACCCTTGAGAATGGTGGTTTTGTTTTTTGAAGTTGCAGAGAACCATGTCAGGAGACTAGAGGGGATGGAGTGAATAGGTTGTAGACAGAATCGAGGGGATGGATGTCAAGAAGAGAGGAAAGGTTACAGCCAGAGAGAGCACAGCAATGTCCCCTTACACACAGTCTGGAATGCCACCTACAACTGGAAGAAAGCCAATGTGTGATGGCAGGAAGTGGGGAGAAGGAGCTTATTGTAGGGGGCTTAGTTTTCTTACAGATAGTGGTTGGGAAAGGAACTAACACTGCCCAAGGTGTTTTGTGTATATTTCCTCTATCTCTCACTGAAACACTGACTCAGAGAAATCACTTGTGCAAGCTGCAGAGGTAGGTCTTTGGTGGAACTGAGATTCCAGTGTAAAGCTCTTTAGTGGAAAAGAAAAGGGAAATGTTGGAGTAGATGATCTTTAAAGTCCATTCAAGCCTTTATGTACACACAAATACCCCAGAGGTGGGACTGCATCGGTGTGTGTGTATGTAATTTGGTAAATCTCTGTCACCCTTCTCTCATCATGCTGTTCTTTCACCAAAGAAAGTTCAAGATCTTTTTTTTGCCCTCAACAGGCCCTTTGAATCCACCATATAGATTACCAAAATCTGTGTTTTGTTTTGCTTTTTGATACTTCTATTCATCTTCTTTTGTCTTTAACCTCTTCTTTTAGTTAACCTCCAAAACACATTACAGGAATTTGCTTACCCACCTCATGATTTGCTTACTGCCTTTCAGATTTTAGAAGCTGACTCATTGGCTGAGTCCACCGAACCAGTAAAAGGTCAATAAACAGATGGGTAAATTGAGATGATTTGTGGTTGTATTAGTTAGCCAAAGGGGTTCTGAGGCAAAGTATCAGAACTCTGTTGGCTTTTATAAAAGGTATTCATTTGGAGTAGAAGCTTATAGTCACAAGGCCCTAACAAGTCCAACTTAAGTTATTTCCTTACCCAAAGTTTTTTGCCACATGTTGAAGCAAGATGGCAGGCAATGTCTACAAGGTTTCAGCCTTCCTCTTTCCTCTTAAGGCTCCATGGTCTCAGCTTCTTCCAATCTCAGTCATAGTCTAGCATAAGGCTCTTCTTTCTTTCTGGGGCTTATTTCTTTTCAGGCTCAGCTGCCCTGATCTCTTCACAAGGTCAGCTATAAACTATCAGCCTCATCTCTCTTCCCCGGCTGTAGGATACTCTGTGTTATCTTCTCTGTGTAGCTACTTCTCTTGCCTTCTTGATTGATTATCCCTTTATATAGCTGACCAAAGATGTGGGGAATTAACCCTGCAAGTCCTAATGACTTGGATGAATTAAAGCCCTAATCTTGACATAATTTAATCAAAGCCATCTGTATTAGTCAGCCAAAATGGGTGCTGATGCAAAATACCGGAAGTCTGTTGGATTTTATAAAGGGTATTTATTTGGGGTAGGAGCTTACAGATACCAGGCCATACAGCATAAACTACTTCCCTCACCAAAGTCTATTTTTACATGTTGGAGCAAGATGGCTGCCGATGTCTACAAGGGTTCGGGCTTCCCGGGTTCCTCTGGGCTCAGCTCCTGTTTTCTCCACAAGGATAGCTGTAGACTATCAGGTGAACGGCTCTGTCTCTTTCCCCAGGGTTCCAGTTTAAGGCTTCAGCATCAAACTTCAACATCAAAACACCAACATTAAGAACCCTCAACTCTGTCCTTTGCCATGCCTTTTATCTGTAAGTCCCCATCCACCGAGACGTGGAGACTCAATGCCCTAATCACAACTCAATCATGCCCAGGTTACCGATCAGATTACAAACATAATCCAATATGTATTTTTGGAATTCATAACCATACCAAACTGCTACACCATCTCAGCTGAATCTAATACAATCAAAATGTTATCATGCCCAGAGAAACAGACCAGTTTACAAACATAATCAATATTTCTTTTTGGAATTCATAAATAATCTCAAACTGCCACAGTGGTTAACTTTGCTTATCTCCATTGTTAGTCATGATGTCAAGACAGTTTCATGGGTCTAAACCAGATGATGACATTTTGGAGCAATTTGCTTCTTTCTTCTGTGCCAGAGTGTGGAGTGTAATTCACTGATTTATTTTTCATGCAATGATTAAGAGCAATGACTATTTAGTTTCCTACAGAAGATTTTAAGTTTTCATTGTAGTTTCCCTTTGTTTTTCAATAACTTGTTATGTATTAGATACGGACTAAATGGCCTTTTCAGTAGTTTCTTTAGAAATATTGGTAGGCTTTACCAGCATCCCTCAGCAACCATTCTCTATGATAAGTGAGTTCATACATTTGTTTGTACAGTGTAATAGTTAAACCACAGACTACAGAGGCAGGTTGTCTTGATTTAATTCTGGACTGCACCATTTAGTGATTATTTTAAACTTAAGCACATTACTTAAACTCCTTGAGTCTCAGTTTCCTCATTTGTAAAATAGCAATGATAACAGGTAATCATAAAATTTTGGAATCATTAAATGAAATAATGTACATGTAGTTTCCCTAATAATGCTGACTGTTGTTACCATTTGTAACACATGCAAGCACACACACACATACACACAAATAAGCAAGCACAGAGGAATATGTATGTGGAGGTGCTTACCAAGTCCAAGCACTATGGAAGATACATCTAGGAAACTGGAAGTCAACCAAGAAAAGCCTCTGTGTTGCAGTCATTGAAGATTTAACGTGACAGGCAATGGACTCACTAAATGAATGCCAGCTTCCTTCCTCAAGGAATTGAAATTCTAGCAAGAAAGATAGACCACAAAACTCTGTAACAAGAAGTTGGAGGAGGAGAGGAGAGGGATGGGGAGGAGGTAGGGGAAGGAGAGGGAAGAAGAGTTAGAAAAGCAGAGAAAAGAGAAGATAAGGACTCACCTGTGGAAATCGCTTTGCTTCTGGGGTCTTATATGAAAAGTCATGATTCCAGACTAAAAATTTGGCCTGAGTCCAGTTAAAGAAACCATGTTTTGTAAACATCTGCTTATACCTCAGTTTGGTGACGACAACAACAACAACAACATTTCTTTAAATATTGCATTTATCGAGCTCTTCCTAGGTAGCAGGTACTATACTAAGTGCTGTAACATCTTGCTTAAACATCACAACCTGGAGAAAAATTCCATTTTGTCTCCTTTTACAGATGAAAAAAAAAGAGACTGGAAACTATATTAAGCCTCTTGGTGAAGGGAAGCAGTTCAGGGAAGACAGCAGATGTCTGAGATCATGTGATGTTTGGGAACTGGGAATTGAGGATCCCAAGGAGTAAAAGTTCAGGGTGAATTGTGATGAGGAAACTGTAATACCTTCCCTACTTCCAAGAATCCTTAAAAATATTGGGAAGGCCCTGGAATTTCCCCAGAACATGCAGAGTTATTAATGAAATTTTAATTCTGTTTTAACAGAAAGGCTGTGGGTTTTGGACCCATTGCTAAACCATTATAACACAACCTAATAGATTTCATGACAGGGACAAGCCCAGGAAACTGGGCAGCTATGATGAGGAATGCTTGGCCCAGTCTGCAGAGTTAGAGGAGACATCGTTGGAGAAAAGGGTCTTAGTGGAGATTTAAAGGATGAGTGGGCGTTCTCCAGGCAAAAAGAATTAATGAGGGTAGAGAGAGCATTGCAGGTGGAGGGGGCAGCTTAAGCAAAGGCAAAATGATGTGAAATAGCCTGGGGTGCTAGAAACCTTAACTAAGCAGACAAAATGATTACCACCTCATTAATTTTTTAAAGTTATGCTACTCATCCACGGGAGAACCTAGAGAACCCCATACACAGTCTAGTTACTTGCTATTTTCTATGAATTTCAAGCAAATCAATTCTCTGCTTTATTTTTTATTTTATTTTTTTTGAGGTGCTAGGGACCTGGGATTGAGCTTGCAACCTTGTATGTGGGGAGCCCGCACTCAGCTGCTGAGTCACACTGGCTTCCCCTAGTGGGTTTTATTGTTTTGCTTGTTGTTTGTTGTTGGTTTTTCAGGTGGCACCAGGAACTGAACCTGGAACCTCACATGTGGGAGGCGAGCACTCAACTGCTTGAGCCACATCCGCTCCCTCTCTGCTTTTCTAAGCTTCACTAAATGGTAGCTGGGGGGACGGGGACCAGGAAGAGAAAGTGCTATTACACACAGGCCTTCTCAAAGGAAGGGCAGAAAATGTAAAAATTATAAAATAGTATGTTTGTTTTTTTAAAGCTAACAAGGTGATATAGCATAGAGGCAAACTTGCTGTCTGTGATAGAACCACTGTCTCACAGAGCAGTATCATAATGACAAACTCTCATCCCATCTTCCACCAGATGCTGCAAGACTGGTTTCTAAAACATTCCCGGAGCATGGCAGTCCATTTCATCTTTGAAGAATGTCAGTGATTCTGAGTAACTCAGCAGATGTTGTTGCTGAGGAAGAAGAGGCTATGATGCCTGTCAGGTTTCTGATTTGAGGATTGGTGGATTAAGGATGGAACTTTGCATTAGGAAAAGATACTTGCTTAAGTCTGAGGAATCTGTGAGGTCTGAGGAAGAGATGTGCAGCAGGCATTTGGACATTTGCAGCTTGGGGAGAGGTCTGGGAAAACAATTTAGATTTGGCAGATGAGTAGCCGATTGGAAGTCATTGGAGTAACAAGAATGGAGACATCTGCCCAAGAGGCAACAAAGACCCAATGAGAAGGGAAGCGAGTTGAACTCAGGGACCTGAAGAATAGCAGCCTGGGAGGTTGATAAATCCCGGGAGGAGAAGAAGAAGCCTCTGTGGCCTGCAGCTCTTCCAAGTGCCTCTTCAATGCTGGTGCCCTGAAATAAATAGAAATGTCAGGTCCAGACCAAGGCTGAATTTTTGCCTGTCTTATTTTACCACGTATAGTTCTATTAATGCTGCTTGTGTCTCTATTAAAGTTCTGTCAGCCATATTCACTGTTGACTCATTTTGAATTTACAGTCAAATTAAAACCCCTGAGTTATTTTCCCACTAACTGTTTTAAAGCCATGTTTCTGTAACTTATGCTGGTGCAGTCGGTTTTTGAACATATATGCCAGGCTTGATTCTTGTCTGCATTACATTTTGTATCTTTCATTTCTTGGTTACCTAAATCATCAAAAAAAAGTGATTATGTTTTATAACGTGAAGGTAAGAAGTCAGGTGAATGATTAATAAGAGTTAGCATGCAAACTATTTCAATTTAAAATGTGGTTTGAAGGGTCAGGCTTCACTGATCTGAGTGATAATAAAAATGTTTATCATAATTTAATGAATTCATTCTATAAATATGTGCTAAATGTCTGCTATTTGCCAGACACTGTACTAGATAGAGGCTGGGCATTCAAGAACATGTTTTCTCAAGTGGGAAAAATAAACATTAAACAAATAAAGATAAATGTAAATACATAGCTAAAATCATTGTCAGTGCAATAAAGGAAAAGTACAGGTCCCCAGGAGAAAGGACACTGGGGAGATCTTGTTTAGATGTGTGGGTCAGGGTAGGCTTCTCTGAAGAAGGGACATTAAGCTGAGCCTTGAAATGTGAGTAGGTCTTAGCTAGTGAAGATCAATTGGATGGGCAAAGGAGTCTAGACAGTTTCGAGGCAGAGAAAAAAATAAATGTGAGATGCTGGGGCAGGAGAGTGCTTGTGTGGTTAAAGACCCAAAAGATGATTAAAGTGATTGGACTGCAGACAGGAAGTAACAGGGAGAAGAAACTGAGGAGAGAGGGAGAAGCCAGGTCATTTTGGCCTGATAGACCATGCTAAGGATTTTCTTTTGTTCTCCCAAGTGCAATGGGAAACTAAGAATTTTCAGCAAGGCCATACACTTTGGTTTGAGAGAGATGATTCTGGCAATCAGTTAGAAGGCCATGGCCATGGCCATGGGTCAGGGGAATGATGCTGGCAGCTTGCGCTAGACTGGTGGCAATGGCGATAGAAGAGCCACAGTAGGCTTTGAAAGGTTGTGTTGGGGGTAGTTACGAATAATGATGACCAGATTTTTGGTCTTCTCAGTTGGGAGAATGGAGGTGATATTTGCTAAGGTAACAAGGGTAATACATTTACAAATGAAGCTCAAGAATTTCTGCATGGACTTGTTTAGTTTGAAACCCTGTTAGATACCTGCCTATTAGTTATTCTGACAAACTTGAATGTAAGAATTACACTTAGGATTAGAGATACACATTTTGAAGGCCTTGACATAGAGATGAAATTTAAAACCAATAGATAAAATTGTGTAGAATAGGTTATAGATCAAGAAGTTGGCTTGGGACCAAGGCCTGAGGAATTTCAACATTTAGAAATTGTGTAGTGGACTTACCTGGCAAATGCAGTTGAGATGGAAGAAATGAAAAGAGAGAAGGAACACCTAGATTGTGGTTTCATGGAACATAAGAGAAACGGGTTTCAAGAATAAGGATGTGATTAAGTGCTCCTGAGAGGTCAAGTAAGATACTGCTGCATTATGTGCTTCTCTTACAGACATGAATTTCTTGTGGCTAGAGATGACTTTATTTACTTTTGGGTCCCCTAGACCTTGCTTAGTGCTCTCTCACATAGTAGGTTTGTAACACATTTTTGCTGAATCAATGAATGAATAAGGTAGCAAAAATATATTACAATTTTCACAATGTCTTTTTAAAATGTATATTTAAAAACCACACTCACATCATGAGATAGTTACTATTTGCCCTGTTTTCCAGATGAGGAATTGGTCTCCTGGAGAAGACAGATTGCCTGCCACAAATCAAATGCCTAGTCATGTGGTGTAGTCAAGTCAATTCTAGTGCTCTATACCAATGTCCCTATTTACTGAGAACAATTGAAAATGACATAACTAGATATTAACATATTACCAATAAATGACATATTAATATATATCTCAAAATGCTCATTTTATTTGACTATGGCTATGTGTGTATGTGTATCTCTATTTCCCAAAACTTGAAAATATGATTAAAGACAAAAACCTGTGATTGGCAGTCAGCACACAAAGATGGTGGCCTCGTCTCCTAGAATACAGGAGCATGTGATGCTAAATGGTGTACTCTAAGTGGTGAGGTGACTAAAGGAAAGGGAAGAGGCTGAGAGTGTGATCCAACAGGAGCAGAGTGTTGACAGTGAATGGGGTGGGGGACCAACGACCATCACCACAAAAGAATTGACTATTGTTTATGCAGACATTAAATAAAAGACAGACCTAATATACCCTTGGCATAGAAGGAACTGCAGTTGACTGTCAAAAATTCTAGCCACATTCAAACATGAGAAACAAATGCAGCTGCAGTGACATCTTCAGAGTGAGCACAATAACCTAGAGTGGGGAAATTAGTCATTCCTCACCCTCTGTCTCGCATTGTTCATTTGTTGTTAACGGCAGTTAACGGATAGAGAGATTGTCCATCCCACTCCCCGCACCATGGACTTCCAGTTCCCATCACATCTGTAAACCCACATTAACCAGTTCAAAATGTAGTATGGAAGAAGTGCAGAACATCTGATTTTCAGGAAATTTTGCCTGAGCTCAATGGATTCTTTTTTTTTTTTTTTTTTTTTTTGTAATATCACATCTAGTCTAGAAACTGCTTCTGCAACTTCCCTTCTCTGGATTCCTTCCCAAACGATTTGGAAATGAAGGAACTCATAAATAATTTCTTCTCCTTCAGACCCAAATTCAAAACCAGAAAATTCTCATGAGGACAGTGGTTCGTTGTTCCCTAGAATGTTGTTGGCTATAAAATTCTGGCAGAGAATCACAAAATGGAACATAAAAATCCCTTTGTGGCTCCTAGAACCTACATTCTTCCAAGATGAAGTCTGACGTTACCTACATAGGGTTTTCCCTAGTTCATGATTTAGGTAAAAGATCCTTGTGATGCTTTTGGTTAAGCAGACATGCTTGCAATCAACTCAGCCATCTCTGTCTGCAGCAAACCCCACAGCAGCACCTACTCTTAGTGGCTTTCTAATGGATTCATGGGCAGAGGCCATATTTCCTCACCTACACCTTGCATGGCTTGAACTGGGACTGTGTAATGAACCAAAAGGAGCTCTGCCACTCCAGGAGATTTTACAGAAAGCTGAGAAAATAGCACACAATGACAGGTTCAGAGTGCTGTCGGAGAACATTTCTCAACATGTGTTCAGTCCCACAAGTGACTCTTTATGAAAGGACTCCAGCGGCAAAATGTTTGGGGCATAATCCAACCAAAGCTACATCTTGACTGGCTGATAAGCAATCCCATTATCTCGTTCTTGGTTCTAAGAAAATCTTATGGTTAAGAAACTACTTAACTTTGTTTTATTCCGTGCTTTCCAGATTCCTTTAACCATGGGATTTTTTGCTTGTTCTTGGTTTGTTCTTCTAAGAGGACATGTTCTATTGAACACAGATTTTACCAGGTACTGTTAGTGCCCAGACTGGGAAGACCTGGATCTGTGTTCTGACTGCCATTTTCTAGGTGACCACCTTAGTCATCCACAATTAAGTGACCTTGGGCAAGTCGTTTGAACCTTTGAGCCTCATGGAACTAGTAATGGTGACTTGACGGTCTCTGTGAGGATGACACGAGACAGCACACATGAAGTGTCAATCACAATGCGGGGCACAAAGTAAGAGCCTGCAAACATTATTAGCCGAAACTGAATCACTGCATTTAATGAATTAAAATCCAAACAAGCCAAAGTCACGTTCCATAATGATGAATACTCTTGGGGTGGACTTTGTGAAGCATCAAATAGCACACCCATGAAGACCGCCTTCCACAGAGCAAGCGTACACTGTAGAAGTGCTTAAGTAACTCAGCACACACCCTTGCAAGCTTTCAGCCTTATTGTAAAAGCTAGATTTGTCAGATAAACTGAGAGACCTTTGTGTTGAACTTCCTCGAGGAAAAGCATCCGGGAACTGGAGTGAAGGAAAAGCTGTTCAAATACTTTCCTGGGGCATGCAAATCATTTTCTGAAGGCTCAGTAGAAACATCCTGACACTCAATTATGCCATTAATGCAGGGTCTGGTCATGAAGCCAGCATTTATTTCACATTGTATGCGATAGGAAAAAAAAATTTTTTTTTTACTAAGAAAGCTCTTGTGGCCTGGCAGGTTCAAGTTTAAAAGGAAGTCGGATTTCCGGCTCTGTTTCACTTTTAAAGTAAGTGGATGCATTATCTTTTAACCAGCAAGGAATTGATTTTCCATAGACCTCTAAACAGACTTTCCTTATACTAGAGAAGTCCAAGTCAACCCTGTATTTGAAAATTAGCATACGTTTACCAGACTTCCGACCAGAATGGAAATCCCTAACTGATCTTTCAACTGCACAGCACAATTCTCAGTCTTTGAAAACAGTTAACCAGCTTTCTGGGAAGGGTTATCTTGTCCCAGCCTAAAACTGGAACATATTAGTCACCATCTTACCTTGTTAAAATCTAACAAAACAGTAGGTAAAATAAAATTTCTGACTGGTCCACTTAATTTGACTAGAAATTGTCAGAATCCTGAGAACAGTCTGAATCAAGAGGAAGAGAGGGAAGACTCAGCGAGTGAGAGTCACACTCAGTAACAACTTACACCAATAAAACGGGGCCTGGGGTCTGGAGGAGATGACTCAGACTCACAGACTCTCTCTCAGCCTCTTTCTTTCAATGCTGTAGCATGGGATTAGTTGTTCCAGTCAACAAGGAACCATGCCAGATCTGCAAATCATACCTGAGCAGGAAACTGAACCAATTCTCAAAGAGGACTTCCTCCACTGGCCAGCTGGAGTCTTCTGCTTTCTGATGAAAATCTGTCCAATCAATGTGAAAACCTAGGCATCTAAAACAGAGGCTCCTCGAGCTGGTTTTAGGGATAAACGACCTTGAATGAAAACTTCACTGAGAAATAAAGCTGCTAATGTTGCCGATTTAGATAAATTAAAAACTTTGATGTCTGACTCTGAAAAAGGAAAGGAGAGGATAGGAAATTAATATTTATCATCTTTGTCATTCTTCAGATGCACCGTATTAGTTTATTTACAGACATGCTCTAATTAGTCCTATTACACTGTTTGAGATGAGCATTTTAATCCCCTTTTTATAGGCAGACAAAGAGAATAACCTGCTCCAAATCACACAGAGAAAAATTCAAATTCAGGTTTTCCGATTGAAAAGCCAGAGCCTTTTCCTTCTTGTCTCAGCTACTTCCAACATGTGTTTAATAGATCAGTGATTCCTGTATTATTCATAGAATAGCATTTTTGTCAATTTTCTTGAGTGACTTCAGCATGTCGGACTTCATTCTTCTAAGTTAGGAAAAATTATAATAGCTAACATTTATTGAATGACATAAACTGTGCTAAGAACTTTTCCTGTATAATCTCCTGCAGTCTATAATAATAAGCCTATGCTGTGTTTTGTCCCTGACTTTTTCAGATGGGAAAGCTGAAGTTCAGCACATATCTTGACAGGGTCAAACAGTTTGGGCATGGAAGGGCCAGGATATGAATTCAGGCATTCTGATTCCAGACCTGTTCCTTCAACAATGAAGCCACGGTTAAATGAACATGTATATATTGTATGGATCTGCATTATAAAATTGTCTTGGCCTTGATTCATCTCTTCCAAATACAGTCATACAATCACTGGAGCCATAAGTTATCTAATTCTTTGTCCACACACATGCCCTGGCTGTCTGCTTCTCAGATGATGAGGTTTCATCCTAGGATGTAGTTTGTTTTGCATTGAGTAGCTTTATCCCGGTTAATTGACTGTCATTAGGATGATAAACCTACCGGTCAAAGTGCATGGCCTGCAATTTATCTACTTGTATTGGCTGATCAAAAAATTCAAATATTACTCAACAAAATTGCACTTGCCATGAAGCTAACAGACCAATAATGGGCTGTAGTGGGTGGCTTGGATGCACACTTTAATATACTTGATTTAAACCACAATCATGATTACCTGTAGTAGAAATAAGGACTGTGCTTTCTTTAGACCTTTCCTCTACAACAGAAAGCTTTATTAAAATAACTAACATAAGGTATATAGACTTAAAACGTTCAATTTCAAAGGAAAACAATCTCCCATACAATTTGATCCATTTATTACCACTCATAAATGTGATTAATAACAGCTAAAATATAACTAGTTTTCATTAAAGCACTATGTCAGCCTAACTCATCTGGAGATATTATGTGGACTTTAGCTGTCCCTAGAGCATGTATATGAGCGAGGAAAGCCTGCTGCTTCTTCCTGAAGAGGTGCTGCCAGACTTCTTCCATCAAAGAAGGCCAAAGAGAAAATACAATTGTACATCGATGTCTTCACACTGATGGTAAAATGCCCATCCTAGTCACACAAAGAGTGATTTTCAATGCTTTCATAAAAAGGAGAAAAAAATCCTGCCCAAAATGAGTCTAGCTAATAGATGTTCTGTTAGGTGTTTCTTACCGTTTCATTTAGAAAGTTTTATATCATAACAACTGGGTTTGACTCCAGTTGTAACGTTTCTAACTATTTTCTTTTTTCAAAATTATCAATGACTGGTTCTCAAAATGGCTACAATGTCTTCATCCAAACTTCCTTATGTGGCCAGAGAGGTTCCACAGCCCTGGGCTAGCCAAGGCCCTGAGGAGGTAGAATGGAGCATGTAAGGGCAGGGCTGGTACAGAACCGAAGGGAACCCAGAATCGGCGTCTGGAGTGGAGGCAGGCCCAGGAAGTATGGGAAGTTCCTAAATGTCAGTTCCAAGGGCCAAGTCTAAAGAACTGAGGTCCACACTAGGGAACAGGCAAGGCTAGGGGCACAGAGTTCTGGACAGATGCCCTGTACAAGGGTAAATGGCAGGATTGGAGCCATCCAAGGGAAGCCTAGAGCTAAGACTTGCCAACTGGCCACAAGCTTGTTTAAACATTCTTGAATGTAAACACTTCCAAACATAAACCAATAGAAATTAGACAAGATTGTATGCTGACATAAGCTACTTCTGTCACAAGTTGAATCTTCACAGCAATTCTCTGTTTTAACCAGAGATTTCCTCTCACATTTTTACTGTTGAGATGCACTGTCCCAATTATCCTGCCTGCTAGCTGGGGGCTCAACCCTATGGCATAGCTGACTGGACCTTTCCAAAATGTGAACATGAACAGTTCAAAAAGAAAAAAGCACTATTAGCCCATGTTTGTGGGAGCATTTGAAACAATCCAAAGTGCTGGGAGATTTATTTCCTAAATATATCAAATTCTTTTATGAAATTATAATTTTTAAACCACTTTCATTGTGTTCCAAAAACTGAGCAACTCTTTTAATTAGTGTAATTGTTTTTGCTCTGCAATGACACATACATGCTTCATAAGTAACAACATCATTTTCTCTGCACATGGACAGGCCCAAGGCACACACAGACAGAAGTACTGTGCAGCTAATTCTAACCTATTTCCCTGCATTCAGCAGCTTTCAGTGTGGAGGATAAACGGGTTCAACCTCATGAGGACAAAGATTCCTCGGAAAAGTGAAATCCATACCTCACAGCAGAATTCTATTGCAACTCATGTTTTAACTCCTTTCCCAAGACCTCACATTTTTAAACTCTTGCCCAAGAGCTATAATGATTCACAAAAATTGTCAGGCTTGGCAGCATAACATTGTGCCACTGAATTATGCATTTGAATGTGGTTAAAAGGGGAAATTTTAGGTTGTATATATGTCACGGAAATAAAAAATGAAAAACAAAAGGAAACAGAATGCAAACAGGGATCCTGAGTGTAAATCATGGGCTAGCGTTAATAGTACAATTATAATAATATTCTTTTATCAATTGTAACAAATGTACCACACTAATGCAAGGTGTTAATAATAGGGGGTGTATATAGGAACTCTATTTTCTGCATGGTTTTTTGGTAAACCTACAACTTCTCTAATAGAAAAGTAGAAAGAGAAAATGGGGCTGAAAGAACAGGAAAAAATTGTCAGGCTTAAGTTGCTCCACTAAGGAAGGGAAATAATCATATCTGGACTCAGAAGTTCTGGAGTCAAGATCCATTTCCCCATTACTGACTGTGTGAACATGGAGGAATCACATTATCTCTCCTGATCTTCATTTCCTAACACATCAAATAGGGACATTAATCTTTTCTCTGTCTTGACTGTCTCACAAGATTGCTCCTTATATCAAGTAAAATTTGATCAAATAGTTCAATACATTAGAAAGCACAAAGCAAATATAAGTGGTAATTATGTTCTTTTCTCTTCTTGCTATCTTCTTATCAGAAAAGGAAACACCCACCATGTTCTCAAATGGCCTTAAGGTAGTTGATGGGTCAGTACCATGGCTGCCCAATACAGCTGGGCAGGTTGTACACTGCACAACTGTGGCTGGCAGGGTGGGGAGTTTGAAGAGCTGCAATACCCTCTGAGCTCTGCTGGAAAAACTACTTTACTTATTTCGTTTTGATTGTCCACACCAAGGGACTATTTGGGTTAAAAGAGCCCAGGGTGGTACAAGAAGCTGGCTTTATAGAATCAGCCCTGAGTATTACATTAAATGCATTTATAATATCATTAATGGGAAACTCATCTACTGCTGGAGGAAATGTAGAATAACCCAGCCATTGTGAAGGACCGTCTGATGGTTCCTCAAAAAACTAACTATAGATCTGCCATATGACCCAGCAATTCCACTGCTGGGTACATACCCAGAAGAACTGAAAACAAGGACATGAAGAGATATACACACACCAATGTTGCTAGCAGCATTATTCACTATTGCCAAAAGATGGAATCAACCTAAATATCCATAAACAGATAAATTGGTAAACAAAATGTGGCATATACATACAATGGAATACTACTCAGCTATGAGAAGGAATATAGTACTAACACATGGGGTAACATGGATGGACCTTGAGGACCTTATGTTGAGTGAAGCAAGCTAGGCATTGAAGGACAAATACTACTTGACCTCTCTCATATGAATTAAGCAAATGGAGCCATCTCAGAGAGCTAAAGTCTGGAAGATAGGTTTACAGGATACAGAAAGGGAGAAGAAGGGTGTGAACCAACGCCCACACAGATGAAATCTATGATAAGGTAGAAGTGAGCAGTTGAGCAGTGAAGGGATATGACAGGGGTACTGTTCGGTTGGGTCATGCAAGCTTGACACGGCTAGGGTAGAAAGGATGGTTTGGATGGACAATTGCATATATCTTGAAGTACAGGATTCAGAATCTGAAAACTGAATCCCAGTCTTGGCTTTGCTCACAATCAACATTTTTATGCTATTTCCTACTTTGGACTTCAGATCACTGATTCATAGAATTAGGGCTTTCTTTCCATCTAACTTCTCAGTTAAATTAAAAGTAAATATATTTCTTTAGGGTTCTGAAAATGTAGACATGTTCATCATTCTATGGCTGTTTAACTGCATTTTATCCAGTTAGCTACCTTATTAAAAATGTCTGACAATCTGTAATTGGTTCCTAAGAACAATAAGCTAAATCCTTAAAATCCAGAAAATCCATTTGCAAATGGGGATGGTATTCTTTTCTCCAAGGCAGAAGACTCATGTCCACCCTTTATTTTCTTTCTCTACCTGTTTGGTCTCTAAATTCCCTTATTCATCTTGCTCAACATGGCTGACTGGCTATTGTGTAAAAGATAATTGATTTAATTATTTTAGCCTAAATAAACAAAGCTAAACATCACAGGATAGATGGGACTACCTGTAGGCCTTTCCAAAGCCTAAACTTCTAAGCCTCCCAATTTATAGTGCATTTAAACAGTAGGTTCACAGGATCTTGAATACGGGGGGGAAGGGGCCTTGGAGAACATTTCAGCAGCTTCACCTCAGAGAGAAGGTGTTGCACCTCTAAGCAGAGCAGAGACTGGCCCCAGATCACCAGTCATGAGGGCAGCATCCAGATCAGAAACCAAGATATCTGATTTTGAGTGCAATTGCTTTTCTGATGACATCATGGTTTGGCTCTTGTCAACCATATCTCCTGCCATTCCCCCTCTTGTTCACCAAACTCCTGGACCTCTCAGAGCCACTGCTAGTGACTTTAGGAAAATTAATTTAGGCAATCCTTCCTCCAGGAGGCCATGCACTAGGGCTCACAGCTTCATGAACAAAACATTAGTTGGCACATCAGAATTTCCTCATTTTTTGCCAAACTTCTTCCTACCTCAAGACCTTTGCACTGGTTTTCCTGCTTCCTGGAGTTCTCTCTCTCTCTTTCTGCCCCCCCACTTTGTCTCTTCTTTCATTGATTTCCATAGAAGATGCCTTCTCTTCTTATAATTTGTTGTTCAAGTGTCACATCTTCTGAGAAGCCTGTATCTACCATTCAATCTAAAATCCTTGACACTGCCCTGCCTCATTAGTCTCTGTATAATTAGACTGCCCTTACTGGTCTTCAGTATTAAAGTTACATGATTTTCATACTTGGTAATTTTCTGTTTTTTTCTACCAGAATGTGAGTCCCATTTCTGGTGGAAAACTACCCCCTCCTCCCACCTTGTATTTACTGCTTCATCCCTGATTCTTAGAATAGTATTTGGTGTAGAGTAGCTATACACAACACGTGTTGCTGAATGAGTGAATGGATGCATGAATGAGTAATAGCTCTTAGTTTCCAGAGGGTTTGTCCTTTACTTTCCTTTTGTAATGAAGCTTGTTGATTTTGGTGCTTCCAAGAAATTAGATAAGCATAATTCTGCCTGTTTACTACTCTTAAAATGTCAACTCGCTCTTCTTTTTTTGACACTAAGTCCTTCTTATTCTTTTACTCTTATGTCACAAGGCAGTTCATTATATGTAGTAAGAGACTCTCCCAAATGCTTTATTGGGTAGAACAATAGATTCATAGGTCAGCATGCTGTTTGTATATCATATTTATTTCAAACTGGTTGACTTTGAAAAGAAACCTCAGCTTGTCTTTATTAAGTATTTCTAGTTGTTGATACTTTTCTCATATTGCTCTGCTCACAAGGAATCCTTTGAAGCCAGAACTGTGCTTTTTCATGTCCTGTGGAGGCTTCAGGCAAATGGTGTTGCTTTAATTACATTGTCTACTTTAAACCCAAAATATTGATGGATAATAGGCTTGGGGTCCCAGTGGAAAAATCCTGCCAGGACTTCTTACCTATTATGACATTTTTATTTAGCTCAGTCTTTATTTTCCAATCTACTTTCTTCAGAGTCACTTCATTTAAGAGGTTATTATTCATAGTAAGAGCATTTTTTGTACAATAGCATAAGAGAAGAGTCTAGAGAGTGCATGGTTGGAGCAAGGGCAAATTCAGAGGCAACCCAAGCTAGATTCTGACCTCTGTGCAGAGCCAAATCCATCAAACAGTGATGAGATAGTGAAGTATACTCTTTAATTTGTTCCTACCCATAAAAAGTAGCTTTTAAGGAGGGGAAAACATACTTGGGTTCTCCATACAAATGTCTTCTTGTCCCTCAGGGATTTCTAGTAGCCTTGAGGGGAAATTTGTTTGCAGATTAGGTCTTTTCTTGTTCTAATTTGATATACATTTAAAAGTGTGTGTATATTTTAAGAACTCGTTTACCTGGCCATTCACAGACTAGACAACAAGATCCTTAAAGGTCAAAAAGTACATTTAATCAACATTCAGAGTTTATACAGCAGCTAGCATTGTTTCTGATACACGATATGGATGCTCGAAGCTTCTGTGAATGTATGTATGTATAGATGGATGGATGAGTGGATGGATGGATGAATAAATGAAATAAATCAGTGACTGTGTTTTTCCCACCTGGATATTTATAAGAAGAAATTAATAAAAAGAATTTTATTTGTGTAATCATTTGAGTATAGTCAGGAAGTAGTGTCATATGGTGATCTTGGAAGACTATTAAGCATCCATCCATCCATCCATCCATCCATCTATCCATCCATCCATCCACCCACACATCCATTTATCCATTCACCAAATGAATATTTTTTACCTAATCTACATCAGACTCTGTGCTGGTCACTGAGAAAATTAAACTAGATGAGAAGTAAGAAATCTACAGACACCATGTTAACCAAGCAATCCAGGATAACATCACCAGGAATACGTGAAATCAGTGTAATGCACCCCATAACGTAATGTTATGGGAAGGGCACATCACCTAAATTTTATTCTTCTCCCAAATCCAAAACACCAAACTAACCTAAAATGAGGGACATTCTCCAAGGTATCTGAGCACTACCCTTTAAATATGTTAAGGTTATGAAAGACAAGGAAAGATCCAGAAAATATTATAGATTAGAAGAGATTAAGGAGGCATGGTAACTAAATTTGATGTTGGTATCATGAATTGGGTCCTAGAACCCCCCAAAAATGAACATCATTAGAAAACTAGGGAAATGCTAATAAAGTATATGATTTAGTTAAAAATATAGTATCAATGTTAAATTTATAGTTTTCGTAAATGTACTGTGACCATGCAAGATGAAGGATATGTGAAACTGGATGAAGGATATGTGGAAACTCTCTCTATTCTCTTTGCATCACTTCTGTAAATCTTTTTTTTTTAAAGATTATTTATTTATTTCTCTCCCTCCCCCCCCCCCCCCCCGGTTGTCTGTTCTCTGTTTCTATTTGCTGTGTCTTCTTCTTTGTCCACTTCTGTTGTTGTCAGTGGCATGGGAATCTGTTTGTTGTGTCATCTTGTGTCAGCTTTCCATGTGGGCGGTGCCATTCTTAGGCAGGCTGCACTTTCTTTCACACTGGGCAGCTTTCCTTACGGGGCGCACTCCTTGCACGTGGGGCTCCCATATGCGGGGGACACCCCTGCATGGCACGGCACTACTTGAACGCATCAGCACTGCGCATGGGCCAGCTCCACACTGGTCAAGGAGGCCTGGGGTTTGAACCGTGGACCTCCCATGTGGTAGATGGATGCCCTAACCACTGGGCCAAGTCCGTTTCCCACTTCTGTAAATCTAAAATTATTTCAAACTGAGAAGTTTAAAAAAAAACAAAATGCACATAAAAATTCAGTAAACATAAAGACAGACTTAATCATTTATATGAAAAATATCATCTAATTTATGGCATAATGGTGTAATTAAAGTATAAACACTTCATTTTTTAAAATAGGGAAGAATTTTGTCAGAAAACCTTATAGCAAAACTCTTAAATTTTCCTTTCATCAAACTCTAGCTTGAAATTTAAATTTCTTAACTTAAAATGTGAACATTGTCAGATTGGTCAGAAAAATCTTAATATTCTGTTAGCTATTTAGCTATTTGAGAGTAGGCGTCATTTTGTAATACATATCTGACTCCCTATTATTGACACAACTGTACTTTTTCATTGTACTTTGTACCTAGAAAATGATCCATTAATATTTTAATATATCCATATATATGTAGTATATATATGTGTGTGTGCATGTAAAGTTGTTCTTGCCATATGCATTATGCGCCTTTGATTGTTTATGCTTTTTGATTGGATTATAATAATAGAAGGGCAGTATGACAAGTGGGAACTAATACATGTTTGAAGTGATACAGACCTGGGTTTGAACCAATCATCTCCCATTTTCTGGTTGTGGAGAGTTAAGCAAGCTAATTTAGGGTTTGTAGTGGATACTGTGGAGTGCCTTAAGACTGAGGCAAAGCCAGTGGTGGTGTAGGCTGCAGACAGTCCTCAGCTCTGGCCCTCTTCAAGTATTGTCCTTGGGAAGGAAGGTACTTTGCCCAAGTCTATGCCTCTCTGCAGGGGCAGCCTCATCCCAGAATATGCTGAGGCAGGCATACAAAGGCCTGGGTCCTGTAGATGTTTCCCTACACTGCTTTCCAAGGTCTTTATGGTCTTGGCTCTTATATTTAGGTCTTTGATCCATCTTGAGTTGATCTTTTTATAAGGTGTGAGATGGTAATCCTCTTTTATTCTTCTACATATGGATATCCAGTTCTCCAGGCACCATTTGTTGAATAGGCCATTCTCTCCCAGTTGAGAGGGTTTGGTGGCTTTATCAAATATTATATGGCTATATATATGAGGTTCTATATCAGAACTTTCAATTCGATTCCATTGGTCTCTGTGTCTCTCCTTATGCCAATAACATGCTGTTTTCACTACTGTAGCTTTGTAGTATGTTTTGAAGTCAGGTAGTGTGATTCCTCCAATTTCGTTTTTCTTTTTCAATATGTCTTTGGCTATTCGGGGCCTCTTTCCTTTCCAAATAAATTTCATAGTTAGTTTTTCTAGTTCCTTAAAGAAGGCTGTGTTGATTTTTATTGGGATTGCATTGAATGTGTAGATCAGCTTTGGTAGGATAGACATCTTAACTGAGGGATCACTACCAAGTACCAGCTGATGACGTAACTAGAAAATGACCTTGAATTAAAGGTTTAACGTGGACCAGCAGAATATTCCTGTCTATGTATAATAACAGGAGTTAAAAATGCTGTTTGACCTAAAGTAAGGGGGAAATGGAAAGGACAAATGAGTTTACATGGCTATGAGTCTCTAAAAAAGAGTCTGGAGGTTGTCAGAAGGATTGCCCTTATGCACACCTGAGCAAAGTCTCAGAGACAGATAAAGTAGATACAACCCCAGGTATTGGTTCTTTTGAGGGCTAAAGAGACCCACAGGTTCATGGCAGCTGGAGTTCACTGCCATGTCAGTTGGCCCTTCTTTGGAGCTGGTGTTTCTGTGTGATGGAGCTGGACTCAGATGGGATCTCTTTTCACAAGCCTTTCATGCTACTTTACTGGAATTGTAGTTGGTGCTGGGGTTTAAGATATATCTAGGGGATTTGAATCTCTGGACTGACAATATGATAGCCAGGCCCTGAGCCTCAAAAGACTTCAGCTCCTACACTCTGATTTATTGGACTTACCCCACTCAGCTAACATGGAGTTGAAGAATGTCAACCACCACACCATGGAGCCTAGAGTGCCTACAACTGAAAGCAGGAGGATTGCATCCAGTATCCATGTGGAATCTAATCCCCCTCTTGACATAGATGTGGAATGGACACAACCAAGGCAAGATCCACAGGAAGGAGTAATACAGTAAGGATTAGAGTGGACTTAATGATATTCTATTCATGAACTACTGCGGTTAATAATCGAGAAAAATTCGGCATTGGTGTGGAAAAAGTGGCCATGGTGGCTGCTGGGTGTGGGGAATGGGAGGAAGAGATGAGATGTCAAGGCATTTTCGGGACTTGGAGTTGTCCAGTGTGGTGCTGCAGGGACAATTGCTGGACATTGTATGTCCTCCCATGGCCCACTGGATGGAACATGGGAGAGTGTGGGCTATGATGTGGACCACAGGCTATGGGGTGCAGCGATGCCCAGAGATGTACTCACCAGATGCAATGGATGTGTCATGATGATGGGGGAGAGTGTTACTGTGGGGGGAGTGGTGGGGTGGGGCGGTGGGAGTGAATGGGAACCTCATATTTTTTTAATGTAATATTTTTTAAAAAATGAATAAATTGAGTAGAATTTGGAAAAACAAAAACAAAAAACATAAAACAAAGGCCTGTGCCCTTATCTCAATCACCGACAATTTTAGAGCTCCATGTAGCATCAGTGGGGCCTCTGCTCTAATTCCTCTGTTCTAACTCAGTAAAAGGAACCTTAAACTCCATCTTTGGTAGGATTTTCTGGCAATGAGTTTAAGCTTATCCTTCTCTTAAAAAGACAGAGAAGTCCAAAAAAATCACACTTGCCCCTGTCTGTATAGAGATAGATACTTTGGTGATGAAACAGTAGAATCTTTTGTTTATGTATGGCATAGACACAGATTCCTTAAATTCACATTCTGGGGACTCTCGACACCACGGAGAAGAAGGGTGAGAACAGTTGGGTTTATCATTCATTGAGCATCTATCATGTGCTAGGGATTTGTATATGGTGTTAGTCAGCTGTTGTGGCAATAATGCTGCATCAGAGAAAACCAACCCAAACAAAAGGCTTTCAATAACATGCACTTATTCTCATAGCCATGGTTCTCTGCCATTTGGCTGATTTAGGCTGGACTTGGCAAAGTGGTCTTGCTTCAGGCTGCAGATCTGCTGGGCTTGGCTTCAAGAGAGGGGCTCTGATGGGCTCAATTCAAACCTGCTTCCCGCATGTTTGTTTGGGAGCCTGGGCTCCAGATGGCTACCTGAAGCATCTTTTCTGAGGGAGGCTCACAAACACCAAGTTCAACCAAACAAGAACATGGAAGGTATCTGCTTGAGGCCTGTCCACCAGCTTTCCATCACACAACCAATCCCACAGTCAGTGGGTCAAAAGCTGAACTCCCCTTCAAGTGGACAGGGCAGGTGAGTGTACAATATTCCAGTCCATCACACATGGTATCTATCACATAAATCTATCACAGGATTGCTATGAAGTTGGTTACTAAAAATACTGGCTTTCAGAGAAGTCAAGCAACTTGCCAAACATGACAAAAACAATAACTGGTAAGTCTTTGATACTGTTAGCTTTCTGATTCCAAGCTAGTATTCTTCCCAATGAAATATATATAGCTGACTTGGGAACTGGGAAAACAGAGGAAGGTATTTTGATATTTCATTATTCAGATGTTGCACTAGCATGTTTATGCTTTTCATGAAGACCATTCTTTCTCATCATAGAAGTGTGTCTATATGTGCACATGCACACGTGCACACACACACTTAAACTATAATTTATACTTGAAATTTTGCAACTTGAGCTCCATGGGGCTTTGACAGACAGTTTTACTTTACGATGCATTGTTTTGTTTTTAAATCATATGTTATGCTAAAATAAGTAAATCCACTTATATTTTGCACAAGAGACAGTGAGCATATGAGATACAAACACATATAAGAACGTATAGATACCATCTGTACATATTGATAGATAAAAACATAGATGATTAGATAGATAGATAAAGTCTAGGTTAATTTCTTGTTGCCTAACAAGCCAGCTGAAGATTTTCCAGTATTTCTGTACAAGTCTTTCTTGAACCTTGCTTCATTGAACCATGAAGAAAGGAGTTTTGAAGCTGTCTGGGAAGATACTGAAGTAGTGGACATAAGATGCACCGAGTTAGGCTGACTGAGAAAAGCCCTGGGAGTTGCTGGTGTGAGCTGGGCTATGTAGGGACTGCCTGTCCTCTGATCTGGGTTTCTTTCTGCAGCACCCCCACCTGGGCAGAATGCAGGCCCTGGCTGGACACACGTGGAACTGACGGCATAAAGCAAATCATAAGTTTAGTGTTGACTGTTTCCTAGCAACTTCTTCTACCTGCATTCCTACTCATTGCCACCCCTTTGCTAGTTCTGTGCCTTATCCCAGCCGTGAAATCTAGAGAAAGTCTTCCCCAACAGGACTCAAGGCACCCAATTCCAGAATGACCCATTTCTTTCCTCTCCCTCAAGTGTGACTGATCTTTCCTCTTTTGGAAATGCTACCAAATAAACCTTGGAGGGTTCCAAAGCACTGTAACATGCCAGGGAGATTTTTCCTCCTTCCTGCCTTCCTTTGTAGCCTGAACTTCTATAGGAGAAACACGGATCATTTCTTATTGGTCTTTATATTTCCAGTAACTGCCACAGATCCTGGCATAGAGTGGGTCCCCCCCAAATATTTAATGTGACAAAAATAGCTAATAGTTTGATGATGTTTTTTCATTTATAAGGTACTTTTTGGCCCACATTATGCCCAAAACACTTTCATAGTACACTGGATTATGACTGCCTTTCTTTCTGTCCTTCCATTGCTTTTTTTTTTTTTTTAAGATTTATTTTATTTATTTCTCCCCACTCCTTGCTGTTTTTCACTTGCTGATACTGTTTGTCTTCCTTGTTTCTTTACGAGGCACTGAGAGCTGAACCTGGGACCTCTGAGGTAAGAGGGAAGTGCCTAATCTCTTGAGCCACCTCTGCTCCCTGCTTTGTTGTGTCTCTTATTCTGTTTTTCCTCCCAAGATCTCTTATTGCATCAGCTCATTGCATCTGCCAGTTGCATCAGCTCACTGTCTTCTCTAGGAGGCACCAGGATCTGAACCAGCAACTTTCCATATGATAGGCAGGAGTCCAGTTGCCTGAGTCATGTCACCTCTGCTTCCCTAATTGTTTTGTTAAAAGGAATATATATTCATCTATTCTCCATCAATATATTTTGGCTTTCACTCAATAGCAGTATAAAGACAATCCTTGTTTGTTTTACAGCTGCATAATACTCTATTTTGTGGATGTACCATAACTTTTTCACCAGCTGTCTATGGATGCACATTTGATCATTTCCAGTCTTTGTTATTATAAATACTGCTGCAACAATTAGCCTGGTTCATATGTTTTTTAAATTTATTAAAAATTTATTAAAGTGTATCACTCATACATAAATATACATAAACAATAAGTGTATAGTAATAGTTGTGAACTTACAAAACAAACATATATAACATCATACAGGACTTTCGTACCTCACCCTACCACCAATACCTTGCATTGCTGTTAAACATTTTTAACTAATGATTAAAGAGCACTATCAAAATATTACTACTAACCAAAGTATTTTTCCCCCAACCCACCCTAATATTATTATCTTTATGTAAACAGTAAGTGTATAGTAAAAGTTGTGAATTTACAAAACATACAGGGGTCCCAAACAGCAACCCTCCACCAACACCTTGCATTGTCGTGAGATGTTTGTTATAAATTATGAAAGGATATTGTTAAAATCTTACTACCAATTATAGTCCTATCTTACATTTGGTGTATTTTTCCCCAACCTACCCTATTACTATTTTTTAAATATATTTTTATGACAAATGTTGTAAACTTATAAAACAATCACGCACATGTGCAGAATTCCCAAACAATACCACTCTATCAACACACCACACTGTGGTGGAACATTTGTTACAGATAAGATAATATCTGATTGTTACCATGTCTATAGTATACATTTGGCACAAATTTTCCATACTCCCCCTTCTCAATACAGTACATCTTTGGCATAGATACAAGAATACTATATTATTACTGTTAACCACAGTCCATAGTTCAATCCAGTCGTATTTTTACCACGGTTCTCCATGTTCCCACCACCCTGCAATAGTGATATACATTTGCTTTAGCTAACAAAGGACACTCTTGCATCTGCACCATCAACCACAAGTCTTATCTGCCTCTTGGTTTACTGTGCTATTCAATTCCTAGATTATTTTCTAGCATTCTGTCAATTGGCATTTACATCCCTAGACTACCATTTTCAGCCACTTACCCATTTATAAACTAGGTCTTACTAACTATGTGTTACCATCCACTCTACACATTTCCACACTTTTACAGTAAAGTTAATAAAAACTTTTACATACAGGAAACATCAATATCCATTTCAGTCCTCCTCTTATCTTCTCTAAGAATCCACTTCCTACCACCAGGTCTTGAAGATATTTTCCTACAATTTCTTCTAGAAGCTTTATGGTTCTTACTTTTGTTTTTAGATTTTTGGTCCATTTTAAGTTAATTTTTGGAAAAGGTGTGAGATAGGGGTCCTCTTTCCTTCTTTTGGGTATGGCTATCCAGTTCTCTCAGGTCTATTTGTTGAATGGACTGCCCGAGCTATGTGGGTTTGACAGACTAGGCAAAAATCACTTGACCATACATGACATATGAGGGTCTGTTTCTGAACCATCAGTTTGGTTCCATTGGCCCATGTGTCTGTGCTTATGCCAATACCATGCTGAAGCTGGATAATATGATTTAAAGTTTGGAGATGAGGGCTTGCTTTTCCTTTTTAAATGTTTCTGGCTATTCAGAACCCCTTACCCTTCCAAATAAATTTGATAATTGTGTTTTCAATTTTAAAAAATACTGGTAGAATTTTTATCAGGTTTGCTTTGAATCTGTATATCACTTTGAGTATAATTGACATCATAATGATATTTAGTCTTCCAATCCATGAGCATGGAATTTTCTTCCAGTTATTTAGGCTTTTTAAAATTTCTTTTAACAGTGAGTTGCACTTTTCTGAATACAAGTGCTTTACATTATTGGTTAAGTTTATTCCTGACCATTTGAGTTTTATCTGTCTATTTTGTTTTCACCACTCTTTTGACAGTTTGTTACTTTTATTGACATAATCTTCATTTCTAGATTCATTTCTAGGCCTCTCTCTCCTGTCTTTTCTTTTCAGGCTCCAGCACACCCTATACTATTTTCTGAAAATCCACTCTTTTGGTTAGAAATTCTCTCAGTTTCTGTTTGTCTGTGAATATTCTGAACTCACCCTCATTTCTGAAAGGCAGTCTTGCTGGATATAAGATTCTTGGCTGGAAGTTTTTCTTTTATAGTATCTTAAATATATTCTACCACGTCTTCTTGCCTCCATGGTTTCTGGTGAGAAATCAACACTTAATCTTTTGGGGTATCCCTTATATGTTATGCATTGCTCTTCTCTTACTGTTCTCAGAATTCTCTCTTTAGCATTTGACATTCTGATTAATATGTGTCTCAGAGTAGGTCTATTCAGTTTATTTCATTTGTGTTTTATTTATTTATTTTTTCTCTTTCAGTTTATTTCAGATGGGAGCATGTTGTATTTCTTAGACATGGATATCTATGCCCTTCAATAGGCTTGTGAAATTTTCTACCATTATTTCTTCAAATCTTCCTTTGGCCCTTTTCCCTTCTCTTCTTCTTATGGGAAACACATGACATGTATGTTTGCATGTTTTTTTCCTGTTATTTAGTTCCCTGAGACATTGTTCAGGTTTTTCCATTCTTTTCTTCATCTGTTCTTTTGTACATCCACTTTCAGAGGCCATTTCTTCAAGCTCACTAATCCTTTCTTCTGCCTCCTCAAATCCATGATTATGATTCCAATTTTTAAAAAAATTTCATTTATTGCACCTTTCATCCCATAAGATCTGCTATTATTCTATGTATGCTTTTAAATTCTTCTTTGTGCTCATCCAATGTCTTTGTAATATCCTTAATCTCTTTAGCCATCTCATTGAATTTATTGAGGATATTTGGTTGAACATCTATGGTTAGTTGCCTCAACTTCTTTATGTCATCTGGAGAATTATCTTGTTCCTTTAACCAGGCCATATCTTCCTGTTTCTTGGTGTGGATTGTAACTTTTTGTTGGTTTCTTGGCATCTGGCTTATAAGAGTATTTATTCTGAGTGTAGAATTTCTCTTTAGTTTATGGCTTCCTGCCCTTTCTCCCTTGCTGGTTGTACAGTAGAAACCAAGGATGTAGTTGTGCTATCAGCTGCCCTTATTGCCTCAGGGACTGATGTATCTTCTCCCAACTTCCTCCTTTGCCAGGGCTAGGGGCAGAGTCACAGCTGTGCAGAATAATCCAAGTCATGCAGGCCTAGACTGTAATTGCCCAGAGACTCTGATTAAGCTTCATGCCTTTCTCCCCTGCCTGGGGCAGGGATTGAGCTGTAGGTGTGGGCAGCAATCTATGCAGTGTGGGTCTAAGGTGACCATAGTTGCCCCAGTAGACTTCTGATTATTCAGTCTGTGCCAGCCAAATGTACCTGCAGTTACTTGGATTGGCTGGTGCAGGGCCTGCTCTTCTCCTCCTTGCCAGAGGTGGGGCTGAAGCCTAGGCTAGGCTGGAGGTTGATCAATCTTCTCTGCAGATGAGCAGTTTCCTCCTTCCATTCCTTCAAGGATGTTGCAGGATGCTCTTCTGGTCTCCTGGAACCCCAAACAAGTGCTTCAGCTAGCTCCAGATAGTTCTGGGTGTTTACTAACTGCCCTATAGCAGGAACTGATTGTAGGAACTCCTTACTCTGCTGCCACCTTGCTAGTTGTCCTGGTCCATATATTTTTATCAGTGTATTTATGAGATAGAATTAAGAAGTTCCCATTTTCTTCCTCCGGTTAGCTCTGTACTTGTCAAAACTCTGTTCAACATCATCTCTTTTGGGTTTGCTTGAGATAGCCCCTCCCAACAAGAAAATACAGTTCTCTGCTTTTCTCCATCACAATGCATATACAACATAGTAGTTGTGTCTTTAGGCAAGATTTAAAGGGCAATAAGGTCTCATTCATGTCTGGATTTTTTAGAAAGGATGCAGGCATTGTGAAGACTTAGGCTGCATTTCCTCCTTCAACTCATAGAATTATCTGTATGTTAAGTGTAAATGGCATTAAATTGTTTACTAGAAGTAGATTTGAGTTCTATTTATTTCATTGCCATTAATAATTCCTGTGGTTCAGTTATTTAGTCCTTCTGAGTCACAGTTTCCTCACAGAACATTCATATTTAAGGTTCCTTGAACGTCTAAGAGGCCACAAATTCTGTATCTATCTACTTACCACTCTCTATTTTCCCATCTATGTGTCCATCCATCCATCTATCCATCCATCCATCTGTCCATCCATTCACAAATACTTCTCATGCCATTCACACAATGCCATTTTTCAAAATGAATGGATCTCCCTATTAACTTCAGGCTATGAGTAAGCAACTACCAGTAACAAAAAACATTGTTGAAACTGATGCTCTCTCAGGATAAAAATTACCCCAGTGAATGAGAGTCATATTACACATTATTTTATATGCTAAAGTATAGCATTTGAAAAAATAAAACTGAATTGGTGGCACAGGTGTACAAAATATGCTTTGAGCTAACTTAAAATATGAACATTTAAATTAATTAAACAAATAAGTTAGAGGGTATTACATATATTCTAATCAGTCTGCATGGGAGTGTTTTAAATAGCAATTCTCCTGACATATTCAAATGTGATTAACTTTATAGAAATCTAATCTACATTCAGAACTTTTCCAAGAACAACATATATCCCATTTATTAAGTAAAGATAGTCTTAATTTATATTTACAATTTCCATTACATATGAACAATAGAAGGCCTCTACTTCTTAAAATAGTCTTACATCATAGTTAAACATATTCTGAATTCAGCCTCTCCATAAACAGATTTTTCCATTTCCCTCTTTTCAACCCCATTGTTCTTGCCACTAGTTTGGTCCATGCCTTTTGACTTTTCTCTTGGTGAATGTAGCTGCTGCCTATTTGATGCCCCTGCCTCCAACTCCATCCCTTTTCAATTCCTTCATCATCCATTTTCTGGTGATCTTAAAAGATACAAATTCAATTCTAAAAATCCACCTAGGATTTCCCATTCCCCTTATGGGTAAAGACCAAGCCTCTTAGCAGAGCACACCTCCTGTTCTGGCCCAACTCATCCTCAAGTCTTACAACCCAACCACCCACACCAAAATGATGGGAGATTGAAGATCTCACTGTTCCCTGAGCTTTCTTGTTCCTCTATACCTTCCCATAAGTCCTTTTCTTTGTAGAAAACATTTCTCTATTAATGTAGCTGAATGCAGTTTGATCTGGAAAAATGCCTTCTCTTCCAGGGAGCCATCCCTGCCTTCGTCATGAATCCACCTTCCCCCTGCCAGTCTATCAGTACCCCTTGTCCTTCTTCCAAGTGCCCCCTTGCTTACCTTACTTGACACCTAACATGCTGAACTTTAATTATTTGAAAATGTCTCTATCTCTCCCAATCCTCATGAAGGTAAAGATCTGGGAGCCTTCCACGGTGTCTGGTATGTTAGGCAAAATTTGTTGAATGAACAAAGTAAAGGAACTTTTTTAAGCAGCAGCAACTCTGGCTGTTGCACACAAAATTCAAAATGAGAAAGAAAATTACCATACAGGATGATTTGTCTGGGTGCTTTGTTCCCCTGTCATATTATGTCAGTGATCAAAGGATAGAATTTTTCCCTCTTCAAATTGAAATAGGTTTGTTTTTACTGCTTCTTTGTCCCTCGTATTAAAGGGAGCTTTCATGGTAGATTTTAATATGACTTGATTGTCTCTGCATTCTTATCCCTAGATACCCTGCTTTTCACCATAAGTCAGCAAGATCAAAATCTTCTAATTACCTCCACTACCTGCTGAAATATTTGCTGCTGGGAATGTGTCAGTTGCCCCGACAATTATGCTGGTGGTAAGGCCCAGATTCCCACGAGGGAAAGTGGTAATGCCTGGACTTCAAAGGGCCTGTGCCAAGTGGTAATGTACCTTGTAGTTCAATTAAAGGCCTAGAGCAACTTTGTGCCTGGGAATTTCCTTCTGTCAGCCTTCATGTTACTCAAATGTGGCCAGTCTCGAAGCCAAACTCAGCATGTAAATGCAATGCCTTCCCCCCAGCGTGGGACATGACACCCGGGGATGAGCCTCCCTGGCAACGAGGGACCACTATCAACTACCAACTGATGATGCAACTGGAAAATGACCTTATACGGAAGGTTCAATGCGGATCAGCAGAATATCCATGTCTACATAAAATACCATAACTTTAAAATGCTGTTTGACCTAAAGTAAGGGGGAACTGGAAAGGAGAAATGAGTTTATATGGCTACGAGTTTCTAAAAAAGAGTCTGGAGGCTGGCAGAAGGTTTGCCCTCATGCACAACTGAGCAGAGTCAGAGAGACAGATAAAGCAGATACAACCCCCAGATATTGGTTCCTTTGAGGGCTAAAGAGACCCATGGGAGTTATGGTCATGGCTGATGGGGTTAACTACCAGGGCAGATGGCCCCTCTTTGGAAATGGTGTTTATGTGTGATGAATCTGGACTCAGATGGGATCTCCCTTCATAAGACTTTCATGCTAATGTGCTGGAGGTGCAGTTAATGTTGGGGTTTAAGATATATTTAGGGAATTTGAATCTCTGGACTGACAATGTGATAGCCAGATCCTGAGCCTCAACAGACTCCAGCACCTACAATCTGATTTATTGGACTTACCACACTCAGCTAAGATGGAGGTGAAGAAGGACAACCACCACACCATGGAGCCTAGAGTGATTACAACTGAAAATGGGAGGATTGCATCCAGCATCCAGGTGGAATCTGAGCCTCCTCTTGACATAAAGGTGCAATGGACACAACCAATCCAGTGTCCACATAGAAGAGGTGGCATTGGATTGGGAAAAGTGGACATAATGGACAAAGGGTATGGGGAAAGGCAGGAAGAGATGAGAGGTGGAGGCATCTTCGGGACATGGAGCTGCCCTGGATGGTGCTTCAGAGGTAATCACCGGACATTGTAAATCCTCACAGGGCCTACATGATGGAATAGAGGAGAGTATGGGACATGATGTGAACCAATGTATATGAGGTGCAGAGGTGCCCAAAGATGTACTTACCAAATCCAATGGATGTGTCATGATGATGGGAACGAGTGTTGTTGGGGGGGGGGGAGAGGGGGGGGTGGGGGGGTGGGGTTGAATGGGACCTCACATATATATTTTTAATGTAATATTATTACAAAGTCAATAAAAAATAAAAAAATTAAAAAAAAAAAAAAAAAAAAAAAGGATAATTAAGGTGGCATGCTGTATTCTGACTTTTGCTTGTGTCACAGATAATCCTTTCCAGTGGTGCATATTGTCACCTCTATGGCGGCTCCAGAGTAACACAAGAGAAGGTCCAGAATTGCTCTTTAGACCTTCCAGTATTTATCCACAGGAAGGTGGCACTGGGAGGTACATGGGCTAGACTTATTTCAGCAAACGTGTAGTGAGCCACTGCTTTGTGCCAGGCCCAG
This sequence comes from Dasypus novemcinctus, assembly GCF_030445035.2. Lineage (NCBI taxonomy): Eukaryota > Metazoa > Chordata > Mammalia > Cingulata > Dasypodidae > Dasypus > Dasypus novemcinctus. Next base: position 92,007,071 of record NC_080686.1, read on the forward strand.
AGCTAGTCTCTTTGACAATATTTCACTAACTCCTGGAAGCAGATGTTACTAGCCTCATTTTCCAGAGGGGTTACCTAAATCTCAGAGAGGTTTTATGACATGCCCAAAGATAGGATCTGATGCTTACTATTCTTGAGCAAATTTCCTAACCTCTGAAATTCAGTGTTTTCATCTGAAAAGGAATGAATGCCTCCATCACTGTTCTGTGTGTAGTTTGCCATAAATAGACACAAGTACCCCCACACATGCGCATATATCACGTAAGGTGATCAGCATGATAGTAACTCAGTAAATTTTGTAAACTGTTCTCATTTTGTCTTAGTTTTCAAAGACCTCTGAAAGAGATGGCTCATCCAGTCTCCTGTTTTTCTCCTGTCTAATGACACATTAACCTTCACCCCTTTCTCCACTTTCTCTCAGGGAGCAAATGGAAACAACACCAGTATTTGTTGGCCCCAAGGGTGACTGAAAAGACACAGGGAGACTCAATTTCTCCCATTTCAGTGATAGCTGAAGGAGGAGGAGCTTACGTGGGGGCTTGCAGGAAGCCATTGGAGTCCTCTCGGGCAGCTGATTTCCTGGTCCCCCGTGAGTGGCTTGGTAAAAGGCACTGAGCTGGTTCATTGTTTTAAGAACATAGAATCCTGAGTTAGAAAAGTGTGAGTTGCTTTTGAGGTTCTTTCATTTAAGAGCTGTCCGTGAGGAATTATAAAGCCTCAGTTTCCTCATCTATAAAATGGGAATAATAGCATAGGCATTTTAGGGCTGTTGAGAGGATTAAAGGAGATAATGTATTTCTCCTTTGGTATCACATCTGTCACATTTGCAGACTCCCATAAATAAACTCATGACTCTTACACACTTGCTTGCTTTCCCATATCTCTCCCAGTCTCATCTCTTCTCCACGTATATACTTTCACTGTCCTCACACCCACTTCAGATTTTCAAAAATTCTCAAAGATGCTATCATACAGTGGAAGAAGTGAGTGAAAATACAGGCTGTATGCAAATTTTACCTCTGGAATTCATTCCTCCCCACCCCCATCTTTGCATTTCAATCAGATTCACTTTTCAAAGGACCAAGCCTGGTCTGACAGTGCTCCTGGCCTTTGCGGCAGTGAAAACTTGAACCTAGTCTCAGCCCTTTTACAAGCAAAGTTTCCTAGTTATCACAATGAACTGGATTTCAGAGTATGCAGAGTGCTATCAGTGAGCAGTATCAGAACTTCAGAATCATCAGAACAAACTAGGTTGAGTTGGTTGGGAACGAGCTCTGCATAAGATTCTATCACTTCTGGTCTAAAAGTGAATCAGTGACACCAAAGCAGTTCCTGTTGCAGTGTTTGGGTGTAGCAGAATGTGACATCCTTGCCGTATAGAATTCTGCTAATGCTTCAACGGCAGGGCAAGATTCAGTAGAGCATAAACTTGCTTAATTTTCAATTCACAAATTTAAGGGAAACATATTTGAAGCAGAGGACTAGATAATGGAGGAAAAAGGAGAAATAAGAAGGAAGTGAGGACAGAGAAATGGTCTTAGATGGTTGTCGCTCAGTTACTTGGTATCACAAGACTATTTTCTGAGTATTTTCTATCTGTTAAGAACTTTCATTTTCTCTTGACAGCTAACAGACTCTTTCAGTAAAGGATTTTAAAAAAATCCAAATGTTCAATGAATTCTCATAAATGGTATTGAAATTAAAAGAAAAAGATTTCCATTTTTAAAGAATTATAGTATTTAGAAATTAGTATATAGAATTAGCAATTAGAAAGTTGAATAATTGGCAAGTTTTCAAGTATTCCAAATTTACAGTAAAACCCCAGTTTTCTGGAAATAAAGTAATTCCATGGGACCAAATCATCTTAATAAATTAGTATGCAGTCTTCCAATTGTTAAAGATGTATTTTATTACTGGATGCATTTTTCCTCCTAAAATAACTTGTGTACTTTCTGATCTTCTGAAACTGTGATGTAGACTCTACCGAATAAATTGTGTCCTGCCTTGATGAGAGAACCATGTTCATTATCACCATCAGTTATTCTATACTGTGACTTCAGGGTCCAGACAGATAACTTATTTGTCCTAAACAGTCTGGTCACCAGATGCTGTGTGTTAGGAATTCTTGCAAGGTTTGTATGTATCTGTGTGTATGTATTTCTGTCTCATCCTTCTGTTAGGCTCTCAGCAATCACATATTGTCTGCAACAATGTGTTTGCCTGGAATGGAGCCTTCTACTGCCCCTCATCTCATCTAGTCTTAATTTCTTTTCTTTTAGAAAACTTGATGAATATTGACTGTCTGTATTAGGAGTTAGGAATATAGAGATAAATAAGCACAAGCAACTCTTGGACTAGTGGAAGGAAGTGACATTTATGAAATTAATCATAATACAATGCAATACAGATCTTAATAGTGGTAAAAACAAAGTGCTCTGTCAGGAATCTCAAACTCAGATGCCCACAGAGGCTGAGTACATAAGAGGTAGGGAGGCTGCAAAGGGAATGTCCCATGAGAAAGGTCATGGCCAAGTAAGCCAGTCCTCAGATCCAGTCCCTTTTTGTTGAACAGAAATGGATGGTCCTGTGTGGTCAAATCTTCACTGTTTAAATGGTAATCTTCTAATTTTAAAAGCGTTGGGCAAGCTTGACCAAGAACTGCTTGTTTGAGACCCTTGGGTACAATGGGAATAAAGAGGAAGGGATGTTTAATATGACTGAAAGGTCAGGACAAACTTCACAGCTGAACTGAACCTTAAAAGATGAGTATGGGAAAACAGATGTGGCTCAACCAATTGGCTCCCGTCTACCATGTAGGAGGTCCAGGTTTGATGCCCAAGGCCTCCTGGTGACGGCAAGCTGGCCCACAAGGCTAGCTGGCCCATGCGGAGTGCTGGCCCATGTGGGAATGTGGCCCCACGCAGGAGACCCACCCTGCGTTGGAATGCCTCCTCATGTAGGAAAAGCTGCCCTGCGCAGGAGTGCTGGCCATCGTAGAGAGCTGGCACAGCAAGATGATACAACAAGAGACACAGGAGAGAAAATAAGAAGACATAGCAGAGCAAGGGAGCTGAGGTGGTGCAAGAGAGTAATTGCCTCTCTCCCACTCCAGGAGGTCCCAGGATTAGTTCCCAGAGCTGCTTCATGAAAATACAAGCAGACACAGAAGAACACACAGTGAATGGACACAGAGAGCAGACAACTGGGGGAATGGGGGTGGTGGGGCAAGGGGCATAAATAAAAAAATAAAATAAAAGGATGAATATGGAGAGTTGGACAAAGGGGAAATAGCATTCTGTAGTCTTAATATCATCTGACATACTTATAACGTATTTGTCCGCATGTCTGTTTTTCCTCAATAGAATACAAATTCTGGGCACTGAATAGATAATTATTGAGTAAATTTTCAAAAAGTCTCAGAGAAAGGTAGTCGCATTCAAAATATAATGTGGTTAGTTCAAGTGATTGACTTTGCTGGCTTCCTTCCTTTTTTTCCCCACTTATTCAACAAAGAAGTATTGAGGGTTTGATATAAGGGAAACCCAAGAGATACAGCAGTGAACCAAGCAGGCAAAAACCCTGTTCTCATAAACACTTGCATTTGAGTTGGGAAGATGCAGGCAGGAAGCAAATGAATGTATACATAAGTATATCTGGGTATCGGTGTATGTATATATATATATATATATATACAATTATTTATATGGATATATAGTTAATATATATATACTGATATACTGATATACTGAAGTATGTGTGTGTATTTGTTGAAAACCTGTTACATGCCAGACACTCTCTTCTAGAAACTAGAGGCAGTAATATGCAAAAGAAGCAAAGCTTCCTGGCTTCATGTAGTTGATATTCCAATGGAAAGAGATAAATCATAAACAAGATAATTAAATTTATGCATATGTATACACAAACACACACACACACACACTGGTTTTTGGTAAGCAGGGAAGGGGACAGAAATGTAAAGGAGGTCACAATTTTAGATAAGGTGGCCTGGCAGGGGAGAACTCTGTGGGAAGGTGATTTTGCAATAAGGATGTAATAGTGACCTGTTTAGCCTTTCTGTCTCCTCCATCTCAAAACTGAATATGATATTGTCCAGAAACCAGAGTTGTTGTGATGATTAACGAGATAACATTAGTGAAAACACCTAAACCATTGCTTGGAGCTCAGTAGATGTTGATTATTAATCGAATCGATCTGACTGTACCCCATATTCAGATAAGGTGCTGAAATCTGGTTCTCCCATGTGTACATTTTTCCTATATTGTTCCACCCAACTTTTAAAACAGATAAATCAACGTGCTGGACTCACTCTTAATGTGATAAGTAATATTTGTTTGCAACCAATGCATCTTACACTTATACTGGTTTCTATTCATTCAATTATTTTAGTTCCACAGTGCAGAAGAAGCTAAGCTTGCAATATACCCTTATTTTGTTCATTCTGGGCATTGCTTAAGAGGTGTAGGAAAGTAACATAAATGAAATTTGGTGGCATTTCCAGGTCCAGATGGAAAGCATTGCAGACACATTTTCCCATGTGGGTTCAGGGAGTGTCCATAGTTGGGAGCTGGGGATTGGAGAGCACATCAGCTTGTGGGGTGACCTTGATAGGACATTTAACCTTTTTAGATCTTAGTTTTCTCATCTATAAAACACAGGGAATGCTAACCTTCTCTGACCCCTTAGAAGCGTTAGGAGGGAGAAATAAGTTAATGTTTGGAAAAGCCTCTGTGACCCTTTGAGCCAAGACATTATCAAAGTACAAAGTAAATTATAGGAACTGTTTGCTGTCCCATTAGTAACTCAAATAGTACCAGGGGCTCCTCCTGTCAAATCCTGTATGTCAGGCTTCTAATGCACACTTGCTTTGTTCACCAGGATGAAAGTGGAAACAGAATGATTGGAAACTCTTTCTCCTCAGGCTAATATTAAAAAGTTCTGCAGTGGAAATACTTATGGGCAAGGCACCCTCCCATGGGAGCACTCAGCCCCAGTCTTTCATCAAGCCTGGATACAAGAAGTCAGGAAACAAGACAGGATTTGGAGCTTAGAAGCTAGACCCAGGGCTTCCAGGCTTGTTGCTGGACATGTAAAATAAGGATAATAATAATAATATCTTCTTGGTTATGATGCCTCTTTAATATAATTAAATAGCTAAAATATGTAGACTATTAACTCTTACTGCATTAAGCACTCTATAAATAGTATTATGTCTTTAAAGCATCACATAAACCCTAGAAGGCAGGGACTATTTTTGTCCTTAATTTTTAAATGAAAAAAATTGAGGCTTTGGAAAATTGTCATTTACCTATAGTTACAAAGATCAAAAGTGGGAGGCCTGGGATGCTCAGCAGATCTGCCTGAGTGCCTGCTGAAAACCTGACCCTTAGCTCTCTAAGTTTGGTTCATTGTTGTAGCAGTAACCTCATCTTAGAATAGAGCCAGTGCTCACACTCCACCAATGGTATGCACCCACAGAATGAAAATGTTTTGCAATTTATGAAGCATTATGCTTAAATAATGGTATTAGGATTAATACATTTCCCCAAGCCATATGTGTCCATCACCCCTGTGTGTAGGACAACAAACATTGTGACATCCTGACTCATCTGCTGATTTAACCCTGGGTAGATGTGGTAATAAATCCTTTCTAGCTATGATGAGGAGAGCAAGGATTAGTACAGACGAATACATGTACTAGACCCCAAACCCCAAGCACATATTCAGGCTCTTTTCAACCTTTTAACCTACAATGTCAAACCACATCACAAGTACAACCATCTGCAATTAATTCTTGAGTATAATTTCACCCTTATAAGGGGTCAAGGCTTGGGGGTTGTGAAATAAGAGAAGGAATAGTGGCAAAAGGCAAAAGAAAGTACAAAACATTTAGGTCCTATTGACCTTCATTTTCATCCATCTTCTAAAGTCTTTTAGACACTAACCCACATTAAGCATGGAACAGTAACGCACACCTCAAATTTCACAGAAATAATTGGCAAATGAGTTGGATGAAAATCTAATATTTCTCCCTTTCTGAGTTGCTTAGAGGGGAAGATCAAATTTGACTTTACATTTATGTCGAAAGAAGAGGAGGCCAATATTTGAAAACTGTACTTAAATGGATGACTTCAATGTCTCGACTTTCATATTTAACCTTTTTGGAATAGGAAAAGGAAGGGAAGACAGCTACTGAATCCTTACTATCTGGTGCCCATGTCTCCTGCAAGGACTGTGCATTCTATTAGGGTAGGTTTGGGTGAGATTAGAGGCGTGATGCAGTGGGAGCTCTAAACACCTGTGTCATAAGAAATAGTGGTTCCATTTGAGGCCATGTTGGCCTTTTAATTCCAAGGCATCTTCTTCACTCATATTCAAGCTGTTCCTGTGGTAAAGGAAGTAGATTCAAACCCAGTGAGAAAGACTGTCAGTTCACTGCAGAAACTTGCATCCCTAATACATATAATTGAGTATCATAGGATCAAAAGAGTTAGAAGAGCTCTTTTCTTGCATTTGAAGAGAGAACTAAAGGCCTTCTTAAAATGGTCCCCCAGCTTCCAAACTTAAACCTTTCACATTTGCCTTCCATAGAATAGTGTTAGGGGTTGAATTGTGTCCTCCAGAAAAATATATTGAGGTACTGTCCGCTGGTACTTCAGAATATGACTGTATTTGAAAAGGTTTGTTGCAGATGAAATTAGTTAAAATGAGGTCATACTGGAAGAGGGTGGGCCCTTAATCCAGTACGACTTATTCTGAAGAGGTGAAGAGACACAGACACATAAGGGAGGAAGCAATTTGAAGCAGAGATTGAAGTGACACATCCATAAGCCAAGAAACATTAAGGAAAATAATGCTCTAGATTATGAGTAGGGTGTCAAGTGCAGAAGGAGGATATGTCCTTTTCTGGAATAAAAGCTAAGAATGTTGGACCTATTATCTTGAAAGGAGGATTGCTAGTCTCCAAGGGGCCTTGTACCCTTCTAATCCATTATATAGGTAATTTTGATTTTAAACTGTTTTCATCTCACACACAGACTTTTGAACTTTATCTTTCAGTAAGATGCCATCTTGCCATCCTGTGCCCAGAATGGCATTCTGAAGAGCAAGTTGGATGATGAGTCTCCCTAAGCAATGTTTACTTATTTACTGACTCTGCAAATATTTAAGGGGCATCTAATATTCTGTTACAGTTTCTGGAAATACGGTAGTAAATAAAATAGAAAAGACTCCTTCTCCTGTTGAACTTTTATTCCAGTGGCAAAAAGCAGGAGATAAGTAAATAATAAACATGTATATAACCAATATTATAACAATAGTATTCCATATATTCTAAGGAGAAAGCAAACCAGAGTGATATGAAATAAATTTGTGTGTCAATTTCAGAATAAAAGGCAAGAGCAGTCTTTTCTGAGGAGGTGATATTCAAGTTGACACTTGATTAACAGCCACACGAAATTCTAGGGCAGAGGATACCAGAGGCACTAGCTATTGCAAAGGCCCTGTGGCAGGAAGGAGCTTAGTGTATTTGAAGAACAGGAGGTCAGCAGGGCTGGGACCTCAGAAGCATTGGCAACAGGTAAACTCTTCTTCAGCATATGACACACTTCATATTTTAGAGCCTATTTGCAATTGTGTGTTCTCTTTTCTTCTACTTTGACCTATCATAAAAATCAGCATAATCTTTTGGGTGACCTACTCCAGAAGAACAGGTATCTTTCTTGTTTCTAGCACAGAAATAGGGACAAGAATCCCAGTTTCTTTCTTCATAAGTCAGCTTTCCTTTTTTTTCTTTCTGTTCTCCTTCTTAGAGACCATTAGAACCTTGTGATAATGGACCAGACCAGAGGTCATAGGTCTATCTGGAAGACGCCCAAGTTACTTGCATCTTTATAAGGTTCCTAACTTTGGACACTTGTTTTGCAGGCATCTGGGTTTGGAAATAAGATGGCGTGGATGAGTTAGATGAAATACATCCCTTACTTAGCATTCATCCTAGATCTTGTCATCAATGGTTTCTATTCATCTTCCCTATTAGTCTCTGGGATGCTCGGTGGCAGATAATGCATCATGTTCATTTGTGTTCCTATTCTTCATCTAGCACTACTGTAGTCCAGCTACTTATTTTCCTAAAACAATAGCCTTGATAACAATTAAGGTACTTGCTTAATTGTTTTTCAGAGCATGTAGGAAGCTTTGAAGATTATGTTGGTCAACTTCTTATTTTTCAGATGAGGAAAAGAATGGGAAGGTTTATGTTTAAAGCAAATGGCAGAGACAAAACTGATTTTGGCCCATGATTCTGGGGCTTATATGCTTTCCCAGACTCCTGGTTCAAAGTCACATCTTTGCCTGGGAAGAAAAGCACCATTCTTGGGATTCATGCTAGGTTGATGAAATTTCTGCTCTCACATGGCAAGACAGCAAACAAGAGGTTAGAAATGAGTGCTAAGTTGATGTTTCATCTATAGAAGACTCAAGACATTTGATAATCTCATTGGAAGGAAATCCTGCGTACTCTGAGATTGTCATTGGCAATAAGGAGCTGGGAGCTGTCACTACCTTCTTTTATCAGGTGATCTTGAAAAGACACATTAGCTTTCGGATGCTGGTCTATTGCAGTGACAATAAGGGATAAGAGCAAACTGAAGGCAAACAATGTAACCAAACCTTCTCATCCTGAAGTCCATTGGATTAATATTTTTCAAGGAATTAGCATTTAGCATGTTAATTCTTAGATAACCAATAAGCCTTAAAGTGATATATGTCATATTAACCAGAACACTAAGTTACAAGAACATTTCCATTTTTCAGGTTCTTAAGAAAATCCTTACACTGCACTGATTTCCTTAAGGTCTCTGGGAAACAAAAGATAAAAAGGCCATAAACTGTCAAGAAACCAATATTTATTGACCACCTCTCTTTGGGAAGAATGACTTCCAACACCAGTTTGATGGACACAGTGGTCTTAATTGTTCATGTAACATCTTGGGTCAATTCCTCTCCCAAACATTAATGTCAGTTTCCTATAGGTCCTTTATGTTACTCTAGTGTTTCATCTATTCAGATATCATCTACATCTCAACAACCCAGATACCTGACCTTTTATCATCTGGTCTGCGGATATTCTGAGACCTTCCTAGAGCCTTTCTGATGGTTTAACTATGGATTGCATGCAAAGGTCAGGCAGCAGGACTGAGAGACCTCCCATCTGGCCTAGGCAATCTTTCATTCTCAAACACTGTTGCATTAACCCCAAAATATGGAGTGGAGCCAACATTTGCATAATATACAAAATGTTAAAAAAAATAAAAATAAATGAACACATTCATTTTTGTAAAAGAGAATCTGTCTTTTTCTGGGGCCCTCATTCCTGCTGTGCTCATTTCAAAGAGTACAGACAAGGTCACAGAGAAAACTTGGACCTCTGTAAGAAAATACACTGTTGTGACACAGAGAAGGGAGAGGATGAGGGACTCAAGAATCATACAAGAGGAAGCGATGTCTGAGTTGAATTGTAAAGGATGACTCATTAAGTGTGTAGGAAGTGGGGGTCATTCCAGGCAGAGGGGCAATAGGTAAAAAAGGAACAAACTTACCTTGCATAAAGAGGCCTTTGACTTGACTCAACATACTTACTCGCTGAAGGCAAACAATTATTTACGCACTGGTTGAACGCTGAATGCTGACTATTTAAAGAACATAAAACTAAGTCCCTTCTCTCAGGACTCCCAGACTGGGCACAAGAGTAGGGAGACAGACCAAGTTAATCATTAAAGCTGAGACAACCACAGCATCTGTGGGAAAATAAAGGAAGGGAGGCTGAGGTGTGAGTTATACTTCTGTGTAGACTGCAAGATAGTGTCTTTCCTGGACCACTGGGCAATACTACTTGGAAGGTGGATTGGAATGAAGTGATATTCTTTAGAGGGATCTATACTTTATGCAGAATAGTAATCAGAGATGCTGAGAAGGGCTTCAGCAGCACAGAGTGGGTTGCCCGACTCTTCCTGGCTGGGTTTTCTAATACCCTGAATTTTTAAGCCATCATTTCCCACCACCCTTCAGTGATATACCAGATGGAATTTCTTTTTATAAGAGCAAAGACAATTCAGGAAGATGAAAGTGTGTTGCTGAACTAAAGAATTAATCAATCCTGTGGGAGCAAAATCATTTATGGACATCTCATTCATTACAGAATCACTAATTTTATATCTCTGATGACTTAGACTTTTAAATCTTTACTCTTTGAAAAGACAGCACTCACAAAAGTATGCTAGGTAGGAATGGATATAGAAGAAATGTTTAACATTGATATGAAAATCCACAATGTTCAATAATAATTTAGTGATAAAGCCAGAACTAGACTCTAGCTCTTCTATTTCCCAATGGGGTGCTCTTCCTTGTAGCAAATATTTCAATACAATTGTAAAAACCAAACCAAAACATCCCTGCATTTCAAAATAAATATTGCAATATTTCTCTACTGCATTATTTTTATACAATATCTATATTTCAAGCACTTGACTCACTATTTCACATGTATAAATTCATTTAGTCTTTATTACAAACCTGTGCTCATTACAGGGTGATTGAAACACCACCCTTTGTGATTTGAACAATGTTTGCAGTGAGCTCACCCTTCCTCTCCTAGCCAGCAGATCTCACCAAAGTCTTCCTTCCAGCCCTGTGTGGAATTGTCAGGGCAGAGTTATAATAAATACAATTTTCATCATTCAGAGACATTTCCAATGAGATTGAAAGTCCCCTTGAATCTGGAGTTACCAGAACATGCTCACTTAGTATTTGGCTAAATCCAGCTCTAGTAAGAGCTAGTCCTAGTTCTTGATGTAGTCAGAAAAATTCATGTGAGGTGGGTAATTTGTTTTATAAAGTGAGGCTACTGAAAGAAAAAAAAATACAAAAAAAATCCACACATTGAATATGGTCTGGAATTAGATAGTGGTAATGATTTGTACAACTTGGTGAATGTACTAAAAAACCACTGGATGTACATTTAAAAAGGTGAATTTTATGCTACATGAATTATATCTCATTTTTTTAGTAGAACATCAAAAACATTTCCTAGTTTAGTCTTTTCTTTGCTCCCAAACTGCAGATCACAATTCTTGATGCTTCATCTAATTGCTGGTTTTCATAGCAGTGAGAACTTGTTAATTATTGGCAAATTTGCCAGATGGGCAAGTTCAGAAAGAGTGGAAGACATTCCCTGAATTTGGGCCTTAAGATATGTAAAATAAGTATATTTATCTCAATGGGCTTCACTCCCATTTTAGTGAGCAGTTTAAACTCAAGTAATTTGGCCAGGATACAAATAACACACATTATATGTAAATTGCCCAAGAATCTGAACACAATCACATTCAGAAGAAAGTAAAACAAAATCTATATATAACTGCAGAATTACTTATTGTGCTAAAAATAACCTTTTTCAAGACACATCTTTTGTTTTCCCATTGGTTGGAAAATAAATATGTACCATGTCCTCTGTGGCTCTAATGATCAATTGTAAAATTATGGCATAAAATTTAATCTGCTTCCCACCCTGCCCCCCAAGCCCCCTCCCCAGAGCTTGATTCTTGAAAGCAGAGAAAGTGTCTGTCTCCTGTTTCTAGGCTTTTGAGCAAAACTGAGCATTTTAAACACCTGTTCGGGTCTTAACAATTATAAAATTCAAGAATATATTTGATGACACATAACTCCTAGCTATGGAGTACTTACTATATTTGTGTCTTGGGGATACTTTCACTTAGATGGAGGCTGGACGGCTCCTTGTTGATTTTGGTCAGCATTCTTAATTGAAATTGTTGCCATTCAGGGAGAAGAGAGCTTTCTCCTTAGAGATTGCCTCCCAGTTCTCTGGTGTTAATCACATTCAGGACTACTAGAAGGAAAGAGGAAAATGAGTACCAGGCTTTTTATCTTCTTAACACTCCTTACACCCATTTGGCTTTATCTTCCTTCTCTAGTGATGAAGGCAATCAAAACAATTTTATGGCCTATAAAAATGTTTTCAATGCTGTTTTTCAAGGAATACTAGCATATAGGAGATTTGGGTATGCATTCCTGGGAAAACATACATTTATTTTTTTCAAATAAAGAAAGGAGGAGAGAAGGCAGGAAGGCAGAAAGAAAGAAAGAAGGGAAGGAAGGAAGGAAGGCAGGAAGGCAGGAAGGCAGGAAGGAAGGAAGGAAGGAAGGAAGGAAGGAAGGAAGGAAGGAAGGAAGGAAGGAAGGAAAGAAGGAAGGACAAAAGTGGAAGAGTCTTTCCATGATTTTCCTGGGACTAGGAGATCCTGTGGATAGTAAGTGTGGGGGTGTATGGGGTAGGAATCATCAGCTGGAGGTAACAATGTAAAATGATGTATTTAAAGACCCTAAGAAGCTTATGGAAGGGTGGTTTTCCATGAGATCCTATTTGGGAAAATGACCTACAGGTTAAAATTCTTAACTCTTCCTATCATTTAAGACCCAGAGAGATGCTCAAGTTTGTTTTACTGACTTTATCACCCACTTATCTATAAGAACCATCATCAGACATTGTATTGGTCTTCTCAATTTCAATTAAACGTTTTACATGAAATTGCAAAAGTTTTGCCTTTTTGTGTCTCTTCTGGGTAATCTTACCTACTCTCATAACAAAGACCACATATAAAAAACCATGTTTTCTTTATAATTCAGGCTAATGTGTCCTCGTTACAGGTAACACAATTCTCAAATCTCAGTGGCTTAATTCAACAAAATTTATTTCTCCCTCATTCATAGTACAGTGTGGGGTGGATGGCTCACCTCCAAAAAGTGACTTAGAGATTCCCCTGCTTCTGTATATGACTCCATCAACTTGAGGTCCTTCACTTCAAGCCTCATCGAAGGAGTGAGAGTAAAAACTAAGGTTTTTCTGGAATATTTTGGGAACCATACCTGGAAGTGGCTTACTTCCCCTTTTCCCACATTTTATTGAACATAACTAGGTACAATCTAAGTAAAAGGGAAGTTGAAAATTAAAGTCCTCTTGCATTCCAATAAAAAGGAAATGGAATTGGTGAGCATCCAGTCAGTCTCTGATTGTTCCCATCTGGTCACCAAAGATCTTTCACTCTTCCTCCTAAACATAAAATATGCTTGTCTCCTTCCCAAGTTGGGAAATTCATTGTCCTGCCCAGTACACCTTGGATCTTCAGATGATGCACAGTCTTCCCCATTAGGTACAGATGTGGCTCCTTCATGGTCCAGTGACACATTAACTAAAAAGATAAAACCTCTGTCCTCATATCTCCTCTCTAGTTACCACCACAGTGGAAGACTAGGGAAGAGATGATCACAAAATGTATTCTCATTTAGAAAGGGGAACACCAGGAAGTTCACACAAATCACTAGCGCTAGTAGATCCCCCTTCAGGACCCAGGTCCTCATTTCACCAGTTGCCAGGAGCATTGGTCCTGAGGGTTCACAACTGAGTCCCACTCAAGAAAGGACTCTGAAGGAAACTGCCTTGACCAAGATTATACCCCCTCTTGGGGCAGCTTGAATCCAATAGCTGATCCAATTCCTCATACAATGGCATCGAATTGCGATAACTCAGGACCTCGAGTGCCTGTGGAATTGGCTGAGGCCTCTGTTGCAATTACTTTGCTGATTCAACTTTTTCCCTCTGCCTAATTCTACTTCCTTGACCCCTTAGAGATGGTGTATCCAATAGTACAACCTGATAGCCTTGTGCACACATATCTCAGCATCACTGAGTCTGTTTCCTGGGAAACTTGACCTAGACACTGGTCTATACAGCTCTGAAATCTCAGTGACTAGATTGTGAAGTCCCCCTAGTCTGAATGGGTGGGGGGAACTTCTTAACTGGACCTTGATTTTGCTTTGTGGGTGAGGAACTCCCTTGTCCTTTGTAGTCCATAGCCTGTAGCTCCACCTTTAGGAGTGTTCTCTTTGTCTAATAGTTTCTTCCGGAAAATCTGAGGTGGGTGTTGGAGAGCAGAACATTCTTGGGGTCTTTGACACTTGACTTCTGCTCATGGTAAGTTAAGGTCCCAAGTGTTGCTTCAAAGAGGCAAACACTTTTTGAATGGATTATTAAACCAAAGGGAAGGTAAATTTTCTAATTCTATACTTCTGTGGGATCTGTTCAAAGCAACATGGCCATATTTGGCTAGCATCAAATTTTGATTAATCAGAGCCCATGTTACACCAGTCAACTCTCACCCTCATCCTGGCTAGTCTTCAACCTAGGCACAGCTTTTTATGAATTAGTCTAGCTCAGCCTGGTTGTAAAGTTGGAGCAGAGAATAGTTGTCATTTGATGAAAGATTTTGCCTTCTTTCCCTCCAAAGACCCATGTGTGGATGACAGAGGTCTCTGACAGGGAGACTAGGATGGGCAGAGCAATTTAAGATGGATACAAAGGAAATAATGTCTTATTCAAAAGCCCTGCAGAACTTCTCTAAATGGAGATTTTGTATTCAGACATGCAGTAGAAGAGGTTTCCCACTTCTCCCCCAATGATCCTGGGAAGTTCTCCAAAGCTTCCTGTGATTTTCTGTCTGCTCCATGACTGAGGTTAAGAAGGTGGGGTTACCTTTTTACTTATTGAAATCCTACAGTGGATACTGAGGGAGGAACATTACACATATAATGTTATTTAATCTTTATAGCAATGCTTTATGAATATATGATTGTTCTCATTTAACAGTGAGGAGCTTGGGAGTCAGAACAGTCAACTAATATAAGAAAGATTATTCAGGTGGGAAGTGGCAAAGTGGGAATTCAAACCCAGATCTTTCTAATACCTCAGCACATAAAGTCTTTATTTAAATATTCAGCATTTACTCTCCTTAGATATTTTTTTAATAAATGAAGAACTTTGAAACACAAAGTTTATATGTCTTGCTAAGATCATAGGTTTAATTAGAGTCAGAGCTAGGTTTCAGTAAATATCTGTTGGGCTATTTCTTTTTGTACAGGTCATTATGAGTGCTTTGGAGCAGGCAACACTGCTAAAAAGTGAAGCAGTTACTATCTCACTCAAACTGTTAAAACGTTGAAGTTGTAACCGCAAAAAAACAGGTCTATTTGTAAGCAAACATCAGAATTTACCAATCTCCCTGAGATGTCCTCTCCAAAGTTGCTATCTTGGAAATATCTTGAAAAGATGCCCACTTATTCCAGTGGTGCTGGATGGCATCAGAGAATAAGCATGGGCTGTGAAATTGAAAGACCTGTAAGAATCTCAGCTGGTCAACCTTGGACAAACCATTTTCTCTCTGAATCTGTGCCAAGAGAAAGATATGTGTGCCTCACTCATAGATGAAATTAATAGTAATGCCTCTAATGATTTTGTTTTGTTTTTTTTTTATTCATTTTTTAAAAAATATTACATTCAAAAAATAGGAAGTCCCATTCAACCCCACTGCCCCCACCCCCCATTCCCCCTACAACAATACTCTCTCCCATCATCATGACACATCCATTGCATTTGGTAAGTACATCTCTGGGCATCGCTGCACCTCATGGTCAATGGTCCACATCATAGCCCATACTCTCCCACGTTCCATCCAGTGGGCCCTGGGGGGATCTACAATGTCCCGTAATTGTCTGTGAAGCACCACCCAGGAGAATTCCAAGTCCCGAAAACGCCTCCACATCTCATCTCTTCCTCCCATTCCCTGCACCCAGGAGCCACCATGGCCACGTTTCCCACACCAATGCCACATTTTCTCTGTGGACATTGGATTGGTTGTGTCCACTGCACTTCTATGTCAAGAGGGGGCTTAGATTCCACATGGATACTGGATGCAATCCTCCTGCTTTCAGTTGTAGGCACTCTAGGCTCCATGGAGTGGTGGTTGACATTCTTCAACTCCATGTTAGCTGAGTGGGGTAAGTCCAATAAATCAGAGTGTATGAGTTGAAGTCTGTTGAGGTTCAGGGCATGGCTATCATATTGTCAGTCCAGAGATTCAAATCCCCTAGATATATCTTAAGCCCCACACCAACTACAATTCCAGTAAAGTAGCACGAAAGGCTTGTGAAAAGAGATCCCATCTGAGTCCAGCTCCATCACGCAGAAACACAAGCTCCAAAGAAGGGTCAACTGACATGGCAGTGAACCCCATCTGCCATGACCATAGAACCAGTGGGTCTCTTTAGCCCTCAAAAGGACCAATACCTGGGGTTGTATCTACTTTATCTGTCTCTGAGACTCTGCTCAGGTGTGCATAAGGGCAATCCTTCTGACAACCTCCAGACTCTTTTTTAGAGACTCATAGCCATATAAACTCATTTCTCCTTTCCATTTCCCCCTTACATTAGGTCCAACAGCATTTTAAAGTCCTGTTATTATATGTAGACAGGGATATTCTGCTGGTCCATGTTGAACCTTTAATTCAAGGTCATTTTCTAGTTGCATCATCAGCTGGTATTTGGTAGTGATCCCTTGGTGCCAGGGAGGCTCATCCCTGGGTGTCATGTCCCACGCTGGGGGGAACGCACTGCATCTACATGCTGAGTTTGGCTTCGAGACTGGCCACATTTGAGTAACATGAAGGCTGCTAGGAGGAAACTTCCAGGCACAGTGCTGCTCTAGGCCTTGTTCTTATTTCAGGCATATAGGCTCACAAGCATAGTCATTAGTATCAGGGGTCTAATGATTTTCTTCTCTCTTTCCCTCTCTCCCTGTCTCCCTCCTTCTTCTCTGTTTCCCTTCCTTCCTTATATCCTTTGATTCTTTCATATGTATTAAAGAACCTTCTTCTTCCACCTCTCTAGTTCATGACACATCTCCCTTGGTAACTTTTATCATGACCAATACTGAATGCTTCCTAACATGATGTTGATCTTCACTTCTGTGCCCCCTTGACTTCCTCTGTCTGGAGTGACTTAAATTTATTGTTGTCTTGTTGAGATTTTATTCATTCTTCAAGATCCAATGAAGTATCACTTCTTCAATGACATTTTTCCTATCTCTTCTCTCCACCTCCCAATAGAATTGATTGCTTCTATCTTTTATTTCTTTTCCCCAACCATATCCTGTACAGATTCTTATGGTTAGAGATTCCAGCATCAACCTATTCTTTTCCCACATGTGGTATTTCACATCTTATCATGTTGGGCTCTTTGATCAGGAGCAGAAACATTTCAACACGTTTTGTTAAAAGGGTTGACTCCTCATGGGAGATAATTAATCCTAGGAAAAAAGGTAAGGGAAATAATCCTGAGACCATAATAGAGTTATAACCTTTGGGAACAACGAAAGCAGTACAGTGATCCACTAGAATTCACTCCACCCCTAACCCCTATCCTTGCTCCATCTATACTAGGTATGTATCAGAGAGAAGAGTTGTGCATAAAAGTACACAGAACTGTATGAACATAATAATATTATCAAAGAATACAATGTACCTAAAAGCCACCAAAGCTTGGTACCCAACAAAAGCAAGGGACGTGCCTGACACATGGCGACAACAACTATTAATGATGTGGTCTGGACAGGACTTCAAACCCCATGCCTATTTTATTTCACTTCACTGCCTCTCAAAGACATGTTACTTAATAAGCACTGATTTGAAAACTGTGCTTCAGTCTCTTCTTTCCCCCAACTTCATGTAAGACATCAAATGAGTCACTTGGTCTCTGTTATGCCTCATATTTCCAGCAATGAAATGTGGCAAACAACATTTTCCACCTACCAATTGGTGACTTGGGGTGGATTATGACATAATGTTTGCAAGAAATCATAAAGGGAGATATTAAAGTGCAGAACAATGGTGCCATTAAATCATTTAGTAAGCATTTATTGAGCTACAAGGCAGGTAATAGGATAGGCACTGGATTAAAAAGACGAAGAGGACAATAAAATAAATAAATTTATAAAAACACCACTATAAAGGCAGTGTGACTTTACTGACTCCACAGGAGAGTCTGAGTTGTGAACCTGGTGGTTCATATTCTATGAAACAAAGGGAAGGATAAGGTGAGCACGGAAAACACCTGTCTAACTTAAAAGATCCCCTTCTCCCAATCTCTGCCAAAAGTTTTGTTGGCTTTTCTGGCCCCTAGCAGCAGCCCTCCACAGGTGAAAACCTGAATCCTTAGCCTCCTGCCCAGGCAAATGATTTACAAATTCCTCAGGGTTCAGGTGGTTGCGGAAATGAAGTCAACTCTATTATTCTCCCCTTGCCAGAGTTATCGTCATTTCAACAATGTGGCAAGGGAAGCAAAAGACATGCAAATCAGAAAGAAGAGCAAAAACAACTACACAAAGCAATTAAGAGGTATATTACTTGGGGGAACATGGAGCTATCCTTTCCTTTCTCATTTCTATGCCTTCTGGGTTTTCTTTATAGGGCTTCTAGCAATCCAGATTAAGGCCCATGCTTGTCTCAGATCTCCACATCTTAACTAAAAATAACATCCTTAAAAACTCCTATTTAAATGGCATCATACCCACCAGGCTGGAGACTAAGATTAAGAGTATTTATTTGTTAGGGTACACATTAAACCTACCATATTAAATTAATTTTCTTTTTAAAACACTTCATAGGCCAAACTATGAGCTATTTATTCTGTGACTCTTAGATTCCAATTTTTCTACTATTATATGAGTTCAATAATTCTTATTTGGCAGTGTTAACAAGGATTAAACTATTTGGTGTCTAGAACCTGCTTACTTCATGTGGCAATTATTAATGGCACATATTCACTAGTGATTAAATAATCAGAACATGGTAATTGGTCAACTTAGGGACTGCATCATCTTAAGGATACTCCATCGAAACTTGATGTCCACCTGTCCAAAAAACTATTGAGGAGATTCATTCTTTGGGTTTAGGATTGGACTTGATCAAAGATAGATTTCATAATCTTTGCCAGTCATATTGATTGGTCATGTCTGCTGGAGTAACGTGGTAAGAAGTGTCCCGCATCTATAGTCAGACTCAGTGAAGACTCACCTGATTGATTAATGATGTCTGCCAAAGTCTGAGACAGTGGGAGTGGCAGCATGTTTACACATACCTGCCGTCCCTGAACCAGATGATGTCTGGTCTGCATCCAGCTCTGAGAGTTTACGAATAAGATTTAACCAACTATGACCTCTATTTAATGTTTCAGAAATTATTCTGAAGTCTACATTATGAAGACCAGTATCAATGAAGTATCAATTAATGGAGATTACTGTGTGACAGACTCTTGTCTGTTCTTATTCTCATGTTCACATGAGAAAAACCACATTCAGCACTTCACAGAACAGGCTATTAGATAAATTCTCTAATGTCATTAATTTTTACTATGCTTGACAAAATCCTATCTGCTTCACTTTGGTTTAATCTGAGAGACACCTACTAGGTTCTGTTCAGTATGCAAGATGCTAAGGGCATACTGATAGTAACACTGAGTGCCTTTACCAAACATGTTTCCTGACTTTCTCATAAACAAACTAGTACAAAAATGAACAAAATAAAGGGTGTGAAATGACAGAAATTTGTATCATTGCTTCTCAAATTTTTCCACCAAAATTGAATAGAAAGGTCACTACTTCAAGGAATCTGCAGCCATGATCCACAACAGGCAGACACAAGAGTAAATATTTTTAAGGATTCTTATTTGAAATTTTTTATTAAATGAAAAAAATTCTATACCATAATATATCTGTTTGTTCTACTTATTGGTTTGTGTTTTTTTTCTCAAAATCTTCAAGTATAACTGATGAGCAAGAAATGTGGCATCCTGGGAGCATCACATACCTATAAGGATATAGACCTAGTTCAAGAAGCAAGAATGACTAAAGTGGAGAAGGGTTAAAGAGTGGGCTGAGGAAGAAGTTATTACCTTTGTTTGGGGAAGGAAAATAAGGAAACGTTTCATAGATGACATTAGACCTGAGTGGAGAGGCAAGAATGGGAACCCATCCGGAAAAAAAAGAACCTGTGAAAAAGCATGGAGGCATTATTAAATAGCACAGTGCATCCAGGAAACTTTGATCACTCATACTGTTGGATATAAAATTTCCAGCTTGAACATGGCAATGAAAAAGGCTAGAAAGGAAGGCAAGAGTCACATAGATTGTAAATACGTATTTTTCATTAACTTTTTAAATTGCTCTTTTCCTTTCTTGATGCACTTCCCACTTATAAACCAAAAAGCAGATCAGGTGGAAACATTTTTTGCTTCATTCATAAACAGCACTTCAGAACCAAATCACCCGTGGCAAACCTCTGCTTGGCCTTGGCCACCTTTCAAAGGCCTCCTCTCACTGTTGATCAATGGTTCTTCTGGTACTGGAACAAAGCCAAAGAGGAAACAGTCATTGATGAAAGAGTGAGGCAGCAATGCAGCAAGACCAAAACGTCCTGACCAGAGTGCAGGCTGAGTGTTTCTTCTTAATGAAAAGCAATCCACCAGTGTGGGGCTCATTTACTAAATGACCCCCATAGGGGTGGCAGAGTCCTCCGACATTCATTAATAACCCACCTTCTGTGTTTAACCTCCTTATCCGTTTGAGGAAATATTTACAATAGAAATCTAGGCTATGCTGCAGAAAACCAGCTCTACCTGGAAGGTGTACAGACCAAAACCTTTGAAAATGACCTCTTCTCCCAGCATCCTTTGGCAACCTTCCATGATGGTACACTTCTTTATTATAAGTTTGGTTCTAATTAGAAAGAACTTCAATAGATTAAAACATGCACTTGGTGCAAAGCATCAATATTTTTTCTTTCTTCAAACCAAAAATACTTTAAATAATATTTGTACTGTGTAGTGTCTCTGAAATCTCCAACAAATGTTCATCAGATAGACTAATTGACTGTATGGCCAATTTTTTTTTTTTTTTTTTTTTTTTTGCATTACGCTTTTGTCTTATGCAATGTCAAAGACTATTGTAAACAAGGCACTGAGAGTAATGGGAATTAATAAGAATTTCTTCCTCAGCACTGGAATCTGAAAACATTATATTGAGAGCTACTCTACAATATACTGCACTTTGCTTATGTGCTGTTCTAGGTAGATTAAGTATTTTGTCTTATTTGGTTCATATATTGCCGTCAACAACCTCTTAGGGAAGATATAATTCCCATTTCAGAGATGGAGAAACTGAGAGGGGTTAAGTAAATTTCCAAAATTCACAAAAGTACAAGGGTCAAGCTGATTTAGAACCAAGGGCTCTGGGACTTCAAATACTTTCTAATTAATATGTTTAACTGCCCCTCATGCACCTGTGTCTTTGTCTCTGCTATTCACAAAGCCTGGAATACTCCACCCCTGCCTTTTATTTGGTTAACCCCTTCTTTCCTTTGAAGATCAAGCTTGGACATCACCAATTTCAGGCAATTTTATATGCCCTCCAAAAGGGTAGGCTAGGTGGCTGTGGTCTTTGGCTCCACAGTGTCTTGTGCTTCCCTTTCTGAAACAGCTACCATGCTATTCAGACCGCTTACGCTGAGGTCATAGAAGACAGCCACCGTGCCCTTCTTCTACATGTGTCGTCCTGAATAACAGCTGTTTGCATTTACAATGCATCCTTGCAAATATTCCATGATTGTGTGGCACCTTAGGCTTTACACTGCATCAGTGTAAGTGGGTTCATTTGATGATACATAAAAGCACATATGGTATTCTACTGTAGAACTAGTGTGACTAGTAATGGAAAAAAACTGTACCACGGATGTAGAGAAAGTGGCCATGGTAGTTGCTGAGGGCCAGGAGAGGGAAGAAGAGATGAGATATGGGGGCATTTTTGGAACTTGGAGTTGTCCTAAATGATAATGCAGGGACTGATGCTGGACATTATATATCCTGCCATAACCCACTGAATGTACTGGGGAGAGTATAAACTACAATGTGAACTATAATTCATGCGGTGCAGCAGTGCTCCAAGATGTATTCACCAAATGAATGTGCCACAACGATGAAGGAGGTTATTGATGTGGGAGGAGTGGGGGGGGGTATGTGGGAACCTCTTTTTTTTTTAAAGTAACATTTTTTATAATCTATGTATCTTCAAAAAAAATAGAATAAAAATAAATGCTTAAAAAATAAAAATAAAAAATAAAAAAAATTAAAAGCACATATGGAGGTGTCCTGGTGCCTACTAAGGAAAATGAGCTGATGAAACAAGCTGGTGCAAAAAACTGACACAACGAGCAGACACAATGAGCAGACACAAAAAAAGCAGAGAGTGGATATGACTCAAGCAGTTGGGGACCTGTCTCCTACATAAGAGGTCCCAGGTTCAGTTCCCAGTGTCTCCTAAAGAGGACAATAAGCAGACACAGCAAGCAGACAATAAGCAGACAGATAAGGGAGCCATCAGGGGAGGAGGGGAAGCACTTATAATCAGAAGAGTGCTATACCAAATGGTATAAGAATCTTTGATTTTAAAAGTTAATATGCTTCCAAATACTATACACATATAATACTATAGAAATATTTTTAAACAAATTTCCCAAAAAGATGGCTAAAATGTAAATAACATCATCTTTGAACCATATATATACATGTATTAGTCTCTTTTGTGTGGTTGAAATAATGTAATAATTGATCATGCATTTCTCCTTTGTTTTGTTTAGTAGAAAGCCTGTCCCCTTCTTTTTTTTTTTTGAAGATTTATTTTATTTATTTCTCTTCCCCCACCCCCGTTGTCTGTTCTCTGTATCCATTTCCTGTGTGTTCTTCTGTGTCCACTTGTCGGGCAGCACCAGGAATCTGTCTCTTTTTGTTGCATCATCTTGCTGAGTCAGCTCTCCGTGTGTACAGCGCCACTCCTGGGTGGACAGTGTATTTGCACAGGGTGGCTCTCCTTGCGGGGCGCACTCCTTGCACATGAGGCACCCCTATGCAGGGGGCACCCCTGCGTGGCAGGGCACTCCTTGTGCGCGGCACCACTGTGCATGGGCCAGCTCATCACATGGGCCAGGAGGCCCTGGGTGCCGAACCCTGGATGTCCTACATGGTAGGCGGATCCTCTTATCAGTTGAGCCACATCCTTTTACTTTCTTAAACACAGATGTGAGCTTATGGATTTAAAAATATTTTTACCCTTTTCCCTTTCCTGTATATTTAATTCAGTTGTTTGCTTAGAGCAATAAACTATACTCTGCTTGATTATAATTCAACCTTCCTTAGTCTAAAACTCTTCTCCCTGTCCCATTAGATTAACATTATAATAGGCCATCCATTCATTCAAATAGCCAATACTTTTGACTGCCTATTGTGTGTAGACTCTACGGAATAGGACAGTAAATGAAAACGACACTATCCTTGAACTCTGGGGAGTTTTCTCTTTATAAAACAATTAAAAGTATGTACTGTTTTTGTATACTCCAAACTACCCTGGTAAGCAGATTTTGAAATTGAGTTCCATACTCTTCAAATTACTCAGCCACATAGACTTATATAATTGAAGGAGCATCAAGTTCTGACTCCAGTCTGGGTTTCCTTGTATGGCCCAGTGCTTCTAGACCAATGAATGCCATTCTTCTTAAGGACGTGGTGATTTTTAGATGTCCAGAAAACCAGAGAAGAGCAAGAATCTCTGTTAAAGATAATGGGGAGGAATTTAGGTGAAGCATTCTGAAGAGGCAGAGCCTGGCCTGGCTCTGGCTCTCTTACCATGCAACAAAAGCTCTCATTTATAAAGTTTGCTAGAGAGAACAACTAGAGCTTGCTCTATCCCATTTTCTTTTCTTTCCTGGGCACTTGAGAAAAATGTTCAGCAATTAGAATGGGACCACGAGAGTAAGTCTGTCTGACAGACTGTAAGGCAATGATAGATGATAGTGGTGTCCTTGTTATGGGTTCAGTTGTGGGTTCAATTGTGTCTTCCCAAAATGATATGTTGAAGTTTTAATGCTCAATAACTCAGAATGTGACCTCCTTTGGAAAAAGGTTGGTACCAATATAATTAGTTAAGATGAGCTTGTGTTGGAGTAGGGTAGACCCTACTCCAATATGACTGGTGTCCTTATAGGAGGACAGACACAGAGGAGAAGGCCATGTAAAGATGGAGACAACAGGGAAAAGGTGGCAGTTTAAAGATGGAGATGGAGGTTGGAGTGATGCTTCCACAAGCCAAGGAAAGCTTGGGGCCACCAGAAGGTCTGAGAGGCAAGGAAGGACTCTGCCCTGGAGCCCCCAGAGGGAGCATGGCCCACCAGAGGCTTGATTTCAGACCTCTGGCCCCAGAACCATGAGCATGGGTTTCTGTTGCTTTAAGCCATCAAGTTTGTGGTCATTTGTTACCAAGGCTCTAGGAAACCAACACAGTCCATCAGAAGAAATTTTGGTTGAGGCACAACTTACTTTAAAGCAGTATAAACGTAGATAAAATCAGCTAGTGTCAGACAGGAAAAGATAACAGAGGTTATTAAACCCATGAAGAATTTTGTGTTTTGAATATATATATATATATTGGAGTCTTGGGTCTTGGAAAGGATACTTCATGATTTTATGATGCCTCCACCTTTTTTTTTTTTCACCTACAAACCAATTTTATTGATGCATATTAATAAAGCATACAGTTCATCCAAAGTGTGCAATCAATGGTATTTGGTATAATCACATAATTTTGCATTCATCACTTCAATCATTATTGGATTACTTTCATTATTTCAATAAAATAATAATAAACAAAAAACAGAAAAACAAAAAAATTCCTCCTCTCTCAATCTCTCTGTTTCCCTTGCTATACATAGCTGTTATTTCTGGCTATTTTTTGCACAATTACTTGTTTATTAGGCCATTTTATTGAGATATATTTACATTCCATATGACGATGCCCTTTTATATCCATGTCCACTTTCCCCCACTCCAAACTAATGGGAACCATAACCTATCCTTCATTTTTGTAATTTTGTCCTTTCAAAAGTGGTATATAAATGGAGTCATATAGTATGTTAAACTTTTGCGATGGGCTTCTTTCACTCAACATAATTTTGTGCAGATTGATCCAGGTTGTGTGTATGAATAGTTCATTCTTTTTATCGCTATTATTCCATGGTCTAAAGATATCACAGGCTATTTAGCCATTTGCCCACTGAATAATGTCAGATTGTTTCCAGTATTTGGCTACTTTATTACAAATAAAGTTGTTATAAACATTGTATAACAACCTGTTATAAACTTGCAGGTTTTTATGTGAGCATCTTGGGTGAACCTGATTACCTCTAAGATAAATATCTGGGAGTACATTGCTAGGTCATATAGTAGCTTCAAATTTAGGTTTTCTTTTTTAATATTTCAAATCTCAAGTCCAAATATTATTGGTTTGAAATGCAAATTTAGCTTTTTAGGAAACTTCCAAACTGCTTTCCAGTTTACATTCCCAGAAGCAATGTATAAGTAATCCAGTTTCTCTGCATCCTTGCTAGCATTTGGTGTTCTCACTATTTTTTATTTTAGTCTTTCTGATACACTTTCATTGTATAATGACCCTTCACTGTGGCTCTAATTTGCATTTCCCTAGTGGCTAATGACATTGAAAATTATCCATGTGCTTAATTGCCATCTGTATATCTTTTTTTGGTAAAATGTCTCATCAAGTCTTTTCTCATTTTAAAATTGGATTGTTTCTCTTTTTTTCTTTTAAGTTTTGAGAATTCTTTATATATTTAGATATTTTCCCTTTTAAATATACATGTTTTGCAAATATTTATGCCCACTTTGTGGCTTGTCTTTTCATTCTCTTAACAGGGTCTTTCACTGTGCAAAATTTTAAAATCTATCAATTTTATCTTTGATATATCATGATTTTGGTGTCAAGTCTAAGAAATCTTGGTCTACATTTATATCCTGAAGATTTTCTTCTGTTTTTGCTAAAAGTTTTAAGGTTTTATCTTTTATATATGAGTCCATGATCCATTTTAAGTTAATTTTATGTATAAGGTATGAGTCTTGGGCAGAGCTTCATTATTTTTTGTCTATGGATGTTCAATTGCTCAAGCACCATTTTTTCAAAAGATTGTGTTTTCTCCATTGAATTGATTTTGCACATTTGTCAAAAATCAGATGGTGTGGGGAATGGGAGGAAGAGATGAGATGTGGAGGCGTTTTCAGGACTTGGAGTTGTCCTGGTGGTGCCGCAGGGACAGTTACCGGACATTGTATGTCCTCCCATGGCCCACTGGATGGAACATGGGAGAGTGTGAGCTATGATGTGGACCATTGACCATGAAGTACAGCGGTGCTCAGAGATGTATTCACCAAATGCAATGAATGTCTCATGATGATGGAGGAGATGTTTGCTATGGGGGAAGGAATGGGGCAAAGGGGGTGGGGGTATATAGGGACCTAATATTTTTTTAATGTAATATTTAAAAAATAAATAAAGACAAAAAAATCAGATGAGAATATTTGTGTGGGTCTATTTCTGGTTCTCTACTCTGTTTCATTGATTATGTGTCTGTCCCTCTGCCAATAACACACAGTCTTCATATTGTAGCTACATAAAAAAGTCATAAAATTGTGTAGACTGATTCTGCTATATTCCCTTTTTCAAAATTGGTTAGCTATTCAAGTTGATTTACCTTTCCAAATATTTTTGAATAATCTTGCCTATATCAATAAGAAATCCTGCTTGGATTTTTATATGACATGTATTAAACCAGTATGTCAATTTGGGGGGAAAATCGGCATCTTTACTATGCTGAGAGTTCTAATTCTTTAACACAGCATGTCTTTCCAATTACTTAGATCTTCTTTGATTTATTTCATCAGCATTTTGTAGATTTCATCCTACAAGTCCTGTACATATATTGTTTTATTTACATCTAAGTATTTCACTTTTCATCAATTATAAATGATATTGCATTTTATTTTCATTGTTACTAGATAGGGATATAGTTGATTTCTGTATGCTTTTTCTTATATCCTGTGGCCTTGCTGAACTCCTTTTTTTTTAGCTTTGAAGATTTTTTTTTTTTTGAGATTCCTTGGAGTTTTCTATGTAGACAATCATAGCATTGCAAAAATGGACAGTTTTACCTCTTCCTTTCTGATAAGTGTGTCTTTTATTTTATTTTCTTGTTTTAGTGCACTGGCTAGAACTTCCAAAACAACGTTGGATAAAAATTGCTTTGCTTCTTTCTTAGTAGAGGAGGAAAAGCACTCTGTTTATCACCAGTAATTATAATGATAGCTGTAGTTTTTTATAGATGTTCTTTATCAAGTTATCAAGTTATCAAGTTGAGGAAGTTTCCTCTTTACTTTTTATCATGAATGGGTGTTGAATTTTGTCAAATGCTTTTTTTGCATGACTGATATGATCATGTGCATTTTTATCTTTTGTCTGTTAATAGAGTGGCCTTCATTGTTTGATTTTCAAAGATTGAAGCAACCATACAACCCTGAAACAAATTACACTTGGTCATGATATATCATTCTTTTTACATATTTCTGAATTCTTTTAGAAAATATTTTGTTAAGGATTTTTGTGTCTATATTAATGAGAAATATTGGTCTGTTGCTCTTTGTTGTACTCTCTTTACTGGTACTTGAATCAGGGTAATAATAGTTCATAATATGATTGGAAAGTATTCCCTCCTCTTCTGTTTTCTGGAAGAGATTGTGTAGAATAGGTGCTAATTTTTCTTTAAACATTTGGTAGGGTCTCCAGTGATATCACCTGTACCTGGAGATTTCTTTTTTGAAGTTTTAAAATTACAAATTCAATTATGCATTCAATTCCTTAATAGTTACAGGGACATTCAAATTATCATATTGGGTGAGTTGTAGTTTGTGTTTTTAAGAAATTGGTCCATTTCAACTAAGTTGTCAAATCTATACGGGTAAAGTTGTTCATAGTATTTCCATATTACCCTTTTGATGTTGTTGGTCTTCAAAGACTGTAGTGATATCTTGTTTCATTCCTGTTATTGGTAATTTGTCTCTTCTCTCTGTTTTTCTTTGTCAGTCTTGCTACAGTTTTTCAATTTTATTGATCTTTTCAAAGAACCAGTTCTTCATTTCATTGATTTTTTCCTATTGTTTTTCTGTTTTAAATTTCATTGATTTCTGCTGTTACCTTTATTATTTCCTAATTCTGCTCATTTTGGGTTTATTTTGCTCTACTTTTCCTAGGTTCCTGAGTGGGAGTTTATATTAATGATTTGAAAATTTTCCTCTTTTCTAATGTATGCATTTAGTACTGTAAGTTTCCCTCTTGTCAACACTTTATCTGTGTCCCACAAATTTTGATATGTTTTTGTTCAGAAAAGTGCTAACACTGCAGGTTACATTCCAAATAAATGATTTCTTTGTGACTGGCTCTTGCGACATAGATTCTGAGCCTTTGGAATATTATGCTGCTGAATCAGTTTGACCAGAGAGTTTCTAATAACAAGGTGACTTATTCTGAATACCCTTTTTGGTTTGTCTGATGCTCTGGGCTATCCTGTATCACTTTGACCTTTGTAGAGCTGGAGACTAAATAGCTGAAGTCAGCCGTGTAGATGTAGCATGCCTGCCTGACTCACCCCCAATAAAAGCCCTGGACACCCAGGCTCAGGTAAACTTCCCTGGTTAGCCATACTTTGAGTGTGTTATTACATATAATTGCTGGAAAATTTAAAGAGTGTCTGCACATGAGTCCACTGGGAGGGGACAGCTGGAAGCCTGTTCCTGGTTTCTCCCGGTCTATTTTTTTTGTTTGTTTGTTTGTTTGTTTGTTTGTTTTAATATCCAAGGTTACTAGTTGTACATTGTTGGAAGAATAAGGAAAACTACATCTACTCCATCTTCTGAGAAATGATATTACATCACTTATTTTTATCACAAAAGGGGTTAGATAACAATGTTTCTTTTCTTTGGCTTGTTCACGTTTTATATTCCCTCCCCTCTATTTTTCTTCTCTTTTCTTAACATTCTCTCCTGTCCTTGCTTTGCTGCATTCTTTCTCTCCTTTCCCCCTTCTGCTTTCTTCTCTATCTTTCCCTGTTCTAACTACTTTTTATTTAGCATTTTACATTTTACATTTGTTCTCTCTGTCCATCTGTAATTTTTATTTAATATTCATTTTATTAAAAACTAACAAAATATCCAAACAAAGACCACGGTGGTCTTCTAGTTTGTTTTTCTTCTTCTTCTTTGTTTCAATATAAGCAAAACTGAAAGTTGTTCCTTGAGATCCAAAACCAAATAATTTTGTTTATACAAACCTCTGTTGGCCTGCACTCCCTGCTTTTAGACATAGTCACAAAATTTTAATGTCCCTTCCTCAAAGTAATCCTGCAGAAGTCTTCACCAAATAACTTCTGATACAGTGAAAAGAGAATGGGTTTCAGAGTTAGACTGAGTTGGCTTTGAAACCTGGTGTTATGATTTTTTTTTTAACTTATGCAATTGTGGACAACTTTTTTAACTTCTCTGGTCTAAGATTTATCAATAGTAAATTGAGAATTTAATTAGATAATATTTCTAAAGTGTCCAATACAGTGTTTGGTACATAGTGGTGCTCAATAAATATTCATTAAATCTGAAACTATTAGATCTCGGTGTTATTCAACCTCCAGAAGACACTTCATCCAATTTGACTATTAGTTTTATTATTATAGGGTTGGTATACATCTACTATTACTTTATTTTATTACTATGGTAAGGGTTGTCTCTGTGTTGGATGAAATAGTCTGAAATAATTGAAAAGCATTCATTGACATGATTATTTGATCATTATCACCCAACTTGAGTTCTCATTTTATCAAAAACAAGTCACTTCAACAAATATTTGCTTGATTAATATAGAAATGTTTCTGAGTATATACTCTTAACCTCTCATTTATGATGCCATGGCTATCATCTGATTCAGTAGCAACTGTAGCATTTCCTTATCATGGGTGCTTTGCTTTTTTGCTTATGACAAAATTCTCTCAAGGAAAGTCAAGATAAAGGTTATGATGGTTGATTTGAGACAAAATCACTTTGACCCTTATCATTTCATGTGAAAAACAGCTCAACTAGGGATTGTTTCAGAAAATTAGCTCCTTGTGGTTGTTTATCTCATTTTGGATTTGAAGGAGTTAGTACAAGAGAAAATACAAAGTTTATTTCAAAACTGCAAATACACACAGGAAAGGTTTCGTTATTTAAAATTTAGATATAGTTGGTGACAGTCAAATTCATTTTGATTAGAAAGGAGTTCCCAACTCTTTTCCCCAACATTTTCATAAATTCCTTTTATTTGCATTGATGTAAAACATGTTAAATTTTAAATAAAATCAAACCATGGTATAATTCTATAATTTTAAAACAAAATTACTTTGCTCCTCTCTCCTCTATGATAAGTCTATCTACTGAAAGAAAACTAGTTTCACTTATATTTGTGTTCCTTGTGGTATTTTAATACTAAATATTCCGCTTACATAGTCATTCTTGATTTATCAATTTAAAATATTTTCTATTGATTTTTATATTGATGATGAGGATTTCTAACTCTTATCTAACTTGTCATCTACTTTCATCACCCCAATATCACATATAAGTTGTGATATTCAGTGTTCAAATTTTTCTGAATATGTATTATTGATTACCAATCCAAATAATGCACAATGTTTACTTTGGGGTAAATTTTTCTCCTGTACTTATTTTTGTTATCTGTTTGGTTTAAGCTTCCATCAATACTTCTTCCCCCAAACCTTCAAAGTAATGTGAAAGTATTTCTGAATATTGTTTTCCTCATGGTCATATATGTCATATATTCTATCATCTCTTTTTTATTTAGACAGGTTTTCTTCCAGAAGACCCTTTTTCTACTGCCCCACTATGGAATGTTTATTTTCTAGGCCTACTGCACAGCTACCATTCAGAGACTTTCTGTTATTTCTACTCTGGGCTGTATCTCTGATTTTTGGATATTTTGTGAATTTGCATATAACTTGCATAGTTTTGTGACCTTGTGTTTTTTTTTTTTCAATGATCACATTTGAGTTATTGTTTTACTGAGTAAATAATTATATTTTGAAAATTATTTTTCCATTGAATTTTTCATCTATTGTGTGCTCCCTTCTAGTGTTCTTTTGAGATGTCTAATGCCATTCTGTTTCTTACCCTGAATATGGACAACTATACATAATCTTAAGAATCTATCTTCTTTTCTCCATGATCTTTTTAACTTTCATGATAATGTGCTTTAGTGTTCATCTTTTTTTCATTATTGTTCTTAGTGCTCCAGAAATATATGTATTATTTAGTTCTGAGAAATTATCTTATTTAAAAAAATAATAATTTCCTCTCTTCTGTTGTGTCTTGTTTCCTCTTCTGAAATGCCAGTTATTTAGATGTTGAATAGTAGAACTGACTAACCAGTTTTCTTTTTTTCTTTCCTATTTTCCATTCAATTTAAGTTTTTGTCTTATTTTCTGGGAGATTGCATCAACTTTAGTTTCTACACCTATTGTTGCTTTTTTAGTCATCCTATTTTTAATTTAAAAGAGTTCTTATTGTCTGATTGTTCCTTTTTATAGCATCTTGCGCTTGTTCCATGGATGAACTATCTTCTTTTATCTATCTGAGACTATTACAGGCTTTTAAAAATGTTTTTTTTTTCCATTAACTGAATTTGTCTTTGTTTCCTCCAAGCTGCTTTTTCTCCCTATTTGTTTTGGTGTTTTTCTTCAAAATTGAAAGCGTTTCTTAATTTGCTGGTAATCCTTAGCTGTTTGTTCATTTTTAAGAATGAGGCATTACAAAGCTGGTGGGAAGCTCTGTATGCATGGACTGCACTTGCCAGCTGGTGAACAAGTTATTTGAATGAAATAATGCAGGTAGGCGAATTATTTCATTGATGCATCCCTGAATAACAATAGCTGAAAGTCTATTTTCAGTCTATTTAGTTTCACTGGAGAACACTTTACCAATCTTTTGTTTGAGCAAGACATGTTTAAGGGCATGGAAGGTGGAGGTGGTAGTGGTTCTGAATGATTGGCTGTCTATGTTCTTGGAACCCAGCAAAAGAAAGGAGTTGAAAGTCTCTTCACTGTGTTTAATACTCCTGATTTTCTCTGCTGTTTTTTTGTATTCTTGAGTTTGAGGTCTTTCTGCATCAATTTATTCACAGAATGAAACTACTGCTAGTGTGGGGTGGAGAATTGCCTGATCATGGAAGTAAGGACATGGTTATACTGGTTGTCTAACTACTTCATATACATTTTTTCAACAAATCCCTTTGTTTTGGGCCTCATTCTTTATACTTGCATTCAATAGCACATGGCACTAGTTTTTGAGGTTCTCTGAATTCTGTGACATAAGTTTTCTTGCTTCTCAATGACTTTCCTCTCATGGGCATTTAGTGTTTCATTTCTCTGCTTTGTTATTTCCTCCATTCACTTTCAATCTTCCCCAAATTCATTAACACTTCTTTTTTTTTTTGCAGTTGTCTTCTTTTCCATTTTCATTGTCTTTGAAGTTCATAGCTTTGTTTCATAAAAGAGCACATACAATGACACACATTTATGTCAACGTATCTAAGTAGAAATTTCTTGAACTTGTTAAAGGAGGACTATTTACTTTCTACTTTTTTATATTCTTAAGATAATCATGGTAGACATTGGGTTAAAAGGAATTAGCATGCTAGCTACAGAGTTTTACAAAGGTCATTGATATTTTGAGAAATCTTTTTCTAGATAGATTGGTTGAAAAATTCTGAATTAGAAAGTCCTTTAGTGTGAGATCCCCCTTTAATTGACCTAGAAATTAAAAAATAAAATTTTAATCAAAAAAGCATGATAAATTCCCCTATCTCCCAGATTTTTATGACCAAAACCTGGTGTCTGGGTTGTAGACATTCTCTTACTTTCACCCTTTCTAATCAATCACCAAGCCATGTTGATTTTTAAGTCTTGAATCTGTCTCCTTCTTAATTCCTCCACACAGTACTGAGGTCCAAGACAATATCATTTTTACTTAGACTTTTGATATATCCATCTAGCTGAATGGCTTTCCCCTTTTCTACCCATTCTTCGTTTGGTAATCAGAATCATATTAGCTCACAGATATATCCATGTCATAATCACAGAAGAAGCCATTCAATGGCTGCCTATTTCTCTTAGTATAAGACCAAAGCCCTTTGTAGTCCACAAGGTCTAGCATGGTCTGAACTCAGCTGTGTTCTCAGCTCCATCCAACTCTCCTGTTGTGCAGCTCTCCTTTTAGTTCCTGTTATGCTGCAAGCTTCTCCCTTGCTCAAGGCCTTCACTCAGTTATTTTGCCTGGAACCGCTGAGTTGTGAGAAACTCCATCCCTCTGATACTTAGTATTCAGGGTCATTACTTAGTAAAGCAAGAAGGCAGGCCCAGGGGAAATCTGCAACTTTTCAAGCCCTTCCATCAAATCCCGTCTCTATCTCTTACAAGCTGTGTGATTGTGTGAGTCACTTAGGAGCTCTTGGAGGGCCTCAGTTTACTCATCTTGGGTGGATTTAATGAAATAATGAATGTAAAATATTCATCACTGTGTCTTATAAATAATAAATGTTAGTTCCTTTTCTTCCTTTTTTTTTTTTTTTTTTGGTGAACTCTCAATAACTACTTGGTGAAGGCACTGAAAATTTGGAGAAAGTTGTATAGTAAGAAACACCGATAGACTGCAAAGCTTTATTCTCTCAGAGTTTAATTACAGTATTTTTTGTAAAAGAATTTCAAAAACAACAATGTGCTTTGTAATAAATTACAGAAAGGACTATTTCTGAAATTCTTTTTAGGATTTTCCTTCCTTTTCTATTTTCTCTGTAAAAATTCCAAAGCAAATGTGTACCATTTGCCAAGCAACTACTCTTGCCATATCTGAAAGGAAGTTATTAATTTCATTTAGAAGACAGGCAGAAAATGCTAACAATAATGGCAACGCTCATGTTGACTTTTACATTTATGGAGCATATTTGATTTCAAAGCATTACTCGAACTTTCTGTAAAGGCAAGGAGAAATTTAAATGATCAAAGATTTCTCAGCTCTGGCTGACTGCAAATTCTTATCATGGAGAAATAATGCTGAAATTATGCTGGGATCCAGTAATTTCAGAGATGCTTTTGTTTTACTGATATATCCTAAGCCTAGTCCAGGATGTTCATTGAGAACCTTCCTCAGGCAACCATCAAGGCTTGAGGCAATTCATCAAATAACATTCCACATGAGGTTTTGTATTCATGGTTTTTGACCAAAAACTGATTCTTGTCAAAAAATCTTTCACTTCCCTAAATCTAAATCGTGTTAACATCACATTTCCAAATGCAAGTGTTCACAAAGGTGTTTGTCTTTTGTTGCGTCTTCTTTCCGAGGCTGTCAATGTATCATCTCCTCCTCCAAACACTGCTGACCATAGCAGTCCATCAACAGCACAAAGTACACATGAATGGACTTGGATCAATTTCTTTAAGTTTGGCTTGCCCATTTCCATGCTTTCAACAGTCTTTATTTACTGTAAAATACAAATTCAATAACTCTGATCCCAGAGCTTTATTACAAAGTACTTATGACTTGATGCTGATGCTTTCTAATTCCCCACTTTCTGTTACTTCTTTTCAGAGCATTATTTTCCAGTTCTTTGCAAACTGTAAAATGACACAGGTAGATCATTCAGATTGAATTCCTACTCTGGCCTTTTCTGAATTGCAATTGATTTTTACCAGAAACCATGTATAGAGTACTCCAGGCTATATTCTTTGCCTGTAAAGTTTTTTGCTTTAAAATTTTCCATTTTAAAGAAATTCTACTATTTTTAATAGTATCTGATTGTATTATATATACTTTTATCTAAATTTAAATTTGAGGTTTTCAACACTGCCAGGAAAAGAATTTCCCACATTAGTTTAAGAATTCTGTTCTAATAATGTCTTGAGTAATTTCCCATCACTGGCTGTTGAGTATGCAGGAAATATAAACCAATTTTCAGTGTGTCTTTAAATTCAGTGCAATGAAGACATATTTGCAGCAAAAGAATAGAAATAAAATTCATTCCAAATTCAAAAATATGCTTTACAGTATATATAGATGTGTGTGTGTGTGTGTACATATAATGTAATTTTTAGTGTATTTTTCTTCTCCATTAAACTTTTGAAGCCCCAACTACGCAAAGGTAGTAGGAGAGGGTAGAGGAAGTACGCAGAATGAAAGATACATCATTTCCTTAGACCCCCTGATGAGGTTTTAGTTCCTTGTCCAACTCCTCTTTTAGCAGATAAGGGCCTGGAGAATCAGGGAGGACAATTGGCTATTCAGGGTCTACAATTTTCTTAGTCTAGGGTGTTCAAGTGTTTTCTCCTAACTAGCCTTTTCCTCCATAGAACACTTCACTAGTCGTATACTCTTTAGGGTGTGCAGATTAATTTTTTAAAAAAAATCTACATTACAAGCTATAGAGTTGGAAAGGAACTTGATCACTGCATTCTCATTTTCTTTTTGAACAGACCCTAATATGCAATTCAGCAGAACTGAGAGACTAGGGGAAAACCCACTCTGAAGTTAGAGCAGTATAAAACTCTGGCCTAAATTAAGCTGAAATGAAAAAAATAGGGAGTGACAGAAAATATTACACACATTGTGAAAATTACCCACCAAGTTAACAGGTGTTATATTGAATTAAATAGCATAATTATATTCCATGATGTTTTACAGGGGAGCAAGTTCAAACAGGAATAGATATTATTAAGGCACTTCTCTATAGTGAGGGTTGTTTAAAAGATATGTCCTTCCTGAAAACCAGAATCTACCTGAATCTTCAGAGTCCAACTGGCCCAGAACTCATATCAAATTAAAGTTACCAAGAGTGGTTTTTGAACTCAGGTCTTAATAAAGACACAGAAGTAAGTAATTTGTTAATAATGGTGGCCTACATAATTTATTAAACACTTTTAGGTGGCCGATGTACAAGGCAGTTTGTATACATAATTTCTTTCTATACTCCCCACACTTCTAGGAATCCAAAAGTAGATATAACTACCTCTATTTTATAATTGAAGAAATTGAATCTTTAAGAAGTTAAGTCATGTGTCTGATTCTAATTACAAATTTCCAAAACTGTGCCTATATCTGTATACTACCCATTTACACACAAACACACATACACACATCCCAGATATATTTGTAGGAGAAGGCGGATTAACTAATAATTCTTTATCTCTAGGAGGTATCAGTGAAGTGTAGTTTACCTTCACTTGAACAAATATTTATTGTGCATCTTCTCTGCAGTAGTTAGAGAAGATAAAGATGGAACTCAAAGATCTTGACTTTGAGAAGCTCACAGTAGAGTCAGAAAGACAGAGATGGAAATGTATAATTTCATTCTCATGTGGAAAGTGAAGGAGAGATGTCTGGGTGTTGTCTACATCTGAAACTGATCTTCATCATGACCCCTGGGAAATCAACCTTGACAATTTCCAT
Organism: Dasypus novemcinctus; assembly: GCF_030445035.2. Taxonomy (NCBI): domain Eukaryota; kingdom Metazoa; phylum Chordata; class Mammalia; order Cingulata; family Dasypodidae; genus Dasypus; species Dasypus novemcinctus. The sequence continues at coordinate 92,043,472 of NC_080686.1, forward strand.
GTTGCTGGATTCCATGCATGCAAGTTGTTAATTAACTGAGTGCCTCTACTGGGTGATGAACTGTGGAAAGCACTGGAGGTACAAAGACGACCAGACTACAGACCCCTCTCCAGGAGCTTAGCAGAGAGAAACACGAACATCTCATGAGGTCCAGGAAACCTGTGCCAGATTAGTCATTTCCTCTTATCGGAGTGCTTATTCACAGAGCTTTTATGTCTCTATATGTTCAATTTGCTCAGTTTATTCCAGTCTTTAAAACTGTCGCCATCAATTAGACTGTCAGAATTGCTTTGATTCCTTTTTTGCTATTTCACAAGTCCATAAAATTGCTGAAGGTAGGGGCTTTCCTTGACTCCAAACATTCAGGAGAATGCCTGCTACAACATGCATCCTTCTCTGCATTACTGCAGTGGGAAGTATTTTGTAAACTTCCTTTGCTTTTTGCCAAGAGAGGATGAATTTTACCTGAAATAGGCTTCCTCAATTCCCTAAGAAGCCCCATGTCTGCTATCAAATGTCTCTCAGGGCAGCAGTCCAAGTTAAGAATTATCTTCCTCCAGTCTCCTTGAGATCTTGCTAATTTATTATTTCAAGATCATTTATCTCTGAAATTTAGGAATAAGATAGTATAGTTAAAAACTGTGGGTTTCTCACTTCCCTGCTCTTTGCTAAACAGGGATCATTTGGTTAATTTAAAAAAAGACAAGTGTGCTCCATATTTACAAAGTAAATAAAGAATGGGAGAAGAGATTATTTATTGTGGCTTTCTTTTTAAGAAAAATGGGCTTTCCTTGAAATGTCCCTTTGGAATGTATGTAGCTTATCTCTTTATTGAATTTTTGCACTCTGATGGTGATAATTTGCTATGCCATGTTGGGAAGGACATTTAAACTCTCTTGGCATTAGTGTACCCATTTTTACAATGAGGATTAGGTGAGGTGCCCTGTAAGTTTTATTTTAGCTATAATATCTGTTGATTTTATTGTTTGAGAGAAAGGATCAATTCTTAAGAAATTTCCTGAAAGCTCCAACTAATCCAGCAGCCAGTATAGACTGGATACTGGTGGGGATGGATTTGTAGGTTTACAAAGAAATCCAAGGGACTGTCAAGGTCATGCAGCCCAACCCCCTATGGTGATACCTGAATGCCTTCTACAACATCCCCACCCTGTGGCCAATTCATCTACAGGTGAATACATCTAGACTTTACTACCTACCAAGTTAACCATTTTTTTTCCTATGGGCTATTGCAAAGTTCTTTCTTCAGTTGTACCACAATCTGCTGCCCTGTAGTTTCCACAAATGGGTTTAAATTCTACCACTTATAACTTCATTAAAAAAGTATATTTTCTTTTTACACGATAATTCCTTGAATATTTGAAAATGGTCAACACAAATATCCTTGCCTTTAGCATAAACAGTCTCAGTTCTTTAAAGAAGTCCTGGAGTGGAGTGATCCTGAAAGTCCTCCAAATTCTGTTCCATTTCCTCTTAAATTGACCCAGATTGTCAATGCCCATCATACTAGCCTGCAGGATTTATAAAATGTCCTAAATGATTATTGGCGACAGAATTTGAAACTGGCTTTTAAGGAAAGAGAAAGATAACCTGGACAGAGATTGTCACTGTAATCTGAGAAGAAGAAAAAAAAAAAGACAGGGAACTGAGCAAAGAAGGAAGGGGAAAACTAATACTAGTTGAATATCTTGTGTCTTAAATTTTGAAAATGCATTCACTATCGCAAGTAAGGTAGTCACTGAGACCTTCTCATTTTAGAGTTTAAGTTACTCATATAGAATGAGTACTTGCAGACCTGGGATTTCAACATGTTTCCTATGGTTAGAAAATCCAACATTATCCTCCAGGCAAAAAGATTTCAGATACGTTACACAAGAACTCCGGTTTGACAAATAATGGGATAGGAAAACTGTCCCCTAGATGGCCTTCAAGGGGAATTTGTTTTTAAAAATTCTGTAGGGAGTGGCTTTCTTAATTGGGACTACCATATGGAGATGCAGCAAAATGCCCCTTTTTAGAAATGAGATTGAGTTCTGTATTTCTGTGCATGGTTGTTTTTCTTCTAGGCTAGTTTTGTCCTTCCCACAAGGGGCCAAAGAAAGGGGATTTGACTTTAGGCTACTGGACAGTGCTCATTGGCTTTCAGTGAGGGGGGAGCATTGCAAGTGAATTGTCCACAGCATTTCCAATTTCTGGGTAAACATTTTGCACATTTCTTTTAATTGGTTCAATCTCATCTGCTTTTTCTTGGAGTATATTATACAGAGAACAACTACCACTGGGAAAATCTACTCCACACCAAATATAGAAAAGTGTGCTTTCCCAGGGAATTTCTACCACTCTACAATCAGCCTGAAAGACAACAAGACAAATCATCAAGAAAACCTTGAGTTGAGGAACAAAAAAACAGGGTGTTTAAGAGGACAGAACAGGATAGGAACAGACTCCTAATCATAGCAGATATGGAATTTGGGATGCATGATTGAACTATATTTGTGGGTCACTTCAGAGTTCAAAGGGAACATTAGATGAGGTGATCACATGTGGTTAGACTGATACTTGGTTCAGAGAAAATGCTGTTAAAATGGTGGTGATGGTCCCAAGGATTATTACTGATTCAGGAATTTCATTTGTAGAACAAATAGATATCTTGGATATATGCTCAAGTGGTTTGGATTCATTGCTACCTCCTGCAGTTTCTAGACCATCTCTTGTCTTGAAATTTGAGACTTGATGCTCAAAATGATAAACCTGGGGCCTTGTGTGATCCTTTGGAATGAAGATCAAGTAAAGGAATCACGATTGCTCCCTTATTTCAAACCTTCATCTGCTGCCTCTTTTCTATAAAACAAAGTCTAGACTCCCAAAAAGAGGGACTACACATGCCAGACTCTGGCCCCTGCCTCAACCTCTTCTGCTCCTCTCACCTCTCACTTTATGCCTCAGAATCCTGGCCTTGGATACTAAAGTTATTGTATCACTGCCTAAACTGTTCCCTCTTCCTGGAAAGGACTTTATATGCCAGGAGGAAGAGTTAAGATATATTATTTAATTTTCATATCACTTGAATCTGTTATGCCCATGGCTTTTGAGTTATTCAATGATTTTGTTTTCATGATTGATCATCATCCTATTTATTTCACAATCATTTGTGATTGTCTTCTATGTACCAGACAAGGTGCCAAGAATTGAGAGGTAAGATAAAATCCCTGTCCACAGGTAGATTATGGGGAGAGAATAAATAAGTGCTGTATTATAAGGACAGAAGGAGAGCTCAGATGTGAAACTCTGGATTCAACCTGAATATGCCAGAGAGATGGGAGCATCTTGGTTTGCAGAAAGAGCAATTTAATTAGCAAAGGAATAAGTGGGCAAGCATCCTGGCAGAGAAAGAAGCATGACTGGTCTTAGTCCAGGACAGGGAAGCATTTTAAAAGATCCAGACTTGCCAGGGAGAATATTTTTGTTCAACGTGTTCAATGATGTGGTCAGACTTTGTCAAGGTCAGGATGAGAAGCTGGCAGACAGGACTGTGAACTGCCGCATATGCAAACTAGACATCGCAGGGAGCTTCTTTCTTGGTTTTGTAAACATTGTTCTAGGCCCAATTTGGCAATAAATGACAAGTTCCCCATCCCATCCCAGAAAGCAGTTGGCTAGCACTTCACTCTGAGTACTGGTCCACGTCGAAATCCTCAAATGCCTCCAGAGGCTGATGTGACATAAATTTGGGAGCCAGGACAGGTAAAAGAAAAAGGGACCAAGCCATTTGTACTGGCAGCTGTTGCCCCAGCTTTGCCACATTCTCTGGTAAATGCCTTGGGCCCAAAGAAAATAAACAGAAAAGGACCCCAGAGTCTCCAATCAGTAATCCCTTTTCAGGGCATTTTTCTCCCTCCCTATGTTCCCATCACATAAATCATCCCCTTCCTGTGATCATGACTGCCACAGGGACAAAAACAAGAAGTGGGCTTTGGAGTGAGGGAGTCCTCGATTTAGAACCACTTTTCAGCTTTAACCTTATTCAAATTCTCTTAGTTTGTTTTTTTTCATAAGTTGCCTATCCTGAACAGTGACTGAGGATTACATATAATACACAAATATTCTCTCTCTCTCCCTCTCTCTCTCATAGTCGTAATCTGCACACAGTGAAGAGTCTCCAGGTCCGGCCATACGTGTTGACTTACCAATTATCTGGCCCTTCAGCACATTCAGTGGTACAGGCTGCTGAGTGTTTGCATGGTGCCTGGGAGCACAGGGTCCTCCCTAAACTCCCACCCTGACCTTGAAATGCCCCAGTTCATGTCCACCCTCCTGGACTCAGGACTTGCCATCACTCCTTTGCCATGCCCTCCCTTCCCAGACCTCTCAAAGGTGCACATAGACAGGACCATTTTAGCACCCGCCCTCACACTAGTATAAAATAATTGGGCTGATATCTAGAATAGGCCCGTTTTGCTAAAGTTGGAGGCTGGGGGAAGGGAACACGAAGATGCCGATGAGAAGCCAAGGCCGAGGAGGACGCGGTCACCAGGTACCAGGAACCAAGCAGGGCGTGCAGGAAGGCAGGCAGGTGAACTCCCTGTGGACCGGGGCTGTTCTCCGTGGTGAGTCACCTGGCCGGGGCTCCCCTCCATCACAAACCCCCGGGGCCCGGGAACCCCGAGGCCGGAGGCCGCGTGGGCACGTGGAGCAGGAGCCCCGCCACCTGGGCCCTCGCCCTGCTGCTGCCTCTCCCTCACCTGCTGTGAGATCTCAGGGGCCAACAGTCCCTCGCTGGGCGCATTTCCTCATTTGGCTAATGGAGAGGTGAGGGGTGTGGTGATGTTTACATCGATGATTCTGTCCCAACGCGATTCTGCACGGACAAAAGAGGAACAGAAAATGCGCGCGAACCCGGTGATGAGCGAGAGGAATCAGTCAATCAGGGCAGGGGCCACGCACGGAGCCCTGCTGCTGGGTGACCCCCGGAGGGCGCTGGGGAACGTGGAGCTGGGGAGGGCTCCCTCCCTGTTCCTGAGATACCTGTGGTCTGGTCGGCTGCCATCTGAGAAAACGGACACTGCCGTGCAGCACGCTGGAGCCTAGCCAGGGAACTGCTAAATTAGCAGAGGGAGGCCGCAGTGCGCGGCAGAAGGGAACTGAGACTGCTGGAAGAATCGGCCCAGCCGCTGCCTCCTTCAGGCCTGCCCTCCTGGGCCCCGCTGCCAGGTGTCAGGGGACCTGGGGCAGGCATTTGCCTGCCTCCTCCAAGTAAATTTACATCCCCTCTTCTGAAATAAAAACAGTACTAAGGCAATGGAAATGGCATCTAAGCGTCAGGAAATATTCCTAAAGGGGAAAAAAAAAAAACACCAAGAATTTCTTACTCTAGAACTTCTGGGAAATTCCAAGTCATTTATTTCTGGTCTACATCCTATTAAGGATAAAGAGTGGTGATGATGATGACAGCGACAGTGATGGCAATGATAAGTACCATACTAATACTAAGAACGAAGATTTACTGAACCCATAATGCATGCCAAGAATTTTCCTTGCATTATGTGTGACACTAGGTCTCCTATTGTGCCAATTTTACAGATGAGGAAACTGAAACCCAGGCTTGGATACCATTTCCACAGTGTTCAAACTCAAGTGCGTCTGAATTCAGAGTCTGAGCTCTTAACTGCTCTGCCTGCCCTACCTGTGGATTCCTGGCCTTAAACTCTTTGTCTGGTCTTCAAGGGAAGCAGGAAAGGTGAAACTGGGCTCTAACAAAGAGATGGCTTAACGGAGAAGTTCGGTGCAGCAGCTGTGAAGAGGAGGGGAAAGCAGGCCAAATCTCTGGGGTCAGCAAGGGGGAAGCAATGCATCCCTCGAGAGTAGAGCTGTGACTAAGGGAGCCAGGCAAGGAAGATTTAGCTGGCTGCTGCTGCACAGAGTACGAGACAGCTGCCTAAAAAATTAAGTTAGCTGGACAGTTTATCTCCATACACTGGCCCAACTATCCTCACAGGAGGGCAAAGAGCGAGAAGGAAAAACCAACTTCTGGAAAGATTCCTGCTAGTGGTTGCAAACTACTTTTTAAGGACTCCAACATGTCTCCAGTGTTTGCACTCCATGTCCTCTCTGTAGGTATCTTCTAGTCCCACCCATCCTCTGGAGAATTCAGATGGTTGTCTCAAAACACCAGTTAGCTAGTCACTCCCAGCAGCTGCAAACATTGAAAATTGCAAAGCATCCTTCCCATCTAGCTGGCTTCACAGGTGCATGTGAATTTGCACAGTAGATGCAGGGTGGAAGAGGGAAACTCCCTCTTGCCCAGTTCAAGCTAAGAGGTGGGCCGCTCCGTAGCCTCCTTCTCCACCACTGGTTGCGTTCCCTGTCTTCCCTCTGAAACCTGCATGGGAAACATTAGCATGAGCTCCATTGTACGACATCTCCTCCAAAAATGTGTTGAATGAGATTCCCGCCAAGAAATGAAATGTAGCTAGAACCTGAAGATGATTGAAACAGAGAGTTTGGGGCTCTTTGGAGGTTTTGTAGTTTTTCATAGCTAGAGTGCTATATATAGCTGCTGCTTTTAGGTTCCTATCTATAGTGAAACACAGCTTCTTGCTTTCTCTGAAAAAGTTGCTTCACTTCAATCAACCAAAATACCTCCACTGGGAACAGCATGGGTTGACTTTGAGAAGGCTATGAGCAGTCTCATGTGGGGGGAAATAGAATCCTTTCCCATCCACCATCCTCCGCATTTAGCCCTCACGGCCCTCCCAAACCACAATCTTCTTCCACATCCTTTCTCTGAAATGCAGGTTTAATGAGGGAGCTACAGAGTGCTCTCTATCAGTATGAAAATATAATTCATTCGTGGCCTTCCCCTCCACTCCCACTGATTTTCTAATTTTGAGTATTTTTTATTGGTTTTGAGTTAACAGGTGCAGAGTAAAGAATCCTGAACTTGTGGGAAGATGAAAGAGCACTCATTTTCCAGCATTGTTCTTGAGCTTTGTGACCTCGGCCAAGCTCCTTTTGTTTCCTCATCTGTTCATAGGTTTGGCAAATAGTAAATAAGCTATGTGGAGGTATTTTTCAGTAAGTTGTGTTTTAGTAGGACTTGGGGTTAGTTGAACATCATCAAAATTGTTCTAGATATTACATACTGGGTACTGAGTTAAGTATGTATCGCTTGCAAACACCAAGGATACATTTTCATATATTTTATTCAGAATGTATAGTTTGTTTTGGTGCCAAATAAAATTCTAAACTAGCTGAACCTGTGAGTCAAGTATTATTTTTTTTAATCAGCTTATTGGTAATGTTGACTTTAATCACTTGGTTAAGTTTGTGTTTACCAGGTTCTCTAGTGTAGTGACTGTTTCCATGTACAACTAGTTAGCAATTTGGGGAGAAGGCACAATAGAATCAACTGAGTCCATGTGACATCATTTGTACTGAAATCCCTTGAATGGTGCTCCTACTCAAAATGCACAAAATTAATGTGATGATGAGGAAATGTCAGACAAAGCCAAACTGAGGACCTGCCTACTGAAATAAGTGGTCAGTATTCTTCCAAAATGTCAGTGTCATAGAAGGCAAAGAAAGGCTGAGGAACCCCTTCCAATTAAAGATCAATAAGGGACATGGCATTTAAATGCAATATGAAATCCTAATAGATCCTGGGCCACAAAAGAAATTGCTATAAAGGATATTAGTGGGAAAATTGGTGAAATTAGATTAAGAGGAATACGTGAATAATGTTTTAACAATGTTAAATTTCCTGATTTTTATAATTGTACTGTGATTATATATGCCCTTGCTCTTAGGAAATATACATTGAAGAATTTAGGGGCAAAGGGTCAAGATGTCTGCACCTCACTATTACATGTTCTGGGCAAAAATATATATTAATATATACATATTTATACATATGTGAGAGAGAGGGAGAATGTTAAACAAATGTGGCAACATTTTAACAACTGGTAAATCTGGGTGAAGAGTATATAGATTTATTTTTTGTACCATTGTTGCAAACTTTATATAAGTTTGAAATTATTTCAAAACAAAATGTTGAGAAAAATCAAATTAACAATGCTTCAGGAAAGAAAATGACCTGAAGACAAAAAACAAACTCCTACATTTCTAAAGAGCTCAAGGGAAATGAATGTGGTTTGAATGAATTCTGTCGGCTGAGATTATGATTTTGTTATTGTCTTCACAGGGCATATATAACCATAGATTGCCTATCATATATAATGCCTGAGATGGGGTAGAGACCCAGGAAAAAAATCTAAGTGTCTTATTTAAGCCTTCTTCTATGAAGTTTTAAACAGATTTTTCCCAATTACTTTCAAGCATTCAGTCACACACCTAGCCAAGTTTTATTGAACATCTACTATGTATCAGCACCATTCTAGATTATGAAGCACAGAGTTGCATAATATCTTGCTCCCTTATCCAAGGAGTTTACAGTTTAGAGAGGGTGGAAGTATAGAAGTATAGGAATAAAATTCTATTGAGGAGGAAATAAACTGGAGAGTAAAAAAAGTCTTCATAAAGGTGATGACATTGACCTATGAGTAAAATTAGCAGGAAGAGGGCCTTTCACACAGAGGAAAACACAGTGGTCTGAAAAGTATATACCATATATTGGCATAAAGCAAATATCCTGGTGTGGATGGAATTGAGGGTGCATGGTGGAGTGAAAAATGGAAAAACTGGAAAAGAAGGTTGAAATTCTGCTTTGGAAAATTTTTTTATCTGTGCTAGGGCATTTGTTTTCAGCATTTTCCTTATGATTTAAGTAACAGACATCTGAGTATCCCTCAAATCTTCCAATTGATGTTAGTGAGCAACCTTTTTCCTTTAATAATGAGATGAACTTTCTCAAGCTGCCATCCACACACACTGGAAAACTCAGTGGATGCTTCCTCCATTAGCCCCTGCTGAGATCCTTGTCGGAGGAGAGGCATACATTTCCTACAGTCTCCCCTTGTGACCAGTTTCTTTTCTGGATTCTTGATCTCACTAGTATCTTACCATTTACAGCTCTTTTCTTCTTACATTTAGTCAACCAAATTAGGAACCTCATCCTCTTTCTTATTTTGTCTTAAGCTTCAGAAACAAAAGAGGGAGATTTCTTGGTAGTACCATGCATACAACCATGGGAAACTAATGAGGTCTCAATTTCCCAGAATTTTATATATTCAGTAGACAGAGAATTTCTCACTAGCTGCAGACCTTCTTATGGATTTGTTGGCTGCCATATCACCCACTTCCTCACTTTCTTCATGGACTTCCCTTTTTCTTCCCTATTTCCTAGACCCCTCCCTACCTCTATTTGGGGTCTTACCAGGTAAAACTTCTTGGAGTTTTTCCAATGTAACAATAACAGCAGCAATTTATTTCTCACCCACACTCTCTTCTCTGGCAACACTAAAATATCTACAAAGTTATTATGGTTTTCTCCAAAACAAAGGGCCGCCTATTTGGAGTTTCAACTTTTGATGGCCAAAGAATCAGCAGAAGCTTTGAAATTATACTCTTTCTTTTTACCTGATTCAATATCTGGATATGGATTCATCTGCCTTTGTAAGGAAAGGAGCAGTATGAAGATTTATCCTCCCACTAATGCACATTATTTTACCCTTTGGAGGGCAAATGTGGCTATAAGTAATTATTTATTAAAGGAGTAATTGTTTTCCTTTGCACTAATTTCTTCCTTTGGATAGAAGGGCTTTGTGAGGGAAAGCATATGGCACTGGAGTCAGGAAAATCTGACGTCCTACTTGACCTGCTGTAGTGAATTGACTAACTTTATTTAAAGTACCCAAACATTCAGGGACCCACTTTTTCATCTATAAAGCAGGAACAGTAATATCTGCCTTATATGGTTGTTGCAAATAAGAGAGATAATGGATTTTAAAGCTACCTGCTTAATGCAAAATAGGAATTTGATAGAGTATATTTGCTATTAAGTCCATTTAGCTTCAAGGGAAATGATAAATACAGCAACTTGTATTAAGCTAATGATGTGCTAGACGCTGTCAGGTGTGTCATATACATCATTTCTTTTATTCTTTGTAATAATATAAGACAGATACTATGTCTTTATTTTATAGCTGAGGGACCTGAGGCCTAGAATAGATAAGATGATAGGAAAAACACCCCACAAAAATGAAATGATTATTCTACTTCCCTCATACTTCAAAGAGGATGCCTTAGCAAATCCATTCCCCAAATATATGTGAATCCATCCTGTATTTTCAACCTTCAGACCATGCTCACCATCAGGGTTCCCCTTGTCCTTACTTGGATTTCTTCAGTGGCCTTCTAACTAGAGGGCTTGTCTCTTCTCTCTTTTCCTCCACAACCTATTTTCCTAGGTAGAAGCCAAAGAGATATTTTTAAAGATGTAAATCTGAAACAACAATGAAATATCACTACACACCTATAAGGATGGCTAAAATCCAAAACACTGACAACACCAAATGCTGGTGAGGATGCAGAGCAACAAGAAGTCTCATGCATTGCTGGTGGGAATACAACACAGGGAAGTCTCTTTTGAAGACAGTCTGGCAGTTTCTTACAAAATAAAAATAGGTTTCCCATATGATCCAGCAATCGTATTCCTCCTTTCAACCAAAATGAGTTGAAAACTTATGTCTACACACAAACTTGCATACAAATGTTTATAGCAGCTTTATTCATCATTGCCCAAAATTGCAAGCAAAATAGATGTGCTTCAACAGGTGAATGGATAAGCAAACTCTGGTGCATTCATAGAGTAGAGTATTATTCAGTGATAAAAGAAATGAACTAGTAAGCTAAGAAAAGACGTGGAAGAAACTTAAGTGCATACTGCTAAGTGAAGAAGCCCAATCTGAAAATGTTACATACTGTATAATTTCAGATAGATGATCTTCTGGAAAAGGTAAATCTACCGAGGGAGTAAAAAGAAAATCATTGTTGCCAGGGGCTCACAGCAAAGATGATCCAAAATGAATAGAAGCATGGAACATTTTTAGGGCCATGAATCTATTCTGTATGAAACTGTAACAGTGGATACATGGCACACCTTTGTCAAAACCTATAGGACTATAAAACACAAAGAATGAATCCTAATGTAAACTATGGACTTTAGTTAACAATAATGTATCAATATTGGTTCACCAGTTGTATACCACCCTGATGCAAGATGTTGATAATAGGAGAAATTGTGTAGAGGGAGTGATAGGAGTATATGGGAGCTTTCAATTTTTTCAGTACGATTTTTCTGTAAAGCTAAAGCTAATCTAAAAATTAAGTCTATTAGAAGTGCAACTCTAGTCTTTCACGCTTGTGTTTAGAATCCTTCAATGACTTCTCAGTACCCATAGCATAAAATCAAAGCTCTTTACTGTGCTCCTCAAGGCCGTGCATGACCTGACTGCTGTCCACCTCACTCACTGCATCCTGGGCCACTCCATTTGTTATTTACTCTGCCTCAGTCCGGTAGACGTTTGGACACTTGTGACATTTCTATTTCTTTCCTGGCCCATGGCCTTTGCATTAGCTATTTCCTCTGTCTGGAATGACCTTTCCCCAGGTTCTTTCATGACTAGTTTCTTCATATTTAATTTCTAGCTCAAATGTTCCCAGTCACCTCTACCCTGCCATGCTGTCAATTGACACTGTTTTACTTTCTACATGGGCCTTAGTTTAGAAATCAACTCTTGTGCAGTGAGCTGATTTATCTGCTTGCTTATTGTTAAGTGTGTATATATAACATCTGTATTCAAGCTTCTTGGAGCCAGGGCTTTATCTTGTTCACTGCTATACTTTCTCTCACTGAGAGCTGTGCCCAGTACCCAATAGGAGCACAAAAGGCATTTGAGGAGGCTAAAATGTAGAGTTTCTGTTTAGAATGTGGAAATGTTTTGGAAATGGATCATGGTGATGGTAGCACAACATTGTAAATGTATTTGACAGTGTTGAAATACACATCTGAATGTGGTTGAAAGGGGAAATGTTAAGTTGTATATATATACGGTGCTAGAATAAGAATTATTTTAAAAAATCCATGGAACTGCACAACATAAATAATGAACCCGCAATTAGACCAGGGACTATGGTTAATAGTACAAATATAAAACAGGGCTTTCATCAATTGTAACAGAAGTACCACACCAATCCAAAGCTTTAATAAGAGGGTGGTATATGGGAATCCTGTATTTTATGCATGAATGTTCTGTAAATTGACAACTTTCATTAATAAAAAAATTAAAAATATGAAAAAACAAACAAAAATGACATTTGTTGAGTGATTTTGAACAAAAGGCATTAACCTGACCTTTAAGGAAATACAACTGATACTTTTGAAATAGATTTAAGTGCTTTGAATACTTAAATTGATATCAGGGTTCTGAGAAGACAAAGCCATATGAGTCTGTGAAAGATACTTCACCAATACTAATGTACTGTTTTTAGCCAGTACACTGAATGCCTGAAATAAAATATCATAAAATCTCCAAGCACGAGTATACTTATTCTAAAGGTTGCTATTTCCCAATGCAGTTTTAAAAAACCTTCCAAAAATCTATGGCTTTGAGTTGCTCATTTGTAGAACATTTAATAGTTCCCAGTAAAGTCCATTCCATCCCTGAACAAACAGCAAACCGCACTATCCCTCAGAGCACAATCACATAATTGTTACCTATAAGGAAAGAATATACTAGATGCTATAGAGCAGGAGTCAGCAAACTGTGGTCCATAGGTCAAATACAGCCCACTGCCTGATTTTATACTGCCTTTGAACTAAAAATGTTTTTCTTTTTTGAAATTTGAAAAAAAAATTAAAAGAAGAATGCTATTGGGTGACACATGGAAGAAAATTATATAAAATTCAAATGTTAGTGTTCATAAAGATTTATTTAGTTTCATAATTTTTTCTTTTTTTTCCAGTTTTAAACTTTAATCAAATATCTCAGGAGTTGTGTTACAAAGTTTGTTTGTAGAAATTCATTTATGGGATACATAGACAATTTTATAAAAGAGTAAGTCCCAAGCAAACTAGCTTATACAATCCTATTTAACCTATAAGATAAAATGTTGAATCTTTGAATTAAAAAATGAGAAATCACACCATTCTAATGTTAGTAAATGGAAAAAATTATAAATCAAGAAGTGTTCATAAAATTTTATTGGAACACAGCTATGTTCATTTGCTTACATATCATCCATACCTGCTTTCTCTGCAATGGCAGAGTTGAGTAGTTGCAACGGTCTGTGTGGCCCACAGAGTCTTATGTATTTACTTTCTGGCCCTTTACAGGGAAAAAAAAAAAACCAAACCAATAAACTTATAGACTCTGTCTGTGGAGAATGTAGAACTGAGGATAGTAACCACCTTTGACTCTAACTTCCAAACTCTATTGTTAATTTTTCTCTCTTCATCTTACTAAATTTTTTTGACACGTGCTTCTTGAATGTTTCTTCAGGTACACGTGTGTATTCATGATCATACAGTGCAGTTGTTGGTTTGTGTATATACATGTGTGTGTATGTGTGAGTGTATTCCATAGTCAGAGATCAATATGTGTAGATTTATATTGACTAATGAAATTCGATGTAAAATGCTATCATTTTAGGTATGTGCTGAGTAATTATCGTTATTGATGACCAAGATTGGGTACAATTACTCAGCATAAAATCAAAGATTAAATTATCAAAATCATTTTGTTTTTAATAGATAACCAGTAGCTCTTTCTTTTCTTCTGTGGTACCATACCTGCTCTTTCGTATTCATCTTCCCAGATGATACCTTAAATAAATGAAGATGGATAGGTTCTGTTTTCCTTATGAGTGTGACCTTATACAGAAGTCTTATTTTCATTTGATTTTTGACAAGTTGGCTTTGTAGAGCTCATAGAAGTAAAAACAATTTCATTTCTGTGCCACCTTTAACAGTTTATTTGAATCATGGGCTTATACTTATGTGGTCATCTTCATAAGATAAAGGCTTTGTCAAATGTCACAGAATTTTCCAAGGATAGAATTCCCTATTTCAGTAATCTCTCAGTGGAATGCCAGTATTGACTCATAGGCCAAGTTATTGTACATAGAAATTACAGATCTGGCATTTTAGCGTGTGCAGAGTTAAGAGCCAATGGCATGCACACCCCATCACAGGACAGTGGGTTTTCCTGAGGAAGGAAGGAAGGAGGCAGGGAGGGGTGTGGTGGAAGGAGTACCAGACAAGGTATAGAATATTCTCTTTATTTCAGTTTGTTTACTAACCAGCATTGAGGCCTTGACAAAGTTATTCTTAAATTTCCCCTTTTGAAAGTTAAGAGATTTGTTGAAATCAGTATGTTTCATACTTGTTAAAGCAGTGGACACTTTGCTAGAGTGAAATCCCTGGAGTAAGACCCCAGAAAATACTACTACTGGGAGTGGAACTGATACAGTTGAAATGAGGGCTCCCTGGGGAGAGATTGAGCACCTGTTTCGCATGTACAGGCCCTGGGTTCAATTCCTGGTACCTCCTAATGAAAAAGAATCTTTACATTCTTTTGGCAAATACGGCAGGGGAGGGTCACTGGTGCAGGGTGTCAGTGGTGGGGGCACTTGTAGGAAAGGTGCACCTGGGGCATGCCTCTATGGAATATGAATGTGTTCATCTTGGCATAAGGGGTTATCTCAGTGGGTGGAGACCCACAAGGTAAAGAAGGAAATATTAAAATTCCCATCCTGGGGAGTCCTTCTATGTTTTCAAATAGCAGGCCAAGAATATTTCAAGTATGTAGGCAGTGTCTAATAAAAGAAAACAGACCAATATGTCAAGCTATCTATATAATGCATGTAATTATGAACATTTTTCTTGAAAAATGGAAATGTAGTAAATTGATATAAAGACTTGTAACACTGATATAAAGACAGTGGTCACCACAGATTCCGAGGGGAGGGGAGGAAAGAATAGGTGGACTACAGGGCATTTTTAGGGCTTTGGAATTGTTCTGCATGATTTTGCAATGACAGATACAGGTCATTATACATATTGTCAAAGCCTATAAAAGTGTACAGTGCAAAGTGTAAATCATAATGTAAACCATTGGCCATGGTTAGTAGCAATGTTTCAATATTTGTTCATCTATTGTAACAAATATACCATACTCATGTAAGATGTTATTAATAGGGAGAAATGTGAGAGAGGGAGGGTGGGGTATATGGGAATCCCCTATATTTTCTATGTGACTTTTCTGTACCACAAAGCTTCTTTGAAAAGAAAGTGAAAAAAACAAAACACAAGACACTGAGGGAACATACAGAAAAAAATTGTCAATTTATGTAAAAGATAACAGAACTTACTGTGATGAAAGGCACAATGCAAAAAAAATATTTTTTTACTTTGCTTTTGGGGAGGTTTTGGATTATAGGAAAGTTGCCAATACCTACTCTCTGGTTCATTGGTCCCACCCAGGGCAACTTCCAAAAGGTTGATGATAGGCAATGCCCAACCCCCAAAACAGAGAGTTCAACTGCAAGCGAGACAGTTCTATCCATCTGCTCCATGGGATCTAGTAATGGAAGAACTGGCAACATTGATACAATGACAGTGGTCACCAGAGGTATGAAAGGAGGGAGAGGGAAGAATAGGTGTAACATGGGGCATTATTACTAAGACATTGGAATTGTCCTGCATGCCATTGCAATGTGTACAGATACAGGCTATTATACATTTTGTCAAAAACGATAAAATCGTGCAATGCAAAATGTAAGCCATAAAGTAAACTGTAGACCATGATTAGTAGCAATGCTTCAATATGTGTTCATCAATTGTAACAAATGTACCACACTAATGAAAGATGTTGTTAATGGGGGAAAGTGTGAGAGGGGGAAAGGTGGGGTATATGGGAATCCCCTATACTTGCAATGTAACTTTTATGTAATATAAAACTTCTTTAAAAGTAAAGAAAAAAAAAAAGAAAGAAAGAAATGAGGGCTCCCTGAGCCTTTGCTTGATGCTGAGCAGCAGCCCAAGAAGCCAAGAGCTCTGCATAAGATTCTGACAACTGCAGCCCTGTTTACCCAGGTGCTTTTGTTTGCACTGAATAACCTGTGATGCTGTGGAAAGCGGTTACCACATGCATTGCCTCTATATAAATCGGTACATTGGACTTGTTGAAAAATAATTTGTTCTCTTAAATGGTCAAGTCTTCCTACTGCAGTAATGTTTTCATTATCCATATGCCTGGAAAATCATGTGGTCAGAGATAGAAGCTTAATCAGCTCAACTACTTGTGCTGCCAGTGGGGGTTCCCATAGATGTAGTAATTGCCAAGAGCTTCAATGTGTTTGTGTTGTGTGACATACTGCGAACTTTCACATCTGTCTCCCCTATTATGCTCAGGCACTACGAGGGAAGGCTCTATGCCTTAAATCTTTTTTTCCCAGGGTCTCATCCAGTGTTTAGCAATAAAACTACTCTGAAAATTTCAATAAACAAATAAATGAATGAGCAATTCTAAGTTCATTGTACAGATTGTCAAATATGTTATACTAAGGGAAATAATTATCTAGGAAACAAGGAGTAAAATCTATCCATTAGATAATTGAGGATTAAAATGATCGAGCAGTGCAGCAGGCTGAAAAAGCCCTAGACCAGTAGTCCCATCCCTATATTACCTCCACTTATTATCTTGGGTGGGAATGCCCATCTGTAATCTCCAAATTTCCTTTGAGTTATGATGTTGTTTGAGGCTATGATTAAGGTGACTCAGAAAGTAATCCCTTTAGTTTTTCTTGTATATATTCAAGTATTATTGTAAATCTCTACTTCCTAAATCCCTATCTGCAAACTCCATGGGTTCTCCCTAGCAGAACCTGTCAAGGACCATGGAGAAACATCAGTTTATCTTAGATTGCACATGTGACATGGACCCCTTCTTCTGCACCATCCAGAGAAGCTCTCCACCCTGGTATGTGTACCTGGATTTTCTGATCTGGGAGGTTCAGGGACAGTGACCCAACAGAAATCTTTTTCCTTAATTTTTAATTTTAATTAATTAATTTAATATTTTAATTTAATTAATTAATCAATTAATATTTATGAACATACATAAGCAATAAGTGTATAGTAGAAGTTGTGAACTTACAAAACAAACATGCATAACATCATACAGGAGTCCCATACATCAACCTACCACCAGCACCTTGCATTGTTGTGTGACATTAATTACAAATAATGGAAGAATATCATCAAAATCTTACTGCTGTAACTATAGTCCATATCTTATATTTGGTGTATTTTCCCCCAACCCACCCTATTATTATTTTTTAAAATATGTTTTTATTACAGAAGATGTTGTTACAAAACAATCATGCACATGTGTAGAATTCTGATACAACATCCCTTCATCAACACACCATATTGTGGTGGAACATTTGTTACAGATTATGAGATGATATCATCAGACTATTACCACTAATCATGGTCCATAGCCTATATTTGGCACACTTTTTCCATACTCCCCCATTATCAATACATCTTTGGCCTAGATGCATGACTATTATAGTATTGCTGTTAACCACAATCCATAGGTCACAGCAGTTGTATTTTTCCCATGCTTCTCCACATTCCCTCCACCCTGCAATAGTGACTTGCATCTACTCTTGGTCACAGAAGGACACTCTTGCATCTTTACCATCATCCACAATTCTCATCCACCTGTGGGCTCACCATGTTATTCAGTCTCTACAATTATTCTCTAACATTCTTTCAATTGACATTTACATTCCTGGACTACACTTTCCAGCCACATTCCTACTTAGAAACCAGCTGCTACTCACTATAATGTGTTACCATCAATTCTATCCATTTCCACCCTGTTACAGTAAAGTTAAATAAACCTTCTATATACATTAATCATCAGTAGTCCTTCTCAGCCCTCCTCTCATCTCCTTTAAGAATCTACCACCTACCACCAAGTCTTGAAGATGTTTTCCTACATTTTCTTCTAGGAACTTTATGGTTCTTGCTTTTATATTTAGGCCTTTGATCCATTTTGCATTAATTTTGGGATAAAGTGTGAGATAGTGGTCCTCTTTCCTTCTTTTGGCTATGGATATCCAGTTCTCTCAGCACCACTTGTTGAATGGACTGTTCTGCCTGAGCCAGGTGGATTTGATAGGACTGACAAAAGTCACTTTACCATAGATGTGAAGGTCTATTTCTGAACCATTAATTTGGTTCCATCGGTCTATGTGCTTCTCTTTATGCTAGTACCATGCTGTTTTTACCACTGTTGTTAGGTAATATGATTTAAAGTCTGAAAGAGAGAGTCCTCCAACTTTGCTTTTCATTTTTAAGATGTTTCTGGCTATTTGGGACCCCTTAGCCTTCCAAATAAATTTGATAATTTTGTTTTCCATTTGTACAAAAAATGCCGGTGGAATTTTTATCAGGATTGCATTGAATCTGAATATCAATTCTGGTAGGATTGACATCTTAATGATATTTAATCTTCCAGTCCATAAGCATGGAATGTTCTTCTAATTGTTTAGGTCTTTTTTGATTTAACACTGCATTGTAGTTTTCTTAATACAAGTGCTTTATATCCTTGATTAAGTTTATCCCTAAATATTTGATTCTCTTAGTCACTATTGTAAATGGAATTTTTTCCCCTGACTTCCTCCTCAGATTGTGCATTACTAGTGTCTTTTAAAGTCTGTTTCGGCAACGGACTTGGTCCAGTGGTTAGGGTGTCTGTCTACCACATGGGAGGTCCGCGGTTCAAACCCCAGGCTTCCTTAACCTGTGTGGAGCTGGCCCATGCACAGTGCTGATGCATGCAAGGAGTGCCCTGCCACACAGGGGTGTCCCCCACGTAGGGGAGCCCCATGTGCAAGGAGTGCACCCCATAAGGAAAGCCGCCCAGCACAAAAGAAAGTGCAGCCTGCCCAGGAATGGCACCACACACACAGAGAGCTGACTCAGCAAGATGACGCAACAAAAGGAAACACAGATTCCCATGCTGCTGACAACAACAGAAGCAGACAAAAAAGAAAACGCAGCCAATAGACACAGAGAACAGACAACTGGGGTCGGGGGGAGTGGGGGGAAAGGGGAGAGAAATAAAAAAAAAATCTTAAAAAAAATGTCTATTTCCTCTATATAAGTATAGCTACTTTGGCTTTTTTTTTTTTTAATTTTTTTATTACTATAATCATGGAATATCTTTTTTCCAGTCTTTTACTTTCAATCTATTGGTACCCTTGGGTCTAAGGTGAGTCTGTTGTAGACAGCATATAGATGGCTTATATTTTCTTATTCATTCCACCAGTCTGCGTTTTTTGAATGGGGAGTTTATTCCATTAGTATTCAATGTTACTACTGTAAAGGCAGTTCTTTTCCAGCCATTTGACCTTTGGGTTTTAGCTGCCATATTTAACTTTCACCACTCTTTTGACACTTTTGGTTACTTTTGCTGATATAATCTTCATTTCTAGACTCTTTTCCAAGCCCCTCTTTCCTGTCTTTTCTTTTCAGACTGTGGCACACTCTTTAGTATTTCCTGAAAACCTGGTCTCTTTGTTATAAACTCTCTCAGTTTCTGTTTATCTGTGAATATTCTTAACTTGCCCTCATTTTTGAAAGACAATCTTGCCAAATGTATGATTCATGGCTGGAAGTTTTTTTTCTTGCAGTAGTATCTTAAATATATCATACCACTGCCTTCTTGACTATGTGGTTTCTGATGAGAAATCAGCACCTAATCTTATTGGGTATACCTTGTATGTTATGCATTGTTTTTCTCTTGCTGCTCTCAGAATTCTCTTTGTCTTTGGCATTTGATATTCTGATTAGTATGTATCTCAGAGTTGGTCTATTCAGATTTATTCAGATAGGAATATGTTGTGCTTCTTGGATGTGGATATCTTTGCCTTTCAAGAGGGATGGGAAATTTTCTATTATTGTTTCTTCAAATATTCCTTCTGCCTCTTTTCCCTTCTCTTCTTCTGGGACACCCATAAGATGTATGTTTGCACATCTCTTGCTGTCATTTAGTTCCCTCAGATCTTGTTCAATTTTTTCCATTATTTTCTTCATCTGTTCGTTTGTATGCTCACTCTCAGAGGCCATGTCTTCAAGCACACCAATCTTTTTCCCTGTCTCCTGAAATCCAGTGTTATATGACTCTAGTGTATTTTTTATTTAATTTATTGTGCCTTTCTTTCCCATAAGATCTGCTATTTTTCTATGCATGCTTTCAAATTCTTCTTCATGTTCACTCAATGTCTTCTTAATATCATTAATATCTTTAGGCATCTCATTGAATTTATTAAGGAGATTTGTTTGAACTTTTATGATTAGTTTTCTCAACTTCTTTATGTTATCTGAAGGTTTATCTTGTTCTTTTTATTGGGTCATATCTTCCTGTTTCTTGATATGGATTGTAATTTTTTTGTTGGTGTCTTGGCATCTGGCTTACTAGATATATTTATTCTGGGTGCAGATTCTCTCCTTAGTTTAGGGCTTTCTTTCCCTTCCTCCCTTTCTGGTCATGCAATAGCAACTGAGGATGTAGTTGGTACCAGAGGTTGTGGAGGCTGAAGCTGACTGCATTGTGCCAGGACTCAGTGAAGGTTCTCCCACCTTCCTCTGTTGCCAGCAGTAAGGACAGAGGCACAGCTCTGTGTAATAACCAAGTGGTGCAGGCCTAGACTGTAAGCCGTGAGACACTGATGAAGCTTGGGGAAGGGATGGAGCTGCATGTGTGGGCAGCAATCTATGCCATGCAGGTCCAAAATGACCTTAGTTGCCCAGGTAGACTGACATAGCACTGATCCCCACCTCCCTGCCAGGGGCAGGGATGGAGCCTCTAGACTGCCCAACAATCTATTTGTGTGGGCCAAATGCACCTGCAATTGCCCTGAGAGACTGACAGAGTACTATCCTTTCTGCCCTTGATGAGGGGGGAATGAAACCACTGACATTCAACTCTTCAGCTTGTGCAGGTCAAAAGTGCCTGCCATTGCCCAGAAAGGTTGAAGAAACATGGCTCCCCTTCTACTTTACTTGGGTGTAAGATTGTAGTTACAGGTGTCCAACTATTCAATCTGTTTGGGTTGAAAGCACCTGCAATTATCCAGAGAGGATGAGGAAACACAGCTCTCCTCTTATCCCATTGGGGCACTGGGATGGAAATACAGGTGCCTTAGTATCCAGTCTGTGTGGGTTGGAAGCACCTGCAGTTTCCCAGAAAGGCTGAAGAATGCCTAGCCCCTTTCTATCCCTTGGGGTTGGAGGGGTGGAGATTGAATTGAAGGCATTCAATAAACCAGTTTGTGTGGTTTGAAAATGCCTGCAATTGTCCAGAGTGGCTGAGGAAGCACAGTTCCTCTCCGATCTTATTGGGGTGTAGGGATGGAGCCAAGGTATCTGACTATTCAGTCTGTACCAGCTGAATGTACCTGCAGTTACCCAAAGAGGTTGGCACAGGTCCCTCCAGCTTCTTCCCTGTCAGAGGTGGGTTTGGAGCCTAGGCTAGAACTGCAGTCTGATCTGGGTGGAAAGAAGCTGGTTCCTACCATCACTGTCGATCAGCCCTGCTTTCCTTCATGCCTGGGACAGAGTTAAAACAGCAGCTATCAGCCTCTTCCTTACTAGGACAAGTTCAAACTTTGGTTGTTTTAGGATTATACTTTAGCCAGCCAAATTTACTAATCAGTAGTTGTAGGTGGTGCTCAACTGTCTCTTTCTCCCCTGTTTTTGGGAAATAGAGGTTCCAATTCCAGCCAGAGAATACCTCCCAAGGCAGCTTGTGCCACCAGTGGGGGAAGGGCACCAGCCTCCATGGCGTGGAGTGCTCTACTCATGAATCTCTTCTGCAGATGGACAGTCTCCTTATTCCATTTCTTCAAGGATATTGCAGGATGCTCTTCCAGTCTCCTGAAGCCCCCAAACGGATGCTTTAGATAGCTCTGGGTGATTACTCACTGCCCTGTAGCACAAGCTGACTCTTGGAGCTCCTTACTCTGCTGCCATCTTGCTGGTTATTTCCACAGAAATATTTTGATACCAGATAAACACTAATAAAGGAACTGCAGAGTTGGAGAACTGTAAAAACTTCTAGGATTTTATCAATGAAATTGCAATGTATATATGCTATCAATAGGTGTTCTTGTTTGAGTACAAGAAATGAAAGCTTGCTCCAGCTAAGTAATAGCATTGCCAATTACACACCATTCCCCCGATTAAAGATTTCTTATTTTTGTTCTTTCATCAAAGATTGGTTTGGAATTCTAAATTTTCTGGGCAGGAAGAAAAAAAAAACTTGTCAGCTAATCATAATCTGGTTCTCATGATACAAATAGGCTCTGTATTAATTAAAAATAATTCTTTTGGGGGTAAACTGTTAACATTTCATATTTCCTTCTACTCCCCTTTCTTCTCTCCCAAATGACCCCTAGGTTTATCAGAAAGCTTCTTCTTCCCTTCTGAGGGAGGAAGGAGCCTTGAATCCATGCATAGGTCCTTGTTCCACTCTCCAGTCCTGGTTGGGTTTTATGGAGATAATACCTCTTTTTCAACTTGCCATTATTTACCTGGAATGCAAAAGGATTTTCTGGCAGCTTCATCTTTCTTGGTTAGTTTCCCAGCTGGATTAAAAACCAAGCTAACTCACTTACTGGCTGTGGTCTTGATCAGGTTGTTTAATGCATCCTCAGTTTTTTCTTCTGTGAAATGGAGATTGTTTCAAGGGTTCATTGAGACAATACCCTGCCTGAAATATTGACATTATTATTATTATTAATTATTATTATTTTGTTAGGGGAATTGTAAAGTAGGCAAAAAACTCCAGAAAATTTGGAGGCACAGGGGCATGAAATTGCATGCTAACTACTATTATTAATTCTAGTTTGTCTCAAGATTGGTGTCAAACACATGAGGCTACACGACCTTCTGTGGAGATTTTCAGTATTCCAAACATTAAGTATATGAGAAGATCATTAGCCCTACTACATTTCTTAAGCTTTTCTAACTTCAAATTTGAAAACCAGTAACCAGACAATTATTGATAAAAGATCAATTCAATTGATTTTTGAGAAACTCAAGAAGGAAGGCACTTCCATCTTTACTCCATTTGGCTTTCAATCATTTTCTTGCAGCTCTTGAGGACTCACACTAATTTCACAGCCACCACTTGATTATTCTGTAAATGTGAGAAAAGCTCAATCCAATACTGACTGTTAAAAGAAACCATGCAGGGGCTTCTGGTTGCCTGGCCATTGTACTTTCTAGATTAATCACTTACAAGATATATATATATATATATATATATATATGTACTGCAGAATTTCATTGACCAATACATGTATTCCCTTACTAGGAGCTCTGCAGCTCTTTTGCTCACTTAGTCATTCTGCTCACAAGGATATCACAGTTTTGGTTTTGAAAGACCTCAGCCTTTATTCTAATTAGACCTCTAGTCAAACAGTCCTTCCATTTCCTGTGGTTATTACATGAAATAATAACTTCAGTTTTTCAGCAAACATTTCATAGCATCTACAATGTGTTAGGCTTTGTTTCCTGGGTTGAAACACATTCATTAAGAAACACAACAATTGACTCATGGGGGAAAGATAATTATGATACCATTGTAGAGTTTGGATGTTGGAAGTGTTCTTGAAACTTATTTGGTTCAACTGATGATGGAGTTCACTGGACACCATCAAGGTCATTCTCCTCCAGCTGCTATCCTAGTTTTCTTTTCCCACCCACATTTAATGAGGCTTCTGTGTATGTTTCTCCATTTTCTCACCTCCCACTACATTCTGTCTTCTGCTTTCATCACTTCTAGGAAATGACTCTCCAAAAGATCCCAGTGATATCCAAATCGCCAATTTCATGCAAACTTTGCACTCATCACCTTACATGGGTTTTGAGCAACGTTGACCACTATGTTCTTAGAAGAGTCCTCTTTGACTTGCCTAGTGCAACATTCTCCCGTTTCCACTCATGCCTTTGGTCACTCCTTCTCAATGCCTTTCACAGTTCTTATTCCTCTACTAAACAGACATCCAAAGATTTGGGGTTCCATGTGGCTGTCTTGTCTTCTCAGTCTAGGCCCTCTCCCTGGGTCATGTTTTCTATGCCCATGACTTCAATAACCTCAAAGGCTACAACTTCATGGTTGATATCTCCACCTTAGATCTTTCTGTCAGAACTGAGATTTCTACCTGAATATGTTTCACAGGTAAAAACCACCAAATACCTCCCAAACTGACCTCCTAATCTTCTCCCCAAAATTATGCTCCCTCTCCAGTGTTCTCTCTCTCAGCAAGTAGCATCTCCAAACTACCAGTTGCTTATGGCTGTTAATTCAGTCATCTAGGATTCCTCTGTAATTCTCAGACACACATCTCATTAATATTCAAATATTGGCAAGATTCCTTAGAAATATTTCTTGAATGTAACCACTTATTTCCATCTTCATGCCATATCCCTAATGCAAGTCACCAATATCTTTCCCATGAGATCCTCCCAGAGAGTCTTACCCAGTCTTTACATAGCTCACCTTGCTACTCTTCTAGTTATTTTCCCAATAAGTGATTTTTAAAATGCTCTTCTGATCCTGTAACTCCTCTGCTTAAAACTCTTGAAGAACTTACTGTTATACTTAGGTAAAGACCAGATTTAACATGGCTTGGGAGTAGCAGTATGATCTAGTGCCTCCCTAATTCTACAACCTCATTCATCTCATGCCACCTTCCCCCTCTTTCAGGTTCTCTCATTCAGACCCTTTTACAGCATCCCTACTTCTTGAAGCTGATTTCTATTTTGTTATTCCTTCTGCCATTTTTCCTTATCCAACTAGTTTTTACTCATCTGTCATATCTTGGCCTAAATATATATTTCCTTAGTGAGGTGTCTTTTGACACTCAGACCAGTTTAGGTGTCTCTTTTATGCATTCTCACATCACAATGTATTTATCACAATTACACTAAGATGGGGATTTTGTATTATAATATGTTTATAGTCTATTTCTCTGATAAACTATAATTACTATGAAAGCAGGGGCCTATCTATATTATTAATTTTTGTGTCCTTATTCCTAGCACATTCTAAAAGTATCAGTTGAATGGATGAAGGAGTTAACCTCCAAATTGTGTTTAAATGCTTTTCTTTTCAGACAGGACATTTTGCATTTTCTCCGAGTTATTTCACCAGTTACTACCAATGTGGGGTGAATAACGTCTATCTGTTAGTTTTGTTGGAAGGAGAAAGTATATTTTGTTTCCACTAATATTTGAAATTCTGCAAGAGCAGGTGTTTGGAGTATGTCTGATGAATAAATGGAGCTATGCAAATTGACATGCAGAAAACTTTGTTTGGGTTCTCCGGAATCCTCTACAAGCCATTTTCTAGAAGGAGAACCAAATAAGAAAATAGGCAACTGCAGCATCAAGATTGGAAAAATAATCAAATAGAAAGCATGTTTCTGGATTAATTAGAACATGTTCCTACTTGAAAAGTAGCACATTGACTAGTGAGGTACCACATCGAGAGGTACGGCTGGCTTTCTAAATGCTCTCCCCCTACTTGCCTGAGTCAGGTTCACAGAACTGTTTACTGAAGTCCAGAAATAGAATGGAATACCAGGTGCTTGAAGTAACCGCACCAGGGGACTCAGCTGTCACAGTATTAAACTAGAGAGCAAAGATATGACTTCAACACCACCTTCATTTAATTAAATTCATCTAAAAATAATTTTACTTTTCAGGGACTATGGTGAGGACCCACAGAAGAATACTAGCTCAGGCAAACCTCAGCACATCTGGGGCACTTCCTCTCACTCCCACAGAAGAGAGGACCAGGTGCCTTTCTAGGAAACAGAATTTTTTGAATAGTTTCATTGTTCTGTATGAATTAATGTTGTTAATAGTCAGAGATAGTTTGGAAGAAGACAAATTATAAATAACAAATAACAACCTACCTGACCCCCTAAAACATAAATGGATTAGAATTCTCTATCCCTTTTACCAATTCTCTCTCTGTCTCCTTCTTCTGTTTTAAAAAAATTATTTGTTTTGTATATGGCAGATAAACATATATCATCCTCACCATACTCTACCTCCCCTTTGGCCAGGAAGTAGATTATTCTATTTAAATTTCATTGTGAAAAAAAAGTAGAGTTGAAAAGAGGGCAGTACAGGGCTTATGTGATGGGGCTTTGAATGAGGTGGACATCTTACAAATCTTGAGGCATCTTACAAGCATCATGCTCTTGGACAAGTTGCTTGGAATCTTCAGGACTCAATTCCTTCTCAATAAAACATGTATGAAGGTCTTTGAGATTGTTTGTGAGATGTTTTCCATCTAATCACATAGAGCACCAAGTATAGTATGTGGCACAAAATAAAGGCTCAATAAATATTACCTGTTTATTTTTAAAATTATTTTGGTCTTAATAATTAAGCAGTAATCACTAATTATTAAATAATGTCCTAGAAAGATATTTAAATTCTTTAAGCGGTCATTTATTATTCTAGGATTCCTCCCTCCTCAGCTTTCTTCCCTACCTGCCCATGAAGATCAAAGAAACTTGAAGATGGAAATAAATAGATGAAACATTTCTACCTTTTAGAGACATTCCTGAAAGTATCCAAGCAAAACCTAAATTACATAGGTGATCCAAGCCTAAGAGAGGGGGAGCTTGTTTCACCAATTTATTTAAAACTCTAAGGTTTGATCATTCTATGTTTTGACAATCAAGCAGAAATCATTATTGAACATCTACCAAACATAAGGCCGTGTTTTAAAAGTATTGTGTGTGAGATAAGCATGATGACATTATCCCCGCCTCCCATCAAGGGGGGTAGATCTCACAGCTCTACTAGATCCCCAATGATCTAAAACATTTATTTCTGAGATTTTCATTCCACCGTATACCTGCTAACTTTTACAATACTCTTTTAAAATCTTTTTTTGTTTGTTTGTTTTTTGGGGATTTCTTTTTTTTTTAAATTTATTATTATTTTTCCCCATATAATCCACTCCCCATCCCCCACCACATCATTTTTGAATATTTATTTTGAAGATATATACATCACATAAAAAATGTTACATTAAAAAATATAAGAGGTTCCCGTATACCCCCCAGCCCCCACCCCACTCCTTCCATACCAACAACCTCCCCCATCACTATGGCACACTCATCGCACCAGCGAACACATTTTAGGGCACTGCTGCACTACATAGATAATAGTTCACTCTGTAGGTCGCACTCCTCCCCAGTACACTCAGTGGATTATGGCAGGATATATAAAGTCCAGCTTCCGACCCTGCAATTTCATTTAGGACAACTCAAAATCCCAAAAATGCCCCCACATCACATTTCTTCTTCCCTCTCCCTGCCCTCAGCAACTGCTGTGGCCACTTTCTCCACCTCGATGCTAAAATTTCTTCTATTACTCGTCACAATAGTTTTATAGTAGAACATCAGTAAGTCCACTCTAATCCACACTCTATTCCTCCATTCTGTGGACTCTGAGATAAGTATGTCCTCTCCACCTCTAGATCAAGAGAGGACTTAGATTCCACATGGATGATGGATGCAATTCCTCTGCTTGTAGTTATAGGCACTCTTGATCCCCTGGTGTGGTAGTTGACCATCTACACCTCCCAATTAGCTGACCTGGGTAAGACCAATGAACCAGAGAGTAGGAGTCACCACTCTGCTGAGGCTCAGGGCCTAGCTGGCACATGGGCAGTCCAGAGATTCAAGTCTCCTGAGTATGGGCCATTTCTAGCACCAATCTTGTAATGTCTGTATTGCTCATTTAGAGTAAGGATTTATATTAAACACTTTCATCCTTACACAATACACCTGGCACTGGAATAGCAAGAGGGGTGAAGGGAGGTAATAAATACAGAATGAAAGAGTATAGGATAAAGAACTCCTTCCTCTAACATCCATAAAAGGTGTTGAGTCAGCTCTTCCCAGGCATCTCCAGTGTGGCAACCCCTTCCAATTTTCCCATCTCTTAAGTGCTCTGGGTGTTAGAAAATTACTTTGCATTTCAAGTTAAAAGTTATTCTCTTGCAACTTCTGGACCTTTGGTCTTAGTTTTTCTATTTAGAGTTATATGGAATCAGTTGAATTCCTCTTCCACCTTCTAGTCCTTCAGATAATTAAAGACTGATACCAAGTGACCACAAAGACTTCCCTTCTGGCAAGTGCACCAAGCTGAGAACATTTCTGGATCAATTCATACAGATTAAGAGTCTCATGTATACAAAATATAGTGTCATATATTCTCATTTCATCTACAAGATAAACACTATTTCCAAAAAAAGGAACCTGAGACTGGATGAGTGATTTGTCTAAGTTTACACAGTTGACAAGTGGCAAATGTTGAATTCATATACTGGTCTCTCTGACAATAGCCAGTTTCTGGTTCCACCAAACAGAAAGTAAACCTTTACCAAGGGTGATTCTGATTTACCTTCTGGATCTGACATTAACTACTGCATTATGAAGGGGACAGAGGGATATGACTGCAGTGCATGACAACTGGGGCCTTACCCTATCCAAACAAGGTCTATTCAAAAGGAGCAGGCACCAGATGGCATATGGCTTTGGTGCCAACAGATCTGATAGTGCCAGGCAAAACAGCCTTGATTGGCAGCTGTTGACTTGTCCAGCTGTCCAACAGATGGGGAAATGAGCAAAGTTGCCTAGCTGGCACCAAATATCTCTGCCTCCTTTTTATGCTACTTGAATATCAAGCAACAAAACTGATGAGTGATGTTGGCCTTAAAAATTGGGCTAACCTATGAAACAATCCAAATCCCTTGTATTTTGTAGTGGGGAAATAACTGGTTTCAGTGTGAAACATCTGGGTTTCACCCTAGATCTCTTGCTGACGTGCTATGTTACAGGCTAGTCACTGGCGCTAGTCTCAGGACTCAATTCCCTGTTCATAAACACCTTCACACTTTTAGATGATGATCACATATGAGGGTGTGTTCAAGAATGTTTTGAAATGTAAATGGTGCAATAGAATATAAACCTATATTCTATAATGTTAGGGCACTCAACTTGACATAAAACCATTATCTGGATGATGGAAGGAAATGTACAGCATTTGGATAAAAGTACAAAGAAGAACCCTACAAAACTTAACAGAGCAGGTCAGAGGGCTCATCGTTCTAAACAAGAGATCTAGAAACAGTACCACTACATTAAATACCAGAGAGCTGAGCTTCTATGAAATTGACTTGTCTTTTGTTTTGTTGGTGTTTTCAGAAAGCTACAGAATTTTTCCTTTTCATTTTGACTGGAGTGTTTATTTTCTGTTTGTGCACCTGGACTTCAACTATAAGGTTAAAGTCCCCCTTTATAAACTTTACTGGAATAGGGTGGTTCATGAATAAGGAAGAGGTAAGAGGCAAATGTATTACTCTGTAATAGTGATTTTTCGTGGAACAGTGGATGATTTCTGAGACAGTGTGGAGAATTGTTTTGACTCAATACTGTTGAAAATTGTGATGCTAATCAGGTTACTGTGCTATAAACAGAATATTCAAGTTCAATGGAACATACAAGATTATATAATCCCACACTCTCATTATACAATGAACAAACTCATATTCAGAGAAAGAGATGGAAAAAGAGACCTGACATTTATGAAGTTCTTGTCCTTTGGGAATGTTTCCACCATTATGTGAAGAAGACTGGTCTAGCAGTTCAGAGGAGAAAAGGCTATGGGGAGGAGGGATAAACTGTCCTAAATGAGGACACCTGGACCAGTTAAACAGTATTCTTTGCCAAAAATATGAGTGAGACCATTTTGCAATATTTAGCCCCAGTTAATGGAGATAATGACAGCTACATAAATGACCTCATACAAGACTAGCGAAGAACCCCTGACTGGGGTCAATTTGTTGAATCACAGAAATCATGTGCAAATAAAATAATTATTGTTTAAACTACTAAGTTTTGAGGTAGTTTGTTTTACAGTAATAGATAACTGATATATCCAGCTGCTTAGTCTAAGTTCTTTAGTCTAATGCAGCAGGTGCTTATCAGTTATTTTAGCCATGTCTATTCCCTAGTCAGAAGATAAGTGGCAAGTAACACTAAAAACGAGTTTCAAGTTTTTGTTGTAGCTGAATATTATGTCTCATTGTGATGGTTAAGTTCACGTGTCAAGTTGGCTAGTTTATACTGTACGGTTGTTTGGTCAAGCAAGCACTGATCTGATTGTTAGTGTGAGGATATTTCATAGATTTAACTCATTAGTCGTTTGATTGCATCAGTGACTGATTAAATCTATGATGAACTGAGGAGATTGCCTTCAAAAATGGGAGAAGTCTCCTCATCCAATCAGATTAAGCCTTAAAAGGGGAACTGATTATTTCAGCAGTCAGAAGGGAGGATTTCTAGCTCTAATTCAGCCAGCCAGCTTTTCTTGGGAAATTCATCAGAAACTTTCATCAGAGTTCCCAGCTTGTGGTCTGTTCTACCAAATTCAGACTTGCCCATCCCCACAGTGGCATGAGCCAATTCCTATAATCAATATTTCCCTGGAGGACTTTGACTAATACAATCATGTTAGAGAGTTAAATTAACTATTCATCCAAGATTGCAAAAGTGGATATGCTAGAGTAATACGAAACAATGGATAAATTTTCCTCTTCATTTGTCCATTTCTGTCCATTTCCCTAACTCCCAATCACATTTAATAGCCAGGTAATACTTCTTCAGTGAAATAGAAGACATTTTTTGTTAATGTTGTAATCTATATATAAAGTTAATGTTACAAAGCATTCTAAAATAAGGGTTTAGTTGTCCTTTTTTTTTAGATTTCCTGACTGGTATTCAGCAGTCCCCTTATAAGATCATATTAAATAGGTCATGTCCTTTTGGGGTGTGTGCCAGCTTTTGCCTATACATGACCTCATTGTTAACAGATGCAATTTCATCTCTTATAAAAGGGCCATCCTGTCATATAAAATTTCCACTATTGATAGTTGTGCTAGGGAATCCACAAGACTATGTTTATGTTTAATGATTTCCTAAGAAGACTTGCAAGACACAGCAGGTTGTTGTACTCATGGCTAAGACATTATATGAAGAGATATAAAGCAAAATCAGCAAAGGGTACAAAGGTACATGGGAAAAGTCTGGAGGAAAACAGATGCAGGCTTCCAAGAGGAGTCACATAGGACATGCTTAATTCCTCAAGTAACAACTTGTGACACCTCTTGTGAAATGTTGTCTACCAGAGAAACTCATTAAAGCATCAGAGTCCAGAGTGTTTATTGGAGCTGGTCACATAGACAACCTTTGCTTAATATATACTAAAATTCCAGACTCTCTGAAAAAAAATGAGTGTTTAGCATAAACCCTATTTTTTGTATGAACAATTATGCACAACGAATCTCTTCTAATAGGGAATGGTTAGAACTCTCCTGAAGTCCAAGTTCCCCAGATAACAGCCAAGGGCCAAACTTGCAAACAAGCCTTTCAAAAAGGATAGCCCTGCTATATTTACTCTTTTCTGCAAACTATCCTCCCAACATTGGCATGGCATTATTCATTCACTGTTTCCCTATCACCATGGGCTGTGGAGCATGGCTTGCCCTATGGGCCACAAGTGAACATTCACTGATGAATGGAAAATGTTTTTCAGATTTCTACTACCACTTTTCAATCATCTATCATGTGCCAAGAATGCACTAGGCCCAGGAGAGGATAAAACTATAAAGTTATATCCTCTGCTACCAAATTTTCATTCAAATGAGAGAGATAGAGACACATATACATTAATAAATGCTATACCAGCTCATTGGACCAAATACCAATAAGACTGAAATTTTTTAAAAAATCCCATCACATTCATTTGTAGGGGAGTAAAAAGGAAAAATGAGGAGCTGACATTCAAGCTAGGTCTTGTTATAAAGCATAAAAATTGCAAGCCTAATTATGTCTTCTATCTCTACATTCTCCATTTTTGAGCTTTAAATTTGGTGCTTCCAGAAGAGAAAGAAGAAAAGGAGAAGGGGGATCATAAAGAAAAGATGAGAAATAAGAGGAGAAGAAGAAGGAAGGAGAAGAAAATAATGATTTTGCCTTTTACTTCGTTTTATTTTGGAAAAGATTGTAATAAATAGTGATGTAGCTTGAGTTCTGTTCCCAAGAACTTCAGGGAAAGTTCTTTAGAAAGAACGAACTAAAGAGTAGGGAAATCTGTCATCTATGTAGCTCTCTCATATATAAGACTCCCAACAGTTATTAAATATAATTCACATTTCTTAATACTAAACGGCTATCATTTCAATCAGTTCCTGAATGAATATACATTTACTGTGCCACAGGCAGATCTTTATTGCTGTGTAACAAAACACCCCAAAACCTAGTAGCTTAAAACAACGACCATTTACCTAGCTTATGATACTGTGGGCTAGTAGTGTGTTTCTTCTGTTTTTTTTTTTTTTTTTTTTAATTAATTTTTTTTATTGACTTTGTAATAATGTTACATTAAAAATATATATGTGAGGTCCCATTCATCCCCACCCCCCCCACCCCCCCTCTCCCCCCCCAACAACACTCGTTTCCATCATCATGACACATCCATTGGATTTGGTAAGTACATCTTTGGGCACCTCTGCACCTTATAGACAATGGTCCACATCATGGCCCCCACTCTCCTCCATTCCATCCAGTGGGCCCTATGAGGATTTACAATGTCCGGTGATTACCTCTGAGGCACCATCCAGGGCAGCTCCATGTCCCAAAGACGCCTCCATCTCTCATCTCCTCCTGCCCTTCCCCATACCCATCGTCCACCATGTCCACTTTTCCCAATTCCATGCCACCTCTTCTATGTGGACATTGGATTGGTTGTGTCCATTGCACCTCTATGTCAAGAGGAGGCTCAGATTCCACATGGATGCTGGATGCAGTCCTCCCATTTTCAGTTGTAATCACTCTAGGCTCCACGGTGTGGTGATTGTCCTTCTTCAACTCCATCTTAGCTGAGTGTGGTAAGTCCAATAAATCAGATTGTAGGTTTTATTGGCTTAGATGAGCTTTGCTGGGCACCATCAAGCATCTGCAGTCAGCTGGTAGGTCAGCTGGTGGGTCAATGATCTAGGATAGCCTCCCTCATGTGTCTGGCAGTTGGCAGCCTGCCATCTATAGCAATATGAGTGACTGGGCCATGTGTAAGTTACTCAGCAGGTTATCTTGTGCTTGCTCTCACAGTAAATATTTCTATAAAAGCATAAGAGGGGAAGCTGCAAGGTGTCTTGCCACATTGTCTTAGTACTGACAGAGTGTCAGTTGGCTGCGTTAGCTAGTCCAGATTCATGAAGTAGGGAAAAAGACTATCTTTAGAGGACATTAAAAAAAAAAAATAATAACAAAAAAGAAAAAAAAGAAAAAATAATGATCACAAGAGATGTTGCTAAATTGAATATCAAAAATGTAAGTTTGGACTACTTTGAAGACTGCTCTTTTAGCTAGTACATGGAAAAGAATTGCTCCCAGGGATACTTCTGTGTCGTATGTAGAATGCATGATGAAATAATAGCTAGCAGCTATTGTTTATTTAATAAGCTTAGTTATTCATTGAACAAAAATACATTCTACTGTTTGCCAGACAATGTTCTTATCACTGGGAATTAAATAGTGAGTAAAAGCTTTTCCTTCATGGAGCCTGCATTTGGGGCAGATGTTCCAGACGGTAATAGACGTTATTGAAAAGTAAATCAGGGTATCAGTCAGGATGGCTAGGTTATGTTGAGTAACTGAGTAACAAATAACCCCTGTAAGTTCAGTAGTTTAACACAATAAAAGTTCATTTCTTGCTCATGCTATGTGTCCAACATTATCTGGGAGGGGATGCTCTGCTCACCATAATTACTCAAGTAATTAGGCTGACAGAGGTTTCACTTGTTATGAGATGGGTCAGGATTTCTCAACACAGCTGGATAATTTAGCAAGTTTCTTTAACTATTTTTAGTTCTCTGAGAGCATCATTACTCCAGAACAGTATATAAAGGGCCCTAGTTTAAGGCACTAAGAGTATTTTCCAAAAAGCCAACTGCTTCCAATGCAATAGCATTCCTAAGAAAATAAAAGGAGAGTTAAGTATAAACTTCTCTTTGGTCACTTCCTCTTTCAATGTACCATGTATCTTTTCCCAAGTATTTTTCTGCTCTGCATTATATCCTTTTTATTATTCCTTAGTTGTCAACTAGTTGTTTACCAACTGCGCTCTTCCCGCATGTTTCCCTTGTCTGTTTGATCATTGTTTGAGTACATTGTCTCTTTGTTTCTTCTTAGGAGGCACAGGGAACCAAACCTGGGATCTCCCATGTGGGAGGCAGATGCTCAACTGCTTGAACCACATCTGCTCCCAGTTGTTAACTAGTTTTTTTCTTTCCCTCCTCCCCCCAACCCTGCCATTCCCACTGTCTGTGTCCACCCGCCTTGCGATCCTCTGTGTCCATCTCCTTTTTGTCTTCTCATTGTTTTCCCCTCCAGGACCCACTAGGATTTGATCCTGTTGACCTCTGGTGTGGAGAGAGGCCCCCCATCACTTGTGCCACCCGTTTCTGGTCTCTGCTGCATCTTGCTTTGACTCTCCCCTTCGCCTCCCCTTTTGCAGCGCCATCATCTCACTGCATGCCTCACCACATAGGCACTTGGCTCCCTGCATGGGCACTTCGCTCACTGGCCAGGTTGCCACATGGGCACTGGCTTGCCATGCAGGCACTGGCTTGCCGTGCAGGCACGCCTCTTACCAGAAGACCCTGGGGATCAAACCTGGGTCCCTCCATATGGCAGATGGAAGCCCAATCACTTGAGACACATCTGCCTCCCTCAACTAGTTTTAACTTAATAGTTAATTGATAACCAGAGCATATCATCATAGAAACTACAGGGAAGCAGATTTTACTGACATTTGAGGAAATATGCCATCATCAGAACTTCCAGAATTTGAAGTGATCCAAGTCAGAAGGTATCTAGAACTAAGTCATTGGGTATACTCAGAACAACAACATTTTGGAGGAGGTTCAAATATTAGCTGAGCACAGTGATCCTTCCAGCCTTGGGATTCTATTATTTCTATTAAACCATATCATGAGGTGCTTGCATCTTTGCCTATTTCTAAGAAGTTGCTTATATCCTTAATGAATCAACCTGAAACATGGTTTTCAAGCTCAAATCTCTTGATACCTTGGGTTGGATATTTCTTTGTTGTGGGGCAGTCCTACACATTGTACAATGTTTAGCAGCATTCTTATCCTCTAACCACTAGATGCTGGTAACAGCCTCCATGCCACCCCACCTCCAAGTTGTTCCATCCAAAACTGTACCCAGTCCTTGCCAATGTCCCCTGGGGGACAAGATTGATCCAGTAAGAACCACTAATCTAAATCCATGTTCATTTTCCCACTCACTGCCAAGTCAGTTTCATTTGGTACTGACAGAGGATCTGGGCTCCTAAAGGGGTGCTCAAGCATATTGTACTCAAATACTCTTTCAGATCACTACCCATTAATGGTTGTCTAAAGCTCATATTCCTGACTTTGACAAGCAGTGCCTTCAATGCCACAATATTGGCTCTAGTTAACTCTCAGAGCTTCCATCAATCCCCCCTCCAACTTTCCAATTTTAACCCATTGTGTAGTTGAATTTTAATATTTGTATACTTTCAAATAGCACAGTTTCCCTTAACTTTGGGTTTTCTCATGCCTTTCCCTCTACCCAAACATTCTTCCTATGACATCCCTTGGCATCTTTCTAAGACCCAGAAAAAATGCAAGCGCCATATATATTCTTTTTACTTGTTTCCCAATGCTTGTGTGATTTTCCCAGCTTGGACTCTTACAGCATGATCTGTACTAATCACATGGCATTTAGTGTATACTTCCTGCACCACAGTTAGATTGTAAAATCTCTTGAATGCAAGGACAATGTTTCCATATGATTTGTACCATCTCTAGTACTAGAACTATGTGTGAAGAAAATAAAGTTTGCTGACCGGATTGAATTGAAAACCTAAATTACCTAAGAGGGTATTTTCTTCATGTTTTTGAAACTGAGCCTCTTTACCATGATGCCTCACCTCCTAAAATCTTTGATTGCATTTTAATAACAACAACAACAACAAAAACAAAAAACAAAAAAACCCACAAAACAAACCTAAACAAACATGGTTGTGAAGATAGCATTTTCTATCCTTCCATCAAAAATCAGGGTTTTAAGGCCATTTGTCAGAAAGTGTGGGAGGTGAAGCAAAATTGTTTGCCCAGAGTTACAAAGGTACAGTACCATTTCTCTGAAACCACAGGACTGACTCACTCCTGCTATAGACCATTGGGCATTATGCCCATCCAAACCTGCCTTCCAATAACTACCTTCCCTTCAAAAGTCTCCTCCCCAACATGGACTAATATTAGAACTTGATCTTAAAGGATTTCCTTATTTGAAAACTGTGAAGAGCTTCAGTGTCTTTTGAAAAACTTTGCAGCTAGTAGGGTGCACCCCTCTCCCCCCACCTCATTCTTGGGCTCAGGTAGAAGTTACTGCACTTACTTTCAGTCATTTTCTGCCTTTGGGTGGCTATAGAGGATGGGTCTCAATATACTTAAAGATTCTCTTTAACAGTTGGAGAATAAGTTGGAGATTTTAGAAACTGCACAACATACACCCACATGCATACACAATATAAACAAAATCAAATGCTCAAGTTTCCATTTATAATTTTTTAAACACAGAAAGTATTGAAAAATAAAATTAGATTCCTAGGAGATATCTTTTTTCTAAAAGTTGATGCTCAAAGAGTACACTGAAAACCACAAATGTTTGTATGTTGTCATGTTTGCTTTAAAATTTTACTTATAAAAAAAGATTATACAAGATAAATTTGAAGTCCTCTTTATTTTCCTCTCCAGTCTCATGCTTCTCCCTCCTTCCTATGATATAATAACTATAATAAATTTGATGACTTCACTTTCAGTCTTTATTTTATACTTTTATTTCACGTATATATTTCCATAAACAGTATTGGCTCTTAAATGTTCATAAATGGCATCAGATTGTACTTAGCATTCTTCAATTTTTTTCACTCTTATGCATTTGAGATCAACAATTAGATTTAACAGATTCATTTTAAATTATTACCTTACTAGTCTATACCACAATACAAATATTAATTCTCCTACCGATAAATATTTGGATTTTGCCTAACTTTCTTGTTATTGCAAATAGTGTTGCAACAAATAAACAAATGCTACACTGTGTATGGTTTTCTCTAGGGCATTAGCCTAGAAATAGAATTGTTAGGTGCTTAGCTATTTTTACTTCACCAAGAATTCCTGTCCGCTCCCTGCTTCCTATCTTCCTCCAATTCTTCTTCTGTATTGCTACCCAAGTTCCCATTCCAAAACACAGAGTTGATCATGTCTCTAATGTATTAAACTCCATTAGTGACTTCCCATGGTGTGGCTCTGCCAATTTCTCCAGCTTATCTCACTACTCACATCCTTCAGTCATATCTAATCATTTTTCATTTCCTGATGGCACAATGGCATGTCATGCGTCTGTCCTTTGCACAAACACCTCCCTTTGCCTCAATTCACCTTTCAAAACTTATCATAGATGTTCTCTCTCTAAGAATCATAATAGTTAATATTTAATGGATATTTTCCATGTACTTGAAATTATCCCTTCCCATCTTGCTTTTCTGCCAAATATTTTATCTCCTCTTATTTACATGTCCTTCCTTGTCTTTTCAAGTAGAGTTAAACACTCCCTTGCCAACCCTTTCATTATTTTTCTCTATACATCCTTGCAATTGGATTTATGAGAAAAATAATTATGATAATTATCATGATGGTTTTCATTTATTGAAGGCCTGCACTGTGTCAGTACCCATACCACTCACTTTACTTACATTTTCTTGTTTAAACCCATATGAGGTAAGAATTATTATCACTAGTCATCATTTTACCTAAGAAGGAATTGAGATTCTAATAACTGAATCAGTTGTCCTTTATTTTTTCTGTCTTTCAATTATTGCTTTATATTTCTTTTTCCCCACTAGTTCATAAGTTCCTTAAAGGAAGGAACTATCCTGCAATATTCATATTTATAACACTGGTAGGGGCTTACCAAATATTAGTTTTATAAATAAATTAAGTATTCGTAGTAATAAAGCATATTTTCCTTTCTTGGGAACCATCATTATATAGGGAAGATTTTATAATGGGTTCTAACCATTGTGCTCTCCTATTACCACTGACACATGTGGTGAAGGCATTTTGCCAAATATGAGTTAAAAGCTACCTTTTGATGTTAAAACCAAACCTGAAAAACCCCGTCATGAAGCCACAAAAGCTTCACACATTTCATCCTACCAGTTTCATCGACAGCTTGCATCTTTCCTTTCCCAGGGTTTAATTTTCCTGCCGTCTCATAGTGGCTTACTGAGGTTCTAATTTTCAGAAGTTTTTGGTAACAAAAAGAAATGGAGTAAGAAAGTTCTGCCGGCTCCTGCAAACCTAAAAGTTATGTGAATTTAAAAGAAAATGGATCCCCCCCCCCCACCAGAGTCTAGCACAGAGCCTCACTCAAAGTAGGCATCATAGGCTTTTGTAGTAGAGACTCATTTCACTTGATAGAGCAACCATAGGTAAGAAGGAGGGGAGATAGTCAGATGAGAGTTGAACTATTAGAGCAGACTTGCATAGAAAGGAACAATGGGTTGGAGCATGCCTAGAAATATCAGGACTCTGATTAGGCATAAATTTGCCAGTATCACTCCCAGAGTCCTTGGTGGAGAGTCTCATTTCAACAATAGAGAAGAGAGACATGGAAGGAGCAGGAAAGTTAATCCCTGGAGAAACAAAACTGTAAAATTGGAACACAGAGGTGGTAACACCTGTTTCTGTACATTGTAGATATGCATTGTGAAATTAATTGGTTTATTGCTTTATGAATAAGATTCCTAGGAGGTGTCTTTCTTCTAAAAGTTGATGCTCAAAGAGTACTTGTCAATTGGAATTATTTTATTATCAAATGCTTTTTGAGTTGGTGGAAATGTAATGTCTGAGGTATCAATGACTCAGATACATTAAGAATGGATTAAAATGCCATGTTAGAAGGTCTTGTGAGCTCTATGACTTGAAAGTCAGCAATGTTCGTTCTGTCAAAACAAAAGAGGTGAAATAACTACCATTTCTTGAATACCTACTTCATACCAGGCACTTAACTGAGACACAATCCTACTCTAGTGATACTAGACATTTAAACAAATCATCCCTAATCCTCACAAACTGCTGTGAAATATGCCTCACCCACCCAGCCTCAATTTTCAAATTTTCAATTTTCAATAGAGGGTTAGCAACTTGTGAAAGTCACTAAGCTGATGTAGGTAGGGTGCAGTGCCATAAGCAGAATATAAAACTGGAGGATCTCAGAATCACACCACCTTTTATGGGAATCTCTGACATCATAGGTGTCCATGCCAAATGCCAATGGATGACATTTTGAAGGAATCATCAAGAACAGTTGACATGACACAGCATAACTTTCTCTTCAGCCTAGCTGCCTGGCAGTGCTTTCTCTTTCTTTTTAGAGGCAGGCCAGTCCAAATTCTTTCCCAGATACACACAGTGTTTTAAGTTGGTTTTGGGGAGTGATGCAAACTCAAGGGAATTTATTAGTAACTGATAGTAAAAACTTCAGCAATGGGAAGCACAAATCTGTAGCTAGTTTAAAGTGGGAGGTTAACATTCCAGTGGGATGGTAAAATGATCAGACTGGAGATAGGTCTTTCAAGTTATAGAAAATAAGGCAAATGCTATTACATGTTCAGGGACTTCTACCAAATGAAAACAAGACACAGAGAGAAAGAAACATAAAAGCATCACAACTGAATGCAATGTGCTAAGTAAAACCATAATGGTCAAATGCAGAACTGGAAAGGCTTTTTATTACAATCCCAGCTATGCAAAACAACACTTGAACAATTTCCTTATCCTCTCTGGTCTCAGTTTCCTCACCAGAAGAGTGGATTCTTCATGATACTCTTCTGATGATTCATATGGGAGACAACCTACAGATGATTAAGTCTAATTCTGGAGCCAGACTACAGGGGGTTA
The DNA here is from genome assembly GCF_030445035.2 of Dasypus novemcinctus. Taxonomy (NCBI): domain Eukaryota; kingdom Metazoa; phylum Chordata; class Mammalia; order Cingulata; family Dasypodidae; genus Dasypus; species Dasypus novemcinctus. The sequence goes on from NC_080686.1 coordinate 92,083,638, forward strand.
AAATCCTGACTCCACCACTTCTAAACTTTGTGAGCTTAGACAAGTTTCTTAACCTCACTCTGCCATGTTTCTTCATATATAAAGTGGGGTAATAATAGTACCAACTTTAGGTGTTTTTTTGGGGAATTAAATGCATTCGTATGCATAAAGCCCTTGGAGCACTACCCAACATATTGTAAGAACCATGTAGGCTTGCTAACTGATTTAAAAAATGCAGATAAAGCCCTTAGTTCAGTTTCTGCTGCACAGTAAAAGCTTCTGTAGATTTTAGTCTTGATTTTGACAATTCGTGTCTCAGGATGATGATTTATGATATTAATGAAAAAGAAAAATTTCCCCTGTCTTATTTGAACAACCAAGGGACAGTCAAGGCCATATCTTATTAAACTTGAGTTAACTCTCCCCTGATTCCACTCCCTTGGCAAAGATACTAACTTCCACACCCTAGTTACTGATGCATCAGGAATCTAAAAATCAGACAACTAACAAGGTGATGATAATGGACAAAGCCCATCCCAAGGAACAGAGAGAGTCTGCAATTGCAAGCAATATAGCTCCATCCACCTGCCCCATGAGATCTAAGCTCCTTCTCAATTAGAGGCAGAGTGGGCATCACCATCCTCAAATCTTCAGAATTTGGGAATGAACAATGGACTAAGGTAGACTTACTATTATTCTATGGAAATGGAAGAACTTGTATCACTGATATAAAGGCAGTAGCCACCGGAGGCTCTGAGGGGAGGGAAAGCGAAAACTAGAGGTAATATGGAGGCATTTTCAGGACATTGGAATTGTTCTGCATGATGTTGCAGTGATGGATATAGGCCATTACATACTTTGCCATAACTTAAAAACTTGCATGAGATAGTATAAGGTATAACTTACAAAACTGTGTGGGACAGTGTAAACTATAATGCAAATTCTAATCCACAATTAGTAGCAATGCTTCACTATGCGTTCATCAATTGTAACAAATGTACTACACTAATGAAGGATGTCATTAATGTGGAAAGTGTGTGTGTGGGGAGGGAGTGGGGCATATGGGAATCCCCTATATTTTTTATGTAACATTTATGTAGTCTAAAGTTTCTTTAAAATAGATAGATAGATAGATAGATAGATAGATAGATAGATAGATAGATAGATAGATAGATAGATAAGAAGATAAATCTAAAAATCAGAGCAGGCTGTTACTCATTTTCTACTTCTTCTGGTCAAAGGATCAAAGTGTTAGTTATTCTTTCATTCTGGTACTTATATTTTATATTCATAAAATGAAAAGAATACCTATTCCTTGATTTCTTAAAAAAACGAGAATTTTTTTTAGTCTTCAGAATTGCAAGTTCATCACAAGACAAAGACTTCTTGAGGTCTCTGTTGTCCTCAATTAATCCAGAAGAACAGTTAAGAGTGTGAGTGGGTTCAGGAAAAATACTGCTTCAGTTCTACTAGTTCCTATGTGTGTGGTGGTGGGAAATGTACTTCATCTCTCTGGTGCCCAGTTCCTCCATCTGTAAAATGGGAAAAATAATAGTACTTAACTTATGAATCTTCATGAGAATTAAATGAGGTAATATGCATTAGAACAGTGTCTAGCATACACTAAACACTCAATAAATGTTAGGTCTAATCTAATTCTTAGTCTAGTTTTGTATGTTGAAATTAATATTGTTTGGTGGGACAGGAAATGTGAGTTCAAAAGTGGACATTGTCGCAATCCAGAAGCATCTCTATAGTTTCATCTGTAAACTGAAAATGTAAATGCAAAACTCCCTTCAAGCTTCAAACATCTATAATTTTCTGATTTTATTTTATCTGGTCATCTCCAACCCTTTCAAGAAATAGATATTTCAAAGTTTTAAAAAGATGAGTTATATGAATCTGACCATTGGTGAGATAGTTTAGCAAAGACGTAGATGCCATACTTTAAAGATGTTTTTTAAGTGCATGAGCTCAGTAATGTTTTTTCAGGATTAAAAGAAATAAAAACTTGAAACCTAACCAGACTTCATATTTCTCATTCTGAGAAAAAAATTTCCTGCAATTGAACTAGATGACATTTAATGACACATGGTGAAAATTTTAGGGTAGGCCCATTTTGCTCTAAGTGACTCATAACACATTTTCTAGAAGAAAAAACATTGCCCTATAAACCAAGATAGGGTTTCTGAGAAAATAAGTTGGAAAGACTGTTCAAGATGACTGTTTTCCAAGTGTGGTGGTCATCTTTGACATCTGTTAGCATTAACAACGTATCTTTATTAGGGAATATTAGACATGGAAAATTTAGAGAAGAGTTCTGGGAGTTTTACTGCAAACACCTAAGTATACACATATACAATAAAAAACAATTAACATACTATAATATTTACTTCTGATTTTTATCAATTTTAAAACTGAAATTTCATAGATGTAGTTGAATTCATTGTATTTATCCTATTTTCACCATCCTCCCACTCATTCCAGGGTTAATAATTATACTGCAGTCCGGGTCTCTTCCGTATACAGTTTACCCGGTTTACCCCAATGGTAACACCTTGCAAAACTACAGTATAACACCAGGATATTAGCGTAGAGTTAAGATACAGAACATTTCCACTAACACAAAGGTTCCTCAGTATCACTCTTTAAAGCCCCACCTACTTCCTACCCAAGCCCCTTTTTAACCCCTGGTAAATTGCACTGTTCTCTATTTCTGTATTTTGTAATTTTAAGAATGTTGTATAAATGCAATCATACAATATGTAACCTAGGGGACTGACATTTTTTTTCACTCAGCAAAATTGTCTAGGGATTGTTGTATTAATCCAGGTTGTTGTGTGTATCAATAGTTTTCCTTTTTATTGCTGAATACTATTTGATGGTAGGGATATACCACTGTTAGTTGAAACATTCATCCATTGAAGAATATCTGGGGTTTTTAATTCATCTTCTGATTACTATGAGTAAAGCTGATATAAACAGTTGTTTACAGTTTCTGTCTGAACACAAGTATTTGCTTTTTTCACATAAATGTCCTGTAATGCAATTGCACCATACTAAGTAACTATATGTTTAGTTTTGTTTGTTTTTAAGTGCCAAACTGTTTTCCAGAGTGGTTGTACCGTTTTAAATTTCCACTGGCAATGTATGAGTGATTCAGTTTCTGTGCATCCTCACCAGCATTGGGTGTTTTTTTTTTTTGTTTTTTGTTTTAGCTATTCTGATAGGTGTGTAGTGGTATCTCATTGTGGTAATAACTTGCATCTCCCTAATGGCCGATTAAGTTGAACACATTTTTATGTTAATTTTCCATGTATATAACCACTCCAATGAAATATCTCAAGTCTCGACATCATTTTCTAACTGGATAGTTTAATTTTTGCTATTGAATTTTGACAGTTTTTATTTTTTAATCTATATAGTCTAGATACTAGTTCTTTGTCAAATATGTGGTTGGCAAATATTTTCTCCCAGTCTGGAACTTATCTTTTCAACATCTTGATAAGGTATTTTGCAAAAGAAAAAGTCCAATTAATCATTTTTTCCTTATAAGGAGATTGCTTTTGGTTTCAACTCAGAGAACTCTTTGCCTATAGTTTGAATATTTTCTCTTATGTTTTCTTTATAAGAGTGCTGTAGTTTCACGTTTTACATTTAAATATATTGAATTAAATTTTCTATCAGCCATGACCATGATGGTTTTTTTTTTTGCCTATGGATATCCAATTACTCCAATACTGTTTGTTGAAAGAGTAACTTTCCTTTTGTGAATCGCTTTTGTACCTTCGTCAAAAATCTGCTGGAGATATTTGTGTGGTCTATTTCTGGGTTCTCTAATTTGTTCCATTGTTCTATGTCTCTCTTCTTCTTGCCAATACCACACATGCTTTATTATGATAACCATATAAGAAGTCTCAAAATAGAGTTGACTGATTTCTTTTTTCAAGATTGTTTTGGCTAGTGTTATTCCTTTGTCTTTCCATAAATTTTAGGAAAATCATGTTTACACCTATAAAAAAACCTTGCTAGGATTTTTATATGGATTGTGTTAAACCTTCATATCAGTTTAGAGAGAATTGATATTTCTATTATATTGAGTCTTCCAGCCCAGGAACTTCATATGTTTCCCCATTTACTTAGGTCTTCTTTTATTTATTTCATCAAAATTTTGTAGTTTTCAGAATACAAGTTCTGTACATATTTTAGAAGATTTAAATTAAGGTATTTTATTTTTTAGCAATTATAAGTGGTATTGTATTTTAAATTTTGGTTTTATTGAGTTCATTATTACTATACAGAAATACAATACATTTTGTATAATTGCATTTTGTGAACCTTCTGAACTAAATTATATGTTCTATGAGTTTTTTTGGTACATTCATTGAGATTTTATATATAGGCAATCATGTCTTTTGCAAATAATTATAGTATTATTTCTTCCCTTTGGATTTTATGCCTTTCATTTCCTTTTCTTGACTTACTGCACTGGCTAGAACTTCTAACACAATGATTAGTAAGAGTGGTGAGATTCGACATCCTTGTCTTTTTTCTGATCTTAGTGGGAATACATCCAATCTTTCACCATTAAATAAATTGTCAGCTACTGGGTTTTTCAGATGTCTTATCAAAGTGATGAAATTCCTTATATCTACTTTCTCTGGCTGTTTTTATCATGAAAAATTGTTAGATTTTTGTCAAATGCCTTCTTTGCATTATTGATATATTATGTGATTCTTCTTTATCCTAATATGATGGATTACATTTATTTTCAAATACTGACTCAGTCATGAATAACTGGGTCATTGTGTATAGTTCTTTTTATATGCTGCTGAATTCTATTTGCTAATAAATATGTGGTTAAGCATTTTTGCATCTAAATTTATGAGGTTTATGGGTCAGTAGTTTTCTTCTTTTGTACTGTTTTTGGAATCAGAGTAACACTAACAACATAAAATGAATTGTATAGAATTGATTGTATAGAATTGATGATAATTCTTCTTTGAATCTTTGATAGAACTCTTTAGTGAAATCATCTATGTCTGGAGATTTCTTTTTGGAAATTTTTAACTTACAATTTCAATTTCCTTAACAATTACAGGATTATTAAAATTATTTCATATTAGTTGAATAGTGGTCATTTCTATTTTTTCAAGAAATTGATGCATTTCATCTAAGTTTTCAGATTTATGAATGAAGAATTGTTCCTAAGATCCCTTTATTTATCTTGAAGGGGTAACAATATCCCATTTCATCTCTGATACTGGTAATCTGAATCTCCTCTCCTCTTACTGATCTTGCTAAAAGTTTGCCAATTTTATTGATCTTTCCAAAGAACCAGCTATTTATTTCATTGACTTTTATATTGTTTTTCTGTTTTCAATTCCATTAATTTCTACTCTTATCTATATATTACTTACTTCCTTTGAATTACTTTTGATTTATTTTACTCTTTTGCAAGGTTCTTGAGCGATAAGTTTAAACTATTGATTTCAGGCTTTTCTTATTTTTAAATATATATATATATATATATATATATACACACACACATATATACTAGAATAGTTGTAGGTTTATAGAAAAATTGTACAGAAAATACAGAGTTCCTATATACCCCCTTATTATAATACCTTGAATTTTTTATAATTGATGAAAAAATATTCTTATAATTGTACTATTAAATATAGTCAATAGTTTACATTAGGGTTAACTGTATCATACAGTACTATATTTTTAAAATATTTTTATTCTAGTATCATACTCACAACCTAGTATTTCCCTCTCAAACCACATTCAAATATATCATTCAGTGCTGTTCATTACATTCAAAATGTTGTACTACCATCACCACCATCCATTAGCAAAACTTTTCTATCACACCAAACAGAATTCTGTAACATTAAGCATTAACTCACCATTTAGTAACTCCACCTTAGCCCATGGTACCCTGTATTCTAGTTTCTGACTCTATGAATTTGCCTATTCTAATTATTTCATTATATATCAGAAAGATCATACAATATTTGTCCTTTTGTACTGGTCTATGTCACTCAGTATTATACATTCCCAATATTATCCTCCAGCTGTCCAACAACTAACATTAATATCCTAGACTACTCATTTCAGCCACAAACACATCCATAAATAAATACTCTTTGTTACATACATTATAATGTGTTACCATCAAGTCCAACCATTACCTCATATTTACATTTGACCTTATTAAACATTCTACAAACACCCAGCATCTTCTCTACCTTCTCATCCCACATTCTATCTTCCACCAACTATACTTCAAAGTCCAACTGGATACGTCTACCTATATTTAGTTCATATCAGTGAGACCATACAATATTCGTCCTTATGTTCTGGCTTATTTCACTCAACATAATATCCTCAAGTTTCCTCCATGTTGTCGTGTGTTTCTCCAATTGATTTCTTCTTATGGCTGAGTAATATTCCATCACATGAATATACCACATCTTGTTTATTCATTCATTGGTTGGTGTACACTTAGATTATTTACATCTTTTAGTATTATGAATAATGCCATTGTGGACACTGGTGTGCAAATACCTGTTCACATCCTTGTTTTCAGTCTTTCTGAATATATTCCTAGTAGTGAGATTGATGCATCATACGACAGTTTTATATTTAGTTTCCTCAGGAAGCACAAGATAATATTCTTCAGAGATTACACCATTTTACAGTCCCACCAAGAATGAAGGAGTGTTCCTATTTTCCACATCCTTTCCAGCACTTGACGTGTTCTGCTCTTTGAATAAAGGCCATTCTGTATGTTGTGAGATGATATCTCATTGTAGTTTTGATCTGCAATTTTGTAATAGTTAGTGATGTTGAACATCTTTTCATGTGTCTTTTGACCATTTGTATTTCCACTGCAGAAAAGTGTCTGTTCAATTATTTCAACCATTTTTAATGGGGTTGCTTGTTATTTCATTGTTAAATTGTGTGATCTCTTTATATAACATGGACCTCAATCCCTTGTCAGATATATGGTTTCTGAAGATATTTTTCCCATTGAGTAGACTGCCCTTTTATGTTCTTGACAAAGTCTTTTGGAGAACAAAAGTATTTAATTTTAATAGTCCTATTTATTTTTTCTTTTGTTGCCTGTGCTTTGGGTGTAAGGTCTAAGAAACCACTACCAAGCACAAGATCTTGAAGATACTTCTCTACATTTTCTTCTAACAGTTTTATGTTTCTAGTTTTTATATTTAGGTCCTTGATCTATTTTGAATTAATTTTTGTATAAGGTGTGATGTAAGAGTCCTCTTTCTTTCATTTATTTCATGGATATCCTTTCTTTCATTTCATGGATATCCAGTTTTCTTTCATTTCATGGATATCCAGTTTTCCCAACACCGTTTGTTGAATAGGCTATTCTGACCCAGCTGAGATGGGTTTAAGAGCTTTGCCAAAAATCATTCAACCATAGCTATAAGGGCCTATTTCTGATCTCTTGATTCAATTCTTTTGGCCAATCTGTGTATCTTTATATAAGTACCATGCTGTTTTTACTGCTGTAGCCAGATAATAAACTTTTAAGAATGGGAGTGAGAGTCCTACAACTTTGTTCTTCTTTTTAAAGATATATTTGGTTATTTGGGTACCCTTAAATTTCCAGATAAATTTGATAATTGGCTTTTCCAATTCTACAAAAAGAATATTGGAATTTTTATCAAGATTGCATTATATGTGTAGGTCAGTTTGGATAGAATTGGCATCTTAATGATATTTAGTCTTCCAATCCATGAACATGGAATATTCTTCCAGTTATTTGGATCATCATTGATATCTTTTAGCAATATTTTATATTTTCTGATTACGTGAACTTTATGTCCTTGGTTAAATTTATCTGAAATACTTGATTCTTTTAGTCACTATTGTAAATGGAATTTTTTTCTGACTTCCTCCTTAGATTGTTCATTATTAGTGTATAGAAACACAACTGATTTTTGCAATATTATTCACATTGCTGAATTTGTCTATAGGTTCTAATAGCTTTGATGTGGATTTTTCAGGATTTTCTAAGTATAAGATCAGATAATCAGCAAATAATGAAAGTTTTCCTTCTTCCTTTCCTGTTTGGGTGTATTTTATTTCTTTGTCTTGCCTAATTGTTCTAGCAAGAACTTCAAGCACAATATTGAATAACAGTGGAGAGTGTGGGCATCCTTGTCTTGTTGCTGATCTCAGTGGGGAAGTTTTCAGTTTTTCATCATTAAGTACCTTGTTACCTGTGGGTTTTTCATATATGCTCTTTCTCATATTGAGAAAGTTTCCTTCTCCTCCTTTTATATCTTTTGGAGTGTTTTTTATCAAGAAATGACATTGTATTTTGTCAAAAAGTCTTTTCTCATTAAATGAAATTTATTAATGTGCTGTATTACACTGATTGATTTTCTTATACTGAACCATTCTTGCATAGCTGGTATAAAGCTCACTAGATCATGATATATAATTTTTTGATGTGTTTTTGGGTTGAGTTAGCAGTATTTTGTTGAGGATATTTGCATCCATATTTATTAAAGAGATCAATCTGCAAATTTCTTTTTCCATAATATATTTGGCTTTGGTATTATGGTGATGTTAATGTCATAGAATGAGTTTGATAGCATTCCTTTCTGCTCAAATTTTTGAAAAGTTTAAGCAAGATTGGTATTAGATCTTCTTTAAATGATTGGTAAAAGTAACATACTCCATCTTTCACAATAATTTTTCATTTAAAATTATTTATCTGATATTAGTACCACTATACTGGCTCTTTTTTGATTGCTATTTATATGGAATATCTTTTTCCAATCCCTCACTTTCAGGGTGATTGTGTCCTTGTGTCTAAAGTGAGTCTCTTATAGACAACAAATAGATGATTTATGTTTTTAAAAATCCATTCTATCAGTCTATGTCTTTTAATTGGGGACTTCAATCCATTAACATTCAGTGTTACTACTATAGAGGCATTACTACTTCGTCCATTGTGTCTCTTGGTTTTCTGTTGTCATATCTTACTATTTTCTGTCTTTTAACCTTTTCAATTTCTCTTATTGGTGTTCTTCATTTCGACATTCTTCTTCATGACTCTCTCCCTTGCCTTTTCCTATCAGGCTGCAACACAATCTTTAATATCTCTTGTAAATTAGGTCTCTTAGTAATGTACTTTCTCAACATTTGTTTGTAAAGACTTTAAACTCACCTTTATTTCTGAAGGATATTTTTGGAGACTAAAGAATTCTTGGGGGAAGTGGACTTGGTCCAGTGGCTAGGGCATCTGTCTACCACATGGAAGGTCTGTGGTTCAAACCCTGAGCCTCCTTGACCCTTGTGGAGTTGGCCCATGCGTAGTGCTGGTGTGCACAAGGAGTGCTGTGCCACACAGGGGTGTCCCCCGTGTAGGGGAGCCCCACGCACAAGGAGCGCACCCCATAAGGAAAGCTGCCCAGCATGAAAGAAAATGCAGACTAAGAATGGTGCCACCCACACAGAGAGCTGACAGAAGATGATGCAACAAAAAGAAACACAGATTCCTGTGCCACTGACAACAACAGAAGTGGACAAAGAAGAAAATGCAGCAAATAGACACAGAGACCAGACAACTGTGGTGGGGGGGAGAGGGGGGAAGGGGGAAGGGGAGATAAATAAATAAATCTTTAAAAAAAAAAAGAATTCTTGGCTGGCAGTTTTTCTGTTTCAGTACCTTAATTATATTGTACCATGGCTTTCTTGTCTCCATGATTTCTGAAGTGAAATTGGCACTTAGCCTTAAGGATCTCTTTTAAGTAATGCATTGCTTTTCTCTTGCTGCTCTCAAAATCCTCTCTTAATCTTTGGCCTTTGACAATCTGAAGAATAGATGTCTCTGAGTAGGTCTATAGGGTTGATTCTGTTTGGGGTATGTTGTCCTTCTAGAACAGGGGTTCTTAACAAGGGGTCCATGAGCTTGAATTGAAATTTTAAAAAGTTATTCTTGTGGGAACTTATTGGTACAGGTGTGATATATTTATTTAATAATACACAGTATAATATGGACTCAATAAGGGGTTCATGATTTTCACCTGACTGGCAAAGGGGTCTGTAGAACAAAAAAGTTTAAGAGCCCCTGTTTCAGAATATTGATATTCATGTCTTTCATAAGGATTGAAACATTTTCAGTCAGTATTTCCTCAAATATTCTTTCTACCCCTTTTCCATTCTCTACTCCTTCTGGAACATTTATAATGTATATGTGCATTTTGTGTTGTCATTCAGTTTCCTGAGACCCTGTTCAATTTTTTGCATTCTTTTCTATCTCTTCTCCTATCTTTTCAATTTCAAATGTCTTATCTTCAAATTCACGTATTCATTTTTTTAAACATTTCAAATCTGCTGTTATATGCCTCTAATGTATTTTTAATCCCATCCATTGTGTTTCTCATTCCCATAAGCCTTGCTAGTTTTTTTGGCAGACTTTCCTAATTGTTCTTTATGCTCCCAGTGTCAACTTAATATGCTTTATCTCTTTAGTCATATTTTCCTTCATCTCCTAAAATTGATTGAGGTTTTTTTTTGAACTTGATTTATTATTGTCTTAAATCCTGAGTCTCATCTAGATTCTTAGCTAGTTAATTTGAGTGGGCCATATCTTCCTGTTTCCTAGAGTGGGTTATCTTTTGTTGATACCTAGGCATCTGCTTATTTTGATGATTTTGCTCTGTTGATCAATTTCTCTCTCTTGACTAGTGGTACTATTTCACAACTCTTTTCTGATTTCTGGTTTGTTTTTTTCTAAAACTTTAATATTGTGCTATTAATATTAAATAAATTTGACTATTAAATATTTAATAGTCAAAATTGTGGAAGGGAGTCTTCAATGGAGCTTGACCGGGTCTACTATGGCTGGGAAAGACTGGAGAAACCAGGGTCTTCCTTCACTTTCCCCCTAGCCAGCAACTGGCACTCCTCAGCGAACCCTTCCACAGAGATGAATCCTTTAATTTCCACTACCTCTTCTGACCAAGTTAATTATGGTAGGTACATTTGCTGAAGAGAAACCACAGCCAGCCCTCCATCACACCCTCCCTCTTCCCAGTCCTTCTCCATTGGTTGCTCAGCCACAGGTTTTACCAAGGTTGTTCACCTCAGGGGTTGGGAATAGGCAACATTCCCAACTATGGGGGTATCAACTTATGGTTTTCCTTTTAACCTCTCCATCTCTCCATTATCATTCCCTCCTGGACGATGCATGTGATACTTCCCTGTATATTTTCTTTTATTTCTTTTTGATTCAGTGTAGGTCATTTCTGTGTTCCTAAAAAGTTTTCCATCCCATCTAGTTTATTTCATTTGTTGGTGTAAAGATATGCATAGTATCCTCTTATAGTTCTTTTTCTTTCTGTGGACTTGGTAGGAATGTCCTCCCTTTCATTTCTGATTTTAGTTAATTGTGTCCTCTCTCTCTCTCTCTCTCTCTCTTTTTTTTTGTCAATTCTAGCTAAAGGTTTTGTTGATTTTTTCAAAGCTAAGGTTTTATCGATCTTTTCAAATAATTAACTGGGTTTTATTGATTCTATTATTTTTCATTCTCTATTTCATATATCTCTGTTCTCACCTTTGTTATTTCCTTCCTTCTGTTTTATTTCAGTTTAGTTCACTCTTCTTTTTCTTGACCCTTCAGTTTGAGATCTTCCCTGTTTTTAAAATATAAGTTAAACTCTATAAATTTGAGCTCTTCCTTTGCTGCATTCGTTTTAATTCAACTCAAGGCATTTCCTAATTTCCCTTGTGATTTCTTCTTTGAAGACTTAAAAAAAAACTGTATTACTTAATTTCCACATGTTTTTTACTTTTCCTCTTTTCCTTGTTATTGATTTCTAGCTTTATTCTATTGTTTTTGGAAAAGATACATTGCATGGTTTCAAGATTTTTTAAATTATTGAAGCTGGTATTGTAACCTTACATATGGTCTTCCCTGGAGATTGACCCAAATGCACTTGAGAAGAAGGTGTATTTTTCTGCTGTTAGGTGTCGTGTTCCATATATTTCTGTTAAGTCTAGTTTGTTTATACAATTATTCAAGTCTTCTATTTCCTTATTGATCTTTGGCCTCAAAGCCCCTATTCATTATTGAAAGTGTTGTATTAACGATTCCTACTAGTGGGAAGTGGATATGGCTCTAGTGATAGAGCTTTCACTTACCATATGGAAGGACCTGGGTTCAATCCCTGGGCCCTTCTGGTGAAAAAGAAGAGGAAGCATGCCTGCACGGTGAGCCAGTGCCTGCCTGAGTGTTCATGTGGTGAGCACGAGTGCCCACATGGTGAGTGCGAGTGCCCGCATGGTGAGTTCAAGTGCCCCTGCAGTGATCCAGTGCCCCACGTAACTGAGTCACACAGCAAGATGATGATGCATCAAAAGAGAGACAAGGTGACAGAGTCAAGGTAGAGCACAGCAGAAGCCAGGGACTGAGGTGGAGCAATTGACAGGGAACCTCTCTCCACATCAGGAGTCTCCAGGATTGAATCCCGGTGAATTCTAGAAGAAAAAAAATGAGAAGAGAAGACAACACAGACAACAAAAACAGCAGGGCAGGAGAAAGGGAAGGGGGAAAACAAACAAACAAACAAACAAACAAACAAACAAATAAATAAATAAATGTTTAAAAAAAAGAATCCTACTATTAGTGTAGAACCATCTAATTTTCCCTTCAAATCTATCAATACATGGACTCTGCTGGAAGGTGCATATATATTTATTATTGTTATGTTTTCTTGCTTAATTGACCCATTTATCAATATATTATGGCCCTCTTTGTACCTCATAACAGTTATTGAGTTAAAGTCTATTTTATCTAATGTTAGTATAGCTACCTTAACTCTCTTTTGGTTACTATTTGCATGGTATATATATATATATAACAGCCTTTAACTTTCAGCCTACTTTTTTTTTTTTCAATTGAAAATGAGTCTTTTGGTAGCAGCATAGAGTTGCATCATGCGTTTGTATCCATTCTGGTAATTACTGTCTTTTGACTAGATAATTCAATCCATTTACAGTTAAAGTTATCACTGATAATGTGTAAACTTCCTTCTGCCTTTCTGCTATTTGATCTTTGTATGTTTTAACATTTTATTTCCTCAATTCTCCCACTAATGCCTATTTTCATATTTATTTGACTTTTGGTGTTGTACCATTTTTCATATATTTTCTTTGTGGTTACCGTGGGACTTAAATGTAAAATATTAAATCTGTAACAATCATATTTGTTTTGATACCAATGTAACTTCTGAAACATATCCTGTTCTTATACTCTTCTGCCCCCACCTTTTTGTCATACTTGTTACAAATTAAATCTTCATACATTGTATTCCTAAATCATAGATTTTCATTACTTGCTGTATTAGCCAAAGGAGTGCTGATACAAAATACCAGAAATTGGTTGGTTTTTATAAAGGGTATTTATTTGGGGTAGGAGCTTACCGATACCAGGCCATAAAGCATAAGTTACTTCCCTCACCAAATTCTATTTTCACCTGTTGGAGCAAGATGGCTAGCAATGCCTGTGAAGGTTCAGGCTTCTTGGGTTCTTCTGGACTCAGCTCCTCTGTTTTGTCCACAAGGTCAACTGTACACTATGAGACTCTCTAGGCTTTGCTTCTCTCCACAAGGTCAGCTGTAGACTATCAGGTGAATGGCTCTGTCTCTTTACCTGGGGCTTCAGCTTAAGACTTCAGCATCAAACTCCAACATCAAAACTCCAACATCAAAAACCCTCAACTCTGTCCGTTGTCATGCCTTTTATCATCCTAATGATGTGATCCAATCAAAGCTCTAATTATAACTTAATCATGCCCAGGTACAGACCAGATACAAACATAATCCAATATCTATTATTGGAATTCATAACCATATCAAACTGCTACACTTGTTATGTATTTGCATTTTCAGTGTGTAAGAAATAAAAAATGGAGTTACATACCAAAAATACATTATACTTGTACTGGCATCTACAATTACCCACTATGATTGCCTTCACTGGTAATCTTTGTTTCTTCATGCTATTTTAGTCAGTTGCCTAGTTTCCTTTCATTTTAGTCTGGAGAACTCCTTTTACCATTGCTTTTATAGCAGGTTTAGCTGTGAAAATCAAATCCTCATCAGCTTTTGTTTATCTGGGGAGGCTTTACTCTCTCTCTCTCATTTTGAAAAACAGTCTCACTGGATATGATATTCTTGGTTGGCCATTTTTTTCTTTCAGCAATTTATAAATTTCATCCCACAGGCTTCTCACCTCCATGTTTCTCATGAGAAAGTGGCACATGATCTTTTTGGGATTAAATTTTACACATCATATTATTTTTCTCTTGCAGCTTCTAAAACTCTTTTCTTGTTCTTAGCATTCAAATATTTGAATACTATGTCTCTGGATATGGTTCTTTTCAAGTTTATCCTGTATGAGGTTCCTTATGCTTCTTGAATATGCATATTCATGTCTTTCATTAAACTGGGAATGTTTTCTGCCATTTTTCTTTGAATATTCCTTCTGCCCTTTTCCCTCTTCTGATAATGCATATATTAGTAAGCTTCATGGTTTCCCAAGATCTCTTAGGTTCTGTTTACTTTTTAAAATTCTTTCTTATTCCTGTTCCTCAGCCTGAATATTTTCAATTGTCTAGTCTTTAAGATCATTGATTCTTCTATGATCTAACATTATCGTTGAAATTTATTTCTGCTAGAAAGTATATATTTGGGACATGTTTTTAATTCCCTAAGTCAAAACTCTCTATTAATTTGGTATATTTAGACTGTTTACATTTAATGTAGTTATTGATATCTTAAGGCTTAAGCCTGATATTTTATCTCTTTGTTTCCTCTTAATTTATTTGTTTCCCTTTCTTTGTTTTCATTTCCCTGCCTTTTTGTAGGTTACTTGAATATCTTTCAATCCATTTTGATTTCTATAGTGTTTTGAGTGTATCTGTTTTTATAGATTTTTAAGTGGTTTTATGGGTGTTACATCATGTATACATAACTTTTTAGTCTACAACTGTCATTGTTTTGCCAATTCAAGGGAGAAGTATAGAAAATTTACCTCCTTTTATGTCCCTTTACCTTCACCCATTTATAAACATCTTAAATATTTTCTTTATACTTTTGAACCATATCTGACATGTTATAATTTGATTCAATCATCAAACATAATTTAGAAAATTCAAGATAAGAAGGGCATCCCATATATTTTGCCCATGTCTTTGCTTGCTATGCTCTTTCTTCCTTCCAGATGTTTCAATTTATCTTCCTTTCTCCTTTTCTTTCTATAAAAAGGTTTTCCTTTAGTCATTCTTCTGGAATAGGTCTTCTGGTGACATATTGTTTTAGTTTTCTTTCCTCTAAGAATATATTTATTTCCCCTCTGTTCCTGAGGGATATTATAAGTGGATATAGGATTTTGGGTTGACAGTTCATTTTTTTCTGACCTTGAAAAATAATGTGCTCGTTTCTTGTGGCCTCAATGATTTCTGATGAGACATGCACAGTCATTTGAATTGTTTTTCCTATATAGGGAAGATGTTTTTCTCCAGAAGATTTCAAGATTTTTTCACGTCTTTAGTCTTAAGAGTTTTAAATACTGTGTATTGGTTTGGATTTCTTTGTGTTTAATCTATTTGGGATTAACTAAATTTGTAGAATCTGTTGCTTTAAGTCTCTTGGAAAATTGGGGAAGTTTTCCATTATTATTTATTTGAGTACTTTTAATACTTGCCCTCTTTTCTCTTTTCTTTTCACTACTCTAATGACACATTATTTTCCTACACCTCCTTGAAGCTCTTGATTTTTTTTTTTTAGTCTGCTTTCTCCCTATTGTTCATATTGAGTAATTTCTATTGTTCTATCTTCCCCTTTACATCTTGGAGTTGAGGCTCTCCACTAATATTTCTATTTCACTTATTGTGCTTTTCAGTACTAAAATTTTTCATTTGGTTTTTATTTGTGTCTATTATTTATTTTCTGAGACTTTTTTATTTCTTTGCTGAGGCTATTTCTTTCATTTGTTTCAAGAGTGTCCTCAATTGCTTGCTGAAACATGTTTAAATAGCTGCTTTCAAATTTTTGTCAAATAATCCTAACATCTCTTTCATCTTCATAGTCATCTATTTATGTCTTCTTTCATTCAGATCGTCCTGTTTCTTAGTATGTTAGGTAATTTTCTCTTCAAGCCTTGACATATTGTGCTCTCATTGGGGCTTTTTATATCTGCATGTGTTGGTGTTTTCACTTTGTTGGCTTCTTTGTCTTCATGTCTGGAATATATGAGGAAAAGGAAAACCCAGGGAACTCAATATATCATTCCTCATGTACTACAGCCCCTACCATTCTGCTCTCTTCTCTTAAGTTTTTAGATACTTCTTTTGTTTTATATTGTCCAGGATTTTAGTTGTACTTAGCAGGAATAATAGGGGAAAATACATCAATGCCATCTTTCTGGAAGTGGAGGACCCTTGATTGATTTTTAAAGAATCTAAAGAGTTCATAAAACACACAATATTATCATTCAGCAAAACATTATAGAAAATCTTCCAAGTCAGTACATACGGATGTCCCATGGCCCACACACAGCAAATTTGGAAAACAATCTAATCTCCAGCCCCCTAAAGCAATTATCACTGTCAAAATTATGTTCCAATACCACAATATTTACCATTGCCAAAAAACATAGCCAAAACGCAATAATACCAAAGTGAAAGAGAAATCTTCTTGGTATGGTTGCACCACAGTGGTAGTCAGTTGATGCCAGGTTTCTGGAATTCACAAATTGTGAACTTAAACACAATGGGGAAGAAATCCCCCAGCAATATTTTGGTACTATGCATCCACATTTCTTGGGGAAAATATCCACTATATATAATTTATTTCTAGAGAATAGTCTGTTGTTCTTTCTGGATTCCTTCTTTAGTACCAACATACCCATGTCCCTTGCTGCTAATGGTTGACAGCTGAGTCCTTTACTGGAAATATTCCTTGGTCACAGGGAACTGCCTCACCCCAGGCCAGGCCACATCCAGTCTAAGGAAGCAATGGCCCGTGATTGATTTATGTGATGATACAGAGTTCCAGCCAATTGGTGCAATTTTGGACAAATCTCAAAGATGATCCCAGCTTCAGAGTACTCTCCCAGATCTGCTGAGGTCTCAGTTTCAACCACATTGTATCTCAACTTCTGACTCTGTTCAAATCTGCTTTCCATTCTTCTCTCAATGTGCATCTGCTGATAAAATTTCTGCATGCACTCTCTGTATTGAACTCTGTTTCCAGGGAAATCAATCTAAGATGCTTTTAATGCTTGAGCCTTACATTTTAGATCTTCAATCCTGAATTGAGTGTGAAACAGTATCCATATTCACTTGTGAATAAAAAATTTCAGTCCTGTGCCTCAGGAACTCCTTCCATGTCCATTTACTATGAATTGTGCATGCTTAAGATTTCTGTTTCCTGGGAAGTTTTCTCCCTCTTATGTCCACAACCAATTAAAGTCAACTAGGATCCTTGTAGTACAGAGCACTGCTTTCTTGAGTATGTGACCAAGATTCTAAGATACATGGGGTTAGCTTCCATAGTGTCCTCCTTGGCCTTGAATATAGCATGATTGATGGCAGTGAACATAGTTCCCTGGAACTTGACCTGAAACTAACAATTTAAAGCTGCCTTGAAGTTGAATCTGGCTGCCTTGAAGTTGAAAAGCTGTAAATAATTTTTGACCACCATTGCTTATAAGACTTGGAAGAAAGTCTTTTTCCTATCTTTGAATCTGTCTCCAACTCCTTTTTAGGAAGGTATGTGCCTGCATTAAAAGCTACAGTACCTTACATCCTGAGTCTGGAACCCTGGATGGGGCTGCCAGGTATATGCCTTTTGCAAGGCAGACATGGATGAGGCACCTAATGCCTGCTCCCTGCAGTCTTATCTTTGCCTCAGCTGCACCTGCCTGCTCTTATGCATTTGACTCTGCCAAGGGCTGCTCACAGACTTTCCTAGATTCTGAAAACCTATTTTTAAGACCTCACTTTTGTTTAAGTCTCTGTCTTTATATAAATGATCCTCTTGACTCTGGAAAAAAAAGCCACCACAAATTGTAGCCACCCTCCAGACTCAAAATAAAGCATGGCCAGCATAAAGCTTCTTGCCCAGGCTGTAGCATTTAAAAGCCTGGCCTGAGATTACCCCCAAATTAAACAGTCAGGGCCAAAATGCCCTGTCATCACATACTAAGATCCAAGGCTTGCAGCCAAACTTCCTGGACACACCAAAAGCTTCACTATGTGGAATTGTGCTCACCCTTTCAATTGTTTTTTTCATTTTTTTATTTCTCAATGCTCCCAGTCAATGCACAAAATATTAGTGTCTTGAAGGGGGACTATTAAGTAACAACTCTTTTCTCCATCTGGATTCTGAATAATTTGAGAAATCAAAGAAGTGGCAGGTGGAGGGCAAGAACAAAATGGAACTGTTTAGTGAATCCCAGAACTGGGCAGATTCATACCCATGCCCTTGGCAGTGCTCAGTCTTTTTCACCTCCTTTGTCTATATTTTGCATCTAAAATGTGAAATTCAATAAAGTTAATTCATCCTTCAGTTGCTCGGGTCAAAGTCTTGATTCTTTTCTTGAACTCAATTTGACCCAGAAGGTAGAGGTTTGCTCTACCTTTAAACCTCTCCAGATTCTAAGTACTTCTCATAATCATTAATTTGCATCCCTGGTGTTTAGCCAGCATCACTCTTTCCCAGTCTATTTCATCCAAGGATTATGAGTATCTGACCTAAATCTTTGAGATCTGAAGCAGATGGGTACCTCAGTATAGAGGTCTTTGAGTTATAAATTACTCACTTGTGACTAAGTATTCGTATGTCTTCAATTTGATTCTATCTTCCTGGTGCTGTGGGAGCCATCTATGAGGAAAATGGGGCCAGAGGTTTTGGTAAACTTTCCATTATATGGCTCTCCAGGTTGTCACTCTAGTTTGACCCAATGTGGATGAAGATACCTGATGGCCCCTCCTGTCCTCAAGGCTTGTCTTGGAGTGCAGCAGTAAGTAGATGGATGTCGGGGGGGGGGGGGGGGGGGGGGGGGGGGGGCGGGGGGAGGCGGGTGAGTGGGGAGGGAGTGTGGAGAGGCAGAGCACTGGTAGACATGGGCAGAAAAGTGCATGGCAGCAGCTGCTGACAGGAGAGAAAATCAGGCCAAGCGTCTAGAGTCCATGACAAAGAAAGGAAAAATAACGTAAGGAGTCCTGTGTTTGGATTTAAAAAGGATTATAGGACCTGGGCAAGAGAAAGGCTGTTTATGCATCACCTTAAATACATGCAAAGATGCCTCTGTTCTTTCTAACTCCAACTGAAGCCACTTGTCTTGCTTAAGTCTAAGGGGTCCTGGCAAGAGCATATACCCCTTTCTGTGGACATTGATCCAACTTGCTGCTGCTGCTGCTGCTGCTGCACTGTGGAGCCTCACGCACTGCTCTGACCTACAAAGAGAGGTCAGTGTGCCTGCCAACCGGCAGAAGGATCCCATGGTTCTCTGGTCACAGTGCCTGCCTGGAGTATTTGAGAAGTGCAGTTAAAGCCCCATGAGGTAGATTTTGACTAATGGACAGGAAGGAGCCGAAGGTATATTATTATTCTTCCTTTCCCACTGTTTGAAAGAACTATTCTGAGACATGGTATATTTTATGACTTCTTGGAAAACATCTCTGGAGACCAAGAGATCAGCTGTACTTTATTACAAAGCTGGCCAGTTTGGTAGCACAACACTTGAATTTTGTTATCCTTTCTTCTCTAACTCAATCCACTTTTACTCCTACTTTCTGGGGATTGCAGTCCCCAGTATTGTTTCAGCTTCTCTTTTTCTTTGAAAATCTGGCGAAGGTGGGCTGGAATACACCTCATTTATTTATCCAAACAGCATGTTTTAAGCAGTCACTAGTTACAGATTTTGGTATAATTTTATAACGTACCACATAGGGTATTTGGGGAATTAAATATGTCAGCCTATGTAAAATGTCAGATACAGTGCCAGTTACCAAGCAGTCATTCAAGGAATGTGAAGCCATTTACTTTGCTTTCTAACGAACTTGTCTGGGAATACAGTGAAATAAAGAAACAACAATAACAAATCCAAACAACAAAAAAGTAAATATAACGAACATCAAACCTGGCATTATTATTTGGTTACTGTGAACACTGACAACTATATTAGTCAGCCAAAGGGGTACTGATGCAAAATAACGGAAATTGGTTGGTTTTTATAAAGAGTATTTATTAGGGTGGGAGCTTACAGATACCAGGCCATAAAGCATAAGTTACTTCTCTCACCAAAGTCTATTTTCACATGTTGGAGCAAGATGGCTGCCGACATCTGTGAGGGTTCAGGCTTCCTTGGGTTCCTCTGGACTCAGCTCCTCTGTTTTCTCCACAAGGACAGCTATAGACTATGAGGCTCTCTAGGCTTTGCCTTTCTCCACAAGGTCACCTGTAGACTATCAGGTGAATGGCCCTGTCTCTTTCCCTGCGGCTCCAGCTTAAGGCTTCAGCATCAAACTCCAACATTAAGAACCCTCAACTCTATCCTTTGCCATGCCTTTTATCTGTAAGTCCCCACCCACCAAAGGGTGGGGACTCAACACCCTAATGATGTGACCCAATCAAAGCCCTAACCATAACTTAATCACACCCAGGTACAGATCAGATTACAAACATAATCCAATATCTATTTTTGGAATTCATAACCATATCAAACTTCTACAACAATCATTGTAAAAGAAGGCTTAAGGATGGCAATTGAAAGAACAATCTGTGACTTGGCTTCTGGGTCAGACCATCCTGAACTTTAGTCCCTGAACAGGCTGTTCCATTCTACAGATGAGCAACTCTATTGTAAAGAGACTGGAATGACCACTTCTCTGTAATTCCTTCTTTTTCTTTTAATAATATATTTATTTATTTATTTTTAAAAGATATATAAACTACACAAAATGTAATTTCTTCTAAAAATTCAAAATTTGACAAAATAGGGAAATGCTGTATGACACAGATAATCATCAAATGTGTGAGAGCTGCAGTTAGTGTCTAATTTCCTGGTTTCTGGTACATTTAAAATTGCCTTGAGCAGTTCCAAAACCCCAGAGCCTGTGAGAAACATTAACATGACTTTGCTCTCTACTCCAGGATTCATCATATAAGAACTTTTTATAAAATAGGCATTCTACCTAGGTTACTGAGGTCATAGTCTATACTGGGCACTCTAATAGTCCCTGGAGATGGACAATGACCAAGGGTTGGCCCCAACAAATTGAACCCCAGCACATATTCTGATTGGAGAGACAGATTAAATAGGCAATATCAATATAATGTGTAAGAATTATAAGAGCCACAAGCACAAGGCACTATGGTACCATTGAGTAACCAGAAGAAACTCAGGTGAATACTGTCTGATGGGAAGGGGCTAAAGGAACATGATTACTTAGTTGGATGGACATAATCCTAAAACTACTTTTTGCTGTGTCAATTTCATCATTCTTATTTCTCTTGTTTTCCTATCTGTAAAATGGGTGTAATAAAGACCACCAAATTTATCTCTGGCGAGCATTGTGTCTAATATAGATACTGGGATATACCAAGCATGCAAACAAGTTTAAAAGTTACCAGTATCTCAATAGAGTCTGTGGACATGAGTTAGAATTTCAGAGATTCCATTTATCATCTTTTGATTTCCAAGAATTATATAACTTCTCTGAGGCTATATTTCCTCATATGAAAGTAGTGATAGTACCTTTTAAAGTATCTGGCATAATGAGCATTCACATACTCTCTAGGATCCTGTCCTGCATCGGATTATCCCCCTTAAGCATCTTAAACAGGTAACCTTCCTTATTATATTTTTGAAAAAGTTTTCTCAGCATTATACTCTCAACCAAATACCTGACAATCAACTATGTTTGTATGTTGCCCCACCCTTCCCCCAATTTCTTGAGCAATATTACTTATCTTCCCATCCCTAGCCCCCCTCAAGCTTGCAAAGCCCCACCCAAAGGAAACCCTATTCCCTCATTTTATCCCTTCCTTGTACAATATCATTGGACAGAGACACATATAATGAGAGTGAAGGTATACCCACATCCTGGGGAGGACTGATGCTCTCAAATAGAGGGAATTGTATCTCTCGAGAGAAATGATGGCTCCCAGTGCATTAGGTAGTTGAGCATGTCAAGCCCTGAACACTGTTGCAAGTATCTCTGAACATGGCCCTTCAAGCAATGAAGATTGACTGTCACTGTGGGCCCTAAGGGGAGGGGGAAAGAGGTATTGAATAGATGGAACCAAAGTAACTGTGTGGGCAATAGAAGTGTTCCACAAGATTACGCAAGGATGGATATAAGACATGTTAAATTACACCAAAAATATATAGGGGCTGATAGGCTAAAATGTAAATCATAATGTAAAACATAAGATAACTAAAAATTTAGAAAATTGTATAGTCTAAAATAAAAACCACAACGTAAACCCAAATGTTACCTTGTTTGAAAACTATTGTCTCAATATCTGTACATCAGTTTCAGTAAATATAGTATGAATATGTAAAAAGATTATTGCTGTGGAAGGGAAAAGGGTTTTATGTTGGATATGTGGGAGTACCATATATTGTATATATGAATTACTGTGATCTAAAACTTTTGTGAAGATAAGCTTAATAATTAGGGGAAAAAAAAGAAAAAGATAGGACATAGACACTGAGGAAAAGACGGAAGTAGTTGCCTTGCCAATTTGCATTCAGGGCAACACTTATTACAGTGATGGGAGGCAAAACATCAAAAACGAAGCTTTTGCATTTTTTCATTTGTTGATACCCCAATTTATTTTTACTTTAATTTTTCTAAATTAATATGTATTCTATATCTAACCCTTAAACTCATCACTATATTCTATTTTACTATTAATGGAACTGGCAATATATTGGGCTTCACTTTTGAAGAAACAGAGAGGTTCAACAATGGCAGGGGAGGAATACTGGTGTGGGATGTTATTGACAGGGGACACATGGTTGACAGAGAGTTCTCCAGGGTATCCAGGGTACATAAAAATGTTTGGATATTTTCATAGTGGTTACAATTAAAAACAACAACTGAGGGAGTGCTGAGTTCCTAGCCAGGGGAGCTCTATCACAGTTCCTAAAGGAACAGCAACAATCCCCCAAGTGCAATGGCAAAGACCAAAAAAGAATGAAGGTCCAACAATGAGCCCTTGATACTAATGACTATGTGAGCCTGTGTGCCTGAAATAAGAACAAGGCCTAGAGCTGCAGGGTGACTAGGAGTTACCTCCTGAGAGCCTCCGTGTTGCTCAAATGTGGCCAGTCTCAAAGCCAAACTCAGCATGTAAATGTGTTGACTTCCCTCCAGCATGGGACATGACTCCTGGGGCTGAGCCTCCCTGGTGCTGAGGGATTACTACCAAGTACCAGCTGATGATGTAACTAGAAAATGACCTTGAATAAAAGGGTCAACTCGGACCAGCAGAATATCTTAATCTACATATAATACGAGGAGTTAAAAATGCTTTTTGACCTGAATAAAAGGGGGAAATGGAAAGGACAAATGAGTTTATATGGCTATGAGTCTCCAAAAAGAGCTGGGAGGTGATCAGAGGGGTTGCCCTTATGCACACCTGAACAGAGTCCCAGAGACAGATAAAGTAGATACAATCCCAGGTATTGGTTCTTCTGAGGGCTACAGAGACCCACAGGTTCTATGGTAATGAAAGATGGAGTTTAGTGCCATCTCAGTTGGCCCTACTTTGGAGTTTGTGTTTCTGTGTGATGGAGCTGGTCTTACATGTGATCTTTGTCCCACAAGCCTCTCTGGTTACTTTTACCAGAACTGTAGTTGGTGCTTGGGTTTAATGTATACCCAGGGACCTGAATCTCTGGACTGACCATGTGATAGCCAGGCCCTGAGCCTCAATAGACTTGCAACTCCTATCCTCTGGTTTATTGGACTTACCCCACTCATCTAACATGGAGGTGAAGAAGCTCAACCACCACACAAGGGAGCCAAGAGTGCCTACAACTGAAAGCAGGAGAATTGCATCCAGCACCTATATGGAATCTAAGTCCCCTGTTGATATAGATGTGGAGTAGACACAACCATTCTAAGGTCCACAGGATGAAGGAATAGAGTATGGATTAGAGTGGACTTACTGATATTCTATTCATGAACTATTGTGATTAGTAATTGAAGAAAATGTGGCATTGATGTGGAGGAAGTGGCCATGGTGGCTTCTGGGGGTAGGGAGTGGGAGGAAGAGATATGATGTGAGGGCATTTTTGGGACTTGGAGTTGTCCCGGGTGGTGCTGCAGGAACAGTTACCAGACATTGTATGTCCTCCCATGGCCCACTGGGTGGACTGTGGAAGAGTGTGGGCTATGATGTGGACCATTAACCATGAGGTGCAGGGGTGCTCAGAGATGTATTCACCAAATCCAATGAATGTCTCATCATGATTGAGGAGGTTGTTGTTATGGGGGGAGGAGTGGGGTGACAGGGATGGGGGCTATATGGGGACTTCGTATTTTTTGAATGTAACAATAAAAAAATAAAGACAAAAAAAGAAAAATAAATAAAGTATCTGGTATATAATATCTGTTTGATAAATATTGTTCTCTCATTGTGAGTCTGCTCTAATAAACTTATCCAGATATATCTATCCTTAATCCATGATTGAGTTTCCTCCTCTTTTGTCCCTTATTGTTTGTCTCCTGCTGCCCTCTGATGAGAGAAGTTCAGAGGATCCTATTTTATCCAAGTGAGACTATTGTCTAGGAGTTCTTAAGATTTTAGACATTTGCTTCAAGGTTAATGAACTTAATTGAGTTGAATCAATTCTCTAAAAGCATTTGGATAATCTCTAATATTTTTCTTTATCAGTTTAAGATTTGGTCTTTATTTTGAATAAATAAATAAAGGCCTCCTCGCCTCACTCAATATTTTTTTTAAGTCTTGAAATATGGATAAACCTGAGATATTGGTTCACTCTTTTATTAGCAAAAAGAGTGGAAGCAGCAACTCTATTTTTGATGAGTGGATTTTGGCACTGTTATTTCAGAATGAGTGTTTAGGGGTTCTGGGTTAGTTACTCAAGTGAGTTTACTCTAACTCAAGACACTCCATTTAAAACGTTCTTGAACTCAATGTTTTTCTATGTGAAGTGGTAGCTAATGGCTCTACATGTCCTCCTGTCAGTTGTCATCAATTTCTAAGGATAATTTCCTTACCTAAAACCAAGAGATTTCTCTTCATATGTTTGACCTGGAAATGTATGTACAGGAGACATAATAGAGACACAGATGGTGAGGGAGTGACTGGAACAGGTGAGAAATCACCCACTGATAATACCAAATCAATGCTTTTACCAACGTGCTATCATTCTCAATTATCCATGGATCAATTAACCATGGTTAAAGTGCAGTGAGGGCTAGGTTATGCTCACCTCCTGAGAAAGCCAGTAATGAGATAGCAGTTTATTGATATTAAGCACAGCCCCTCCCACCCCCCCCTCTCTCTCACACACACACAGAGCAAATATAAAGGGAGGGAACTTTATTGGATCCACATGGAAGGATTTGGAGGTGGGGTTGTGGATGGTTAGAGAAAGCAAGGCCCAAGATGGAGAACTCTCATCTGTTGGACCTTTCCTTTTATTACTTGAAAAGTTACTGGGCAGAATAGGTACATATGATAAATCCATATTTCTACTATCCCTTCCCCATGGTTAATCCACAAAACTATTTTCTGAGAGTTGATCTCTCTCTCTCTCTCTCTCTCACACACACACACACACACACACTCACACATACACACTATTTATGACCACATGGGAAGGAACTATGTTGTCTTCTGTCAATAACTGTAAACTTTTCAGGGAAGTAAAACAAAGTCAATACTTAGAGCAACTCTTCAAGTGACTGTTAGGTTATTTTATTTTATTTTATTTTATTTTATTTTATTTTTTTATTGACTTTGTAATAATATTACATTAAAAATATACATGTGAGGTCCCATTCAACCCCACCCCCCCCACCCCACCTCTCCCCCCCCCCCCCCCCCAGCAACACTCGATCCCATCATCATGACAAATCCATTGGATTTGGTAAGTACATCTTTGGGCACCTCTGCACCTCATAGTCAATGGTCCACATCATGGCCCACACTCTCCTCCATTCCATCCAGTGGGCCCTGCGAGGATTTACAATGTCCGGTGATCGCCTCTGAAGCACCATCCAGGGCAGCTCCATGTCCCAAAGCCTCCACCTCTCATCTCTTCCTGCCTTTCCCCACACCCATCAGCCACCATGTCCACTTTTCCCAATCCAATGCCACCTCTTCTATGTGGACATCGGATTGGTTGTGTCCATTGCACCTCTATGTCAAGAGGAGGCTCAGATTCCACATGGATGCTGGATGCAATCCTCCCACTCTCAGTTGCAATCACTCTAGGCTCCATGGTGTGGTGGTTGTCCTTCTTCAACTCCATCTTAGCTGAGTGTGGTAAGTCCAATAAATCATATTGTAGGTGCTGGAGTCTGTTGAGGCTCAGGACCTGGCTATCACATTGTCAGTCCAGAGATTCAAATCCCCTAAATATATCTTAAACCCCAACGTTAACTGCACCTCCAGCACATTAGCATGAAAGTCTTATGAAGGAAGATCCCATCTGAGTCCAGATTCATCACACATAAACACCAGTTCCAAAAAGGGGCCATCTGACCTGGTAGTTAACCCCATCGGCCATGACCATAACTCCCATGGGTCTCTTTAGCCCTCGAAGGAACTGATATCTGGGGGTTGTATCTGCTTTATCTGTCTCTCTGACTCTGCTCAGTTGTGCATGAGGGCAATCCTTCTGCCAGCCTCCAGACTCTTTTTTAGAAACTCGTAGCCATATAAACTCATTTCTCTTTTCCATTTCCCCCTTACTTTAGTTCAAACAGCATTTTAAAGTCATGTTATTTTATGTAGACAGGGATATTCTGCTGATCCACATTGAACCTTCCGTATAAGGTCATTTTCCAGTTGCATCATCAGTTGGTAGTTGATAGTGGTCCCTCGGTGCCAGGGAGGCTCATCCCCGGGTGTCATGTCCCACGCTGGGGGGAAGGCACTGCATCTACATGCTGAGTTTGGCTTCGAGACTGGCCACATTTGAGTAGCCTGAAGGCTGACAGGAGGAAATTCCCAGGCACAATGTTGCTCTAGGCCTTGTTCTTATTCTAGGCTTATCAGCTCACAAGCACAGTCACTAGCATCAGGGGCTCTGTTAGGTTATTTTAGTCACCTTAAAAATGCTTAGATATTTCAACAACTGGCTCTGTTTGACTTGCCAGTAGTTAGATTCCTTTCAAAATGTCCAGTTTGGCATTCATGGTTCAAATGTAGCAACAACATAGCTTTCCAAACTTAAATTTTCACCACTGCCCTCTTCATACCTGACTACCCTGTAAAACTGAACTACTTCCTTAAACTTCAGGCCTTGAGGCACAAAGTCTCCAATATCTGGTTATGTTGCCCTTTCTCTATTTGCCAAATTCTACCAATTCTTTAAGATGATAAATTCCATCGTTATCCTAACTACTTCATCTAAAGATGAATATCCACCCACTACCTTTTATGGTTAAATACTTATTTTGTCTATTCTACTAGACTGCAGTTTTTGAAGACAGTAAACTAGCCTGATTTAGTGCTTTGTAGGGCATAAGGCACAGAAAATAATTAATATATCACTTAAAATAATTGAATAAATGAATTAATTCTGTGATAATTCCATGAGCACAAGAGAGAAAATCGTATCTTGTAATAAAATTAGAGTTAGTGTTGAAACCCTACAAACAACTTCAATCACAAGATGTATCACCCTGTAGTATAACTGTTGGATTATATGCCCTAGCATGGGAACTCTTTTACCTAGGGTGGTGGTGGAGGGGAAAAAGCATCTTTCATCTCTGTATCCCTGGGACTATACCCAGAAGGTTGAGGGTAAATATTTGTTGAATAAGTAAAAGAATGTCAAACATTCATTACTCTCAGCTCTTTCCCAAGAACCATCTAGGGAAGAGAGTAATAGCAGCTCCTATTCCTAGGTAAACAGCAATGTTCCATCTTCCAAGGCTTTGCTGAGACACTAAGCAGTTTGCTCTTCTTTTCTAAAATTGGTGAACCTTAGTCTTTTCCAATGATCTTTTCTACTTCTATTGCTCAAAAGCAATCAGAGCAAGATGGTTAACCTGGATTAAGATTCCAGTCATAAAAATGTTTGGATATTCGTTGTGTATTGTCATAGCAGGTAGAGTTACAAATGAGTGCTAAATTCCTAGCCAGAGGAGCTCTGTCTCATTCCCTAGTGGAGAAGCAGTAATCCCCCAAGTGCAAGGGTAAAGACCAATGAAAAAGGATGGTTCAATGATGAGCCCTTGATACTGATGTCTATGCTTATAAACCTGTGTGCCTGAAATTTGAACTAGGCCTAGAGCTGCAGGGTGCCTAAGAGTTACCTTCTGAGATCCTCCATGTTGCGCCAATGTGGCCACTCTCCAAGCCAAACTCAGCATGTAAATGCATTACCTTCCCCCCAGCATGGGACATGACTCTCAGGGATAAGCCTCCCTGGCGCCAAGGGATTACTACCATCACCAGCTGGTGATGCAAATAGAAAAAGATCTTAAGTCTTCTTAAGACTTAAATCTAATTAAGTCAGTATGATATAATACAAGGCATTCTGAGAAAATAAAATCTAACCCTGGTTCTGTTTCTGGCTATCTGTGTGAGTTTAAACAAGTCTTTTGCCTTCTTTGGTCTTCTATGTTTCACTTGCAAAACGAACTTTTTTGGCAGAAAAAAAAATGTTCTTTCTGGACAGTGAAAATAAGACAGTTTACATGGCAATTAGAGTAATTAAGCTCTTTGAAATAAAATTATCAATAGAAAAAATGATAATTCTTGGAAATAATTAACTTTGATGAAACACTGGGTTCTTTATACCCTTCCTGAGTTCAGGAAAATGGCTAGTACATTTACACACACTCTGACCTTAATTTATAATGCTGGTGAAAGAGAAAGAGAATGCATCTGTTGATGTTTTAGGGAAAACCAAATGGTATTGCTTGTCAATGGCAGAAAATATGATCATGATAATTACGGCATAATTTTGATGTCCTAAACCTAATTTTATCATCTGGGTATTATAAAGAATGGGGAACCAATAAAAAGGAAGAGAAAAATCCACCAACTTCCTAAAGATAATGGAACTGTAATAAATAATAAGATTAGGTTATTTTAAAAAAATGAACAAATCATTATATATAAGTTTGATTAGCCCTCCCCAATTTTCTTTTGTACAAAACATTTAATTTCACATGAAAGAAAAAAGGAGGAATAATTCCAAAAATCTCAGTGGCTCACTGTTTTGGGGGAGAAATACCTCTGAGACAATTTGGACCCACCAGGCATTTTTCTCCATACTTTGATTGATTGGGGCATTATCTACTTGCTGATGTTCAGACATTGTTCACAATTTACCAGAAATGAATTTATGCTCCAAAGCAAGAAACACTACACTTTTGCAGCTAAGGAAGAATATTTACTGATGTGCATAACAGACATGTAAACAAAAGGAGGAAGTTTAGCATAGGAAAAGAAATAGTAATTGAACATGTGTTTTTTGAGTTCTTGATCTTCCACTTTTTAGCTATGGATTATTCTTCGGTTAAATTTTCTTATTTGCAAAATGGAATAATAATATTTGTTCATATGGTTATAATGAGGAATGATAATAATGTAGTAAAAGTACCTGTCAATGTTTGAGAAGTGGTAGATGATCATTAAAGAAATATTTGTTCTCTTCCCCATTAAGGGAGTAATTTTCAAAGTGGGTTCCCTAACTAACCACCTACATCAGAACCACCCAGTCTTCTTAAAAATGAGGTTGATTTTTAAAGTATGAGATTACCTAATCTGATTTTTATTTTCCTCTGAACTTTCACAGATTGCTGATCTACTAGATGCTATATATATATTTTTATATTTTACAGGTCTAAGATGCAATGCTTCTTTTATCAGTATTGAATTGTTTCTACTAATTTCCAGGCATTCTTATGACAATATTTAACACTCATATAAATGTGGATGACCAGAGGCATAAAATCTCTCACTCCATATCTAGCATGGGAACACATATTCATACTTGTGCATTATCCTTGAGTAAAGGGCTCAAATGAGTTCTGAGAATTCACAGTACTTCAGGCAAAATGATTAGACTAGTGTAAAGGTCACTTGAAGAGAGTCTGTGGAGGGTGAGCAATTTTTCTACTCTA
Organism: Dasypus novemcinctus; assembly: GCF_030445035.2. Taxonomy (NCBI): domain Eukaryota; kingdom Metazoa; phylum Chordata; class Mammalia; order Cingulata; family Dasypodidae; genus Dasypus; species Dasypus novemcinctus. The sequence continues at coordinate 92,114,027 of NC_080686.1, forward strand.
TCACCAGCTTAGTGATCTCCTGGTTTGAGACCTTTACTACCTTTATTATAAAATACAGCACATTCTTGGGATTAGAAACTTTTTTTTCAAAACCAATAAAAATACATATATAAATATGAATGCTCATAGCTGCATGCAAAAAGCAATTGCATTTACTCAAATCAATTCATAAATAACACTAAACTCTAGATAATATTTGCACTGTAGGATTTCTTTGTCTTGAGCAGTTGATTCCATTTGAAATAAAGGGACATTAAAAAAAAAAAAAACTATTCCTTTCTTCTCCACCCACCCAAGAGCTTGGCCTCATGGGCTTCCCTTCCTTTCATTCGTCCTGAGCAGGCCCTGTGCAACAGAGCCAGAAATAGAAAAGAAGATATGCTTCAAATCTTACTAATATTTTCCACATATGCTTTTTCCTCCTTTAAGCTGATGTTTTTATTCTCAAGCACAAGTGACTACAACATCAGAAATTATGAAGAGGAGGCAAAGAGTTGATGTTATGATGAAGAGGAGGCAAAGAATTGATGTTATTTTGGGATAAAAGTGAGTCTTGATTCTTTTTTTAAAAAATTTAACATACACAAGCCTCCCTACAAGGGACAGGAAAAGTCATGTGCTTTAAACTCTCCTCAAGTTGGCTGATAACGATTTTCTCTGTGAAGTAACGTTCTTAACTTCAGTGGTAAAAATTCATTTCTGGAAATACATGCCTGATTTGGATACAGCTGTTGGGAGTCTGGACTAGGGTAACTCTTGGGTCATACTGTCCATCCAGAATAGGCTTAACTAAGGCGAGGGTTGTATTCCCACCTCTCTTCTGTTGGCAGCTCATTTGCTGGTTCCCACTCAACGAAGAACTGACTTTTTCCCAATGCCAAATCATTTAAAAATTCCTTTTTTAAAGAAAGAAAAAGAAGGTTTTTCCCAAACTCACCCATGGCCCCTGGTCTTTACTTGGGCTCCATTAAAGCCAAAGTTACATTTCACTGTCAGAAAACTTTACACAAAGCAGGACTTCAAAATTAAGCATTGCTAGACCATCTTTTGCCTTGAACTATTTATTAAAGATAAGATTTAAAGGTCTTGAATAATCTAGGATTCTGTTTTGTTTTTAGACGATCTCATCTCATTAATCTATTCTTCCATTTATTTCATCATTCCTTCATTCAGCAAATAGTCACTCGTCAATGGTAGACAAAGTATTTTGGATCAAATGATGATAAGGGTGATTGATGTGGTGGTGATCATGATGATGTTGATAATGATGATGATGTGAATGATGAACATTTGAATATCAGTTCTCAGTTGATCCTTACCACAGCTCTATGATTTTGGCTATTCAATGGTCATCATCTCTATTTCACAGATGAAAAGACAGAACAAAGACTTTAACTAATATCTCTTATTCCAAATTCTATATTCTTTCTATATAAAGTGATAAAATAATGAATAAGAGCTTGTTCTCAAAAAGCTTATAGTTAAATAGGATATCCAAGACATGCATAGGAATAATTGTAAAACAAAGAAACAAGTGATGAGAATCATATATACCTCATTTATAAATAAATATTCATTATATTCTATCATTTTTATGCTTTATTTTTAATATATTTTATATAGGTCTATATTTTAATACATACTTTTTCATCCCAGGCAGGTAACTCTTCTTGGTGTTTTAGAAAATCGTTTTTCTCATTCATGCTCCACAATATTCATAGTTTTCCTCCTCCTCAAGTTTTCATTCATGACTAAAGTCACTATCCTACTGGAATCCATTCCTTGACTCAACATCACAGCTTTCAATATCCTCCTTTTGTACAGGACTTATAATATATAATACACAAATTTGCCTTTATGCTGCATCGTTACCTTATCTCCTACGTCTCCAGTTATCACGGTGTGATGGACTGAGAATAATAATAGCATACTACACCTTTATACTGTTTTCAGATTATAGAGTGTGTTCACATACTTTAGGTAACATAATCCTTGTGTCAGCACTGTGAAGTAGCTTTGGAGATCCATGTCACAAAGGTAAAGATATGAGGTTATGGAGTTTAGTTGATACATCCAAGAATACGGAACATGTAACAATTTATTACAAAGCTGTGGAAAGTAAATTAGTTAATAGCAGTAAAACAGAGCCAAGGATGTGGTGTTACTAACTATGTGGTAACTCATTAAATGCTTGATATACTAGTAGAAATTTAAGTACTTGAACTCAAGATTTCTGCAAAATTTATTATATGTAAAACATAATTATGCTTAAGTTCCAAAACTTCCCCAAACTCAGTCATTGTCTTCAAATGTTATTTCTCAAATCACTAATTGCCTTTATTTGATATAAGTGGATTTTATCAGAGAATGCAAATATATAGGCATATTATACCACTTTCATGGCCTATACCCATGGCAGATAACATGAGTTAATCACAGGACTCTTCCTTTTAGCACCATACTAGTCACAGAAGAGTTTACCTCACAATAGTCTAGGAACACATGGCCAATTTACTATTTTAGTCTTATGAGTCAAATTTTACCTCCCATATTTAAACTAGAAAATCCCATTATCCATTTGTGTGCTATGATTACAATTTTTTAATGGTTTCAATAGACCTAGGTGATTGTAACAATATTTTAGATCATATGAGTCTCTTATTTAAGGATTTAACTCACTTAAGGGCAAGAGCCGTATCTCTTCTTTTATGATAGGTTGAATTATATACCCCAACAAACACATGCTCTTAATCTTAATCTGTATCCCTATGGGTGTGAACACATTGTAAATAGGATCTTTTGAAGATGCTGTTTTTAGGTAAGGAATGGCCAACTGAATCAGAGGGGGTCTTAATCTGTATGACTGCAGGCCTTATAAAGAGAACCAAGAAGTCACAGAGGCCAGAAAGGAGATGAGTTCACCAGGTGACAAGAGGCAGAGAATGCCCCCCAAGGAAACCTCAGGATTGTGGCAAGGCAGCTCCTGGACACTACACACTTTGGAGAGTAAGCAAGCCCTCACTGATACCTTGATTTTGAACTTTTAGCTCCTGAAACCATGAGCCAATGAAGTCCTGTGGCATGGATTCATCATAGTAGCCTGGCAAACTGAGACACCTCTCTTTGCACCTCCAAAGTACAAAAATTACTGCCAGATGCATAAAAACTTTTCAAAGCACTCATGATGAGAAATGAAAGAGAGTCAGACAGAAACATGATACTTCGATAACAATCAACATGGTATTGAGTGCCACTGTGTGCCAAGCTCTGGCTAAGTTTTAGAAATAAGAGGGATCACCTCTACCTACAAGGAGCCAACAAGAAAGTAAATATTAACTAAACAATCTCACAAACTAATAATTAAAAAGTAGAACAAACATGATTTCTAGCTATCGCAAAGCAGTTTGTGTCAGACTAGAACTCTTGTCCAAACATGACTGTGAAAGCTGAATATCATACATAATACAGCTGCTTGAAGTCATTCAGAAAGCCACCAAGAAGGCCGCCTTTGAGGGGCCAAGATTCCACAAAGAATTTTCCCTTAAATTATTTCCCAATTTCTAAATTATGCTGGACAAGAGGCCAAGCAAAAAATGGAGAAAACCCAGATCTTTCATCAGTCTCAAAGGAAAAGGACTAATAAAATTGGAGTTCAGAAGTGAGATGAACATTCTCCAATGGCTTTACATTGAAGCATTCACCAGTTCCTAATATGCTAGAGGCCAAGAAGTCAAACTTAAAGGGCAACTAAAAAACAAAAAAGAAAAAGAAAAATTCAGCTACCTCATGGTGCTTGAAAGACAAAATTTTCAATTCAGTTTCTAGAAAGGATGAACCCTAGTAAAGGCCAGTCTTTCAGTTAAGAGACCTGAAAGGCTATATCCTATGAATGGGGCAAAATGGAAATGGGTCAGCCCTCTCCGTGACTGATGTCCAGCCTCAAAATATTTTCAATCCTTGAAAGTTATAAGGAACTCTTCTCCACTACAAAAGCCGGCCAAAAGGAAAATTAAATCCTCTGTGGAAGAAAATTACATCACTTAGGACCCCTATAATTCTACATACATAATATTTGATATATAATAATAATAATTTTTATTTAAAAATCTTGTAAATTGTGCCAAAAATTGAAAATCAAGATTAAAAATGCACATCAGAGGTGGATCCACAGGTTACCCAGATTTTAGAATTATCAAACACAAACTTCAAAAGTACCTGTGAGAAAAAAGTGTGAGTAATATGTTCAAGAATTTAGAAAACAAGGTTAAGAATTTCCCCTAAGAATTTAATTCATAAAAGAAATCAAATCAAAATCTATAATTTAAAACCACAATAACAAAACTTAGGAACCCACTAAAGGAGTTTAATAGCAATTTAGATATAGAAAAAAGTAATGATGAATTAGAATGTAGGTCCTTTAAAATTTTCCAACTTAAGCTACAAATAAAAAGTACAGAAAGTAGCATGAGACATTGTAAAAAGTCTGACATCTTTGCAATTGGAGATACAGAAATACAAGATAGAAAAATATGTGCTGGAAGCAATATGTGAGGAGATATTACATATATATATATATACAGAGAAAGGTTGAAAATTAAAGGCTAAAAAAGATTTTTTTTGCAAACAATCAAAAGAAAGTTTGTGTATGTTTACTAATAGTACATAAAGTAGACTTCCAGGCAAGAAGCATTACTCAGATAATGAGGGTTGTGACAATGTTATAAAAGAGTAAATCCATCAGAAATATACAAAAATTATAAATTATTGTGTACCTGATAACATAACATCACACTATTTAAAAGAAAATAAATAAAAATAGAACTGAAAGTAGATATAGAAAACTCCAAAATCAAAATGGCTGATTATAACACACCTCTTTCACTAATTGAAAGAACACAAAAGAGCTCACCAACATAATTAAACTTAAATGACCAATATAGGACCCTGCACTGAACAATGACATATATTTTTTCATTAAAATATTTTATTGGAATATATCATTCATACATGAGTATATATAAGCAATAAGTATATAGTAAAAGTTGTGTACTTATAAAACAAACATGCATGTCATCATACAGGGCTCCCATACATCACTCCACTACACATACCTTGCATTGTTGTGAAACATTTGTTACAAACTTTGAAAGAGCATAGTCAAAAACATTACTACTAATTAGCGCTAATATCTTATATTTGGTGTTTTTTTCCCCCAACCCACTTAATTACTAACAGCCTGTATCAGTATATATATTTGTTACAGTTCATGAGAGAATGTTCTCATATTTATTCTGTTAACCACAGTCCATCTTCCACCACAGGATTCATTGTGTTATGCATGCCATGCTTTGTACAATCCATTCAAAGTGTACACTCAGTGGATCTCATTTAATGACATGTATATTTTTTCAAAAAAACATTGTGCGCATATATATATATATATAAATTAAACATATTTTGAGCCATACAGCAAGTCTCAGTAAATAACTAAGGATTGAAGTTACAAAGAATATGTTCTCAAACTCAGTGGAATTAAGCTAGACATTAATAACAAAGAGATAACTATAAAATGCAAGTGTATTTTGGTAAGACAGTGGCAACCACAATATAGATTTCTGAATCTCTAAGAATCCCTGTTTTAAAAAGACAGACCAATTACATATTTTTTAAAAAGCAAAAATCCATGATCATCATTTACAACAAAACTAAATGACAAAGAATCCTCATGAGCCGCAAAATGCAAGCAGTTGAGGTCAGATCTCAAGACCTGCATGGCATTAGCAAGGACCTGGAAGAAGTAGAGGGAAACCAAAGAGGAGAATTCAAAGGGCCCATAGGTGTTCACTGGAAGGCTCAGTGGGAGGAATTTGAAAACAGCAGTAGCTTCTCCTGTTCCAATAGTAGTTGAGTGCAAAGAGCCTGCTTTAACAAGCTGAATCCACCTGGATCTTGTGAACCTTCACTTGCCAGCCAGAGTTCCCTTCGAGGACAAGGCTTCGCACTGAGGACAAACTTCTGGTTAAACAAAAGCTGAACTGGATAAGAACCATAGAGAAAAAGGGAGACGGACTAGACAGAAGGAGAGGAACAGAGTCATAACATCCCAGAAGGCAAGCTGCCAAATTTTAGAACACTGCCTAAAACAAATAAGAGTAAAAATAAAAACACTACCCTGAAGCTTACTGGCCTTCTAAAAATTCATGGAAGTTAACTTCACATAAAAATGAGCAGAAAAGTACTGAGAACAGATTCTATGCAAATTTTGTGAGAAAAACTGGAATAAAGAAAATGAATAATCTCTGTTGACAAAAAATTATATCAAAAAGTCATGCCCACAAAATAGATAAAATTGTAACCTTCTATTTCAAAGCAAGTTAAAATACCCTACATTATCTTCTGGGAGCTTTATGGTCTTGGCTTTTATATTTAGATCTTTGATCCCTCTTGAGTTAATTTTTGTATAGGACGTGAGATGGTGATCTGCTCTCATTCTTTTGTATATAGAAATCCAGTTATCACAGCACTACTTGTTGAAGAAGCCATCTTTCTGAGTCAGACTCATTTGTAATTTTTCTACACATTATTCTTCTGTGCTTTTTATTTGAACTTATAATTAGCACATATCCACTAAATATGTGCCTCAGAAATGTAAATCTTCTGGCTGTTCATATGCCGGTTGAGCCCTAAATCTCAGCAGAGTTGCAGCCAACACTTAATCTTCAATTCATTGCACTCACCCAGGATTACTAACAAAGGGATGATCATGTACAATGCCCATCTCCAAAAAACAGAGAGTATTTACTACTGCAAGCAAGGCAGTTTCATCCCTCTTCCCCGTTGGATCTAAGCCCCCTCTAATCAGAAGCAGATTGGGCATTACCATCCCCAAGGCCTCAAGATTGAGGAGTGAACGAACATAAGAGGGCAATGCAGCTATGGACTAAAGTAGATTTTCTATTAGTTTAGTAATGGAAAAACTCGTAACATAGATATAAAGGCAGTGGTCACCAAAGATTATGAGGGGAAGAAGTGGGAAGAATAGGTATAACATGGGGTATTTCGGGAACATTGGAACTGTTCTGCACGTCATTGCAATGATAGATATAGGTTATTATATGTTTTGTCAAAACCTTACAATTGTGCAATGCAAAGTATAAACCATAATGTAAACTATAGGCCATGGTTAGTAGCGATGATTCTATATTTGTTCATCAATTGTAAAGTACTACCACATTAATGAAAGATGTTGTTAATGGGGGAAAGTGTGAGAGGGCGAGGGGGGATATATGGGAATCTCCTATACATTTTTTGTGTGTGTGTTTATTTTTTTAAATGTTACACTAAAAAAATATGAGATCCCCATATACCACCCCCCCACCCCTCTCACCCCAGTCCTCCCATTACAACAACCTCCTCCATCATCATGGGACATTCATTGCACTTGGTGAATACATCTCTGAGCACTGCTGCATCACATGGTCAGTGGTCCACATTATAGTTTACACTCTCCCCCAGTCCACCCAGTGGGCCATGGGAGGACATACAATGTCCAGTAACTGTCCCTGCAGTAGGTCCCAGGACATCTCCAAGTCCTGAAAATGCCCCCACATCATATCTCTTCTTCCCACTCCCTACCCTCAGCAGCTACCATGGCCACTTTCTCCACATCAATGCTACATTTTCTTCAATTACTAATAACAATAGTTCCAGAATAGAATATCAGTAAATCCACTCTAATCCATACTCTATTCCTTCATCCTGTGGACCCTGGAATGGTTATGTCCATTTCATATCTATATCAAGAGGGGGCTTAGATTCCCCATGGATACTGGATGCAATTCTCCTGTTTTCAGTTGTAGGCACTCTTAGCTCCCTGGTGTGGTGGTTGACTTTCTTCACCTCCATGTTAGCTGAGTGGGGTAAATCCAATAAACCAGACCATAGGATTTGCAAGTCTGTTGAGGCTCAGGGCCTGGCTATCACATGAATAGTCCAGAGATTCAGGTTCCTTGAGTATACACTAAACCCCAGCACCAACTACAGGTTCGGTAAAAGTGACAGGAGAGGCTTGTGGACAAAGATCACATCTGAATGCAACTCCATCACACTCAGGAACACAAACTAGGTATATACCCAGGAGAATTGCAAGCAGGGAGGAACTTAAAGAGAGATTTTCCTACTGATGGCCTTAGCAGAATTATTCACAATTGCCAAAAGATGGAAGCAAGCCAGGTGTCCATCAACTGATGAATGGTTAAAAAAAAAAAGAGATATATATGAAGGAATATTATTCAGCCATAAATAGGAATGAAGTCCTGACGCATGTGACAACATGGCTGAACCTGGTGATGGTAGCACATTATTATGAGTGTAATTAACAGCACTTAATAATAATTGTGAATGTGGTTGAAAGGGGAAGTGTTGGGGTCCTGTATGTTACTAGAATGAAAGTTAGAAGATAAAATGTGGTGGACTGTATAACACAGTGAACCCTGTTGTGGATGATGTACTGGGGTTATTAGTGCATGAATTATAATAAATATACAACACTATTACAAGATTTAACAAAAGGGAGGCATGTGGGAAAAATATACCTAATGTAAACTATGAACTACAGTTAACAATAATATTTTAATGTTCTTTCATCAATTGCAACAAAGATACCACACTAATGCAAGGTGTCATCAATAGGGACTTATACAGAATTGCTGTATTTTTTACATGACTTTTCTCTAAACCTACAACTTCTCTAATAAAAAAAATAATAATTTTTAAAAGTGAAGGCTAAACTAGGACAAAAGTGAGTAAGCAAAACTTACATATGTTGTTTATTCACATATTTGTAAATTAAGAAAAACCTGGAATTAAAAAAAAATATTTTGTAATTTATTGAATTAATGGCTATTCAGCTAATGAAACAGCTAAAGCCATGCTTGGAAAAAAAATGTAGTCTTATTTTTTATATTTTTTATTTTTATTTTTTTATTGGTTGACATATATTTTATTATTTTGTTTTAAAGATACATAGACAACACAAAATTTTACATCAAAAAATGTAAGCGGTTACCATATACCCAAACACCCACACGCCCCACTCCTCTCACATCGGCTTCCTTCATTAGTGTGGTATATTAATTGCATTTGATGAGTACATTTTGGAGCATTGCTACACAGCATGGATTATAGTTTATGTTGTAGTTTACACTCTCTCCCAGTCCATTCAGTGGGTTATGGCAGAATATACAGTGTCCTGCATCTGTCTCTGCAATATCAATGAGGACAACTTCAAGTCCCAAAAATGCCCCCATATCATACCTCTTTTTCCCTCTCCCTGTCTTCAGCAACTCTCTTGGCCACTGTCTCCATATCAATGATACAGCTTCTTCCATTGCTAGAGTCACAATAATTCTATAGTAAAATATAGTCTTAAATGGAGATGTTAGATAAAAGAAAAGATGACATTCAATGATTTAAGTTTCTGAATCAAGAACTTATTAAAAGAGTAGTAAATTAATTCCAATGAAAGTAGAAGAAAGGTAATTATAAGGAAAGAGTGAAATAGAAAAATAAGTATACAAAGTAGGCAATAAACAAGCCAAAACTTGTGTGTGTTGGGGAGGGGGGAGGTGCACTTTGAGAGACTAATAAAACATTCTCATCTAGTTTGTTGCAGCTTCTTACTCCACCATTTCCTGAGACCAGTATGAGATAATGAATTGGCCCTGCAAGTGATGGTAAAGAAATGACAAAGACCCATATGCTGATTTCTTAGGAAGGATAACAACACAGCAAAAAGCAAAGCTCTGAGAAACTGTAGGGACACAGCTTTTATAGATGGCTGGCCAACTCCTGCTTGCTATTGCTTGTTTAGGGCAGAGTGAAAGAAATGAAAATTATAAGAAATACCAGCAGTTTCCCTACCTGTCAAATGAGAATTCTAGTACTTACCTTACACAATTGCTGAGGGCTACATATGACCGTTGGATGCAGCAATTGAGAGTTTAGATTTCAATATCCAATGGACTTAGGACTCTTATGAAATGCAAGAACATAGATACATTGCTTTAAGGCTGTAAGGGAATAATAGCATCAGCTTTGTGGCACAGTTCTGAAGATTAAAGAAGGCAGAAGTAAAAATACTTAACTCGATGCTTGGTACATACATACTAAGTTATCAAAAATTTGTCCATTATCATTATTATTATTAATACCTAATACATAGAGTTAAAAACCTATACCTGATGGACATGGCTATTTCCTATGTCATTGGCATTGTGCTAGAGGCACATGAAATAGTAGACACTATAATGAATATATAAATATGATTTTTATTACTAGCTTCCTATAGTTTTGGCAAGTAACTTACTTTAGAAGTGGTGAGTTTGGTTTGATGTGGAGTTTGCCTTCATCCTGAACATGTTATCTACCTGTTTGGCTTTGTTCTTTCTTTCTACAAAATAAAAATAACAATAGTTACTTTACTGGGGTGTTGCAAGGCCTGACATCTGAGAAGTGTATCAGGGATGGAAAAGTTGGAAAGATGACATGGAGAGAAAAAGGAAGCCTCACTAGGGTAAACAAAGGCTGGCTCAGAATCCTAGGCTTGTGATCCCCACCCACACTGAATTTTGCATATCCCACTTTTAAAAGCACAAATATGCTGGTCCAGTGTGCATGTGTCCATGTGTCTATGTGTGTGTATGTGTGTATACACATACACTACTACTTTCTCAAGTTTTATATGCAGGGGCTCTCTTTTGTAGTTTTTGGATCTGATGCATAACAACTGCTCAGTAACTGTGTGTTGATGAAGGAGTGAACAGATAGATAGAAGTTAGAACTATACATTTAAGTTGTCATTGTATTGGTCGAAGAACGTTAGAATCGCAGTTGAAGACTAGTCCTCAGGCTCTGGACTAGGATTTACTTTCTAGGTAATGACCCTTACGCAAGCAATTAACCTCCTGATTCTGAATTTTCTCCTCTATAAAATTATTACTAAATTAGGATTATTACTAAAACCTTCTCTATAACATACTTTGGAGTTCAATTAGGATAAGTTAAATATTAGAAACATTAGGCAAATTTGAGGAAGTATCATAATTATTATAACAATTTGGTTTTATTCTTAATTGCTACATCTCAGGTATTCTGAAGCTCTGTATACAGCTATCTTCCTGCCTTCCTCAGGGTGCTGGTATGCCAGTTTCTCTTTAGAAGAGAAATAAGATTGATCTAAATAGAACTTTCCATCTTAGCATTTTCATAGAGTCCACACATGCACATTTATGTGTGGGAAACTGGCTTACCTGTTCCTTATTGTAAATGTTACACCTGTTCTATTGTAGATGTTGCAGTTGTTCTCTATTATTGTAGATGATGTTGCAGTTCAGATAGCAAACAGCTGCTCGGTAGTTTCCAATAAATACAATGTGGAAAGTAGGGTCGAGGTTCTCAGTTGCAGAAGCTGTGAGGCCCCTGGTCCCATCTTTATCTCCTCTCTTGTGTCTCTCTTTTAATTTGTAAAGTTCTGCATCGCCTTCCCTTCTAGCCAACCTATTGTGAGCTGAATTGCAGCACATTCATATAATAACTTCCCCATAAGCTTTCCCACTTTGGGCAGAGTTTGCTACTTGATCCCTAATATCTGTTCTCCCTTTTTTCCTTATTACTAGAATCCCAAAATTTAGCTGGCTACTTGGCTACGCAGAATATAGAGTACCTTTCCCAGCCTCTTTACAGCAAGCTGTGATTACAAGCTTAAGCTTTGGTGCATTATTTCTGAATGGAAATGTATATACCATCCCTTGAAAATGTTTTTAAAGGAATAGCCTCTTTATCCTGCTGGCTGAAATGCAAACATGATGGTTGGACTTGAGCAGCTCTCTTGAAACACGAGTTGGAAATCACATACTGAGGATGTTGAAGGTACAAGATAAATACATCTTGGGTCACTTATATGATGAAGCCCCATAGCAACCTGGATTGCTGCAATAATCCTAAAGAAAGGAAGGAGCACAGGGACCCCCTCCACACAGTCTTCTCCCCATTATGAATATTCGGCTGTAATCTGGAATCTCTTGTCCTTCCCTGCTGCTCAGTCCTGAATTCTGCTGGCAGCTTGCTCCAGGTTTGATACCTTTCAGCCCAGGTAACTTTGCATGAAGTCTTTTGGTTAGAGAAAACAAAAACTTTTGCATAGTTACCATAGCTGTGGAAAGTTACTTTCTTAAAATTGCCTATCTGTGGATACTTATGCTGCTGTCAGGAGGGAAAGGCCACAGGGGAAAGACTTAGGAAGGATGGAGAGGGCTCAAGCTTTTGGGTTCCAGGGGATGCTCTGGCCAGCCTAGCTGGAGCAGTCCACAGTAACCAGAGTAGAGTGTCTTGGGGAACGCCCTTCTAAGAAGCTGGAGTGTTTGCTCCAGCGTTCACAGCTCATTCTACTTGGACCCACAAGCGCAGAGAGGAGATTATGCCTGTGGAAGAGGAAATCCAAACTGAGAGAAGGCTGGAAGGGAATCACCCTTTGGTGCTTTCTATCTCTGGCTCCTGGCACGAGGCAGTCACAGAATGACTGCTCTGTAAAGATTACTTTTAATGGAATACGTGTTTTATCCCCTGCTCTGCTGCTAAGCTGGGCAAGTCATTTTACCTTTCTAGGCCTCAGTCTTCCAATCCATAAAGTAGAGATGAAAATAACACTTATCCCCAGTGTGGTTTTAGGATGAAATGTGTTAAAATATACTTTCAAAACCCTAAAATCCTGAATACATTTAGGTGAAAAAATAAAAATTAGAAAATTATCTCTTCCATTAAAATATGCTTAGATATTAAGATTCTGTATTTATATAGCAGTGTCCATTTCCTCACTGTGTCATGACTATGATTCATTGAATTTCAAGGGACAGGAAACATACTAATTTAAGTACAAGAGATATTACATTAAAAGATATGCTTAGTGGCAATGCTCCAAAATGTGTTTATCAATTGCAATGAATATACTACCCTAGTGAAAGATGCTGCCAGTGTGGCAAAATGTGGGAGATGTGGGGGGCAGGGCATATGGGAATCCCCTATATATTCTCTGTAACATTTATATAATCTAATTATCTTTTAAAAAATAAAAAAATGAAGATAAAGATATGGATGTATTATGGAATAAGCATTCAAATGTGCATCTGGAACCATTTCAAGTCCCACTTTCTCTCATTGTTTCTCTTCGCTGATGTGCTTCGTTTTTCTTTCTCTGAAAACTTTCTTCTACTGCTTCTCTGGTTCACATGGTAGAAAACATGACTACCTAGTGGTTTCCAATCTTATATTTTATATCTTACAATCCGAGATATTTGTTTCTATTTTTAAATTTCTGGAATTGGGACTGATTGGCTCAGCTTGGAACAAGAGTCCATTCCTAAACAAATCGCTCATGGCTGGGATACAGGATCACGTAAAATTGCTGATACCACTACATATTAATATTCTCAAGTGAATAGGACAGTTTCCAAAGAGTTGAGGTCCTTCCCCTGCTTGTATAGGAATTCACTATATATACAATGCTTTCTATGTAATAAGATGGTTACTTTTAGTGGCATAATTCTACTTTCATACCTCACGACTTGATATACAGTTTAACTATGTTTTTTAAAATGTGGCTTATACATATATTGATTTTTCCAGAATTTACCCTTACAGAAGAAAAGAAGTTGCCCTGCGCTGATCTAGTCACATTAGAAAAAGGAGCACATCCCCCGGCCTTCCAGCTGGATGCAGTTCTGTTCTCTGTTCATTATCCCAGTGTCGTGCACAGTCCCTCTCCCACTGTGGACTTCTGACATCCATAACTATAAGAGGATACATTTGTGTCATTTTAAGTCAAGTTTTTGGTGATTTATTATAGCAGGAATAGGAAACTAATGCAGCAGGAATAGGAGAACGGCTAAAATGTAGAGTGTGTGTGTGTGTATAGAGGAAAGGAAGGTGGAAATGATGACAGGGGAAAGGAAAGTTGAAGCCCATTGAGAAGGGTCTTGATAATATATACTTTGCTAAGGAGTCTGAATTTTGTCCTTAGAGAATATGATCCTGAGAGTAAGTGCCCATTTAGAGAAGCTACCGCTCTGTTGGCTCATTAATCTGGTTCTTTCCCTGAGCATCATATTTGGAAACGACAAATGTCATCCTCCTACCCAGGTGAAATTCTAGACCTTCACATGAGAATTTTTTGTTGTCTTCTCACCTCAGCAGGCATCGTTCCAACACACACACACACACACACACACATATTTGTACTCATACCTCATACCTCCCTCATTATAGTTTGGGTACCATCATTTTAGGGGTTACTAAGCATTTTGAGGAAGATAAGTAGAGGCCACAATTATAAAAATATAGCTACAACTTTGATAAGAGATCTAAAACAAAGGAGCAGGCTGCGCTGCTGTGAGATGTGTTACTGGGGAGATCTAAATTAGATTTGCAAAATAGAAAAGGTCTCTTTAAGGAAGTAGTGTTTGCCTCTCTCCTCCCCCTCTAGCTTCCTATATCGTTCACATCTTCTGTTCTTATTTCTTCTTCTGTCATTTTGGTCAGAGGAAGTGGCCAGGAATACTACCAAAGGGACTAGAAGGTATAGTGAGATCCTTTGTTTTCTTATCTGCTCAACCCTAATCCATCTCCTGTACTCTCTATCCCTTCGTTAAACAAAATGACTAAATTCACCAATCATGTTAGTAGTTAGGGAAACTCCCAATGTAGGGACGAGACCACCAAAAAATAGGCCTGAGGAGGGAGAACATGTGATACTAGAAATCCTTGGAAACACAAGACAGGGGCCTTTTGGATGTTAGCAGTTATTTCTCTGGATTTGGCATCTTTCCTCTGCTGTTCATAGCATTGCAAAATGCACTGAGTTTCACAATCACCACATGGTTTGCTGTGAAGTCACTGGTGGCCTCTGTACTCCCCAAATCACTTCCCAGTGAACACTTTGATCCTCTATGATATCAGTCTCTTGAGTCACCGATTGCTTCCAAGTGAATTTTTCTTGCCAAGAGTCTGGGTGGCGTCTCCCATCTGATATAGTTCTTTGCACTTATGTATTTGTTTGTTTCCAAACTCTTCTGAACATTTTACCAACAGAAATTCTCTCAGTAGAACAAAGCTGAACGATAGGCAATTGGCTGGAAAACTGGGTACTTTGTATTCTTTGCTGGCTCTACAGCTGACTGTCAGGCAGAAATTCTAAAGTCACAAGTCTCTAAAACTTGGTTTTACAGCTTTAGGGAAGTTTACCTCTCCTCCTATGAATTTCAAGGTAATGAAATGAGAAGATATGTAAGAGATTTTAAACTTGTTGGAGGAATATGGATATGTAAGACCCAGCTTTTCAGTTCTCTGGAGAACTTGAATTCAGTTTGACTGTCCTGCTCCTTCATGCCTATTACATGAAATTGGTGGCCACTCTATTAATTATGCTTTCTGAATACTTCTTCAATATATCGTCTCCCCACCCTTCTCTACCCTCCTTCCCCTGCCATCTCTTTAATTCCACTTTTCTAGCTAGATACACACTTGGTCTCCCCTAGAATGTGAACAAATTTATCGAGTTCTAATCTCTTTTCCACTGCCAATACATGCATCAGATTTTTCATCTGTGAAATGAGGATACTAATGCTTAATTCTTGTTGTTATTTTAATGATTAAATGAAGTGAACTTCAATAGCATCTTTGAAAGCCCCTAATTCATTACCTGGCAGGTAATCAGAACACAATAAATGTTTCCTTCCTTCCTTCTCAGAATCACTTTCTCCACCTCTGTTAGAGTTGACTTTCTAAGGAAAAAAATTTGATCTCACACCTCTCTCCTTAAAGGAAATCAATGGCTTATTATTGTTAAAGTGATGGAGTTCAAACTGATTACTTGGCATAGCAGGGCCTTTATTATCTGATCCCAGTCTTTCTTGCTACACCTTTCTGCTGCCCCTCTCTAGAACATACCCCTACTTTGGCTACCTCAAGCTATTTTTAAATGTCAGACAATTTCATTCCTCTGTGCCTTGGTAGCTACTGTTCCCTTTGCCTGGAATGAGCTATTTCACCACCATCTTGCATTTTCTGATTCTGTTCAACTGTCTTCCTATCTACCTGGCAAAATCTTATTCATCCTTTAGTTCTCCCTGAATTTTACCTCCCTTTATAAGTTTTTCCAGAACTCGGGAGCCTTGCCAATTGCTCATAAGTCCTACAATGTTTATCATTGCCATAATATTTAGTATACTGAATTATCATTATTGATTTGCATTCTGAGCCCCTTATCAGGCTGAGAGCTCCCAGAGGACAGAGAACTGGTTTTACTCATCTGTCTCTGTTGCCTAGATATAGCAAATCTTTGTTGAACAAATATGCACCTTTATTTTATATTACACTTGTTCATTCACTGATTCATCCAATATATATTGAGTATCTGGGATTTGCTAAACAGTGAGCCAGACTCTGTGGAACAGGCATAGATAAATAAAAAATAGATTTTTCCCTTAAGAAATTTATATTTTAGTTGGGGACTTAACAAATACTTCAAATACCTGTAATAGAGAACTGAAAGTGTCCAACTACTGCCAGAAAGAGGATAAAACTCTCTGACTGATAAAATAGGCGCACTAAGCCATACTTACTGATTCATCAGCAAGTAGTCCTATGTCTCAACACACTTTCCATTCAAGCTATTATTATATTTAAAACTTAGGCTACCTTGGCAATTATCCATAGAAACATGAGGGGACAATTTGTTTCCATCCTATAGAAAGAATTGCATCTTATTCATTTTATTTTCCTTTTGGTCTCAGTATAATGTCTGGCACATTTTGGTTACTTATGGTGTGTTTATTGAAATGGTTTATATTGCCAAGTTAATTAGATCAAGGTAGAGTTCCATTGCAAGCAATGCAAAGGTGGTTTAACTTGCTTTGAATTAGTTACTTTGACTGTCAAAATTTTAATGCACAAACCTTAAAGCTACAGCCTTCATATATTTTCATTCATTCAATCATTTATTTATTCATTTATTTATGCCATCAGTCAATAAATATTCACTAAACTAACTCTTTCTTCTCCTAGCTTTTAATTACCCTCTCTTTCTTACAGAATAATTTTCAGCCCTCAACTCAATTTTAAGACCACTTCAGGCAGGGGCCTAACCTCCTTCTTACATTGAGCAGAGTAGGTAAGTATTCAATGATGGTTTACTGCTAGAGATTTATTTGATAATTTCCCACTCTTAATTGTGACAAACCTTTCAGATTACAAATGTAGACTTAAAATGGATTCCTATTTATAAAATTCAGAATTGATGAAACAGACTCATTTCTGTTTCATCTCCATGGAAACTTTTGTTTTGACGGGCTGTGGGTGAGGAAACCCCACGGTGGGGGATGACATAACTTTGGAACAGCTCTCCTTTCAGGTTGGAGCACTTACTCAGAAAGCACTGGCATGTGTGTTGAAGTCCCTAGCACTGGGAGCATAAGGAAACTGATAATACGGGTCTTCAGAAAGCAGAAGATTAAACAAATGAAAGCTTCACAAGGCCATGTTCTTTCAGTAGAAGAGAGACACAACGTAAACAAAAAGCTTGAAGGTGAAAATGCAATTTTGGAACCGGAAGAGAACACAAAAGAAGGATTCATAGCAGATCAGGGTGGGGGCAGGGGGAGAAAAGCCAGGAGGCCAGGCAGCAAATACGCAGAAAGGCTGCAGAGAGAAAAGTCTGTAGATCTGTGAGTCATTAGCCTCCTGATTCGAGGAAGCTAGTGGCAGGGGATTCAATTCAATTTAATGAACTTTTTTTAATAGCAGAGATGGAAATAGGAAAAGTGATTGAGAGAGAAGAGGAGAATGGGGAGTTCATTACTGGTTGTACAAATTGGAGGTTTGAGGAAGAAACATTAATTGCACAACTACATTGTGCCAATCCCTAATATATTTATTACTAATGAATTTTTACAGCAAATCTCTAGGCCAAGGGCTCTTAATCTTTTTTGTTCCACAGACCTCCTTTGCCAGTCAGGTGAAAATCATGGATCTCTTACTATGTCCACACTATACTGTATATTATTTAATGAATATATCATACCCACACCAACACATCCCCACAAGAATAATGTTTTTTTAAAATTTCAAGTCAAGCTCATGGTCCCCTGCTTAAGAACCCTTGCTCTAGGTAGACAGTGCTATTCTCATTTGATGGATGAGGAAACTGAGGTCCAGAGGCTAAGTAAATTTTCCAGTCACACAGTTAGTAAATTTCCAGATTTAGTTGTGTCTGATCCCAAAGGTTACATCTTACCTCATTTTATCACCATGCCTCACTCAGTGCATTGTGATAGGGTCGGAGGATGAGAATATAACCATGAATACAAAGCAGGTCTTAACTTTTTAGAGGATATTGAACTAGTATGGAAGAAAGTCATGCAAACACAGAGCCATATCACATGGTAGAATGACATATCTGTGTGCTTGGCTAGAAATAGGCAATGTGCTAAGGATCACAGATAAGGGAGCAATTAATAGAGATTCTTGCAAGGCAGGGAGTGTTGTCTAAGAATGTGTTGTTACTGGACTTGGATGAAAAGACCTTCAGTTTGGATTAATAGGTGAAGAGTGAGGGAAAGGCCTTAATGCACAAAGAAATGGAAATCAGATAGGAAAAGTTGCTCGCAGTCAGACTATGGAAGCCCTTGAAAAGCAGCTTTGGGAGTTTGGACTCAATTTTGCTTGCAATGGGGGTCCACAGAAGGTATTTGAGAAACGTGGTCTGTCTCACAGATGTACAGGCAAAAGCACTGTCTCAAGAATTGCCGTAGCTTATTTTGAGTATGTGCTGCAAGGTAAACTTTAGAAAGGCCTCTGACTCCAAATTCCTTTTTTCTTCTTCACCCTTACTGGGGAGACCTGGAATTTTATTCCTTTATTTTTAAAGTTTGTAACAAGTACCCTATGTATATGAACTAGAAGTTTCGTTCTTTTGATTTCCCACATGTGATGGACTGAAGTGTATCCCATGAAAAAATATGTTGAAGTCCATATTTCTAGTACCTTAGAATGTGACTTTATTTGGAAACAGGGTCATTGCAGATAGAGTTAGGCAAATTAAAATGAGGTCAGACTTCCACAGTTAACATCACATTCAATGATGAAAGCCTGAAAGCAGTCCTCCTAAGATCAGGAATAGAGAGAGGGTCCCTGCTTTCATCATTACTCTATAGCATTGTACTGGTAGTGTGAGCCAGAACAGTTAGACAAGAAAAGGAAATAAAAATCAGCTAAATTGGAATGGAAGATGTAACACTATCCCTATTTGCAGAAGGCATGATCCTATAACAGAAAGTTCCCAAGATTCTCTAAGAAAGCTAGTAAATCTAATAAATTAATTCAGCAAAGTAGGCGAATATTAAATCAACACACAAAAACCAGTGGTGTTTTTGTACACCAGTAATGAATAATTCCAAAAAGGAAATCTAGAAAAAAATTCCATATAAAATAGTAATTAATGGAATATAATTCCTAGGAATAAATTTAACCAATGACATAAATGACTTATACATAGAAAATTATAAATTGTTACTAAAAGAAATTAGGAAGAACTAAAGAAATGGGTTGGAAGACTTAATATCATTAAGTTGTCAATACTACCCAAAGCAATTTACAGATTCAATTCAATCCCAATCAAAATTTCAACAACCTTCTTTGCAGAAATGGGAAACCTGTCATCAAATTTATATTTGACTCCAAATAGCCAAAAATATCTTGAAAAAGAATAAAGTTGGTAGACTCATACTTCCAAGTTTTAAAACTTATTCCAAAGCTATAATAAACAAAATAGTGTGGTACTGGCACAAAAACATACATAGAAACCAATGGAACTGAGAGTGCAGAAATAAACCCACTTATCTATAATAGTTGATTTTTGGCAAAGGTGCCAATTCCCCTAAAAAGGAAAAGAATATTCTCTTTAACAAATGGTACCGGGAAAATGGAACATTCTCTTGTAAAAGAATGAAAATGGACCCCCACCTCATTCCTATCTCATACCATGTACAAAAGTTAACTCAAAATAGATCAACAACCTAAATGTAAGAGCTAAAACTATAAAAATCTTGGAAGAAAATACACAAAATATCTTCAGGACCTTGTACTGAGAAATAATAAATAGATTCTTAGACCACACCACCAAAAATCACAAACAACAAAAACAGATAAATTGAACTTTATATTAAGGAAATTAAAAGTTTTGTGCATCTAAGGACATTATCAAGAAAGTGCAAAGACAACTAAGAGAATGGGAAAAAATATATGGAAACCATGTATCTGATAAGGACTTATTATTTAGAATATATTAAAACTGCTTCAGTTCAGCAACCAAAAGACAACCCAACTAAAGAATTGGCAAAGACCTTGAATAGACACTTTCTGTAAAGAATATATACAATGGGCCAATAAACACAAGAAAACATGCTCAGCCTCATTAGCCTTTAGGGAAATGCAAATCAAAACTAAGAGATCACCTCAAGCACATGAGAATGACTATTATTTAAAAAAAAAAAAAAGGAAAATAGTAAGTGCTGACAAGGTTGCAGGGAGATAGAAACTCTAGTACATTGTTGATGGGAACGTAAAATAGTGCAGCCACTGTAGAAAACAAGTTCCTCAAAAAGTTAAACATAGAATTACCATATGACCTGGAACTACCACTTCTAAATGTATACCCCAAAGAATTGAAAGCAAGAACTCAAATATTTGTACAGTGTTCTAGCAGCATTATTCACACTAGACAAAAGGTGGATGCAACTCAAATGTCCATTAACAGATGAATAGATAAACAAAATGTAGTATACACATACAGTGGAATATTATTCAGTTGTGAAAAGGAATGATTTTATTTTTTATTAAATTGCCTTTTTAAAAAAGATACATAGATCACAGAAATGTTACATTAAAAAATATGAGGCTCCCACACAGCCCACAACCCACCACTCCATTCCTCCCACATCAACAACCTCTTTCATTATTGTGGCACATTCATTGCATTTGGTGAATACATTTGGAGCACTGCTGCACCACAAGGATTACAGTTCACATCATAGTTTACTGATATGTACTACAAAATGGATAAACCTTGACAATGGCATGTTGAGTGAAATGTCAGAAATATAAAGACAGATAATGTATGATTTCTCTTACATGAAATAACTAGAATGTGAAAATTCATAGAGACAGAAAGTAGGTTGCAGGTTATCAGGAACAGGGAAGGAGGAGTAAGGGGGAGTTAATGAATAATGGGTACAGGATTTATGTTTAGGGTGATGGAAAATTTTTGGTAATAGATGGTGGTGAGGGTAGCCCAACAGTGGGAATGTGATTAATTCCAGTGAATTGTGTGCTTGGGAGTGGCTGAAATGGAAAATTTTATATTGTATATATTTTTGGGTAATTAATGAAATTAGAGGAAGGATGTGAGTTAACGTCTGCAGGGGTGGAATCTGTGATGAGCTGGCGGTAAGTATGAGCACAAAGAAGGGACAAAATGGGGGCAAGGGGTTGTCTTCGGGTGGGGCTTTGTAGTTTTGAGGGGGGCTGGGGATGGGAAGAGGGGTAATATTGTCCAAAAATTGGGGGGAGGGAGGGGCAACATATGAACATGGGAGAGTGTCAGGTGTTCGTTGAGAACAAAATGTTGAGAAAATCATATCAAAGTATAAGTAGGAGGGTTACCTGTTTAGGATGCTCAGGGGGTATGGTCTGATGTGGGACGGACTTCAGGGGAATAGCTGAAGACTCATTTTGCCAAGGTGGGTTGTACCATTGGGAAGAGACCCAAGAAGTGAGAGTTGGGGTGGACCCACATCCTGGGGAGGACTACTGCCGTCAAATAGAGAGAACTGTATCTCTCGTGAGAAAGGATGGCTCCCAGGGCATTAGGGCAGTTGAGAAAGTCAGGTCCTGAATACCACTGCAAGTATCTCTGGACATGGCTTCTTGGGAAATGGAGATTGGCTGGCATTGTGGGCCCCAAGGGGAGGGGAAAATGAATGTGGAATGGATGGAACCAAGGTAAATATGGGGGCAAGAGAGGACTTCTGTGAGAGTACACGAGGATGAATATAAAACATGTAATATTACACCAAAAACATATAGGGGACGACAGACTAATAATGTAAACCATAAGGCAAAACATAGGATAACTAAAAAATTTAGAAAACTGTACAACCTAAAGTATGGACCACATAGTAAGCACAGATGTCACCTTGTTTGAAAGCTATTGTCTCGGAATCTGTACATCAGTTTCGGGAAATATGATATGAATAAGCTAAAAGATTATCGCTGCGGAAGGGAAAAGGTTTTATGGTGGATCTGGGGAAGTACTGTATATTGTATATATGAATTTCGGTGATCTAAGACTCTTGTGAAGCTGACATTATGTTGGGATTCACTTTACAGGAAGTTTTGGATCACAGAGTGGTTCAACAATGGCAGCGGAGGAACACTGATATAGGATGTTATTGACAGGATATATATGGCTGACAGGGAGTTATACAGGGCATATGCCCAGGGTATATAGTAATGTCTAGATATACTCATAGTGGAAACAATTAAAAACAACAGCTGGGGGCGTACTGGGCCCCTGGCCAGGGGGGTCACTGTCGTGGACCCTGGGGGAGCAGCGGCAGTCCCCCAGGTGCAATGGCAAGAACCAGGAAGGAAGGAGGGCCAAACAGTGGGCTCCTGATACTAATGGCTATGCTTTTGAGCCTATACACCTGCAATAAGAACAAGGCCTAGAGTAGCACTGTACCTGGGAGTTTCCTCCTGACAGCCTTCATGTTACTCAAATGTGGCCACTCTCACAGCCAAACTCAGCATGTAGATGCAGTGCATTCCCCCCAGCGTGGGACATGACACCCGGGGATGAGCCTCCCTGGCACCGAGGGATCACTACCACATACCAGCTGAAGATGCAACTAGAAAATGACCTTGAATTAAAGGTTCAATACGGATCAGCAGAATATCCCTGTCTACATATAATAACATGACTTCAAAATGCTGTTTGACCTAATGTAAGGGGGAAATGGAAAGGAGAAATGAGATTATAAGGCTATGAGTCTCTAAAAAAGAGTCTGGAGGTTGTCAGAAGGAATGCCCTTATGCACAACTGAGCAGAGTCTAAGAGACAGATAAAGTAGATACAACCCCAGGTATTGGTTCTTTTGAGAGATAAAGAGACCCACGGGTTCTATGGTCATGGCAGATGGGGTTCACTGCCATGGCAGATGGCCCTTCTTTAGAGCTGGTGTTTCTGCATGATGGAATTGGACTCAGAGGGGATCTCTTCTCACAAGACTTGCATGCTACTTTATTGGAATTGTAGTTGGTGCTGGGGTTTAAGATACATTTAGGGGATTTGAATCTCTGGACTGATAATAAGACACCCAGGCCCAGAGTCTCAACAGACTTCAGCTCCTACACTTTGATTTATTGGACTTACCCCACTCAGCTAACATGGAGTTGAAGAAGGTCAACCACCACACCATGGAGCCTAGAGTGTCTACAACTGAAAGCAGGAGGAGTGCATCCAGTATCCATGTGGAATCTAAGCCCCCACTTGACATAGATGTGCAATGGACACAACCAATCCAATGTCCACAGAGAAAATGTGGAATGGGTGTGGGAAGGGTAGCCATGGTGGCTGCTGGGTTTGGGGAATGGGAGGAAGAGATGAGATGTGGAGGCGTTTTTGGGACGTGGAGTTGTCCTGGGTGGTGCTTCACGGACAATTACAGGACATTGTAGATCCCCCCAGGGCCCACTGGATGGAACGTGGGAGAGTGTGGGCTATGATGTGGACCATTGACTATGGGGTGCAGTGATGTTCAGAGATGTACTTACTGGGTGCAATGGATGTGTCATGATGATGGGAGAGAGTGTTGCTGTGGGGGGTGGGTGCGGTGGGGTTGATTGGGACCTCATATTTTTTGAATGTAATTTTTAATAAATTTTTAATAAATGTAATTTTAATAAATTTTTAATAAATTATTTTAATAAATAAATAATTTTAATAAAAAAATAAAAAATAAAAAAATTAATGAAATTAGATACTAAAGTGGTAATGACAATTAAATGTAATACATGATACTGAATGGGATCTAGTAATGGAAGAGAAAATGTTCAAAAGGACACTATTGGGACAATTGAACAAAAATGTAATATAGACTGTATGCTTTATAATAATGTTAAGTTTCTGGAACTAAATAATTACACTTAATGAGGTTACATAAGTGAATAGCCTTGTTCTTAGGAAATATACATGGAGGTATTATGTGTTCAAGGAACAGCACATATACAGCTTACTTTCCAAAGTTTAGAAAATAGAGATAAGATACAGAAATAGAATAGATAAATGATATATGATGATGAAAGAAGATAGAAAGAGAGAAAGAGGAAGGAAGGAAGGAAGGAAGGAAGGAAGGAAGGAAGGAAGGAAGGAAGGAAGGAAGGAAGGAAGGAAGGAAGGAAGGAAGGAAGGAAGGAAGGAAGGAAGGAAGGAAGGAAGGAAGGAAGGAAGGAAGGAAGGAAGGAAGGAAGGAAGGAAAAAAAAGAACAAATGAGGCAGAATGTTAAAAACAGTGGTAAATTTGTATATCTGACGAGGATACACATTAAGGATTTGTGTATCTGAGGAGGATACACAATAAATTTATGTATCTGTAAATTTGTGTGTATGAGGAGGATTCACATTAATGATTTGTATATCTGGGGAAGACACACAATAAATTTGTGTATCTGTAAATTTGTGTAATTGGGGAGGATACACAATAAGGATACACATACTAGAATGCTCTGTATTGGTTGTGTATTAATTTTGCAGTTGTCCAGTAAGTTTGAAATTATTTCAATTTTTAAAAATGGAGTCATACTGGAGTAGGGTGGACCCTTAAGCTAATATGATTAGTGGCCTTATAAGAAGAGGAAATTTGGACACAGAAAAAAAGACAGAGGAGAGAGTCCCATTCGACAACTGAGACAAGTAACAGCATTGATTGCTGGCCAATCACCACCAGGAGCTGGGAAAGACATGAATCCAATGCTTCCCTACAGATTTCAGAGGCAGAATGACCCTACCAACACCTTACTTTCAGACTTCTAGCCTCCAGAATGGTGGGATAACACATTTTTTTTGTGGTTTTAAGCTGCCCTATTGAGGGTACTTTGTAATGGCAGTCCCAGGAAACCAAGACATCACCCATCCCAAGCCCAGAATAAATGTCGTAAGGCTCCACATTTTCTCCACCTATCTGGGATGAGTATATGTTTGGAGGGTGATTAAAGTCTAAGATAAGAAGCAGGTCAGCTACCTGGCAGTATGGCACAGGTAGAGAAAAGTTTCCAGCTACAACAAATTGGGGTCACAACCAAAACTCCAGTCTCTAAGGACCCTTGAAGGTATCAAGGTAGGGGCTCCAGTCCTAAGGAAACTGGAATGCAAGGCAGGTTCTTAGGTATCAGAATCAATTGGAAAATGTGGGCCCTGGAGTCAGAGTATAAAATCCAGGGTTTACTTTGGAATAAGATCTGGAGCTTGCCTTTCTTTATAGTGGATGCTATGGAATTATTTCCCTTCTCAAAGTGATAGACTGACTACAAAGTATGAAGTAAGGTTAAGTATTGTTAGCAAAATGGAATAGCTCAAATTTTAGGATTAGATGGCAAGGCAGCAGAAAATTAAGCTAATCCATGCAATACAAAGAGACATCAAAGTCATCATAAGAAAATGAGCCTGGGAAATTGACAGCAGTAATATAAATGATGAGGAGAAATTTTGAGAGAAGTTCTTTTGCACTCCAAAAGATGTTTGTAACTACTGGCTTTAGAAAGGGTTGTATCTAGAGAAGTCAAGTGTATGGAATAACTAGATTTGGGAAAGGGACAAAAGGGTGTCAGTTATTCTAATAGAAATTTCCAGTGAAACAGAAGAGGAAAATCATAATGAGTAGGTTAAGCAGTGCTTGAAAATAGAGAAAGAAGCTTGTTTTCATAGTTGCCTAATTTCATTATTTTTATTCCTCATCCCCTTTCCTTATGGTATAATAGGAGAGATGCAGCTTTTGGTTTGCTTCTTACTTGGTGTGCTATAGTGTTCTAGACATGAAAGCCCTCTTTGCCTTTATTTCTAAGGTAAAATGGGAATAAAATCCTCAGAAACAGGTTAAGAGGATTCCAATAAAGCAGCGTACCTGAAATCCAGATGTTAACTGATGTAAACTGTCTGAAGCAGGCAGACTCTAAGATGAGTCCTGTTGGGGACTGAATCATGTCTCCCACAAAACACACTTTCAAGTCATAACCTGCATTCCTATGGGTGTGAACTCCTTTTTAAATAGGACCTTTGAAGATGCAATTAGTTAAGTCTGGGAATTATTTGTGAACAGGATCTTTGTCAATCCCATTTTTGATGAGACCAAATTTAATCAAGGCGGGCCTTGATCTGTATGATTGGAGATCTTATAAAGAAAGGAAATTTGGACCCAGTCAGTCAGAGAAAGCAGCAGAAAGAAGCTAAAAGCAAGTAGAAGCCAAAAACCAGTAAAAGTCAGAAAAAGTCAGAGGGGAGAGAGAGATGACCAGATGACCATGTGATAGAGAACTGCTATCACCAGAATGCTACTGACTCCAGAACAAAGCATGACCTTGCTGACGTCTTTATTTTAGATTTCTCGCCTTCAAAGGTAAATAAATTCCTCTTTTAAGCCTGGTATTTGTCACCACAGCTCTGACAAACTAAATTATCCCTAATGATCCCCATTTCCTGGTGTTCATGTCCTTGTGCAATCCTCTCTTTTGAGTGCAATGTTGGCTTAGAAATTTGTTTCTAACCAACAGAAAGTGGCAAAAGTGATGAAATATCACTTTCATAATGAGGTTATATAAGAATATGGCATCTGACTTGCTAGCAGACTCTCTTCCTTGCTGACTTTGATTAAGCTAGCTGCCATATGGAGAGGCCAAATGGCAAAGAACCAAGGGCAGCTTCCAACCAACATCCAGCAAGGAACTGAGCTCCCATCTAATAGCATGCCATGAACTGAATTCTGCCAATAACCACATGAGCTTGGAATAAAACCACCTTCCCCAGTCAAGCCTTCAGATGAAGCCAGCCCAGCCAATTCCTTAACTGCAGCCTTGTGAAAAACCTGGTAAGCAGAGGATACAACTAAGTTATACCTGTATTTTTGACCTACAGAAACGATGAAATACTAAATATGTGTTGTTTAAGCCTCTTGGTTTGTGGTAATATTTTATGTGTCAATAGATATAATACATTATCCAATGAGAGATTGTAAATAACTTGGACCCTGTCATATATACCATATCCAGTGGAAAATCCTGTGCCCTCCACAAGCTTTCTGCAACTTCTTGGTGGGAGGCAGAAGTACATTCTCATAGTTACTATTAACTATGAGTTCTGGCTTCTGTCAAACTCCACTCATTCTCATCTCCTTCCCATTTATTTTTTGTTTACTTCACACCAACTAAATATGAAATTCAAACACTTTTCTTGGTATACTCCAAAGTCATT
Source organism: Dasypus novemcinctus (assembly GCF_030445035.2). Lineage (NCBI taxonomy): Eukaryota > Metazoa > Chordata > Mammalia > Cingulata > Dasypodidae > Dasypus > Dasypus novemcinctus. The sequence continues at coordinate 92,141,655 of NC_080686.1, forward strand.
CATACTAGGCATGAGTGTGTAACATTACTAAAGGTTTCTGTGAGATGATGAAGGTTTATATCACAGCAATTCAAAGATATTAATTTGAAAGTTAAACATCTTTTTTTCAAAAACAACTTTGCATTGCTTTGCATCTTGTAATTCTTATTGGCCCCTTTTCTCTGTAGGCTCCATATTCCTGTGAGTTTATTTAGGATCGCTATCTCCCTTTCTGCTCTCTCCTATGCCAGTTTCCTGTTTAACTTGCATGAAGATCCCTATTTATTTGAGGCCTTAGCTTTTCCACCCAAAGTGGTCTATCAAGGTTATTTTTCTAAAGCAAGAGTACATTTTCTAAAGGAAACTCTGACATCAGTAATTAAAAGAGCTTCTTTACTCTGCTATTTATGTAAAACTCTCAGAGAAGTACCTGAGGAGAACAAATATTTGACAAATAAAGCATTCTTTTTTCCCTCTCCTATGCATTTATGATGCTGTGAGGTCAGACCAGTGATGTAAGCAAGCTGGTACTTGATAAATTTTTCCAATTTTGGGAATCTTATCTAATGCAGTATTGTTCAAACTGTCCATGGTGAAGGTTCAATTCTTTTTTCCTTTTTAAAACTTTTCAGTACATTATGGATGAGTACTTTTCTAAGTCATAATTAGAATGAATGCAGGACTAAGGATCTCACACTTTGCTGTGAGTTCTCTGGGGAGTCATTGAAAAGGTTTCATCTGAAGAGACACACAATCAGAGCTGTGCTTTCATTCTGGCAATAGAGTGAGGGATGCTTTATGCATCTTGAGGCCCCTTGGGGAGCTGTGATGGTCATTCAGCCTGGAGATGAAGAGGAGATACAGTGGAGAAATATTTAGAAGGTACAATTGGCAGGATTTTATTCTCATTGAAGGAATGAAGGAAAACAAATTGAAAGAAAGATGCCACTGAAAGTAGAGGCCAGGATTCTGGGCCATGATCCAATCTACATTGCCTCTGTCTTAGACCAAATGTCTACCAGACTCCCTGCCTTTGCTCCTGATCCTTTCCAATATTTCTTTTTATAGTCCAGTCATGAATTTCATTAAAAATGCAACTCTGATCATATTGCTACCTCCTTAAAATCTTCAGCAAAAAGGCAAACACCTTTACATGGCCTATAAGGCCCTATGAACAATGCCTGCTTATTTATTTAGTCTTACTATGTGTTAGTTTCATCTATTTTTTTTAATTAACAGACTTATGTCACGACTTTCTAAATAATGGAAAAGTCCATTTGTTCATTGCAACTTCTCCAAACTTCACTTAAAAGGTAAAAGGGATTTTTTTTTAAAAGGCATAACTTCACCAAGACAAAAAGGATGAAGAAACAATAGCAATAACAGTTTTCAATGCTGAATCACAAGCTACAAATATAGGACCCTAAAAGCAAGCTCTTTTGTACCATGTGACTCCAGAAAGTTTCAGAAGTTCAAAAGATCAGATACCTCTGAGAGTGGTGTCAGGATGGTTGTCTGGAAGACTATTTAGAAGAAGTTAGGACTTTAGAAAACTTTTCCTCTCTCATTCAACAGGAAGCACCTCTTCTCCTGCCCTCACAAAAGGTTAGAGGCTTTGTCTCTAGGTATTTAACCAGAAAGATAGCACACAAAGCTGAGGTTGGAGAACCAAACTGAAAACAGTTTACATGAAAACCTACATACCCTACAGTGATACTATTTTCCAAGCTGCAAATCATTTGGGAGACAGGTCTAGCCCCTCAAGGAAGACCTGGTAAATTCCTTTATGGGAGTCTAACCAAAGGGAAAAGAAATGTAAATGCCAACATGTGGAAATCCTTCAACAAAATGAGAAACCCAGGTCTCCTTACAGAGAAACATTCAGTTGACAAAGCTTTCCCTTGCACAGTGATTTTCAATCAACTTTTAATTTTTTAATGCTTCAGTCATACATAAGGAAGCAGGATCACCAGATAGTTGAGAAAAAAATCTTTCCCTTAAAAAAATAAAAATCAGAACAAGCAAACAACTCAAAGAGATGGAGGAAGAAGAAGAGGAAAGAAATTCAAAAGAAAAGGAAAGAGAGAAAATAAGATACAGGGAAAACTTCAAAGAATGATTAATGTCCTCAAAGGTATAGCCACAGTGGATATTGTACAAAAGGGAACTTTCAGAAAAGAGTTCTTGGAAATTAAAAGTATGATGGTTAAATGAAAAGTCAATAGAAGATTTGGAAGATAAATTTGAGAAAATTTCCAAAAAATGGAATAAAAAAGAAATGGAAAATAAGTGCGGAAGAAAATTTGAGGACCCAGAAAGTACAAGAAAGACAAAGAGGGGTAAATAGGAGATAAAGAATGAGAAAATTAAAGGATCATTCTGGAAGATCAAGGTCTCAATTCTAAAAGTTCCAGAAAATAAAGCAAAACAAAACAAACAAATAAACAAATAAAGGAAAGGCCATCAAGATGCATTAATTGCTACCAGAAATGTTCTTGCACAATTAACAATTAGGAAATGGAATAAAATTTGTGAGAATTGTTTTCAGAAATTGTATAATAGCCTTGATTCAATTGCTTCTTGGAAACAAGAAGACAGTGATATGATATATTTAAGATAGTACAAGAGAAAAACTTCCAGCCAAGAATCTTATATCCAGCAAAATTGTCTTACAAAAATGAGAGTGAGTTTAAAATATTCACAGATAAACAGAAACTGAGAGACTTTCTAATTGAGAGACTGGATTTTCAGGAAATACTAAAGGGTGTGCTAGAGCCTGAAAAGAAAAGACAGGAGAGAAAGTCCTGGAGGCAAATCTAGAAATGAAAGTAACTGAAAATGTCAAAAGAATGGTGAAAATAAATAAAGACACATAAGACCCAAATTAAGAAAACTACAACTCAATGTTAAAAGAAATAAAAAATGCCTAAATGGAACAGCAAAAATCTCCCAAGTGCAAGGGCAAAGACCAGTGAAGAAGGATGCCCAATGTTGGGCCCTTGATACTGATGACTATGCTTATGTACCTGTGTGCTTGAAATTTCAACTAGGCCTAGAGTTGCAGGATGCCTAAGAGTTACTTCCTGAAAGCCTCTATGTTGCTCGAATGTGGCCATTCTCTAAGCCAAACTCAGCATGTAAATGCATTACCTTCACCCCAGCATGGGACATGACTCCCAGGGTAGAGCCTCCCTGGCACTGAGGGATTACTACCAAGCACTGACTGGTGATGAAACTAGAAAAAAAGACCTTGAATAAAGGGGAAATGGCAAAGACAAATGAGTTTACATGGCTAAGAGACTTCAAAATGAGTTGGGAGGTCATCAGGGGGGTTGTGCTTATGTACATCTCAACAGGATCCCGGAGACAGCTAAAGTAAATACAACCCCATGTACTGGTGCTCCTGAGGGCTATGGAGACACACAGGTTCTATGGTCATGGCAGATGTCTCTGGAGTTCAGTGCTTTGCCAGTGAGCCCTACATTGGAATTTGTGGTCCTGAGTGTGATGGAGTTGGACTCAGATGTGACTTCTCTGCACGTGCCTTTTCTGTCACTTTTACTGAATTTGTGGTTGGTTCTGGGGTTGCTGTATGCTTAGGAGACTTGAATATATGGACTGTCCTTGTGCCAGTTGGGCCTCGAGCCTCAGCAGAGTTGCAACATCTATTCTCTGGTTTGTTGGAGTTACCCAGGTCAGCCAACAGGGAGGAGAGGATTGTCAAACACCATACCAGGGAACCGAGAGCATTTACAACTACAAACAGGAGAATTGCATCCATCAGCCATGTGGGATCTTAGTCCCCTCTTGATTTAGAGGTGGAGTGGACATTGCCCTCCCAGGGTCCACAGGATGAAAGAATAAAATATGGATTAGAGTGGACTTACTGTTATTCTACTATAGAACTATTGTGACTCTTGCAATGGAAGAGATTGTATCACTGATGTGGAGACAGTGGCCATGGGAGTTACTGAGGGCAGGGAGAGGGAAAGAAGAGGTGTGACAAGGGGGTATTTTTGAGACTTGGAGTTGTCTTGAATGATATTGCAGGGACAGATGCAGGACGTTATATATCCTGCCATAGCCCACTGAATGGACTGGGGGAGAGTGCAAACTACAATGTAAACTATAATCCATGCAGTGTAGCTGTGCTGCAAAATGTATTACCAAATGCAATGAACTGCCACACTGATGAAAGAGGTTGTTGATGTGGGAGGAGTGGGGCTGGGTTGGGAGTGGGGTATATGGAAACCTCTTATATTTTTTAATGTAACATTTTGTGTGATCTATGTATCTTTAAAAAAAAAGACAATTAAAAAAACTTGCTAAAGTAAACAAATTTAAAAAATTTTTTTAAAAGTCCTAAATAATTGGAGGAACATTCCATCCTCATGGGTTGTAAGACTAAATATCATGAAGATGTCAATTCTACTCAGATTGATATACAGATTCAATGCAATCCTAATAAAAATTACAACAGCATTTTTAAAATAAATGGAAAACAGGATTATCAAATTTATTTGGAAGGATAAAAGGTCCCGAATAGCGAGAAATATCTTAAAAAGGAAAAGCAAAGTTGGAAGACTCTCATCTCCAGGCTTTAAATCATATTTCCCAGCTACAGTGGTAAAAACAGCATGGTACTGGCATAAAGTCAGACACATTGACTAATGGAACCAAATTAATGGTTCAGAAACAAAGCCTTACATGTATGGTCAAGTGATTTTTGACTTTCCTGTCAAATCCACCCAGCTCAAACAGAATTGTCCATTCAACAAATGGTGCTGAGATCCATAGCCCAAAGAAGGAAAGAGGACCCCTATCTCACACCTTATCCAAAAATGAACTAAAAAATGAATCAAAAACCAAATCTAAATGCAAGAACCATAAAGCTTCTAGAAGAAAATTTAGGAAAATATCTTTAAGACCTGGTAGTAGGTGGTGGATTCTTAAAGGAGATAAGAGTTAAGAATAGGACTGAAATGGACTACTGATGTTTAATGTATGTAGAAGTTTTAATTAGCTTTATTGTAAATGTGTGGAAATGTATAGAGTGGATGGTAACACATAGTAAGAGCTAGTTTATAAATGGGGATGTGGCTGAAAATGGTAGTCTAGGGATGTAAATGCCAAGTGACAGAATGCTAGAAAATAATCTAGGAACTGAATATCACAGTAAACCCAAAGGTGGATGAGACTTGTAGTTGATAGCACAGATGCAAGAGTGTCCTTTGTTAGCTAGAGCAAATGTACATCGCTATTGAAGGGTGGTGGGAATGTGGAAAAGCATGGAAAAAATACAACTGGAGTGACCTATGGTTTGTGGTTAGTAGTAATAATGTAATATTCTTGCATCTATGCCAAAGATGTCCTGTGTTGATAATGGGGCAGTATAGAAAATGTGTGCCAAATGTACACTATGAATATAACATTGGATGATATTATCTTATAATCTGTAACAAATGTTCCACCACAGTGTGGTGTGTTGATAGAGGGTGATGTTTGGGAATTCTGCACATGTGCATGATTGTTTTGGAAATTTACAACTTCTCTCATAAAAATATATTTAAAAAATAATAATAGGGTGGGTTGGGAGAAAAATACACCAAATGTAAGATAAGGACTATAATTAGTAACAAGATTTTGACAATTTTCTTTCATAATTTGTAACAAATGTCTCATAACAATGCAAGGTGGTGGAGGATTGATGAATGGGACCCCTGTATGATGCTATGCATGTTTGCTTTGTGAAGAAGCATTTATTATACACTCATTGCTTATATGTGTTCATTTATAAATGATATAAAGATAATAATAGGGTGGGTTGGGGAAAATACTTTGGTTAGTAGCAATATTTTCATGATGCTCTTTAATCATTAGTTAAAATGTTTAACAACAATGCAAGGTATTGATGGTGGGGTGAGTTATGAGAGTCTTGTATGATGTTAAATATGCTTGTTTTCACAACTATTACTATACACTTATTGTTTATGTATATTTACATATAAGTGATATTTTTTATATGGGGAAAAATCGATCAATATAAGACACCTTATTAATAGAATAAAGGAGAAAAAATATAACTACCTCAAGAAATGAGAAGAAAAAGCAGTCATGAAAAAAAAATTTTGGCAAATTACATTTACAACAACCTACATCTAACATTATATGGAATATAGTAAGATGCTTATCCTGGGCAATAGGATCAAGGAAGGGATGTCCAGTCTCTCCACTTGTATTCCTCATCCTAAAGGAGATCGTAGCCAGTATAGTAATGTATATAAAATAGGTAAAAAGGCATATAGATTAGAAAGAATAAATACAAATCTTTTTCACAGATGACATTATCACACACTTAAAAAATTTCCAAGGAATCTACAAAAGTCTTTGTGACCTAATAACTGTAATTATTCAGAAACAAAGTCAATATACAGAAGTCAGTTGCGTATATATATATATATTCTAGCAGAAAACAATTAGAAAAAAATTAAAAATACATTTTATGATAGCATCAAAAATTACATATTTAGGAAAAAAATTTATAAAATATACCTAATATCTGTATACTGAAAGCTATAAAGCAGTGCTGGAAGGAATTAAAGAAGACAAATACATATATTATGTTTATAGATTAGGATATATAATATTATAAAAATCAATTCTTTCCAGTTTGATATGCAGATTCAATGTAATCCCAATCAAACTCTTATAAGACTATTTTGAAAATAAGAAAGACAAACTAATACTAAAATTGATATTGAATGTCAAAGAACCTAAAATTGCCAAAACATTTTGAAAAAGAACAGTGTTGGAAATTTACCTGCTTTCAATACTCACTCTAAGGCTACAGTGATCTAACTAATAGGGCATTGACCTAAGGATAGATATAGAATTCAAGGGAACATAATAGAGGATGCACACCCTCATGTATGTCGTCAGTTAGTTTTATAGAAATGTACCTAGGTAATTTCAATGGAGACACATAGTGTTTTCAATAAATGGTGGTAGAAAAACTAAATATCTATATGGAAAATAATAAAACTTGACATGTACCTCATACTATACACAAAAATTAACTCAAAATGGGTCATAGAACTAAAATTTTAAAATGGGTCATGTAAAATTAAATTATAAAATCTCTAGAAAAAAAAATCCAGAACACATTCACAACATTGGAATAGGCTTAGGTGTCTTGGACATGACCCCTAAATAGGAAAAATAAGTAATAAATTGAAGTTCATGAAAATTGCACATGATGGTTCTTTGAAAGTACCATAAGAAACTGAAAAGGACATTATCTGAGAGAAAATGATCAAATACATATATCTGACAAAAAAAAAACCCAACAATCTGTATCCATAATAAGTAAATAAGTCTTTCAACTCAGTCATAATAAGTCAAACAAACCCAATAAAATTGGGATGAAATATTTGAATAAACAATATATAAAGATATAATAATGACCCATACTCATCATATCCAGAGATGCTCAACATCATTAGTGATCAAGAAAATGCAAATTAAAACCACAATGAGATAGATACCATTAATTATCCACTAGAAGCCCTTAAAGAATTTTTTTTTTTTTAAGAATTTAAAAAGATCGATAATACCAAGTATTGATGAAGATATGGTGTAACTGAAACTTCAGAACTATTAAATGGTACAACTATTTTTAAAACAATTAGGCGGTTTCCCATAAAGTGAAATGTGCACTTAAATTTGACCTAGTTATTCCATTTCCAGGTATTTACCAAAGAGAAATGAAACACACAAAGGCATGTACGTGAATGTTCATAGCAGCATTATTTATAATAGCCCAAACTGGAAATAACCCAAACGTCCATCAGCATATGAATAAAGGAACTATGTTATATCTTTACCATGAATACTGCTTAGCAACAAAAAGGAACAAATTAATGATACACATAAACAATATGGATGAATCTCTGCAACATTATGTTGAGTCAAAAAAAAAAACACACAAGGAATGTGCTTTATGGTTTTATTTATATGAAATTTTAGAACAGGCAATACTAATCTGTAATGACAGATCAGTGCTTGCCTGGAGCCAGAGAAGAGGGAAGTTGATTGCAAAGAGGTATGTGGGAATTTTCCAGGGATGAGGTAAATGTTCTATATTTTAATTGGTGTGGTTACATGGGTGTGTTTGTGTGTGTGTGTATATGTATATATATAGGTCAAAGCTCACTGAATTTCATATTTAAAATGTGTATATTTTAATGTATGTAAATTATACCTTGCTAAAGTTGGATTCAATTTTTAAAAATCCCCATTTATCTCTAAATGTGTAGATGCTTAAATTGAGAAAAGAAAATTTATAAAGAGTTTCCTAAAAAGGGCAAATGCTTCTCTTCAAAGGAGACATTTCTCTTGATTTGAAACAAGGTTTAGGAAGGGGGACCTGCTGGCAATCTTAGTGTAGTTGATCAGGCAGCAAATTGAGCTGCTCCACAAAGAAGAGGGGCCCCAGGACTCAAAGAAAGTAAAATGCATCCTGTTAGGGTGACATCTAGAAGAGCAGGACAAATGAAGTTCAGAAGCCTTCTTAAGGCAAAGGAACTTGCTGAAAGGAAGCTCGAAAAGGGAAAAATGGCCCCAAAGGCTGATGGCTGTGATCTGAACCAAACACAGGTAGAAAGTTGGGGCCTGGGTCAAGTCAGAGTCACACCCTTTTGGGTCAAAGGTCACAGAGACCTACTGCCAGAAATATTGAAAAGGGGCTTCTAGAGCTTCCTGCTCCACTCCTGTTTGAAAGGTATTTAAATGAAGATCCAGAGGAGGGAAGCATCTGGCCAGAGGGACATAGGTCCTTGGCATGGAGCAATGATTGTCAAGAGCTTACCTAAATTTTCATTTCCTCTCAAGTCCAAGCAACTTGAAAAAGACTGTGCCAACAATACAATGGATCTGGCTTTTGCTTACCTATCTGTGCAGTTGTTTTTGCATGTTTAGTGCAAAAAAAAAAAAAAAAAATCAGACCTAGATTCATAGCCTCTGAAAATAGACAGGTATTGATTGACTCAGCTTATAACTGTGTGAACTGAATTGTGGCTTCCTTTGAAGAATAAGGCCATGATTTTCTGGGGCTAAATATAAAAAGAAACTATAAGGTGCCTTGGGGAATTGCAACCAGACTTTGGCTTCCCAAGTTTCTGCAGTGACACTTTGCTCAACAAAGGGTGGTATCTTCTGGTGCTGCTGAACAAAGAATGAATCAGCTTGAGCAGATTTCAAGCTGGCACTAGCTGCAGTTGTGGTTTCTAGGGTCTCAATCTATTTCAATTATTGAACTGCATTCTTGTGTGTGGTCATAGGTGTCATCTGACTGTTTGTTTCTGTAACTAAAGCCCAATTCTTGTATTTGACTACAAATATCATACACTTATTTATAACCTTCAAGGAACTGAGGGCTAACTTGGCCCTTGCCAGATCCTATTTCTTTGAATAGAGCAAGCAAGATTGCTTGCTCTAGAAACTTCGGTAAAGGATAGTCACATCTTAAATTAAAATATATATATATATTTTATATATATATATTTAAGTGCCCTAATGACCTGCGGTGACTTAATTGGTAAGATGAAGAAGATAATACTTCAAAGAATTTTTATGAGGATTAGATGTGATAGTCAGTGGGGAAAAAAAAGCTGAGTACAATATCTGGAACATAATAGCTTCTATTTTAGTTTCCCTTTCAGTCATGCCTATACTGATGTAACATGGACATGAAATTTAGGACTTCCTTTAAAGTTAAAGAATAAGTAAGATGATTTCTACAGATCCACATATATATAAGTACTGTACAACTGCTAAAAATGTGGCTTTAATTTGGAGAACAGGTAAATTTATCTTACTCCATAGTTCATTCATTTAAGCAACACCTGCTACATATCAAACCTTATCTAGGTGTTAACAATACATCAATGGATTAGACATTATTATTGTTCTGATAGAGTTTATATTCTCACTAGGGCAAGCAGAAAATGAACTAGCCAACAAATAAATAAACAAGCTAATTTAGATAACATAAATGTTATAAAGAAAATGAAAAGTTGATTTGATGGAAAGTGACAATGGGTAAAATAGAGAGCTTCTTTGTGTTGGTCGATCATGGAAAGACTTTTTGAGAAGGTTACATATGAGCTGAAAAGTCAGTTCAGTTATCTGAGTTTCCCCAGCTTACATTCTCTTGAACGCACCTTCTCTCTGCATGCTGATAATGTCTCATACAAAGGATATACCACATTCTTTGCTTTCTTCTTTATTCCATGACTGCTGAGAAGAACTCAATTGGCTCTTACATACGTGCAGCTCATAAATGAGACTCCCCTGAGGTCAACCTCCAACTAAAGGGGACTGAAGCTGAAAGAGATAAATTTACCTGCTTTCAACCCCAAGGTAGAAAATACTGGGAGGCAGTCTGTACACTTCTCAGGTGGTTCTGATAGAATTAAGTCCATGTGATATAAACCAGTGACCCTGACAAAGCATTCCTATATTGGCTTTTCCTTCTTCCCTCCTGTTCCCTGGGTTTACCCCCCAAATAAACCACTCAATTTCTTTATCTAACTCTAGACAAACAGGAGCCAGCTGTGCAAAGACAGGACATTCCAAGTGAAGGAACTAAATAGTGCAAATGCACAAGGCAGGGAAAAGCTTGGTATGCTCCAGGAATAGAAAGGATACCAAAATGGCCAGAGAATTGTCAATGAGGAGAAACATTCTGTGAAATGTGGTCAATATTGTAAGGTGAGCACGTATAATTTATAACCTTACTTGAGATAAGGAGTTTGAGTTTTATTCTAATTGCAATGGAATGGCAATGTATATTTTCCATGTACGGTGCAGCATTTCATTTTACTTATGCTTTTAAAAGGCAACCAAAGCAGCTGTGTGGATAAGTGGGGGGCAAGTGTGGAAGGAGAGTCCAGGTGGGAGGCTATAGCAGTCATCTAGACAAAAGCTAATAACATCTTAGACTAGATTGATTATATTAAAGCCAGAGAAAAATAGACAGCTTTGGGACACGTAAAATGAAATTGGGGGAACAGATGTGGCTCAAGCAGTTGAGCACCTGCCTCCTGCATTGGGAGGTGACAGGTTCAGTTGCTGGTGCCTCCTAATGAAAACAAACAAACAATGAGCAGATGGACGAGGGAGCCAACTCAGGGGAACCGATGTAGCTTCACGGTCAAGCACCGGCCTCCTGCATACAAGGTCAGGGGTTCAATCCCTGGTCCCGGCACCTAGAAAAAAAAGGAAAGAATTTGATAGACTTTACTGATGAACTGAATGTGGGGAAGAAAAGAGAGAAATCAAGTATTATTTCATGCTTTTGGCTTCATACACTGAATGGACATTGGTACTGCTTTCTGCGTTGTGTAAGTCCAAGGGAGTGGTAGTTAGGCAGGGTAAAGAATCAAGAGTTTTGTGTTAAACCTGCAATCTTTGCTATGTATGTTAGGTAAGCAGGTGGAGATGTGAAGTGGGCCGCTGGATATGTGAGGATGGTTTTCTGGAAAGAGGTAAGGGTGAAGACATACATTTAGGCGTCTCTGGCATATGCACATGGTATTTAAGGTTCTGGGTCCCTAACTCTAAAGGCCTCTTCGGCAAAATGGTACAGGGTAGTTAGACAACCACAGCATACTTGGAAAGAATACTCATTATGTCTACAAAGTGACTCAGACTGATGAATGCTCCTCAGGTTTGGCAGAAAGGTCAAAAGCAAAAATTCCCTCTGACACAATTTTTAAAAAATAGCAGAAAATTGACTCTGTTGCAGACTCAGACAGACCAAGAGTAGACTCAACCACAACAAGACTTATAGAAGTTACAAATGAGTATTTGGATTAGTCAAAACGTAACAACAATATAAAAAATTCAGATATATACAAGCTGAATATGATGACTTGTTTCTTCTCCAGAAAAGAAAACAAATGTAACAACCATCAGCATGCCATAACCTGGAGATTTGGTAGACCAAAGCTTTCAGAATACTAGCATCCTTTTCCTGCTGGAGAACGGATAGTCCCACACTGTCCTATTCGCCCAGTGTCTGCTGGACGTTTCCGCACGGCATTCCCGAGGACAGGGGTGAAAACCCTTCTTTACCGTAACGCCAGGTTTGTGGAGTCTCTGGAACGTTACACTGATTCGGTCATTGAGGCTTGATGAATCCAGCGAGTACTTGAGAATGTTAATATATGAAATAATGGTGGGAAAATATGATACAAAAAATTCTTCTATGAATTGTTTCTAGGAATGGCAATTAGTTTTCAAACAGGGGTTTTATATACTGGCTACTCCTTTTCTTGCCACCAATGTTAGCCTCCGTTCTCTTTCTCTGAGAAAGGAGGATTATATATGTATATTATATGATAATGATGTTGAATTTCTTCAAGCCTAATTTCGTCAAGTCACCCTCCATTGAATCTATCCATTTCCCTTAACCTCACTCTTTAGAGCCCTAGAGCAGAGGAAAACATGCCTTCTCCCAGATCTAGGATTGTCCTATTTTATTGCCCAGGGTGATTAATAAGTCATTCAGGAGAAACTATAACGGATACATTATCAACATTAATTCAAAGTAATTCATTAGACATAAATGAGGTCAAATTGCTTACCTTAAAAAGATTTTACAGTAAATAATTCCAAAATTTGGATGAAAAAATTTTCAAAGGGCTCAATGTCTGAATCTTTATTTCAGATAATATGATGTCCTTCATTTAGACCACTCACAATTCTGTGTTATTTTATTCACTTATATGTTTATTCCCCTCCTCCAGCTCCACCCCCATGAAAATGTGAGCTTCATGACAGCAGAGACCTATCTGACCTCTATGATAGACTTGGATCATCTTCACTGTTATAGTCAGAGTCTAGAACAGTGCCTGATGCTCAGAAGGTGTTCAATGAACACTGGTTAAGAATATTAACTACCTCCCATCTTCACAACCATATTAAGTTATTAAAAGTTAGGTCATATAGCTCTTATTTTTCAGCAGGGACCATTAGGATTCATGTAGAGGTGATATCTCTAAAGTAATAAAACTGGGACATGATTTTAAATCCTACATTTTTAAAAAAATTCAAGGTTACCTTGTTAACTACTTTGTACCACCCTCGTTATTAAAACTTGGTGAATATTCAATGATGCTTTTGTTGTTGCTGTTTCTTGATTTGTGGTTGGCTTTCCCATAGTTGGCTGTGGTGTTTTGGAGTAAACCCCAGAAAAAACATGGTCTTCAACTTAATCCTTTCTCACACCCATTGTAAGTAGGATATTTGGATGAGGTTACTTCAGTTAAGGTGAGGCCCAACTGATTCATGACAGGCCTTAATCCTATTACTGAAGGCCTTATAGGGAAGACTATAAAGGAAGGAGAATGCCAGAGGGGGCAGGCAGAAAGTGAACATCAAGGGAATACAGAAGAGAAGGGAGAAAGCCACAGGCACAAGCCAGAAGTCAAAGGAACCAAGAAGCCAGGAGAGGCTGCCATGTCTGTTGTCATGTGACAGAAGAATCAAGGACCTAGGATTGCCAGCCCCAGAGTGCCACAGTCTTTTGAGAGAAAGCATTGCCTTGATGACACCTTGATTTTGGACTTCTCCTGGACTCAAAACCTGAGCAAATAAATTCCCATTGTTTAAGCCAATCCATTGCATAGTGTTTGCTTGAGCAGCCAGGACACTAAAACATTGGCCATACAACCAATTAGAGAAAGAAAAAAAGGAACGCAAACTTTTTTAGGGTGTACAACTACAGGGAATGGAGAGAAAACCTGAGCAAGAGGTAGATGGTGGCAGATGTAAAAAGTACAAACAAAATAAAACAAAACAAAAACTCACAGTAAATATTATAAAGAAATAAAAAATGGGGTACAGACAGACCGGGCATGAAAAATGGCTCTGGATACCTAACCAGCAGAAGTGTATGTGATTTAACACTCAAAACTAGTTTTTCTTAATTTGTAGAGTAGTCTCTAAAAGAGATTCTAAGCATACATCCTTGTAGTGTTTGGTCATAAATAAGAATGATTTTTTAAAAAAGGATATTAATATTAGTACAACATTTCTAATAGAGACCTGTCAGGAAAACAAAATTAGGAGACATGTTTTCCATTCACATTTGTCTTGACTAGTGGTGTAGCTATGCCCTGATAAATGGAACTCTAAATTAAAGACAGGAGCATTGTCAAATGTGCACTCTAAGATACACTGACCATTTCATATGTGATTTTAGAGAAACCATTTTGGTGCCTTGGATATTAAACCTGGGGAAGCAGGAAGCTGACCATGAACAAGCCATACTATTGAAATTAGGTCCATGCTGATTAATAACCTGAAAACTTCAACAAATTGAAAGTAGAGGGTCTATGAGCCAAGCAATATAATAATGCCAGAGAGAGGAACTTTGCTGAAAAGAAATGGACCAACTTTTCCTTGCAACTTCATAATTTAACCCAAGTTGCAGATAATGCCTTTTGTTTGTATTTACTCTTATCCAATAGATTGGAATATTTGCTAGAAATTATTAAGAAATACTGCTATGTCTAGTTAAAATGCCATTGCTTTGCGATTAAGCTATCTATAGTAATACATTTAGGTTTTAGGGTCTTTTAGGTCTAACATTCTTTGATCTTGTGATTTGGATACTTGTAGTTAGTGGAAAAACTTTTGCTGAGTTCAATAAGGAAATCAAATCCAGTGGAAAATAAAACAAAATGCAAGGTGATAACTTTTAATGACACTTTCATTCTCCTTTTCTTGGCTGTAGCCAAGAACAGTAGGTCCTGATTACATCGGAATGCTTGTCTTTGTTAAAGTGATATTGAAAAATATGCCTACTTCCCACTTCATAGGAGGTACAAAGGACACAATGGGAATGCATTCACACCCAAAAATTCTGACCCTAACAAAGATTGGTCTTTCAGAACCACATTGGACCAGGAGATGACGTGAACTTGAACACTGAAAGAAATAATTCCTGAGGGCCTGGACACTCAAAAGAATATTCATCTTTCTGGATATGAATGTTTAGCTGCTTTTCTGTGTATCTAGGCATGGCTGACTCTTGAATTGCTTAGAATTCACTTCCAGGGCTGAAAGGTAGACTTTTTATTATTAAAAAAGGGAAGCCTTTTGCATTATGCATAGACATAGCTAATAAATATTTACAAATTCCTATTAAAAGAGGGGTTAAAAAGCATACAATTCAGGAGACTAGTTGGTTAATTTTTAAATAAATCTGGGGATAAATAATGGTGATCTGCAATAAGGGAGAGACATAATAGGTGAAAGTGAATAGTTGGATTCAAGACACATTAAGCTTGACTTAAGGGGACCAATATACAGAGGATGAAGAGGAGGGAGGAGTCAAGGACGGAAGCCGGGTTTTTGACCTAAGCACTGGGATGGGTGAAATGCCACTAGCTGAGACAGGAAAGAAGAGGAGGGTGGAGGATGTTGATAAAAGGGTAGCCATTTGAATTATTATCACATCTTGTGGACTTGGCTTTATTCTGTGGCACCTCTTTTGAAAATAGAGAAACAGTCTGGATGGGGTGTGTGCTTCAGTAATTCTTGGAAAGGTACCTGATCCTATCGAGTAATTGACTTAACACTGAATTTGGATTTGAAAAGGGGGAAATAGCAGAAAGAAACAACAAACACTTCTAGGCCTTCAAATTGTGAAGCATTATTTGAAATACTGCAATATCACGATACTACAATACAAAACTCGCACATAAGTTTTTTTATCCCTATATTACAGATGAGGCCCTAAAAAATATTACTCTCTTGACGGAGGTCATGTAAAATGTTTGTAGTTGTGAGACTACCACGTGAGAGAGTAATGAGATTTGTAGTATATTGTTCCTGAGGAGAATTCAAACACACATGAGTTCAAATTTCAGGGAGACAGCTTGGGCAAAAATATAAGACAGCAGTCTCTAATAGAGTTTTACAGTGGTTTTTGGCTTTAAGGAGAATCAGAGAATAAGGTAGATAACAAAGGTTTCTATAGATGGAGAAATTTCTTGATAAAGTAGGAGATGGAATTAGCCTCTGAATCCAGCTATACTATTCTAGGAGTCACATTCAAGTTGCTATGTGTCAGTGAGGTAACATGTGAAAAACTTTCTGAAATGGTCTTATTTAATCCTGCTGAAAACTCTACTAGGTAGACATTATCATGCTCTTCATTTTACACATGAGGAAACTGAGGCACAGGTGGGCAAGGAAAGCTGTCCAAAGTTGCACAGTTATTAAGTGTTGGAACAGGATTTCCACTGAATTTGCCTTATCAGAAGGGTTTCTGGACCTTGGCACTGTTGGCACTGTGGGTTGGATAATATTCCTTGTTGTGGAGGACCTGTTCTGTACACTATAGGACATTTAGTGGCATCCCTTACTTGTACCCACTAGATGACATCAGCATATTTCCCCCACTTCCAGTTGTGACAACCAAAAATGCTCCAGACACTCCCAAAAGTTCTCTTAGTAAAACTGCCCTATTAGAGAACCACTGTCTTACCAGGATGACATTTTGCTCTTTGTAGCCAGCTATCCACCCCTGTAAAGTCCATTGTACTCATGCAGAAGTTCTTTCTTCCTACTAAATACCTCCTTTAGTAATATATTAATAAAAAGCCTGCACTGACCCTATAATTTGGAACACTCCTAAGTCATTCTTCAAGAAATTAGGGTGCCTTCTATATTCTAGAAAAGTGAGCTCAAAAGAGAAGCTACTCCATAGCTATTGCTGTTACTATTATTGTTGGTATCATTATTGATCAGCCTTTCCTATTGTCATTTTGTTCTAAAATAGACATAATCAAACATGATTTATCTTGACAGTAACAGTAACATTGATAGCATGATTTGAGCTCAGTGAGTAGCATTGTTCATTTGGGGAGTCAGGGATAACCTGCTCTCCTTGTCTGTCCACATTTGCCTGCAGAATCTTTGCTTTATTTTTAGTTGGTGTCTATCTTTGTCCAGAGAGCTATCTGTTACAATACATGAACTATTTTTACCTAATAGATTAGTAGAGCCAAATTCTTAGCTGGGGATGATAAGGCCACACTATGGAAAGTGCAGTTTATTAAACAGGCAACTAAGAAAATCCTATTCATGTGACTATCTAACAGTATGTGTTCATGGAATATTTGTAAATGCTTCGACCAAGGAAGGCTAATGGAAATGTTTCTGCTGCTTTGTAAAATTGTCTTTCATTTGACTGAATTCTATGACAGTCACTGATGGGTTTTTTGGACATAATTTACAGATAATTTTTCATGGATGAAGATCTTAAGGGGAGTGAGATCCAAAGGAGATTAAGCTGGAGAAATCTGACCACATAGCGTCACAGACTTATTTCTGACAATTTTCCACACTGGGCAGTTTCTCTTTTAATACCAAGCCTCATATGCTCCATGCTCACAGTGGTGCCACGAGGCTCTGAGACTGTGCACTGGTGATCACAACTTATTCCACACTGACTGTGACAAGCCATGCTATACTCCACCTCAGAGCTGCAGCCGTGCTAGTCTGCCCTTGCTCCAAATGTTCTCATGCTTTCAATCATTTATTCCGCATTCACTGAAGGCTCAGTATGAACCAAGAAGAGCCCTCTTCTAAGACTTAGGAAGTCATAGAGCAGTACAATATGGTCCCTGACCTCAAAGAGCATTCAACCTGATTAGGTAAACAGAAAAGAAACAGATAATTAAAATCGTTTGGCCAAAACTATGGTGGAATTAAGGGTAGAGTGGGTGTGGGGAGCAGACTAAAAAGGTCTCTTACAAACTGTTAAGAAGTTCTGGGAAGTTTTGAGGAGTCTGAGCAGAGTCTAGAGGAAGAAATGAGATTCAGGTAAAGAAAGCAAGGAGTTCCCTAAGGGAATAAGGAAGTCCAGGGTATAATGAGAGGATGATGCAGTCGGTGAACTATGAGAAAGATTATATAAAAGAATGGTGGTGGTTGGGGAGGTAATTGCTTGAGAGAAGGCAAGTCATGAATGCACTTTTTATAACTTCACCCTCTCTTTCAACATTTAGAAGAATAGTTCTTAATATTGGGATCACCTGAGAAAGTTTAAAATATAAATGATGAATGTTCCTATCCCCAGAAGCTTAACTTAATTGGTTTGGGGTAAAGTATGGCTATCCCAGAAAAGTCATATGTTCTCAAATGGCAGAGTACTGAATACATAACAGACCAGCTGATGAGCTGTGGGAGGTACAGTGTCTCTTCCCCACCCCCTTCACCCACATACTCTTTCTCTCCCCTCACTTTCTCTTTCACACTCATTTTTTCACCCACAATCAAAAGGTACCTTGGGTCTAGGTCAGAGATTCTTAACCTTGTTTTGTTCCATGGACCCCTTTGCCAGTCAGGTGAAAACCATGGACCCCTTCTCAGAATATAACAGCAGATAGTTTAGTTTTATGACATGCCTTTAAATTAAATTTTAGGATTATTCAAAATTAATTCAAGCTCATGGACCCCCTGAAATCTTTCCACCAACCTCTAACATGTCTGTGGAACCCTGGTTAAGAATCTGGTCTAGATCCTCTCAGGTTGGAAATTCTGTAGGTTTCAGAACTTTGTTGAAATTCAGAGAACAGAAGTGAATATCTATATCATATATAGATGAAAAAGTTCATTAATTTAGTCATTGCATTTGACGAGTAACTAAAGAGAATCTCCTGTGTGATTAGTCACTTATCTAGGCTCTGAGGATTCAATGGCAAACAAAAAAAGTTGAAGTCCTTATTCACATATAACTTACACTTTAATGGGGAATTAAAAAATAAATAGCTGGCAAATATATAATATGTCAAATAGTAAAAAGGATCTTGAAGAACCATAAAGCAGAGTAAGGGAAAAGATAGAAAGGTATGTAAATCAGTCACAGATGTCAGGACAGGTCTTTAAAGAACTGCTACTAAAGTAAAGACTTAAATAGGATGAAAGGGCAAGCTATGAGAACATGTGGGTGAAGACTGGTCCTGGCACAGGAAACCTAAGAGTAGAGTCCTTGAGGCTAAAGTTTGCAGGGCATGTTGAAGGAAGAACAGGGAGACCAGTACAACTGGATAGAATGAACAAGGGAAGACATAGGAAGAAGTGAAGTTGACTAAATCATGTAGTCTATGGTAAGGATATGGGTTTTATTCTAAGCATGATTGGAAACCATCAGAAGGTTTTAATTGGGACAACTGACATAAACAGATTCAAATTTGAAATGGATTACTTGGTCTGTTTTGTAGCAAACAGAATAGACTTTGGCAGGTACGAATGAGAAAGAGAGACCAGTTAGAAATGCTCTTTCGTTAGTACAGGTAAAAGATGCTAGGTTATGGCATGAACTTGGGTAGTAGCTCATAAGATGGTGAGAAAAGGTCAGTCTTGGATTATAATTAAAAAACAGAGCCAACAAGTTAACTATTTGATGATGAGTTGGAAAATGATACTTGAGTGGCCCTTTTCAGTATGGGGATGTAGATTAAAAATTTTGTTTTGAACAAATTGATATTTCATTCTTGACAAACATCCAAGTGGGGACCTCAAGTTGAAAGGTGAATATTTGAGTGTGGAATTTAAGGAAAGATGAAAGATAGAAGAATATATTTGGGAATTATCAACTTACAGATTGTATTTGAAAATCATGTACATGAACAGGGAGGAAGTTTGAAAGCTGAGCCCTGGAACACTTTATTGCTCAGAGGTTCAGAAAATAAGAAGGGTCCTGCAAAGGAGACTGAGAAGGAGTTGCCACTGAGGTAGAAGGAAAACCTGGAGATGTAGCAACCTGAAAGCCCAGTGTAAATTATTGCAGAAAGGGTGAAGAAGATGAGAATTGGCCATTGAATCTGGGGAAATGGAAGATATAAAGTGAATTGAACAGTCAGGGCTCTGAAAATCTAACAGGAATGAGTATCAAAGAAAATAGGAGAGGAAGTGAAAACCACAAGTATATCCAAGTATTGTGAGGAGTTTTACTCTAAAGAGGTACAGAAAAATGAGCAATAGTTTGAGCAGAATGTTTGTTTGTTTTAATTGGGAGATATTACTGCATGTTCGTATTCTAAAGGGAATAATCCACTAGAGAGGAAAAAATGAATGATGCAAGAGAGAGAGGGATAAATTAAACCATAAAGGTGTGTGTAGGCAAGAAGACATAAAATCCAGTTCACAAATCCAGGAGTTGGCCTTTATTGTAGGAAGGTTAGCTCATGCATTTTCATCTAAAAACATAGAGCTAAGATGAGGAATATATTGGCAGGAGGATTTAGAAATTCTCTTCTAATTGCTTTCATTTTCTCAGTAACAAAAACAAGGACAAAATGAAGAGGAAGGACTTGGGATGGATGTTGGGAGAATGGAGGATGTGTGAAATAGTGGCATCAGAATTAAATTAAAGTGGGAGCAAAACACCTGAGGTTTCTTGTCATAAAGAGGAATATTTTCTATAATGCTCAGCTCTCAGATAGAGGCTCAGAGTAGACAGAGGTTAATTTCACCAATGTGGGATTTTGCCATTTGAGTGCTGTGGTAGGCAGATTAATGAACCCACTAAGATGTCTATGCCCTAATCCCAGGAACCTGTGACTGAGATAGGTTCCACATCAAGGGAGAGTCATGGTTACAGATGGAAATAATTTGCTAATCAATTGACTTTGCGATGGGGAGATTATGCTGGATTATCCATGTAGGCTCATTGTAATCACAAGGGTCTTTAAATGCCGAAGAGGGAGGCAGAAGAATATCAGTGTCAGAGTGATGTGATGTGAGAAAGATTCAATTGGCCAATAGTGGCTTTGAAGATGGATTGGGGCTATGAGTACAGGAATGCAGGCAGCCTCTAGAAGCTAGAAAAGGTGAGGAAATGAGTTCTCCCCTAGACTCTCCAAAAAAACACAGCTCTGCTACCACCATTATTAGCCCAGTCAGTCGCATTTATTCACTTCTGACCTACAGAACTCTAAGATACTAAATTTGTGTAGTTTTGATTCATGAAATTTGTGGTAATTTGTTACAGTAGCAATAGAAAGCTAATACAAGTAAACAGGGAAAAGAGAGGCAAGGGTGTGATTGTAATGACAGAGCACAGATGTGGGTTATAGAGGGATGTGAGACCAGGAAGAAATTGATAACAGGTAAAGAGTGATAAGTAGGATCCCCACCTACCATCATGCATTAGAGCTCCCAGTGAGGTGAGAGTCTTTTGAGGAAGTGGGCACTAGAGAAAGAAATCTAAAATGATAGGAGGTAGTGGTTGCAACTGAGATACATTTATTTGGGAGAGGCGAATCATTTGTAATGTACAGTTCTAAGTTATGACCATGGGATTGGTTAGTTGAAGTGATGAGGAGAATGGGCTCATGAAAAGAGGCAGGAGATTAGATAGATCCATCTACGTGAATATGAAAATCACCAACAAGGATGACAAAAGTAGTAGTGGAAAAGACAGTGAACATGTGCTAAAATATTTCATAATGAGGGGCAAGTGCCCGAAAGGTCTTCATTTGAGTTATGAACTAGCAGGATATGGTCTGATAGTCTCGTTTTCAAGGGAAAGAGAAAGGAGGATGAATGATTTGGAAGTGCCAGTGAAGAGAAGAGAGGACATCTACCCCACCTAGAGAACCACCAAAATGCAGGAAGTAAAATAGTCCCCACCTGATAGAGCCTTACAGGAAGCACTATACTCATATTAGGTATCTAAAGGATTTCCTAATGGCAGACTGTGAATTCTGGAGGGCATTGTGGAAAAGATTTGGGGAATCAAGGAGGGTGAGAGATTATGTCAGACTAGGCAAAGTACAATCATATGGGGTTGTGTAGCAAGTAATACAATATCAATTTTTCCTTATACACATACACACATATTCAATGGATTGTAATCAGTTTTCCAGTGGGATTTTTCATGGATCTAAACAAAATATTACTGAAATTCATATGGAACAATAGTTGTCTAAAAAAATTCTGCAAAAGTACAAGGGTGTTTTACTTGCTCTAGAAAGGTATCAAGACATTTTCAGGCCACAATGATTAAATAGTGTAGGGCCAATACTCACAGAGTAAAATGATCAAGGGAACATAATATACAACTTAGAGGCAGATCCCATGCATATAAGGGAAATGTTGAGGGGACTTTACAAATTAATGGGGAAAATGGCCTTTTTAAAAATGGAGTGGTGACAGTAGGCATTCCATACTTGAAAAAAATAAATCTCAAACTCATGTTATATAAAAATATATTCCAGAAAATGTAAGTATTAAGACCTAAATAATAGAGATAAAATTTCAAAACAATTTGAAAAAAATATATGTACATAATGTTTTTGTATGTATTCTATTGTTGGGAAATAATTTTTAAGAGAGACCCAGCATCTTGTCCCTTTCATAGGATGGTCCTATTCAACAGAAAAATAACTGTGTTGTTTTGGGGAATCAAACTCAGTTAGGAAAACACATTACTACATGCTTACTGTTTGCAAAAGAAGCACTGGGCATGGGTGAAGAACACAGGCTGAACAAGACCTACCCCTGCCCTTTGCAGTGATCCAGTGGGAAAGTTAGTCCTGGAAAATATTCCCAGGTAGAATTACGTGGTGTAAGAAACAAAAATAAAGAGAGTCATTAGTTTAATGAACCTGAAATCTCTTTGTGAAATGAAATGATTTCCAAAATTAAGGGACAGCTATGGTGATCATGCTAATATTACTTATGCTAGGTAACCAGGACACGAATAGAACTTGTGGATCCTTTTTCTGCTTTAAAATGTCAAAGGTCAGTTTCCCGGACAGTATACAGATGCAGATCAAGTGCCTTTGGATAAGTCATACTTCTAGCCCAACAAAGCAATTTACTAAGACTCCTTCATGAATAGGAGGGTGCTGGGGTACCCACATCTAGACCTAGTTGGTCAATTTTCCTTTTGAAATATTGCACTGCAGTAGACAATGATCCCACTTGATTGAAAACAGATTTGCAGATTTAAGGGCCAAAACAAATTATTCCATAAAAAGCCTCCGTCATCCTATTCAAACCACTGAAGTTGAAATGAAAATATGTCTATGCTTCAGACATGTTTCTTACTCAGCAGTCAGCTCCTCACCCCCCTTCTACCCAGGCCAAAGGGACAATCTGTTCCCAACAGCCTGAGAAGTCTTTTTTGTCATTTCACAAACTTGCGAAAACACCACTAAGTGCTTGGCTTTGTGAGAAAAGAGATTGTGGTGACATTTTTCACACATTTT
This sequence comes from Dasypus novemcinctus, assembly GCF_030445035.2. Lineage (NCBI taxonomy): Eukaryota > Metazoa > Chordata > Mammalia > Cingulata > Dasypodidae > Dasypus > Dasypus novemcinctus. Next base: position 92,164,928 of record NC_080686.1, read on the forward strand.
CCTCTCCTTGCATAAATTTTCAATGTTGTACTCCTCCAGGGTAGGAATTTGAGCTGAAATGTTTTGATTCTATATTGGTTTGGCTATTCAAGCCAGATCACCTAACTTCATTTTACCTTAGGTTACTGTATGCAAAAGAGGGCTACACAACATTTTTCCAAGTTCTATTGCTGAAATAGTTCTCTGGCTGTAAATCATGCCTTTCCAAAAGACTGTCAACATTTTTAGGGAAAAAACTATAGTTCATGCATGCTTTTGTTACTTGTGCTCTGTTTTCCAAAGTCTCTGGTGTACCCATCACAGGTGATTAAAAAATCCAGTTGGCTGATAAACAGTAACTTTCATCTGTACAGTGTTGCTCAAAGCAGTAAGGAGTCTCACATAATTAGATACTCAGATTGACCCCCTCTAAGATAGATTGGCTGTGTAGCTCCATATGGCAGAGAACAGAAACTTCGAGATGTTTAGGGTCTTGGTCATGACCCATTGTCATGTTTGAAGCAGAGAATCTGCTTATCTTGTCTGGTCCTCTAATTTTTCTTACAAACCAAATCCTGCACCCTAGCAAGGAAAAACATCTCTCCTTAGCTCATAGCCTGAGCCAATTCATAGACCCCTCACTTTTTCTTTCTTTCAATCTCTGTGACCTCATTGGGCATGGATTTTCTGTACGAGTCCTGTGGCTACTAATCATGTTCTGCCTTTGACACTTCCTCTATTATTGCCTTGATGCAGTAATAACTTTTTAAATGCTTAATCTTTAGCTTTCACATTAACTAATATGTTCCCTGACATTAGGGATCATGTCTTCCCTTTATGTTTTTTTTCTGCAGAATCTTGAAAAAGTGCCAGTACATAGTAAATGCTCAAAAGTATTTATCTCGTGATAGTCTAGTCCCCTTTCTATCAACTTCCTGTCAACTCAGGTTGAAACATGTAAATATTCAGAGTTCAGAACTGACTTTGTAGATGGGGTTACAGAGGAGAAAACCTAGATCCAGAGGAATTCCGTATCTTTCCTCAACTCCCTTTGTTCAACCCAATGCTTTTTCTACAACTTTCTATCATCTCTATTGTGAATTAACCCACTAAGGGTAGAGGATACTCACAGTTGTTTAGAACCATCCACTGTGCCTCCAACATTGTTATGTAAACATAAAGGAGATTTTTGACCACAGGACTTACCAGAAATGTAGCTCTGACAAAGTCCATCGATAAGCGAAAGGAAGTTACCTGCAGGACAACTCCTGGTATCCTTTGCTGCCTGAGTGCTGAGAGGCCACTGCTGAACTCAGGGGCGAGTCAGAGAATCAGGAAGCTGTCTCCTAAGGTCTTGATCCTTTTATCAAGAACTCTGCTCCCCAGTCTTACTGTAACCAAGAGAGGCAAGAAGGGGCAAGGCAGTCAGAGCTAGGGAAATAGCAGCCAGAGGGCCATATGGAAATCATTGGGAATAGGAAAAGTGCTACATGTGCTCTGGGTGAGGCATTTATCCCCCCTGCAGAGAAGAGGAAGTCGCTTGCAGTGATTCACTCCAGAGGAAGCAAGTGTGGCCTGAGTCAAAGCAGTCCTGTTTCCCTCACTTTCTGGAAGTGGGCAGCTGTGACCACACTTACCAATTAACCATGGAACACGTATCAGGTTCCATTTGCTCAATACAGCTGCTCTGGATGAACTGGAGAAAAGAGAAGCCACTCCAAGTCAAAAGGGAAAAAACTGCTTTGCCCTCTATCATAATTGACCACCTACTCTCAGCTAGGTGTTTTGCATTTTTCTTTCACTTAATCCCTACAATCACCCTATGAGGTGTGTGTTTAGAAGTTACAGGTGAGAAACCCGAGGCTCACCAAATGTTGGAACACCCATGGAAGGTTAAAAACAAACTGTACTCTTTCTGTTCTGTTGAAAATGTGTGTATCATCCATGGTTTAATGAAAGAAGCAGAATCACAAGGAAGTATAAATATGTATATAATAAGGGATTTATTACAGGGCTTTGATGACCAATCGTGGGGCCGGCTGAGCAGTCACTGTAAGGCTGTTATCTTTGTATCTGATACTGGACTTTGAAGTCCACAGGGCAGGCAGCAGGGAAAGATGGACTTAAAGTGAAGAAAAGCAAGGGCAAGGGAAAAGAGCATAAGCATGAGCTGGAAGCCACAGAATGGACTAAAACCTGTGTCAGTCCTTGCTGCCTCTGACCATGATGGTGTGAGTGTCCTGCAGAAGATGCTGATGCCTTCACCACAGAGCTAAATATACACACTTGGCCTAGGAATCAGCGATGCTGGAGAAACTCGGGCAAAGAGGCATACTCACCAGTCCAATTATTGCTCCACACTGATAAGGTAAGCCAGTGAATTAGCAACATTGAGTGTAATCTACAAAATGGAGCTGTCATCCTCTGAGTCTTGCACCAGAATCTTTGTTGTGGTCCATGCTAACCAGAAATATCCGGGGAGGGGATTCTGGGAAATCTAGTTCAAGTTAGCCAAGGTGACACATTATAAAGCTGCCATAATATGTTTGTGGTGTCAGGGTTCTGGTTTGGTTCTAAATATCTTAACCAGACCTCACTGGAATCCCATAAACTTGACCTCCTGGTAGCCCATGCTGCATTCTGTAATAGTTCTTAAATCCTATTTTCTATGATGACCTGTTTCTTTGCTTTCCAACCTGTTTACAATGTCCTAGCTACTATCTAATGCCCAGAAGGTTGCACTTAAAATGTCCTATTGCTCCTCTGGCAGTAATCTGGTTTCTCCTTCTAAGTCTATAGTTGAACTTGCCCCTTGGATGACAGCTGCTTTGGGCTGTTATTATTATTGTTGTTATTGTTATATTTATTGTTAGAGGGTTTTGAGTCCCTTGAGATATATTTGACCAGCCCTTTATTATGTTGTTTGCTTTCTCCTCCCTTTCCACCAAAGAGAGGAGCCTTACAAGTAGCAGAATGTAATGTCGCTCCAGGGGACCAATTTATACTGAGTATAAATCCCAGTCGTACCTCCCAGAGGAACGAGTTTAAGGTATGGCTTTTATAAACAGATCCTTGGACTTCAGTAAGGGGATTTGAAAAGTCAAACATGCTGGGGCCATGACTATAAAAGTAAAATTACAAGGCTGAGGAACCTTTCCAGAGACAGGCTTATTTCAAACATTGATATCTCATAGGTGTTATTCTTAGCAGACCACTGGTGCATGTTGGCTTTCATTTCAGCATCCAGCCGGGAAGGGAGTCGTGTGGGAGCTGCATTAGGCTGCTGCTGAGTTCATTATGGCCCAATCCTGGTTTACCCTTGGTCTTCTGATGACCTCTGAACTCCTCCTCTTCCTCTGCCTAAAGAGCCCTCCTTCATTTCTTTGTGGATTTATTTTATTCAGTGAGTGAAAATGGATCAGATGCTTCTGCTGTGCCAGGTTGTGTGCTGGGTCCTGAGAATACAATGATGGATAAGACGTAGCCCTCACCCTCAAGGACTTACTCCCTCTTCTCTGCTCTTTCCCATTCACAGTGCCACGGGCAAGCTACGCAGGTTCTCACCAAAAGTCCCCTCAGCCCTGCCTCTGACCCATGTGCTCGCTCCCTTCCCTGCCTGGAATGTCTTTCTCACCTTCCCTTGTCTGTCTTTTGAAATTTTTACTCATCCTGGTAACCAGTATTGGTTATCCACAGAATATGGTGAGAGATGCAGGAAAAACTAAGTTTCCATACAGTTGGTACTTATTAGTTGCTTTCTGAATTAAAATTGATGATGAAAAAAGCCATCCTAAAATTTAGGGATTCAGAATTCCTAGAGAATTTCTTTCTAGCTGAGAAACATCACCAGCCTACTTTTCCCACTAAGCTGACAAGACTCTATCACGGTGGCACTGCCTGCTTATCCTTCCAGAATTTCTTTCCACTGCCTCAATCTTTTTCTTCCCTCCCAAAGCCCTGCTCTGCATTGAGGAAGGCACTCTGTCCTGCCTCAGCATGTTAGAGGTCTTACAGCAAAGAAAAAGAGTAAGTTGTTTACTGGCTCTCAGAAAAAAGACATGTGATGGGCCTAGGTGCTAGCAGATGGATATCTGGACAATTGATAATCAACTTTAGTTAAAAAATTAAAACAAGAGGAATGGGGTAAAAGGTGCAAAGACCCCTCCATACAAGTTCCTTATTTCCTGAGTCTTAAACCTCTCTCTCCACTTCTATTTATCAGAAAAAAGTCTGTGCTTTGGAGCTAGTAAATCTGCTTGGCAGGTAATTGGCTGCCCATTCACCAGCTGCTGCCTTGGCAAAAGGCACATCACCATTGCTATGGCAACACACAGGCAGGCAAACGGCACTCAGGCCTGGCTCTGGGCCAAGGTAATACGATGGCACAGGGCTTTGTTAATAGAAAGAGAAGAGCGGGCCAGAGCCGCTTGCCTCTGCCTTTGCCAGTGGAGGCCGAACTGGGAGGCAGAGTGCAGGCTAATTAACCAGCAGGACCAGCTGTTGGCTGCCACTTGCCAAATCCGACAAGTGGCCTGGGCTTTCCCTATGCCTAGCCTAACCCTTGTCATCTTCCAGGGAGGCTGGGGGAACAAGGGTCTTTGCTCGGTGATGTCATCTGAGTATTTGTAGAATTTCCTCTTTGTAGGAAAGTTCTCTGGCAAAGTATAAAGGGATTGACTTGCATCAGAAGACCCCTTGGCCTTCTGAATTTGGAAGAAAGATTTTTTTTTTTTTTTTCTGGAAGGGAAGCAAGTCTAGAGCAAGGAAAGAAGGCAGTGGGGTGAGGGGGTAGGGTGTGTCCCCTGTGTCTTAGGTCAGTATCAGGTGCCTAATCACTCTTCAGATGGACAAGGCAAAGACTATCTTCTGTGTATTAAATGGATTATCTTGAAAGACCCATGTTGCAAGGGAAAGGGTCCTCACGTATATTGAGGGCCCAGCACATGACAGATGGATAGCCCATGTGGACAAAATCCCTGCACGGTACATTCTACGATTGTAGTTGTACAGCTGGAGAAACCAAGTCTGTGAACCATGGAGTGTGCCAAGGTCACACAGCTGAATTGAGCTACTATACCCTGTGTTGAGATTGAAGCTGTGGAGAGTCCCAAGTCTGCATCCTTTCCGCTGGTCCACATGACAGGGACCACAATTCAACTGATGGTATTACTGACATTCTGAGGAATATCATACTTTTTGCTGAGAAAAGTATAGCCAAAGTTTTACAAAAATAACTTTAGTTTTGCCTGACCTTTATTTAAAAAAAAAACAACTAATTATCACACATGGAGTACCTGTGTACTAGGCATGTTGTGAACATCATTGTTTTCCTCCAAAATAGGGATTCTAACCCCATTTTATAGAGGAAACAACTATAGCTTAGAGAACCTAGGGGAGCAATTGGGAAAAAAACATTTACATGATTACTGGGTTGACTAAACTGAAAAATCTGGGATATCTGGTGGCTATACATTTCTGTAGCCTTGGACTTTTCTGAAACAGATACCTGGAAGAAAGGTGGGAGGGAAGATCAGGGTGCCCTGTACATTTTCAGTTTGCCTGAAAATTAAAGGATGGAGGGATGACTGGAGGGAAGGAACAGAGAGTGTTTGCCCTTGAAGTCCCATCCACATCTGGGAGACTTGCAGGACTGACCTCTCTGAGGATGGCCTACTTTTCCCAAATGGAAATAATGCTTCCAGTGGGAAAGAAGTCAGGGCAGGATGGGGAGAAAGGTCATGAGTGAGAAGGAATGATATTCTAATTCTTTCCATAGTCTCTGTTGTAAGCATTTATAGTCAGCACCACGAAATGCTGGGACTGAGGAATAGGAAGAAGGAGATCAGCATTCACCATGCACCTACATGATGTCAAGGATGCTACCATCTTCATCACATTTAATGTTTATGGTGTTTCTATGAAAAAGGAATTATAATTCCCATGTCACATAGGAAAAAGAGGGATGCAGAAAATAATGAAATCAATTGCTTTGTGTTGGATCAAGAAAACCCACCTCTTCCTTCCTAGTCTTTGTTTTTTTCTGGGGTGCCATGGATAGGTCTTCATATAGTTCCAAGTTCAGGAGTGAGACTCAGGCATACTGAGCATGTACTGATCTATGCACAGCAATCCAGAAGCCAAGAATAAATAGGAGTGCAATTAAGGATGTTGAGCAGTAAAGAAGAAAAGAAAATTCACTCTTTGATTCAAAGGTCAAAAGCAGTTCAGGAATTGAAAACAGTACAGAGCCAAGTATATTTAGAAATGCAGCAGAAGACAAAGGGAAAAACAGAAATGAGTTGAAAAGCTGATATTAAAGACAAGATTCTTATAATGAACTGGCATGGGGCAAGGGAACCAACTACAGGGGAAAGGACTCGGGCAGCAGCCAGAATTGGGTTTGAAACTCAGCTTTGCTACTTTAAAACTTAGGCAGCATTTTCCAAGTGTTAGACTTTACATATGCAATCTCAACAAATACTCTCAGCAATCCTATGGAATAGTTGTGATTATTTTCTCTATTTTAGTGATAAAGAAACTGAGGCAGAGGGAGGTTAAGCAACTTACTCAAGCTCCCTATATTATCTACTACTGCACTTCACGTTACACTGCATATTAAATCTAGAAACTTAAAAAAATACATACTTATTATTTTATGGTTTTTTTGGGTCAAAAATCAAGGCAGCATTTATATGGGTCTTCTGCTTCACAATTTCTCATAAGTCTTGAATCAAGGTGTGCTCTGACTCTAGAGTTTCATCTGAAGGCTTGACTGGGAAAGGATCCATTTCCAAGTTAACTCACATAATTGGTGGCAGAATTTAGTTTCCCCATGGGCAACAGGACTAAGGACCTCAGTTCCTCACTGGCTGTTGTCCAGAGACCTTGCTTCATTCCTTGCTGGGAGAGCCTCTCCCATATGGCAGCCTACTTCATCAAAGCTAGCAAGATAAAAAGAATGCAAGCAAGACAGAAATTCGAATCTTCTCTAATTCAATCATCAAAATTCCATGCCCTTCATGTTGTATTATATCAATTAGAATACGTTTTCAAGGGGAAAGGGGGCCATGAATACCAAGAGATGGGGCTCTTTTTTGAGGGCCATCTTAGAGACTGCCTATCCCAGCTCCTGCCAAGCTAGCAGGCAGCAAAGCTAAGAGTTGAACACAGGTAATCTGTTTCCACAGTCCGTGCTCTTAACTATAATGCTATAAAACCGCTTAGTCATGTGACTTTGGGCAAAGTATTTTACCTCTTTGAGTCTCCATTGTCCTTTTCTGTACAGTATCCATTAATGATATACTTGCATTTCAAAATTGTTTTTTGGATCAAATAAAATACACATAAAATGCCTAGCACATGGACATTTCTAAGCAGGTAGAAGGGCACTCAAATAAGTAGAAGTGGTGGTTGATGTGGGTGTTGCTATCTAATCAGTACTCCAGCAAAACTTGGAGTACAAGCAGGGATTATAAAACTCCCATTGTGCAATCTAGGGACTATCTTGACCTATGCTTGGTCATCCCTGGCACTTTGGATCTTCATTCTACTTGGAAAAACTATTTAATTCCTAGCATTTCCATTCCTGCCAGTGACTGGGGCTGAAGTGGCCTCTGTAATAGAGTTGGCTCTGGCAAATGAAATTGGTTAAAGTTTGTAGGTGTGTTCTTTCAATTGATAAAAACTTGCAGGTGTGGTATTTTAATTGGTAAAAACTTGCAAGTGTGTCTTTCAATAGTCCATCACTAGGGATTTGTGTTTCCTTACAACAAGACTAAAGCACATGCCTGGTCTTGAGTAGAGAGAATAGTTAATTTACCTCGTTGTAGTTTCCAACACTCTGTTGTGGGGACTGTGTTTTATTGCTCCCCTAGCAATGAAATAATATAAGGCACAAAATAATGTGTAATAGTTCTGTTAGGTCTTCTCCTTCCTCTTAAAGAGAAGTTAAAGTGAGTAAAAATAAGGAAATCCCCAGGCTGTAGAGAAATTCCCATGAGGGTCTTAGAAACCTAAAACAGGTTAGTCTTTCCTCTACAGCTCTTCTCTTCATAGGCTATATGAATCCCCCTCAGTGATAATTTCTTTAGCTTGCTTTATCCACATTGCCTCTACACCCACTCCCTAACATATACACTGGGATCCAAGGTGGCCAAGAACTGAGAAATATTATTTTTGGCCATTGCATTGGGGCCATAGAGTTAAAAACGAAAGCATGCAACCTTGATTCCATAAAACACATTGTAGCTTAACTTCTTTTCATCTCATGCCTAAGAGAGACAAGAAGCTTGAATTCTTGTTCTGGTTCTTCAGCCATCAGTAGTTCAACATGTGGTTTTGAATAAAATATATTCCCTCACCAGGAATCAGATCCCTCATCTATAAAATGGAAAGCTTTAACCATATGCTCTAAGCATCCTGGGATTGGATTCTGAGATCATTTCTTTCTTCGTGTCTGTCGTTGAGTTTTTCTGTGTAAAATGTAACTTGAGGAAATTTCTCTTTGAGTCTGCTCTTCAATCCATCCTAAATATGGCAAAGCAAATCCATTTCCTGTTGTTTCCTTGGAAGCATAAAAAAGCAAAGATTGTGACTTCTCAGCTGAGAAGTGCACTTTTCCCCAGACCTACTTGAGGGAGGATGGGATGGGAACACTGTGTCAGACAAAATCAAAACGTACCACACAAGTGGAGCCCTTGGCTAATCCAAACAAAATTACGGGGGTGGATGGTCAAAGCCTGAACAATCTTAATGCAGGCATGAAGATAGGCCACACAGTTAGATCAGAATTTAAATAACCTCACTTCACATGCTGCATTTTAAAATCCTCCTCACAAGCCCTCAAAAAACTTTCAAGTGCTTCTTTTTTGGAAGCAGATGCCCCTGGAAATGAAGACCATTCCTCCATTGTCTTCCTCTTTCTCCCTTTCTCAGAGTTAACTGCTTGATGTCCAGTTTTATGCTTGCTCTTTAAGATAGGAAGAATGGCTCACTGTTTTGACTTGGCTCTCATTTGTAGGGTGATGTGGGCTTGGTGAGCTATACTCAGGGACAGGCTGAGGCAGATGGTCCTATGTGCAGCCCAGATCATGCAGTATATCTGCCAGCAGTTACCTGAAGCACCACCCAACCAGCCAAGACTCATTAAGAAGCTCTTTCCCCAAAATGGGACATGACTCCAGGGGATGGGCCTCCCTGGCACTGAGAGATTATTACCAAGTGCCAACTAGTAATGCATCTGGAAAAAGACCTTGACCAAAAGGGGGAAATTTTAAATACAAATGAGTTTTTATTAAGAGGTTTCAAAGTGAGCTGGGAGGTCATTCCAGAGTTTATGGTTATGTATGTATCAGGAGAATCTCACTGACTGCCACAGTAAACAATGCTTCAAACAAGGGTGCTCCTGAGGGCCCTAGAGATATCTAGACACTCTAGGCAGGGCAGACAACTCCAGGAAATCAGCACTCCATCGGTGGGTCTTACCTTGGAATATATGATAATCTATCTCCCTTGCATAACAGATTTAGATGCATTTATACTTTCCCTACACACATGGTTCTTCTGCCCTTTTTTATTGAACCTATAATTAGCACTATACCCTTTAAGTATATGTTCCAGAGACCTAAATATTTAGTGAGTTCATATGCCAACTGAGCCCTGAATCTCAGCAGAGTTAGAGCAAATACCTACTCTTCAGTTCATTGGACTTGCCCAGGACAACTAACAAAATGATTATGATGGACAATGCCCATACCATAAAAACTAGAGTATCTGCAACTGCAAGTGTGGCAGTCTGCTATTGTTTATGAATTCCAAAAATAGATATTAGATTATGTTTGTAAATTGGTGTGTTTCTCTGGGAATATTAGATTGTACTGGATTCAGAGGTTTCACTTTTATTTGACTGAGTTGTGATTAGGGCTTTGATTGGGCCACAGTAGTGAGATGTCAAGTCACAGACAAAGGTAAACGGTAGAGGAGTTAGTTGGAGTTTTGGATGCTGGAGCCAAAAGAAGTAAATACACAGGGAAAGAGATAAGTGAGAAAAGATAGAAGGCTCCATTAGACACAGGAGAGGCCTTGGGAAAAGAGATGAGCCTTTTGCCTGATAGTTTACAGCTGGCCTTGTGGAGAGAGGCAAAGCCTAGAGAGCCCCCTGGTCTACAGCTGACCTTGTGGAGAAAACAGAGGAGCTGAGTCTGCAGAGAAATGAGCCCCAAGAAGAGAGGAACCCAGGAAGCCTGAACCCTGGCAGACGTTGACAGCCATCTTGCTCCAACACATGGTAGCAGACTTTGGTGAGGGAAGTAACTTACACTTTATGACCTGGTAACTGTAATCTTCTACCCCAAGTAAATACCCTTTATAAAAGTCAACTGATTTCTGGTATTTTGCATCAGCACCACTTTACCTGACAAAGTGGTTACAGCAAACAAGACCTTTCCATCCATCTGCCCCATGGGATTTAAGACCCCTCTCAATCAGAAGCAGAGTGGGCACCACCATCCCCAAATCCTCAAGACTGAGGAATAAACAAACATAAGGAGGGAATGCAACTATGGACTGAAGTAGACCTGTCATTATTCTAGTAAGGGAAGAACTTGTAACGTTGATATAAAGATAGTTAGGTGTAGTATGGGGCATTTTGGGACCTTTAGGATTACAGGCCCTATACATTTTGTCAAAACCTATAAAACTGTATGAAACAAAGTGTAAACCATAATGTAAACTGTAGACCATGTTTAGTAGAAATGCTTCAATATTTGTCAATCAACTGTAACAAATGTACAACACTTACATAAGATATTACTAATAGCTGAAAATGTGAGAGGGGTGGGGGTGGGGTATGTGGGAATCCCCTATATATTTTTTTAAAGATTTATTTCATTTATTTATTCCTCCAACCCCAACCCCCATTGTTTGAACTTGCTTTGTGCTCTCTGTGTCTGTTGGTTGTGGGCTTGTCTTCTTTTCTTTTTTAGAAAGCACCAGGAACCAAAACCAGGGCCTCCCATGAGTGTGGGAGGGAAGTGCCCAATGGCTTGAGCCACCTCCACTCCCTCCCCTATATTTTGATGTAACTTTTACATAATCTAAAACTTCTTTTAAAAAAAAAAAAGAATCTCCTTAATACCAGACACCATCCTAGGACCCAGGATAAAATGGTGGTAAACCAGCATAGTTCCTGACCACTTGGAACTTACTGTCCCTCAAATGTAGCCAGAAGAAAGGTAGATTTCAGGTGAGGAAAGCATAACTTGTACTTGGCAAAATACATAACTTGTGCTTGCCACCTCACTTGTTGAAAGGGTGAGATAGCTTATTATGAGATGGAGCATGATAGAAGCAGGACAAGTAGTCCAGAGCAAAGACAGGGAAGAGTATAAGCATTTTGGAGGCCCACTTCTGTGGTGAAAATAGAGTGTAAAAGATCAGATTGTTTAGTTTTGAAGAACTCTAATGGATATAACAGTGGACAGCTACAAAGCCCTCCTTCTTACTTTGTCTTTTATTCTGTTAAACCAGATATTCTTGAATCTTAAAATTTTGTATTTTATTATATTATTTCTTCAGATAGGTTCATATTTATTCCTCCTTCTTTAATCTCCTTAATTACCTTTTGGCACACTTCATCAAATACATAGTTCAAATGAATGCCAAAATATTTGTTTAGTTTCTAAAATGTGTTCCAAATGGACTGTTTGACTATATTTCCACAGGTAGTTTAGCTCTAGGTACCATGTTTATGAACTCCCTAGTAAATAAAAGTACAACAAGAGGAGAGTGGATGAAATAAAAGATGAATTAGAAAATGATAGGTTTGGAGATTTGGAGGTGGTGGTGAAGCATGGCAGCTACTTTCAAATAGCTCTGGCTTGAAATGTGGATAAGGGATTTGCTGGTTGAGGATGGATGGTGAATTATAAAAGGAGAAAGCTATTCATTCAATCTGATGTGGAATATATACTGTATATACATGTATATCTCAAAAGATCTCCAGTGCTGCACTGAATTGACATAGGAGGTAGTAAGCATAAACACAGCATGAGCAATACTATTACACATGACCCTTTGTGGTGGACACTATAATGGGCCACCCAGATCTCTTTCAGTGAAGGGTTTGTGGGCCCAATCATAAGTCCTTTCAGGAACTGCTTCAGTTGTAGAGAACCAACCTGCCTGAAGTCATACTCTTTCCAGGACAACCCTGATCCTAATGTTGATCTGTGAGAATATAAAGTCCTGATTATTTCAACTCAACTCAAAATAACTCTTTGAGGTCAATCTAACTCCATCTAAGCTGCCTTATAGCTTGACTCCTTTACTCAATCCTACTTCCTTTCCTTGCCATCAAACAGACAATGATTCCAAGGGTGCAACTTAATAAGTTTCGTACTAGTTTACTTGAACATTGTCTCATTTCTTGTTTCCCAGGGAACACAACCTGAAACTTCACCCAGCATATCAAAGTAGAAGACACATGTCCATTGTTGTTCAATGTAATTATTGGAACATGATAGAGAAATTAAGGGCTCTCATTTTATTTTTTCCTGACGCTCTTTAAGGACTACACCCTCTCCTTCTCCCCATCTTCTATTTCTTCTTCCTTGTCTCCTCCTTCTTTTCTTTTCTATCACTGCCCCTTTCCTATCTGCTTCAAGATTATTGAGGCAAGATTGAACAAGAGCCACCATTATCGCAGGTTTATTAAAATAAACCATACAGAGAAAATCAACTTTCAGGACCATGGCCAGCAGCATGCATCCCCCACAGCTGCCCCCATTGTCAACCTTTTATTCCCTCAATATCTATGCCAAGTAAGCACTAGAACCAGTGAGGTTGATGCTTTTGATGTAATTCCTTCATTGTGATGGGTCGATTAGATCTCTGAGTTGGCATCTGACTTTAAGAGTTATGATTTTGTGCCAGAGTCTCTCATAGATTCATCAGCTCTGACAACATCACTATCTTTCCTTAACACCATGGTTTCAGCATGCTCAGGTATTAGATTTACTTATTAATAAAAATGGGCATATGAGTGTTCTCCAATTTACTGCATCATTGTAATAAAATTCATGATCCTCTGTGCAGTCAAATGTTCTACTTGTCTACCCAATAAAGATAGCTGAATAGTAAACAAATACCTTTTAAAAATATATTGTATTAGTCTGCCAAAGGGTACTGATACAAAGTACCAGAAATCTGTTGGCTTTATAAAGGTATTTATTTGGGGTAAAAGCTTACAGTCCCAAGGTTGTGGAGAGTCCAATTCAAGGTACTGTAAAGTACTTTCTCACCAAAGTCAGCTGCCATGTTTTCCTGTATCAGTGTCTGGCATAGGGCTTATTTCTTTCTGGGCCTTCTCAGCTGCTCAGCTGCTCTGTTTTCTTCAGTTGCAAACTACCAGGTGAATGGTTCTTTTCTCGCCAGACTGCAGGATCAAACATGACAGAACTTTCTCTTCTTGTGTCTCCTTGAGTGAATGCTCATTTATATCAGCCCACCAAAGGTGAGGGGACTTAACCTGAGTCACACCCTACTTATGTGGCTGCATCAAAAGTTCTAAATTGATTGTATCAAGTTAATTTAAATGTTGAATTTAACACAATCAAAGGGTATTCATAAATGATCTCAAACTGCCACACATTTGAAGCAATTTAATTTATTACTCTGGATTTTTTAAAAAATGGAACATTTTCTTTACTACAAAAAAACCTATGGAATGCATTTGGAACTTTCTTTTTCCAGCACATCTTTCAAGCAAATGTTGCCCTCTTTATTTGAACAATCAATATAGGACTGTTTTTACGAATACTCCCACAGTTTTTACTTCTATATAAGTGAATATATAAGTGAAGTATAGCATAGGGGAAGAGAGAGTGCCTTAAAAATTATTAACCTATAAGTTTCATGGAGGTATAATTCTTACTTTTTTTGATTGCCACTTTATCCCTAGAACAACCAGATAAAAATGACAAAAAAAAACAAACAAAACAAAAAAACCAACAAACTTAAGTTGAAGAAAAATGAATAAAAAGTTCCACTGTGGGAAGTAAAGCAAGGACACTCATTTTAAGAAAAACTTCTTCATGCTTAGAGGGAAAGGAATATAGTTCTGTGCCACTAACATGAAGACAGCTTCAATGGAGCCCAAACTCAGAGCAAAGAACAAAATAACTCTGTCCTCTACCAGGAGCTTTTATGCTTTCCCCAACAAAGTCCTGCCCAAACTTTAGAAAGGAGGTATTATTTCAGCTAAGGGGACTGGAAACTATCCTTGAGAGGCTGAAAGTTGACTTGGGGGGCTGCCCTCATTGATTCCCTTTTTATATGGATTGAGAAATGGTGGTGATGACCTGCCTTAGTCGAGATGTCTGGTGGGAGTTCCTGCTGGCCTTGAGTCTTGGGCCATGAAGAACCTAAAAACAGTGAAGATCCTTTAAGCAGTCTTAGCTGCAATACAAGTAATAATAATAGCAAAAGAATAACAAGAATAAAAATAAGAATTATAATAATGACTTCTACCTAGGGGTTCATTTTATATGACAAGCACTATCCTAAAGCATTTTACAACACTTAATTCTCCCATCAACTCTATAATGCACTGTAATGCCCATTTTGCAAATGTGGCAACTCCGATTTGGACCAGTTATTTGTCCAAAGTCAAGAAGTAAAAACAAAGCAGAGTTTGTCTGAATGATGAATGTATAAATTCTATAATCCTGATGAATGGATTGGGTAAGTGCTTGATTTGGGGTAGAATTCCAGAAATTAGAGCAATGGTGTGTGTGCATATGTGGACTTTTTTTAGACAGAATGTTGAGCATTGTTCTAGGAATCAGAATATCTGGGATCTAACCCCTCACTTGACTTTAATGATGGCAAACCTGTAGTGAATTCACTTCCTTTTTGTTGTGCCTCAGTGTAAAGTCATCTCTAATGTCTTTATCATGTATTTAAAAAGCAATCATATCTGAATATCAGCGTCAGATCAGAAACAATGAATAAGCCTCTCAAGTGAATAAAGAGATACAATTCTTCATCCTGGTTTGATCAAAGATAGCACGGTGAAATATGTGCTTAGCTACGTATTTCAGGTCTATTCCTCCACTATTTTGGTCTTCTGCCTTGCTCAATGGAACTGAAAACTTCTCTTCACCATGACCTTGACCCTCCTTCCGAGTTCCTGTGCAGACAGTGACTAAACAAGTTTCTTGGCTTTCTGACCAGGAAGCTCTGACCTCAGTGTTGGGAAATGGGGACTACAGGACCTTGGGCAAGTCTTTTCATTTCTGTGGGCTTAGGGTCCTACTTTGAGTAAGACAACAACAACCTACAAGATACCTAAAGCTTCTTTCAGCCCACATATTCTTTGATTCTGAATCATGAAAGAAATTATTGTTAATTAAAAAAAAACACCGCTTCTTTGATCATTCTCTGGAACTGTCTTATCTTATTGAGAATGCAGTCAGACCAAAATTGATATACAAATTAATTTATTTCTTCAAGAGGGTCTTTTTTTAAAAAAAAAATCTTTAAAAAGGATCTTTCTTAAACACCTGCTATGCTCAAAGTGATTCTGTAGGTTCAGGGGCTGAAGCAGTGAAAAACAAAAACAAAAAACATTCTTCTCCTTATGAAGCCTTAATTGTATTAGAAGGAGATTGAAAATAAGCAAAAATTGAACAACCAACTCAAAATTGAGTCAGGTGATGATAAGTAAAATAAAGAAGGAAAAGAAAGGAGTGGGCAGTACAGAGATGGGGGAGGGGTTTTATCTTAAATAAAGTGGTCATGGAAGACCTCATTGATCAGGTGTTACGTGAGAGGATACCTGAAGCGAGTGATTGCATGAGCTACACAATTATCTAAGGAAAACAGCTTTTTTAGTAGAAGGAATGCAGAGCAAGGATCCTAAGGCAGCAGTGGCTTGTTGAGTTGGAGGAAAGCCAGTCTAGTGTGGCTGGAGTGATTTGAGTAGGAGTGGCATGATCCAACTTATATGTTGTTCTGGTTACTCTAGTGAATCCAGACTGAAATAAGGAAAGAGTAAAAGCAAGGTGCTTGTGTCAACAGCCCTGCATAAAGGACTGCTTTATGGAGGTGTCTGCCTTTATGGAGGTACGCCTTGATGCTTGCCAGTCAAGGTAAGTCTACAGAATGTATGCTTCAACATGATACAAACACTTGCTGTGCCTCTCCAGACCAAGTTTGTTCATGTTGGATTTTTTTCTATTTTTTATTGTCTTTTTTTTTAAGATACATGGATCACAAAAACTGTTACATTAAAAAATATAAGAGGCTCCCATATACCCCACTCCTCCCACATCAACAACTTCTTTCATCATTGTGGCACATTCATTGCACTTGGTGAATACATTTTGGAACACTGCTGTACTCACTGCATGGATAATAGTTTACATTATAGTTAACACTCCCCCCCCCAGTCCATTCAGTGGGTTATGGCAGGATATATAATGTTCTACATCTGTCCCTGCAATATCATCAGGACAACTCCAAGTCCCAAAAATGCTCCCATGTCACACTTCTTCCCTCTCCCTGCCCTCAGCAACTCCCATGGCCACTGTCTCCACATCAGTGATACAATCTCTTCCATTGCAACAGTTGCAATAATTCTACAGTAGAATACCAGTAAGTCCACTCTAATCCATATTTTATTCCCCCATCCTATGGACCCTGGGATGGTGATGATCATGGTTTTTGGAAAACACATATGATTTTTAAAACACTAAGAAGAAAAAATCAAAGTCATTGATGTAGTCCTCTTACTTTTGAGCAGAAAGTTGTGTCATATAATGCAAACATGATACTAGCCTCCCTAGTTTATAAAATAAAACTCTAAAAATTTAGGGAACAAAGACCAAAAACCTCATAGAAAAATGGAGAAAAGACATGAACAGATAAATACAGAAAAGATATAAAAATGGCCCTTAAACATCTGAAAATATTTTTAAAACTATTCAAAATTAAAGAAACATAAATAGAATAAAAACTGAGATACCACTGTTCACCTATCAGGTTGACAAAAGATAAAAAGTATAATGATATATTCCATTAGCATGGGGAAATAAGCATTTTCATAAATTGCTGGTGGGAATGAAAACCGATACAAAAGTTTTAGAAAGAAACCTGGCAATAGCTCACAAAACTACATATGCACATACCTTTTGACCTAGCTCTCCAACTTCTAGGAATTTCCCCTGAAAATACAATTCTAAGAGTAGTAAAATATATATGCACAAAGTTATTCATTTTAAAATATGATAATTACAAAATATTAAAAACAACTTGGATATCTACTGCACAGGGTAGTGGTATTCAGGTGTAAAATAGAATGAGGAAGATCTTTATAAGGTCATAGGGAAGTATTTTTAGGATACATTGTTAAGTGAAAAAAAGCTGAGTGTAAAAGACAAACTAGAATCTGCTACTTTTCTTGTTAGAAATGAGATATAAGGAAATAAAGATGTATCTGCTCATTTGTACAAAATAAATACAGGAATGATAAACCAGAAACAATAAGGTTGCTTGCCCACGTGAGGTGGGTGGGAATGGGGTGGAAAGGGAGGACAGACAGGACAAGGGGGAAAGGGTGGGAGATGGGACAAGTAGCATACCTCTGAATACACCTTTTAATGTAGTCCTGATTTTTAGATTAAGGATGTTTCACATCCTCCAAACCTGTGTATATTATAAATAATTAAATAATTTAAATTCAGGATGTGAGGAAGAGCCACAATGGAATTCAAATATTTACAAATAAACTTAACTATATTATGAAGGAATAGCATAACTACACTAGGCAGATGGGGGGAAAAAAAACTAACCGAAGAAACCACAGAAAAGTGTTTTGACTATATATTGTAAGGATAGAGACAAGAAGAACTCTGCACAAATATCATTAGTATATGAGTGTTACACTATTACTGCTATTACTATTATTATGTAATATTACATATTAACATATATTAGCAAATTGCTGAATTTATTTTCACAAGGGCATGGGTTAGGAATACTGACACTTTTTGTTTATTCTTAAAAGTAAATAGGTAGATATATCATAGATAATGAAAACCAACTTTCTTATTGTTAGAGAAAGTAGTTACAAATATGGAAAGGAGACTAATAAGAATAAATGCAGACACAGGGCAGCCTTCTAGGGAGTGTGTGAGTGCCATTTTGTCATAGTGGGTTATATCAATGGATGGAGACCTATACAATGAGAGTGAAGGTGTACCCACATCCTAGGGAGGACTGATGATCTCAAACAGAGGGGATTTTATCTCGAGAGAGAAATGGTGGCCCCCAATGGGTTAGGGCAGTCGAGTATGTCAAGCCCTCAACATTGTTGCAAGTATCTCTGAATATGGTCCTTCAAGGAATGAAGATTGATTGTCACTGTGGGTCCTGAGGGGAGGGGGAAAGAGGTATTGAGTAAATTGAATCAGTGTAACTGTGGGGCAGTGAAAGTGTTCCACAAGATCATGCAATGATGGATATAGGACATGTTAAATTACACCAAAAATGTATAAATTCTATAGGCTAAAATGTAAGCCATAATATAAAATGTAAGATAACTAAAAATTTTAAAAATTGTATAGTCTAAAATATAAACCATAACGTAAACCCAAATGGAACCATGTTTGAAAGCTATTGTTTCAATACCTGTATATCAGCTGCAGCAAATATAATATTAACATGAAAAAGATCACTGCTGGGGAAGGGGCAAAGTGTTTAATGTTAGATATGTGGGAGTACCATATATTGCATATGTGAATTACTATGATCTAAAACTTTTGTGACAACAACTTAATAATTAGAAAAAAAAAAAAAGAAAGGCTATAGACACTGAGGAAGAAATGAAAGAAATTGCCTTGCCACTGTACATATAGAGCAACATGTATAGCAGTGATGAAAAGCAAAATGTCAAAAACAAAGCTTTTTCACTTTTTCATTTTTGATATCCCAATTTATTTTTACTTTATTTAATTTTTCTAAATTAGTATGTATTCTATATCTAACCTTTAAACCATCACCATATTCCATTTTACTATTAATGGAACCTGGCAAGATATTATGCTTCATATTTGAAGAAGTTTTGGACCACAGAGAGGTTCAATTATGGCAGGGAAGGAACATTGGGGTAGGGTGTTATTGATAGGGGGACACATGGTTGGGAGGGAGTTCTCTAGGGCATGAATACAGGATACATAAAAATGTTTGGATATTTTCATAGTGGTTACAGTTAAAAACAACAACTGAGGGAGTGTTGTCTTCCTAGCTAGGGGAGTTCTATCACATTCCCCAGTGGAATATCAATAATCCCCCCAAGTGCAATGGCAAAGACCAATGAAGTAGGATGGTCCAACAATGAGCCCTTGATACTGATGACTATGATTATGAGCCTATGTGCCTGAGATATGAACTAGGCCTAGAGTTGCAGGGTGCCTAAGAGTTACCTCCTGAGAGCCTCAATGTTGCTCAAATATTGCCACTCTCTAAGCCAAACTCAGCATGTAAATGCATTACCTTCCCCCAGCATGGGACATGACTCCTGGGGATGAGCCTCCCTGGTGCTGAGGGATTACTACCAAGCACCAGCTGATGATGTAACTAGAAAAAGACCTTGAATAAAAGGGTCAACTCAGACTAGCAGAATATCTCAGCCTACATGTAATATCAGGTATTAAAAACTGCTCTTTGATCTTGAATAAAAGGGGGAAATGGAAAGGACAAATGAATTTATATGGCTGTGAGTCTCCAAAAAAGAGTCAGGAGGCCATCAGAGGGGTTGCACTTATCCATGCCTCAGCAGGGTCCCAGAGACAGCCAAAGTAGATACAACCCCAGGTACTGGTTCTCCTGAGGGCTACAGAGACCCACAGTTTCTATGGTCATGGCAAATGGCTCTGGAGTTCAGTGCCATGTCAGTTGGCCCTACATTGGAGTTTGTGTACCCGAGTGTGATGGAGTTGGACTCAGATGTGACTTTTCTACATATGCCTTTTTTTGGTCACTTCTGCTGAACCTGTGGTTGGCACTGGGGTTGCTGTATACTCAGGAAACCTGAACCTCTGGACTGTCCATGTGACAGCCAGGCCCTGAGCCTCAGTAGACTTGCAACTCCTACTCTCTGGTTTATTGGACTTACCTCATCCAGTTAACAAGGAGGTGAAGAAGGTCAACCACCACACCAGGGAGCCAAGAGTGCCTACAATTGCAAGCAGGAGAATTGTATCCATCATCCATATGGAACCTAAGCCCCCTCTTGATATAGAGGTGGAGTGGACATAACCATCCCAGGGTCCACAGGATGGAGGAATAGAGTATGGATTAGAGTAGACTTACTGATATTCTACTATGGAACTATTGTGATTAGTAATGGAAGAAATTGAGCAGTGATGTGGAGAAAGTGGCCACAGTAGCTGCTGAGGGTAGGGAGAGGGAAGAAGAGATGTAATGTGGGGGCATTTTCAGGACCTGGAGTTGTTCTGGGTGGTACTGCAGGAACAAATGCTGGACATTGTATGTCTTGCCATGGCCCACTGGGTGGACTGGAGGAGAGTATAAACTACAATGTAAACCATTATCCATGTGGTGCAGCAGTGCTCCAAAATGTATTCACCAAATGCAAAGAATGTCTCATGATGATGAAAGAGGTTGTTGATGCGGGAGGAGTGGGGTGAGAGGGGTGGTGGGTAAATGGGGAACTCATATTTTTTTAATGCAACGTTAAAAAAAATAAAGAGAGAAAAATAAAATAAAATGAAATAAAATGATATCTGATTTTAAAAAAAGAAGAAATGCAGATGGAATAGTGGAAAAAGAAAATCACCATTTGGCGGGCACCACAGTAATACTTGTTACAGAGAACAAGTAAATGAATAATGAAATTAATAGGTGAAATTGTGACGAGGAAGAGGTTATTTGTATAGTTTCAAAATATCTCCCCACAAAATATTTATCAAGAGGGGAGGCTCGTAATTTGTGAAATCACAAGTAATAAATAATTAACATTATGTGCCTTCTGATAAGATATATCAAGAAGAACACAATATAGCTTTGGTGGTATTCTTAACAGAAGTGCATAAATATCCTGAATTTAATTGGAAGAGACATCACACAAACATAAATTGAAGGGATATTGTACAAAACAATTGTCCAGAACTCATCAAAAGGGTCAAATCATCAATGGCAAAGGAAGATCAAGGAAGGTCCCAAACTGAAGGAGTTTAAGGAGACCTTACATCTAAATGCAATATTGTATCCTGCATTGTATCTTCAACTGGAAAAAAGACATTAGTGGTATGATTGGGGGTACCTGAGTTAGGTCTGTAGATTATATAATGCTATTATATCAACACTAACTTCCTGGTTTTTATTGTTTTGCCAGGTTTGTATAGGAAGTTAACATTTGAAGAAGCTGGGTGAAGTGCATATGGGAATTCTTTGGAACAATTTTTTGTTTGAAATTATTTTAAATTTAAAGTTAAAAAAATTTTAAGATACAGTAAAACAAATATAAAAATAAAGTTATTAATACTACCCACTCCCAAATGCCTGGCTGTAGAACCTTACTAAGAAAGTATACTATCAATCTGATGTACATATATTTATATCCTTTTTCATTGTCTCTAGAGTCCATAAGGACAGACTCATTTTTGTTTTCTTCACTGCTGAATCCTCAATACCTAAAAAAATAATCTCTGGCATATATAAACTTTAAATTCATTGAATAAATTAACAGTAGATATAGGTTTATGTCTAAGCCTCTCATTTGCTTGATGTGTGATTTTGCAAACATTGTTTAACTTCCTTGAGTCTTGGGTTTCTCATCAGCAAAATGGGCATATCCTTGCCCACCTCATGAGATTATTGTGAGGGTTAAATCAGCAGGTAGGTAGAAAGCATGTAGAAAAGTGCTGCACATAGCAAACATTCAAAAAATGCTGTTTCTCCTTTTCCCCCTATTGAACCCTTTGTAGTTATTGCAAAGGGATACCATTACATCTCACATCCAAGTGGCTGTTTCTATTTTTTTCCAGTTCAACTCGCACCCAGACTTGGAGGTTGCTAAGTTCCTTTTACAATCGCTACTTCTCTGCTTTAGGGTAAGTTCTCATGACATTAGACATATTTTCTTTTCCCCTACCTCATGGGATATAATGACTAGATAACACCTAACTGAGATATTTGAAAATTGATTATTTGCGCATACTTATGGTATAAGCAATTGTGGACCTTCCAACATTGACTGAGTCATTTCTATGTATTTGATAGATTGCAGTCATCTCTACAAAATATATGGGAGCCATCAGATCCCTAGTGACCTGGAGGAGATAATATCAGAAGCTCTGTTTTTTTTTAAATTAACCTGAAAAATAAATCAATATACAAACCAAATGATTGTATGGTCAACATGAGAATATGAAACCAAAGTTCTATGGTTGTGGAGCTTCTAGCATATAAGATCCTTTATAACCAAGACCATTTGAAAAAAAAGGGCAGGGGACCACGATTTATCATAGCCTCCCTTGTTACACTTGTTCTTTCAATTAATCCTGTGAGGTAAGATTTTAATAGGCCTGTTTTATGAAATTCAGAAAACTTCAGTTCAAGTAGGTGAAGTAACCTGGTCACATATCATGAGACAAGAAGATAAAGTTAAAAAAAAATTGGTAATTATAAAACATCACTGGCAAACAAACAAAATGCAAGCACTTGAATAGACAACATCTGTTTTTAATCACAGCTTGCATTTCTTAAATCAGGAAAGGCAGGAGATTTCCAGCCCCCTCACATTTCACTTTTGCACATACCACTCAGCCTGCACATGTCTTCCTTATTCACTGGTATATTTACCCAAGTCCCACAGCGTGCGTGTGCTTGGGGGGATAGCAGGCTGCTTACAAGTATAGCAATGACCCCACCATTGGGTGCACAGCAGCAGAGTCCCCAGTTGGAGCAGCTTTTCACTGAGGGCACTACGTGCAAAATAAATACTTTTGAAAAATGGTGAAAGAAAAAATTACCTCCCACCTCCATCTCCCTTCCATTCCTCTCTGGTCTTGTGAATTCACTCCCCTCAGGACTCATGTCCTCAATAAAGCATCAAGAGGAGGGGTTGAGACTGGAGACCCAAGGACAAAGACAGCAGCCTGCAGCCTGAGGTGGGGGAGGTGGCCACTCTTTACAGGGGCTGCTCCCTTCCCTCTCCTCTTCTCTGGCCTCACTTCAACTGAGCTGAGTCTGCTTGTCCTACTGTTTGCCTTGAATACACCGTTGCTAATTATAGCTCTCCTTTATGGTTCACAAGGCCCTTTCCGTAAGCTAACTCATTCCATCTGCACAAGCAGCCTATGAGGTAATTGTTATGAGACACGTTTTATAAATGGAAACATGGCTGACAATTTGCCTCAACATCAATGGTTCACAAATGGACAGCCAAGACCTGCACTTAAGAGTTTTGCTCTTCTGAACACATTACGGCCCTGTGAACATAGCTACTTCACACGTGACCTAAAGCAGGCATCACAAACTCATCTAAACGGTAGGTCTGGTCCCTGAAAGCATGTGAGTTTCCAACCCCTACCTCTTTGTCAGGAGTACAGTCTTCAAACCACAGAAAAGCAAAAGCTAGGCTAGAGAGTGAACTGACCTATTATAGTCTCTCTAACTCCAGTCTGTCTCTCAGTTTTGGAGTAATTCCAAATTGTTTGTCCTGGGCTCTTTTTCCCCAAGCTCTTATCACTCCATTTCCTGCAAGAGGAAAGAGGAAAGTCTGGTACAATGAGACTGGATGGGAAGTAATGCAAGGAAGAGAGTCAAAGGCGGCAGCTATCTAGATCTTTACCATCCTCACCAAGGAGAGAAGAAAAGAAAATTGCTGTAGGTAGAAAAGAGACCCAACTGAGGATGCTGAGCCTTAAGGGCTGCTGGGTGCTGACAGGTCACCAAGGGCAATTCTTACCCCAGCCACAGGTCAGCTGTGGACATAACCATTCGTTCTTCTGCTATAGTCCCCAAGCACTAAATAATTAGTTCTAAAGAGTTATCTGAAGGATTTTGTTTTCAGCACTGAAAGAAACAAGGGGTGGAATCACGGAGAAACATATCAGCAGAAGTTGAAAAGAGGGTTATTTAAAGATCCAAAACTGGAGATGTTTCACCTTTCTTCTGCAGCCTGGCATTTGGAGCCAGGCTGGCCTTTTTGACCACTCTGCCACCCAGCTCTGTGGCAGGTCAACATGCCCTAGAGACTCTGAATATGAAGAAAGACATATTCTATCTAACTCATCCTCATTTCACCTGGCAACTTGATCACCAATTCACCGTTTGAACAATTAGCAAGAAAAGCAATTGTGATGGAACCCATGGAGAAGATATTAGTTGAACGAACAGATTGTAATGAATAATCCAACCTTTGTCATCTTAGCCCTGGGGAGCACAGCACACGCTGGCTCCTGCTTATACTGGAAATAATGGATGTTATTTAATGGTCTTGTTTAAAAGAAAGCAAATTGTCTGCATAGCATGTTGAATTCAGCTGATTGGGCTCGGCGTTGCTTTCGGAGGCAGGATGGGTTACAGGCCTCTAAGTCGAATGACTGCGGATTCTGCGTAGGACCTCTGTGTGTGAAACAGAGAAGTCACTGGTGAGCCGTTTATGTTTCCCTGAGAGTCACCCTGCTCAGTGGGCAAAGGGCCAGGCTGATGCTTGTGCGGCTGTTGCAGCTACCACCAGTCACCAGGGACTGGAGAAATGAGACCAGTGGCACCTATTAGACTGCCTGATGTTTGCAATTCAGCTCTTGATTTTTTTCTTTTAGTCCTCAATTAGTGACAGCATGTCCCCAGAGAAGGTATAAATCAGTCTCGTAGATGGATGCTGCACAGAGGCGTGGGAACACAAAGAAAGCAGACTCTAAGTATGTTAGTATCAGAGTGAACATGGTCCAGACCTACTCCCCTTGTGCTTCCTTATAAGGATATGGTTGACCTTGAGAAAGACTGTGAAGTTCAGTTCAGCTCAGTTCAACTGACATTTATTGAAATCCACTATCTGCCAGACCCTGAGCTGGGATCTGGCAGTAATAGTATAAGAACAGATGATAACAATGATTAATACTTATTCAGCCCTTTCTCCTTGCTAGACAAGGCTAAGTAAGATATTAAGGGTACTATCTCATTTAATCCTTACAACAACCCTATAAGAGTCATACTATTAATGACTGAGGAGACTGAAAAATAGAGCAGTTAAGCATTTGCTTAATTGTGCTTATGACTAGTAGAAAGGGAGACTAAGATTCCAATCTAGGTCTGATTTCCTAGCATTGCACATACTGCTTGTGGCAGAGATTGCTAGCAGTTCACCAGAATCCTTCTGTACTTCTTCCTGAGTATACAGCAAGGCTATATTTCCCAGCCTTTCTTGCAATGAAGTCTAGCCACAGTACCTTCTCACTGTAGAGTACAAATAGAAGTGAGGTGTACCACTATATATCAAGGCTTTTAAGAAGATAATATGCTTTCTCCATAGGCTGAATGCCAATAAAAACAGCCTCAGGGGATAACAGATGACAAGACAAAAGGAGTCTGGGTCCCTGAATGACTGCATGAAGGCTAAACACATGCCAACCAAGAGCATCCACTTGGATGGGTAGGTGAGGGGGGTAGGTTAAATCAGGTCCACCAGAAAGACATGTTCAAGTCCAACCCCTGGTCTGGTGCTTGAAACCTCAGTTGTAAGTTGGATCTTTGAAGATCCTAATAACATGAGGTCAAACTGAAGCAGGGTGGGCCTTAATCCAATGTGACTGGAGTTCTTATAAGAAAGGGAAATTAGAACAGGGAAGTAGACACCATGGGAGGAAACTAACGGAGAAATCGATTACCCTGTGACTGAGGCAGAGATTACCAACAAGCCACCACCAGCACGGTACAGACTTTGGAGAAAGCATAACCTACTGATATCTTGATTTTGGACTTCTAGCCTCCAAAACTGTGAGAAAATAAATTCCTGTTCTTTAAGCCAACCTGTCCATGGTATTTGTTATAGCAGCACTGGTAGAAAGTGAGGGAGAAAGAAATTTATCCTAATTACTATACTGCCTAATACAAATATAAATCAGTTATAGCTTAAACCATAGCTTTTATCCTAGACTGAGTGAAGGTGGACAATCAGATGGTCATAGAGTTTATTCTGCATATTTTTAACTTCCAACATTTTTTTCCTCTTAGCATGCTTTCCCCCACCAAAGTCCTCAGTACTGGGAACAAAACTTTTATAAAATGGAACTCATTTTATAAAAGGAATGTTTAAGGAAACAGAGATGCTAATATTGGGTAAGAAAAGGATGGTAATTACTTTTAAAAGAAGGATTGCAAAATGCAAGAAGTATTAGCCTTAGTTTCTTATTTTCAAGAAGCAAAATTGAGACCTGTGGGTAGAAGATTTCATGAGTCTGCTTTTAGTTCATTATATAAAAGCTTGTTCTAGTTGGTAAAACTAGAGGCTGCCTTCAGGAGGTAGAGAGTTCTGTATCACAGAGTACCTTCAAGAGGTTGGGGTATTGGACAGCCATTTAATCCAAATTACTGAAGAGTAAATTTGGTTGACAAATAGGAAGATTCAGGTCAATGTATTTTCTAATCAGGAGACAATGTGATTCTAAGAGCATTTGTGTGGTTTTCATCAAAATCTTTTGTACTCCAGATTCCATGATTCTATGTCCCTAACTCCCAGGTTTCCCTCCTGATGTAACTCTCAATTTAAGTGAATCCTCCCAGAGAAGCAAGAGAGTGTGGGAGGATTTTCTAGGTTTGAGGTCCCCTTTGGTTTGAATCCTGGCTCTGTTGTTTTACTTTCTAGATATGGACTTTGAGCAAATCATTTAATCTCTCTGTTCCTCAGTATATTCATATGTGAAATACAGAAAATAACAGTAATATCTACCAGGTTAGGGCAGTGTGTGTGTGTGTGTGTGTGTGTGTGTGTGTATTAAAGAAACTCTATGTTGAGCATTGTGACTGTTTGAAGTTATTTTATGAATCCCAAAAAGAAAAAGATTATATTCTTAAACTTATCTATTTGTCAAGTTGAGGTGTGGTACCCTTTATTGCATTAATTCAGTTGAGGGTCCTTTGATTAGATTACTTGATAAGATCGATTTAGGGCTCTTGATTGGACTACATCAGTGAGGTGTGACTCAGATTGAGTCTCTGCCCCTTGCTGGGTCTGATATAAACAGAGACACAGAGAGACACAGAAGAAAAGGAAGCTGCTGTATTTGATCCTGCGACATGAGAAAGGACTCCAGATTTGTATACAGCTGAGCTGCAAGGAGAGAAGCCCCTGAGAGGTTCAAAGAGCTGAGGCCCAGGAATAGATAAGCCATATGTCTGAGAGCTTGCTTCTGAACTCAGGAAGAAAGCAGAGCAGCAGAGACCCATAGATGAGGTCAGGAATGAGACAAGCCCTATGCCTGGTTGTTCACAGCTGAGCTCCAGGAGATGGGATCCAAGAGATGGTGAGCCTGAAAGAGAAGGTAGAGACCTCAACAGAGATTGGTAGCTACCTTGAATTGCTATATGACCAGACTAGAGGATCAACCGTAGCTGACTTTGATGAGAAAGCACCTCTGATATGCCCTTGATTTGGATACTCTACAGCCTTGGAACTGTAAGATTTTACCCCAAATAAATTTCCTTTATAAAAGCCAACCCATTTCTGGTACTTTGCATTGATAGCTCTTTGGCAAACTAAACACCGGTAAAAACTGTTCCTGACACATAGTGAGTACTTAATAAATATGAGCTATAAATATCATCCCTGGGGAGTGCCATTTAATCTTGTTGCTTTTTCTTGTCTCCCCATCAACACTTACCAGACCATTGTACTATTCTCCCAGGATCCCCGAATCTATGCACCAGAATAGTGAACAGAGATGTGTTCTTCTGTCCTGCAAACATTTTCTCGTTCTAAGAGATGGACATGTATCATCAAAGACAAACAGTCCTAAAAAATGACTACTGGTGAAATTTCAAGTATAGGGGTAATAGATTTTGGGGAAACTTTTTTGGCTAGGGACCCTTTGGATTAATTTGAAAGAACTGTTATGTAGAAGATTAAGGCAATTTGGCATTATCTGACTGGCCATGTGTCCATTTATCCATATGTCAGACAATTCATCTGTAAAATGGATCCTTTGGATGCCATGATTTCTTAGACCCCTTCTGTTCCCCTCAATCTGAGGTACAGTCCTGTTCCTAATGCATCCAACCCCATTACAGGGGCCTTGCCAAGTGTGAGGACAGAGGAAGTTGTTGGAGGTGATGGCCTATTTTGCTGACCCAGAAATGTGGCCTGTTTATGTGTATTGAAATGAAAACCTAGGAAAAACCATGACTGATCAATAAGGAGAAACTTTGTCAGAATGAGAGTAGAGCTAAAGAAGTCCCAAGTCCTTTTGAAATATCTAGTTCACTTTTTCAAGAGCTGTTTACAAATTTCTTGCAAGAATTCCCTGACCCAAATAGCCCATCTTCCAAGGTTTTCAAGAAGCACCTGCTTTCTTTGTTTTCTTTGTGATTTATCCTGTAAATACCTGAACCCTGTTTTTATGAAGTTTTATTTCCCAGTGGATATTACAATTATACATTACTTTTTCTTGCACATTTTAGATTGCTGTTTCCTCCTTCCCTTCTCATTTGCCTCTCTCTTGCTCAGTCCCCTTGCCTGTGTCTCTCACTAAGACACAAGTTAGTGTTCCAGATCGCAGAACTAGAATATTCAAGGCACTGTATGAAAAATAGCCTAGAGCCAGAGAATCAATATGACCCCAAGAACTTATTTTAGGCATTAATCCCAAAGGTCCAGCGAGTAAATAATTGAAGGTCCCATGACATAGATTGCAGACATTCATTTTATTGACCTGCAGTTGCCTGAGTTATGAGGGGTCAGCATTGCTTAAAATTCTAATGATGTATTCATTCATTCATCCATTCATTCATTCAACAAATATTCATTGAGCAATTTCCAGGTGGTAGAGACATGAGATCCCTACTCTCCTGGAGCTTACATTCTGGAAGGGGAATAGGGACAGGTGATGGGCAATAAAAGAATGTATACAGATGGTGATCAGGACTCTGAGGACAGTAGAGAGTAATGTGATAGGGAATGGCTGCCTGTGTGGTTGGGATGGGCAGATCAGAGGAGGAAGTTTCCCCAGATATTTAAAGAGCAGGGCTAAAAGCATGGAGTCAAGGGAAGGGCAAGTGCAGTTCAGGTCCTTGAGGCAGAAAGGAATGTATGCATCACCCAAGGAGGGTCACAACCTGACTGGAAGGCAGTGAGTGAGGATGAGATGGCACCCACTTGAATCCAAGAGAGTGAAGGGCAGTGTGGCTTTTTCCATTTGAGTTTGGAGCCCACGGACATGCACTGGGTGTTTAATGTATGTTACCTTTTTTATTGCTTACAATATCCCCTTAAAGTAGGTTTTATGATCCCCATTTTCACAGATGCAGAAATGTCCAGAAGCTTCCTCAAGGTTACAGACAGTAAGGTGCGGAACTGGGGTATAAATGCAGGTGTTCTGTAATAACTTAGATACTCTCACAAGCTCATATTTAAATCTTATATTGCTTTTCAACATTTAACTTATTTTTCCAGACTTCCCTGTTCAACAGTAAATCTTGAGAGTGGACAATACTGTCTACTACTTTTCTTCATTACCTCTGTACCTTCTTCTGTCCTCTCCAGTATACTTGGTTCTACTGCAGCACTTAGTGAGGTGATACATTCTCTGAAATTCCTCGAGCTCACAAAGAAAAATTAAGTGCATCTTCCTCTGTGCTCCCTACGTGTCTTGTAACTCCCTTATGATATTACTGTAATCATTTTTTTGTCTCTTTTCCTCTTTGCAGTTACTCTCTAGCCTGGGCTGTCTAATACAGTTGGCAGTAGCCAATATGGCTCTCAAACACTTGAAATGTGGTTAGTGCAACTGAGGAATTGAATTTTAATTTTATTAGAATGTCTTTATTGATTTCAATTTCAATTTAAAAGCTAAAGTATAGAGTATTTTTTGTCCCATATAACATTGTTGTTTTGGAAAGAAAATATTTCCCTCTAATGGTTTAAAAATTAGTACCCGAATTAAGATGTGTTTTAAGTAGAAAATTCATACGCATTTCACATTTGCATTTTTAATGATAAAAAAGAAGGTAAAACATCTGTGGCAGCTTGATATTATTTATGCATTCCAAAAAGAGATATTGATTATGTTTGTAAACTGGTCTGTTCCTCTGGGCATGATAACCTATAATTGTATTAGATTTGCCTGAGATGCCTTTGATTAAATTATGCTAAGATTAGGGCTTTGATTTGACCACATCATTAGGGTGTGCTGGGTTGAGTCCCTGCCCTCTTGGTGCACTGTATAATAAATGGATGCTTAATTAAGAGCAGAGAAGTAGACACAGAAAAAGACACCACAGAGGAGCAAACTTGGTTTTGATGCTGGAGCCCTGGGGAGAGGTGAGACATTCACCTGATAGTTTACAGCTGACTTTGTAAAGAGCCCAGAGGAGCTGAGAAGCCCTGAGAGAGAAGCCTCAAGATAGCCAACACCTGAAATCAGAAGAAGCTGGTCTCACAGAGCCTTAAGAAGACGAAAAAGGGTGAATCCTCACAGATATCAGCAGCCATCTTGCTTCAACACATGGCAACAGACATTTGGTGAGAAAGTACCTCTTAGGGTACCCTGAGTGGGACTCATTAGGGCCTTATGACTGTAAGCTTCTACCCCAAATAAATACCCTTTATAAAAGCCAACAGATTTCTGGTATTGTGCATCAGCGCCCCTTTGGCTGACTAATACAATATCTCATTAATAATTTGTTATATTGATTACATGTTGAAATAACATTGACATTAATTTCACCTGTTTCTTTTATTTTTTTTAATGTGGCTACCAGAAAATTTAAACTTACATATATGACTTGCATTATATTTCTATTAAACATCAGTCTTTTAGACACTTCTATGATAGGAACTCTGTTCTGTTTATCTTTATACTCCCAGGCTCTAGCAGGGTACCAGATGTAGAATAGGTGCTCAAAGTATGTGGTATGAATGAACGAAGGAATCAATCAAAATCAATCAATAATCAATGATTTTGCCTTACCTTTTAATATCTTTCATGCTATCTTTCATATAGGAGGCAGTCAATAAATATCAGGCTTTCAGCTGATTTATTGACCACCAGTCTAGATAGGATGAATTTATCCAAAAGACAGTCTCGTTATTTATTCCATTGGCCTTAACAACTTTTGTGACTTTCACGTCATTTTTGGAGGGAATATAAATGTAAACTCAGAAAGCAAAAACATTAAAAAAAAATTTTTTTTTAAGTAAAAGACAAGCAAACCCACAGAGTTGCTACAGTAAAAACTATCAGAATTTTCTTTGCCCTTGTTAATAGAGCACATTATGAGCTTCTGAGGAGCTCATTGTCTATTCTCTTAACCTGTTCCTATGATGCACATATTTTTCCTGATTTTAACATGCCTGCTGCTATAAATGAGGACTACATTTAATGTGGCAACAATAGTCATTTTTCTTCTGTTTATTCACAGAAAGCTTTTATTAAATCAAAGTTGCTTGTTATAATCAACAGTAGCTTAGAATCAGGGAAATCAGGGAAAGGCCAATGTTTATTCAAGACCAGCACATTTGCATAAACAATATTTTTGAGATAGCACAGATTTCAAGTGAGGTGTTCTTTGAGAGTTCCTCCAGGATTTATGTGTGATGAACATGTATGTATAAACCCAGGTTAATGTGATCCAAAGCAGGCTGAGGAAAAGTTGAATGAAGACTGCAGAAGAACTTGATGGGTTTTATTGGGGAAATCTTCTTGGAAGAAGTGAATCCATTGCTTAGAAATCCTTTCAGTGAATTTCCAATGGCTAACATCCAAAGGGGACCATGCCAATTCCTTCTCTGATTCTCACTTTCTTTGTCTTCATCTCTTGCCACTTTCCCCACCTCAGACTCTACATTTCAACATATCTTATTACTGATATTCTTCAAATACTTGCTATGACTTCGAATGTTGGCCATTTGATGATTTTTTTCCCTTTCCCTGGGCAGTTAGAAAATTCTTAGACTTGTTTCAAGACAAAGTTCAAGCTTTGTAAGTCCTCCTTAAATCTCAGATTTGGGCCCATTTTAAACATAATTCTATTAGAGACTACCACACTACAAGTTATTTTTTTGCATGCCTGTCTGACCAAAAAGACTTTCAGTTTCTTGAGGGCAGTAACCTTGGCTTATTCAACTTGATATCTCCAGTGCAGTTGTTTCGAAACCTGACTTCACAAAAGAATCTCCTGAAGAGCTTAAAACAACAAACCAAAAATAAACTATACCTGAGACCCAAGCAGGACAAGATAAATAAGAATATCTGGGGGTAGGGTCTAGGTATCAGTACTCTTTATTTTATTTTTTTAAGGTTTTTATTTATTTTATCTCCCCCTCCCCATTGTTTGTGTTCTCTGTGTCTATTCGTTGTGTGCTCACTGTGTCTGCCCACCCTTTTTTTTTTTTAGAAGGCACCGGGAACCAAACCTGGGACCTCCCGTGTGGGAGGGCTGGGCCCCGTCTCTTGAACCTCCTCTGTTCTCTGCCCATTGCCTCTCTCACCATGCTTCCTTGTTTTGTCTCCTTGCTGCATCATCTCACTGGGTCATCCTGTCACATTAGCTTGCTGCACCAGCCTGTCGCATCAGCTGCTGTCCTGCTCACCCTCTTTAGGAGGCACCAGAAACCAAATCTAGGCCCTCTCATGTGGTAGGCGGATGCCCAACTGCTTGAACCACATCTGCACCCTGAGTACTTCCGACAGGTAGGGGGATTGAAAAGCATTGGTCTATAACATGACACATGACAGGAGTCTGTGCATGGTCATTGATTTGAAGATTCAAAGGAAACATATTAAGTTAAAGTCAAAATTCAGAAAAAAACAGAGCAATCTCAACATTACAACAGAAATATTTCTTATGTGTACTAGGAAAATACTAAAACAGAACCTAAAACCTGGTGCAAGAATATTAAATATTCTGCTCTACCTTATATGAATTAAGATCATGGAACTAAGAACATTTTGGTCATCTGTAAAATAAAGGGAATGAACTATTTGGTCTCAAACATCCTTCCCAAGTGTAAACAAGTGATAATGCTGGAATCATAAAACTTCTGAGATGAAAAGGACCCCCCATGTCTCTCATTTTATGAACAACTGAAAAAATATGTACAATGCCTCATGGTT
Source organism: Dasypus novemcinctus (assembly GCF_030445035.2). Classification (NCBI taxonomy): domain Eukaryota; kingdom Metazoa; phylum Chordata; class Mammalia; order Cingulata; family Dasypodidae; genus Dasypus; species Dasypus novemcinctus. The sequence continues at coordinate 92,198,263 of NC_080686.1, forward strand.
TTCCAAGCACTTTCTTCCTGAACATAATCTCAGAAAAATCCGTTAGGCAGCATCAATTGTCACCATTTTTCAGAAAAGAAAACTGAGGCTTGCAAGTGTTATGTGATGGATCCAGGATGATAAGATCAGTGTCTCCTCTCTTCCACATAGTTTACATGTCCTAGGGGAAGAGAATGAGAAGAGTGAGGAAGCTCTTAAGAGCTTTTGATAATAGAAAAGTGAGAGCATTCATTTTTTGTTTTCATTGTGCATAGAGTCAGAGCAGTGAACGTGATTCACTATCAGTGCTGGAAAGAAAGTCATGTATTTGTAACTTCCTTTCTGCTGTTCTGCATGGTGCTCTTTTGTTCCTGTCCACACCCTCTCCCTTGCATCATTCACTACCAACAAGGTCTAGTCATGATTCTCTTAGTTCCTGACTCTTACCTCTTACCAAAACTCCCTTATCATACATCCAGGTGTAGAATATTTTGCAGTTACACACAGATTTATTCTCCCATCCTGCAGCTTGGGGAGGCTGCACAACAATCCTCTGAGGCAGGCAGTATTATTCTTAGAACTCTTTTCTAGATTGGGAATCCATAGCCTAAAGAAGTAAATCAACTTAAAAGCATTCAAACTAGTTTCTTGCACAGCCAGACCTCCAACTCTTGTCTTCTGGTCAGAAGTTTGAAATCCCATCTTGTCTCTATCATTCTAGGCTGCTTTATGGTGGTGGCCAGCACCACCTGGCACATGCCTGGCAGAAAGCAGATTTTTAGTCAAGTACTCAGAGTGGAGGCAGATAGTAGATCTTGGGGGATTTGTAAAATTACATGGGGCATTTAGATGAGCAGGTAACTAAAATGATCACTTTGCCTTTGTGATAGATTATTTTATCACTTACAAATATCATGCCCCTCCTAAGGAAGGGAGGTACTTCCTCCTCCTACAGTGCTTGGCTATGTGACTGACTTTGGCCATTGGAATGTTAATAGATGTTTTACAAGCCACATGCAATATTTAAATATTTCTGTGCAATTCTTTTTGACATTATGCCTATTCCTACTGGGATGGCAAGTACCAGATGTGTCCTTAGTCTGAATCCCAAAGTGAGACAGCAGGTGAAGCATAAGCAAGCAGAGTTGAAGTAGTTACCGACATGGGATAAGTTTGAAAGGAATAAGTTTGTTGTTATTGTATAAGCCTCTAAGATTTTGGCATTGTTGTTAAGCATCAAAACTGACTTATACAACCTATTTATCATGAAACAAGAACTTCAAACTGTATTATGAATGTGAAATCAAAGATGTTTCTAAACATTGACTTGATATATGAGTTTAGAAAAATCACAGCCATTTGGCACACCCACTTTGTCATTTGACGTGTTGATCTATTCAATTTTGGGCAAGAATTAAATATAAAAATTAAAAACTGGGATGTGTCTTCTAGATGTTAACAAGTATTAATTAAGACTTACTGGCTGCAAAATAAGCATTGTGAAATTTGAGTCTACATAGGAATGAAAAGTTTGAAAACATCACCATTATGTCCAGAGCAGTTTGATGCCAAACTTAGTAGATTAAAATTTCCTTTAAAATTATTCTAAATTTTAAAACTGTATCATTAGCATGGCATTATCCATATGCTTTCTTTGACTGTTTAATTACAGAGGAGGCAGTTAAGCAGATCAAGAAACTCTATTAACAGACAAACCCAAAAGCAAATATGATGAAATGTAATTACAGAGAGTAAATGATCTGGAGTTTCCCAGAGCCTCCCAGAACTAGAGGAAGGCTCTAAACATGATTTATGCCATCACAAAGAGAACTGATATTTGCATCCATTCTCAACACAATCAGCTCTCTGTTCTGGAAAGAGAAATAAAAATCACATCCATATATAATTACTGTCCATTTAAACAATATAGAATTTTTAAGGCCTTTGCCCGCTGCCTGCCAATGGAATGTTAGGTTATACTTGGTAGCTTTGGGGGGGATTTAATTTTTATAATCTATAAAATGCTGTCCACAAAACATGCTTAAGACTTCAACACCCTTAAAACATTGAGGAAAATGCTAGAGAATAAAAGTGATTATGGTACCTGAGGGAAATGGCTGGTGATTCAAACCATGACATCCAAATTGCTTATCATAATTGGGCTAGGTCTGGGTTTGTTCTGGTATTCAGGGGTCTCTAAGCAGTTGCTTATTCAGACAAGTTGTTGGATTCATGGTTCCATGAGAATCTTTTTGTCTTGAAAATTGTACTCTACAAACAGTTACAGGGTAGAATGTAATTTAATAGATATGATAGCAACTCAGATATTAATACAAGGTACAGAGCTGCAAGACTAATTATAGACCTCACTAGCTACTAGGTATGGGACTTTCATTGTAAGACAAGGCATAGAGTAGATTAACGCATGCCTTACACAGAAGTAAGAGTATAGGCAAAGTTATGATGTACTCATAGTTGGGTGTCTGGGGCTGAAACAGACAGCAAGGGCTAAAAGACAGAAGGATTAAATAGGGTCTTCTGTGTACTAAGATGAAACTCTTCATTCTACACTCAATCCAGTCAAGCATGAACCTCCTCCCCTCCCCCCATATTCTTTGAATTCAAAGAGATTCAATAAACATACAGTAAGTGCTAATTTCCTTCTAACATACATATAGGCATGTTATTGCTCTGACTTACGCCCCCAATTTTCTTTGCTCCTTTATTTCAGTAGGTAATGATCAAATAAAAGTGTGTATGTGCATTGTTTTTGACTACCATATATCTAACTCAGTAAAATGATGAAAAGAAGAATAAATGGATACAGGAATGGTTGGATGAATAATAGACTTTTGTATATCATTTGTGTACACTTAATGTTGAATACAAAAACAGTGTGTATATGTTATACTATCAATGAGCTGATTTTTTCCCCGATGTATGAAATTGTTATATTTTGAAAAGTTGAACTTAAATTATTATCACACATCAGTTTCTAAATGTAAAGGAAAGTTCACAATATAAATGATCATGGAATCATAGGATATTATAATTGGAAGGAAACATGGAATTTTCTTAATTCAGCACCTTACTTAGGAATCCCTTGTAACTTATCCCTGGAAGATGGGTGTTTGTTCTCTATTTAGATAAGCTGTTTACCCCATCCTAAAGAAAAATTTTCCATTTAGGAAAGAATTTTCTTATGTTGATGTAGCCGTTTGACATGATTATGAACTCCAAAAATAGATATTGGATTATGTTTGTAATCTGGTCTGTACCTGGGCATGATTAAGTTATGTTTAGGGCTTTGATTGGGCCATGTCATTAGGGCATTGAGTCCCTATCCCTTGGTAGGTGGGGACTTACAGATAAAAGACATGGCAAAGGACAGAGTTGAGAGTTCTTAATGTTGGAGTATTGATGTTGGAGTTTGATGCTGAAGCCTTAAGCTGGAGCCCCGAGTAGTAAGCTCACATAGGAAAGAGAAGCAAGCCCCAGGGAAAAAGGATACTTGAACCCAAAGAGAAGCAAGACCCTGGAAAGGAGGAGCCCAGGAAACTTTAACCCTTGTAGCTGTTGGCAGCCATCTTGCTCCAACATGTGAAAATAGACTTTGATGAGGGAAGTAACTTATGCTTTATGGCCTGGTATCTGTAACCTCCTACCCCAAATAAATACTCTTTATAAAAACCAAGCAATTTCTGGTATTTTGCATCAGCACCCTTTTGACTGACTAATACAGAATTTGGTGCCAAGAGTGGGTAGTCCTTTTGCAATTACCAAAATGCTGGAATGGTTTTGTAAATGGGTAAGGGGTATTTTTTTGGAGGAATTGTGAAATGCTTGATGGAAAAAGCCTATATTGCTTTGCAGAGACTGTTGGTAGCAATATGGAGCCTAAAGTTATTTTTGATAAAGCCTTAGAAGGAAAGAATTGTGTGAGGATGTAAAAGAGACTTTTTATGGTGCCTTAGAAGTTAATGATGAAACTATTATTGGAAACTGGAAGAAAGGTGATCCGTGTTTTACAGTTGCATAGAACTTACCAAGATTAACTACTGATATTTTCTGGAAGGAAGAATTTGAAAATGGTGAGCCTGGACATTTAGCTGAAGAATTTTCCAGAGTAAACCTGGAGAATGCAGCTTGGCTTCTCCTTGCAGCTTATCATAAAACACTAGATGAGAGAAATGTGCTGAGGACTGAAGTGTCAAGCACAAAGAAAACAGAAACTAATTCCGGAAATTCCAAACCTCTGGAAATCAAGCTCTCAGATGAAAGTACCCCATTGGAAGACTTAACTAAACTTGGAACTTGTAAATCAGGATTGAAGATGCAGTTATCTTAGAAAGACTTGTAGAAAGTCTTATTGTCTGATGGCTTGGACCCCACCTTCCTGCAAGCTAAACCAACAGACTTTTTGAGAGAGCCGTATGAATAAAAACACTGTCAGCCTGTAATAAAAGGGACATGGAAAGGAGAGATTGAAGGGGAAATGACTTCAAGAGGAAAACCATGCAAGTTGAGATCTGTGTACAGAGAGGGTGAGCATGCACCCACAGTTGAAGAGGGTAGATGTTCCCACCTGATATTCTGGGAGAGTTTTGCCACCCCAGGGTACAGAGAGGGTGGAGCACATTCCCCAAGGATTATGGCAGTTAAGGTCAGCACCCCACAGGTCTGAGAGGGGTGGACCTGTCCCCCATGGATTAGGGAAGGCCAGGAGGTTAACTCTTTATTCTGAGAGGGTTGAGCCTGCATACCAAAGGTTAGGGGAAATGTTGTCTTCATGTCACTGTACTAGGCGGGTTAAGACTCTAACCCAAAGATTGGGTGAAGTGTGGCAATCATCCCAGCACTCTTGGAGGGTGAGTTCTGGAGTTTGGTCGACACCCAGATGCTTGATGAGGGTGGAACCAAGAAAATGGCCATTGGGCAAACTGATGGAAAGGGTGAGTCTCCATATAGCCCACGGAGAATGACTCTCAGACTTTGAAATCAAAGAGAGGATGCCCTGCAGTTCTACTCAACTGTAGAGAAATGGTGACTCATGTTCCCTCCCAGTTTCTCCTTATTGTAATGAAAATGTTTATCCTTTTTCTGTCCATTTGTGAACTAGAAGCAGAAAAATTGCTCTCTGAGTTTCAGAGGTCTATAGCAGACAGGATTTTGCCCCAAGACAAACTGTATTTCTTTAAATTGATTGTGATATGATTTAGTACTTGCATTGTTACTGATATAAGGTTTTCTCAAATATTGTAATGTGTTTTTGGAATTCAGAGAGTAGAGCGTAGCAGTTTGAAATGGTTATGAATTCCAAAATTAGATATTGGATTATGTTTGTAATCCAGTCTGTACCTGGGCATAATTAAGTTATGGTAAGGGCTTTGATTGGGCCATGTCATTAGGGCATTGACTCCCTACCCCTTGGTGGGAGGGGACTTACAGATAAAAGACATGGCAAAGGACAGAGTTGAGAGTTTTTAATGTTGGGGTTTTGATGTTAGAGTTTGATGCTGAAACCTTAAGCTGAAGCCCTGAGAAGTAAGATCACAGAGGAAAGAGAAGCAAACCCCAGGGGAAAAGGATCCTTGAACCCAGAAAGAAGCAAGACTCTAGAAAGGAGGAAGCCAGGAAGCCTGAACCCTTGTAGCTGTTGGCAGCCATCTTGCTTCAACATATGAAAATGGACTTTGGTGAGGGAAGTAACTTATGCTTTACGGCCTGGTATCTGTAAGCTCCTACCCCAAATAGAAACCAACAAATTCCTGGTATTTTGCATCCACACCCCTTTGGCTGAATAATACAGTTGAGCCAAACCCATCTTTTTGTAACCTGCACCCCAGGTGTTGTGGTTCTCTATTCAGAAATAATGCAAGTTTTTTCTCCATATTTTATGTGATGGATGTTTTTATGGAGTTCCTTAATTCTTATGCACTCCAAAGTAAATTTTCAAAGAATTTTCTTTGACTATTCTTCAGATGTTATCTATCATATGAATAATTTCATAAAGGAACTATTTTAAAGTAGATACCAACACCCTATAACATGTTGTAAGTTAATTTTTGTACAAGTTGGTTTATAAAACAAGATAATTATAGGTGTGTAATTTAGTTCGTAATATTTTCTTCCCCAACTAATATATGAAATTTGAAAATCTCAAAGAGGCTTTTTGTCTTCTTAAATTATTTTACTTTAACTGTACATGGTTTTATTCTTCTTAGAATTTTGCCTTCGAAGGGCACCCTCTATCTAACTTTATAGGATTTGGGGTAACAAGCCAAAAGCACAAAGTATGCTTTTAAGCAGAAAGTGATTTAATTCATTGAAATGGTTATTTATAAACTTGTTGGAAGGACCTGAGGAACAGTGAACTGTAAAATGCTCTTCTGTAGTTAGAAGGAGAGGAAATAGGAGCCCACCAAGTTCAAGAATTCACTGCATTGCTGTGATTTACAAACAGGAAGTCAGGATCAGGAAGCAGCTGACAGTGCCAGCACCAGTGTCAAGTATTAGAGTCCACACTCCTTCCCTAGGCACCACTATCCCCGCCTCTCAACACTATGAAGCTGGAGAATGGACAACATTCTGTTCTCTCCATGACCAGAGAGAAACATCCAAAAGCTACTCCAAAATCTGAGAAGATGCCCTCCCCCGATTTTGCCTTTCCAAACTCACATGAGTCAGTGGACTTCATTTGCATCGGATTCCAAGCTCTAAGAGACTCCAGGAAATGGAGTTTTTAGCCTTCTCTGCTCAGCAAACACTGACTGATACACTAGTAGATGGTGGGAATGGATAGTGCTAATTAGCTATATCCTGAGCAATATTTAAACATTAAGTGGTTTGGGGGAAAAAAAGAAAGAAACTAACATTTATTGTTCACCAAATACATTCAAGGCATTGTGTTAGCCTTGACCATGCAAGTTCATTCAGTCTCCCAAATCCTAGTGTTAGGTATTATCTTTATTCTGTAGAAGAGCAAACAGACTTAAAGAGGCTAAGTAATTTGCTCAGGTCCATCTGGCTACTAAGTATTGATCCCATATTACCATTTGTTCTTTCCATCTTCAAGTTCAAGAATCTTTGTCTTCTGCCATGTTATTTCTTTTGGGAAAGCGCTTACTCAGAATGTTGTAAAGCATCCCTTTCCATCATTGGACAGATCTGACTGTTATAATGTTCTTCACTCTTGCTGACAATAAATTCCTATTGTCCAGACTCCACTCCTTAGGATCTGATTAAATGATTCCATGGTGTTTCCACAGAGTAACACTATGTGTATGGGTGCCTGCTTTATCTGTTTATTGTTTCTTTTTCTTTCCTTTTTTTGGATGCTTTTCCAGACTACTTTGAGGTAGGATCACAATTAATGCTATAAATAAAAGAGCACTCACCAAAGTTTCTAGCCCAAGTCCATGTGCTATGAGCCAACATTTTATTATGAAGTGTGGTTGCTTTTAAGTCACCCAACCCAGGCAAGGCAAATGTGCTAGGGAATCTGGGTAGACAATGGGTATAAAACAAACCATTGATTTCTTTTGTAAGTTCTTCAGGGAAGATGTATTGTATCTATTAGAGGTTATAGCCCATCACACTGTAAGCTTCTCCAGGAGGAAGAAAAACAGTGATTTGTTCCTTGGAGAGAAATATACCCTCCCGTGACTGGTGGAGTTAGCCACATGGATGGCAAGCTTTATCTCCTTGCAATTACAGAGCAACAAACACTCTAAACTAATAAGCAGAAAAATGACTGTTGCAATCTGGTTCAGCAGTCCACATTTCAGAGGGAAAATTTAAACCCTGGCTCTTTTATAGGCAGAATTCTTCTGAACTTGTGTCCTAAGCACAGAACTATTAACAGTCCATACAGATAAATATGATACTGATGTGACGGTAATGTCTTCAGCACAATAAATTTATATTTAAATTTTCTTACACCATTTCAGGTAGTGAGTCAATGAAGAAGACTCATTATTGCTTATAGGCAATGGGCTAGAGTAAGTTCTTTACATGTTACTCAAAGGGAAAAATGGCACCATTTCATTCTTTTGCAACCAAAAATGTTATTGCCCTTAAATTAGGGCAGAGACAATAAAGATGAAAAGAACTCTTGAATTTGTTGAGGAAATTTTCTCAAGCCCCTCTATTCTGCAGGTTTACAACCAATTTACATTCTCGTCCATGGATCATTAACTTTATATGAGTACATAATATATATCAATGAAGTTCTAAATAAAAATAACTAAAATCTATGCTGCCTTATACTGATATAGCCACATCTGTTTAGAGAATCTAAAGTTAAAAGGGGTTCATGTTTGTGAAGCAGGTGTAACTCAGAGGTTGAGTGTGTACTTTGCATGTAAGAAGTCCCAGGTTCAATTCCCAGAACCTTCTAAAAAGGAAAAAAAAGGGGGGGAGGGGGCAGGCTTATTCCTAAATGGATGCATGGTGGTCATTGGCAGATCTATGCAGGTTCAAATTTTGGTAAAGGATTCCATGATCCCAGAATTCTTGGCCTTTTTCTTCGGTTAAGAGGACAATAAATGTTAGGTGATCATTTATAGGGGGAAAGGCAAAGAGCAGGGGCCATAGAATGGAGATTTAGCAGGAGATAGCAGTGGTAACACCTTTGGGAAAGAGCTGGTCAAGGGACCCTGAAAATGACGCCATCTGCCTCTGTGGTCCTTGGTGATAGGGAGCCAGGTAAAGCCTGTCCATCTCTCATGAGCCAGGAGCACCCTGTGTTGGTGTCTGACGTCTGAGAAGAGCTCTGGACAGTGCACACATTTCCATTCGGTCCTTGATTGATACCTCACCGTGCTTCCTCCATTACCCGGCACCTAGAGCCTGGGACCTGAGGCATTCAAGGCAACGTGATGCTGGATCTCTGACTAACTGAGGGTTTGGAAATACTATTTGAGAATATTTATTTCACATCCACTTTTGTTCAATGTAACATGCCTGCATTTTCTACTACACACTGTGGTTGAGCAGATGCAGCAGGGTTGGGGAGAAACTTCTGTAGAAGAAAGGATGGGTGAATCATTTAGAAATTTTCAGAGTTGAGCTACATAAACATATTGTGACTAACATAAGCAAAAAGGAAGATTTGTTGAGAAGATGGGGTAGCTTCCTGAAATAAAAGAAAAGCTGAAGAATCAGAGCTCAACAAGGAAACAGATCAGGACAGGTCTGAAGATCTAGTTACAAGGATTTAGTGAATGGTCTCCTCAGGGTGCCACGGATAGGATGAATGAGCTACAATGGGGTTTCAGTGTCTGTGTCACTTCATTTAAGAAGAAAGCATCCTTTTTCTAGAAGTCAGGGCAATTAGATTGCCAGTACTTTCAATATACAGTTAAAGAACCATATAGAAGCAATATGCTATACTTTAGCTAGAGAAAGGGGGAACAGACAACATGTGAGCACTACCGGATGGGGGAAGTTATCATACTGAGTAAAAATAATGAAGAGAAAGAATAAAAACAGTACCATAAAAACAAAAAGACATGGCCAAACATAAAAAGAAAAGGCAAAGAAAGAAAAAAAGAGATAAATGAAAAGTCAGTAGGAGAGATTTGAAGAGAGTAGCCCTTGCTTTAAACTTTAACATATCCAACATCAAAAATATTCATTTATTTGACCGAAGGAACTGGGGTTTGATGAGTATGAGTGACTTGCTAATGGGCATGCAGAGAAGAGTTGGCAGAAGATATTCAAAACCAACTATTTTTCTATCAAAGAATTTTTCCCTTGAAACCATCCTTTTGTTCACAAACCTTGAGAGCAGTTTCTTCCAGGTCCCAAAATGTTGATGATCAAATGGAGTTACCCATTTCCATCATTATTGTGTATTGAGTAGATGGCAGGCCATCTTGGTCTAAAAGCGACTAAATTCAATTCTGTCTTAAGGAACCAGAACTGTGCTAGGTGAATTGCAGGGGCAGGGCAGTAGATGTCAAACTGTAAAGAGCTAAAGGGAATCAGTGCAGTAGAGGTTTGGGTTCTTTGGGTAATAACCAGCAAAAACTGGCTCTGGCTAACTTAAGTAAATTACCAGTCCTGGAGGATGCAGGTCAGAGGTTAATGCACATGCATGCCATAGGTTAAGGACAATAATTAGTGGTTTGGAACCAAGAACAAAACTGGACATGCTCAACGTGCATGTGACAGAAAGCTAGAAGAGGTGTTTTAAGTATTGGATGAAAACACCCAGAAACCCTAAATACTTTCATCATCCTGAAAAGTCAGGCCAAATATAAAGAGGAAGAATGGACTGTGGTAATCAGTCATGTGCTGCAATGATTTCTCCCGGGTCAGGGTCTTAGAGGAGTCTAAGTTCCATATGCACCAGTAGTGTAATGTTGCTAGCACAAAGCAAATATAAACTTGGCATGCATTTCAAGGAAACTAATGTCCACAACTGGGGAAGGGAGAAACCTATTTACTCTGTGCTGTTTATACCAACATTGCAGGGGCCTCTTAATTAGCCACAGATAAGTCCTCTAGGATGTTTTGAGCAGTAACACCCTATCGATGTCATAGTTCTTCATGTCTTTGAATCAAGATTTCCAACCAAGCACCTGGAACTGGGAAGAGAAACATAGAAGAATCTACCATGAATACAAATTCAATTCTGAGGAAATCTAATTTGCTGTATTTTCTCAGAAGCTACAGTTGGTCTACATGCACATGATATGACTGAACCAGGTTTTCAACATGAACCCTGGCTCTCACCCATGAACCTGGCTTCCACTTCCTGCCTCTGCCGAGGGATATTTTTAGAATGAGAAGTGATCCAGAGAAAGCCTGCCCTCCAACCCCAACTACTTTTTTAGGGAATACTGGATCAGGGAGGAGAAGTTGTTTCTTGACCATTGTCAAAGCAGGGGCTGAATATTTTATATAACTTTAAATCCAATGCTCTTTCAACTGCTGGGACATGGCTAAAAAAGCCACATCCTCCCTCCTTGATGGACTTCCTGCTCCCTGGTTACTGCCTTCTCTGAATATAACAAACCATCCACAGGAGACCAACTTCACAGATGAAACCAAAGTCAGCACACCAGGTCTCTTGGTTATTTTAATGATATCTATAGGAATTCCCTCTTCTGTTTAGCATATAAAGGTACTTTCTCTATTTGATCAAACTATACTAAATGCAAATTTTTCTATGAGTGCCCAGGGCTCTAAAGAAATCTGATTATATCCAATGGAACATATAGGTAGTGCATCTAATGAAAAGCAGGCAAGGAAGCTAATGGAAATCAGGAGACCATTCTAAAAGAATTGGTTTCCTTTGCTTTGGGTTTAGATTTCAGTAGAAGTAGTGCTTGGAAAGCCACCTTGATCTCTCAAACTCTGCTTCCTGCTGTAAAGCAATATTGTGCTTCCATCTCTCATTGCCAACCACCCATCCACCCTTCGTCTGCCTGGATTTTCTTAACTATTGTTACTCCAGTGAAATCTCCCTGATTCTGTTTGAGTAGGGTAAGACTTCCGTTCAGACTCTCCCACTTTTCTTCAAAGCACTTAGATCAGCTTGATTTGTAAACTACAGTTATTTTTGGTCATTAATTCTCCTTATCTGCCTCCTTTAGATTATAGGCTGAGGGCAGGGGAGGGAAAGACTGTGCACCTCTTACATCACTATTTCCCTAGCTCCTAGCCCAAAGTGACAATTATGGATAAGTTTGTGGACTGAGTAAATGAATAATTAAATAATTAAATAAATGAATAATTAAATAATTAAATAAATGAATAATTAAATTAAATAATTAAATAAATGGACACTTTTTCTTTTAAGCAATAGAAAATTGAGTCTCCAAAAAATGCATTGCTTTCATTATTAAAATTTAAAAAGAAATCATTAATTTTGTTCAGATTCTGAAGGGGGTGAGTGAAATCATTGTACATAGATAGAGGGATAGACCCAGCCACAGAACATTTAGAAAGCTGTATGTTTTATAGTATTTTTATTCTACATATCAATCCTTAGAGGTCTCATTTATATATGACGGACATTAAAAAGAATTATTTAAAGATGACTTATTTATTCAGTCAATCAGCCATTCAACATTTATTGTGTTCCTAATAGTGTCAGGCACAAGTTCGGACACTTGTAAAACTGAGATAAAAATGTGTTTCCTGTCAGAGCAGAGCTCCCAGTTCGCTCTTACCACAGTTAAGTAAATCAATGAAGATAACACCAATTGATAAAGGCACTATAGAATTAAGTCCTGGGGTTATGGGAGGAAGAATGTGGACAAGGGCTCCCAATTAAATCTGGAAGGAGAAGTGAGGGTCAGATATTTCCAAATGACATGATACTTAAGAGAGGTTTTGGAAGATGAGATTTTCAGGAAATGGAGGAGGGAAGGTATTCTAGTGGTAAGCTTTGCATACATGACAGGAGGCATGGAGTTTAGGGAAAACTTGGAGATATTTGAACTGTACACTGGTTGATACAGACTCCTTTCAAAGAAGTGTGTGATATGGAGAGAGAAGAGGTAGAAAAGGAATCAAATCCAGCAGTAAATTGTGTGCCAAGATGACGATAATATTTAATGTGTAAGTTTCTGTGGGTCAACAATGTGGTATGTTTCATTAGTTTGTTCCAGCATTGCAATTCAAAAGACAACACTGCTCTTTGCAGACACGTGTTTCTGATGAGAAAAATCATAATAATGAGTACCATTTATTCAGCACCTATTTTGTGGATATTATCTCATCTAATGCTCCAAACAAATGCAAGGTGGCTACTATTTACCCTATTTTACCAAAACAGAAACTCAGACTTAGGTAAGCTTAGCAAGATTCTCAGGGTCACACTGAGTTAAGGGCAGGCCAGAATTAAATCCTAAATCTGTAATGACTCCAAAACCCTTGCTTAGTTTACCACTCCCCAGCCATGATGACTCAGCATTACATTAGGGTTCATTCTAATTACTCTTGTCTAAAGCTGAATATATATTTGCTTCATTTAATCATCTTGCACGGAGGTATCTTCCCAGAAGAATGGAGAAGTGCCCATTGAAAATACCAAAGAAATAGTTCCTTTTTTGAGAATTAAGGTCCTTGATTACCCCAACTTAAAAAAAAAGTTCAGATTTTTTCCCTTCAAAATTGAGATCAAATGGTATAAATAATTCATGGAAGATGTAGGGTCCAACTAACCTAATATCTTCCAAGTTGACCCTCTCTTTTTCAAAGCTGGTTCACTTTCTCATAATTGCATTTGCCATGTACAGCAAAGGCCAAGGATAAAACTTGTAGTATTTAGGGCTGGGGAAAGACCTGCTTTCTCTTGTGAAAGAAGGTTTGCTGACAGGGCAGACCCATAGCATTTTACTTTGATTGCCTCATTGTCACTTTTGATCTTATTTTCTTTTATGACCTTGTGTGCCAGCTCAGCAAACTGACAAGAAACACGATGTAGTAACATATTTATTCAATCTTCATAAGTAAGGCTTACCTCACAGTTGGTGAAGGTTGCTCAATTAACTGAGGGTCCAGAAATATCCAACCAATAATTCCTTTCATTTGACTTTATGCTATTTTATTTTGTGTGCTTTTGTTTTATTATTTATTTTATTATTTACTTTTTTGTTGTTGTTTCTGAATTCTGAGTTCCATAGAGCTTAATGCAGGTAGGATCTAGCTCTTGCCATGTACAGGACAGCTATGAAGATAAAAAGACCAAGACAAGCCCCTTTCACTCAAGGGGTTTACAGATACAACTACCTTATATGAGACAATAGTCATTTAACAAAAGCTTACTGGTGTCAAACACTAAGCTAAATTCTTTATATTTAAAGTAAGTGGAGCACAGTGATTTCTTTGACTTTGACATGAGACCAAAACATATATTTTTTTCATATTAGGTAGGTGATTTGGGGCAAGTTTCTTAAACTCTCTGGATTCTGTTTCTTGTTATTAAAGAAGGGGGTCTAATTACCCTAATATCATGGAACTATCTTTAAGAAATAAAGCTCCTGAAGCACTCATCACAGCATCTGACAGGTAGTATGAGCTAATAATTCAGTACTTACAGCAATTCGGCCACTAATTAAGGCTGTATTGTAGCATTGTTTAAGGGGTCAAAAGATATGCTTCCTCTAAGTCCCCCTCTGCAGTCAAAAATACATGACTTTAAAATTCCTCTGGCAGGGGTCCCGGTTGGGTCAAAACCAAAATTGCAATATCATCAATAAGTTTCTCTGGGTGATTGAGCCTACCCTCTCTCTCCTCCAATGTATCTACTAGAATCCACTGAGCATGAGAGCCAAGGAGTCTTGCGAGATTGGGCATGTGGGATAATGACATACACGATATTCAGTTTGGGAGGTTCAAACCTTCCAAAACATCTCTGCCAACCTGAAGGTAGTGTCTTGAAAGACCAGGAAGGCAGATCATAAAGGAAGAGAGAGTCCGATAGATATTTACTGATTCATTCAGCACAGTCTAAGGACTGAGGGGAGTAAAGGGGAAGAGTGGTACAGAGTATAGAGTAACAGCTAGCACTTGAATATGGATTGACTCAGCTAGTCTGGTGGTGTTTGTGAATAGTTAAAGAACTGGGTTTGTTGCCAGATGGAGTAATATGTGGGTAATACACATACTATGAATATAACAGAGTTTGAATTTGCTCCTCCTCATTTTGCAAGACAGCAGAGTGGACAGCGAGAAGAACAGAGCCAAGGCCAGGTAACAGAAGTCTGCCTCTCCATGGGGTGGAAACCTCTGTACACTTAATGCAGTCACCAGCTGGGTGGTCTCAGTGGAGCAGAGGCTGGCAGGGACACTGCATAAGGGCTCTGAGAAGTGAGAGCAATTCTGAGCCCCAGAGGCTGGCAGAGAGTTGCAGCAACACTTCACAATCTGGTGCCAGAACCATCTGCATGTGGCTGGAAGACAAGTGCCACCTTTGTATTACTGTGGAAAACAAGTATTCAGCTAACCATAACAATGACAGCTATGACTCACTGAGCATGTATCACATGACAAATGCCATGCTAGATGCTCCATATAAATCATCTGTCATTCTTACAACAACCAGCTCAGGTAGATATTGTCAACCCCATTTTATTTTATTTTATTTTTTATTTTATTTTATTTTATTTTATTATTTTATTTTATTTTATTTTATTTTATTTTTTATTTTATTTTATTTATTTTATTTTATTTTATTTTTTTTTATTTTATTTTATTTTATTATTTTATTTAATTTAATTTTTAATTTTAATTTTTGTTTTTTTGTTTGTATTAGCCTTTAATTTTTATTCTGGTAACATATATAAGACTTAAAACTCCCTGTTAACCATGTTCACATATATAATTCAGTACTGTTAATTACACTCACAATAACATGCTACCATCACCACCATCCATTTCCAAACCTTTGCAATCAACCTAAATAAAAATTCTGTACTAACCCGTTTTAAAGATGAGGAAGCCAAGGCTTAAGGAGATGATGTAACTCTCTACCCATTACCCAGCTAGGATTCAAATCCAAAACCATTTGTGTCCCAGGTTTTCACCCTTCCCACTATGATATGGCAGCTGGCAGAAGATGATAATGGATTGCTTGGAGAAACATCCCAGGCATCACAGATATATTCTGGCTGTTACAGTAAAACTTGGATCTAATTCCATGGTCCAGGGCTCTTATTACCACATGAATATGACCAAGAACCCCAGTTGAGCAGTTGAGTCCATGAGGCTATTTGACTTTGGGGCATCTGTTTGCTTTGGCCTATAGTACTGGAAATGAAACAGTGTTCTGGATAAACAAATGACTGATATTGCTTGTTTGAAAAGGAGGGAGGATGTGACTTATAGGCATGGTTCCACACTAAATCAACCAACCAGACAGCAAGCTCTTCATGTTAATCATGACTAAATGGGAGTCCTGTTCATCTAACACAGATTTAGAGATAGATGAATTGGAGGCAGGCTAGTTGCATTCAGGAGTAATTAATGAATGAAAAAATGAACTATTTGTCTCAGTCTAGTATAGTATCCCTGCCATTTTCAAGATGGTATAACGATTGGAAACAGCCCAGAAATATATATTCTCAAACTCAGTTCAGCAAAATCAAGAAGGCCAGGAATTCCAAATCCTGTGTTCATTGCACTATATTACTATATAGTGGTAAAAGTTGTAGCACCACCACCACTATCATCATAATAGTTATGATTATTAGAAGAGAAGGAGGAAGAAAAGAAAGTATTATGACTGTCATTTATTGAGTACTGTTTACATGCCTGGCACTGGGCTAAGCCCTTTATGTGTGAGCCACTTAATCCTCATGAGAGCTCCGAGAAGTATTTATTTTAATTCCTACTCAGTGGATGAGGAACTTGAGTCTTGGAAATTATGTGACTTGCCCAAAATTACCCAGCAAGTGAGTGGCAGAGCCAAGATTTGAGCCATTGAACTGAGATAGAATGGGCCAAGATCCTATAGTGTTAAGGTCTACAATGCATGGCACTGAAAGGCCACAGTCCTGACCTCAATGGTTGTTCAGTCCAGTAGGGGGAGGGTCTCTTTCCATTACAGTCTAGAAGTATGTCCTTGGCCTCTAAGGCTGTGTATTCATATATAAAATAGAGAAGTGATACATGACCTGTCTATCTCACTAGATTGTTGGCAACATCAATTACCATTATAAAAGTGTGGAAAACTTCCATAAACATAAGACCACTTTATTATTGTATTAATTACTACTAGTATTCCCTTTATTCTTACTTTGGCAAGGCTCCTGCCGAACCAAGGTAGGAGTAGTGTAGCAATGTAAAACTACCACCCCCTACCCCTTATTTTCCTTTTTTTTCCGGGAACTAGACCCCTGTCCTCACACATATCACAGTTTCTATAGTTGAGTGATGTGCCGCTGCCAGAAGATTTGTTCACTGTAGAAACATTGGCCTGCTGCTTGCACTCTGAGGAAGTCCACATGCTGACACTGAGCAGGGGAACAGCCTCCAGTTGTTTACTTTCCCACCACATGATGCATTTATCCTTCTTGAAAAAGACTTGATGTGGACCTTGGCCAATAGTAAATGCCTACTAAATGTACCAAAGTCCTCCCCTCAACTCCCTCATACACACACACACACATACACACACACACCAATGGAGGTGAAGAGGAAGACATGGGTATAAGAGATATGAAGGAGTTGGAATTGGCAGCCCTAAAGGACATTTTTGACTCATCCATGTCATTAACCAACCAAAGAAACTGTAACTTCTCAGGGAGCAGGGAATATGTCTGTCTTGCTCACTACTTTATTATTAGCATCTAGCCCAGTACCTGACAAAAAGGATGGGGTAGGGAACTCCTCAATAAATACTTGATAAACCCATAAATAGTAATAAAAGTTATCTACACTTAGGGGTATGTTCAGCAGATAGGGCAACGTGCCAAGCATTTCACTTTACATACAATTTCTTATTTAATCTTTTAAAATGTTTTTAATTTTATTATTTATTTTACAGATCAGGAGATGGAAATCTAAAAAGGTTGGATAACTCAGTCAAAGTCATACATACAGCTAATGTCAGACAGGGACTTATATCCAGGGATGAGTCTAGTTTGAGCTTTTAACCACTATGCGACACCACCTCCAGAGTCCAACTTTCAATAACTTTATAGAGGAAACATAGGACTGGAAAACGTGTTGTGATTAACCCAAAGAACTTTGTGGTTTCAAACAATGTCTAAGTGTAGGCATTTCCTGGAATTTCAGAAATATATGTGGGAAAAGGGAGAAAGAAGAAAAGCACAGCTCCATAAGGGAAATTGATAGGCGTTTCCCTGGAATGAATGTATGCATTGCTGAATTTCCTAAGTTATAGGAGGCTTTGGCAAATGGAGAGGAAAGTCTACAAGGAGCCTTGGAGGAGGAGAAATCAGATCCCAGAAGTTTCAAAGATGATTCATTATAAGTACAACCCAAAAGGATGTCAGAAAGTGCCCACAGGGATTGGGTTGTGGGAACACTGATTCAAGGCCACTGGGCTGACTCTGAGAGAGATGTTTCACAGCAATTCAAGGCTAAGGATGAGTGAGTAAAATGGAAGCTTTAAGAGCAGGGCCATGTGTGATGTATTTAGGAAAGGAAAAAAGCCAAGAACAGCAAGTTTCACTTGGTTGAAATCCTACTCTATGGTCCAGGAAGAAAGACTATTTCTATATTATTTAGAAATAAACTGGTTGCTAGAGACTATAAAGCTAGGTAGAACTTATGAGATTGTATTTGAAAATCTGAATAGTGGATAAGAAAGCTTAAAAATGCTACAAACTGATGGAAAAGAAGAAGGGTACAAGAATTGACTGTATTATCTAATTTCCCATTTGTAATCTAGGATTCCATTTCTTGAGGGCCCACTTCAAACTTCTGAACCCTTCCTTAAAATCTTTTCTGATCTTATGAACTCAGTGATAGCTTGTCTCTTCTGGCTCTGGTCACTTTTAGAATCTAGACCTCTCATTGGGTATTTGGTGGAGACTGCATCAGGTCAGACTTTGATTTTTTTGCACCTTCTTCTGTGGAAAAATAAGTCCAGTGTAGCCTCTGAATCTACGTGCTGCTAAGTTGTGGGGTAGGGTGGCACTTGGACTAACAAAGTCTTACAGTGAGAAGGCAAAATAAATATGTCCCATAGGAAAGTTACACTGACAAAATGCTGCGGGGTTTCAAGAAAGGAAGAGAGTTCTTATAATAAGGGATCTATAGAGAAAATTGTAGGAGAAAGTCTATATTAATCTTCATGTAGCCCATAAGTCTAGAAGTCAATTTTCCATATAGCTACTGAAAATACATGATTCATGCATGTGCATTTTTACTTCACTTTTTAAGGTATAAATTTCATAGTATAAAGCACAGTGAATGCAGAGCTAAATAAGCTTTTTACATGTGTATATCCTCATATAACCACGAACCAGATTACATCCAGAATATTTCCAGCATCAGAAACCTCTTTTGTAATCTCGTCCAGAGACTCAGTCATCATAGATTAGTTTTGATCTTCGTATTGTATTAGATTTTTCCACCTAATTGTTTGTTTGTGGCATTGAAACATTTGCTGTATAGGACAGTATTTTGTTCTTCTTTGCTGTTATATACTATTTCATTGAATGAATATATAGCAAGATGTATTCATCCATGTTACTTTTTGATGGAAAAATGAGTTGTTTTCATTTTGGAGCTATTAAAAATAAAGAATGTAAAAGAATTCTTTTGGAGGAAATGAATGTGTCTTTTAGTGAAAATAACCACTCATTTAAATACACACACACACATACATCACGGAGAATCATGAAAGATTCAGAGTCTTTCAAGCATTTAATATGATTCATATCTTTTCCTCATCTGCCTATTTTGAAATACTTATAAGGGTATTTTTAAGCCAGTTATTCAAAGGATACTGTGTTGGTTTGAAGCTGTATGTACCCCTGAAAAACAAGTGCTTAAAGCTAATCCATTCCTATAGGGGTAAATCCCTTGTAAGGTAGGATATTCTGATGAATTTACTTCACTTAAGGTGAGAGCCCTATTCAGGATGGGACTTAATTCTGTTACTATAGTCCTTTATAAATGGGATGAAATTTAGACCAAGGAGAGAGAGAGGAAAAAAACAAAACAAAACATGGAAGCAAGGAGCTGATATCAATGAAAACCAGTAGAAAAGGGTGAGAATAGCAGAAGCTGCCATGTGCCTTGCCTTCTGGTAGAGAAGCCCACAGTCACCAGCAGCCAATCTTCAGGGAAGAAAGTATTGCCTTGATGGTACCTTGATTTGGAGATTTTCCTGAACCCTAACCATTAGCTAATAAATTCCAATTATTTTAAAGTCAATCCATTTCATTGTATCAACTTTGAGCAGCCTAGGAAACTAAACATCACACATATACAGGTTAATTTAAGTTTCTTTTAACAATGTTTTCAGCCTTCAAAGGACCTTTTCCTTTATGGATGACTTTTGAACATTCTGGAATATTTTAGCCATTTAAGGCCAAAGTGTCTGTTTTAAGATTCCTAGGCTGCTCAAAGCAGATATCATGAAATGATTGGTTTTAAGCAATGGGAATTTATTAGCATACAGTTTGAGGCCATGAGAATACCCAAATCAGGGCATCATTAATGGGATTCTTTCTTCACCAAGACTGGCTGCCAGTGATCCTGGGATGTTCTCCCACATGGCAAGGCACAGAGTTTCTCCCTTCTCTTCCAGGTTCCATTGATTTCAGCTTCTCACTTCTGTGGTTTACTTTCTCTCTTTCTCCGTATTCATCCTACTTATAAAGGACTCCAGAAAGAGAAGACCCACCCAGACCACCATAGCTAAAGTAACTTCTAAAAGATCCTCCTTGGAATAGGTTTTCACCCACAACAATGGCTTAGATTTAAGAACATGATTTTCTGGGGTATATACAGTCCCAAACCACCATATGTAGTATATGTGAGTTTTAGGTAAATGTGTAATTATGTGGATTATTATTATACATTATTATACAGGGTCAAGTACATTGTCCCTTTGCTTTAGATGTGCTGATTTCTGTGGTACATCCCTGCAATTGAGATCAGTTTTAAATTAAATTGTGAGGGAGGGGTTAAAGTAAAGCATCAAGTGAAAGGCTGTATTTTCCATTTTGCCCTCTCAAGGGTCTGATTACAAATGAGTGGAATGGCGCCTTGAGTGGAGTTTGCAGGATTGATTAATATGTCTCAGAAGCCAAATCAAATATCATGTAAATGGCTCCAAGAGAAAAAAATTTCCCCAGCCAATTTTCCACTGGTTCCTAAACCGATGTTGCCTCTTTTTGGCCTCCTCTGGATATGGGCTTTTCTCTAGACTGGTGCAGTTGAGACACCCATACGCGTGTCCTAAGTGAACCACACTTTCATTAAACAAGCAAACATTGCTGAACCCTGACTTCACGCCAGCCACTGGGCTGAGGGCTGGAGACAGGAATGAAGACATGCTCAGATCCCCAAGGAGCTTACATTGTGGTGGGAAAGACAGGCCTGTAAACAGAGCGGTGTGATCTGTATTGAGCAGAAGGTTATGCATGAATGAGGTTGGAGGAGCAGGAAAATCTAAGCCTTTAGAACCAGAACTGTGGTTTGACTCCAGGCTCTGCTACTTACATGCTGAGTGTCCCCTGACAACTTATTTAGTTGCCGTAAAATTTAGTTTCCTTTGCGACAAAGTGATGGTGATAATACCTAGAGATATGATATATAAAGCCCGTGGCACAGGAAAGGCACTTGGCACGTGATTGTTAGAGCTGTCATGTCCACATGTGCTGGCCTGGGGCTGGCCACGTCTGGCACAGGCACGGCTCCACAGCTTCATCCCCTGTTAGGGTGTTTCACAGCCACTAAATCGTCTGACATTTTTATTTCACCACTGAGCTTTCTTAGCTTTCCAGGAAATTGGATGTGGTCTTTGAAGGATGCTGTAAACACCTTCTTAGGTGGCTTTCAGAGAGAAGGAAAATGCAGGAAACTAGGGGGGAAAAAAACTTAAAAAGATGTAGACTTCAAACCGTCATTAATTCCTGCTGTTGTTTCAACCTGGGCTGGATTTGCTGATCTCGCATGACCCTCCCAGAAACAAGGGCCGTTGTGTGGAATAGGTATAAGTAGAGCTGTGTGCTGACAGGAAACCAGTTCCCTGGGGCCATAGCAGGAGGTGTTCAAAAACTTGAAATTAGCATCAAAACCTCCCTCCTTGCTAAGTTTGGATTTGGAGCCAATCATTACCTTCTAACCCAGCATCAGGTGGAGTTGTGTGGTAGGTATAATAGTTCCCCCCCCCCCTCAAGATGTCTGCGTCCTAATCCCCAAAACCTGTGAATATGTAAGGTTACATCGCATAAAGGAAATAAGGGTGCCGGTGGAAGTAAGGTTCTTCTTAAAATAAGGCGAGTATCCTGGTTTATTCAGGCATGACAAATGTAAAAGTGGAGGAGGAAGGAAGGAAAGAGAGTTGGTGGGAGAAGAAAAGAACAGAGAGGTGTAAAGCTGTGGGCTTTGAATACAGAGGAACGTAAGCAGCCTCTAGACACTGGACAAGGTAAGAAAACATATTCTTGCCTACCACCTACAGAAGGAAGGCAGCCCTGCCTTCCTTGACTTTCCCAGTGAGACCCATTTTGAAGTCCACTGTGGGCAGAACTGGCTTTGTTCTTCAGAACCCTCAAATTGTATTGTCTAAATCCATTTGAAGGGGTGTTAAGAATGAATTGAGATGGAGCTGAATCTTATATTCTCCTCTGCAAGTATCAGTATGCTGGGCACTTAGAAAACAATCCAGCCTTAAAGGCTGATTCATTCATTTATTTAGCAATACTTATTTAGGACCTACTACGTTCTAGGCAATGTGCTAAATGCTGGCAGTATAGAAATAACTGCTAATTATAATAGCTCTTATTATGGATGTGTTGCATTCATTAACTTGGTTCATTCTGATGAGAATCATATTGTCATTATTGTTTGTATGGATGAGAAAACAGAGGAGTTAGGTCACAGGGTCACACAATAAGTGCATTTCAGACCACATGTACTTAACCACCATTTTTTTTCTTTGTAAACTTTATTTTTTAAATTAATTATTTTTTACACTTTTTAAATTAAAGTTAAAAGACCACAAAGAACGTTACATTAAAAAACATAAAAAACGTAAGAGGTTCCCTTATACCCCGATTAACCCCCATTTTAGTTGCTGGGCCTGAGAAGCTTGGCTCCTTCCCAATGCGTAGTCTGAAGCCCATGGTGGGTCTGAAGGATTTTTTGCTATATGAGGAATAGACCCAATGCTTTCTTATCAGAGATCTTAGTTGATGATCACACGACAGCAGGGGAAAAAGTGGGCTGTGAGATATTTTTCCCCTCTTAATTGAGCTGAGATCTACACAGATAGGGAGACACTTGTTTCGAGAGATAAAGTTGAGACATCATTAATATGACGTTTTATTTTTTATTTTATTTTTTACACTTTTTAAATTAAACTTAATAGATCACAAAGAACGTTACATTAAAAAATGTAAAAAACATAAACATGAGGTTCCCATATACCCCACTCCCCATCCCCCCACCCCATCATTTTTGTAAATTGTATTTTTTTGAAGACATATATATCACACAAAAAAGTTACATTAGTGACGGCGGACTTGGCCCAGTGGTTAGGGCGTCCGCCTACCACATGGGAGGTCCGCGGTTCAAACCCTGGGCCTCCTTGACTCGTGTGGAGCTGGCCCGTGTGCAGTGCTGATGCGAGCAAGGAGTGCCCTGCCACGCAGGGGTGTCCCCTGCATACGGGAGCCCCACGCAAAAGGAGTGCGCCTCATAAGGAGAGCTGCCCAGCACAAAAGAAAGTGCAGCCTGCCCAGGAATGGCACTGCACATGGAGAGCTGACACAACAAGATGACGCAACAAAAAGAAACACAGATTCCCGTGCCGCTGACAACAACAGAAGCGGACAAAGAAGACGCAGCAAATAGACACAGAGAACAGACAACCGGGGTGGGGAGGGAAAGGGGGATAAGGGGGGGAAAGGGGGGGAAGGGGAGAGAAATAAATAAATAAATCTTTAAAAAAATGTTACATTAAAAAATAGAAGAGGTTCCCATTTACCCCCCACCCTCCCACCCCATTCCTCCCATACCAACAACAACCTCCATCATTGTGGCACACTCATTGCACTCGATGAACACATTTTGGAGCACTGCTGCACCACATGGATAATAGATTACCCTGTAGTTCACACTCTCCCCCAGTACATTCAGTGGGTTATGGCAGGATATATAAAGTTGAGCATCTGACTCTGCAATATCATTTAGGACAACTCAAGGTCCCACACATGCCCCCACATCACATCTCTTCTTCCCTCTCCCTGCCCTCAGCAACTACCATGACCACTTTCTCCATCTCAATGCTACAATTTCTTCTATTACTCATCACAATAGTTTTATAGTAGAATATTGGTAAGTCCACTCTAATCCATATTTTATTCCTCCATTCTGTGGACCCTGGGATGGTGATGTCCACTCCACCTGTGGATCAAGAGGGGGCTTAGATTCCACATGGATGATGGATGCAATTCCTCTGTTTGCAGTTGTTGGCATTCTCGATTCCTGGTATGGTGGTTGACCATTTTACCTCCCTGTTAGCTGACCTAGGTAAATCCAATGAACCAGAGAGTAGGAGTCACCACTCTGCTGAGGCTCAGGGCCCAGTTGGCACATGGGAGTCCAAAGATTCAAGTCCCTTGAGTATGCACCATCCCTAGTGCCAACCACAGGTTCAGAAAAGTGATAGAAGAGGCATGTGGTAGGAAGGTCACATCTGAGTCCAGCTCCGTCACACTCAGGAGCACAAATTCCAAAGCAGGGCCCTCTGACATGGCACAGAATTCCAAATCTATCTGCCCTGACTATAATCCCTGTGGATCTCCATAACCTTTGGGAGAATCAGCACCTAGGGTTGTATCTACTTTGTCTCTCTCTGGGGTCCTCCTGAGGTGTGCATAAGTGTGACCCCTCTGATGACCTCCCAACTCTTTGTGGAAGACTCTTAGCCATATAAACTCATTTATCTTTGCCATTTCCCCCTTTTGTTCAAGGTCAAAAAGCAGTTTTTAATACTTGAGCCAACACATAGGCTGAGATATTCTGCTAGGTTGAGTTGACCCTTTTAGTCAAGGTCTCTTTCTAGTTGCATCACCAGTTAGTGATTGGTAGTAATCCCTCAGTGCCAGGGAGGCTGATCCCCAGGAGTCATGCCCCATGCTGGGGAAAGGTAATGCATTTACATACTGAGTTTGGCTTAGAGAGTGGCCACATTGAGCAACATGGAGGCTCTCAGGAGGTAACTCTTAGGCACCCTGCAACTCTAGGCCTAGTTTATATTTCAGGCACCCAGGCTCAGAAGCATAGTCATCAGTATCAAGGGTTCATTACTGGACCATCCTTCCTTGTTGGTCTTTGGAGTTGCACTTGGGGGATTATTGTTGTTCCATTGGGGAATGTGACAGAGCTCCACTGGGTGGGAACTCAGCACTCCCTCACTGGCATTTGTAACTGTAACTACTATAAAAATATCCAACATATATCAGAACATTTTTATGTCCTCTATATAAATGCCCGGGAGAACTTCCCCCCACCCATCCATGTGTCCCCCGTCAATAGCACCCCACACCAGAGTTCCTCCCCTGCCATAGCTGAACCTCTCTGTGGTCCAAAACTTCTTCAACAATGAAGCCTAATATATTGCCAATTCAATTAATAGGAAATTGAAATATAGTGATGAGTTTAAAGTTTAGAAATAGAATACAAAATCATTTAGAAATACTAAAATAAAGTATAAATAAATTGGTGTATTAATAAAGTGAAAAATAAAGCTTTGTTTCAAACATTTTGCCTTTCATGACTGTAATATTATTGCCTGATACATACAGTGTCAGGGCAATTTTTTTCATTTCTTCCTCAGTGTCTACAACCTTTTTTTCCCCAATTTTTAAATTTTGTCTTCAAAAAAGTTTTAGATCACAGTAATTCACATATACAATATAGGGGACTCCCATATAGCCAGCATCAAACCCTTTTCCCTTTTCCCCAACCATGATCTTTTTACATGTTCATGTTATATTTGCTGCAGTTGATGTACAGATTTTGAAACATAGCTATCAAACATGGTTCCATTTGGTTTACATTATGGTTTATATTTTAGACTGTAGAAATTTCTAAATTTTTAGCTTTCTTATGTTTTACATTATGGTTTACATTTTAGCTTATAGACTTTTATATACTTTTGATATAAGTTAACATGTCCTATATCCATCATTGCATGATCTTGTGGAGCACTTCCATTGGCCCCCAGTTGCCCTGCTTCCATCTATTCTATACTTCTCCCTCCGCCCTCCTCTCAGGGCCCACAGTGATAATCAATCTTCACTACTTGAGGGACCAGATTTACAGATACTGTGATGATGCTGAGGGCTTGCTATACTGGACTGCCCTAACTATTTGGGAACCACCAATTCTCTAGATAGACACAATTCCTTCTATTTGGGAACATCAGGTCTCCCCAGGATGTGGGTATACCTTCACACTCATTGTATGGGTCTCCACCCAATGATAAAACACACTATGACAAAATAAGCACTCGTACACTCCCTATAAGTTGCCCCTATACGACATGCCACCCCCCTTAAGCACCTTAAACATGTAATCCTTCCTTATTATATTTTCTAAAGAGTTTTCTCAACATTATAGCTTCAAACATATACCTGATATTCTCCCATATTCAACTGTTACCCCTAGCCCTCCCCCCAATTCCTTGGGCCATCTCACCCATCCTCTCAACCCTAGCCCACAAAGCCTCACCCAAATGTGTCCCTATGCCCCCATCTTATCCCTTCCCTGTACAAATACTTACCTCCAACTTATCATAGACTTCACCCATGTAGGCAAAGAAGAGACCTGTGGAGATCAGAGGATGTGCGCATGCTTGCGAGGAGAAGGATGACATGGACATTGAGATTTTAAAGCTTTGTGGAAGGCTAGCTTGAGAAGAATAGTTGGCTAGGAAGGAGTATTTCAGAGGAGGAGACAGTGTATATAAAAACAAGGAAGACATGAGAGAGCATACCAAGATCAAGGATCTACTTTCAGTTTTTAGTTCAATGTTGCTAAAATATTAGGTGGAAGATGGATAAGGATGAGGATAAAGCTGAAGGGGTAAATGAGAGTCAGTTCACAAAGCTTCTTCTATTGAGGGAGTAGGTGAGGTTGTCATCAGCATAAAGTTCCAAAGAAAACTCTACTTTTTGTGTGGCATTTCTGCCTCCCAGGGGAAGGTGGGGCAGCTGTGGTGTGTGGCAGGGAGGGAGGGAGTTTATGATAGAGCAGAGGCTGTGAGTAACTTTGGAAATCTGTGCTATTTTACAATTCTTTATTAAACCAAAAGTTTGCTTCCTAACCCAGATTTGTGTATTTGTGTATAGTACAAGAAGTTGTACTAACAGGTCTTAGAACTGTTATAATTTTTTTTTAATGTTTTTGTAATTTTTCATAATTTTTCAAAAATTGTTATGCAGTAGATTAGATTATTTAACAGTCCTTGAAATAATCAGATTGAAATAATGAGCCAGGCTTTGTGCTTAGTATTTCATATATGTTCTTTCATTTATAACTTGAACCAACCTGTGAAGTATATGGTATTGTCAGAAAGAAGTGATATTGTCCCAATTTTAAAGATCAGAAACCTTTGGAGAAACCTCAGAGAATAATGAGGCTAAGCATATTTTCATTACTTCTTGACTCCTTAAATATTCTCATTTTTAGAACTGCCTGTTCAAGTCTTTTGCCTATTAAAATTCATATAACTGCTGTTTTTATTATTTGTAGGAGTTATAAAAAATATATTCAGGTAAACATTTGTCAATTAAATATAGCAAGAGAATCTTCTCTGAGTCCTTTGCTTCTCTTTTCACTTTCTTATTGGTTATCTTTTAATGAACAGAACTTTTTCAATTTATAATTTTTATATAGTCCAATTTAACATTTAAAAAAATTTATAGTTGGTGCTTTTTCTACTATTTAAGCGATCTTTCCTACAGTGAGATTATGGAAATTCTATTCTGTCTAATTTTTCTTCTAGAAATTTAGGTTCACCTTTTACATTTAGACCTATGACTGTCTCATAGTAATTGTTGTGTATGGTATAAGGTAGGAGGTCATTTCATTTAGATAGCTAGCTACCTAGCTAGACAGACAGACAGACAGACATCCAATTGCTCTGGCAGTATTTATTATAATCAGCATCCTTTCCCAATTGAATTTTTTGATACCATTGTCAAAAACTGAGTGACTGTATATGTGTGGGTCTCTGTGGACTTCTTCTCTTCCATTGATCTAATAGTATATCCTTAGATCACTTTTAAATATTTGCTGCAGCTTTACAATAAATCTTGAAATCTGGTAGTTTAAGTCCTCCAATTATTTTTTCCCCCTCCATAATGTCTTGGTTATTATAGGTCCTTTGAACTTATGAGTAAATTTAGTAGTTGGCTTGCCATTTTCTAACATTCTTCCCTCTCCTCACCTCTATCTCCCCCACCCCCCAAAAAAACACTGAGATTTTGGTTGAGATTGCATTGAATCTTTGGGGAGAGTTAACACCTTAACCATATTGAGTTTTCCAGTCCTTGGTGTATCCCTCCATTTATTTAGGCTTTTTAAAATTTTCTAAGCTTTTTTTTTTTAGTTTTGTAATTTAGTACAGCAGCCTTGAACATTTTTGTTGAATTTATTTTGAATTATTTTATGTCTTGATTGTTATTTTAACTAGTTTTTAAATTTCCAATTGTTTTTAATATATAGAAATATAATTGATATCTGAATGCTAAACTTGTACTCAGCAACCTTCCTAAATTTGTTTATTAGTTCTAATATTTTCTACCAAAAGATTTTTTGTTTTCTATGTAAATAATCATGTAAAGTGTGTGAATAAAGAGTTCTACTTAATTTTTTCCCAGTCAGTGTGCTTTTTATTTCTTTTTCTTGCCTAATTCCAATATCTAGGATCTCCAAAAAGGTGTTAAATAGGCACAATTATAAAGGAAATACTACTCATGGTCTCATTTTATGGAAAAATTTTCAATATTCCACCAAAAAATTAATGCTATTTGTATGTCTTTTCCTTCTTGAATTTAAACTATGTAAGGTTATAGAAGCTCTCTTCTATTCCTAGTCTGCTGAGAACTTTTATCTTGAGAGAGTATCAAATTTTATCAGATGCTTTTGTGCATGCATTATATCTTATGGTTTTTCTCCTTTATTCTGATAATGTGACTACCTTGATTGATTTCTTTTTTAAAGGGCAAATCCTTATTATAATTTCAGAACAATTCCCATTTGGTCATGATGTGAAATAATTTTGGAAAGAAAAAGAATCATAATAATAATAAGTTATACCAAGCAACAACTAACCAAGGAGAAAGCTGGTGTGAATATATTCAGAGGGATTAATGGATGAAGTATTACAAGACAGAAATAAGGATTGTTCATAAAGATAAAGGTGAGAATTTGACAGAAAGCCATAAAATCCTAAATGTATATGAGCAAAATTATTTCACTTGTATAGTCTTTCAAGCATTTTAAGATAAAATAATGCCAACTTTACACAATTCCAGAGAATGGAGAATAAAGACCCACCCTAGTTCATTTTATCAATATAACATAACCCCAATACCAAAGCAGAAAATGATATTACAAAAATAAAATAAAATTAAAGATGTATATTTCTCATAAACACAAAAAATCCTAAACAAAATATAAGCAAATCAAATTTAGGGATATATAAAATAAATAATACTTCATGACCAAGTGGGAATTATTCTGCTATTTCCAAAATCTGGATTATATATTTGTCTGTTTCTATTGGCCTTTTTTCCTTTGATCATGGATCATTTTTCCTTCCTTCTTTTATATTTGATATTTTATTGATGCAAAACTCTCTGTATAACAGGACATAAGGAATAAAATCAATGTAACTTTCCTCCTAGAAGGTATGCCCTTTCCTTTGTCAAGCAGACCCAGTGAAGTCATCCTGATTCATTCAGCAAGTAAGCTAAAGCAGCTTACTTTTCTGCTCTAGTTAGACTCATTTCACATTTAGTTACAAATGTCTCAAGCGCAAGACTTTTTCTTTGTTGATTAAAGTTCCCACCCTCCAGCAGAACTTTGGTTTAGACCTCTATTGCTTTCCATGCTTCCTCAGCCCTCTGCACAAATTCTGTGTGGGAAAACAAGTTCTACATTAGTGTTTCATCCAGATTCCAATTTTTTTTGCATGAGAATGCATAGCTAACAAAAGCTCTTTTCCCCAACAGAGACCCTCTACTTATGGAATGCCTGCTCCTCAGTCTATGCTCACAGTCTATAAATGTTTCCAGGGAGGAAAATAGTCATTGAGTTCTACTAACCTGAGAAGGAAAAGCTCCTTCTCAGGTTTACTTCTTCTAGACCATTTTTATGTCCATAGCTCTCCAATGAATAAAAGTATATTTTAAAAATTTATCCATTTTTATAGGTGTTATGATGGGAGTAATAGTCTGCCACTACCTCCCATAACTTAACTGAAAGTGCAAGTCCATATATTGCTTATATAGGCAGAAAATGAACTTTTATTAATTTTTAATAGCACTTTTAAAGAACATAATTATAAATCAATTTTACCTGCATTTTATATCCTATCAATTTCCTTATTTGTGAAACTTCATAAGATGCCTCTGAGATAATTAGGGGCATGTAATTTCAGGCCATTTTGGTAAATAGGGTTTGTTTTGCCAAAGCTTCCAGCTGAGTAATAGGAAAAGGATGTATGTCTCCTTGTTATTGTTCCAATAAATTTTTATTAAGCACCTATTTTGTATCATGCAGTAGGTTATTGGTGTTGATCTGCATTTAATATAATAACAGCAAACCCTAGGTTCAACAGGAGGTTGCTATTATCCCAGCAACGCCACTTGGGAAGAGGTTTTGCCTTAATGAAGGTTGACCTAGAATGAAGGAATAGCATCTATCAATATCACTGCCTTTTGACAGTGACTCCTTCAATATGTTAGCAGCCCTCAAGGGGAAATCCATGCCCCAAAAAGACGTCTTTAAAACTTCTCCTGAGGAGGAACATTTCTTTTTGATAAATGTAAAATGACAACTTGAGGAGTTATGCTGGCATAAACCCATAAAATAGAAAACTGTTAAAAGGCTAGTTATTAAGGAAATCATGCAGAATGTCAGCAAGCTTCATAATTGACTTTTAAAAACAATAGTTATATAAAATATATAGTAGGCAAACAAAGAAGTGATCAGATAGCAAAACAGAAGCTAAAGGGACCAGATGTGTCTCAAGAGGTTGAGTGCCTGCCTCCCACATGGGAGGGCCCAGGTTCGGTTCCCAGTGCCTCCTGGAAACAAACATAACACAAACAACAAAAAACAAACAAACAAACAACAAGCAAAACAAATGAAAAAATCAACTCAGGGAAGCCAATATGGCTCAGTGGTTGAGTGCCAGCTTCTCAATACCTGGCACCTGGTACCTTTAAAAAAAGAATAAACCAAAAAAAAGAAACTTCAATTATCAGTTAGATATGGTGAGTGAGCTTCTTTGTTTATATAGAATACTTATTTTAGAATATTTACTATAAATATATAAGAACAAAGCCTAAAAAAATCTATATTGAAGACCCTAAAATCAGAATCCCTAGCATATAGAAATAGCTTCCTTAAAAAGTACCTTACTTAGATTAACTAATCCAGATTTCTTGAAAGGAGGCTATTTATAAGTGATAAAATTATATTGAGAAAGCCCCAGGGACATTTCCAATTACTCAAACAAAATAACAACAACAACAACAAAAACATGCCCTACTTCCTCATTGAAACTTTCTCTTGAATTTTTCTTAATATCCTTTGAAATTTCATATCTCCACTGAGGCAGCTAACCCAGATAGCCACTCAAGTCCCTAGTTCATGATGTTTGACCCAGTACAAAATAAAGCTCACCTCCCCTAAACCCACCCCTATAAGACAAACAAATCTTCATCCAATCAATAGGAGACAAGCTAATTTCCTTCCACTAAAAAAAAATCATTTGCCATTCCACGAAGCTCAAAATTACTTCTGTTTGGCAAGTGAACTGTTTTCCTATTGTATCAAAACTTTGAGGTCCCAAATAAAAATGATAAAATGCTATAATCTGTAAGCACCATTCCAATTTGTCAGTCAACATAAGTAAAAGTGTTTCTTCATGCAGAGGAGTTTATATTAGTTGAAAATTGTTTTATTAGCGATTATAATAATAGTAATAATAACACAATTATTGAGCACTTAAGTTTCAGTCCCTGTTCTTTATATGGTTTATCTCATATAATTTAATCCTCACAATCACCCTATATGCTAGATACTATTATTCTTCCCATTTTACAGATGATGAAAGAAGCAGTTTTATTCCTCTTTTAATCCCCTTCAATATGTCCTTTAATCTTCATAATAATTTTGAGATTAGATACCATTATCATTCCCATTTTTTGAAGGAGAGTTAGTGATAGAATGTTTAAGTAACTTAACCAATATCACAATAGGAAACTGTGACACTGCATTCAACTCAGATCTTCTATGTCCAGAGCCCATGCTTTTAACCACTAACACTGAACTGTCTCCCAATATAAAAGTATCATGACAGAAGATAGAATTTTACAGTCTTAATATCAGTTAACTTATAAAAAAGCTATGAGAGATTATTTAAGATAACAGAGATGCTTCTAAGATGCCCCCAACTTTAAAAGGCTTATAGCAAAAGTAAAGCATTGATCTACAATGGTATACTCATGTTCTTCCCCCCAAAACCCACCCTTATTCACACCAATTTTCATGTTCTCTTTCCCTTCACCAGAAGATTGGAGTGTGAGTTAGTCTCCTTTTATTTGTTGTTCAATATTTGTTGCAAGACCTTGTTCAATCAAACATCTCCTTCATTCCACCATCTGGTCAACCAATGCTTCCATAGTGGATTTTTCATCTTAGTCAATAATACTAAAATTTCTTCCACCCTCTAAAAAATACCAATATTTTCTCTAAACCTATGAATCTCTTTTCTCCCCTTCTTATCCAAGCCTATTAAAAGAGGGGTTTATAATAAGTCTTACTTATTATACTAGAAAGAGCTATTTGGCTACAAGTAAAAGAATCCAACTCTGGCTAGGATCAATATATGATAGTTAATAGGACAGGAGCTAGAAGTTCTGAAAGGACACTGGCAGAGGGTGGTGCGCTTCAAGCATTCCTTTTTTTTTAGATTTGGACAAGAGTTTATTTTTTATTTTATTTTTTTTTTAGTTTTTTAAACTTTTTATTTTTTTAATTAAATTGTCTTTTTTTTTTAAGATACATAGATCACAGAAAATGTTACATTAAAAAAATGTAAGAGGTTCACACATACCCCATACCTCACCCCCCCCCCCCCACTTCTCCCATATCAAGAACTCTTTCATTATTGTGGCACATTCATTGCATTAACTTCTGGTTTCTCACCCCTTTTGCTGTTAGATGGTGCCATACAAAGAGTTTTGGCCTCTAGTTTATTGGTATGAGAAACGTGTTTCTCTTCCATTGGAGGCATAGGAAAGCTCATCTATTACTCTCCAGATGTCCCTTCCCCTGCTTCAGTAGCTTTTGTAGGTTGGATTCTAAACAGACACTAAAACAGAGTTGGGCTGCAAGGTGTTTGTTAGGGACAAACACCTGTGAAGGGAAGGCTGGGAAGCTGGTTTGGACAGTGGAAGAAGTGAGTTGCCTCCATCAAGTCATGGGAAGTTCTAGAGCAGGAGTTCTTAAGCAGGGGCCCATGAGCTTGAATTGAAATAAAAAACAACAACTTTATTCTTGTGGGGACGTGTTGAGGTGGGTGTGGTGTATTTTTGAAATAATACACAGTATAGTGTGGACTTAGTAAGAGGTCCGTGGTTTTCACCTGGCTGGCAAAGGGGTCTGTGGAACAAAAAAGGTAAAGGACCCTTCTTCTAGAGCAAGGATGGTCAGCACATTGTCCCTGTTGGGCAGAAACGGTCAGGTCTTTGAACCCCACCATGTCTATATATGGGCTGGTCAGGAAAGGGCATGACCTTGGGCACGGGGGCTCTCTGCTATTGAGGTAGACCCTAAAGGAGCTGACAGCTGAAGGCAACGAGTCCTTCCTTAAAGGGTTATCTGGGCAGTTCATCTCTATATCTACTACATGATATTAAAGATGATGACACTTCCATCACTGATCTCTGAGTGATTGAATATAACACAATTATCTTCTTCCTTGCCCACACATACTGGATATTTTCTGTGAGCAAAACACAGAAATTGAGGCTGTTCTCATCGTACTGATTTTACTAATAATCTTCCCAACTATTTCCATTTTTATATTACTCTCTTCAAAATACAAAATTTCCAAAGTCCTAGTGTGATTGGCCACCATAATTCATAAGCCTATCCATTGGTTGGAGGAGGAGACATCTGGATTGGTAGTTCCACTGGGATGGTAAACAGAGGGAAAGGGATAGTTTGCAAAAGGGAAATCAGATTCTACTATCAGATAAAAGGTGGAATGGAGGCTGGGCATGCATAAACAACAGAATTTTTATTCCTCACCATTTTCTTAGAGATCTCCTTTACTTTCTAGTTAAGGGTA
Organism: Dasypus novemcinctus; assembly: GCF_030445035.2. Lineage (NCBI taxonomy): Eukaryota > Metazoa > Chordata > Mammalia > Cingulata > Dasypodidae > Dasypus > Dasypus novemcinctus. The sequence goes on from NC_080686.1 coordinate 92,232,503, forward strand.
GGCTAAATTTGTCCCTTATCACTCCACTAAAACTGCTTTTGCTAAGCTCACAAATAATGTTTTAAATGCTGAAGTTAATTACATATTATTCAAAGTCTTCATTCCTCTTCCTTGCAAGACAGTGTTTGCTCCCTGCAGAAAGTTAGGCTTTTGCATTTGACTTGTTTTGGCCAATGAACTGTATCAGTCTACCAAAGGAATGTTGGTGCAAAGTACCAGAAATCTGCTGACTTTTATAAAAGGTATTTATTTGGGGTAAAAGCTTATAGTCCAAGGCTGTGGAAAGTCCACCTCAAGGTACCCTAAGATGTACTTTCTCACCAAAGTCAGCAGCCACATGTTGAAGCAAGATGGGGGGCAATGTCTGCCAGGTTTCAGCCTTCTCCTCTGGGCTTCCTTTTCCTCTGTGGCTCCGTGGGCCCATCTTCTTCTTATCTTAGCTGTAGGCTGGCATAGGGCTTGTCTCTTAGGGTTTCCTCTCTCTCCTGGCATAGGGCTCATTTCTTTCCAGGCCCTCTGTATCAGTCTCAGCTTTCTGTTCTCTTCCCAAGGTCAGTAGCAAACTATCAGGTTAATGGTCTCTCTCTCTCCAAGTTCCCAGGATCAAAAATGATCCTTTTGCCATGTGTCTATCTCCATCAGTCTTTCTCTGTGTTTCCATTTATATTTGACCCAGCAAGGGGGCAGAGACCCAACCTGAGTTGCACCTTACTGCACCTTACTGACATAGCCCAATCTAAAGCCCTAAATTGATTTTATCAAGTAATCTTAATCAAAGGCCCTCGACTAAATTGAATCAAAAGGTATCACACCTAGAGAAATAGATTAGTTTATAAACATAATCTTTCTCTTTTGGGGGCTCATAAGGAATCTCAAAGAGTCACAAAATGTAACTAGATGTAGGGTGTAACACTTCGGAGCAGAAATCTTAGGAGCAGCTCATGGTTTTGCCTGTTTGTTTGTGTTTTTTTCCACTTCCAATGAATCTGGCCATGTCCAGATTGGGCAGGACTCCTGGGTGAAAATGTGGAGCAGAGCAGCTGCTGACCCAGAGTGGAGAAACAGAGACTATGAGGTTTGTGGTAAATGACATGACTTGTCCAAGTTCACCTTGGTGACAGTCAGGAGTTGGCAGAGTTTGGACAAGAACTCCTTTCCTGCATACATCTAGCTGGTTATCCCTTTCCATCCCAGTATCTCAAACAAAAATGCCTCTGGGAGCCAGGCAGATAATTTAACATTATGCTGTAGTCAGTGGTAATTTTATTAGGGAGAGCTAGCGTCCGAGCAGAAAAGGAGAGTTCATGACCCTGGATAAAGCCATTCCAATTCAAATGCTTTTCAAACACCCTGCTAAACTAAACCCACCTTTTGGACTAAATCAGCACTGGGACCACCAGTTGACCCCTCCAGCTACCCCAGGCAGCCCTCTCAGTGTGGCCCAGGGTGACAATTCCTGCAAGCTTATGGGGATTAGTTCTTAATAGACTGCAGCCTAAAATTCCAAGTAACCAGGCAGGTTCTTTCTATAGGGAGATCCATGTTAATGAAGGGCATTGTATCTAGCTACAAAGAATGGAATTTAAGCCATCCCAATACAGTTTCATGAATAAATTTTAATTTTTTAAAAATTATTCATTCTAAGAAAAACAAATAGGTTTTCCTCAGGGAGAGAATGTGTCCCAATATCTAGCTTCCTTTCATCCATTGCATCCTGAAATCCTTGTTTAAAATGGCTTAAATCACCAAAGAAGCACTAAACTCCTCTTTAGCGCTAATCTGTTCAGCGATGCCAGAGAGGAATGCAGACTGAACAGCGAGTCTGAGCAGATTCCCTGGGTCTGGGGTGCTTGAAAGGGCAGAGGGGCTGTTTTCCTCGACATAAAAGGAAATGGAATACATTTGCTCCATTTTCTGCTCTTCTGTTCTGAAATTTGAGAAATACTTTCAACGAGTTCCTTAGGAATCTCTAAGAATAAACTATTACTGGCCCCACACACCCATTTCTTTTTTTGGAAATCAGATTACACCCTCCCAGTGAGTTCTCAGAAGAAAGTCAGCTCACACTACTCCGGAAACATTCAAAAATGTCTCTCTTCCAGAGGGCACACTGGTAGCTGTGTAGATCCAATGGCACTGTGGGAGTCTGAGTTCATATTCTGATCTTACTAGGCAGATGACATCACCCTCCTTTTCCATAAAGAGTTGTTCCATATGGGCTGCTTGCTGAGCAAAACACACATATGGGGCGATTGTAGATGAAATATCCATGCAATGTGGGCCCAATCCAACTTCATCTCTTAAAGGAAACAGGCAATACTATTTAAGGGATAGTGAAAAAAATAACATTTGTCCTGATTTTGAAAATAATTCCCAAACCTACATGGAATCAATTTTCTCAAATGGTTTGTGAATGTTTTGCTAAGTCTTCTTAAAATAATAGTTTAGCTTATGTTTGGGAGTCCCTAGATATAATAGAAATAATAGATACTGTTTTCTAAGTGCTTTTCACATGCTGGACATTTATATTGTGTTTAATTCTCATACTAAGCTCCCTCAAAGGAGGGCATGCTTCCTATTTTCCAGGCAACAAAAAACAAGTCTCAGAGAAGTTGGGTAAATTGTGCAGTCATAGTGCTAAAACCAGAGCAGGGATTTCCATGCCTGGCAAAGCTGATAGCAAAGCTGGAGCCCCTTCTACCACTGCTCATCAGAAAACAATGAATAGGATGTGGGGGCATTTTCGGGGGTTGGAGTTGTCCTGGGTGGTGCTGCAGGGACAGTTACCGGACATTGTATATCCTCCCATGGCCCACTGGATGGACTGTGGGAGAGTGTGGGCTATGGTGTGGACCATTGACCATGAGGAGCAGCAGTGCTCAGATGTATTCACCAAGTGCAGTGAATGTCTCATGATGATGGAGGAGGTTGTTGTTATGGGGGGAGGAGTGGGGTAAGGGGGGTGGGGGTATACGGGGACCTCATATTTTTTAATGTAACATTAAAAAAAAAAAGACAAAAAAAAAAAAACAATGAATGGTGAAAAGTAAAGGATTGTTTGTGACGAGATGTTTTTGATATTGAGTTACTTGCCAAATCTGTCCTCTCTGGAATGCTTCACATACAATCTCTTCCCTTACTTTTTCATTTTGAAGGCAGACTGGCTAGAAGCAGGCCCTTTGAAGCCGTTAGAAGCAAAAGAGCATATAATGTTCAGATGTCACTGACTGTTGTCATTCTGAAAATACAAAATGAATCCCCAACAGGGTTTGATTTTGTCTGAGTTTGAACCGAAAGTTTGCATCACTGGCAATGCCATTAATTCCTGGATAGGTTTGCTAAGCTAATACCTTTCCTTCTTGTCTGCCTTAGGGCTTTCCCTAAGGTGCTGGGTGAACAAAATCCTTTCTCTTTAATATTGTTGGGATCTCCAAATGATTTTCCACACCTTCCCCCAACACTTGCTAAATCTTCCTTCCTGGCAAATTGAAGGGATGGCCCCTGAGGCTGTTTGGCCCTTTACCAGCTGAAGGCAATTGCTTGCTATCTCTCTCTTTTCTTCTTGGCCCCTCTGCTCATCCTGTCCTGGGAAGCTAAACTTCTTCCCATGAGGTCTTCCCCCGGTAATCCCAGGGGCCTCTTCTGCCTTAATACAGTCACAGTCATTATCAGATTGGACATTTCTCCAGAGTTTAAAACCAGACCTCGCATTTGACTCTTTGGGGCTGGGAACAGATAGTATTGATGATAAAAAATGTTCTTCTCTCCCACCCAGAGAGCTGTCATCCAATCACTCCCCTCTCCCCAGAGTGATCTGCCGATAATACCATAATGAGAGATCAATACTGAGTCACCCTGGCAACAGTAATGAGCCGTGAAAACATCTTCCTGGGCTGTTTGCATGCACTGGGAGAAGGGGGAGTGAGTAGGAATGAGGAGTGGAGGCTTGCCTTCCAGGCCTTTTGAGGAGTCCCTGCACAGGAGATAAAGGGGTTCACTAGCCCCAAAACCCTGCTTGGGGTACCTGGTGAGCGAATGGATGAGGCTACAGTGAGAAACCTGATTTCACTCGAGGTTTCCCAAGGGACCCTTGAACGACACATGCACATCCTAAAATTATTCAAAAACCTCTGTCAGGAACCGAATTTCTAGGAAGAGTTGGAAATTTTTATTTTAAAAGCAAATTCCACCCTCATCAGTTGCTGAGTGTTGCGCCACTCATTCCAGGATAGAAAAAGAAAGAATCAGCTGAAATCAGGTTTGGAAAAGCAAGACTTGGCTGTCAGTGATTTCAAGGAGAAGGCAGATTTTTTTTCCCTCCTATTCATTGATTCTAGCTTTAGCATGGCATAAGTTTATTTTTAAAAATGTGGATGCTCCATTTTCAGAAAGAGATCTAAAAATACATGCCGAATGCCTGTGCTTTTAATTTGCATATAAATCTGAAACCACAAAAGAATGGGATTATACTCAGTAGCAAACTGTGCACAGATAAGGCACAAAAGCGGAATTAGAGGATCCCTTTCTACCTTCTGTACCAGGACATACACACATGTTAGACATGTGTAGACATTGTCAGCATTGGTTTCATGAATGAACAGATTGGGTTGTCTATCAGAGTAATTTGAAGGATACCACGGAAGACTGCTGTCCAAACTTGATCCCATGTTGTTCTTTCACTCTGCCTAAAATGTCACCTTTGGCAGAGCTAAAATGATAATAATCCAAGCTAACATTGACTAGGGGTGCACTTTCTATGTGTTGGGGATTACTTCCTTTACAACACACACGAATCATGTAAATCAGGTACTGATACATTATGATTTAACAGATGAAGAAACTGAGGCTGACAGAGATTTAGTGATTTGCCCAAAGCCACTTCTGTAGCAGGAAAATTTTGTAGGATTCCATTATCCATTTTCTTACTCTCCCTTGAAGAGAGATAGTATGCATAGTGCTCAAGAGCAAGGCTTCTGGCTCCAGACCACCTGGACTTGAATTTGTTCCATGCCACTTAGCTGCTTCTTAATCATGCATGAGCTATTTAACCTCGCTCTGCTTCTGTTTTCTTCATCTGTGAAAATAGGGATGATAATTTTACCTACCTCATAGGGTTATTGAAAGGAAGAAGTGAATTAATTGTTGTAAAGTACTTAGAGCAATGCCCAGCATGTAAAATGTCAGCTCATGTTAGTGATTTACTTGGCACTACCATCCAAAGTCTTGAAACGTGGATTCCTTTACAAATGAGGAGGGTTCCACAAGTTACAGGCTCAGCCAATCAACCATTCACCTTACTTTGGATTGTTTCATTTAATCCAGATGAGGGCAATGAAGGACTGGAAGATTTGATATGGGGCTGGGGAAAGTAAACTCTCATGCTTGCGGTAAATAAGGGAGTTTGGGAGAAAACGGGGTTAGTAGAGCTAACCAAAGGGCAGCATGGTGGCATTGGGCTCTTAGAAGAAAGTAAGAGTTGGTGTGAGGCAGGGGTAGGCAAATTTTTCTGAGAAGAGCCAGAAATATTTTCTTTCCTGTGGGCCAAATGGTGTCTGTTGCAACCACTCAGGTCCGCTCTTATAGTATAAGAGCACCTAGGCAATAAGGGCACAAATGAAAATGTCTGTGTTTCAATAAAACTTTATTACAGACACTGGTAATTGAATTCCATAAAATCTTTACAAACCATAAAATACTATTTGCCTTTTGTGGTTTTTTTTTAACTCTTTAAAAATTAAAAAAACATTCTTAGCATGGGCCATACAAAATAGGCAGCTGGTGGAATTTGGCTGTAAATTGCCTGCCCCTGGTGTAGGGCATGGAAAGTTAGTAGGAGCTTCCTCTTCCTAGGCAGAGACTATCCATGGTTATGCAGAAGCTCTAATCTCTCAGGAATCTGAATAATAGTAAACTTTGGAAGAAAAGGAAAGCATGTTCTGCTTGCAACTTCTTCATGCCAGATCCTAAGCTGACAATTTATATACTTTATTTAGGCTAAGCCTCTCAAAACTCTGAGGAGAGGGTGCTATTACTTACTGCTTACTTTATAGCTGAAAAAGCCTGTCTCAGGATCACAAACATTGCCAGTTAATGATGGGACTGTGATTCAGCCGTGTTGCCTGGCTCACAGGCTGCTCATTGAACTATACTGCCAGCATGCTTAGAACTCTATCCAGACAGGCCCTGACTGAATATTTAATATTTCAGTAGCTCATTTTAGTCCAAGTAGCAAAATGATAATAGTTTGATGGAACTGGTAATTCTCTAAGTTACCCATCCATCTGCCTTATTTTACCCAATGGGTGGATGATATAGCAAGCCCAGCATTAGGGTGAGTTACTGAGACGGAGAGTAAAGAATAAGAGCTTGACTCCTAACAAGAGATGATTTTACCCTCCAGGAAATATTTGAAAATGTGTGAAGACATTTTTGGTTGTGATCTCTGAGAGAAGGAAGGCTATTATCATCTGGTAGAAGTCAGGGATACTGCTATACATCCAATGCATAGAACAGTCCTTCACAAAAATAAATTATCCAGTCAAAATGTCAGTAGTCAATATTGCTGCTACCAAGAAACCCTACTCCAAGGGTCCACTATTTCTTTAATTCCTGAAGCTTTACTATAGTTAAATGAAATTACCACTAAAAGATCAGGTCACTAGTTGTCTTTGAGATAGAATTCATGCTTTGTAGCATGGTCTCTGCTTCTCCATTCCCAGCCTAAAGTACAGCACAATCATCAAGCTCTAAGCTCCAGCTACATTTGACTACTTGAATTTTCCTGAAAGTATTTAATGTTTCTTTATCTCTTTACCTTTGATAAAAGAAAAATCTTTCATGCAAATTAGGATGTCTTTATACACACACACACACACACACACACACACACCCTGTCAGTTCAGTTTCTGTGGTTTTTTTTCTGGAAAATCCTAAAAGAGTGGAGATAAACATAACAGTTGGTTAAGTATTGAGTTACCGTATGACCTGGTAATCCCCCTACTAGGTACATAAGCAAAAGAATTGAAAGCAAGGACTTGAACAGATATCGGCACACCAGAGTTTATAGCAGCATTATTCCTGAATGCCAAAAGATGGAAGCAAACCAAGTGTCCATCATCTGATGAATGGATAAATAAAGGGTGATATATACATACAATGGAATATTACATAGCCCTGAAAAGAAATGAAACTCTCATACATGTGACAACTTGGATGAACCTTGAGTGAAATAAGCCAGACATGAAAGAACAAATATTGTACAATCTCACTGATTTGAGTTAATTATAATAAGCAAATTCATAAAGTCAGAATCTATAATATAGGTTTTCAGGGGCTGGATTGGGGGAAGATAATGGGCAGTGAATGCTTAACATATATAGAATTTCTATTTAGGCTGCTGGTAAAGTTTCAGAAATAGATGATAGTGATGGCAGCACAATATTGTGAGTATAAATAACAGCACTGTATTATTTATGTGAAAGTGGTTAAAAGGGAATTTTTTTCACTTACATCTTTTTTAATTTAATTTTTATTTTTTTAATTAGAGAAATTGTAAGTTTATATAAAAGTCATGTGAAAAAACACTACATTCCTATACACCATCCTATCATTGACAGTGCATTGTAATACCTTTGTTGCAATTGATGAAAGACTGTTAAAATGTTACTGCTAACTACAGTCCATAATTTACATTAGGTGAGTTTTTTCCCATATATTACTCCACTATTTACACCTTGTAATGGTGTTGTACATTTGTTGTAATTCATGAAAGAACATTTTTATATTTGTACTATTAACCCCAGTCCATTGTTCACAACAGGGTTCACTGTATTATACGTTTCCATGTTTTGTCTTCTAACTTTCCTTCTAGTAGCATACATGACCCAAAACATCCCCTTTGAACCACATTTACAATCATAATTAAGTGCCATTAATTACACTCACAATAATGTGCTACCATTTCTAAGCATTTACAATCAACCTAAATAGAGAGTCTGTACAAATTAAGCATCAGCTCCCCATTCTCTAAAAAGGGGAACTCTTAGGTCATATATATGTTACTAGAATAAAAGTTAAAAGATAAAAACAAAATACAAGAGTATAATTACTAGGAGTATATGACATAAATTAAAAACCAGCATGTCTGGTACCTAGAAGGGGCTCAATAAATGACACTTCACTTTAAATAAGAAGTCTTTACTCCTGACTGAGGAGACTACAGTTTGACTAGTACAATCATTAAGCCAATTATTGCCAATATTTATTAAGCCTCCACTGAGGGCCCAACTGAAACTACTGAGGACGTATAAGAAAGTACAATTTCACTTCTGCCTTTAGGGTTCTGGTAGTTGGGTGGACTATAGTTCAAGTATAATGCAAGATAGTTTTTGAAGTGAATATAGAATTGTGTGATGCAAACAACTAGTACTTCTGGTTTAAAGAAAAAGTAAGGTCAAATTGAGCAGGGGCTGGCACAGAAAGTTTTTGGGAGAAATTTGGAGTGCCAAGGTCCTGAAAGGGAGGGGTTCTAAACAGGCGGGGAGGTGAGAGTCATTATAGGAGAAATAACTCACCCAACAGCCTCATCTTGAAGGAGACCAAAGTCTTTTCATTTTCTCAGAGAGAAATCTGAAGTTTCCAAAACATTTCAAAAAGAGAATTAGACGCTACACCTTTTTAAGATGCAACCATTTTGGGTTATGAGTCGATTAAGTGTCTTTTTAAGACTTCTGTTATCACTTTCTAAAGCTTGGGGAAAGGATTCTTTGTGATTTGATATTCCTTTTCATTTACTCTGGAGGAAAACTCACCATGAAAATTTCCATATGTTGATCTTCTCCTGTACATATTTATGTCAACAGTTTTCTTTTTAACAACTTTCAAACATATGCTCTTTCCCAAGTTATTTCCCCTAAAAGTAATTCAGCAGTAACATGATTCATGGATTATGGGGGCCACATAGTTATAGAAGCAGATGTGACATTTCTACTTGGTAAAAGTCATTGTCACAGAGCAGATCAAGTGGCAAGATTCACCTATGGCTTGAGGAATTCACATTGTTCTACTGCAGTCTGCGATAAACTTAGCACTGCTGAAGGAGGCTGTTGATTTAGCAAGAGGTTGTCACTATACCTGTTTGAAATGTAAAATCCATCCTAATGAAAAACATAATGTATTAATGGAGATGGGTGCAATCAATAAATATAAAATCATAAAGTTGGAAGCTTTTTATTTCCATATCCCTCCAATAATTCCATGGAATTAGAAATAAGAAGTAAAAATTAAAGAACATGAGACTATTTGAGGTAGCAGATATCAAAGAAGGAATTTCCTAAAGATGCATTTGTAAAGATTTTTGGGAAAAGATATACTCCTCATCTCAATGGGTCCATTTCATTTTTGGAATTTACATGCATTAGATGTGTAGTTTTGGATAATTAAAAAAAAACAAAACTTTTTGGAATGTATGTACATGGTGGGCCAAAGAATAAATAACATTTATAACAGCTTTGTGTCACCTATATTCATACTTTACAAAAGCCTTAATAAAACGTCCCCTTATCCCGCATGCTTTAAACTACCCACATCCATACCAGGAGACTCTGTGCAGGCAGCACCATCGTCTTTGTATCCTCAGGTCAAGAAAAGTCTGTATTGGAAAGAGGGCTGGAGCAAAGTCAGGAGAGGAGGTGCCCAGCCTGGGGTCTGCCACTATGACATCATTTGTCCCTGTAGTACATTTTCATCCTGAAAAAGAGTTGGACAAGAAAAACTTTAAGTTCCCACCACCACTAATTTCTATGATCTAGTTTAGATAAAAAATAATCGATGAAGATTAACAGTGGCCATCATGTAAGAAGGGCTCTTTAGGGGCTAAGCCCTGTGCTAAGCACTTCCCATGCATTTTCTCACTTAAAACTCAGAGGGCTGTTGGCTGGGATAAGTGGATTACTGCATGTTCAGCACTGAATAGAATTGCTGGCACAAAGAATTCTAAATTTTAAAAGAAAAAAATGTGAGGAGGAGAGAAAGAGATTCTATTAAGCAGGTACCAATATTTCCCCCATTTTACAGGTGAGGAAACTGAAGTCATAGGCAGGTAAAAGAATTTGCAAAAGTTCACCCAAGAAACATATGAAGCTATGACTCAAATCCAAGCTCCTCTGATACAAAGTCAAGTTCCTTAACTTTGTTATATCTCTGAGCCTAAAGGAAAAAACAAAATGTTAATATGTGTGAACATAGAGAAAGTATTCAGTGAATAAGCATTTTCACTGCTTTTGTGTCCAGCTCTGTCCTGATCATTATGGAAGACATATCTTAAGCCATTCTTTACCATGTGGGAGGGACTATAGCATACTGATTAAGAACAAGATCTCTAGACCAAGTTTGTATGAATTCACATCCTGGCTCTGCAGATTGCTATTTATATAGGCAAGCAAGTTAGTTTCTTTCCCTTATGAAATAAAGGAAAATTATAGCATTTCTGTTATAATGATACAACGATTTCCTTGGCAAATAGTAAATAACTTATGTTTGTTGTTGCAATGGCACTGGCATATACTTGAATTGGAATACAATAAAGAAGTGGCTTACAGGTTCAGGAAAGGGGGGATTTAAATATTTAGTCGAGTCTATGGGGGAAGAAGTGAGTATTAACTGGATGTTATACATTGGATGGGACTGGTAAAGTCAAAACAAGAATCCCAGTGTCAAAAAAGAGAGGCAAAAATGGGAAAGAGGAAACAAAAGAGAAACAAATAACTAAGTTAATGGGATTTCTGATTCTGGACCAAAATAGAATGGACTTACTTCTCCCTAATGCTCCTTTTAAGTACAGCAAAAATCCTAGAAATCACATATAAAATAAGTATAAGTAGACTACAAGAGGTGGAGAGAAGAAGGCAGACCAACTAGGGACTTTGAGACAGAAGGAACAGCACAGCTGGTGTGTTTCCCGAACATTCTTTCTGCTTCATGTGGTGGGTTGAAAGCCAGAAAATCTGTGGATATGGCCCATTATAAGTAGGACCCTTGGACAAGGCTAGTTCTATCAAGGTATGACTCATCTGACTCAGGAAGGGACTTAATCCTATGACTAGAGTCCTTTAATAAATTGAATAAATAGAGAGAGAGAGAGAGAGAGTGCCACAGAGGCAAGAATCTGAAAGCAACAAAACCCAGAAGAGAAGGGAGAGACCAGTAGATGCCACCAAGCATGTGGCAGAGGAGCCAAGAATTGGCAACCGCCAGTTTTGGGGAAGAATGCCTTGATTTAGACATTTTCATGGCCTCAAACTGTATGCTAATAAAGTTTCCTTGTTTAAGCCACTGCATTTCATGTTATCTGTTTTATTTATTTATTTATTTAAGATTTATTTATTTATTTAACTTCCCCCCCTCCCCTGGTTGTCTGTTCTTGGTGTCTATTTGCCGCGTCTTGTTTCTTTGTCCACTTCTGTTGTCGTCAGCGGCACGGGATGTGTGGGCGGTGCCATTCCTGGGCAGACTGCTCTTTCTTTTCACGCTGGGCAGCTTTCCTCAAGGGCGCACTCGTTGCGCGTGGGGTTTCCCCACGCGGGGGACACCCCTGCATGGCAAGGCACTCCTTGCGCACATCAGCGCTGCGCATGGCCAGCTCCACACGGGTCAAGGAGGCCCGGGGTTTGAACCGCGGACCTCCCATATGGTAGACGGACGCCCTAACCACTGGGCCAAAGTCCGTTTCCCCATGTTATCTGTTTTAAGCAGCCTAGGGAACTAGAGCACCTCATGTACCTTGGGCTGGGTACTGGAGAAGCTGGTAACTCAGAAACAGCAAAAAAAGCCGCAAGAAAGCCTTCTCTCTCTAGGTAAGGGACCAGGGAAGAAGCAGGCTAGCAAGCCAGAAGCCTCATACATGATAACTGTTCTACTCCATCCAAACACTGTGGGAATAAAAAGTGACCCTAAATCTACTCCTTTTAGAAACTCTACATGGGGAGCTTAGACTTTTGCCCTCAACAAACTGGAAAGAGGCACCCTCCCTGCCAGGGTGGCATCAGAAAAGACTGAATGGGTGGCCAGATCATTCCTCCCTACCAAATGTTAACAAGGTATTTTCCCCACTGCCCGCCCCCCCCCCCAGCACTGTGTCAGTGAAGGCCACAGGGGCATCCAATCCAATGGTACATGAGACGCTTCAACTTCCCTACTGAGATGGCATCAGAGGAACCAGAACTTTCACCACGATCCAGTGGCATTCAGAACCCAGCACTGTGGTATCAGTGGAGGCTACTTGGGAGCAAGAATTAAGAACCCCTACCCTTCCCAGCGAGAGTATTGTCAATAGAGGCCTGGGAAAAGCCCCAAATCCTACCTTTGTCCAACAGTGTTGAGGCTACACACACACACACACACACACACACACCATGATGCTAAGGAGGCTGAATGGGGAACCTGTACTTTTATCCTACCTGGCAGTAATAAGGTAACATTCTCTTCCCCTAAAGTGCAATATCAGAGGTGGACTGCTAAAAGAGAAGATTTAATAAGATCTAGAGTTTCATACATAATCCAAAATGTCCAGGATACAATAGAAAATCACTTTTCAAACCAAGCTCCAGGAAAATCTCAACATGAATGAGAAAAGACAATGAACAGATGCCAACACTGAGATAGCACACATTTTGGAATTATCTGACAAAGAATTTAAAGCAACATCATAAAAATGTTTTTATGAGAAATTATGAATTTTCTTGAAACAAATGAAAATGAGAATTTGTTTCCAGAAGACAATCTCTAATAAAAAGTCTCAGCGAAAAAATGGAAGATAAAAATAAAAAACGAATGAAAATTTTAGAACTGGAAAACAGCATATTTGAATTTAAAAACTCAGTGGATTGGTTCAATAGCAGAATAAAGACAGAGGAAATAAGTTAATGAACTTAATAAAACAATAGAAATTACCAAATTTGAACAACAGAGAGAAAATAGATTGAAGAAAACCTCACTAAACTACAACAAAATAGCTTCAGGGACCTGTGTTTCTATAACAATGTTTGTGTCATTGGAGACCTAAAATTAGAGGAAAAAGAGGGTTGGACTTAAAAAACATTCAAAGAAATAATTACTGAAGAAAATTATTGTCAGCTGAAGATTCTATATCCAGTGAAAAAATTATTTTAGGAATGAAGAGTAAATAAAGATAGAAAACTAAGAATTTGTCATCAGCAGATGGTCCCTAAAGAATGGGTAAAGAATTTTCTTGAAACACAAATGATAAAAGAAGGAAACTTTGAACATCAGGAAGGAAGAAAGAACAACAGAGAGAGTCAAATATACAGGTAAATACTTTTCTTCTCTCCTTGAATTTTCTCTGTTATGTTTGATGGTTGAAGCAAAATGTGTAACATGGATGATATGGTTCTCAGTTTACATAGAGGTAATATTTAAGACAATTACAAATAAGGGAGTCTAAAGGGACTTTGAAGGAGTTCAAGGTAAGTTTTCTGCACTTCACTTGAACTAGTAAAATCTTGACAATCGTAGACAAGTTATATAGTTATTCATACATGATATTATACCTGTGGTAAGTTATACACGTATAATACCTACAGCAGCCAATAAAAATAATCCCATATAAGCAGATAGAATACAAGATAGATAAATCATAATGGAAAAAATTTTTAAAGGTTTAAATAAGCCCAGAAAGAAAAGAAAAAGAAATTTGAAAAATGAAAAACCAAGAAGAAACTAAAAACAAAAAATAAAATGACATTAAGTATAAAGGTTATAGATACAACACATGAAAGACAGCAATTGGGAGAGTAGATAAACAGAATGTAACCCAACTGTATGCTGTCTACGACAAACTTACTTCAAATATGATGTAGGTAAGTTGTTATACACCCTATGGTTTCACTACTCAGTGATAAAAAAGAATGAACTATTGATACAACAACTTGGATAGAACTCAAGGGCATTATGCTGAATGAAAAGAGCCAATTTCAAAAAAATTACAAGTAGTTCTGTGTCTTGATAGCAGTGCTTACATGAATCTCCATGTGTAATAAAATGGCAAGAACTTTACACATGCATAGAACCAATTTCAATTGCCTAGTTTTGATATTGCATTTTAGTAATTCAAGAAGAAATCTTTAGGTGAAAATAAGTGAAGGGCACATAGGCTCTCTCTATCTTTTCAGCTTCCAATAATTCTATAATTTTTCTAAATAAAAAGTTAAAACCAAACCAAACCGAAGGTATTAATGAATGAACAATATATTTCTAAGGACTAAAAGCTTTTCTCATTCACTTAATCAGCTAGAAGGATGTCACAATGTTTTGTAGGAAGAATCCTGACTACCCTGTTTTGCTAAAAGGATGTGTGGTAGTATTCTTATATCTATTATGTATTTTTGCCCCAAATTTAATTGATGGGCTTATAACTAGACAAATGGTAAAGGTACACAAAGATGATTAGAAAGAGATGATATAGAAGTTAAAGTAATTTATTGGATAGATCATTCTAATTGGTGTTTATTACCCTAAAAATGGGAGTTTTGGAACCATGGGCTAAAGAAGATGTTTACCTCTTTGCAACAAAATTATGAGCTGTCAATGTTTTCAAAATTATTAGATTTTGATGATGCAAATGCAAGAAGAAGAACCAGAAGTAGTGGTAAGCTAGAACCTATTAGAGATATATTTGGAATCAGAATTTACATGATGAATGTGTTCCTGGTTCATGCATAACAGTTGCTGAACATTAGTTGTACTCAAAGGTTATTTCTCATGTCAATTCATGTGCCTTCCAATCCAGCACTACATGAAATAAAAGCTTATTATTGCTATGTTTATATTCGCATTAAAATTTCTAATAAAGTTGTTTTTCACTATCAAAAAAAGTGACAAAAATTTTGATCTCACAAAAAATGGGCTACGTTCCTTACCTTATTTCTTCATTCATTCATCATTCCATTTATTTTTTTAAAAAGCAGTGTAGGAAGCAAAGCTCTATGAATACTCAGAAGAAGAAGAGAGCTATTTTGCTGTAGAATTAAAGAAGACTTTTCAGATCAAGTACAGTTTGAGTGTTGATGATGGTGAAGGAGGAGTTTATTGGCTGTCCAATGTAGAAGAGGCTCAAGGGTCTGCATCCCAGTCAGAGCATTTTTCTACAAAATATAGATAACAAAAGAAGATGATCTTTGCAAGATGGTGAAAAGTTCAGGATGTCATTGCAGGCTGGTAGAAAGGCAAGGAGGATTTGTTGCTGTTTATGAGTGGTTATGAGGGGTTATTGCTAGGTGATAGAAGATTAATTTATAGGTAAGTTTTGTGTCTTGTGGTAAATAGTTCAAGTTGAATGCATAACTTATATTAGAACTTACTTTAAATGGGGTTTGAATAGTCATTCCATTGAGTGCCGGTAAGAATTGTTCCCACTCGGTTCCTGTGTATAGGTAAAGGGATCCATTTTTTACTCTGAAAAGTGATTCCAATGATAATCCTTCTCACTTGTATATCTCCTTTGAAAACGCAATTTCATGAACATCCCTGCCCTGTAATTCAGGAACCACAGGGATTTAGATCATTCATCTCTGAAGCTTTCCCTTCAGCATATTGACCACCCAGCCTGCAGCATCTGCTATGTCTGTGGCCAGAAGTATTATTTCAGTTCCTTCTCATATTCACCATGAGAATATCCAGCTTTCCCTGTGTACTTTTCCTGTGTACTTCAATTCTCAAAGATGAAATCCAATTTCGACCTGCTCTTTCAGGCTTGCTTTCTTTATTGCCTCCCATTCTTGCTTCCTCCCAACCTTTCTATTTTCATTTTATTTTCTCCCTCCTTCCCCCTCCCTTCCTTCTTTCTATTTTCTTTATCTAACATTTAAAGGAAGGCTTCTTTGTGGCAGAGACTGCATTGCATGATGTAGAATAAATCATACATAAAGGCATATTCCTGGACCTACAGGCATGCACGGTATGGCAGGAGAGAAAAATGAGCTCACAATTTTCAATAAAAGTATATTAATACAGGACAGTATAAAAGTGGTCTTTACATTTGTTTCTACTGTCATTGACATCTAACCCAATGGGGGTCTATTGGTTTTGTATACCTTAGCAAGCATGTATCCACATTTTTCAATATCTTCCCCAAAAATCTGCATTCATTTCTCCAGCATCCTAATTCCACATATCTATGAAAATGGGACAGAATGTCATCCCTGATGATGCTTTGTTAGGAAGATTTCGGATTTCTTGTTCCAGGTGTTCTGAGGTCTTCAAAATATTCATCTACATTTGTTTACCATCCAAAATACACCTTTAAAGAAAAAAGGCATAATTATACTGTTTTTTTTTCCAGATGTGGAACTTAGGAGAAATGAAGGACTTATTCAAGATTTCTGATCTTTATTCTATCTAGCTACTCTTTACTCTCCAGAACTGCCTGTGGCTTATACCTCAAAAAAAGGTGATTTTTTTTAGAAAACTAAATTACTAAAAGAACTTACAGGGCAGCGGACTTGGCCCAGGGGTTAGGACATCCGTCTACCACATGGTAGGTCCACAGTTCAAACCCTGGGCCTCCTTGACCCATGTGGAGCTGGCCCATGCGCACTGCTGACACGCGCAAGGAGGGCCGTGCCACGCAAGGGTGTCCCCCGCGTAGGGGAGCCCCATGTGCAAGGTGCGCGCCCCTAAAGGAGAGCTGCCCAGTGCGAAAGAAAGTGCAGCCTGCCCAGGAACAGTGTCGCACACATGAAGAACTGACACAACAAGATGACGCAACAAAAAGAAACACAGATTCCCATGCTGCTCACAATAACAGAAGTGGACAAAGAAGATGCAGCAAACAGACACAGAGAAAGACAACCAGGGGGAGGTGGGGGGAGAGAAATAAATAAATAAATAAATAAATCTTTAAGGAAAAAAAAGAACTTACAGGATTTTGAGGACAATGAAATAGTATATGGAGAAAAGAAAATTTCAGATCCCCATATAACATATCAATTCTTTATGTCTCTATTTAATTTGCATTGATTAGGAAATACTAGTGAGGAGTCAACTTATGTCCAATACTTTGGTTGTGTTTTTCTACATTTCGAAGTTAAAAGAGTGTTATCCCCTTCTAATAGTATAATTTGTTAGATAATATTGAGTGAAAAAAATGTCTACCATGGTAACAAAATACAACTTTCATTTTCTCTTATTCATTTCCTGTTTCAATCTGTTTAAATATATGCTTTACATGAGTAAAATCATACTATTTATATAATGGTGCTTAATATTTTTCGTGATTTTTATACCATACAGTGTTCCTATTTATCATATTTATTAGCTGTGCCATACTCTAATAAACTAATTGTTACAGTTTCCTAGACTGCTCAAGTAAATACCATGAAATAGGAATTTATTAGCCTACGGTTTGAGGCTAATAGAAAGTCCAAATCAAGGCATCATTCAGGTGATGCTTTCTCGCTGAAGAATGGCATTCTGGCACTGGTTGCTGGTGATCCTTGGCTCCTGTCACATGGCAAGGCAAATGTAGTGTCTCCTAGTCTCTCCCTTCTCTTCTGGGTTACATCAATGTACTTCTTGCTTCCTACAGCTTTCTTTCTGTCTAAATTTCATTCTGCTAATAAAGGATGCCAGTAATAGGTTTAAGACCCATCCTAATTGGGCTGGGCTGCACCTTAACTGAAGTAACCTCATTAAAAGGTCCTACTTAAAACGGGTTCACACTCACAGGAATGAACTAGATTTAAGAACATATTTTTCTCGTCTTCATACTGCTTCTAAACACCTCACTGATATACACAATTAGTTTCCTGTTGTTGGACATTTGGATGGCATCACGTTTTTGCTCCTGGAAGTAATAATGTGATGAAATCTCTTATATGTGTTCTTTAATTCAGATACATTATTTCTTTAAGGTTAATTGTCTCACTAGACTGCACACTTTTTCATCTTTCCTTATTAATCTTTGCATGTCAAGTGCATGGCAGAGTTTTAGGTACACAGATGGTACTATCTGAAAAAAAATTAATAAATAAAATTCCTAGATTGATGATTATTGGATCAAGGGGGTATAAATGGATTTTTTGTCTCTTTATTTATCTCCCCTGTCTCTGCATTGTTTGTGCTCATTGTCTACTGTGTCTGTTCATTGTGTGCTCTTTATGACTCCACATCTTCTTTTAGGAAGCACCAGGAACCAAACCCAGGACCTCCCATGTGGGAGGGAGGTACCCAATGCCTGAGCCACAATCACTCCCTGATCATTGTATCTCCTCATTATGTCTCCTCATTATGTCTCCTCATTGCATCATCTCACAGCTTGCCATGACAGCCCATTGTGTCAGCTCTCCGTCTTGCTTGTCTCCTTTAGGAGGCACCAGGAATGAAAACCAGGACCTCCCATTAGATAGGCAGGCAACCAACTGCTTGGGCCACAGTCACTCCATCTGGCTTTTAATATGCATTGCCCTACTGTTACCCTAAGGACTCAAACAGCTCTCGAGGCCATAAGAATTGTACAATTTTCATCACAAGTAGGATAGTACCAAATGTTTTATATATTTTTAATTATAAAGTTTACAATTTCACTAATTTTCTTGCTATTAGAAAAAGAAATTGCTTAAATTTGACATCCTTGATTTCTAAAGAGGTTGATTTTCTTCTTAAAATTAATTTTTTTCCCATTTATTAATTTTTCTTTATAAAAATTACCTCTTTTCAAGCAAAGATATCCTTAAAGTGTTTTCCATCAATAAATATTAATATCTGTAAAGAAAAAGAAGATGATAGAAAAGGAAGAGGAGGAGGAAGAGGAACTTCAAGTCAAATTTCTCCACACCAGGGACTGGATTTTTAATGTGTTCTACTCAGT
Organism: Dasypus novemcinctus; assembly: GCF_030445035.2. NCBI lineage: Eukaryota > Metazoa > Chordata > Mammalia > Cingulata > Dasypodidae > Dasypus > Dasypus novemcinctus. The sequence continues at coordinate 92,251,383 of NC_080686.1, forward strand.
TATGTCACCTTAAATAGACCAAATGGCATGAAATTTAAAAGCATATCAGGTTTACCTCTTTTAAGTTGCTGCTAAATAAATTTAGGATGTTCTCATATATTCAGAACTTTTTACACCCTGCTACCAGCCTCAAATGCCAAAATTCTACGCAGCATATAAACATCTTTGTGTTGCTGAACATGAAACCACTCAGGTCAAAATGTTTTGGGGCATATTTCTTACTCAGGAAACTTCGGTAATAAAAGTGAACTACACTTCCAGAAGCTAAAATGAAGTATTTTTGCTGTAACAAAAGACAGAGTTTCCCTTTGCTTATAGGTTCTAATATTACATTTTATCCTAGCTTCTTACAAAGAATTTTATAGAATGTATCTAAACAATGAAGCCCTTAAATATTTTTCAACCTTTTTATTTATAATAATTAGACTACTATATGAGGAAGGAAGCAACAATTTATTGAGACTATTGTGGGAAGATTATGGACTAGGAAGCTCCAAGGATAAGTCCATTCACCATAATAAGTATTAAATAGGTAAGGACAGTCTGAATCAACTATTTTAAAACCCCAGATTCTAGTTGCACCTAGGAGAGTATCTGTTTCCTGGACAGTAGAGGGGGCATTCAAATTCCTATGTTAACATCCAGGTTAAGAGCATGAGGAACAGACTGGTAAATTGCCATAAATACAGCTACCATTACCCATCCTCCAGCCTCATGGCAGGCAGCAGGGTCCTAAACCTCAGCTCCTGGTGCAGCTTTCTGATGTCAGGGTGGGATATAAAAACATTTCCCCAAGATTTGAGGGTGTGTGGACCAATTGCTGATCACTGCTTTTGATTGGCTACTTCAGATTGATAGGGGTTGGCTCTGGGGGTGGCCATTGTTCCAACCCTCCTTTGGCAAGAGCAGCAAAGGAGTCTTAAAGTAGTACCCTTCCTCAAAACTATGGAAAAAGTTAAAGGCTGCATTAACAGGGCAAGTGTCAAATCAAGAAATTGCAGTTTCAAAGAGCCATTACACCCTTGCTGATCCTTTTTTAACTTCTCCCCCAGAGCAGTGTGGGGCTGGCCTGAACTCCCTTTGTGGCTTTGGCTGGGAAAGATTGACTTAGGAAATTGTTCTTCAGCTCAACCCCTCTCTCCCACTTGCAGAATTTGCAGTTTGGGACTGTGAAAGTTGTATTAGTCAGCCAAAGGGGTGCTGATGCAAAGTGCCAGAACTCGGTTGGCTTTTGGTATTTATTTGGGGTAGAAGCTTACAGTCACAAGGCCCTAAAGAGTCCAACTAAAAGTTATTTCCTCATGCAAAGTCTGTTGCCATGTGTTGAAACAAGATGGCAGGTGATATCTGCAAGGATTCAGCCTTCCTTCTTCCCTGTTAAGGTTCCACAGTCTAGCTTCTTCCAATCTCAACTGTAGGCTGGCATAAGGTTCATCTTTCTTCCCAGGTCTCTCATTTCTTTCTGGGCTCATCTGCTCTGCTCACTCCTCAAGTCCAGCTGTAAACTATCAGGCAAATGGCTGGGCTCTCTCCCCAGTGCTCCAGCATCAAAAACTAAAACTCTCTCCTCTGCCATGTCATTTTCTCTGTGAGTCCTTGCCTACCAAGGGGGCAGGGACTACTTATTCTACTGATATGGCTGAATCAAAGCCCTAATCATAATTTAATCAGGTAAAAGTGAAACCTCTGAATTAAATACAATCTAATATGCCCAGAGGAACAGACCAGATTATAAACACAATCCAATAACTATTTTTGGAATTCATAAACAATGCCAACCTGCTACATGGTGTAACAAACAATTGCGTGGCTTGAGGCAAAGGTTTACCTTCTTTAATCCTGCGATGGCATACCTAGGAGAGGGAGAGCATCTGTTTTTTGGACAGTAGAGGGGGCATTCAAATTCCTATAAACAAGGGAACTCCTAAAGCTACTAGCAAGCACAAGCCCAGGACAAGACAGGCCCAAAAAAGACAGGGAGGATCCTGCTTATTTGCTTTTCCCTTGGTCTAAAATTCTTGATAAGAGAGCTGCATTCTGAAGGAGACCCAGCCAACACAAAGCCAATTAGCAATGACTGTGAGAGGTGTTTATCGCTTTGGTTTATTTGGTTTCCTAAGCTCCTGACATTCAAGAAAATCTCAGTTCTATCTCCAGCTAGAAACAGGCATTTGAGGGACTAAATTCCAGAGTTAACATTTGAAAGATACAACAATAGATAAAAAGTGAATGATGGCCCATCCAAAGGAAGAGGATAAAAATGCAGAAAACTTCAATGAAGAAGACCAGAGAACATGGACACATCAGAAAAAGACTTACAAAAATGATTTTCAATATGCTCAAGATGATAGAGGAAAATACAGAGAAAGAGCTAAAGGATATAAAAAAGACAATGAATGAAAAATAGAGAATTAATCACATAAAAAGACAGGAATGTTAAAAAGGAACCAAACAGAACTACTGGAGCTGAAGTCCATAATAATGTAAATGAAAAATTCCCAGGAGGGTTTCAAGCACAGATTGGAGCTGGTAGAAGAAAGAGATTTGCAAATTTGAAGACAAGACAATAGGAAAAAGTTACCTGAGGAACAGAGAGGAAAAAAAAAAAAAGAATAAGAAAAAGCAAATATAGCCTAAGAGACTTGTGGGACACCATCAAGCATAACAATATAAACACTATGGGGGCGGGGGGTCCAGAGGGAGGAAAAGGAAAGAAAGGAGCAGAAAGACTATTCAAAATAATGAGGAAGCAGATGTGGCTCAAACAGTTGGGTTCCCACCTACCACAGGAGAGGTCCTAGGTTCAGTTCCCAGTGTCTCCAAAAAGAAGACAAGCACACAGAGAGCAGACAGTAAGTGCAAAAGGGGAGGGGGGCAGGGAAGACAGGGGATATTGGCACAATGGATTAAAAAGTACAACCCAAGTACATGCAATTTTCAAGAGACTCACCTTAAAATCAAGACATTGAAAGTGGAAGAATAGGAAAAATATATACCATGCAAGTTTGCAAGTTGTAACCAAAGGAGAGCTTGAGTATCTGTACTAGTATCTGATAAAATAGACGTTAAGTCAAAAACTGTTACAAAGGACAAAAAAGGTCTTCATGTACTGATAAAGGGGTCATTTCAACAAGAAGGCATAACAATTACAAATATATATGCAGCCTCAAATATATGAAGTCAATATTGATTTGGAGGGAGAAATAGATGGTTTTACATTAGAAGAAGACTTTAATACCACTGCTTTCAATAATGAATAGAATATCTAGACAGAGGATCAATAAGGAAATAGAAGACTACACCAACTAGACCCAACAGACATATATAGAACACTTCACCCAACAACAGAATACACATTCTTCTCCAGTACACATGGATCATTCTCCAGACCATTTATTAGGTCACAAAATACATCTTGAAAAATTTTTTAAAAATTGAAAGCCTGTCTATTTTACAGCCACAATATAATAAAATTAGAAATTAATAACAGAGAGAAGAGGAGAAAATTCACAAATATGTGCAAATTAAACAACATACTATTAAACAACCATAGGTCAAAGAGGAAATCACAAGAAAATGTAGGAAATATCTTGAAAATACAACATTACAAAACTTATGGGATGTAGTAAAGGCAGTGCTCAGAGGGAAATTTATAGCTCTAAATGTTTACACTAAAAAAGGAAAAAGATATGCAATCAGAAACCTAACATACAACTGGAGAAACTAGAAATAGAAAATCAAATTAAACCCAAAAAGAGCAGAAGGAAGGAAATAACACAGATTAGAACAGAGATAAAGGTTATGCAGTAAGAAAAAGAGAGAGAGAAAGAGAGAAATCCAACAAGCCCAAAAGATTTGTAAAATTGACAAACCTTTAGCTAGATGGACAAAGAAAAAGAGAGAGGACACAACTAAAATCAGAAATGAGTAGGAGGACATTGCTACTAGCCCCACAGAAATAGAACGAACTATAACAGGATAATATGTATGAATGTATGCTAACAAGTTAGGTAACCTAGATGAAATGGTCAAATTCCTAGACACAGACAAACTACCTACACTGACTCAAGAAAAATAGAAAATTTTAATAAATCAATATCTAGTAAAGGGATTGACTCAATAATCAAAATTCTCTAACAAAGAATTTCATGGACTAGATGACTACGAGAAGAATTTTACCAAATGTTCCAAGAAGAATTAACAGCAGTTCTGCTAAAATATGTTCAAAAAATTAAAGAGGAGTATCATTTCCTAACTTTTCTTTGATGCCAATAGCATCCTCCTACCAAACCCAGATACAGATACCAAAAGAAAAGAAAATTACCTACTAATATTGCTTATGAACATAAATAAAAATTTCCTTAACAAAATACTAGCAAACTGAGTCCAATAGCACATTAAAAAAATTATATGTCTCTGTATTTGTCAGCCAAAGGGTGCTGATGCAAGGTACCAGAACTCTATTGGTTTTTCTAAAGGGTATTTATTTGGGGTAAAAGCTTACATTCACAGGCCCTAAAGAGTCCAACTCAAGATACCATAAGAAGTACTTTCTCACCCAAAGTCATTGGCCACATGTTGAAGCAAGATGGTGGGCAATGTCTACAAGGGTTCAGCCTTCCTTCTTCCTCTTAAAGGCTCTGTTTTCTCAGCTTCTTCTGATCTCAGCTATAGGCTGGCATAACGTTCTTCTCTCTCCCCAGGGTTTGTTTCTTTCTAGGCTTAGCTGCTCTACTCTCTTCACAATGTCATCTGTGGACTATCCAGCTCATCTCTCTTCCTGGGGACTCTGCTGTGTCTAATGAGCTGTCCCTCTGCCTCTGCTGTGTCTTTTTCTGTGTATCTGCCCACCAAGGGGGTGGGAACTCAATGCCCTACTGACATGGCCAAATCAGAGCCTAACCTGAATTTAATCAAGTAAACATAACCTTTGAATTTAATAAAATTAAAGGGACCAGTTTACAAATATAATCTATATCTCTTTTGGGAATTCATAAATAATATCAAACTGCCACAATCATGATCAAGTTGGGATTTATCCCAAGTGTGCAAGGTTGCATCAACACAAGAAGACCAACATACTTAATGGTGAAAGACTGAAAGTCTTCCTTCTAAGATCAGGAACAAGACAAGGCTGCCACTATTATTCAGCATTGTTTTGGAAGTTCTAGCCAGACAAGTATGATAAGAAAAAAAATTAAAAGACATGCAAATTGGAAAGAAAGAAATAAAACTGTCCCTATTTGCAGATAAAAGAAAATCCCAAAAAATCCAGAACAAAGTTAGTAGAGCTAATAAATTGAAATGAGCATAGTGGTGGCACACAAGAACAACATCCCAAAATCAGTAGTGTTTCTATAAATTACTAATGAACATTCTGAGGAAGAAATGAAGAAAAAATTCCATTTAAAATAGCAACTAAAATAATGAAATATTTAGGAATAAATCTAACTAGAATGTAAAGGAGTTATACACAAAACTGCAAAACATTACTAAAATAAATCAAAGACCTTTATAAAAGGATATTCTATGATTATGAATTAGAAGACTAAATTTTAAGATGTCAGTCCTACCCAATGATTTACAGATTCAACACAATCTCAAAATTCCTACAGCTTTCTTTGCAGAAATGTAAAAGCCAAAATATATATGGAAGGTTAAGGGGCCCCGGATACTCAAAGCCATATTGAAAAAGAAGAGCATCATTGGAGGACTCACAGTCTTCAATCTTAAAACTTATTACAAAGCCACTGTAACCAAAAGAGCATGGCACTGGTACAAGGACAGACATATAGATTTCATATCCAATCAAACTGCAAGTTCAGAATTCAACTTTTACAGCCAACTGATTATTGACAAGAATGCCAAATCGATTCAATTGGGAAAGAATAGTCTCAACAAATGTTGCTAGGAAATCTGGATGTCCATATGCAAAGGAATATACAAGAACCAAATTAAAATGGAACAAAGACTTAAATATGAGAACCAGAACTATAAGACTCCTAGAAGAAAACATAGAAAAGCATTTTCAGGACCTTGTGTTAGGCAATGGTTTCTTAGACTTTACATATAAACCATAAACAACAAAAGAAAAAAATAGATAAAGGGGACCTCTTCAAAACTTTTGTGCATCAAAGGAATTTATCATTAAAGTGAAATGACAACCTACACATATTCAATAAGGGTTTTATACCCAGAATATATAAAGAAATTCTAAACTCAACAACAAAAATACAAACAACCTAATTAAAAAATGGACAAAAGACTTGAGTAGACATTTCTCCAAAGAAAACATAAAAATGGCCAATAAGCACATGAAAAGATTTCAACATCCTTAGCCCTTGGGAAATGCAAGTCAAAATCAGAATGAGATACCATTTCATACCTACTAGACTGGCTACTATTTAAAAATGGGAAAATTACAAGTGTTGGATAAAAAGTAGGAAATAGGAAAACTCATTGATTTTTGGTGGGAATTTTAAATGGGTGGCAGCTGTGGAAGACAGTTTGGTGAGTCCTCAGAAGATTAAGTACAGATTTACCATACTACCCAGAAATCCTACTTCTATTTATATCCTCAAAGCAACTGAAAGCAGGAATTCAAACAGATATTTGCATATAGATGTTCATAGTGACATTATTCACAATTGCCAAAAGATGGAAGCAACCTAAGATTCCAACAACAGATAAATAGCTAAACAAAATGTGGTATATACACACAAAGGAACATTATTCAGTCATAAAAAGGAATGAAGTTCCGATTCATGTGACCACATTAACCCTTGAAGTCATCATCTTAAGTGAAATAAGTCAGACTCAAAAGTTCAAATATTGTATGATTTCACTGATATGAAATAATTAAAATAAGTAAATCCATTAAGTCAGAAATTAGAATAAAAATGATCAGGGGCCAGGGTGGAGGGAATAGGGAAAGGGAAGTTAATATGTAAATATTACAGAGATTCTGTTTGGGACCATCAAACTGTCTAGGTACTGGATGTTGGTGATGGTAGTACAACATTGCAAACATAATTAACAGAACTGAAATATATATGTGATTGTGGTTAAAAGGGGAAATGTGTTTATATTACTAGAATAAAATTTTTAAAACATCCATAGGACTGTAAAACAGTGAATCCGAAAGTATACCATGGACTATGGTTAATAGTGCAATTATAAAAATGTTTTTAAATCAACAAATGCAACAAATGTAGCACACAAATGCATGGTGTTAATAATAGGGTAGCATATGGGAACTCTGTATTTTATGCATGATTTTTTTGTAAGCCTACAATTTTTCTAATACAAAAAAATATTGAGAATGTCCCATTTTAAATACTAGGCACTTTCATTGTTAGTTAATCTTCAAAACAATTGTAGTATCTATTATTGGCCCTCAGATTTTTAAAATTTCCCATGTGCACAGAGTAATTATGTGCAAAGGGAGCATTCAATCCAGTTGTCTCTGACTTCAAAGACTTAGAATTTCCAACTGGCTATCATGTTAGACATAGTTTTAGACTGAGGCAAGACAATCTGAAAATTTGCAAGGATAATTGATTAAAAACAGTGGGGGAAATTAGGCAATAGAATAAACTATGCCATTTTTCTCTGTATATACAGTGTGAACTAAGGCACAATCCAAGGAAATTTCATTCAATTCTACCCTCAGTATGCATTTATCTGATCTGCATACTCAGTTTTCTACCAACATTTTTTTTTACCATTTAACATCATAGAATGTTTGAATCATAAGGTGTTTGGAGGTTATCTATTCTAATATCTTCATTTTAGAGATGACAAAATGGTGGTTCCCAAATTTGGTCATAGTCTTCTTGGGGGAACTGAATTTGAGAAACACAAAGGACAGTAGAAAAGTTTTGTTTGGATTATATTTTGAACCAAAGAGAAGGGTTCATTGATTATTTTTCTAATGGATAAGTGAATATATGAGAGAATGTTCTTTTTTCCCAAAATCTTTCTCTTTTTTTTTAGCCAAATGCAACAGGGCAGTAGTGATAAGAACAGATAGATTTTTAAAAGCAGCAGGCACTGCCACAGTAAATTTAGGAAAAAATGCCCTTTTTGTAGTGCCTCTTTTCAGTCCTGATGAGATGCTATAAGAAACAGTGCAATTTCTTTATTCTGTTTAATATGGAGGTGTTACCATAGAAATTTCACTCAAGGACAGAGTCACCTCCATGATGTCCCATGGGAAACATTCCTCCCAAATCTCCGTATCTGGAAGAGCTGTGATTCTTAGGCAATTGATTTTCACATTTATCATATTTGCCTCTTTATGTGACCATTAGGAAATTCAGACTCAGACACACCTACTTTACTGAAATGTTTGAAACCATATGGTGTATATTTCATATGTGATAATCCTAAGTCTGTTTGCAGAGTTTATTTTCTACCTTCATTTCCCCTTTACCCTTCTCTATTTATTCATGTTACTGTAGACATTTTATGTCTCCTCAAATCCCTTTGGAAACAAGTGGAATTAACTAAATACATAAATCAAGATAAAAATGTTCATAGCCAAAAAAATTTGAGAAAATGTCTATACATGCTTTCACTAGCAAATGTTTTTGAAAAATTAAAAAGAAATCCATGCTCACAATAAAATACTGATTTTTTTCCCCCAAAATACATTAAAAAGTTTGGCGACCTGCTCTTCTTTCTGTGCTGCTCTTCTTTGAAGACAGAACATTCAAGTTATGGCTGGTGTGTCCACAAATAGTTTTTTTTTTCTCTACCCTTTCTCTGCTCGACCCCCTTGTTGTCTGCTCTCTGTGTCCATTTGCTGTGTGTTCTTCTGTGTCTGCTTGTATTCTTGTCAGCAGCACTGGGAAACTGCATTTTCTTTTTTGTTTCGTCATCTTGCTGTGTCAGCTCTCCGGGTGTGAGTTGCCACTCCTGGGCAGGCTGCACTTTTTTCATGTAGGACTGCTCTCCTTATGGGGTGTATCCCTTGTACATGGGGATCCCCTACACGGGGGACACTCCTGTGTGGTACAGCACTCCTTGCATGCATCAGGACTGCATGTGGGCCAGCTCCACACAGGTCAGAAGGCCCTGGGTTTGAACCCTGGAACTTCCATGTGGTAGGCTCTATCATTTGAGCCAAATCTGCTTCCCTAGAAATATTATTTAAAGAAACCTTGTGAAACTCATTGTGTTGTACATGCTATGGATACAGGGAGACCCTGATTATAACTGTGTTGTTATGGACTGTGGAAATAGCTCTCATTTCCATACCCAGCATTGAGATTTGGAAACTTTCGGGAGTTGGTGGTAAAGCAATGATGCCTGCCTTTGGAGTAATCTTTAGCAAAAGTGTGTCTCATATATGTCTCCTGCTTAAGACCACCCAGTTACTTGCAAGTGACTTTCAGGCTAAAGGAAAGTTTTAGCATGAAACACAGTGCTCTGCTTTCTCTTAGGCCCGAGACCCTGCTATTCCATGATGTGAAAATTATAGGGGATTTCTTGTAGTTTTTCAAATTCCCATATCTTGTCAAAGGTCTGTGCTTCTGCATGGATTGATTGCTAACTCAGCCTGGACCACCTTTCACCTTTTTCCAACTGGCCTTTAGTAAGCAGACAGAATAGAAAGCAGGCAATCAAACTTCTCTTATCCTGGTATGCTTGATGAAATGCAACCTAGCCTTTAAAACATTTCCTGAAGGGAAATGATTCCCTGCAAATCCCTTCCCTAACAGCTGTACAATTGGTATCATTGCTTTGTGCCTTCATTTTAGTATTTTTGTCACTTGAACTGGTCTCTTCCTCTGCTTTCTCACTACTAGGTACTCCTTGAAGGAAGAGAGATTGTCTTTGTTTCCCCACTTTTAGCCACTATGCTGCACACATACTAGATGCTCAAGAATTTGCTTTCATATGAATATATACGTCCAAAAGAATTTATTACATGTACATGTTATATAAATAAATATATTTCATATATAAATATATATATATATATCTAAAAAAAGCAAGAAAAAAAAGTCAAACCATAAAACACCTGCCTGAAGAGACAACTCTCTGATACACATTGAAAGCACTAAAAATTTATTAGATGAATTTAGTGCATCATTCCGAGCACTAGCTGACATTCAAGAGGAACAGAGAGGGAGCTGGAATAAGTGCAGTTTTTGGAGCAATGTTCTATTTATTTGGCTTTTGCAAGAAGCCTCAAATCTGCTAGATAATGCTGGCATCTTAGGGCGTGTAATGATTTTCTCTGCCCCAATACCCATCAATCCATAGTTTGGAACAATTCTTAGCCATCATGATTTCCTCACAGTTTAATGGACTCCAGAGAGAAGGCTTTCATGTCATTGTTTAGTTCATCTTGACTTCTTCCTATCCAAGTTTCAAACAAGGAAACAGGCTCGGCTAGTGTACCATGCCCGTGACCTCAGTGTCCTCTGATGGAAGCCTTGCCAGAGCACATTGTTACTGCCCTTCTCCCCCTGCAGACCACATCAGTCCCTCACCAGGCAAAGAAGAGAGAAGCACTGTTGGATGCCAGATTCATCTCCCAAATCATTAGCAAGACAAAAATAAAGCCCCATGGAATCTCAGCCTTTGCAACTAACTCCTCAAAGTAGTCCTTCTAAGACAGTGGCAATTCAGATAGGGAGCAGAATTTTTTCACTTAAATGAAAGATAAAGTAAGATTAGTCTCTCGACAGCAGGCCTGAAATTAAACCCTGCATGGTGGGAATGCTCTGTCCTCAACAGGGAGAGCAGCACAGAAAGAAAGAGCAGGATGCCAAACTTTTGTATGCCTTGGGGGGGAAATCCTTATGTTATTGTGGCCATGAGTATCTTTTTAGTTTTTCAAGTTTTGAATTCTAAAAGAGGTTACAATTATTGTTATTATTATCATTATTATTATTATTTGCATTGTGTTTGTGAAAGCAGAAATAATGGATGGTGGTTCAAACCTATCATAAGACTGACTTGACTTTCAGGTCTGTAGAGCTGAAGCTGTCTGTCACAATGGAGAGTAAGAAACTTCTGTTTTGAGCCTAAAAACTGGAGCATGGTCTGGCTTCTATTAATTAGCATGTGGTTTGGGGCCATTGTTCTGGCTTTGCTCTAACAAGTATAAGCACTTCTAAGTTAGCAAACTTTGCTGTGATTTAGCATTTTCTTAGTTATTCAGTAGTTGTTTATTTTGGTTAGACAGTGAAACTTTGATTAACTGGAAACTTCTTGTTCCTGGAAGAGGATTGACTGCCAGGCACGCATTCCTATGAGCTAGTGTATTTGTTATCTGCTGTTGCATAACAAGTTACCATGAACTTAGCTTCTTAAAACGGTACCCATTCATTATCTCACAGTTCTGTATCAGAAGTCCTGGATGTTGCTATAGCTGGGTCTTCTACTCAGTGTCTCACAAGACTGAAACAAAGGTGTTACTAGCTGCATTATCACCTGAATGTTGAGATCCTCTTCCAAGCTGATTTCTGATATTAGAAGAATTAACTTCCCTGTGATTATGGGACTCAGGTTGGCCCATCAGTTGACAATTCCTCTCAGTTCCTTTTGGGTACTCTCTAGTCCTCATATTGGCCCCTCCATCTTCAAAACCAGCAATAATGTGTAGAATCATTCATATGCTTCAAAACTCTTTGACTTCCCCTTCCATCACCAATTGGAAAAAACACTTTGCCTTAAAAGTGCTTGCATGATTGGATCAGTCCATCTGGATAATCTCTGTATGTTAAGGTCAACTGACTTAGAAATTTAATGACATCTGTAAAATCCCTTTACCAGTGCATGTAAATCAGTGTTTGATTAAATAACAGGGGATGGAACTCTTGGGAGGCCATATTTAGAATTCTGCCTTCCATAGCAAGACTTTGCAATGTATGCTTTACCTGTTCACCTGAGCTACCCCTCACACACTGCCTCACAAAAATATCATAGGAAAATAATTGTTTATTTAGAGTGTAGAAGAAAAGTGAATCACACAGATGATTACAAAGCTCCAAAGTCTTGTCTACCCTGTAGTACTTCTTCTAAGCTAGAGAAATCACAAAGTAAAGAAAATAAATAGGCTAAGTGAATGAAAATTTTGCTTATAAAAACATCAACTACCAGAGATGACCTAGGGCCAGTAGTGATGAATCCGTATTCCTACATCTTCAGCCTTTATATTTACACAGTCAATCTTTATAACTGATGTACAGTTTTTCACTGACCCAACCAAGGTACAGCAAAGGTGGGCAAAGATTAATAAAGGACAGTGCTGGTCATTAAGAATCCTAGAATCTAATGAAGGAGACAGGCAAGAAAAAACATGCAAGGCAATTTGATAAATGCTACCCTAGGGTTATGTCACAAGTTGCTATTGGATCACAGAGGAGGTCCGCTTACTTAAAAAGAGGTGGTAGTTTTAAGAAAGCATCAAAGAAGAGGTGACATTTGAATTGAGTACTATTGGATGAATATGAGCTGTTGGGGATGCAATGCACAAAGATATGAGAAAACATGGCTTCCCCTGGCATAGCAAGCAGACAGTATGGGCTTTGGGGAGGACAGGCAAGACAATAAGACTGGAGACTCAGGCAGTTCATAGAGAGCTCTGTATGCCATTCTAAGTAACAGACTTTAGTCTATGAACATTGGATACCCCTTACAAGGCTTTCAAAGTAGGCAAAAACAAGATATTTGTGCATGCAATTTTTAATATATTAAATTCCTCTTCCAAAGTACAGAATAGATATCCCCAAAATAACTGATTGTTAGAAGTCAATACTCCCTGGGTCTCTCATGGTTCTGCCTGTCTTCCGAGAGAGGGACTAATGGTTCTTTGTTCTGGACTATGTCTTCCAGTATGTTTGTATAGCTAACAGACTAGAAATATATTGATAGTGACTCACTTCAGAGTAAAGGGCAGGTTTGTATATTGTCATGTATAATAAAGATAACATCTTTCTCTAAGATAAAGTTTGGCTAGGTTTGTTTGTAGGTTTGTTTGCAGGCCATATGAAAGATTTGGATTCCCTAAACTCAGAATCTCTCCTCTGTGATGCAAACGTATTGTACGGAACATACAGTATCCACCTAGGTCACGTTTTATTGACCCCGGAACTTGGGAGGAAAAGAGGAACCTATGGGAAAACAACGTTCATGCTGTATGATTTACCATGAGTAATAAAATCCTTTGCCTCTGACATAGGAGTCTCGTATCTTTTGCCAGCCTCCATGAAACCATGGCAAGCTAATTCATTTGGTTACAGGTTCAGTAAAATCTCACACCTTTAATAGTTTTTGGAAGGTAAAACAATGAAAAAATAAATATGAACAAACATATACATACATATCTTCCACAGCAACATTTCATACCCCTTTATGCTCTCCGTCTACCCAAACCCCTTCCTTAGGGGTAATTTAAAAAAAAAGTCAAATTATATTTTTACATTTTCCTTAATTTTCATAAAAATAACATATGCTAATACATAGATGAAGTAGATGTGTGGCTGTTTGCTTTTATAATAATGAGATCATATTCTAAAAATTTTCTGAAAATTTGCTTTCTTCCCTGAATTCATCATGGGCTTCTTTCCCAGTTCATAGATACAAATTTAGTATCTTTTTTCATATCTTCAAATATTGCATAAAATTTATTAATCCACAATTTATTAGTCAGTCGTTATACTGTGAGTGGACATTAGGACTCTTTTTACTTTTAGTCCTTACTATCATTTGTCTGCAGACAGTGAGAAAAATATATAAAGGCTATAGAGCCAGAAACAGAGAGGCCAGTTAGTTCAGGAAAGAGATGAGAAAGACTAAACTAAGAAATAAGAGTCAAGATGGAAGAGTAAAGGCTCAACCTGTCTTTAGGAGGTAGCAACTCATTGCTGTAGGAGATGGGAAGAAAGGGTGTGCCCTGAACCACTTCTACTCCCAAGGCCCTTGCAGGTTTAATTTAGACCAGTGTATTTCTTATCAAAGAAGCAACATCATTTGACAATACAATGAAGGATTTGGAGCCTACAAGGGGAATGCTTTCTACATAACTTTCTAAAATGTTATTCAATTGAATTCTCTAAACCTGTACCTCATATTCCACAAAGTGTCAATTTCTCTATTCCTTTTCATGTCTCACCAACAGTACAAGATCTACTCCAAACTCAACCCTCAATATGCACTCCTCTCCACCCCTGCCATATTACCTTCTAATTTCCAACAAGGTTTGTAGGCTTAGCCTAAGTGAGTAGGAACAGAGTTCCTTAAATAATACGAGTAGATAATTAGACAATAGGATAATAATGACAGATGGTAGAAGACGCCATAAAGTGGATTTCTCTGAGAAGTCTGTGCCACTTATTCATGTCACCCCTATGCATTGTATTAGCAACTGAATGAGAAAAATCTGTTTTCCAAAGCCCTGGTTGGTCAACACCTTTTCCCAAAGAAGAACTTCCTGTTCATCTAAGAAGGACTCAGCAGCTCAAGACTGTTTCTCCTCCAACAGTGCAGGGAAAATATGGCCCAAGGGGTTTCTGGCTCTATCAGGGTCTGCTGTGGCTTCCTCTTCATGAGAATGAATTGTTGGGAATCTCAGCATTTCTGCTTCCTTTCTGTCAAGGCGTGTGAAAATGGAGAGCAATAAAACAACATAAACAACCAGAGAAGGACAGTCAAAACCTCTCTAGCCTCAGGAGGCGATGTTTAGCCTGGCGCTGTGTGCTGACTGAAGTCAGGTCAGGAAGAGGGGGTGGAAAGTTCCCGTTTTTTCCTCCTCTGATGTTCTCTTCCCTTGGTAATTGCTCAAGTGTCCTTCCTCTGGGTATAAGCCATTACACCCAGCTATTAATTATCAGCTTTTGACAGTTTGTGAGCCTGTGATAATTTAAATAAATTAAATTCTCATATCCTTTATATCAAAGCTTATATTTAATAAATAGTTCTGGGCTTCTCTTCAGAGTCTTGAATTAGTAACTTTGAATGTTACTCTTTTTCCCTCTTTTTTGTTTTTCTTTTTTGTTTGTTTCCCTTCCTTTCTTCTGCCTGTCTCTGTGAAATATACCAAGTAAGGAAGTGTAAAATGACTTCAAGCTAAGCTATAACAGAGGGAGATCCAGTAGCTGCAAAAACTGAGACCATCAGCTCTTAAGTAGGCCAATGTTCATTCATTTGAATTCAAAACAATAAACATTTATTGAGTGTCCATTCTTTCCCAGGTGCTATACTAGGAATGGGAAAGTGGAGCTAAAAAACACAGGAGAAAGGCATCCACACATAAATAGACACCCTTTGAAGGGAAAATCAAAATACAATTTGATTAGGGTTATAAGATAGGAATGTACACCACACTAAGAGAATACACATGCGGAAGCAATTTTCTCTGCCTTGAGGGTTCCTGGGAAGCCCTAATGTTGAATGACTAGACCTGACCCTGGCGGTATGAAATAGGGTGAGACTTTCAAATCTTTTTCTGATCAAGATGTACAGTCCAACATATATTTTCCATAGCTATCCTGGGTACACAGATGCATACATATTTAGACAAGTTTTATAAAATAATACCTACCCATACTGTGTACAATGCACTCATTTTTCTGTCTTTTCTATTCTACTTCAGTTATTTTAGATGTTAGCTGAAATTTATTTGAGTTCATGATTATGAAATCATAATCAACTAATGAATTGAGACTCCCAGTTTGAGAAATCCTGGAATAGAACATATTCTTTGGAGGAACACAGGAC
This sequence comes from Dasypus novemcinctus, assembly GCF_030445035.2. Classification (NCBI taxonomy): domain Eukaryota; kingdom Metazoa; phylum Chordata; class Mammalia; order Cingulata; family Dasypodidae; genus Dasypus; species Dasypus novemcinctus. Next base: position 92,267,118 of record NC_080686.1, read on the forward strand.
TGACTTTGAATCCTGGTATTACCAATGAGTAGTCCTAAGATATGGGCAATTTGTTTAATCTTCAAGAGTCTGAATTCCCTTGTGTTGAGAAAATGTGTAAGTGGGTACTATCAACTCAATTGGGTGGTTATGAGGACTAAAGGAGACAAAATATATAAACAATGTAATATAGTGTATCTAGTAAGAGCTCAATAAATGGGTTGGAGAGGGAGAATGGAGGCATTCCAGGCCTATTGACTGATTGAGTAGGATTGTTCCAAGAGAAGTCCTGATGACTGGTTATCCCAAAAGTTTACAGAGTGCAAGATGGAAATGTAAAATAAAATCTCCTGCACAGAGAAGATCATGTTTGTATCTGTGAGTAAATGAGTGAATATCTGTGAATAGTGTGTGAGTAGGTGTTTGCAGATATGTGGGTTTGTGTATGTCTCTCTAGGTGAGTGTGTATGTGAGGGGTCTGTGTATGAGTTGTGTGCACCACCACCCATGCATTGAATAGAGGTGGGAGGCCAGTGTCACTACAGGGGCTGCATTTATTCAATTTCTTTTTATTCAATACCCACCTAACAAACTACACTAAGCTTTGCTTAAATCAACTGCCAAACCATATCTTAAGACCCACCTCTTCCCAATAGATCAGAGCCCTCTCTGTGATATTGACAAAATCACAACACCCTTCGGGACTTTACATGTATCAACTCATGCAAGATAATGACAAACCATAATGTAGTTATATTATTGTCTCCATTGTATAGATACAGAGACTGTGGCTAAGAGAAGTTTTTGATATGTTGTTCAAGTGACATGGCTGCAATTCAAATTTAGATGAAAACATATCTGAATATATAGCCTACCAAGGCCCCTCTACAGAACTTAGGGACTGAGTGCAAAAATCCCATGAACTTAAATAATCTCTGTATCTCCCTTTCTGCTGTAGCAAACAGTGACTTCAAGAGTCTATAAATAAACCACCAACCTCTACAACACTTTCCCACTTCCAAGAATATATAGTGAACTAAATATATTTGTCTTAAAGCAAATATCGCAAGTGCAATAGATAAATGATTCAGCCAGCAGGCTTATCAATGCCATTTCCTCTATGCCTTAGAAAACCCCACTGCTTTTGTCTACTTCTAGTACCAAGACTGGAAAATAGCCAAACTTGAGAAGTGATCTTCACACATAATCAAGCTTCCGTTTTGTAAGCAAAGATGAATTATAAATTCCAGATAACCAATTGACCCTCAAACTCTATTTATTGATCCCATCTTTGTCACTAGGCAGTGCATTCAGCTGGAGTTGAGGGCTCAGGATTCTTGTGATTACAGGGAAGCATTCGCAGACACTTTAGAGAGCGTTTATTTTCACTGAAACCCATGCATAGCTCCAGGGTAACATGATTACTAAATATAATACGTATTTACAGTGGTGGTTGAAAGAGGATTAATGAAGAAGGGCATTAATTTTTTCCATGTGGTTCTGAGCACTGGTGATTAATTTCCTCTCTGTACTTTAAGATGACATTGTGGTTAAAGAGTTAAAGGCTTAATTAGGCTCCCTGTCAAAAATAAGGAAACCCTGGCTTCCAAGGATTCCCTCTGACAAAATCACCTTCTAGTTGGAAGCTCTCTATTGGCCCAGCTTCTAGGACCTGATTGGAGTTCACCCTGAGTGAAGGCTCCTTAGAAAGGACAGATTTGTCTCCCAAACATGCTGGAGTCAGAGAGTGAAAACCAACATTTCCATTGAAAAGCAGCTAGGGATTTTTTGTTGTGGCTACAGGGAATGAGGATGCAGACCTGGAAGATGATGGGGAGCCAGGCTAAGCAGTTGTTATGAGGGACACTGAATTAGCCTCCCTTACATATCTTTATTACAGAGCACTAATGAGACAACCTGTCTCATTCCTGTTTAAAGATTAGAAACTACAGAGAAAATGAATCTGAACATCTAAATTTCCTGTTAATGGCTATGAAATAGAAATATCTATCTCATTCTCATGTTGTTAGGAGAATGATATAAACAAGCAGGCAAAGGCTTTGGCATGGTGTGGTGCTTGCTTATAAACAGATCCTCCAGTATCAGTTTCCTCAATACCCTCCTCTCCTATACATAGTGGATTTAGTTTCTGAGGACTATTTCTCAAAAACCAGATGTCTTCATTTTCCAAATGCTAAAACAAACGCTATACAATGAGCTGACTTAAACAACAAATGTTTATTGGTTCAGTGTTTTGAGACCAGGACAAGTCCAAAATCAAGGCATCAGCAAGGAGATACCTTCTCCCTGAAGACTGTGGCATTCTGGCTTTGGCTGCTGGCAATCCTTGGTCTTTGACTTTTCTGTCACATGACAATGCTCATGAACCATCTTTCTCCCCAAGTTCCTTTGACTTCCACATTCATCCTCTACCTTTCACCCTCTATGTCTGAATTTCATGCTGCTTAGGAAAATTCCAGTTCATCTGGATTAAAACCCAGATTAAACCTAATTCATTCGGGCCACACCTTAACTGAAATAACACCTTCAAGAGATCTTATGGGCTAATATAATATACCTACTTCAAGCAGTTTTTGAAATGATTGAATAAGATGGTAAATTTGAAAATACCTTGCAGATATTAACATATGTGTTAGATGTTATTATAACTATAGGAATCTTAATAGTGAAACCATAAACCAATGTGAATTATTGAGTACAAGCTGAGTTTACTGGGAGGGGAAAAGACAGGAATAGATTTGTTGCATTCTTATTAGCTTTCTATATGCTATTTAAAAAAAAAAAACTCACTGTCTCATTTTAGGATTTTTACCCCTGATGTACAAATAGCAAACAAAAGCTCTTAGAAGATTAATGTGTCCATATATCCATATAACTGAATTGGGAAATACCATGGGCAGAATTAAAAGCTAAGTTGGAAAACCCACTTTTGTTCCATTTCACCATGATGCTTTATGAGAACAAAAGCAGATTTATTTCCCCATGAAATCTCATCATTTCATATTCATTTTGCCTTTCTTCCTTAAAGCAAATGATAAATTGTAGTTACCCTATGGAGTGTAGTGCTATTTAAAATAAAATATTTCCCCCATTTCATAGCATTCCTTGTTGCCATGAAAGCCAATTTTCCCAACCAGGTCTTCAACATATATGTGCTCCTTATTTTGAGATTTAAGATTTCAGTCTATATACACCATGACCAAGTGAGTTTCATCCTTGGTAGGCAAGGATAGTTCAACATAAGAAAATCAATCAATGTACTACACCACATAAACAGATTGAAGGAAAAAATCCACTCAACTGAGAGAGAATGGCCTCTTCAACAAATGGTATTTGAAGAAATGGATATACATATGCAAAAGAATGAAAGAAGATTACTATCTCACACCTTATACAAAAATCAACTCAAGATGGATCAAAGATCTAAATATAAGAGCCAAGACCATAAAGACCTTGGAAAACAATGTAGGGAAGCATCTACAGGAACTTGTAATAGGAAATGGCTTCATGAACTTCACATCAAAAGCACAAGCAGCAACAGAATAGAGAAATGAGGCCTCCCCAAAGTTAAAGCCTTTTGCTGCTCAAAGGAGTCTGTCAAGAAAGTGAAAAGACAGCCTACCCAATGGGAGAAAATATTTGGTAACCGTGCATCTGATAGGAGGCTAAGATCCTGCATATATAAAGAAATCCTTTATCTTGAAAATAAAAAGACAAACAACCTGTTTAAAAAAATGGGCAAGAGATTTGAACAGATGCTTCTCCAAAGAAGAAATACAAATAGCACATGAAAAGATGCTCAATGTCATGAGCTATTAGGGAAGTCCAAATTAAAACTACAATGAGATACCATCTTATACCCATTAGACTGGTGGCTATTAAAAAAAAAACAGAGAACTACAAGTGTTGGAGAGGATGTGGAGGAATTGGAACCCTCATCCACGGCTGGTGGGAATGTAGAATGATCCAGCTATTCAGGAGGACAGTTTAGCATTTCCTCAAAAAACTAACTATAGATTTGCCATACGACCCAGCAATTCCACTGCTGGGTATATACCCAGAAGAACTGAACACAAGGACACAAACTGATATATGCACACCAATATTCATAGTGGCATTATTCACTATTGCCAAAGGTTGGAAACAACCCAAACGCCCATCAACAGATGAATGGATAAACGAAATGTGGCATATACATACAATGGAACACTGCTCCACTGAAAGAATGAATACAATACTAACACATGGGATAACATGGATGAATCTTGAGGACCTTATGTTGAGTGAAGCAAGCCAGGCACTGAAGGACAAATACTATATGACCTCTCTGATATGAATTAAACTGTCTCAGAGAGGTGGAGACTGGAAGATAGGCTTACAGGAAATGGGGAGGGAGAGGAAGGTTGTGAGCCAACACCCACACAGGGGAAATGTATGATAAAGTGGAGGTAAGTAGTTGTGCAGTGAAGGGATAAGCCAGTGGCATAAGGATACTATTGGGTTGAGCTTTGCAGGCTTGAGGGGAGCTAGAGTTGGAAAGATGTATCAGGTGGTCAAAGCAGTTGGAGGGAGGGTTGGGGGGAAGCAAGTGACCATGGGAGGTTGTCAGGTATGTGGTTCAAACTATAATTTTGAGAAAACTCTTTAGAAAATATAATAAGGAAGGATACTGGTATAAGGTGTTTGATGGGAAAGGGCATCTGGCACAGGGTGCACCTGGGACAGGCTTTTAAGGAGTGTATGAATGCTCATCTTATCATAGTATGTTATATCAGTGGGTGGAGACCCATACAATGAGCAGGAAGGTGTTAGCCCCCATCCTGGGGAGGCCTGATATTCTCAAACAGAGAGAATGGTATCTCTTGAGAGCATGGGTGGCTCCCAATGGGGGAGGACAGACTAGTGTGTCAAGCCCTTAGCATTGTTGCAAGTATCTATGAATCTTTCCTTCAAGCAGTGTAGCTTGATTGTCACTGTGGGCCTGGAGGGGAGGGAGAAAGAGGAATATAATAGTTGTAAGAGAGGGTAACTGGGGAGTAATAGAAGTGTTGTGCATGATCCTGCAATGATGGATCCAGGCCATGTTAAATATCACCAAAAAATTATAAAGGTATATAGTCTAAAATGTAAACCATAATGTAAACCATAATGAAACCATGGTTAGCAGCTGTTTCAATATCTGTACATCAGTTGCAGCAAATGTGACATACACATGTAAAAAGATCCGTGCTAGGGAAATGTTGGGTATGTGGGAGTTCCCTATATTCTATATGTGACTTTACTGTGACCTAAAAAATTTTGAAGACATAATTTTAAAAAAGGATGTAGACTTTGAGGAAGACATGGAAGAGATTGCCTTGCCACTGTACATACCAGGCAACATCTATTACAATGATGAAAGACAAAACATCAAAAAAATTTTTATGATATTTTTCATTTTTAATACCCCAATCTATTTTTTGCTTTATTTTAAGTTTTTCTAAATTACTATGTATTCTATTTCTAATCTTTAAACCAGTCATTTTTATTTTATTTTCCTGTTAATTTAATTTGGCAATACATTAGACTTCATTTTTTCAAGAAGTTTTGGATCACAGAGGGGTTCAACTATGGTGGGGAGGAGCACCGGTGTGGAGTGTCATTGGTGGGGGATGCAAGGGTGGAATGGAGTTCTCCAGGGTATGCATATAGGTTATATAGATATGTTTGTATGTTCATTGGGTATTGACATAGGGGGTACAGTTTCACACAACAACTGAGGGAGCACTGAGTTCCACTTTCCAGGAAACTCTGTCACACTCCACAATGGAGCAGCAACAATCCCCGAAGTACAAGGGCAAAGACCAGTGAAGAAGGATGGTCCAATGATGGGACCTTGATACTGATGATTATGCTTATGAGCCTGTGTGCTTGAAATCTCAACTAGGTCTAGAGCTGTAGGGTGCCTAAGAATTACCTCCTGAGAACCTTCATTTTGCTCAAAGGTGGCCACTCCCAAGTTCATACAGCTTGCACATGGCAGTAAAAAGGTTTAAACTCAGCTCCATTTGGTTTCAAAACTTGAACTTGAGCTATCAATCACTATGCTATATTGTTCTATAGTCATTCAGCCAGCCTGTTGTGGGACTGAAATTCAAACTTATGCGTGTCTGACCCCAAATTTAATAATTAATACAATTTAGTGCATATTTATTATGGTTAGGTACAGGATCTGGATCATTATGGTTGCCATTTTATTTAATCCTTACAACGAGCCTACAGAGGAGAGGTTGCTGTTCCCATTTTACAGATGAGGAAATGGATACAGTGAATTGCTCAGTCACAGAGCTAGCAAAGGGCAAGCTACAATTCAACTCAAGGTCTGTCTTCAAAGATACATGTCCCAGTCTCCTACACTACTATATTGTTTATATATATAGCTGAACTTTGCAAAAAACATTCACATAGATGGGGCAGTGGTTATCCAAAAACTTAATTCCTGTTGGGAAAATTTCAGACATTGATACATAGATACCCCTTATCACATCACAAAGGCTATTACCTAGACTTTTTTTCAGGCAAAGGAGCTCCTCTGTACCTTTTCCTCCAACTTCCTCCCCTGCCCAATCCTGCCAAGACACATACCTACAGAGACCTCTCAGGCAGTAGCTTTACCGATTTGGAGACATTAAAGCTCACAGGTGAATAGCATAAGTCTCTGGAGTCTAGACAAAGAGATGGGAAGGATTTAGTCCCTTCCTTGCTCTTCTTTGCTCCCCAAGATGGTCTTCTAGTTTTGCACATTGGGCTTAAAAGTAATTATCACTAACTAGCATTATTGCTTCTTTTCTCAGTTTGCTTTTGTTTTTTTTTAAGATTTATTTTTTATATATTTCTCTTCCCTTCCCTGCCCTCCCCCCCTCTGCCCAGTTGTCTGCTCTCTGTGTCTATTCGCTGTGTGTTCTTCTGTGTCCACTTATATTCTTGTCAGCAGTACTGGGAATCTGTGTCTCTTTTTCTTGCATCATCTTGTGGTATCAGCTCTCCATGTGTGTGGCACTACTCCTGGGCAGACTGCACTTTTTCGTGTGGGGTGGCTCTCCTTACGGGGTGCACTCCTTGCTCATGGGGCTCCTGGCACTCCTTGCATGCATCAGCACTGTGCATAGGCCAGATCATCACACGGGTCAGGCGACCCTGGGTTTGAACCCTGGACCACCCGTGTGGTAGGCAGATGCTTTATTCGTTGAGCCAAATCCTCTTCCCTTTTCTCAGTTTTAATTCCCTGTAAAGTAGACCCTGTGATAAGGACTTGGGGTAGGTAATTTATAGCATTATTCCACACTACAAGAAGCCCAAGCAAGAGAGTGGAGAAAGCCAGATGGGAAAGATAGAAAAACAAATAAAGAGTGCACTAAATGAGTGATTTACTGCTGGGAGTGTCTGCTGGACTCTCCCTGGGGAACTCTGTAGAATATGCCTCAGAATTATCACAATGAGTGATGGAAAATCTGAGGTATTTGTCAACAACTCCTCTGTCATTGGTTGAGGATTTTCTCTTGGGCATTAAATCCCTTGCACCTCTGGGTTTCACCTATGTGCTTTGGCACATGCTCTCATTGATGTGCGAGAAAGTCCTTAGGTAGAGCAACCAAAAGTTGTGGGTGCTTGGGTGGGTCAGTGTATTAGTCAGTCAAAAGGGTGCTGATGCATAATACCAGAAATTGGTTGGTTTTTATAAAGGCTATTTATTTGGGGTAGAAGCATAAGTTACTTCCCTCACCCGTCTACTGCCATGTATTGGAACAAGGTGGTTACTGACATCTGCCAGGGTTCAGGCTTCTTAGGTTCCTCTCTTCCCAGGGCTTGCTTCTCTCTGGGCTAAGCTGCTGTGCTCACTCCACAAGGCCAGCTGTGGACTATCACGCAAATGGTTCTGTCTCTCTTCTCAGGGCTTCTACCACGTATAAAGGAGCCGTCTCTATCCCTCTGTGTTTTTTTCCTGTGTGTTCACTTCCTGGACTCCAGCTCAAAACTCCAGCATCAAAAAACTCCAACTCTGTCCTTTGCCATGCCTTTTATCTGTGAGTCCCCACCCACCAAGGGACAGGGACTCAACACCCTACTGACATGGCCCAATCAAAGCCCTAATCATAATTTAATCACACCAGGTACAGACCAGTTCACAAACATGATCCAATATTTATTTTTGGAATTCATAACTACATCAAACTGTTACAGTTAGCACACCAGGAATTGTCCACTGCAGCTGCAGGTAATCTCAAGGGTATGCTTGAGGGATGGGATATATCTCAGCACATTCTTCTACATCTTACTATAAACTCGACACTATGTCAGTGTCTTTGTATCACCTAACAATCCTTCTATAAGTAACAGTTGCCCTTACAGACAGTAATCTTTCTAAAATTACTCTGTTTTGTTTTTGTCTTGATCTGTACCCCCAGTGACTGGCAGAGCAATCAATGGGGTAGAAGTGGTAATGTGAAGAGTGGGGGAAAGAGCCAACAGTTCAATGTCATGGAGATGAAAGAGTATAATACATTCCAAGAATTCAAATAGAATAGAAGGGAGACCTTCTCAGACACCATTGAATGAATCCATTTCTTCTGTGGGGTTAGATTACTTGCAAAATTGGCCCTGATTCTTCACCTCTCCTACATCCTTGCTCTTTGCGGTGTAACTTTGTAGTGCTTTTCACTCTGAGTCTGGGCATGGCCTTGCAATTTGTTGTGGCCAGTGGGGTTTATTTTGAGGCAGCACAGGTTTGAAAGTGCTTGTGTAGTTAGTCTTGGTTGTTCCTGCAGATCTGCCATGGCCATAAGATCTTTCCTGGGGTAGGCTGCAGGAGTATCAAGAAGTGGAACAGGTCCAAGTTTCCTCAGCTGTCCCAGGTGAGGCCAGACCAGACCAGCCAAGAATCTGTCACAACGAGCCTAGTCAAGAGTAGCTGAGTTGCCAAGCCCCTATGACATAAGAGCAAGCCCAGCTGAAACTGGCCAATGCTCATCTCCCATCCTCTGAGCCCCAAGGTACAGGAGAAAAATAAATGTTTATTGTAGTAGGCCACCAAGGTTTGTGGTTGTTTATTGCACAGCATTTTTGTGGCAATGACCTGCTATACCCTATGAAGAGCGTACACAGGAATAAAACAGGAAAATGGCACAAGGCTATTGAAAGGCAAATAATGGGCAGCCGGCTCATCTCACTCAGCAGCTAAATGTCTCTCTTAGGCTCACCAGCCTGAAGCATGTGTGAGTAAAATTAGTGCATCAATAAATTTACCTGTTATTATATGTCAACAGCTGCTTGGGGTCACTTGTCAGCTGTAGCAGCAGCTGAAAACATTAAAACTGCAAATGGCTGGAGTTTAGGGTTTGTGGGGCAGAGTTGTGAGAGATGAGGCAGGCAACACAAGCAGGAGCCAGGAGAGATGAGTTTGGATGCTTTCCTGGAATTATTGGGGTGCTCAGGGGATTAATGAATATTGGCTGAATGAATGAGATATGCTGAGCACGAAGGGCATTTCCTGGCATGGCTCAAGCGAGGGTGGATCCCACTTTTACCTCTGTGAAAACCTGGCTCTGTTAGTTGGTGCAAATGCCATCTGCTACTGCAAATTTTACTGGCCTCATGAGCTTTCACTCGAAGAATATTTGCCAGGTTATATAGCATATAATCAGAGACATAGGGCACCTTTAAATAGTGTAATTTTTCAAGGCAGAAAAGGCTTCTGTTAAAGAAGACGGGAAGAAGACCAAATCAAATAACAATTATGAATAATGCCCTACACAGCCCATAACAAAAGGCTCTGGATTTTATAATATGTTCCTGCCAAAGGCTGTGTGTAATATTTCCTTATTAGTAGTTCCCAACCACTATGAAATCCACAAAACCTCTCCCAGCTGTTGAAGACTTTTTCTCTATCCTTTTTCATTCTGGGACATACCCATAAGGTTCAGAAAATATGACTAAATTTCCCAACTTGAATGACACTAATAGTAATTTTCTAAGGCTTTGGAGAAAGACGTAAGGAAACCACAGTACATGTCTGCTTAAAAACTGTTCTGTTTAATGGTTTTTAGTGTTCCAAAGGTGGGGGGTGAGATATAGCTATATAAGAAGCTGCTTTTCAAGGATCTGAATGATGCTGTGATTAAACTTACAATAAGTATGAATGAAATTACATTAAAATGTGAATTTCAAAGTTAAAGAAAGAAAAAGAAATTGAGTTGCTATACAAATTTACTTCTAATTTTCAGTGAGCTTCAGAGGACCTTGAACATATGCAGGGAAGCTCTGGATACACCTGTTGACATATGTCATTGTATATCTTTCTGCTGGTCAAACAGAAATGCAAAGCTTGTCCTACTATGAATAAAGCACCAAAGGAGAAGAAAGTACCAAAAGTACTTGAGAAAACACATGTTGTATCCATTCCTCATGTCTTTGGTGTTTCTAGGAAGTTATTTTCTACATCTAATGATAACTAACATTTATGGAGCCAACAACTGAGCTAGACAATATGCTAAGCATATGCATTCACTTATTTCATTCTTAGAACAATGACCTGAAACAGATATCATTTTGTCAATAATTTGCCCAAGATCACACTGGCAGCAAGTAATAGTGCCAGGATTCAAATCCATCTCTGGATGATTCCAGAGCACTAATTTAATCACCACACTCTTACTTTAATGTCTTCTGATATGCCATTTGTTCAGAAAGGACAGCTCTGGTTACCCTCCAATTCTGACAAAAGGGGTCAAGTATTTTCTATTTGTTATTGGAAACCTTCCAGTTAGATGAAGCAGGCATTGACAATAATTGCATAGTAGTCAAAAAGACTCAGTTTCTATCTGGTTATTGGTGTTTCCTTAAACTTTGCTATAAAGACTTAGCAATTCATGGCTAGTTAAATTGTTTCATAAACTAGAATTATTTTTAATAGAAAAGACATAATTATCTAAAGGCTTACTATACTGCTACTCATTCCTGAGGAAAGCTTAGCCAGTTAGTTTTTGAAGCCATGGATCAAGGAACTTGGGGGCACCTCCTTGCAAACTTAAATTGACAATGTGATCATAAGTGCTACAGAGGGTGCCAAGGACCTTGAATTCACAGAGCGTTCTGGTTCAGGGGATCCATGGCATGGCAGCTTTCACCATGACCACACCTTTGCCTCCCCTCTGTGGGAGTGACAGCTTGCATGTGTCTGCTCATAGAGTTAGTGCTCTTCCTCATCTTTGAAATTCATGCTTACTTTGGAAAGGTTATGCTTCTTTAATGATGCTGGCCTCTGCATTCTTGTCAAGAAAATAAGATCCACGAGGAAATGTCCAGAGTTAATTATGAAAGGTGAGGAGTTCCTCTCTCATCTCTCTGATGGGAAATATGGCTCTTGTGTGTACATGTGTGTATGTGTCTGTGTGTTGATGCTGCACTACTTGTTTCAGAGCATCACTCAAAGTCCTAGAATTTCCAGTGATCCAATGCACATTTCTATGAAATGAGACTTCCACATAGGCAATGTTATATATAGCATGTGTCCCCACCCTTCCTTCATTGGATTCTTGCTGAGGAGCACAAGAAATGCTTTCTGAATTCTTTCTCCTTTTCAAGGAAGTCATTGATTCTGGGTGGAATTGAGCTTTAGGCCATGGAGGTTATTCTTTTGATCTCACATTCTGATTGGCTTCTGGTAAATGGAAGATGGAAGTCATGATTGGAGATGGAGACTAGGAAGAAGAGAGAGACCTTTGGTTAAACAACAATAGGAGGTGCCTCATTCCTTTCAATATGACTGAAGGTTGTCCTTAAAGAGCTGAGCATCTTAAATAAATATTTATTTTTGTGACTTCTATATGCTCGCACTAATCCAGGCACCTTAGGGGTACACAAAGAGAAACCAAACATGACTCTCTGAGAAACTTACTGCCTAGTAGAGTTTCAAAGATAAATCTTAGTAGCAGTTCCCTACAGGAAAACTATGCTTCTTCATTTGATCTTTCATTTGATAATCCAGTCTCTTGTTAGATGCTAACTATTACCTGGAATTTGAGAAACACACTGCATTCAATTACTTTCAGGAAATATATCCAGGTTTATTCCCAGAAAAAGCATCAGCCATAGAGGAGACTCTACACAGCTTGGGAGACAAAAGAGTAAAGAGCTAGAGCTCCAGGGTCACAGACAACTAATTTCAAATTTCATCTCTGTGTGTTACCAGTTCTTGGACACTGGGCAAATTGTTTAGCATATATAAGACTTAATTCCCTCATCCAAGAAAATAATAAGAATTTTTAAAGTTCCCTCATCTAAGTAAATAATAAGAATTTTTTTAAAAAGTGGTGGAGGAAAGAGTCAATAATATTAGGATTGCTGTCAAAAAATCATAAGAAAACTTGCGTAAATTACTTTACACTGTGCCACCCACATATTAAGTATTTCCAAACATTTCTTACAATTATTAACATTACTGTGGACAGCTATTTGTTAAAGCAGAAAGCCCATAGGGCAGCGGGCATCCCTGTGCTGTTCAACCATGTGCTGGATGTGAAATACTGGGTATGTTACTTAACATTCCAGAATCAGAAATAATTACATCTAGCTTTCAAGGGTTTCCTGAGGTTGGCAGATAATGTCTGTAGAAAGTCTGTAACATATTATTTGCTGGTTTCCATAATAAGCGGTAGCTGCAATTATTAGTGTGATCTGGTGATGAACTAAGAATATAACAGCAATGCAGTCGTGAGAGAGAGGAAGATAGGCAGGGAATTGAAAGAATCCTTTTGCTTACTTATAATGTTTTGTTTCTCTTGGCATGACTTGTGCAGAGGTCACTGGCTGCGCATTTGTACAGGATGCCTGTGGTTCCACCCACCCACCTCACTATGCCTTTGGTCCTGTCTGCAGGACTTACATTTACGCCTGTCTCTGTGGCCACTTATGACCACAATTGCAGACAGCCCAGCTGGCTGGGAAGCCTGCTAGATGACTATCTTCCTGGGTGCCTGCCAGTAGGCTCACTTTGTGGGCAGAATGCGCTGAGATTCTTTGGAGCCTCAAGGTGGGAAGAGGCTCAAGGTCAAGGGGGCCTGGGGTCTAGGAAACATGGGTAGACAGCAGGCTGGGCAACCGGGGTCATTATAAGTAGGGTAATGCTGATATCAGACCAATCTGAAAGGACTTCTGTTCTCAATGAGAAGGGCTAAGAAGGGTCTGTGAACAGAACTAGTAAACAAAGATGACAATAAAATATAGGGGGACAGGAAATGAATTTAGAATCAGACAATCTGGGTTTGAATGCAGGTTCTATCACTTACTAGCTGTATGACCTTGTGTAAATATCTTTACCTCTCTAAACTTCAGTCTCCTCATTTGCAAAACTAAGGCTCACAGAAAAGTAATTGTCATAGACCCATTTTGAGGATCAAATAAAATACTTGCTGTGAGTTCTCTTTATCATGACTCTGATGCTTTGCACCAAGGGTCACAAAATGAGGAAGCATTTTATTTACCAGTGATCATTTCAGAAAATAGGTATACTCAAATATTTGGTGGAAATATAAGTTATACGGACATTTCAATGTGAATTATACAGGTATTATTAAAATACCTAAGTATATATGCATTTCTATTCATAAATCCAACCTCTGTGTAGATAGTCAATAGAAATAAGAAAAGCACTATCTATTCATATATATATATATATATATATATATATATATATATATATGAATTAGAATGTTTGGGTGGTAGGAAAAACATTCTCTAAGTTCTATTAGCATCTTAATTGTTTCTAGTGGCCAAATCCTATGCACAAGTAAGGTGTCATCATCTTAAAGTTAGATGAGGAAAATGTTTGAATAAATTGTGGTACAATTAAATATATACTAGTTAATTGGAAGAAATTCACAAAACTCTGTCTTGATGCCTCTTCCCGTTCGAGCTACCTCTCCATTTCTTTATTCACGTTTACAGTAGAGCCCCTTGAAAGATCCTCCCAGCTCCCTGACTTCAGTGCCTTTCCTCCCATCCTTGGTTAAACCTGCCACTTTTGTCTCCACCATTTCTGTGAGGCTGCTCTAACCCAGGTTATTAATGCTACACCCACTCACACAGTTGATTATGCCTTCCTCTGAAAATACTTTCTTCACTTGGCTTCCAGGAAATTTAAGAATCTTGGTTTATTTCCTATGCCATCGACTGCTCCCTCTCGGTTTTCTCCTTGGCCCTATTCTTGATGCAGAGTGCCCCAGGCATGGTGGTCCCCGCACTGCCTAGACCCACTCTCTTGGTGAGCTCATCCAGATTTATGGATTAGATTAAGTACCAACTATATGCTGGTGACTAATCTTTTATGGTCTGTAAATATTTGTAGAAAGACAAAAGAAAGAAGGATATGGGAAGGAAGGAAAGAAGGGAGAAAGGGAGTGAGAGAAAGAAAGAAAGAAAGAAAGAAAGAAAGAAAGAAAGAAAGAAAGAAAGAAAGAAAGAAAGAAAGAAAGAAAGAAAGAAAGAAAGAAAGAAAGAGGGAGGGAGAGAAAGAGAGAGGGAAAAAGAAAGAAAAAAGAGAGAAAAGGAAGAAAAAATCAAGAGCTTGAGGAAGAAAGAAGGAAAGAAAGAAAAAGAAAAAGAAGAGAAAGAGAAAAATGAGAGAAAGGTAATGCTTTTAATCTGAAAGGGTGGACTCCATAGTTATAAAAAATCTAAACATAAGATCATGGAGACTGGACCCCAAATATATAGGGGGTACAAATTTAGTATTTGCCACTCTCAAGCTGTGTAATTTTGGGTAAGTTTTTAATTTGTTGGTGCTTCCATATCCTCATCTGTAAATTGGGGATGATAGTAATATCTATCTCATTTGTTTGGAGGTAGGTTGTAGGTCTTAATATTCTAGGACATGTGAGATACTTAAAACAATACCTGGGAAATTGTAAATGTTTCTAAGTGTTGGTTGTGACTATATAAAAGATACTACTATATATCTAATAGAAGATTTTGTAGTAGAATATCTTAATAAATTTAGAGTGGTGAAAATCTTATTAAATAAGACCCCAAGATATGAACCATAAAGTAGAATGATTTCATACATTTCTGGATTTACATTTGAGAAAGGTAGCTTAGGCAATATTAACAAATGGGTGACATAGGGAGAAAATATTTTCAAAGTCTGAAATTAAGAAAGGATTAATTTCTGAAGTCTACCATAATTCTAAATCAAAAGGCAAAAGAAGGAAAGGGTAGGAAAATGGGCAAAGTACCTAGGCAATTTACAGAAAAGGAGACTATATTTCTGAAAAGTATATAAACACGTATCTAAGTTCAATGGAACTCACAGGAATAAACATTAGAGAAACAATGAGATACTAATTTATACCTATTAGAATGGCAAAAAATGGAAACGTTAGGGCTCTCAATTGCTGTGAAGACATTGAGAGGACAGGAATTTTTATGTACTGTTGAGGGAGAGTCTCTTAGTTTGCCAGGGCTGTTATAACAAATACCACAAATTGGTTGACTTAAACAACAGGAGTTTATTGTCTCACAGTTTTGTAGGCTAGACGATCTAAATCAAGATAAGTCAGTAAGACGTGACCCAGGTTGAGTCTCCACCCACTTGGTGAGCTGATATAAATAGACACTCACTCAAGAAGACTCATGGAAAGAGAGCGAGCTTTGTCATTTTTTATCCTGGGGCCCCAGGGAAAGATGAGCCATTTGTCTGATAGCTTGCATCAGAAAGAGAGGAAGGCCAGAAAGACAAGCCTCACACCTGCCTACAGTTGAGATAAGGAAGAAGTTGGGCCCATGGAGCCTTAAGAGGAAGAAGCCAAAATTCATCAAAGATTGCCCACCATTTTCCTTCAACATGTGGCAACTGACTTTGGCGAGAAATCAATCTTGAGTTCCACTCTTTAGGGCCTTGTAACTGTAAGCTTTTATCCCAATTAAATATTCTTTATAAAAGTCAAGAGATTTCTGATATTTTGCATCAGTACTCCTTTGGTAGACTAATACAGAAATCTAGTGTATATTCCAGAGAAATGTTTGTGAATGTTCACAAGGGATCATGTCCAAGCCTATTTTTCAGAGCACTGTGTTATAGTTTCCTAGGCAGCACAAGCAAATACCATGAAATGGTTCAGCTTAAACAATGGGAATTTATTCACTCACAGTTTTGAGGCTGGGAAAATGTCCAATCAAGTCATCATTAAGGCAATGCTTTCTCCACGAAGAGTGTGACATTCTGGGACTGGCTGCCAGAGATCCTTGGCTCTTCTGTTACATGGCAAAGCACATGGTGGCATCTCCTGGTCTCTTCTCCCTCTCCAGGTTCCATTTCAGCTTCCTGCTTGCTGTGGCTTTCTTTCTTTGAGTTTCATTCTGATTATAAAGGACTCCAGGAATAGAATTAAGACCCATCCTGTTTGAGGTGGACCATACCTTTTTAACTGAAGTAACTTCATCAAAAGGTCCTATAACAATGAGTTCACATCCACAGGAAAGAATTAAATTTAAGGACATGTTTTTCTGGGGTACATATGGCTTCAAAGCACCACAATTGATATTTGTGGAAGGGAACTGAAGGTTTTCAAGGCTAACCCCTAAGGGATTAAATAAGAATTTGTTCTGTGAGCATCAGTATGAAACACAAAGTAGATGCCCACACAGTCAAATAGCTAGAGCCTTCTCCAAAAAAGCTGGGAAAAGAAGAAGAAAGATTATGGCAGAATAATATCATTTATGTAAACTAAATCATACCTTACAAAATAACACTATTTTAGAAGAACATATTAATATTGAAGAGCATATATTTAATGATTTAGACTGGCTACATATAGCCTAAAGAATGTGATTGAACATCAGAGAATTGCACAAAGAGTGAATTAAATATCAGTGGGACCTGAAAGAATAGATGATGCCAATGTGCTTAGTATGATTAGCTCAACTGATTGCACTTAAAGTCTAATTTAAACCTAATAGCAAAAAGAAGTAACTTTGCTATATAAACATTGATAAGAGGTATAAAAACAAAACCATAAAATTTCAAAACATATTTATGAACAAAAAGGAAACACATAAACACATATCTTTGACATAGTTACTAAAATAAGATAATTTATGCATATTTTTTGAGTTATTGTTTTAAAATCAGTGGGATTTCAGCTTTTTATTACCCCAATTTTCTCTGTAGCTACATAGTTTGCATATATTTCAACACATTTGCATAAGGGCCAGGTCTGAAAAAACTATGTACAAAACTGAAATAAACAGATAAAATGCATAGAAGAGTCAGTTGATTATTTAAATCTCTACAGTCAACCACTATATGAATGGTGTGGTGGGTGATAATACAATTGTCACATCATTTGTGACTCAGGTTTTGCCACTCCTTATAAACACTTTGCTAATTAAATTTTTCTTACTTTCATCATTGTACCTCTCCTCACTGGACACTTTAAATTTATATTCCTCAGTCTCTGCAATTTTGCATTATCTTTGTTAATTATCCAAGTTCTTACCACCTCTGTGAAAGTAATCTGCAGAAATACCTTCCAAGGAGTTTCCCCTATTAAAAGCAGCATAAGCAATAGCATCTTGCATTTCTTCTCTACTTACAGCCGTTTGACTAAGGGGCAGGAATTTCTATATTCAACTGGAGGAAATATCTGCAAAATGGAAGAGGCAATTCAAAAGTATTTATGAGGCTTCTGGGAAAATAATCACTCTAGAACTCAAGATCGTATATATGTTGAAACCTGGTGTTATTCACCTAGGCATTCCTTTTTGTGCTACTCACTGAAAGACTATCAGCCCAAGGAGGAGTAAGTAGGCTAGCCACTGTTCACATTGGCTCCTCTTGACAGCCACATAGATGCTTGGCATTCTTCTTCCCAGTAGAGACTGCACACCTCATACACATATTACTAAAGATCATTTTTAGATTTATGGGTTACACAATGCCAAGATTAGTGTATGTGTATGAGAGAGAGAGAGAGAGAGAGAGAGAGAGAGAGAGAGAGAGAGAGAGGGAGGGAGGGAAGGAGGGAAGGAGGGAGGGAGGAAGGGAGAGAGAGAGAAAATATAATACAGATGATGAGATGGGTGAAGTAAAGTATAATTCTTTTGTGAAACAATCCTGTATTATTATTTGGGGACAACTCATAAAGAAGCATCTTATAGAAAATATTTGTCAGTGATGCTTTGGGTAGAAAAAAGAAGACTCAATGCAATCTTGAATTAATGAGTTCCACAAAAGAATGGGAGCATTTTTAAACTCCACTAAGGTAAAAGTGAAGACTGTTTTTTTTCTATCCATCTTAACAGAAACTGTAAGGATTAAAGGGAAAGTAACTGTTACTAAAAAAAAAAAAAAAAACACCTCTACGTCTTGAATAAGCACTGTAAGTGCACAATGTAGCTTAATTCTTACAACTACCACATGGCATAGGATTTTTAAAATTTTAGTTACAGAAATGAGAAACTCCAGAATTAAACAGGCCAAGTGGCCGTTTAGTAATCGTACAACTTGTATGCATTGGAGCCAACCCCCACAAGTAGAACAGCAGAAGAGTCTTTAAAAAATAATAACAAAACTGTTTTTTTTTTCTTTCACCATTTTGGAGCAAAATTAGTTAGGAAAAGTGACAAATGTATAGCTTCTGCCCTCAATAAGTAAAACAAATAATAAAAAATAATAAAAACTGCAATTTCAGAAAAGTGGGAGAAATACCAGAGATATAACAACTTAATATTCAGAATGTCTGGTTCTCAACAAAAAGTGATAAAACACATGAAAAAACAGGAAAGGACGGTCCATTCACAGGAAAAATAGAATTTGACAAAAACCATTCCTAAGAAAACTTATGCATTGAAACTTTTAGTCAAAGACATTAAATCAGCTGTCTTAAATATGTTCAGTGAGGTAAATGAAACCATATACAAAGAACTAAAGGAAATTCAGAATATATCTGAATAAAATGGAGATAAAAATAAAAAGGAAATGGAAAGTGGATGTGGCTCAAGTGATTGAGCTCCCTCCTACCACAGGGGAGGTCTGAGGTTAGGTTCCCAGCGCCTCCTAAAGAAAATAGTGAGCTAGTGCAAGAGGCAGGTGTGGCAAGCTGACACACCAAGGTAATGCAACAAGAGACACAAGAAGAAAAACATAATAAGAGATACAACAAAACAGGAAGCAGAAGTTCCCAGTGCCTCCTAAAAAAGATGAGCAAGATAGGAAGCTGACATGATAGGCAGGCATGACAAGCTGATGCAACAAGATGGCATAACAGAATGCACAGGAGGAAACGCATAATGAAAGGCACAGCAAAGCAGGGAATGGAGTAGCTCAAGTGGTCGGGCACCTCCCTCCCACATCAGAGGTCCTGGGTTCAGTTTCCGGTGCCTCCTAAAAAAAACAAGGAAGACACAGCAAGTGCAAACAACAAGGGGGTGGGGAGAAATAAAATAAAATCTTTAAAAAATTAAAAATAAAATAAAAAGGATCTAAACAGAGATTCTGGAGCTGAAATTGAAATTTCATTTCAATATAAACATTGAGATGAAAATAAATCACTAGAGGGTTTCAACAGCAGATTTAAGCAGGCAGAAGAAAAGATAAGTGAACTCTAAGACAAGACAATTGAAATTATCTAATGTGAAGAACAGAAATTAAAAAAAAAAAAAACAATGAAGAGAAATAAACAGAACCTGAAGGACATGTGGAATGCCAACAAGCATATGGACATATGCATCATAGGAGTCTCAAAAGGACGAGAGAGAGAGAGAGAGAAAGGAGCAGAGAAAATATTTGAAGAAATAATGGCCCAAAATTCCCAAATATCATGAAAGACATGAATATATATAACCAAGAAGCTCAAAGAACTCTAAGAAGGACAAACTTAAAGCGATTGACACCAAGACACATTATAGTGAAATTGTCAAAATCCAAGATGAGGAAACATTGAAAGTAACAAAAGAGAATCCACTTGTCATATACATGGGATCTTCAATAAGATTAACAGTCAATTTCTCATCAGAAACCATGGGGTAAGAAGGCAGTGGGAAGACATATTTAAATTCTTTAAAGAAAAATAAAGTCAATCAGAAATTCTATATCCAGCAAATTATTCTTTAAAAATGGAGAAATTAAGACATTTCCAGATAAACAAAAGCTGAAGGAGTTCATTACTAGAAGACCTGCCCTACAAGAAATGCTAAAGGGAGTTTTTCAGGCTGAAATAAAAGGGCACTAGGTAGTAACTTGAAACCTTAAAGAGAAAACAAAAACACTGGTAAAAGTAACTAAATCAGTACATATAACATCCTATACTATTGTACTATTGGATTATAGCTCCTCTTTCCCCTTATGACTTAAATGGCAAGCGTAAAGCTATAATTAAAATATATGCTAATGGGCATAATGTATAAAGATGTAATCTGAAACAATAGCATTATTAAGATATATAGGAGGCGGCGGACTTGGCCCAGTGGTTAGGGCATCCGTCTACCACATGGGAGGTCTGCAGTTCAAACCCCAGGCCTCCTTGACTCGTATGGACCTGGCCCATGCACAGTGCTGATGCACACAAGGAGTGCTGTGCCATGCAGAGGTGTCTCACGCATAAGGGAGACCCAGGTGCAAGGAGTGTGCCCCTTAATGAGAGCCACCCAGCACAAAAGAAAGTTCAGCCTGCCCAGGAATTGTGCCGCACACACGGAGAGCTGACAGAACAAGATGATGCAACAAAAAGAAACAGATTCCCATGCCGCTGACAACAACAGAAGTGGACAAAGAAGAACACATGCTGCAAATGGACACAGAGAGCAGAAAATGGGGGGTTTGAGGGGGAAGGGGAGGGAAATAAATAAAAAATAAATCTTTAAAAAATATATATATATCGGAGTAGCACATTTATATACTACTGAAACTAACTTGGTATAATTCAAACTAGGTTGTTATTAGTTTATGATGTTAATTGTAATCACACTGATAACCCTTAAGAAAATAAATAAAAATATAGAGAAAATGGAAAAAGGGAATCAAAATGGTACACTAAAAATATTACTAAAATTAAAGTAAGACAATAATGGTGTAATGGAGGGGAAAATGTGCAAAAACATAGAGAACATAGAAGTAAATCCCTTCGTATCAGTTATCACCTTAAATGAAAATAGACTAACCTTCAAATTAAAAGTCAGGTATTGACACTGAATGAAAAGCCATGATAAGTCATTATACTGCCTATAAAAATATCACTTTAGATTTACAGACATAAAGAGGTTGAAAATACAGGAATGGAAAGATATTCCATGTCAACAGTAACACTAAGAGATCCAGAGTAGCTATATAATTGTCAGACAAAATTGACACTACATTAAAAAAAAAGTTTATAAGAGACAAAGAAGGGCCTTATGTACTGATAAAAGTTTCAATCCATCACAAACACATAAAAATTATAAATATATACCCACCTAACGACACAGCCCCAAAATACATGGAGTAAAATTGACAGAGTTGAAGGGAGAAAGATTGTTTTCTAATCATAGATGGAAACTTCAATATACCACTTTCAAAATGGATAGAATATCTATACAGAAGAGCTATAAAGTAATAGAGGACTTGAATATTAGAATTAGAAATGAATTACACCACCTGACATAGAACACTTCACCCAAGAACAGCAGAATGCTGTTGTTTACACATTTTTCTCAAGTGTACATAGATAATTCTCCAGGATAAACTATATGTTAGGCCACAACTCAAATCTTAATGAATTTAAAAAGATTAAAATCATACGAAGTATCTTCTCTGACCACAGTGGAATGAAGCTAAATATCGATAACAGAAGGAAAACTAGAAAATTTACAAATATTTAGAAATTAAACAACAAACTCTTAAACAACCAATGAGTCAAAGAAGAAATCACAAGGGAAGTTTTAAAATACATAGACACAAATAAAAATGAAACACAAAATATTAAAACTTACAGAATGCTGCAAAGGCAGTGCTCAGAAGAAAATTTATAGCTGCAAATGACTACATTGAAAAATAAGTTAACAAATTAAAAACCTACATTCACCCTTAGGGGAACTAGAAGGAGAAGAGAAAACTAAACCCAAAGTTAGTAGAAGAATGGAAATAGTAAAGATTAGATTAGAGACTAATGAAACAGAGAATACAAAAACAATAAAGAAAATAAACAAAACCAAAAGTTAGTTGGTGTGAAAAAAGTGGCCATGGTGGATGCTGGGTGCAAGGAATGGGAGGAGGAGATGAGATGTGGAGGCATTTTCGTGACTTGGTATTGGCTTAGGTAGTGCTGCAGGGACAATTACCAGACATTGTAGATCCTCCCATGGCCCACTGGATGGAACGTGGGAGACTATGGGCTATGATGTGGACCATTGACCATGAGGTGCAGTGATGCCCAGAGATGTACTCACCAAATGCAATGGATGTGTCATGATGATGGGGGAGAGTGTTGCTGTGGGGGGAGTGGTGGGGTGGGGGCGGTGGGGGTGAATGGGGACCTCATATTTTTTGAATGTAATGTTTTTAAAAAAATGAATTTAAAAAAAGTTAGTTCTGTGAGAAATATATTAATCAACATACTTTTCGCCAGACTGATGAAGAAAAAAAGAGAAGACCAAATAAATAAAATCAGGAATGTATGTTCCTACTGATCCCACAGAAATAAAAGGAATTATAAAAGAATATGATGAACAATTGTACACCAAAAAATTAGATAACTTAGATGAAATATACAAATTCCTAGAAGTATACAAATGACCTAAACTTATTCAAGAAGAAATTGAAAGTCTCCAACAAAGAGAGATTGGATCAGTTATCAAAAACTTTCCATAGAGGAAATTCCAGGACAAGACAACTTCATTGCTGAATTTTACCAAATATTTGAGGAGGAATTAACCCCAATTCTTTCAAACACTTACAAAATAGAAAAAGAGACACATCCTAATTCATTCTATGAGGCCAGCATTACCTGAATACCAAAATCAGGTAAATTCATCACAAGAAAAGAAAATTACACACCAATATTCCTTATGAATATAGATGCAAAAATCCTCAACAAAATATTGGCAAACAGAACCCAATAATATATAAAAAGGATTATACAGAGAAACAACGTGAGATTTATTCCAGGAATGCAGTATGGTTCAACATAAGAAAATCAATCAATATAATGGACCAGATTAATAGAATAAAGGGGAAAAACCCCACATAATCCCAATTGATGTAAAAAATATATATATTTGGTAAAATCCAATATCCTTTCATGATAAAAACCAGAAAACTAGGAATTAAAGGAAACTTTCTCAATATGATAAAGGGTATATATGGAAAACCCACAGCAAATATCATAATGATGAAAGA
Source organism: Dasypus novemcinctus (assembly GCF_030445035.2). NCBI lineage: Eukaryota > Metazoa > Chordata > Mammalia > Cingulata > Dasypodidae > Dasypus > Dasypus novemcinctus. Next base: position 92,290,519 of record NC_080686.1, read on the forward strand.
TTGAAAGCTTTCCCCCTAAGATGAAGGACAAGATAAAATGCCAATTGTCACCACTGTTATTCAAAAATGTACTAGAAGATCTAGGTAGACAAATTAGGGAAGAAAGGGAAATAAAAGACATTTGAATTGGAAAGGAAGAAGTAAACATATCTCTCTTCCCAGGTGACGTGGTTCTATATATAGAAAATCCCAAAGAATCTGCAAGAAAGCTATAGAACTAAAAACAAATGAAGTCATCAAAGTTGCAAGGTACAAGATCAACACGGAAAAATCAGTTGTGTTTTTATGCACCAGTAGAGAACAAACTGAAAAGGAACTTCAGAAAAGAATTCCATTTTCAATAGCATCTATAAGAATAAAATACCTAGGAATAAATTTAACTAAAGCAGTAGAAGACTTAAACAGAGAAAAACTGCAAAATAGTGCTGAAAGAAATTAAAGAACTACATAAATGTTAAGAGGTTCTGTATTTATGAGATGGGAGACTTAATATTGTAAAATGTCAATAGTACATAAACCAATGTATACCTTTAATGCAATCCTTATTAAAATTTCAGCATCTTTGTTTCAGAAATGAAAAAAGCCATTCCTCATATTCATGTAATTACAAAAGACTGCAATTAGCCATAATAACCTTGAAAAAAGAACAACATTGGAGGACTCACACTTCCTGATTTCAAAACTTACTACACAATGACAATATTAATAATTATAACAGTATGGTATTGGACTAAGAATAGATATATGGACCAGTAAAATAGTATTGAGAGTACAGAGAAAAATCCTCATACTGATAGCCTGATGATTTTTTCAAAAGGACACCTAGCCTATTCAAAGGAAAAGAATAGTCTCATCAACAAATGGTCCTGGAAAAACTGAAAATCCTCGTGCAAAATATGCATTTGAATCCTTAATTCTCACCATAAAGAAAATTAATATAAAATTGATCAACAACCTAAATATAGGAGTTAATACTATAAAAATCTTAGGAAAAAACATAAGGAAATCTCTTTAGGCCCATGAATTTTGATTACTGCCAGATTTTCCAGTTTGATAATTTGCTAGAATAGTCTATATTCACTAAAAGCTCTTATTCTCAGTTATTGCCCTTTTACAAGGAAGGGATATAGATTCAAATCACCCAGGGGAAAAAGCACATAGAATAAAGACCAATATGATTCTATATATGGAGATTCTTTTATCCTTTTCCTTTAGATTTATGGTGTGTTACTCTCCTTAAATCTACATGTGACAATAGACACAGAATATTACCAAACAGGTAAGCTCATCTGAACCTCCATGTTCAGAGTTTTTAATTGGACTGATACCATGTGATCCAAAGCCCCCACATTAAGTCACATTCTTGATCTTTCTGCCATGACCAGACCCTACCCTAACTTACATTGTTACTAACTGGTTTGTCCAAGTTCTCCAGGCAAACAAAACTTATCTCCCAGGAGCTGAAGATAAAATCGAGACTTAGCTTTTGGGCAACTTCATGTTATTTACTACACAATTTTAAACATAGAAATAAAACTCCCATTAAATATATAGTTTTATTTTTCACATTTATGGTTCCTAGAGTTTACAATTTTTCATGGTGTACTATAGGTATCTGGTTTCATTTTTAACCTTAAAATGAAATAGCATTGCTCATACTATCTACCAAACAATTTGTCCTTTTTCCTTTACTTGGTTGTATCAACTCTATCATACATTAAGATCTCAAATATTAATGAGCCTGTCAGAGCTATTTATTATCATCCATTCATCAATTTGTCTGTTATGACAGCAATAAAACAATGGTATATATTATTTTGGTCTTGCTGTTTGTCTTAATGTGTGGTAAGAATAAGGATCATGCCATTCCCCAACCCCTTTTACTATGTTTTTTCAAACAGTGCAAAGGTGACTTTTTAAAATTATATGTGGAACTAGGCAAAATTACTTGAAGTCAATATATTTTTATACAAGGACTTTTACATCTTTTGACTCATTCCTACAACCCATGAAGATCACCTTTATTCCACCAAAGCTGAGTCAAGATTTGTCTTTAGGGTAGCCATTTTTAGAAGAACCCATACTTAATCTTCAACTCTTTGGCCTGTCACCTTGATTCAATTCTTTTTTATTTGGGATTATTTTTATCTCTACCTGAATATGGATGTACTGGTGGTATACTTCAAAAATGTCCCCTGTACAATTCTTAGGGTCTAATTTCTTCAATTTTTTCACTTTGGGACCCTAGAAGTTGAATTGTAGAAAATACATTGACAATTTGGCAAATCACCTAATATTTATTTGTTCTTAAAGTGTTTTAATTTTGAAAAAGCTTGTTTCATCTATTTTTCCCTAATGCCTTAGCAAAAAATTGTTATGGTTTCACTGTCACCACTGCAATAAATTTACTTAGATGGAAGCATAACCTGTCACAATTTAGTCACATTAACCATTTCTAGATACCATGATCAACTGTGCCTTTTCTTATCTAGAAAGAGCATGAGAGAGTTGGAATCAGATGGGACTTCTCTACACATGCCTTTTCTGTCCTTTTTATTTGAACCTATAGTTGGTGCTGGAGTAGGTAGGTGTACATCCAAGAGACTTGAATCTCTGGGCTGTCCATGTGCCAACTGGGCTCTGAGCCTCACCGAGTTGCATCACCCACTTTCCAGTTCATTAGACTCACCCAGGACAACTTACAAGGAGGTGAGGATGGACAACCACCACACCAAAGAACCAAGAGTGTCTACAACTGCAAGCAAGAGAGTCCCATCTATCAGCCATATGGGATGGAAGCCTGAAGTGCTGAGTCATGGAGAGGGAAAAAGAGGTGTAATATTGGGGCATTTTCAGGGCTTTTGGAATTGCCCTGAATGACATTGCAATGACCGATACAGGCCATTATATATACTGCCATGGCATTTTCAGGACTTTAGAATTGCCCTGAATAACATTGCAATGACTGATATCCAGACCATTATATATCCTGCCATAACCTATAGAATTGAGTGGGAGAGAGTGTAAACCATAATGTAAACTATAATCCATGCTTAGTGGCAATGCTCCAAAATGTGTTCATCAATTGGAATGAATGTACCACACTAATGAAAAAAGTTGTTAATGTGGGGAAGGGTGAGAAGTGTGGGGAGTGGGGCATATAGGAATCTCTTATATCTTTTTATGTAACATTTTATGTAATCTAAGTATTTTTTTAAAAAATAAATTAAAAATATATTAAAAGAAACGAGCCTACCTCTTTTACTAATTTTAAGGTAAATTTGACTTGATTACTTTTAGTCTATAAATTTATTTTATTGTTCTTATCTCTACCTGTATTTATATGTATATCTATACATAAAATTTCACATTTTTAATCACTTTAAGTGCATAATTCATTGGTACTAATTACATTTACAAAGTTGTGCTTCCATCACCACCATCATTTATCAAAACTTTTTCATCACTCCAAACAGAAACTCTGTACTTAGCAATAATTCTCCCTTCCTCCTTCCCTCTGTCTCCTGATAGCCCCTGATCTACTTTCAGCATCTATGAATTTGCTTAATTCCAGATAATTTATATACATGTGTAGCAGTTTGATATTTGTGAATTCCAAAAAGAGATATTATGTTTGTAAACTGATCTGTTCCTCTGGGCATGATACCCTTTGATTGTATTAGATTCTATTGAGATGGCTTTGATTAAATTATGTTTAGATTAGGACTTTTATTTGACCATGTCATTAGAGCAATTCAGAGTTGAATCCTTGCCCCATTGGTGGGCTATATAAACAGATGATCAGTCAAGAACACAGAAGTAGATACATAGAGAAAATACACAAAGGAAGAGAAATACCTCCATAGACATGGCAGAGGCCCTAGGAAGAGAGATAAACTATTCACCTGATAATTACAGCTGACCATGTGAAAAAAACAGAGCAGCTGACCCAGAAAGAAATGAGCCCCAGGAAGAGAGCTGAGCCCTATGCCAGCCTACAGCTGAGATCGGAAGCAGCTGGACCCATGGCGCCTTAAGAGGGAAGAGAAAGGCTGAAACTGGCCGACTTTGCCCTCCATCTTGTTTCAACACATGGCAACAGAGTTTGGTAAGGAAGTAACCTTGAGTTGGGCTCTTTAAGGTCTTTTAACTGTAAGCTTTTTTCTTTTAGTGTTTATATTTTATTTTTTTCTTTTTTCTTTTTGTCTTTATTTTTTTAATTTACATTAAAAAAATATGAGGTCCCCATATAACCCCCACCCCCCTCACTCCACTCCTCCCCCCATAACAACAACATCCTCAATCATCATGAGACATTCATTGCATTTGGTGAATACATCTCTGAGCACTGCTGCACCTCATGGTCAATGGTCCACATCATAGCCCACACTCTCCCACAGTCCACCCAGTGGGCAATGGGAAGACATACAATGCCCGGTAACTGTCCCTGCAGCACCACCCAGGACAACTAACTGTAAGCTTTTAATCTAAATAAATGCCTTTTAAAAAGCTAACCCATTTCTGGTACTTTGCATTAGCACCCTTTCGGCTGACTAATACAATGTGTAATCACATAATATTTGCCCTTTTGGGTGGGCATATTTTACTCAGCATAATATTTTGAAAGTTTATCCATGTCGTAGCATGCATCAGAATTTCATTCCTTTTCTATGCATATAAATTTAAGAATAGATTTACCAATTGTTTAAAAGATATATAATTGGCATTTTTGTTAGGTTTGTACTAAATTTATGAATTAGTCTGGGGAAAATTTTTAAATATTAAGTAAGTTATCCTGTTTAAAAGCTTTAAATTTTCTCCATTTATTCATATCATCATCTATGTCCTTTACTGCATTGTAAGGTTTTGACCATAGGGATCTTAAGAAATTCTGGTTAATTCCTAGATTTTTTTTCAGCTTTTTTATTAAAGAAGTTGTAGGTTTATAGAAAAATCAGGATTAAAAGAGAGTTCCTTTATACCACCCTATTAATAACACCTTGCATTAGAGGGATTCATTTGTTATAATTAAAGAACATTGTTATCATTGTACTATTAACTATAGTTGATGGTTTACATTAGAGTTCAGTTTGTGTTGTACAGTCCTATATTTTTAAATGTTTTTTATTCTAGTAATAGATATGCAACTTAAAATGCCCACTACTAACCACACTCAAATATATAATTCAGTTCTGTTAATTGCATTTACAATGTTGTGTTAACACCTCCACTATCCATTACCAAAACTTTTACATCAACCTTATAGAAACTGTATATTTATTGTTTTCCTCACATCCTTTAGTTCTTTCTCTGTGTTTCTTTATCTCTTTGAGCATATTGAGGATTTTCTTTTTAAGTCTCTGTCTTTAAGTACAAAGTCTGGTCTTCTTTGTTGATGGTTTCTAAATTTTTATCTTGTTCATTTGGATGGGCCATTATTTCCTATTTCCCCGTTTGTCTTGTAATCTTTGGTTGCAAACTGTACATTTTAATATTTTAAAGTGTTTTCTCTGGAATTTAGTCCCTGAGAACTTTTAGTCTCTGGTTGCAACAAGTTAGTGATATGAAAGAGATTTTCTTGAATGTCAGGAGCTAATAAAAATAAACCATAAAATATTTTTCACAGTCTCTGCAAGTTAGCTCTGCTTTGGCTAGTGGTCTCCTTCAGAGCTTAGCAAAGCAAATGCCAAATGCGGGGCCCTCTTTATTTCATCTGAGACAGCATGGTTCCATGTTGCCTGCTTCTTTTTCTGGGCTTGTGCTTGCTCTTGGCCTTAGGAATTCTCCCATTTACAGTTTACTGGAGTTAGAGTGAATATCCCCTTTACTTCCTTTTTTTTGTTTGTTTTATCTTTTTGTTTTTAAAGATACTTAGATTACATATTTTTTACATAAAAAAAAAAATGTAGGGGATTCCCATATGCCCCACTCTCTACCCCTCCCACACTTTCCCACATTAACAATGTCATTAGTGTGTACATTTGTTACAATTGATGAACACATATTGGACCATTACCACTAAGTATGGATTATAGTTTATGTTATAGTTTAAACTCTCTTCGGCACAATTTTGTAAGTTATGACAAGTTATATATAGTGTCTGTATCTGTCATTGCAACATCATTCAGGACAATTCCAATGTCCTGAAATTGCCCCCATATTACAGTTACTTTCCCCCATCCCCCCTCCTTCCCCTCAGAACCTCCAGTGGTCACTGCCTCCACATCAATGATAAAAGTTCTTCCATTGCTAGAATAACAATGAGTCTATAGTAGAATAACAGTAAGTCTACTCTAGTCCATCATTTATTCCCCAATCCTGAGGATTCTGGGATGGTGATGTCCACTCAGCCTCTAATTAAGAAGCCACTTCGATCCCATGGGACAGATGGATGAGACTAACTTGCTTGCAGTTTTAGACTCTCTCTATTCTTTGGGATGGTCATTGTCCATCATCACTTCCTTTGTTAGTTGTCCTGGGTGTCCAATAAACTCTGTTGAGATTCAGGGCCTCACTGGCACAAGAAAACCCCAAAGATTTAAGTCTGTTGGCCACAAACCTATCAACTCTAGTACTAACTATAGGTTCAAATATAAGGGACAGAAGAGCCATGTCCCTCTACTCTCTTTGAAATAGACTTTCACCCCCTCCTGGGTGCTCTCCTGCAAATTAAAGTCGGGAGTACTTTGCCCCAGGGCATTTCAATTTAATTGTTTCTCAAAATGTCCCAGCTATCTGCAAACCTCTTCTCTACCTTCAGCATGGCCTTCCTCTGGGAAGGCCAACCTGAGACAAATTCCCCAGCTCAATCTCTCAGACTTCCACAGGATAGATTGGCACTGACACTAACATACTTGCACACCAGTGTGCGCAAATGGTCCAAACTGTTCTCTCTGGAACAGGGCCAGGGACCCACAATGGAGTACAAGCCGGTTCTACACTGCATTGGGAGAAGCAGTGTGAAGGGCCAGCAAGGGCACCAGGAGCTTCTTCTATGGCCTTGATTCAGCACATGCTCAACTAATGCAGCCCATTAGCTATTTTCCATAGTTCTGAGGAAGGTGACTGTCTTTAAAGGTACCTCTGCCACCTTTGCCTAATGGGGATTGGAGCAATGACTGCCCTCAGAGCTGGCCCTGGTGATCTGAAGTACTAATCAAACATAGAGATCAGGGACGAGACCACACCCACCCAGAGTTTGGAGGTCTAGGTCTTAATGTCCCATTCTGGCACCAGCAAGTGTTGCCAGGAAACTGAGCTGCAGTCCCCAATGTTACTCATCATGAGGCTGCCTCATGGAGGGTTGTAGTTATTGCAGGAATGGTGGAACTTGCTGATATTTACTGCAATTTGCCAGCCTCTTCTCATTCCTCCCTGGATGCTGTACAATATTCTACTAGACTCCAGAGTTTCAAAGTAGTTGATTTAGACTTTTGCTGCCAGCTCAATAATTATTTTGGTGGAGGGATTGATTCCTGGAGCTTCCTACTCTGCCATCTTTCCACAATCTTTTCAATTCCTAGATATTTTTATACCATTACATTACAGAATATTTTATTTTTAAAACATTTTAATTGGTTATTTCCAGCATAAAGCTATAACAATAATTTTATAGGATGATATTGTATCTGGAAAATTTGTTGAATTGTTATTATGTTTAATGGCTTGCTTGTTTATTTGATTACTTTTTCCAGGTAGTAGACAATATCACTCTAAAGGTTTATATCTTCCTTCCCAGTTTGTATACCTCTTCTTTCTTTTCCTTTCCTTATAATGTTAGTGGTGCTGATAGTAGATGACCATATCTTGCCTCTGATACCAAAGGAATTGTGGCCAAAATTTATATATCATTTATTTTATTTTCTGTGACTTTTTGATACATAATGCTTATCAGATTTGGAAGTTTCCCTTTATATCTAGTTTTCTAAATGATTCTCTTTTTTTAACCATTAATTATGGTTAATGTTACTATAGTTTTTCATATTTGCTTTTATCATTTGATTTTAATTTTTCAATTTTAGTAGTCACCTAATAAGTGGAAAATTCCACTTACACATTTTCTGATCATTTGGAATAAATCCTGTTTGATCATGATATATTATTTTGAACACATATTCGTTTACCTAATATTTTTTACAGTTTATACAACTATCCATTTAAATTAAATGTGCAAAAATTAGAAAGATGGATAATGCCAGATATGGTGGTATTTTCATTTCAAAGAGATTTCATACACTTCTGGTAAGTATTGCTATGCATAACAATCACCCAAAAGTTCTAATCTTAGATATATAACCCATAGGATATGCACACAGTTCTGTAAGGGATTCTGATTATTTGTGTTGATGAGGATTTGGAGGACTTCTAGGTGTCCATCACATGGAGAGTTAAAGATAAAATGTAATGGGTGTACAACTTGGAAGATTTTCTAGCAATTAAATGCAAAGCATTAGATATTCACAAACCAACCTGCATGGCTCTTAAAAACAAAGTTCTTGTTGCAAAAAATAAAAGATACAATAAGATAGGTAACACAATGTACATAAAACCAAAACAATTTTAAGACACCTAATCAAAACAAAAATCCCACATTAATTACAATAGAAGGGCTACTTATAGGAGGGGGAATGCAGTTTGGATAAGGACACAAAAGGAAATAAAAATATCAATAAAAAAACCTAAGGATGACTTACAGGACAAATTCTGATACGTGCCCTAAAATGAGACATATGCCAAACCCAACCTTCCTTGTCGGAATATTGAAGAGTTCAACAACTATTTTTTTTCCATTTTGGCTGAAATTTGGGAGGTTGCCTTGTCTATTTCTTCCCTCCCTTAGTCCTTGTGTGGAAAGATGAGTATTGATGTTCCTTGCTTAGAAGAACTCTTTAAGCCATCCTTGGATGTTCTCGATGGGGTTCATGGGTATAAATATTTGTATCTGGTTCATGTTCCCTCTTCCCTAGCCTTGGTATAAGTTCTCTCTTGTCTTTGGATCCTCTTTCTCTCTAGTGCCTTTCTCACCATTATAATTGTAGGATTCAGTATACCAATCTAAGGACATGAGCATAGGAGAGAACAGCCAGAAGAACATGAGTCCTGATTTTAGTTTAAATTTTCTATTAGAATAGTAAATGCCATCCACCATTCATTTGTGATCCAGTCTAAATGCAAAAGAATGATACCAGTAAGGAATCTGGTGCCAATGCCATATGTGGTTGTGGTAGGGAGTGGGGAAAGTTACAGCAACTGCTTGGACTGAATTCTGTTCATATACATTTGGGACTTTGCATCAGGGTAGATGGTTAGTGGAAGAGTAAGGGTATAGGCTCATAGGCAATGTTTTTACCTATGATGACTGTGACAGTTAGAAGTTCTTTTATGAATCCCCAAAAGAAAAAAATTGTATGTATTTGAACTAAACCATTCCTCTGGGTGTGAGACCTTTTTGGTTGGACTGTATCAGTGAAATTGACTCAGGTTGAGTCTCCCTGTCTTGCTGGGTCTGATATAAATGGAGATGCAGAGAGGCAAACACACAAACAAACAGGAAAGGGAGCTCTGTCACATTTGGTAGGGCCATGTAAGAGAAAGGATTTTAGGATTGCCTACAGCTGCAGAAAGGCATAGAAGCCCAAAGAGACCAAGAGGAAGCCCAGAAAGAGACAACCCTATAACTGGTTGCCCACCGCTGAGTTCTGGGAGACATACAGATTCTGGAGGGGAAGGCAGACACCTCAGCAGAGCTCAGTGGCCATCTTGCTTTGCCACATGGCCAGACAACAGAAAAAATAGCTGACTTTGGTGAGAAAGCATCTCTAATGGTGCCTTTTCACACAGCCCTGGAAGTGTAAGCTTTTACTTCAGATAAATCCCCTTCATAAAAGCCAACCCATTTATGGTACTCTGCGTTGACAGCCCTTTGGCAAACTAATATTATGACTAATATGGTTGTATTGAACAAGAGAGTGGCAATTGTAAGGGACAGAAGCACAAGCCAATCTGCCTTAAATTAAAAGAAACTTTATTACTTTTCTTCACACAACTGGTGAATTTCAATCAAATTATGATCAGATCCAGAGTCTCAGATAATTTAGTTAGTATACTTCATTTACACAACCTTTGCCTTTGCTTCCTTCTCAAGCACCCTGCACATAATAGGAAAGATGTCTACTGATAGACTCAAACCCACATCAAAGTAACAGGTTGGCAGGAAAAAAATTACCATCTTTCATGACAACTATCAAAGAAAAACTTACTGAAGGTCCTGTTGCAGGAGAATAAGAGACACAGATTTGATTGATCTGCCTCAGGTGTTCATTCTTGGCCTAAAGGAATGAAGAAAGGAGACAGATCTGTCAAACCCAATATATATAATGTTGATTTCCAACTAGGAACAGGAAATGTGTTATTATGAGAATAGGAAACTGTTGGACATAAAAAAGTGATAAGTGTAACTGTACTGCTGATTTAAATAACTGTATTGATGATGTAAAATTTTTTATCTTCCTCCAAATCTTTACTCTGGAAGGAGTGGTGATTAGACACAAAGCAATTGGGGCAGACTTAACTTTCACTATTACTTAATTAGAAAGTTGTGACTGGAAAGAAAATCCCAATAATAGCTACAGAATAGTGTTGAGGAAAAAATTATCTGAAATTTCTCATACAAAAATTGATTGAATAAACCACCAAAACTGTGTAAATGACCACAGTTGTACCATATTGCCTTTATCCAGTATATGATTTATAATTTAAGAAAAAGTTAGACTAATATATATAATTAGAGATATTCATTCCCTTCCAATTTATATCTCAATAAAAGTTTTAAAATTGCATAATCTCAACCATTTGAGTGATTCCAATATGCAAAGTGTTCTACCCCCATACTTTAAATAATATGGATGAAAAACAATACCAAATCACTTATATTATTCTTTTTTCATAAAGGAGAAAATTCATGCTCAGAGACCTAATGAATTAGCTTTCCCAAAGTAACACAGCAGAAAACCAGAATATCTATTCAGATCCCTGAATAGTTGCCAAGTTTATGCTTCTCCCAATGCAACCATGACAGGTATAGTGAGCTCTTGGCATCCTAAATCATATCTTCTCATTCATTCAACAGTATACCTAATGAGCAAATAAAGTTTAAAATGTATTAGATATAAACTGTGCTGTTTATTCTGTTTGCTCATCTTCCCAAATCCTTTGCTCTGCTCTGCTCTGCACCTTGAGGAGCCACCTCATCTACCTTCCCTATTCGTTAAACCAATGGAAATCAACGCTAATCAGAGGTCTGAAATACTACTTCCTCTCCCATTCCACCCCTGTTTGTCTGTGGTTATTTTGTCAGTGGCTGTATCCTTCCAAAACTATAACTTCTGACAGAATGCCTCCTTTTCATTGTTTCAGGTTTCTCATGGGCTCCAGCAACATCATTCCTTCCCTCACTCCTTCAGTACTAGATTTGGAAAAGGCTTCCTAAATTGCTAATCTCTTGGTCCCTTAACATCATTTGTTAATTCTTTTAAAACTGTCTGTAAATAGCCCCTTCATTAAATCTTCTGCTTTTCTATCCTAGACTTTTATTTCCACTTTCTGAGTGTATCTTCCATTTTCTAGTAGGATCCTGCCTGCTGCATAAATTCACTTATTTTTAGAGAAGAATTTCTATACTAACTGGTGTGAAGGTTTATATAAATCATTAAAAACCATATTTTACTCTTGGTAGAGTTGATGAGGGATGTGGAAAAGCAATCAGAGGCAAAAATTTATCTATCTAATCTCTTTTGAATATTTGAGAACAGGTCGCACAAATCACATACCCTGGACACATAATATTTCCTATAAGCAAGGATATTCACTTATGTAATTACCTTAAGTGACATTATCACATCAGAAATTTAACATTGATAAAAGCGTACATTCTATATTCAATTTTTTCTTATGTAAGTATAATGTCTTTTTGAGCCTTTTCTCCTACATTCTTGGATCCCATCTAGTATCAGGTATTGCATTTAATGTCACTATCTCTTTAGTTTCTCCTTTTTTCTTTTTTAATTGCAGAAATACACACAACATAAATCCTTCCATCCCAACCCTTTCCAAGCATACAATTCAGTGGGACTATTTATGTTCACAACACTGCGGTACCCCCATGATCGTCCACCACCAGAACCTTCCCCTCATCCCAACCAGAAACACTACAGTCATTTTATATTAACTTCTCAGTGTCCCTGCCCCTCAGCCCTGGCAACTTGTACTTCAGCCTCTGTCACTGTGAGTCTGCATATTCTCTGATATTTCCTTTGTGGTTACCATGGGGCTTATATTAACGTCCTAAACCCATAAAAATCTTAATTTAACCTCAATAGTTTTCACTTTATTTTCATATACCCGTCAATCCCCACCTTTATATATTTCTTGTATATTATAAATCTAAATTTATTATACCTTTTTTTCACACATTATAAATCTAAAACTACTGATTTATCATTACATTTTGTACATTTGTCTTTTAGATCCAATAGGGAGTAAAATGTAGAGTTATAAATAAAAAATATACTACTACTGGTATTTATATTTATCCATGCCATTATCTTTTCTGAGCTCTTTATTTCTTCCTATGGATTCATTCAATTGTCTAGTGTTCTTTCCTTTCAACCTATATAACTCCCTTTAGCATTTCTTGTAGGGCTGGTCTAGTGGTGATGAAGTCCCTCAGCTTTTCTTTATCTGAGAATGCCTTAATCCCTACTCATTTTTCAAGACAATTTTGCTGGATGTAGAATTTTTGGTTGCAATTTTCCTTTCAGCACTTTAAATATGTCTTCCAATGCCTTCTTGCCTGCATATTTTCCAATGAGAAATTGGCATATAATAGTAGTAAGGCTCCTTTTTATGTGACATGTTGTTTCTCTCTTGTGACTTTCAGAACTTTCACTTTATCTTTAACATTCAGCAGTTTGATTATAACATGGTACGGTGTGGGTATAATTGACATTATCCTGTTTGGAGTTTATTGAGCATCTTAGGTATGTATATTCATGTCTTTCATTAAATTTGGGAAGTTTTCAGTCATTATTTCTTTAAGTATTCTCTCTGCTCCTTTCTCACTTTCTTCTCCTTCTGAGACCCTCACAATGTGTATACTGCTATGCCTCACAATGGTGTCCTCAAGCTCTGCTCACTTTCTTCAGTCTTTCTTCTTTCTGTTTCTCAGGCTGGATTATTTCAATTGTCTTATCTTCAAATTCACTGATTCTTTCTTCTTCCAGCTCCAATCTACTGTTGAATCCCCTCTACAGAATTTTTCATTTCTGTTTACTGTGGTCTTCAGCTATGTTTGGTTCTTTATCATAATTCCTATTTCTCTACTTATCATCTATATGTGTTCATCTATTGCTTTCCTGGTTTCCTTTAGCTATTGTCTATGTTTTCCTTTAGCTCTCTGAGCATATTTAGGAACATTTAAAAATATTTGTTTGGAATGTCTTAGGTCTAATCCTCCTCAATGATGGTTTCTAATACTTGAATCTTCTCTTTTGCCTGGGCCATTACTTCCTGTTTCTTCATATGCTTTGTAATCTTTTATTAAAACCTGGAATTTTGATATTTTAAAGTGTCATTGTTGGAATTTAGACTCTGATGCATTTTTTTCCTTATTTTTGTATCTAGCTATTGTTATGAGAGAGGTTTCATTGAATGCTAGAACCTAACAAAAAAGGAGAAGGAGAAAGAGGAGAAGGAGAAGGAGAAGGAGAAAAAACATTTTCCTCAGTCTCTGCAGATTGACCTGTGTGAATACTGTCTTTCAGAATTACCCATACAATGAGGATTTTGGAGAATAGCTCCAGGTCAAAGCATAGGGGCCTCTCTGATCCTTCCTGCACATGCATCTTATCTTGGGCATGCATGTTTGGCTCTAGGAATCTCCCCATTTATGTGGCTAGGAATGCCCACTCTTTCTTAGGAAACATTTCTTCTTAGTCTTGGGCACTGGGACTTGGGCTTGTCCTGTAGTCAGCAATCCCTTGCTCCAGGCAACCACTTGGCTGTTCTCCCACAGCATTCTGTAGGACAGCTCTGTGTCCTGCCTTCTACATGCTAGTTCTGGGACACAGTCCCTCAAGCCAGCATCAGAAAAATGGGGCAGAGAGACATGCTCCCAGAGAATGAGGGTTACTCTATTCCCTCCAGAACTGGAACAACACATCTCCACTGAAAGTGTAGTCCAACTCCACAGAGCTGGTGAGGGGTGAATATGGAGCCAGCTGGGGTGCCATGAGATCCTGCCACTTATTATTATTTCTTAATTCACCTTCACCGTATTACTATAGCCTTTAACTGTTTTACGGAGCTTTGAGAAAGCTATTTCTGCCAGTTCTTATTGGTTGTGCAAAAATTTGTTGGGGGGAAAGAACCCTGAAGTTTCTCACTCTGCCATCTTTATTTAAGCATCTTAAATATACATGCAGTGTTGCCACCTCTTTCATGCCTGATATTGCTAATTTGTGTATTTTTTTTCCCTTATCAGTTTGGCTAGAGGTATATATATATTACTGATCTTCTCAAAAGATTAATTTCATTTTATTGCTATTATTATTTTTCTGTTTTGTCTGCTCTGATCTTTATTATTCCCCTTCTTATTCTTAACTTGAGTTAAGAGTTAAATTATAATTTCTTATAAGAGAATTTGAGATCTTTCTTCTTTTCTAATATTGACTATAAATTTTCCTATTTAGTACTACATAATTCCTGGCAAATACTATTTTAGCTGCACCCCCCCAAACTTTGGTTTCTTATGCTTTCAGTTTCATTGAAATTCATACTTTCATTCATGCTTTCAAGTTCAAAATATGCTCTAACTTTTCTTTTTATATCTTCTGTGATCTGTGGATTATTTAGAAGTGTATACAGAAGTAGTTTCCAAATATTTGGGACTTTTCAAGATATCTTTCAGTTACTCATTTCTAAGTTAACTGCATTGGGTTAGATAAATTACTTTATATGATTTCAATCCTTTCAATTTATTGAGAATTATTATATACCCCAGAATATGATCTTTGGTAAATGTTCCATATGCACATGTGAAAAGTGCATAATTTGTTGGTGTTGGGTGAAGTGTTCTATATCCCTACTGATTTTCTATTTACTTATTCTATAAATTTCTGAGCAGGAATTTGAAATCTCTAATTATAACTGTGGTTTGTCTATTTACCTTTGTACTTTAATCAGTTCTTCCTGGTATGTTTTGAAGCTCTCTTTCTAGATTATTAAACATTTAGGTTTGTTATGAACTCTCCATGAATTGATCCCATTTTAATGCAAGATATCCCTCTTTTTCCCTATTAAATTATTTGCTTTGAAATCTCCTTTACTGATATTAATATAGCTACACTCGCTTTTGTTGATTACTGTTAGCCTGGTGTGTATTTTTGAACATTTTACTTTGAACTTATTTGTGTCTATATATAAAGTGAGTTTCTCATAGTAGGTATATGGTTGGGTTTTGATTTTTCATGTAATTTGATGATCCCTACATTTTAATTGTGGTGTTTCAACTATTTATATTTTCAATTATTGATATTGTTTTGTTTAAATCTTCCATCTTGATATATATATATATTTTTTGCCCCTTCTGTCTGCTGCTATCTTTTTCCTTTTTCCTGGCTCTTTATAGAGTGACTGAATTTTTGTATGATTCCTTTTTTACCTACTTATTGGCTAATGAATGTACCTCTTTGTGTATTTTTTTTTTGGTGGCCTAAAGGTTTTTATTGCATACTTAATTTAAATCACAGTCTATTGTTAAGTCATGTTATATCACTGTATATATAGTGTAAGAACTTGAAACCATTTACTTTCATTTCTTCTCACCTAGTTTTCCTGTATTGTTATCAAATATTATAACTTTACTTATAACTTTACTAGTATCATAATACAATCATTAATTTTGCTTTATATAGTCAATTATCTTTTACCAATATTCAAAAATTAAAAGACCATTTTGTATTTACCTGAACAGGTACCATTTTGCACCATCTTCATGCTTACTTGAAGATCCAGATTTCCTTTTCATCTCATTTTCTTCTGCCTTAATTATTCTTTTATAATTTTTTGTAGTATAGGTCTATTGGCGATAATTTCTTTCGGTATTTTTATGTTTAAAATTTTATTTTGCTTTCATTTTTGAAAGTCATTTTCACCTATTAAAGAATTCTAGGTTATCTTTTTTTCTGAATTCTAGGTTATCTTTTTTTCTTTCTGTATTTCTACCTCACATTGTAACTGATTATGAATCTATTGGATTTCTTGTCTTTGTTTCTCTGAATGAAGATATCTTTTTCCTCTGGCTACTTTTAAGATCGTCTCTTTATCACTGGCTTAAGCATTTTGATTATAATATGCTTCCATGTGGCTTTCTTCATATTCTTTATGGCTGGAGTTTGTTGTATTCTTGAATCTCTGATTTTGAAGTTTTCATCAAATTTTGAAATGTTTCTTTCATTATTCCACAGTATTTTTATGTCCCTCTTTCCCCTCCTTTCTTTAAAGTACTCCAATTAAAGATATATTATTCAGTTTGAAATTACCATACAGATCACTGATACTGTAATTGTCTTTGTCTTTTTTTTTCTCTTTGTGCTTCATTTTGGAGAGTTGTTATTGTTATGAGTTCAAGTTAATTAGGTATTTCTTCTGCAGTGTCTAATCTGTCCTTAATTCCACATAATGTATTTTTCATCACAGATGATTTCATTTTCATCTCTAGATGATTGATTTGTGTCTTTTTTTTTTTAAAGATTTATTTATTTATTTAATTCCCCCCACCCCGTTGTCTGTTCTCTGTGTCTATTTGCTGCGTCTTGTTTCTTTGTCCGCTTCTGTTGTCATCAGCGGCACAGGAAGTGTGGGCGGCACCATTCCTGGGCAGGCTGCACTTTTCTTTCGCGCTGGGAGGCTCTTGGTCCGGGGTGTACTCCTTGCGCACGCCTTGCGCGCATCAGCACTGCGCATGGGCCTGCTCCAACACGGGTCAAGGAAGCCCGGGTTTGAACCGCGGACCTCCCATGTGGTAGACGGACGCCCTAACCACTGGGCCAAGTCCGTTTCCCGATTTGTGTCTTTTTTAAAAACACCTTTCTTTCTTTACTTAATATGTTTAATCTTTCCTATAGCTTTTTGGATATGTAGAACACAGTTATAATAACTGTTTCATTGTCTTTGTCTAAAAATTCTATTCTCTACCTCAATTCAGGGTCCTTTTAAATTTGTCACTTTTATACTGGTTTTAGGTCACAATTTCCTGTTTGACACACACTTAGTGAATTTCACATTGTTGGATGCTAGGCATTTTTGTATTTTTTTAAATATTTGGAAATTTGTTGTGCTCAGTGAATAAGTTACTTAGCAATAATTCAGTCCTTTGTCTAACTTTTGTTAGGCAGCTCTGAGCAGCATTTAATTGAGGGACAATTTCCCCCCACTACTGATGCAAATCTTTCTGAGTGTTCTATTCAATGTTCCATGAATTATGAAGTTTTTTACTCTGTGTAGTGGGAATATTCCTGACCTTATTTAAGCTGCAGGAATTGCTCCCTCAGGTGGTTCTCTCCCATGAAGTTAATTCCTCATATGCATGCAATAATTAAAATTTAGATGAAGATTAGAGAGTGAGTCACTGCAGATCTCCAGAGCTTTCTTTCTCTATGCAGCCCTCTGTTTTCCCCTAATGTGTTCTGTGAACTCTAGCTGTTTTGTCCTCCGTAAACTCCCAGTTCATTTTCTTAACTCACTGAAACCACTAGGTTTCCCCTGGATTCCCCTTTGCCATTTTCTTAGAATTTTTTTTAATTTCTCCCCGCCCCCTTGTTGTTTGCACTTGCTGTATCTGTTATCTTCCTTGTTTCTTTAGGAGGCACTGGGAAATGAACCCAGGAACTCTGATGTGGGAGGGAGGCACCTAATAGCTTAAGCCAACTCTGTTCCCTGCTTTTTTATTGTGTCTCTCATTGTTTCTTCTTGTGTCTCTTGTTGCATCATCTTGTTGCACTGGTCCATCATGTTAACTTGCTGTCTGTCTTGATTGTCTTCTTTATGAGTCACTGAGAACCTCTGTTCCCTGCTTTGTTGTGTCTCTCATTAGTCGTTTTGTCTCTTATTGCATCATATTGTTGTGTAACCTTGCCATGCCTGCCCATCATGCCAGCTCACTGTCTTCTTTAGGAGGCACTGGGAACTGAACCACGGACCTCCCAGATGGTAGGTGGGAGATCAGTACTTGAGCCACATCCACTTTCCTTAGAATTTTAACTAGCCAGTAAGCTGGGACCATTATAGGGCTTCTGTTTGTTTCCTATCTTCCAGTATCATTGTTCCTTATTGCCTGATATCTAATGGCCTGAAAACTATTGGTTCATATATTTTGTCTATATTTTTAGTTGTTTCAGGACATATTATTCCATGCTTGCTCAGTAATGAACAATTAACTCAAATTTTCTTAGCTAAAATAAAAGTGTGGAGAAAGAAAAAAATAACAAGTCATGCCATCCCATCTACTGCTCCATTAAATGGGCTTATGGTTTGGAAGAAATATTTATTCCAGAATAAGGATAAGATCGGTACTTGAATATGCTACTCCTTAAAGAGGTCTCCATTCCCTAGTGTCTCTATTACAAAAAGAGTGCCATGATACTCTGAATGAAGTTCTTATTTTTAAAACTAATTATGTGTTTTGTTGGGGTTTTTTGTTGCAACACACCAACCATTTCATCTCATACCACATAAAGAAATAAGTTTCCTGTGTTGGTAAAGCGCCTTGCCTAAAGTAAAATATGGAATATATAAATTAATAAGGCTGCTTCCTAAGGGATTTCCAAGGGTAGTATTGGTAATGCAGGAGTTTTCCTTTACACACAAAATTTAATGTCTTTGTATTTTACCAATATTTTCTCCTTTTCTCTTCCTCATTCTTCCTCCTTCCCAACATACACACATATGCACACATAAACATACTATCTATTTGTTCAAATATGTACTTGTAGGTTCAGATTTATGCCTACAAGTGTCTATTATCCCTTTTTACAAAGATCAGGGAAAAGATGCCTATATTTTTTCAAGGGAAAACTGGTATAGGTGGCATTTAGAACCAGGCTCATCTGTTGCCAGATCTCATGCTTTTAAAGGTAACTATTCTATTAGCCTTTTATATAGTTACATATGTAGGTACACATGTGCATTTGGGTTTATGTATGTATGTACATATGTATGTGTGTATATGTGTGTTTATGTATGCATTCATATGTATATATTGCTATAGGTATATAGTTATATGTATTCCTAGGCTGATAAAGACACAATGATTTTTCCAACATTGGCATAGCTGTCCAAGCATGTGACCTGACCTGGCAGTTCCATGTCTAACATTAGCACAATATGCTGTCTGCCATGTATGCCACTCTTTGTGGTTTGGAGCTAAGCTTCATGAGGTGGTAAAAGTCTGGCAGAGTGTCAGTGCCTGGTGCCTGAAGCAGAGTCCTGCAGTTATGAGAGCAGAGACCTCCTTCCTGTCCTGCATCAAAGACCAGAAGCCTTGGCAGCTATTGTAGACAGTGGGAAGCCGAGGAAAAAGAATGAACTAAGTTTTTTTGAAATTGTGACTTAGATTTGTTCTAAAATCATGTGTTGTTCTTGTTTAGCTTGTTTTAGAAGTTAAAGGCTGTTTTTGTCGTTGTGGTTGCTGTTGTTTTAATGGTGTCTTTCCAATAAAGACATGTTTCTATTTTAGAGGTCTGTGCCAGAGATAAGCCTGCAATTATGCATAATCTTAAATTTTAAAGCCAAAGGAATTTTAGAACAAGTTTAAAGTACTCATTTTAGCGATAAGGAAACTGAGGTCAAAAGACCCTAAAGTTTCATGTTTTATTAGAGGAAGAACTGATACTAGAACCCAGGTGTATGGATTCTTTTTCCTGCACCTTGCTGTGATTAAAGAAAGTTTTCAATGGTATGCTCAGCTTCATGTTCTGTCCCCAGTCTACCTCTCCTTCTTCAGAGTCTACCATACACACAGAAAGTGCCCATGCCAATAAAACCAACCAAAAAGTAGTTCCATTATTTTGCCATCGCAGACAGTGTTCACCTTTCATCCTCCTGCCTAATCCATCCTGAAAGGTCATCTCAAGTATGGATCCTTGCACAGCATTTCCTGATTTATCTCAGTCTGGATTTGGAACCCTCAAATATAGTCACATGGCAGTCATATGTTAATGATCACAGAACACTGAATTACCAGAATTCTTGTCTCTCTTCCTGACTAGACTAAATGTTACTTGAGGGCTGAGTCATTGCCTCTCAAACTCTTTATTTCTTGTGCCTAACACAGAGTCGTTACACCTAGGACTTCTTATGGAAAAATCAGTCATCACTGAAGAGAAATGGTGTATTTATGTGTGTGTGTAGATTCATGTCGTTTATGCTCAAATAGAGAGCTTCTGATTATTTCCAAGTCACTTGAATAAGAGAAAATTTCCTGTGTCAGAGATAGAGATATATGATTGAAGTATGTTTTGTAGTACTTGAAAGCCAAAGAAAGGAGCAAAAGCAAACAAAGAGCTCAGTCAAAACCTGTATCAGAACTGTGCCTTTCCTCATAGTTTTCCATCTCTCTGTAATTACTTTCTTCTCCATAAGGACTCTTTAACATTCACAAAGAAAAATCATTGTGTCTTTATCAGCCTAGGAATACATGTAACTATATATCTATAGCAATATATACATATGAATGCATACATAAACACTTAATTTCAAGAATTAGTTGTTTATACCTATGTTCTTTTTTTGATTTTTAAATGTTTTTTTAATTAGAGAAGTTGTGGGTTTAAAGAAAAATCATGCATAAAATACAGAGTTCCCATATACTACCCTATTATTAATACATTGAATTAGTGTGGTACATTTGTTACAATTGATGAAAGCACATTTCTATAATAGTACTATTAACTATAGTCCATAATTTACCTCATGGACTATATGGGATGTGTTGTACCATCCCATGGATTATTTTTAAAAATGTATTATAGTAACATATATACCTATGTTTTTTTGACAGTTCATACCTACATTTTTCTGATATTTAAAACATAATCTTCCTTCTATACTTTATTAGCATTAGATAGTATCTCTCTCTTCTCTTTAATGAAAATTCCTCCAGTATAGATGCTGTCTTATGTTTGTATGTATGTAATTCACATACACAAAAATTATACAATTCAGTGATCGTTAGTATTCATAGAGTGAGCAACCATCATCACGATTGATTTTTATCACCCAAAAAAAAGCTGGTATCCATTAGCAGTCACTCCCCATTTCCACGCAACTACCCCTTATCCCTAGGCAACAACTAATCTACTTCTATCTCTATAGGTTTGCCTATTGTGGACATTTTCTATAAACAGAGTCATATAGTATGGGATTCTTTGTGACTAAATTTTTTTACTAGTATAATGTTTTCAAGGATCATCCATGCTGTTTTCATTTCTCTTGTGTATATACCTAAGAATAAAATTGCTGGACCACGTGAAACTATGTTTAAACTTTTGAGGAATTACTAGACTGTTTTCCACAGTAGCGGCACTATTTTACCTAACAACCAATAGTATTTTAGGTTCTAAGTTCTCTACATCCTATCCAACACTTGTTATTATCTGCTATTTTTTATTATAGTTGTCCTAGGTGGCACAAAGTGGTATCTCATTGTGGTTTTGATTTCCATTTCTGTGATGTTTTCCAGAAATTTTTCTCCCAGTAAGTGTGTTCTTTTCACTTTCTTGATTGTGTCCATTGAAGCCCTAACTTGCTAATTTTAATCAAGTCCAACTTATTATATCCTTTGTTACTCATACTTTTGATGTCATGTCAAAGAATCTATTGAATGATACAAGTTCCAAAGATTTAGTGCTGCTTTCTTCTAGACTACTTGTATGTTCTGAGATTTTAAATTTAGATTTTTTATCCATTTTGAGTTAGATTTTGTACAAAGAATGAGGTGTGGGTCCAATTCCATTCTTTTGCAGATGGCTGTCCAATGACAAAAATGGTATTTTCAAACATTATTTGTTGAAAATACTATTTTCACTTACTGAATTGTCTTCCACCATTTTGAAAATAAATTGAAGTTAAAAGTAAGAGTTACTTTTGAGTATCAAATTCTAATCCTTTGGTCTATATGTCTTTCTCTATGCCATACCATAATGCCTTGATTACTGAAGTTTTGTAATCTGGAAGCATGAGTCTTCTAACCTAGTTCTTTTTCAGTATTGTTTTAATTACTCTGGATCCTTTGCATTTCAATATAGATTTTAGGATCAGTTTATCAACTTCTGAAAAGACAGCTGGGATTTTAATAGGAATTGTATTAACTTTGTAGGTCAATTTCAGAAGTATTAATACCTTAACAATATTAACTCTTCTAATACATGAACATGGAATTTTTTTCCATTTAATTAAGCCTTCTATAATTTCTTTCAGAAATGTTTTGTGGTTTTTAGAGTATCAGTTTTGCAATGATGTGAAAATTTTTCCTAAGTATTTTATTCTTTTTTTGATACTATTGTAAATTGTTTCTTTCCCCTAATTATTATTTTGGGTCATGTATTGTAAGTGTATAGAAAGACAATTTTTGTATATTAATCTTATATCCTGCAAACTTGTTGAGCCCATTTATTATTTCTAATCGTTTTTTACTGGATTCTTTAGGATGTCCTATACATCAGATTATGTCATCTGCAAATGGAGATTTCCTTCTCCTTTTTTAAACTGAATGTTTTTTAATTTCATTTTCTTGCCTAATTGTCCTGGTTAGAACCTCCAGTATAATGTTGACTAGAAGTTGTGAGAGCTTGTCTACCTTTTTATTAGAGGGAAAGAATTCATTCATATACCATTACATATGATGTTAGCTATGAGCTTTTATAGATGTTCTTTATCAGACAGAGGGAGTTCCCTTCTATTCCTAGTTTGTTGTTTGTTAAATCTTTTTATCACAAAGCTTTGTTTAATTTTCTCATCATTCTTATTTTGGCAACTCTTACATTCTATCATTTGCACATATTAGTTACTCAGTAATAAATGCACTCAATGCATTCTTGAATGAATAGATGAAGCAGAGTTAAATGGATCAATGATTTCATTAATTGTTGAAGATTAGAGAGAAAAATATCATATTGTATTTAAATGTACTTTCTTAAGACTTACTTCATTTGGTCCCTCACTTTTTATACATACTATAGAGGAATGGGTTTAAATTATGATGTTTTATATTTTGTCAATTTAATATAGAGTGTTAAAATCTAAAGCATAAATATTTGAGAGAGGATATTTTTCTTTGAAATAAGATGAAATAGAAGATGTTTAACTTGAAAACATCATGGAGGCAACACTTTTCATCTGATAAGCACTCATTCAAAGCAAATCAAACTTATAAAGAAATGACAAATCTGTAGATTTATGTCCCTGGAATTTGCTAACCCATAAAACAGCAGGAAAGAGAAGGCTATGACTCAGGCAGTAATAAGACTGTTGGTTTTTTAAAAAATCTGTGTTGTAATTTGTAAAGAAGGAGTACTCTTAAGGAAAACAGTCCCTGGTGAAATCAGCCTTTATTTAGAAACACAGATTGCCTTTCATCCTTTATTTATTTGTGGGACTTCTAAACTTTTTCTAGTAGAAAGACACATTGCTTCTTTAAGTCACTAATGTGAGACGAATCCAATTACAGTCAAGCCTGCCTGAGACTCTTCAGTCCTGAAATGCATGTTGCTAACAGTGGTACAGAGAATGGCCAGGGAGGCACATGTCTGTTCACATTGAATGAAATCAAGTCATTATCGTAAGACCAGCTGGCTTCTCTCTGGTCTTGGTGTTGCAGGGAATATATATTGAACTTGTCTTCCCTTCTCTTCCCTTCCCTTCCTTCCCTGTTTCCACAGCAATCCATCCCTCCCTCTCCTTATATTATGTCTTTACTATCAACATTTATAGTGTCCCTAGTTTGAGCTTAGCCTTGTGCTAGACAGCATAGATGATAAAAGAGGAGTAAGAGAGCCTAGCCTTTAATCTTGTCTCTGAAACAATAAAAATATGCACAAATGGGAAAATCCTATCAAGTAAATATGTAAAAATGAGTCTGTGTTATCAACCTCATGGTGAGACAGTAACCGATAGAGGAGTTGAGAGTAACATGGGTGGGGATGGGGATAGGAGGTAGAGAGAAGGCAGAGGTGAGAAAGTCTCCTGGTCAGTTACAGGTAGGGACCACCAGATTGGATGTGAGTACACACAGTCTTCTTTTTCCTGCCCACTGTTTGGAAATATTTAAAATCAAGTGAGACCATGCTTTAGAAACTGATACTGGCAAAAGAAATTCCCATTAAAACAGGGAGACTATATAATTCATTTTCTAGATCAGACACTTTTGAGAGTTAAAGGAGGTGTTCTTAATAATTACACCAGGAAAACAGGCATGAACTGGGATTGTCCCGTGCTAACAGAGATGAATGTTACCTTAATGGGCTCTGATGGCTGAATTTAAATTTTTAGTTGGAAAGTGTGTGTGTGTGTGGGGGGGGTTGGTGAACTGGAAATTCATCCTAATTTAAACAACACAATAGAGTGCTTGTTTTAGTTTGCCAAAGGACTGCCAATGCAGAGTACCAGAAATCTATTGGCTTTTATAAAGAGGATTTATTTGGGGTAAAAACTTAGAATTCCAAGGCCATGAAAAGTCCAAACTGAGGCACCATCAGAGATGCTTTCTCACCATCATCAGCTACTGTTGATCCTGGCTGTTGCCATGTAGTGAAGCAAGATGGCCGCCAAGCTCTGCCCAGGTTTCAGTCTTCCCCTCCAGGTTCACCCTTTCCTTTTGAGCTGCTCTGTGGGCCCAGACTCTTGGGACTTCTTGCTTAGGTGGTCCTGTGGTCTTCTCTCTCCTGGCAAAGGGCTTGTTTCTTTCCAGGCCTCCTATATCAATCTCCGCTTTTCCACTCTCTTCCAAATTTCAGCTGTAAGCTATTAGGCAAATGGCTTGTCACTTTCCTGACACCTCAGTTGTTTGAGCCTTCTTTCTGTCAGGTGGCAGGATCAAAAATGACAGAGCTCTCTCTTCTTATGTCTTTCTGAATGTCCTTTTATATCAGACTCAACAAAGGGGCAGGGACTCAACCTGAGTCACACCTCACTGAAATAGACCAATAAAGAGTCCTACAGCAATCTTATCAAGTAATCTAGTCAAAGACCCCCCCCCAACTGGATTTAATAAAATCAAAGGTTATAACACCCAGAGGACTAGATTAGTTTATAAACATAATCTTTCTCTGTTTGGGATTCATAAAATAATATCAAAATGCCACAGTACTGTTGATAAAGGATTTTAAAAACATTTTTGTTGTAATTTTTGGAGTTTTTTTCAAATTTCATTTTTTTTTAATTAGAGAAGTTGTAGGTTTACAGAAAAATCATGTAAAAAAGACAGAGCTCCCACACACCCTGTCTCCTTTAACACTTTGCTTTAGTGCAGTACCTTTGTTACAATTTTATGAAGGAATATTATATTTGTAGAACTAACTACTGTCCATAGTTTATATCAGGGTGTATTTTTTTTCCCAATATACCACCCTATTATTAAGACCTTGCATTAGTGTGTTACATTTGTTCTAATTCGTGACAGAATATTTTTATAATTATACTACAAGCAATAGCCCATCGTTTACAATAGGATTCACTGCGTGCACAATCCTATGTTTAATTCTAATAACATATACATGACTTTATTGTAAATTTAAAGTTTGGATTCTGTGATGTATGAAACCATTTCAGGAGGCATTTATCTTCTGGGAGATTCCTAAATTTTTCTAGGTCAGAGAAAACAGGAAATGCTGAGACCCAGGGGTGAGAGCTAGCTTGATACATTCCAGAAAATGATAAGAGGCCAATATGGCCAGAGTGAGTGAGTAGGTGGGGAATGATGGCTGCGCCAACTCATGTAGGCTTGCTTCTCCCCCTCCCTTAAGAAGGCAACAAAGCAGAGTAATGGGATGCATTTTTAGCTTCCCTGAGTTCAGAGACCAGCTTACCCTTAAATACTTCACAATCTTGGACCCCACATTCAGCTTCTCTCAGTCTTTATGGAGTTGAAGATAATTAAGCCTACCTCAGGGAACTATGAGGCTTGCATGGGCTAACACAGTAGGTTTAGAGCATCAGCTAGGCATAAAGTAAGTGTCTAGGTGGTCAAAAATGTTAGTGGTTGACCTTGTTATTCACCTCAGTAGAGGCAATAGCTTTTGTCAAAGGATGAAACAGGACTGATCCAGAGTTGATTTTTGAGACCTAGAACCTGGCTCTAAGTGATTCTCTCACCCTTGATCATCTTACATTTGTAAACATTTTACATTCCAGACAAGTAGTTCATAGGTTTGTAGGCTCCTCTAAAGCTGGCCCTAAACTGATGTCTAGTTTCAAGATTCAATCACTAGAGCACTGGTTTCGATTCCTGAACTCTGTCATCAATATCCACGGACCTCAGGTTTACCTTGGAGATATCTAGAATCCTTCTAGGATTTGTTCTTCCAATGTTGAGAAACTCAACATTTATTTATGTAAAATAATAAGAATGCAGTCACCAACAGCAGTAGCCAACAGCAGTGATATTATATAATAGAGTGGTATTACATAATAATAATAACGGATTAAAGCCAACATTTACTGACTGTCCCTTTTGTGCCAGCCACTCACCTTGCAGACTGGAAGATGTGGCCTTTTTCAATCCTCACAAAAACCTCATGAGTTTACAGTTTAGGTAACACAGTTAGAATATGGGGGTAGAGGGCTGGAAGTCAAGTCCAAGTTGGTCTATATTTATGCCTATGCTATGCTGCCTCCCCATAGGCAGAAGGGGTTCCAGGGCAACAGCAGATCTTTTAGGCAGAGAGAGCACATCAAATTCTTCTTTAGCTTTTGAAGCTACAAATCCTACAAGAATAGTTCAGATGATACTTCTGCCTCTGCCAAGAAGGAGATGACTCTGTGTTATAGTGATCCAGATTTTCCTAGCACTTCTGCCACTCATGGGATGTGAGATGGAACATCCCAGGAAAGAGCATCCTCCTTCAGGTCACTGACCTGCTACAGATGACATTACTCTGGGACTGCATGAGTGATACTCTTGTCACCTGATATGTGCAATGCCCTGCTGAAAAGCTCTAACCTATTTCCAGAGAATGACCTTCCATCATAGAATCTGTGCCTCACTTAGCACTGGCTGGAGCAGTACTTTTAATTCCAAAACCAGTCTGAACTCAGGCCTGGTTAAGTGGCATTGAGTATTCACCTCATTAAGACCTTTGCTAGATCCAGCAAATTCATGGAAAACCATTATAGGGAAAGAACTGGCTCTGGACTTGCCACTGTGTAATTCTATTCTGCCTTGGATTTCAAAGTGATTAGCTCTTCTCAGTTATCGAATTTCAGGGAGGGAGGGGCATTAAAACCAATCTAGGGTGGTAGCCATGGGTAGTAGTGACAAGCATGGAAACAGTTTATGAGGTCAGTGTAGGTGTGCTCACATCTCAGCTTTGGAAATTAATACCTAAATGACTAGTTACGCAAAACTCTGTGTTCCTCATTTTCTTTTAGTATATACCTTATAGGATTGTTGAAAGGCTCAATTGACATTATGGATGTAAACAGGCTTAGCTCATGTGGCAGAATCTATTCATTGGTTGACTCAAGCCCCAATCATGATCCTTTTCCCTTGACCACATTTGAACTGAGGATGGTCATGTGAGACACTTTTATACAATAGAACAAAGCAGATTCCTTTTGGATGGGTTTCTGGGAGCATTTGTTTTATACTACTAAAAAGGGCCTGCCTTTGGCCCTTTAGCCCCTCTCTCCACTTTTTTTTTTGTTTTGTTTTCTTTTTTGCTTAACACATATATGTGAGGCCTGTAATACAGCAACCATCTTGCAACCATGAATAAATACATTAACCCATGAAAGTGAGTAGAACAATTCTTGGATGTGGTAATTGCACAAAGTGCCATTTACTTCATTAGGGTTGTTATCATCACCAATAACTCTATAATTATTTAGAGCATGAGGATATGATCTAAATACTGATGATATTAGAGTAAGAAGAATAGAAATATCCTGAGTACTTGGTAGCATTGATGAGCTAATTTACCACCCTGGATTACCTAATTTTGAACTTCTTGTCACATTAAACAAATAATCCTCTATTGCTCTAAGTTACTGTTATTCAGGTATTGTGGTACATGTATGTAGCCAAATGAAATCCTAAGTGATACAGCACAGGATCTGTTGGTTTAAGTTTGTTTTAATATTTTAATCTAAACAAGTAGATGATACTGGAACTCCCATTATAACATCCCTACCAAATGATCATCCAACCCTCTCCTGAACATGTCTAATAGCTGGAAACTCACTACTTTCCAAGGCAGTCTCTTCTATCTTTGGGCAAATCTGACACCTAGAAAGATATTCTTTATGCTGAGTGCTCTCTGTTCTTCTGATTGTTTTATAATCTCTGTGAGGCATACTGAACCTCTTCATTCTTGCCCATGACAAACTTCTAGGAGAGCATATTTATTCTGAGGTATAAATGATTACTAAATGTGTTCCCTAGTTAAATATTTGTTAAAATGTCAACAATCTCAATACCATGGAGTAATATTGACGGTGAATACATGTTTATACCCTGTTGTCTATTCTAATCCAAGCTGACCTAAAGGGAACAACAGAAATCTCAACATTGAAATTCATGACTTGATTGTAGGAATTCATCCTTGGACATAGATTTGTAATAATATCTATGGTTAGGCATTGGTCCCTCAGGATTTAAATCCACCATCATCCCACTTGGCTGTCACCTTACTCCAGAAATGATACTCATAAATGAGTTTAATGAATGAGCTTTGGTGTTCATATGGTTTTAGTGGCACCTAGTAATTGATGGAAACGGGGCCAAGAAATGAACACATCTGCCTAAAATGTGCTGAACCAGAAGAATGGGAATGGGGGAGTGTAGGCTGGGGAGATAGTAAAAATGGAAGTAACCACATCCTATCCAACCATATTTGTCCGGCTTCAATTAGGTCAATTTCTTTTTGGCATGTGTGCCATGCGTCAGGGCTGATTGCTTGGATCCCCTTAAAGCTGGTATTCCTGGGCTCGTATAAAGGCTCATCTTTATCCTCAAAGCCAGTTCAATGAATGGCAAAGGAGTGGTTGGGTAGGAAGGAAAGGGAAAGGTTTTAACATTTCCTTGAAGAAATGAGGTCAAAGTGCTTTGAGGACTAATAATCCAACTTGCTTCCCTTATGAAGTACTGTGTCCCTTATTTAATCCAAACTTCTTCCCCTGACAAATACTGTGAAAGCAATTGGATTATTCTTTGGGGCTGGCTCTCAAGAACAAGAAAGGGTTTGTTGTTCACTGCCAGGGACTGCTGGCCAAGGATGCAGCGAACCTGCCTTGATAACATTTTGTTTTTCACAGAAATCATCAGAATTGGAATGGGGGAAGTTCTTTGCTGAAGTGAGTGCATGGCTGCAGGGCCATGGAGCTGAGACATCCAGCAGCTGTCTGTCAAGAGAAGGTGCATCTGTTTCACTCCCCACCACACTCCCACCCAACAGCAAGTCCTACAATAATAGTATGCTGGTGCTGAAAGGAACCCTCTTCTAGTGCAATACTCCCTTGGTACCAAATCCCAGTGGAGTCACAGAGCTCATGACAAGAATCAGTTTAGCAAAGCAGCAAAGAGCATGAGCTTCTTAGGCAAACTTCATGCTTTCCAATCCCTTTTCCACTATCAGGTAGTCAAATGACTTTAAGCTCAAGAAAATTATTTAACCTCCCTATGCATACATTTTGCCAACTATTATGTAAGGATCATAATGGCATCTCCTTCAAAGGTTGTTGCCAGAATTAATGATAATATCCTTAAAGACTTTAAAATAGCAAAGGTCACAAAGTAAGTGTTCTATAAATGTTAGGCATTCCATTTATTCTCCAAACATCTCACAAGGTCCTCTATTGAGGCAGGGACTGTGCTGAGATCAGGGGACAAATGCTGAATGAAATGCATTATACATTGTCCCCTGAACTCATGAAGCTTATAATCTAATGGGCAAAAAGGAAATTAAATAAATAATAGCAATACAGTCCATAAGCTCTTTCGGACAGAAGTACTGGAGTGCCCTGGGTTTGAGAGAAGGGGCACTTACACCATTCAGTGTCAGTGAAGACTTTCTGGAAGAAATGAGGTGTAGATGATTGCACAGCAATGATGGTGCTGGTGGGGAGAGGGATGATGAATTATCCAGGCAGAGAGAACAAGACCTCCCCCACAGCAGGAGTAGCTTAGGATAAAATCTAGTAGGGCAGTATAAAGTTCATTGAAGAAAAGGAATCTACAGTGAGGGAGAAAAGGAAGAAGGTGAGGCTGGAGGAAAACGGACAATCTAAGTGCAGTTGGGAAACCATCGAAGGTCTTGTTTATGGGGAGTTGCTGATCAGATTTACACTTTCTACTGTAAGACAAGAAGGTTAGGGGGATCAGGTAGAGAAAGCAAATGAAGAATTGCCTTCTTCTCTTGAGTCCTCAGTTCCCCTGTCATCTAATCCTTTGGAAATACCTGTTCTTTAGTGTCTTGAGGGACCCTAGACTCTAGGAACTAAATTGGTAAAGGGAGTTCATACCCAAAGCAGTCAAGACAGAGAGGCCTGGATTGGACTGTGTTTCTTTCCTCAATTCCTCAATTCCACAGTGTCAAGTGGCCAGCAGGAGAGCTGCTGATGGTCATCCCCAACATGAGTAGCCTGAGGCTTTCACGGTTGTCCTGCTGTCTCCAGGGGCAGTGATGAGGCTTAATGGAGCCAGCCCTCAAATGTTGAAGCTTTTTCATCTGCCTAACCTTGTGGCTTGTAGAAAACACTTTTTCATTCTGTAAAATGAATTCATATTTTATAGCATTCATGATTGTGACTTCATTAATTCCAAAAATGCTGTAGAAATTTGATAAATATTTATTGAGGCTGTTTGGTATAAAGAAAAAATCAAAACCAATGAACTTGGGGTCAGAAGATCAATGTTCTAGTCCTGCCTCTGCCACTAATGAGCTATATGACTTCAAACAAATAGTGTACATTCGGATGCTTTTCCTTTCTCATAATTGGGGACTAGATGATTTCTAAGCCTATTTTATATTCTCTTTATATTCTCTGATTCTATCTTCCAGTTTTAGAGACAAGGAAACCAATAAATAGAGACTTTGAGGGACTTCCATACCACATCCCATTTAATTAATTAGACTGGGCTCTTTGGAGGGGGAGTGGTCTTTGTTTTCACATGAGTTAGCACAATTACACCACTGTACCAACTGTAATGTATTCAATTCTGAATGGTGAAGAGTGAATGCATAAGTATGGCTTCATCAGCCTAGTTGGTTTTAAAATAAATATCTTAACTCTTTTCTCAATTCTTTCCTCCCTTCACTGTTTGAATCAATTAGGGGGACAAAATAGCTTGCTCTAAAATTAGCTGGTGGGGTCCTTTCATCTTGGATTCTTTTGAAATGAGAATTTAAACCCAAGCCTCAAGTAACTGAAAATCTAGTTTTTCTTCCACAGACTACTGGAATGTCTGGACTTCTGCCCTTACCAAGACCAACACAAGAGTTTCTCAAGTGGGATGCCATTTTTATCTCAAACCACCTCTTTTGAGGGAGGTTACTGAAAATGCATTGGCTGATGTTCTGTACTTCAAACCATGTCACGTTTCTCCCTGGGGTTTCAAGTATCAACTCCTTGTACCCAGGACATCCACTGAGCCCTGCACTTCCCTCGTTGTGGGCTCCAGCTGGATGAACATGAAGTACAAATCTGACAGAGCCGCATGTTCCTCAGCCAGGGCATGTGGGCCTTTAATGTGCACTTTCAAATCTAAATGCTGAGGCAGTTGGTTCTCTGGACACCACAGAAAAGCTAACAATCAGGACAGTAGAAAGGAAGCCAAATCATGGGATCTGCTGCACATCCACCCAGGGGCTGTGGTTATTTGAGGACCATGGAATAAGCAAAGCCCAGGGCATGATATGTGGCATGGAACGTTTCAGGGACCCACTGGTCCTGTTCAGACCAAACTTCTTTCTCATCACCAGGCAAATAAAACTGTCCTCTGGGGAGGCAGTCCCCATTTATGTACCTAGTCAACACTTCTGTATCCCTGGCTGCCAGGCTGCTGGCCATGGAGGAGCCAGCTATCTAAATCCCCAAGTCCTAGGAAGCACTGGGGACCTCAACAATATTAAGCTCAGTGAGTATAACCAAAGTATTTAATATTTAATCAATGGGATCAGAAAAACTTGATTTCAAATATCACACCTTGGATAAATTATCCAATTTTCAAAATAACATTTTCTCATTAAAAATTATTCTCTCTCTCACCATATATATATACATATATATGGTGTGAAGCTGTATATACCCCCAGAAAATTATGTTCTTAAATCTAAATCTAATCCATTTCTGTGTGTTTAAACCTATTGGAAGCAGGACTTTTGTTGATGGTACTTCAGTTAAGGTGTGACTCACCTCAATGAGGTCTTAATCCTCTTACTGGAGTCCTTTATAAACAGGATGGAGAGAGAGAGAGAGAGAAGAGACAGACAGACAGACAGACAGTGAGGGGAGAGAGAGAGAGAGGAGAGAGACAGACAGGATGGAGAGAGAGAGAGAGAGAGAGAGAAGAGAGAGAGAGACAGACAGACAGTGAGGGGGGAGAGAGAGAGGAGACAGACAGACAGACAGGATGGAGAGAGAGAGACAGACAGAGACAGAGAGAGAGAGGAGAGAGAGGAAAGAAAAAGCCAATGAAGCAAGAAGCCAAAATCAATAACTCGAGGAAACTCAGAAGAGAAGGGAAAGACCAGGAGGTGCCACCATATGCCTTATCATGTGGCAGAGGGGCCAAGAATCATCTGCAGTTGGTCTTCAGGAAGAAAGCATTGCCTTAATGACACCTTCATTTGGATATTTCCTCAGCCTCAAAACTGTAACCTAACGAATTCCCATTGTAAAAACCAACCCATTCCAAGGCATTTTCTTGAAGCAGCCTAGGAAACTAAAACAATTTTGGTACCAGTAGAGTGAGATGGTGCTATTGCAAATACCAAAAGTGTAGAATTGGCTTTGGAATTAGTTCCCATTGTTCAAGCTGAACCATTTACTTCTGGTATTTGCTTTGAGGAGCCTAGGAAACTAAAACTCTACCTACCTACCTAACTACCTACCTACCTACCTAGCTAGCTAGTTAGCTATCTGTCTGTCTGTCTGTCTATCATCTATCTCATCTATCTAGCCATATCTGCACACACACACATATATATGTATTTGGCCTATAGTACGTTCTCACTTAATTGTAAACAATAACAAGATATGACAACAAGGTCTGAGAAGGAGGAAGAGGAGGAGGAGGAGGGAGGAAGAGGAGGAGGAGGAATCTTTTGCACAATGGAAAATAAGAGCTTTGAGTTAGGTAGACAAGGGATTGAATCCTGTGTCTGCTAATTGTTCTCCCTGTGCCATCTGAGCTTCTACTCTTTTGTTTGTTTGCAGTAATATGGGGGTAGGGTCATAATAACTACCTGAGGGGAGAGCTGCTTTAAAGATTAGAAATATTTTGTGAACTTCCCTGGCATATGACAGGCTCCTCATACATGGGATCCCTATTATGTCATCTTAGTTTGTTCTTTGGTTATACAAAGTACTTGTCCCTGAGGACTCCTAGCACTATATTTTCATAAGTCTATGACACTTATATCTATATTCCCAGGGAGCTCAGGTAAACATTGCAGATGCAGAGGTTGCTTGTTACCAGACCTTGTTGCAGGAGACAAAGTCCATAGAGAGGTCCCCACACAAGGCTCATGCATGCACCTTTCCTGGTCTCCCTCCCCTAACTCCCTTATAGCCTTGCCTGATTTCTTTGGAGTGACATTCACTGACTTTTACACAAGTACACTAATACAAGAATGGACTGGCCAAGACAGAAGTCCCCAGCATCTGAGAGTGGGTTCATTTGTGCCACAGCAAACATGCTTGGTCCCAACCAATCCCAGGGACATTGGATAGACCTAATGTGAAGTGCGACATGTTCTTCCCTTACACTGAGATGCTAAATATATTATACAGGACCCAGTTGTTAATATTCACATCCCACCCAAACTTGGCATCTTGTGAGATGTTTTAAATTATGGGGAGAAGGGCAAAAAACTGAATACATTTATGTTATGTAACTTTTTTTTTTCCAAAAGGATTAGCTGTACTGGGGACACACAGCTGTTCTTTCCACAAGTCTCTTCAGATCAAGCTGCAGACAATGGTAACAACAGAAAGCTTAAGACCAAATTCTGCATTCCTCTCTTCCTGGCTGAAAATCACTCTACAAATTCCTGCATTGAGCAGGAAGCAATGTTCCACTGAAGAGAGGGGTGCTTTTTCAGATCTGATCGACAGACATTCCATGTCTCTAATCACATCCTCTTCTCCTGGACTCCTTGGGGCTGCCCATATTTTCTCTTCTTTCTCGATCTCCAGGTAGAAAGAACATCTGTTTTTTCTTTTCTCTTCTTTTCTCTTCTTTCTTTTCTTTTCCTTTTTTCCTTCCCAGAAACAAACTTGCCCTGACACCATAGGCTTTAAGCTTCCAGGCCTCTCACATACACAGGTCACTTCCAATGCCCTATAATTAATATTGTTTTCACAATTTTGTATTCCTTTTTAGATGATGGATCCCCAAACTGCTTAAGATTTAGGCCTCTAAAATCTGGATTTCCCTTGATAGCAGCACCTCAATTTTCATTATGGGAGAAATAGCAATAGCACCTCCATTTAGTCCATATGTGTTGGTGATTGAACAAGCCCAGCCCCCTAACCAATAAGCATAATCCATATTTCTTGCCCAAGGAATGCTTTAGGAGTAGGCAAATGACCCTAGTTGGTCCAATGATGCTCAAACCTGGGAATTCTGTTGGAATTATTTATAATAGGGAATAATTTTCCTCTGAGTTTCCTGAAAAGGAAGGATATAAACCTGGAGCCACTGGCAGGTTTCTTACCATCAAGACAGAAAAACTCACCTGATATCCAAGATATACGAGTAAGAACTAAATAGAGATTGATTCCTAAACACAATATTCATCCACCAAGCACTTGCATAGAGCCTAATAATTTCCAACACTATCTTCAGCAATGGAGTTCCAATGGAACAAAATAGATAACATTCCTATACCAATAAAGCAATAAAGTAGTGATGTGAGATGGTCAATAAGTAGATATGTACCTGGTAATAGTGAGTGCAATGAAAAAAACTAAAGTGAGATAAGGGATAGAGAATGACATACAGAATGCTCTTTATTTAGGGTGCATAGGGAAGGTCTCTGTAATGAGATGACTTATGAGCAAGAACTGAACAAAGCATGGGAGTGAACCATTTGGACATGTGGGAGAAGGAAAATGCCAGCTTGACGGTCCTGATGTAGGAAGTTAAGTGAAGTGTGCAAAGTGGGAAGGCACTATGTTTAGAGCACAGTGAACAAGGATTGGAGGTTGGAGGAAAGGAAGGCCATTAAGGGTTGGAAGGGTTTGAGGATATTATAGAGTCTTGTAAATCATGGTAAGAGAAATGGAATTAATTCTAATTGTGTTGGAAAATTACTAGGATTTTCAAAAAAAAAGATGTAATATATTGAAAAGTTCATTTTCAAGGATGACTTTGGCTGCAATAGATGAGCCCAAGTGGAAAGGTGAAGTTGGGAGACCACAACAGAAGTCTAAGAGGGTAGTGGCAGTGAGGGTGGTGAGAAGTGGTTTCATGATGGGCCTATTTTGAAGTTAGAGGAAACATATTTTCTAAGGAACCCCCTCACAGATATGAGTGAAATAGAGGAGTTAAGGATGACTTCCTGGTTTGGCATATAAGATCAGACTAAATGGAATTGCCATTCACTAAGATGTAGTACACCAAGGAAGAAACATGTTTGGATGAGGGTTCATCAACTGCAACTTTTTTTCTATCTTTTTTGATGTTTCTTCAGCATTTTAAATTGCTAACCATTTCCTTCTTAATTTGTCTCTTTGACTATTTACATTTACCTCCCTCTCTTGTTTTCATTTGTGACTTCTTTGGCTGCCTCTGCTAAATATGTCTTGTTGGATCCTCTTCCTCTGCTTACCACTTCAAAGTGTTCTGACCTAAATTTTCCTACTTATTAATCAGTCCTGAGACCTAATCCATACATAAGATTTGTCTATCATTACTTTCCTGGCAACTACATATTTCTCTCTCCAGTCCTTGTACCCACAATATCTATTCCCAGAAGTCCAACTTTCCTAACCAAACTTACTATGTTTCTCTTCTTGTTTTACCTTTTTTGGTAAAAGGCATGATTGTTCATTAAGTTGCTTAGTCAGAAACCTGGGATTTATCCTAACCTTTCCCTTCTTACTTACCATTCCAAAAGTTAGCAAATCCTACAGATTTTACTTCTTTAACATATTTAAAATCTTTCTGATATCTTTTATTTTCATGCTGTTTCTGCCTTAATAGACTCTTAGGTGATCTTGTCTCTAGTCTGACCCACTTCCCATGTAATCTCCGCATTGTTGTCAGTATGACCTTTTTAAGATGAGATCTGAGCATGTCATTTCCTTGGTCAAAACTGCATAATGACTCTTCACAGATTTGGAGATCAATTTAAGACTCAGGGTTCTTCATGTTCTGCTATTTACGAGCACAAATATCTCAGTACAACTTCTACTGGGTGGGCAAGGGATTGTCTCCCGACTTTAGTATTTGAACTCTTTTTTTCCCCTTAAAGAATTCTCCTTTTTGTCAATTTGCTGAAATCAAAGTGGTGTCAGTGTCCCTTACTTTTTGCTTGAATCAAACAAAAATTTTTTTTATTTGAATTAATATAATGTCAAAACAAAATGCTATATATGCCAAATAAAGATGAGGTCTCAGCCATTGCTCTGTTGCCTATCAGTTCCCCAAGCACTGTCTCCCTTCTGAACTTGCAAACTAAAATTGTATTTAACAACCAAATATCACATTAATGCTGGAGTACAATCCATCACTTTTCTTTTGTCTATTGGTGAGACTTTTTCTCCCTTTATTTTATTGGATATTAGTTTTTTAAAAACTACTCTTGTTAGGTCAAAATAAAGTGCGATCCTTGTCTTCAAGGAGCAAATACCAAGATTTTGTATGTAGTTATATCTGCGAGCTAAATATTTGGAAAATCTTACAGATTACCATGTCTATTTGTATTTGTGTGTATGTTTCCATCTGTCCACCCAGGTGAAGGGGTGGTGGGGAGGTTGGTTCAAACATTGTTTTATAAGGGATAAAATCAAATGAACTTGTACTTTTGATCCCAAGAGTCTATGATCTAATGGACCTGAATTCTATTTTTTCTTCCAACTCAGCAATGAATGCCTAGGGCAAGCCCATCTTGTTGAATACTGGTTATCTCCATTGGCAGAGGGTCAGAATATGGCACTATTTTAAATGGATATTAAAAGGATGAATGGCAATACCTGTGACAGAGGAATCACAATGGACTTTTGTAGATGCCAAATGTTCTTGTGTCATCTAGGCTTGGCCTCACATCTGTGGGAGAAAGTGAATATTTTATTCAAGGGAGTGGAGCCACATTCAGTTCCCTGGTCTATCAAATGGCAAGCCTGTAAAACAAACTTCCCCAAGTATCATCTGAGCAAAATGTACAATGGTAAATCACAATGGGCGGAACAGTAAATATTTAGAGTTAAGAAAATACTCAACTCAAAGAAATAGCAAAGGTGTCAATAAAATAAGGTCTCTGAAGACAAAAGATTGGGGCTTCAGACCAGTTTTACAACCGTTCATCTGCTTTTCTTTCAACAAATTACTCTCTCAATTGGTTACTTCATCTATCAAAATGGGCATTCATTTGTTTATTTAACAATATTTATTGAGTGCCCACTGTGTTTCTGGGACTGTGCTAGGTTAAGGACATTCCATGATGAACAAAATAGAAAGCAGCCACATAATTTATGTCCCCAGAATAAATATATCATAAATATCAAAAGCCATGAGAACATTGACACCTATAGTATTTGTTTACAGG
This sequence comes from Dasypus novemcinctus, assembly GCF_030445035.2. Taxonomy (NCBI): domain Eukaryota; kingdom Metazoa; phylum Chordata; class Mammalia; order Cingulata; family Dasypodidae; genus Dasypus; species Dasypus novemcinctus. The sequence goes on from NC_080686.1 coordinate 92,328,780, forward strand.
AAGGTTTTCTATTTTACATAAAATGTTTCTTAAATTCAGGGATATCATTTTATTCACCTTAAGAATCTCAGGTCCCATAATGGTACTTGTTCACTGATTTCAATTCTATTTTGCATTGTTGCCTTCTACTCATCTGCAACATTTTCTACTATGTTCATGATAATTTACTTCTCTGAATACATCTTGTGCCTCCCTCCTCTGAATTTTGTTCACGCAACTTCCTTCACTGCAGGCATATTTATCTCTTATCTATAACTGCTAAAACCCTACGTATTTTTCAAGACCAACATCAAATGGCACCCCAGCAGCTCACTTTGCAATAATCTACCTGCTGAAGTACCAAGGAACACTTACAAATATGTTTGTCTCCTATAATATTCTTATATTATTATTAAAAAACTAACATTCATGTAATGGCCTCAAAATTATTTCATGTGATATTCACAGCAATTATGTAGGATTGCGAACACAGGTATCATTGTCCATAATCTACATATTCTACAGGTAAAGAAACTGATAGCCCGAGAAATTAAGCAACTCACCTAAGGACCCATAGCCGGTTTACATCCCATAGGCAAATTGTCAGCAGAGGTGGGGCTGACACCTAGGCTCTATGAATTTGCCTTCACTATTCTTTTCTACTACCCTTGTTGGTCTGTCTTCTCAGAAGGCTCAGGCTCCTAGAGTTCCTTCTCAATGGATGGCGGGCTCAGCCTAAGCGTCAAAATACTTTTTATCTGTATGGATTTTATCTGATGGCCCCTTCCTAAGTTCCAGAATATGTCCAGGTTGTGAGACTCATAAAAATGCAGCCTACTGCAATGCCCAGCACCATGCCTGGCAAAGAGCAAACTGATAGTAAATGCCTGTTGAATGGACGTGATGAAATTTATTGTTCTCACTGTTTCAACTCTCCAGAACTTCTTTTTCCAAAACTCATGACAATTCTATTGCAGGAGTCTTCCTTCAGGAGAAAGTCCAGGAATAATTCCATGTAATGAAAAGGGGTTAGAGGAGGGAAAAACAGAGGGAATTTTCAGTCATGCCCCTACTGAAAGAAATGCTTGAGGCCACCCTAGCTCATCTCAAGTCTGTTAAGTGTTACCAGCATATATCACAATAGATTAGACAGAGCCCATATCTGAGTAGTAACCTGCTTGTCCAAGAAGCCCCACTAGGCCTTCAAGAGATCACCAAGTCAGTGAGGAGAATGTGCGGTTTCCACATTCCAAGGTGAAAGTATCTAGAAGATCTAGAATTGTTCAAAACCTCTCCTGTTTCCTCTTCCTGTTATAGAACAGATGGAAAAGGATTAGGACCCAACAAATTTGTTTGTTGGCACACATAGCCCAAGGCACCTGCTTTTAGCAATCTCATGGATGAATCAATGTGTTTTTCCCAGTTGGAAACATTGAAGATTGTAGTTAATCTCTCTTCCCTTCTTCTCTCATTTTTAAAGTGTCATAACTTTATCCATAGAGTAGTTGGGGTTTTAGCAATATGACCTCAGTCTTATTCCCACTTTCTGAATCATCAGATGCTCTCAGTCCACCCTTTTTCCTTAGGGGCCAGCCCGAAACAAAATCAAATGGCAGCACACTATAAAAACAGTATGCTTGTTCCCTCTTCCAGGGTCAGAATTATATATATACTTTGTTACTCTGTGCCTCATATATACCTTCACAAATTGGTGAAAGCTTGGTTTACAGTTGTTGCCAGCACATGCTAATATCAATCTGCACATTTTTGATGTGCTTTTCTGGGCCCTGATAGAAAAGTGTTAACATGAACAGAACACTTGATTGGCTGCCTGGGATGATGTGACCTTCACCCTAGACTCACCACATCAAATCTTGTCATGCTGTACCCTAATGACACTCAGTAGGCAAGATCTTGATTCTTTCTAACAGAAACCATCAACTGTCCCCTTGTTATGAAGGACTATAGAATAAAGGAGTCTATTTTGGATGACGTTCTTAGTCAACTCCTTCCTGTCAAGGACCACATTGGCACATGATTTTTGCCTCACTACCTCCTACTTAGCCTTCTTGATTCCATTCAGTTATATCGTTCTCCAAGAAACCTCTCTTCATCCTTGGCTAGCAGATAGTGTTGAGAGTTCCTGATTTTATGCTTGCTTCTATCAATTCCACTGATTTCCAATTACCCTTTTCCTCCTGCATCTCTGTTGCAAGATCATTATCATAGATGATGTTGGGAGTCCTACCCAGTCCCCTGTGATTCATTTTACTTGATGTATTGGTTTACCCATTTCCCATTTCTGTGAGTGCTTCAGTTAATGGCTTTCCCCTGAAACTGTCTCCAGAGCATTGCCCTTGAGTTATTGAAGTCACTTCTCAAATGTCCTGGACATTATGATGCACAACATTCCCTTTAAGTCAGGACAGATTCTGTGGTAGAATTTATGCTCTCCAGCTCTCCAGAGAATCATAATAAAGTTAGATCTTTTCTGAAATTATCTTTCTGTGTAGGTCCTTTTCCATCTTCTCCCTGCACTCCACACTCCCATCTCAGTTTCTTCCAAGAGCACTCCTTCAGTTACTTACATGCACATAATCCTTTTCTCAGGTCTGCTTCTAGTTGACCTAAGAGAACCATGTAATCTCATTTTTTTCTCATAAAAACCCATAAAGAAAGTTATTATTCCAACTAGAATAATGTAAGGTCAAGAAGGGTAATAAACCTGCAACACTGCAAAGAGTAAATAACAAACACCTGCTTGCCACACCTGGTGCTCAGTAAACACTTTGAATGCAATGATCTTGAGCCACAAGACTTGACATTGGACCATGGTAGGCTGGGACAATCTGAAAAGGACCATGACTCAGGAGGTACACAGGTCCACTAGGGTAAATGTAAGAAGAGGAAATACAGATAGGGTGTTAGAGAGGATCAGCAATAAATTGATGAGGAATAATGCCAGTGGAGTGTAGATCAGGGAATAAACAACACTCTGGCAGAAGGTAATGGAGATTTGGTCACAGGAACCACATCCTAGAATGAAATTTGAGACCTCAGGAGAAGTGAATAGAACATAGAAAAGTGTCAACCATAGGAAACTGCCTAAGACTCTAAGTGTGTTAGTTTGCTAAAAGCTGCCAAAAGCAATATACTAGAAATGGGTAGGCTTTTATAATGGGGTTAATTGGCTTGCAAGCTTATAGTTCTGAGACTGAGAAAGGTGTCCAAATCAAGTCATCATCAGGTAATGCTTTCTCCCTTAAGACCAGCTGCTGGCAATCTTGGACTCCTCTTTTGCAAGGCAAGGTACATGGTGACATCTGCTGGCCTCTGCCTTCTCTTCCAGGCTCTGTTGCCCACAGCTTATGACTGTGGCTTTCTCTCAGATTCTGTGTTCTGTTGATTTCAGGTTCTGGCTTCCAGGGCTTTCTCTCTCAGCTTCTGGGAGTTTCTTTCTGTCTGTCTGCTCGTTTTCATACCATTTAAAGGACTTCAGTAAGATGATTAAGACCCACCCTGGGTCATGCCCTACTGAAGTAGCCTCATCAAAATGTCCTACTTACAATGGATTTAAACCCACAGGAACAGATTAGCTCTAAGGGCTTGATCTTTTCTGGTGTCCATAAAGGCCACAGACAACCTAAGATAGGGTATTGAGTTAAAAGAAATAAAGCAGAGTGTGATTTCCTAAATGAAGGGAACACAACTTAGTTATTATTGTAGCAACTGTGTCTAGTAGAAAACCAGCACATGGTAGGTGGTAATAAATATTTGTGAAATAAAGAATTTAATGAAGAGTGTGTTATAAACTGAGCATGAGGCATGGTGGGAATAAGACAAGATCCCAATTAATAAAGCTCAATTACCCAATTACATAAGGCTGTCAACAAAGAGATTCTGGTAACTGTGCTAGGGCTCATTCAGTTATCCCTAAAAGGAATTGATATCAGATGATCAGGCAGGATACCTACTGCCTGAGGAGACTAAATGGCTTCTACTTAGGAGACTGGGTTAGGGATCCAAGTGGGGCATTCTACTGGACAAATCAGTTTCCTATTGTGGAACTCACCTTTATTCATATAGGAGTTTAAATGAGATAAATTCTCAGAATGTTCTTACTTCTCTGCGTTAGGCTACTAACACAAGTTATTTTCTCATTCTTTGGCAAGGAAATCTTCAATTATTTGCAGGTCCCAAGTAAGTCATCCCTCATCCCTGTGCCTGATTCATTTCTCATTTTGTCTGCAGTGTTATCCCTTTTGGTGTGGATTATTTCTGTCCAGCCTTAAGCACTCAGCACAAGTGTCACAACTATTGAGAACTTCTGTTTTCTGGCACCCCTTCCCCACTGTACCCAAATCCAGATTAGTTTTCCCTCTTCTGAACTCATACATATTCCTTCTGATTATCTTTCTTAACACTTATTTTATTACATTAAAATTTGATCTGCCCCATCTCTGTCTCTGTCTCTCTCTAATTGTTTATGTATCTGTCTTTTCCACTAGATTTTGAAATCTTGAAGAGAAAACAAGTCATTTCCCCCCCCTCAAATTGGTGCACCTGAAGCCTGGCACATAATAAATACTCAATGCTTACTGAGTCAGCAGATAATATAAAACTGTGAAAAGTTGTAGATACATGATAATAGGACAGAGCAATAAGAAATTTCTCCTTCTATTGTCACTGCCAGTCATGTCTTGGCTTTGGAGATATTCATGCCTTGGAATTCAAAGGAAAGCTCAGTAAACATTCAGAGGTGGGTCAAAATGATTAACGATAGAGGACACAGCCAGTAATTTGAGAGTCTAGAAGTTATTGGGCTAATATATTTCAACCCAATTTTCTAATCGGGTAAGCATTTCAGCATTTCAGTTCAGTTCAATATGCTTTTATCAAGGAATTCCTATGAGCCAGAAACACTTTTCCAAAGGGAACAGAATAATACAGAAGGAGAGGTGAGGGTGGAATGGTAGCTAAGGGTCACATTTGTAATATTCCCTAGTCACCATAGTCAAAATAATTGAAAATGCAGGAGAAAATTATAAAACAAGTAATTTACTACAGAGTATACAAACACAACTTGTACCTCAAGTATTATTGTTGGTATCATGGAGAAATGTCCTTCAGGGAAATTGAGCTTTGAGAAGGTTTTATCAAGCTTTTCAGAATTTTATGTGGGGCTATGAGTAGAGGTAAACATCTCCACTTGTAACCAAAACCAATGTCCCAAGGTTAATAGGGGAAGAAAGGTTGTTTTGCCTATGCTTACATGATGTTTACAATGTCCCAGACGTTGAAAGGCTTTACCTACAATAGTTCTTTAAATCTTCACAACAACCTGTAGTGTGGAGATGTTTTCATCCCCATTTTTTCGGACAGAGAGGATAAGGGACTTGACTAAGTTCATACAGCTACTGACAGTCAAAATAATTATTAAATCTAGGAAATTCGGTCATTGATGCTGTATAATGCTGACTTGAAAAACTGAGGTTAGCACAAAGGGAGAACTTAACTAAACAACGTTGTGAGTGTAATTAACAGAACTATATTGTATTTTGGAATGTGCTTAAAAGAAGAAATTTTGTTTCTATATATGCTACAGGAATAAACATTTTCAAAGTCCATAGACTACACAACACAGTGAACCCTAATGTAAACTATGGGCTATTGTTAATAGTATAATTATACAAAAAATTATTAGGATACTGGCACTCATTCTCCCAGAATGTAAAATCATCAAGCTTTCCATGCCATAGCTTCTAAGATGTTAATAACTGTATTTCTTAGATGGCTTTGAGGCAGGGAGATATACTAGAAAAGGACATTCATTTTCATGAGATAGGTCTATGCTTTTGTAGAAATCAAGGTCTGCGAATTTTACAGTTTAAAATCCTTCTTCAATGTGTACCTTGCATATTTTGTATAGAAGTTACCTTTATTAAACATTGAGATATACAAGTTTGTATATCTCAACATACAGTGTATATACAATTTGAGGGTATGTTCCCCAAAGCTACAGTACATGGATTAGTTTGAACATTGACAGGTTTCTAATAAGTATTTCCTACTTTTGCACAGAGATGACAAGGTGCACGTATTACAACTGGGACCTGACTGAGTCAATCAATGTTTGAGTGATTTCTATAATTTGCTTATAAAAGTTCACAGTGGTAAAGTAACTTTGGTAAGATCACAGTGCTAAGACACAACCAAACATAAAATTAACTTTTTTTCCCACTGAAAAATGGTATTTCAATTTTATTAATATGAAAATAACAGTAACAACTTAACACTGGAAGGTTATATTTTTTCCAGTTGTTTTCAAACATGCATTCATTCACTTCATTGAACATGAACAGTTCAATGCTCATTTATGATTTGCTCTCTATGGAGACTGTATTCCAGTTACTGGGGATTCAGTGGGGAACAAGCAGTTGAGATCCCTGCTCTCATGGAGTACAAGATCTAGGCAGGAGATTTAAGGAAGAAGCAATCACATAAATAAAATAACAAGGAAGAATTCCAATAATTGTAGAGATGAGGAAGAGAAATAAAGTAGGCTGAAATGATAAGAATGGCAGTGATTATTTTAGCTTGGGTTGTAAGGGGAGGTTATTTGGAGTAAGTGACATTTAAGCTGAGTTCTAAATGGTAAGGAGTCAGGCAGACAGATACCAGGGGAGCGCATACTCAAAGGCAGGAATGAACTTGACATATCAGAGGATCTGAATGAACTAGCAAGGGGAGAGTGGAATAATATTGGATCTGAGAGGTGGGCAGAGGTCATCTAATGTTTGCTTTGTAAACCAGAAAAAGGCGTTGGATGGAAACCCTTAGAGGAGTATGTGCATGTGTGTGGAACTGTGTCTGTGCACTATATATATGTGCATGTGCATTTACAAACTGAACTGAAACTATGTTTTCTTGTCTATTTTTAATATGTACACAGATATATAGAGAATAATGTAAGCAACTGCATACCTTTGGCACCTTAAGAAATGAAGCACGCGCAAGGAGTGCACCCTGTAAGGAGAGCCGCCCAGTGCGAAAGAAAGTGCAGCCTGCCCAGGAATGGTGCCACACACACAACAAGATGACACAACAAAAAGAAACACAGATTCCCATGCCGCTGACAACGACAGAAGCAGACAAAGAAGACAGAAGACGACGCAGCAAATAGACACAGAGAACAGACAACTGGGGTGAGAGGGTGAAGGGGAGAAAAATAAATAAATAAATAAATAAATCTTTTTAAAAAAAGAAAGTAAAAATTAATCTAAGTCCTTTTATTTTCTTCCTGATCACATTCCTATCTTCTCATCCCTCCTTTCATCCTTCACTTCCTTCCAAGGCATAACCCCTAAACTGAATTTGGTGGTTTTCCTGGCCATGCTTGTCTTCATATTTTGTTAGAGTATATGTATGAATTCTTGAATAATTACAATATTGTGGACCATTTTAAAAATACTTACATATATAACATCACATTGCATGTTTCCTGCAACTACTTTTTCTCAACATTATGCTTGTGAAATTGAGTCACATTGATGAGAGTGTGGTAGTCCCCATTGTTTAGATATACAACAATATATATTTTCTATTTTACTGCCAATTGATAATTCAGTCATTTCAAAGTATTCAGTATCACAAAACACTGCTTCAGTAATCATTCTGATATGTCTGTGTGTATGCAAGGTGGTCTATGACAATGCTTTCCAATTTTTTATAGGCACTAAAATATGGATAAAACATCATAATTCAGATGAGGCCGCTTAAGGTAGGAAAGAGCCCACCTGGCTGCCTTCTCGCCTTAGGACATGAGGGTCTCAGCCCACCTGTAGCCCATGAAAGCACACGCCATTGACAGTTTTCTTCGGTCTAATCTCTCTATTACTAAGAGAGCTATGACAAATTCTCCTTTTATGACTGTGGAAATATTAAATCCATTCTGTCAGTTTTGCTTTTCATACTTTGTAGTTAAATTAGGTTAGCTAGCATTTAGAATTTTTATCTTTCTGGTGAATTGCTGTCCTTGGCATTGAAGGTTTTATAAGCAGAGAAGGAGGGACATTAACTGAATTATGTTTTAAAATGATTATCCTGACAGCCATATGGGGAATAGATGGTAGCAACAAAAGAAGGGAAGATGGTGATCAGTTAGGAGGTACCTCAAGCCCTCTAGGAGACAGATAATGGTGGCATGAACTAGGATAGTTGTCCTGATGATGGAGATAACGCCAGGTTTGCTATATGATTTGAGTTGACAAAATTTTCTGATTAAAGAATGTGAATATGAAAAAAAGAGACAGATCAAGGAAAATATTTAGATTTTTCATTGGAACAACTGACAGAAAGCATGACAGTGTCCTTGGCTGATATGCAAACGTGTGACACGCTGTGTTTTCCAAAAATGACTGCAATAATCTTTCTTCTACTCCCACCTGCTCTTCCAGAACTTGGCTATATCCCCATCAAGACACAGAGTCTATATTCCCTCTCCCTGAAACTAGTTAGCCCTGTGCAACAGCCTTAGCTAATAGATTATGGAAGGGCACCAAAGAAACTTCTGGAGCTAGGTCATAAAGGAACCCCCTTTGGAACACAGCCACCATGCTGTGAAGCAGCCCAGACCACAAGGAATGGAGAAACCTACTTGGAGAGGAACCATGTTTCCTGGACCTCAGTACCAGCTGAGCTTAACAGCCAGCACCAACTTGCCATCCAAGGGAGGGAGCCACCTTTGAAATGGATCCTCCAGCCTTTAGATGAGCTGCCCACTTAAGGCTGCATAGAGCAGAGACAGCCTTTCTTACCAATCTTTTCCCAAATTGCAGATTTTGTGTGAAAAATAATTGTTGTTGTCATAAGTTACTAGCTCCTGAGGTGGATTTTTATGCAGAAATAGACAACCAGACTAGAGCTGTGAAGGAATATCATGCAGGAGGGAACAGCACACTGAAACATAGCTTTCTTTTGGCTGTGTTCACTTTGTAGTCCCTAGTAGACACTCTTCCCGTGATTTGTAAGGAACAGTTAGAGGCAAATGTCTGAATTCAAGGAAGGGTCAGGACTGCCAATGACAATTTTGGAATCACTGACATATAGATAATATTTAATCTTCAAGGCTTGATAAGTTTATTAAAATAGAGCCTGTTGAAAAAGGGGAAAATAATGTCATCTGTTATAACCTAAAATAATCGATTCATCAAGCAATTGATGATTAGTTCATTTAACAAGTATTTTAGGGCCTTCTACATATCATAAACTATACTAGGGCATATCAGTAAATTAAACAGGCCATGGCTCTACCCATACAGGGTTTATATTTTAACTGGCTTAGTTTAGACTTTGGTTTCTCTTCATTTTATTTTAAATTAATTTTATATAATACATTTTGACCTACAGCTTTCATGAGCAACCATTTTTGTGGTATGTATTTTATTTTTATACAGAGTGCTCTGTATATCTTACACAAATTATGAATATTTCTACTAAATTTAGGATTAAGGTGTCCTGGATGGATCTGCTCACCTAGGAATAAATTGCCCTTTTGAATGATATGACGTCAACCAGGTGGGTGTTTATCAAGCAGTTTTATAGAACCTTGGGGACTCCTGGAGCAGCTGGAGGAAGGAGGCATGCGGGAGCCTGGACAACAGAGTTGGGGATACAGAGCCTTTTACAGAAACACAGATTCCCAGTGCTGCTGACAACAACAGAAGCAAACAAAGAAGACGCAGCAAATAGACACAGAGAACAGACAACCGGGGAGGGTGGGGAGGGGGAGAGAAATAATAAATAAAAATATTAAAAAAAAAAAAAGAAAAGGAGCTATTTTCCTTCTTTGGCTATGGGAAGAAGGATTTAATTATTTAGACAGTCTAAGAAACTCAGATACTGATGACCAGTTGATTCCTGTAAAAATCCCAATACTTATGGACTTGTTGAACAAATGACAAAAGTGCCAGCTAGGATCAAGAGTTTATTGACTAAGGAATTGATTTTTATTTACAAAACTTACTGGCCAGTTCTGAAATTGTAATAATGGGCTGGACCTCTTAAAAGTAATTGTGTTAGCAAAGCTGGGTGTGCTGGAAGAAAGTACCAGGGATCCAAAGAAACATTGTATCAATGCCACCACTAGTCATTTTAATTTCCATGAAATAGTTGATTTCCTTCAAGCCCAACATAATTCCTTCTAAGGCTCCTGAGCCTGAACGAATGTGCATGACCAGTCCACTGTGAACGTCCATCTGTCAAAAGAGAAGATGAGGAGCAAGTGAAATTAGACCATGGCTCTCTGGTTTCCCCTAAAAGCTGCCAATGAATGAGAGCATCAGCTGCACCAGATTGGGCCCAGCCGGGCCTCTCATCCTTAACTGAACACCCTACAGCCAGGCTGTGAGGCACATCCTGTGAATAGGGATGACTCAATCTCAACAGGTGTCCGATGGCTTTGCCAACCAACCTTCTGTTCCAATGGACTAGAGCAGCAACACACTCTTGATGGTATGTGAAAGCCATGATGAATAGGGGGCTTGTATCTCCTCACAGAAGGGCAGGGTTTGGGTTTGGGGCAGCTGTGAATGGCAGACCCAAGTGCATAAATGCATAGTCTCAATCCTAGTAGGATGTACTGCCAAATGGCACATCAACAGTCTTAAATTCTGAAACACCCCTTGGTGATTCTCTTACATGGAACCTCTGCTACAACATCAACAATCAGTGAAACTAGTGTTGATATTACCTTATAAATGTTCCAGACTTTAACTCTTCATAGATATTTATCACCCCAAACAACAATCTTGCATGCTACCCTGATGCTAGGATGTGAGTCTTACAAAGAAGTAAACTAAAGCTCAGAAAAAAGTGAATTCTTGAAGTCACATAGTTTAAGAAGTTGAAGGACAGAAACTAGGTCCCATGATTCTCAGCCCTCTATTTTTTCTAGCGCTCCGTATTTCTGAAACATACATTACTAACATTTAATTCCTACAGACTCCTGGGAGAAGAAATGAATTAAATAGTCCATGGGAAGCAGACTTGCCCAATGGATAAGGTGTCCGCTTACCATATGGGAGGTCCAAGGTTCAAACCCAGAGCCTCCTAACCCGTGTGACGAGCTGGCCCACGCGCAGTGCCGGTGCATGCAAAGAATGCCGTGCAACGCAGGGGTGTCACCCATGTAGGGGAGCCCCACATGCAAAGAGTACGCCCCGTAAGGAGAGCCGCCCAGCATGAAAAAAGTGCAGCCTGCCCAGGAATGGCACTGCACACACGGAGAGCTGACGCAGCAAGATGACACAACAAAAAAAGACACAGATTCTGGGTGCCGCTGACAAGAACACAGGTGGACACAGAAGAACACGCAGTGAAAGGACACAGAGCAGACAACTGGGGCGTCGGGGGGGGGGGGGCGGCAGGGAAGGGGAGAGAAATAAATTTAAAAAATAAAATAAATAAGTCTTTAAAAAAATTAGTCCTGATACGGACTGAGCTAAAAGATCATTCATTCATTCAATTTTTTCTATTCTTTTCTCCATTGATTTCTTCAGTCTGTGGCGTTGAAATGGGATGAGGTTTACTTTGTGCTCTTGAAAACAGGTTAGTATCCTGGAGTCATGGACATTTTCTTAGCAAGCAAAGTGGAAATCATTTGATTCCATTATGTAATGGTGATACCTATTAATATTTGTATGGTCATATAATTGTTCCTCAACCTCAGTAAAAAGTGACTTAACAAGATATGACATGAGTTCTTCTTTCTTAGATATAAATCTTGATCAGGATTCAGGACTACGGTGGTGTCTCCACAACCAGTGGAGTTCTAGAATCCTACTTTTCTGCTTTGCCATTCTCCATTCATGTCTTCCAACTCATGGTTCAAGCTGACAGCTTCATATCCAGCAAAAAACATTCACATTATATTCATCAAGAAGGAGAAAGGAGACTGAAAATAATATACCTCTATCTTTCTCTTTTTCTAAACAAATCAATTTTATTGGTTCATATTAATAAAACTCTTATGGACCTTTACTGGGAGTTTCCCACACCACCCACTACATCCTATTCACCAGCATTTACCCACAAGAGAGAAGGGTAGGGAAATAAAGAAAAATGAGGCCTATAATTTGGAAAACCATTGCCTAGCTAATATTTGGGAGTTTTATAACTGGGGAAGGTTTAGAGTTTAGATCTTCGTAAACAATCAGCAGTTTCTGTCTCAGTCAGTATGGTTAGTGTTCCGCATGCATGAAATAAAAAAGATAACACTGGAAAACACAGGCAAGCAATAGAAATGAAAGGCATTTCAACTAACGAAATTAATGAAGATACTTTTTACTGAGAGCTTCCCAAGTACTTGACTCTAAAATAAATGCTTTATGAGTTTTTATCCTAATTGTCACTCACAAAGGGCCCTGGGATGTAGTTATTTTCACACCAGATTTACTGTTTAGGAAACCAAGATACAACCAAGTGAATTTAATTGTCCAAGATCTCACAGCAAGGACATTTCAGAACTGGGATTCATGTCAATGTCATGTGACTCCAAAGTCCATACTGTTAACCACTGCTTCACATTGGCTCCCACATTATCACATTTGAACCTCTCAATGTTCACATGAAATATGATTCCTATCTTATGGACGAAAACACTAGAGGTAAAGAGGCAAGTTTATACTCACACAGTCAACATGTGGCCAAAAGGAAATTTTGGCCTAATTCTTTCCATTTTGCCATGCTGCAAAGAGATTCATGTACTAACAATTTTAAGGATCAATTTGCAAAATAAGAACAGTAATTAAGAAGAGATAAGGAAAGGTACACACAGGGTCATTCATTTGGCCATTTCTCAATTGCAGTGATGGCTCTCATCTCCTTCATTGTGTCTGAGCAGAGTACAATGGTTAGATCAATATGTTGCTGACATGCCTGGGGCAGATCAATTGTTTTTGATTTGATTGATTATTCAATCATAGAACCATGAAAGGTTCATTTGATGCCCTTGTGAAACCAGGCAAAAATATACTCCTTAGGACCAATTAATCATTCTGGCATTATTCAAAATATGATTATAATGATTCATAGGGGGAACACATAAACAACCTCTGGGGTGGGGATAGATGGGATCATGAGGAAAGAAAACTTATAAGAAGACCTCCAACATGACACCAGGTTGGCTGTGGCATTTAATTTATTGGTAAATTTCAAATAATATGTAATATGACTTTGATAATATTTTCTGCTTCTAAGACTCATGGATATTGAAAATATCAGTAATATTGCTATATAGTATTGATAAAAGTTGATTTTGTTATTTGGTGGCTATAGACCCAAAGCTCTTGCCAATGACAGCGTATTGTCCATAAATCAGATGACAGATCATGGCTCCTTCCAAATACATGATTAAATAAGAATTTGATTCTCAGCAACACTGGAGCAATTTGCCAAGTGATCATCTATTGGAAAGGTAAAGTATAGCAACGGCTATACCTCATTGAGTACCAACAGTATATACTGTACTTTGCATAACATTGCCTCGTTTAATCATCAGAATGACCCTAAGGTAAAAGTGATATCCCCATTTTACAGATAAGGATATGAAGGCTCAGACATGTTGTCCAATATCACATAACTTTTCACAAGTGAACCTTGCTTCTTAGGGACTCTTCAGGATAAGGACAGAGTCTTCCTGCATATCCTAGGACAAATAACTCAGCAAGGAAATTGAAAAACATTGAACCAAAGAGCAATACAAACTACGGAATAAGGGCATATAAACACAAAGAAACACTCTATACCTTCAAGATCCTTATTATGTGGAGGTATTTTAAACTTTCATAGTCTTTAAAAATTACATGTGTGATTGGTGCATGGGTTCAGCACTGGGTGAGATCATATCATAGAAAACAAATGTTTAGCTGACAAGCTGTGTTCAGTCAGAATGGCTGCAATGCAATTTACATATTTATAATGTACTGATTACAAATTATTCCTTCCACTTTGTTAGAGCACTAACAAAAATCCCTCTAGTCATACAGACTAGCTTCCTTTCCCTTTCTTAGCTCCGTAGCTTTCTGCATTTCCTTTCAATTCAGCAGGTCCTGTAGAACAACTATTATGTGCTTGGCCCTGTCCTAGGCAGATGAGCTTTGATCTCTGACTTCAGGGGACTTCCACTTACATTATCCCTTGTTGTTGCAGTTTAAAATGTTGGTATTGAAAACTGGTGTTTAAAATATTCTTTTTATTTATTTATTTTATTATACAAGAAATTCATACTCAAAACAGAGAATAAAAATATAATAAGCACAATGAACACACACACACTGAATCTCCCCATCCTCCAAAATCATCACATTAGCTCATTAATAAATAATAGTATCTATATACATTTTTGAGTGCTTATTATGTGCTGGTATTCCCTAGTCTAAATCAGGGTTTTATAATTTCAGCATTATTGGTATCTGGGCCCAGATCATTCCTTGTTGGAAAGAGTTGTCCTGCACATTGTAGGATGTTTAGCAGTATACCTGGTCCCTGCCCACTAAATGCCAGTAGCAACCTTCCCTATCCCCACCGGCTGTGACAACCAAACATGTATCTAGATATTGCCAAATGTTCCCTGGGGACCAAAATCATCCCTGATTGAGAATCACTGACCAAAACGTATTAAAAACATCATTTGTCAGAAGAGCATCAATATGTAACTATTGTTTTTACCTTATTTTACAGTCAATGACACTGATGGTCAGGAAAGGTTAAATAATTTGGGCTGGGTCCCTTCAACTATTAAGTGGAAAAGCAGAGATTTAAACACAGCTGAAACTGGCTCCAATTCTCTTTCTCTCTCTGTCTTCCTGTCATATTTAGAAGAATGAAATAATAAAACATACTATCTTGAAATCTGCCCTTTTACTGTTTCATAATAGGTCATGGTCATCTTTCCACAGAAAATAATAGATCAAATTATTATTTTTAAAGGTGATGTGATATTTGTATATGAGAATGCTCACTATTAATTTAACTAGTTCTTCATTGTTGAACATCAATGTCACTTCTCACATTCAAATATTACAAAGAACCCTTCAAGGAGTATCATTCTACATTTCCCTGAGCATGCCATCTATCTTTTAAACGTTCCATTAATTGGAATTTCAGTAAGGTGACCATGTAATTTATTATCCCAAATGTGGCATTTCTCAGAACGGAATGGTGATTCTACTAGTTCTTATACCAGGACAAATAGGCACAAACGAGACAGTGCTGGGCAAAGTAGTATGTATTCTTATTCAAGATACTTATAAAAGTATCCAAGTCACTTTTCCAAAATTAGCACAAATAATTGCAAGATTTTTTCTGTTATTTAGATTTGTTTTTCTCCAAAGCAATCACACATTTTTCCATGAATTCATCAAGATCTTCCCAGGAAATAAAGCACTTTCTGCCCAAATAAGGAGTGTGGGAACCTAAACTATAATTCCCAGACTCCAGGCATCCAGTTGATCTCATGATTTAATACTGCTTCCTTTCAGAAATAGCCAGAGGATTTCTGCCTGGGATTGACTGATTGCACATTCTGTTTACCTTTTAAAATCTCTCTGGTTCAGATACATGACTATATTTGTATTTTTAATATTCATTTATTCTACAGATAATTATTGACATGCCAGGAAGCACGTCAGATTTTCCAAAATTCACCAAGTTCATAGAGGTTGTGTATGAAACATAGCTTTTCAAGCACAAAACATTATTTCCTTATTCTTATACCAGTCTACTCATGTTGGCCAATGTTCCATGCATATATTGTGTTTATAGTATCAATTTCTCTGCTGCCTGGAAGGACCTACCTCTCCATGCTGTCCCCATCATCATCATCCATCTAAAGGACTATATCCCTTCATTCAAGATCCAGGTCAATCATCTCTTCTTTTGTGAAGCCTTCAGCATCCCCCAAGCAATCTATGCCTGTGTCCCAATCTGGATAATACCTCTGTCGCTGGCACTTATCATCCCCTTTTGTAATTGTTCGCTCACAGACTGTCTTCCACACAGAATGTGTGCTCCTTGAGGGGCATTTTTGGGTTTCAAATGCCTAGCATGGTGGTGACTACATTTACTGAGAACTATTTACAGGTACTCAGTAAATTCTCCCTGAATAACTGGGGATTTTGGGGGTAAGGAAAAAGACAATGTGTGAATATTCTTGGCTTTGCTTATAATGCCTCCTAAATTTCCCCTGAGGGCAGGTGGGAAAGGTAGTTAAGAATGGTAGGGCCAGTGTTATGAGAACTGCCTAATGGTGGGGTCATCTCACTCTTTCCCTAGAGAGCAGCTAAATTGGAATGCTCCAGAGAGCATACAGAATGATGCAGTCCATCCAAAAGCATAGACTGGGATTTTCAAGGTGGGTGTGAGAGGTCAGGACAGTCTCCCTACTAGTTATCAAACAGAGCTTAGTTTTGTGCTTCCTGTAAGGTCTATTTGGTTAATGTCTGGCTCAGAAGCAAAGAATAAGCCCAAACCAGATAAGATGATGATGATCAAAGCCACACCTTCACATTGCACCTTACTTGTCTATGTTGCCTGCAAATGTGTAAGAATCTTGAAGGCTGAGACCATGTGATTGAATTATCTTTTTAACCTGCATGTTTTCTCAGCACCTGATACACAGTAGTGCCTACTCAATGTTAGTTCAGTTACATGACAGGCTCTATTCCCCACAGGAATTAGCAGTAAACAAATAGGGACTGGAACGAATGCATCCTTGGTTACTCTAGATATGTTTGAGAGGAAGGTCTTACCTTCAGTCACTTTAGGTTTTTAGAGATGCCCTAGTTCCAGTGGTGTACTGGAGGAAGCTCAGACTGACTCATGAGAGCTAATTATTAGGTATTGAAGAGCCCTGTGAACCTGTTGTTAAACTGTTGGAAGCATGGCATTGGCCAAACATTGGTGGGGAGAGCATTTACACCACAGAAATTGGCAAACACTGCAAATCAGGACTTCTTATATCAACCAAAGAGCCAGTTTCCCAGCATACACCCCTAGTTCTAAGTTCCAGGCTCTAATCTCAGTTTTTTAATAACCCCCTATTTGTTGTAGATTCTTAGTAGCTGCAGGTAAAGAAAACTGATATGTTTCCCTGAACTGTCAGTTCAGGGAAAGAAAAAGGAAAGACAATAATGTCTACCGTTGGGTGAAGTATGGTGCCTCTTAATGGCATCCATTCAGTTTAGGAGTTAAAGGTAAAAATTATGGAGTTTGAAATGAAAATCACTTCTTAGTATATGTTATTTAGTAGCTCTGAGGCTCAGTATCAATTACTGCAAAGTAGGGCTACATAACTACCTCAAATGGCTGGCTCTGAGTATCTAACAAGATAGCATGCATGGTGAGATTAATAGCAAATATTTCTTGATAACATACCATATAAGCATATATGAAAATATGTTGTTTCAAATAGACAATTCTTTATATGAAATCTATAGGGTAGGATGTATTTTGAATTCAGAACTCTCTAATTTTCAGAAAGGTAATACAATTCAAATACTGTGTGTGTGTGTAAGTGTGTGTGTGCTCACTACTCTGGAGGGTAGTGGTACACTCTGTAACAAAATTTATACTAATTATTCTGCAGCAAAACATATAAAGATAGATGCTAAATAAGAATATGAAAGACTAAATAACTGTAGCAGTTTGATGCAGTTATGAATTTCAAAACGAAATATTGGATTATGTTTGTAAACTGATCTTTTCCTCTGTGCATATTAAATTATATTGGATTCAGAGGTTTACTTGATTAGGTAATCAGGTAAACCTCTTGTGACCGTAGGGAGTTGAGTCCCCACCCACGAAGGGGACATGGCAAAGGACAGAGGTGAGGGGTTCTTAATGTTGGAGTTTTGATGTTGGAGTTTGATGCTGAAGTCTTAAGCTAGAGAGCCCTGGGAAGTAAGCACACAGAGAAAAGAGAAGCAAGCCCTGGAAAAAGAAGAACTGAGCCCAGAAAAAACAAGACCTGGGAAGGAAAGAACCCTGAGCCCAGAAAAAAACAAGACCTGAGAAGAGAGGAACCTAGGAAACCTGAATCCTGGCAGATGTTGGCAGCCATCTTGCTCCAACACATGGCAATAGACTTTGGTGAGGGAAGTAACTTATGCTTTATGGCCTGATATCTGTAAGCTCCTACCTCAAATAAACACCCTTTATAAAACCAACCAATTTCTGGTATTTTGCATCAGCACCCCTTTGACTAATATAATAGTCTTAAATTAATTCAGGGCAGATTAGGTTATCAAATGAATCTGCATCAAATTACAAAAATATTTTCAGTTTTCAGAGTCATTTGATTTTGAATTGTGATTGGGGATTTGAATCTGTATGATAAATCATGCCAGTGGAGTGATTTTATAATCAATATTTTCTGGGGGAATTCTGACTTCAAAAAGTCAAACATATTTTCCCTTTAAATGATCAATGTATTCCAGATACTTTAGTTCTATCTTCTATACTGGCTTTCACATCTAGAAGAGATACAAAGACTTTTTTTGTGTGGAATTAACAAAAAAAAACAGTCATTCTCATTAGAATCACTTTTGTCTTTTAAAGATCTGCTGCTGTAAAATGTGACACAAATTATCTGCTATAGGTAATTGGAAAAGCCATCATTCGCCTAACACCTCACATGCAAAATTCTTCTTCCCTGGAAGAGTTGTCTCTTGAGGGAACTAGTCTTTTACCATTATGCACGCCCCATACTCCCCTAAAGAGAGTAAAAATTTGGATCCTCATTTATATTTCAATTGTTCCAGAGGTGATGAGATGGCTTCTTTTTTGCTAGAATGACAGAACATGTCATTGCTGGTCATGAACTTAAATAAACAATTCCTTTTTACTGAAGAGACAATAGCCCAAATTTCTACGCTCTGACTTCATGAAGCATGACTTTCTGTTTTGTGGTTCCCTAACAGGATAATGGTTTGGATATTCTGCTTTAAAATGGATATGATTATATTTGTTGATTGGGTTTGTTAAAAATGCACTCACCACTGACCTCTGCTAACATGAACATAAAATAGGTTGGAGACATTAATGAGTCCAGATTGTCTGCCCATTAAAACATTAAGAAGCAGACCTGATTAAAGAGACCATGTACTCTCCTCAGGCAAAATCACTTATACTTCTTCGGATTAACTGGACGTTAGGAGCTGCAGACAGGAAGCTCTTCTAAGCAGGCAGCTTTCATTTGTTCTCTGGAACAATGACACGAATGACAAGCGGCAACAAAGAAAACTAGGTATCTGGCCACTATGACCACAAGGACTTTCTTCGCTCTCTAGTGATATGCCAGACATTCTGCTGAGCACTTTACCCCATTCCTCTTTTTAATCAGCTTGATAGCTCTTAGAACTATTGTTACCCTTTGTGTAGATGAGGAAACTGGAGTTTAGCTGTTTAAAAGATAGGAAGTGTTTATTGAAATGGAACAGAAAGAGGAAGAGTGAATAAAGAGTTAAGTAACACTGTGTTCTAGATGTTTCAAAGAGAAGGTGTCAACTTGTGCTCCAAACGGCTCAAAGAATAGAATTCTTATTTCTTGGGTGAGAAATCTGAAATTTGGAGAGATTAAATTGATCAAGATCACAAATCTAGCAGATGACAAAGATGGTATTCAATCCAAGAGGTCTGACTCCAGGGCCTGGTGTTGTCCACTCTGTAATGCTGCCTGCCAGTCGGGTACCATACTGGAGGGTGGGGCGGTCTGGCAATTAATACTCTGTGCCTTTTAGTAGCTCAGGATCTCTTTTGGGAAGTTATTTGTACACACATGACCAATACTAGAGTGAAGGCATACCATTTAAAGTATGTTCAAAATATATATTTGAAACTTACAGAGACAGATGCTTCTCCTACTGCCTTCCATTTAGGGGGAGATCAGTTGGCATAATACACCTGAGCTCTCTCTTCCTTCTTACGTCTTATTGGTGAGTTTAGAAGGGGAAACTGAACAAGTATAGCCTAGCTCATTCCTCTTTCTCTTTTGGGACTAAGGACTGCCCAGAGAGAGCCTGTATTATGCTTTGCACTTCTATCCTATAACTTTGACCTAGTACCACCTAGGACTAGGTGGGTGTGGGTGAGTTTGTCTAATTATGGAGTTCAGAGGTTGAGTAATCACTTGTTCAATATTTGCTTTACCAATTTAAAAAATGAGGTGATTTTTGATATTTTGGATATTTTGCTTTATTCCCTTAAATTATTTCCTAGATTTGGATTAGAAAGAGGGGCACTAGTTTATTGGATTCTCCAGAATCCAATAGAGACCAGAAAAGACAAAGATGCCACAGAAAATGAAGTTCAATGTTAGCTAAACTAATTGCAAAAAGTTTCATGGGACTCAAGAACTCTGACCTGGAGCTTAAGAAATAGGTTGATATAGAGAGACAGATAATCTACCCATTCTATAGAACATAGCAAAGCATGACCTCTCATCAGAAATAAAAGAACACAAGCTATGGTGTGGGCTAGTCATATTTTTAAATCTAGGCCCAGACATGACAATTTGGTTTTTCTATATCTGAATTTCCCCATCTGTAAAATGAAACAGTTCAATCTTTCCAGTATATATATATATACACACATATATATATACGCACTATATATATAGTATATAGATATATTCTGCATATAGAATATTTACATTGAAATATTCACATTCCAGTATACATATATAGTATATATAGCTATATCCTGCATATAGAATATTTACATTGAAAATAAGACATATTAATATAAAATTATTTATATCTTGATCGATATGAATGATATTCATGGAACATAGCACTTAACCGACTGTTCTCATATTCCAATATGATGCCCTCCTTTTTTTAAATAAACATTTTAACTTCTGAGTAATTTTCAATTTAGAGAAAAGATAATGGAGAGGGTGTAGTAAGCAGACAGTCTCATAGGTCTCTCCATTTCCATTATGAGATAAAGTAGTAAAATGGAAGTATCTGGTATTTTGGGTCAGACAGACTTCAGTAGGATGCTCGGCACCCCTCTCCCCTTCCCCATTTAAAAGCTATATGGTCTTGTTTTTTTAAATTCCCACCCCACCTCTTGTTGTTTGCACTCGCTTGCTGTCTGCTGTATCCGTTTGTGTGTGCTCTGTGTCTGCTCTTCTTCTCTTTAGGAGGCACTAGAAACCAAACCTAGGACCTCCCATGTGGGAGACAGACCCTCAACTGCTTGAGCCACCTAAGCTTCCTGCTATATGGTCTTGAGCAGTTTTGTTGACTGGCCAAAGTTCATTCCTTCTTTCAAAAAAATTAGACACCTACTTTGTGCTAAGGATAATATTTGCTCCCCGCAGTGAACATATGGACAACATCATCTGCACCCTCATGGATTTTATAATCTAGTGGAGGAAACAGGAAAATGGTCAATCTTACTCTGAAAATTGAGCCCAAGAATATCCACATCCAAAGGAAATTTCGTAAGATTAAATGAACATGCACTAAATGGTGCCATCTCAGTGATTATTGGGTGCGGTCTCAGGGCATGTTATCCAGCTATCTTTTTTATTGTGTGACCTGAGAGTTTTGTTTCTTGTCCGTTTGTTTCTTTTTTCCTTCCTTCTTAGTTATCACTTGAGTGAATCCCATAGCTGAGTTGATTCTCTTTATTTCTGCAAAGTAGTACCCAAGGCCCACATGGACCCTGGAGTTGAAACAAAGATGTGTATTAGATTCTGCAGGTCAGTACTCTAAGTGCCACTTGAGGGCCTTCAGAAATTGTGGGACTGGGGTGATCCATAGAAGAGAGGAAACTCTTCATGTAAGAGCTGAGGCTGGAAGGGTAGGGAACAGCAGAGCTGCAGTTGAATTTCACAGAGATCTGGGAGGCAGATGAGCAGGGCTACCATAGTCGAACTCTACCACCCCCTGGCTAGTTAACCCTGATCCTACTTTCCTCCTCTGTAATATCAACCCCCACCCCCTGTATGTTTTGAGAACTTCATGTACACCTTCATTGCATTATATGCCATTTTATATTTTTTTCTCTGGTTTTGATCATTTCTGTGCATCTTCACTTTCTCTACCTTAGTCAAAGCCATCATTATCTCAAACTTGTAACATAAAAACTCTCCCACACTAGTCTCCCTACCACTACTCTTGCTTCCTTTGATCTGTTCTACATACTGCAGACAGAGAAATCATTACAAATTGCAAATATCATAACCCCTAACTTGACACTCTTTAATGGCTTCCCACTGATCTTAAGATAAAGAACAAAATTCTTAGTGTGACTCCCAAGTCTTCTCCAAGTATATTCACTATCCTTTTCTCCTTCCCACCTGAACCCCAGCCGTGCTAGCCTCATCTTATGTCTACCTGATTCCTGAGCCTTTATCCAGTCTGTTCCCTCCTCCTGGAACACCTTTCTGGACCCACATATATATGCCTAATTGCTTTTCCCTCATTCTTCATCTTATCCCAATGTCACTTCATAATGGAAAGATTTCCTGATGCTTAATTCTAGATGTATATGGTGCAAGGCCTGAAATTTTTATATTTAACTCTTCCAGAAAATAGAAAAATAATGGAAAGATTCTCAATTCATTTTACAAGGCTCTCATAACATTAATAACAAAATAGGGCAGAGACACCACCAAAGAAAAATTATAAACACAAATGCAAATAAAGTATTAGCAAATCAAATCCAGCAGTCAATTAAAAGAATAATATGCAAGGAGGTGTATTGTAAAATCCACTAATCAATTCACTATATTAATAGGTAAATGCAGAAAAGCAACTTAATTACTTCAATAGAAGCATTTAATAACATTTAACAACCAGTCCTGAAAAACACTTAATAATCTAAGATAGAAGGAAACTCCTTCAACTTAATAAAGTAAAAACTTATTTACAGATACTACGGTTGGCTAATTACAAAGTCTATGAGAATTAACTGAGACACTTTCAGGTACAGAAAGTAGAGTAGGATAATCAGTTATAGGAAAACACAAAAATTAGTAGCAATGACTATAATAACAATAAATCAGAAATTTAAACGTTCAAAAAGAATCCTATTCAATAGCCAAAAAACCCCAAATAAAATATAAAATATTTAGTAATAAATGTATTAATAAACGTGTTATATTATGTTTCCTATAAAGTGACTCTTTAAAACTAATTCAAGAGACAACCAGCAAGATGGCGGCAGAGTAAGGAGCTCCTAGAGTCTGCTTCTGCTATAGGGCAGTTAGTAAACACCCAGAGCTCTCTGGAGCTAGCTGAAGCACCTGTTTGGGGGCTCCAGGAGACCAGAAGAGCATCCTGCAACATCCTTGAAGCAGTGGAAGGAGGAGACTGCCCATCTGCTGAGAAGACTCGTAAGTAGAGTGCTCCACGCTCCAAGGGCCGGTGCCCATCCTCCACTGGAGGAACAAGCCGCCTCGGGAGCTGTTCCGCGGCTGGAACTGAAAGCTCCACTTCCCCAAAACAGGGGAGGAAGAGACGGTTGGCACCAATTTCAACTATGATGAGGAAATTCAGTGGGCTACAGTATGATTCTGAGAACAGCTAAGGTTTGAGGCTGTCAGGTCAGAAAGAGGCTGGGAGTTGCCATCTTAACTCTGTGCCTGGCACAAGGGGAAGCAGGGCGGACTGAGAATCCCAGTGCTGGTGGGGACCGGCTTCTTCCCATCCAGATCATATTGCAGGTCTAGCCTAGGCCCCAGTGCCACCTCCAGCAGGGAGGAAGCTACAGGGACCTGCACCAGCCTCTCTGGAAAATTACCGGCCAAGCCGTGGAGGCCAGTAATTGTCCTGCTCTGGCAGCATGAGCCACCCCGGGAGCTGCTCTGTGACAGGAATTGGAAGCTCCATTTCTCAGAAACAGGGGAAGAGGAGATGGCTGGCTACTGATTCGGCTACAGATTGGGAGACTTGGCTGGCTAAGAGATAACCCTGGGAATGGCTGGGGTGATCACAAACCAGTCCAAATCAGAGAGAGACCAGTAGCCACCATTCTGGCTCTGCCCCCAGCCTGAGTGGAAGCCGGGCTGACAGA
The DNA here is from genome assembly GCF_030445035.2 of Dasypus novemcinctus. Classification (NCBI taxonomy): domain Eukaryota; kingdom Metazoa; phylum Chordata; class Mammalia; order Cingulata; family Dasypodidae; genus Dasypus; species Dasypus novemcinctus. The sequence goes on from NC_080686.1 coordinate 92,352,843, forward strand.
TTCTTTCATGTAGATCAGTCTGCAGCCTGCCTAGGCTTCAGCCCTGCCACTGGCGGAGAGGAGTCTGAGTAGCCCTGTACCAACCTGTACAGGTAACTGCAGGGAACTTTGGCTGGCATAGACTGAAAATCAGAAATCTACCAGGGCAACTGCGGTCATCTTCCACCTGTACTGCATGGATTGCTGCTCATATCTGCAGCTCCATCCCTGCTCCAGGCAGGGAAGAAAGGGATATGAAGCTTCATCAGTTTTTCTGGGCAACTACAATCTAGGCCTACACATGGATTATTCCACATAGTTGTGACTTTTTCCCTACCCCAGGCAAAGGAGAAAGTTGGAAGAAGCATCATTGGCCCCTGGTGCAATGAGGGCAGCTTCAGCCTCCATAGCTTGCAGTAGCAACTACATGCTTGGCTCCGACTGCACAACTAACAAGGGAGAAACGATAGGAAGCCCTAAACTAAAGAGAAAAACTGCACCCAGAAAAAATATGCTAATAAATCAGATGCCAAGACTCCAACAAAAAATTACAATCCATACCAAGAAACAGGAAGCTATGGCCCAGTTAAAGGAACAAGATAAGCCTCCAGACGACATAAAGAAGATGACACAACTAATTATAGATGTTCAAACAAATCTCCTTAATAAATTCAATGAGATGGCTAAAGAAATTAAGGATATTAAGAAGACACTGGATGAGCACAAAGAAGAATTTGAAAGAATATATAGAAAAATAGCAGATCTTATGGGAATGAAAGGTATAATCAATGAAATTTTAAAAACATTGGAATCATTTAGTAGCAGATTTGACGAGGCAGAAGAAAGGAATGGTGAACTTGAAGAAATGAAAGTGAACATACAAAAGAAGAGATGAAATGGGAAGCAGACTTGGCCCAGTGGTTAGGGCATCCATCTACCACATAGGAGGGCCGCAGTTCAAACCCTGGGCCTCCTGGACCCGTGTGGAGCTAGCCCATGTGCAGTGCTGATGTGTGCAAGGAGTGCCCTGCCATGCAGGGGTGTCCCCTGCATAGGGGAGCCTCACATGCAAGGAGTGCACCCATAAGGAGAACCACCCAGCACAAAAGAAAGTGCAGCCTGCCCAAGAATGGTGCTACACACATGGAGAGATGACACAGCAAGATGACACAACAAAAAGAAGCACAGATTCCTGTGCCGCTGACAACAGAAGCGGACAAAAAGGAAGACGCAACAAATAGACACAGAGAACAGACAACCGGAGTGGGGGGAAGGGGAGAGAAATAAATAAATAAATAAATAAATCTTTAAAAAAAAAAAAAAAAGAAGAGATGAAGAAAAGAATGGAAAAAATTGAACAAGGTCTCAGGGAACTAAATGACAACAAAAAGCATGCAAACATACGTGTCATGGGTGTCCCAGAAGGAGAAGAGAAGGGAAAAGGGGCAGAAAGAATATTTAAAGAAATAATGGTAGAAAATTTCCCAACCCTATTGAAGGAAATAGATATCCCTGTCCAAGAAGCACAACATACTCCCATCCAAAAAAATCCAAACAGACCAACTCCAAGACACATAATCATCAGAATGTCAAAGGCCAAAGACAAAGAGAATTCTCAGAGAAGCAAGAGAAAAGCAGTACATATAAGGGATATCCAAGAAGATTAAGTGCTGATTTCTCACCAGAAACCACGGAGGTAAGAAGACAGTGGTCGGATATATTTAAGATACTACAAGAGAAAAACTTCCAGCCAAGAATCTTATATCCAGCAAGACGGTCTTTCAAAAATGAGGGTGAAATTAGAATATTCACAGATAAACAACTCTAAGCAAGAGACCAGAATTTCAAGAACTACTAAAGGGTATGCTAGAGCCTGAAAAGAAAAGACAGGAGAGAGAGGCCTGGAAGAGAGTCTAGAAATGAATATTATATCAATAAAAGTAACTAAAAGTATCAAAAGAGTGGTGAAAATAAAATATCACAGATAAAACTCAAATAGGAATAAACTTAATTGATGATGTAAAGCACTTGTATTCAGAAAACTGCAACTCAATGTTAAAACAAATTAAAAAAGCCCTAAATAACTGGAAGAACATTCCATGCTTATGGATTGGAAGACTAAATATCATTAAGATGTCAGTTCTACTCAAACTGATATACAGATTTAATGCAATCCCAATAAAAATTCCACCAGCATTAAAGAAAAAATTGAAAACACTATCATTACATTTATTTGGAAGGGTAAGAAGTCCTGAATAGCCAGAAACATCATAAAAAGGAAAAGTGAACCCTCATCTCCAGACTTTAAATCATAATACCTACCCATAGTGGTAAAAACAGCATGGTACTGGTCTAAAGACAGACACAATAGACCAATGGAACCAAATTTGTGATTCAGAAACAGACCCTCAAAGGTATGGTCAAGTGATTTTGACTAGCCTGTCAAACTCACACAGCTCAGGCAGAACAATCCATTTAACAAATGGTGGTGAAAGAATTGGACATCCATAGCTGAAAGAAGGAAAGAGGACCCTTATCTCACACCTTATCCAAAATTTAACTCAAAATGGATCAAAAAACTAAAAAATAAAAGTAAGAGCCATAAAACGTCTAGAAGAAATTATTGGAAAATATCTTCAAGACCTGGTGGTAGGTGGTGGATTCTTAAAGGAGATAAGAGAAGGACTGAGTGGGCTACTGATGTTTAATGTACATAGACATTTTAATTCACTTTACTGTAAAATTGTGGAAATGTATAGAGTGGATGGTAACACACAGTGAGTAACAGTTTATAAATGGGGATGTGACTGAAAATGGTAGTCTAGTTATGTAAATGCCAATTGACGGAATGGTTGAGAATAATCTAGGAACGGGATAGCACAGTAAACCAAAAGGTGGGTGAGAATTGTGGTTGATGGTACAGATGCAAGAGTGAGCTACAACAAATGTATATCACTACTGCAGGGTGTTTCGAATGTGGAGAAGCATGGGAAAAATACAGCTGGAGAGACCTATGGACTGCAGTTAGTAGTAATGATATAATATTCTTGCATCTATGCAAAAGACATACTATGTTGATACTGAGGCAGTATGGAAAAGTGAGCCAAATGTATGCTATGGACATGACAATAATCAGATGATATTATTTTATCTGTAGCAAATGACACACCACATTGTGGTGTGTTGATGGAGCGGTGTTGTTTGTGAAATCTGCACATGTGCATGATTGTTTTATAAGTTTACATCTTCTTTCCAGGACAGTGAGTGTGTTATGTCATGTTGCCACTTTGCATCATCTATTCAAGATTAAACCTTGAATAGACGGGACAAAGTCTTTCTACTTTCAGTACAGTTCAAGATGCCTGATGGATGTAAACTGCGTCCACAACTCTCTCCACCATTTGTCATTCTTGTTAATAGAGGACATCTGTTTGATGATTTCAGTGGAACGTCTAGTGTACCCTGAGCTACTGGGATGAGAGAAAGACAGCGGTTAGATGGTCTAAGAAAAATGGAAAGGAGAGATGGTGAGATGTTAATTGAAATACAGCACGTGCTATAGGATCACACTACATGGGGAGGGGCAGTGAAAACAAAGGAATTGACCTGGAGTATTTCATAGGCTATATGTTCACAGGCCATTCTCTTAGGGGTACCCAGTGGGGCCACTTCCAGAAAGTGACTCTCTCTTTATAGAACTCCATCAGCATTGGCTTTAAGAAGTCAGCCTGCTAGCCTTCTGACATAATTCCATTTTTCTTCCAATTCACCAGACTGGGAAAGCTTTCTTTAGAAATAAAACTGTCCTGCTCAAGACAGTGAGGGAATACAGAAGTCCCTAGAACAAAGACTTAAAAGAAATACCTCTCCATCTGAAGATCTGAAAATAAGGCCAGCCTTTTCTTTCTTTCTTTTTTTTTTTTTTTTTTTTGGCTTGGAAACTATAGACATCAACTCCTGCCCAGTCAGGGTTGGGAAGGGTTACCATGGCAGGTACCCGGGTCGCCTGCAGCTGAGCTAGGCTTGTGTTGGCCAACGCAATTTATCACGTTAGCAGTTGTCATGGTGACGCCAGTATCACTTATTCTTGGTGTGTGTGAAAATAACCCAAAGAGTTAAGGAAGTTGCTAAGAAAAGTGCACTTGTGATGCTCCAAGGAAAAGAATGAATGCTGAGGGCAAGTTCCAGTCCAAGGGTTTTTAGTTTACCAAGAAGAAAGTGAACACTGTGGATCAAAACGATGGCCTAGCACCTTACGCTCAGGTTTGGCCTCACCTCAGGGTGCCATGACTCCTGGAATCCTGATCTTCAGTCCAATGATGCCTTATAGCACAGGCGTGACCCTGCAGGCTCTTCAGAACACCAACAGCCTGTCCATCTTGGAGGAGCACCAAAGGCAGCAGCAGCAGCAAGCAAGCAGTGGTGGCAGCCACGGTGGCAGCCGTTCAGCAGTCCACATCTCAGCCAGCGACACAGGGGGCCTCTGGCCAAACCCCGCAGCTCTCCAGTTCACAGACTCTTACCACTGCACCTTTGCCAGGCACCACTCCCCTGTACCCCTCCCCATGACGCCCATGATGCCCATCACTCCTGCCACCCCAGCATCGGAGAGCTGGAATTGTACCACAGCTTCAAAACATTGTATCCACAGCGAGTCTCGGTTGTAAACTTGACCTAAAGACTATTGCACTTCATGTCCAAATGCTGAATATAATCCCAAGTGGTTTGCTGCCATAATAAGAGAACCAGGAACTACTGCACTAATATTCACTTCTGGGAAAATGGTGTGCATAGGAACTGAAAGTGAACAACAGTCCAGACTAGCAGCAAGAAAATATGCCAGAGTTGTATAGAAGTACGGTTTTCCAGGTAAGTTCTTGGATTTCAAGATTCAGAATATGGTGGGGAGCTGTGATGTGAAATTTCTATCGATTAGAAGGCCTGGTATTTACCAGTTTAGTAGTTATAAGCCGGAATTATTTCCTGGTTTAATCTACAGAATGATCAAGCCCAGAATTGTTCTCCTTACTTTTGTTTCTGAAAAAGTTGTATTAATGGGTGGTAAAGTCAGAGCAGAAATTTATGAAGCTCTAAAAACATCTACCCTATTCTAAAAGGATTCAGAAAGACAACTTACTGGCTTTCAGAAACTCCTTCCTCCCCAACCCACTTGTTTTGTTTTTGTTTGTTTTTTTTAAACAAAGCAGTTTTGATATATTTAAATAGTGTTACTGTGAATGGCTCCGCAATTTTTGAGAAGATGGAATTCAGTTGCAATTGCAGGACCAAGTGATGCTTTTCTGGATCATATCCCATTTAGGGATGCTAGGAAAGGGTATTAATTCTGTACACCTACCTGCTCAGCATTACTGTGAGTTACTCATATTGTGCTTCTATCTGGACAGCACTGCCCATTTATTTATATTTAAATTTTAGACACTGCTATTGACAAGTTGGTTTAAGGGACAAAACTTTTGTGTTAATGCCACCTCTGCAGTTGATAGGACTTTTTATTTTGTTTAATTTTCTCCCCTATAAACCACAGTTTTTATATTTCTATGAGAAAAGTAAAAAAAAAAAAAATCTCCTTAAAAGTGTTGTTTTTCTAATTTGTAACTCCTAGGGGTTATTTTGTGCCAGACACATTCCATCTTTCCAGTGTTGCAGGACAGAATAGATATATTAATGAAAACGAATGACTATACATATTTTCTGTCTTCTGAGTACTCTGTACAATAAATGCTGTTTATAAAACAAAACAAACAAACAAAAACTCCTGCCCAGTGTGTCTTAATAATGATTATGTGGTGCTTTTATAGATGCTTGAGAATTTTAAAGAGGTTCTCTCCTATATTTTCCTCAGCAAATCTTCATAAAACTGTGATGCTGATATTATTATTCCTGTTTTACATGACAGGAAACTAGGGAAAGGCGCTCTGCCAACTTCAGGCTGCCACTAAGTGGAAGAACTGAAATGGAACATGGATATTTTGCCTTATAATCCAGTCATTTTATTTTCCCCCCATAACCCTGCACTGCTTGCCATAGGACTACCAAGTAGTGTGATCATGTGAATGAAACAAATGTGGTCCCAAACCTGGTAGCTCTTTCAAAGATCTCTAATTATGATCTTAATTTGGAAGAAAGGAGTACTATTCAAATATGAATGGTGATCTGAGGAATAAGTGGCTGGCATCAAGATTCACTTCTGTTGAGCGATATAATCAGGTCATTTTTTTTTTTAAGATTTATTTATTTATTTATTTCTCTCCCCCTCACACCCTGGTTGTCTGTTCTCTATGTCTATTTGCTGCATGTTCTTCTTTGTCCGCGTCTGTTGTTGTCAGCGGCAAGGGAATCTGTGTTTCTTTTTGTTGCGTCATCTTGTTGTGTCAGCTCTCCCCTTGTGTGCGGCACCATTCCTGGGCAGGCTGCACTTTCTTTCATGCTGGGCGGCTCTCCTTATGGGGTGCACTCCTTGCGCATGGGGCTCCCCTATGCGGGCACACCCCTGCGTGGCACGGCACTCCTTGCACACATCAGCACTGCGCGTGGGCCAGCTCCTCCCTCATCTCTGTCAATCCAACCTATGCCCTGCCGAGAACAGTGTGACATTCCTAAAACACCAATGTGGATGTCATTGCCCACTTTAAACTCTTCGGTATTTTCCCATTAGCTCCACCATAAAGGGCATACTCCTTGGCAGGGTAATTACAGCTCTCACAATTTGCCCCTTCGCGGCATCATTCCTTCATTTACTAAACTAACATTATCTGAGGGGCCCTTGGCACACCAGGTGTGGTGGAAGGCCTGGGGAAATGAGTATGACTAGGGCCTGGCCTCAAGACTTTCCAATCTAGAAAGATGTTTAGAGACCCTGGATTCTATATTCTGGTCACCAGGAGGTTGCTCCTGTCCCCTAGAACATTTCCCCCTTTCCAAATCTCTGGATTTGTTCACGTTACCCCACAGTCTAGAAAGTGTATTACAGAAAACCCCTCCCCCACAACCACCACCCATCCTGATTTTCTGCTTGGAGAACCCAACCTATAAGGTACATTCAAGCTGTCTCACTCCTGACTCTCACAAGCCTTTTGCAACTCTCAAGAGGATCATTTTTTCTCCTCCTTTACCTTAATTATAATTAGAGTATACATCACCTTGTATTACAATTATCTGTGTGAACCCCTAAGCCTCCTGTGCCACCACTGTGACCACCTTGACCATCGGTCCGCACAGAGCCAGGCACCAGCTGGAAGGAACTAGGCGCTGTAAGAACACAGCTCCATTTGCCTCAGCTTCCTGCCTCTGGCATCAGGCATTGTTCTGGCTGCACAGGCTGCAAATCCTAACCCCCTCAGATTTCTCTTCAGCCTTCCGCTGCATGTCAGACACTTGGGGTTATGTTCCAGAACAATCCGTGGCCATCTGTCCTCCCTTATTCTTGGGAAATAATCTTCCATGGAACGATAGCTTTGCACAGCGCAGCGTCCACTGAAATCTGGCCCACTGCCAGGTCCACAGCAAGCACTCAAGGAACAGCTGTTGCTTTGGGAAGATGATGAGGGTGGTAGGTATTGTTAAAAATTGCAACTACCACCCTTCATGATGCCTACATCCCTTATTTCTTTAATTTCATCACATTTACAAAAAGAATTTGTTTAAGTTTATTAATATCTTCCCATGGTAAACTGAAGACTTCTTAGAACGAAAACCATGCTTTGTGCACATTTACATTTTAAGCATCTAGCAGGTACCTTTGTTTATAGTCATCACTCAATAAATATTTTGGAAGAATTGGCGGATGATAATGATGTGATCCATTTATTGATGTATACCATATGCAGGGCAGTATATTAAGTGCTTTACAACTGTATCTTCTCATTTAATCTGTAAAATAACCCTGTGACTGTGAAGTAGTTATTATATTCACTTTTACAAATGAGGAATCTAAGACTCAGGAAGTTAAGTGAATTAACCATGGTCACAGTCTCGTAACGTGAATTCCAAAACCGAGCTAGGGTTCTGTGCATTTAATCTCTACACTGTACATAAGGAATGGGCAACTTCTCTCATGAATGGGTAGTTCTCTGATAGGATCCAGGCATCCACTGGTGTGGCCCAGACTCAGTTTCCCTATTCTATGTCTGTTATCAATTTATCCAGGCAGGTGAACCACCAACCCTGTTTGCATAAGACATAGGGGTTTCCTGAAACATGGGATTTCCAACTAAACCCAGGGAATTTCCAGGCTAACCAGAACGTATTGCTCATTCTAAATTCAGGGTGAATATGATAGCATTAAAAATGCTCAAGACAAAATTCATTTGGTCACCTACTTTACACACAAAAAAAGTGTATATAAGGTGTTGTCTGTCTGTGCATATATACAAACACCATATAGTACTGTTAGGAGGAAATGGGACATATTTTCATGTCATCATTCAAAACCCAAAAGAGAACTTGAAACACAGCAGGAGTACCTTCACTTCTAAGCTGATGTAGCAAATCCTTGTTCTCACATGGGATACCACACACAGTCACAGGCGTGTTCTTCAACTCACTGCACAAATCCACATGCAGCCTCATGTTCCCCAAACTGTGCATACTCTCTCCACAATCCCACCCCTTATTCAGGCCATGCCAGATACATAAGCAAATATTATGTTTCTCATATTCAGGAATTATGCATATTTGTTCACTAGACATAATCATACATATGCACACCCAAGAGTAACCTGTTGGATTACACAGTAGCACATACTTTCACACAAATATGCAGACCTTGAAAGTGCCACATATACTCAACCATGTATACTTTCAATATAGATATATACACATGCACATGAAACTATTTATGATTCATGTTCACCCAGAGCAACACATGCAAAGCAAAATATGTCATCACACATTCATTGTTACAATTGTGTTTATACTTCCCTAATGCTCGGCTGCAGAGAGCTGACATTTTACCCACTATGCTAGCCTCCCTTCCAGAAGCATTCTAATGGGCACTAACATACCGTCCTATATCTACATATATTTCACACCCACATTTATATTTTATATACTCCCCCTTTTTACATAAACCTATACCCATACATATTCAGACGTGCATTCATGCATGCACACACACACACTACATAACCCAGGTAAGTGGCTTGATGAGGAAGGGTATAAGGAAAAACTCCAACAAATAAATGTGAACGAATAACTACAAGAACAGGCACACACACAGAGTTGTACATATATTTTTTCTTCATATTTTATGGCCCATATATATTTTCTATTTATGTACCCTCAATTGGATATGCTTTCAAAAGATCCACAAACACAAAGAAGCCAGGTCACATGGTTCCTTTCTACTCCTCACATTGCCCCAATTACTGAATAGAGCCAATTGATTATTCTTCTTGTCATCTTCAAGGAAAATTGGGGGTGGGAAGGGAGGGTATGCCTGTGCCACTTGCATACGATGCTTTGTAAGGCACCACTGCCTGTAAAGCTTTCAGAATTAGCAGGTTTCAAGGGGAAACTGACCACAGAGGAATGTTTTTCTACTTAGCCAAAAAGATCCGGCTCCTTTGAACATAGACTTTCCGCTCAGAACTCCTAATGCATTCCACATTTGGCCATTAAATCCTAATTAGAGGCCTGCTGGGGAAGGTATGGGGACCCAGCCTGCCAGCATTTCCTGGGTCACATCCCTGCAAGACCCACCCTTGCCCCCTGCCCTTGCATGACCTGCCCTTTTGAACTCTTAATCCCACTTCTGGTCACAAAGAATTAGGAGCTCAATTTACTCCTGAAACCACAAGAATGTCCCCTTTTGCTCTTCCTCTTCTCATCTGCCATCTCTACTCCTCACCCCCCATACATTTTGTTATTCTTTCCTTCTTCCTTGGTAAAGAGGCAGGATGTCTTGTGGAGGCTAAATTGAAAGGCTCCGAAAAGCCTGAGACCTTTATGATGAAACAATTGTCCTTGGTAAATGTCAGGCCTCATACTTGATGATATTTATGACCTTTTTTCCATTAGTCTGCCATTTTACTGAGAAATTATGACCCTGGCTCTGTCAGCCTAGCCAGGCCAGTTTTATATATAGTAAGTACCCTGTGTGTGTGCAGAAAGAAACTCTCCCTCTCCAGCCCAGATGACTCTCAATCATATCAGATTCAGAGCATATCCTACCAGCTACCAATAAACAACCATAGAATAAGATCAAGCTAAAATAGCCTTGACATGATCATGCTGGAGGGCCTGGATGAGCTTGGATAAACCAGAACTAGCCTTAGCTCTGCCACTTGCTAACTGTTCTAACTTATAAAATCCATTTTAGTATCTTGGACTTCAGTATTCTCACCTAGAAAGTAGAGATAATAATGCCTGCCTGGTGCAAGGGTTGCTGTGAAGATAAAATAAGTGAATGTAGGTATGGTAGTTTGAGGTTTTTATGGACCCCAGAAAATCATGCCCTTAGAGTTAATCTATTCCTGTGGGTGTACACCTATAGTAGGTGGGACCTTCTTTTGATTAGATTACTTCAGTAGGGTGTATTGCAGGGTAGCTCTTGTCTTCTTACTAGAATCCTTTATAAATGGAAGGAATACAAAGAGAAACACAGAGAGAAATCTGCACAGAGAAAAAGCCACAGGAGCAGAGAGAGAACATCATGGGGAAAAGGAGCAGAAATCAATGGAACCTGAGAGAGAAGAAGCCGAAAGCCAAAGCAATCAAACTTGGAAGAGAAGGGCTAGATTGGCAGATGCCTCCACGTGCTAATCTTTGAGGAGAAAGCATCACCTGATGATACTTTGATTTGGACACTTTTATCACCTCATAACTGTAAGCCTGTGACCTAATAAATCCCCACTGTAAAAGCCAACCCATTCCTGGTGTATTGCTTTGAGCAACATTTAGCAAACTAAAAGAGCAGGTAAAAATGCTTTGAGTAATGGAAGCACTAACCAAATATAAGGTATTATTACCAATATTAACATGATGAAGGAACTCTCTCTTCATCAGTGGGGACTTCAAGGAGGACTAAGAAACAGGGACAATCATTGCCCTGAAACTTGAGGAAAACTACTTATCATGGCCATTGGCTATGAATTCTAAGACAAATTCTGGTTCTATCGAAGAAATAACTCCCTGAGGGTCAGAACTGTAGGCAGTGTGCTCCCTGGGAGGCTGTTTTTTCTCCATCCTCAGGGGGCATTTGCCAATTGTCTCCTTAAATGTCAAATCCTGTCTTTCTCTTCCTACTATAGTCAATTCTAATTCCTCACAGAGGAATTCTACTACAAACCAAAATCCTCTCCAGTTACTGAGCCAACCCAGAGAAGGTCAAGACGTAAATCAGTAGATCCAATTTCCTTGCCTAAAAGGTCTTGGGATTAAAATACAAGACTATACTTGGATGCTGGTGTTGTCATTATCACTGCTGAATAGGACCTGCCTCAAAGAAAATATAGTAATTAAGAAGATGGGTGCCGGCCTCATTATTTCAAGTGTTTGCTTCACCTATTACTAGCTTTATGGTGCTGAACAATTTAATTAAATTTTCTGAGTCTCCCTTTTCCAGTCTTTAAAATGGAGATAATAATAATGCCTAAAATACAGAATCACTCTGGGATTAAATGAAGCAATCCATTCAATGTATATGGCCCAATTTCTGGCATGGAGAAAACATTCCATAATGTTAGTTTTTGTCATTATAATGATGATAATACTGATGATGAATATAATGATAATGATTAAAAATTGAGTTTTCTTTGATTTACAGTAGACCCAGGAGTCAATGTTTCAGGGAGGAAATTCAATGCATGCCTGTTGCATATATTTAGGGCACTTCAACCCAGTGCTAGCTCTATCTATAAACCCAAGTCACAGTTAGGTTACTCCTCCTTAGTTTCCTTTGGCTGGCTTCCAAGTACCTCAATTCCCCATTCTCCAGAATACTAGATCCTGCCCACCTACATTCTTCTCACTAGAAAAGGTCCTAATTCTTTCAGAAACATCAGTAAGACCTCTCCTACTTTACACATTACTGATTTGCAAGTTATTAGCCAATCCGTACTACATGATTTTAAATCCAAGTACTGACTTCAAGATACAGAACTGAGACTGAAGGAATCCTCAGATACCACCGGGAATAAACTAGATGCGTAATACAATGTACATTGGGTGTGGAAAAATCTACATGCTCCAGACTTTAGCCATGTAATACTTTAGTCAAATCTTAAAATTTTTGTTTTATTTTATTTCATTTTATAGTATATTGGTTGAAATCATGACTTCTGGAGCTAATGACTCTAATCGTGGGTTATTTGACCTCTCTGATTTTGATATTCTGTTTCTTTATAAGTTAGTTAATACATATGTGCTTTTTTAAAATAGTGCCTAGCACTTAATAACAGCTCCATATAAAGGAAGCTGTTATTACTGATGACAGTACTATAATCTAAAGAACATGCAAGACCACTCATAAAAATTATTAGTATTTTCAGTTCTTTAATGTTGAAATCTTTGTTAGTAATTGGATAAAAGTCAATGTCAATGGTTACTAGCAAATTAGTATAGAAACAGTTAAATGAGTTTGATAGCAGTCTCCAAGATGGCACTCAATGATCCTTGCCTCCTGGTAGTCATGCCATTTTGTAGCCACTTCCCACACTGAACCAGCGATGGTCTGTTTGGCCAGTGGTACATTTAGAACACAGGAAAAGTGATAGTTTGTCACTTCTGAGATTTGGTTACAAAAGACTAACTTTTGTCCTAATGTTCTCTCCCTCCCTTTCTCCCTCCCTCTTTCCTGCCCTCCCTCTCTCTGTCTCTCATCTGGGGAAGCCATGTTGTAAGCATCCCTAAGGAGAAGCACAAGTACAGAGGAACTGAAGCCTCTTTCAAAGCCACATGAATGAAGCTGGAGTGGAATCTCCAGCCCCATTCAGTTCTTCGGAGCAGGCAGATCCTACTGACAGATGAACTGCAACCTCCTGAAAGACGCTGAGCCAGGACCACCAGATAAGTAGCTCCTGGATTCTGGACCTTCAGAAACTATATGAGATAATAAATGCTTGTCACTATACTTTGTGATTTGTATTCAAAGCAAATAATTCAATAATTTGTATTGAAGCGTTAGATAACTGAGTATATGTGAATCAGTATAGTATTAGTCTTGCTCATCTTTGTGCCTTCATTTTGTCATTTTTTATACCCAATTATTAACACCTTATATTAGTAGTATATATTTGTCATTGTTCATGAAAAAACGTTCTCATGTTTGTCTTGTTAACCACAGTCCATCTTCCACCACTGAACTCCCTGTGTTATACAGTCCCATTCTTTGTATAATCCATTCAAAGTGTTTACTCAGTAGTTCTCATTTTCGTCACAGAGTTGTACTGCCCTTACCTCAGTCAATTTAAAATGGGTAGCATATTCTTACTCTCCATAATTGTATAGTTTGGAGAACTAACTCCAGAGAAAATGCCAGAAAGTAAAAAAAAATAAAAAATAAAAAACTTCCAGGGCTCCATGTCAGCTAAGCATTGAATTAAGATCTCACTCCTGCACAATGTATACATGCCATTATTTACAGGATAAATGCTAAAATTTTCAACTCCATTTTTAAGTAGAATATAATTCTAGTCATTCCATAGTCAATAAGTGAAAGAGGTAGGATTCAGTCAGTTTTTTCTGGTTCCTAATTATATCTTTTTAACTACTATATCCTACTGGTGAAAAAATAATTCTTGAAAGGAGTGAATGAATGAAACTTCATACCAAATGAATGTGAATTTGAATTTTGGCTTTGCCATTTATCATTGTTGCTAGAGTGCATATTTCATTAAGTGTTCACTCCACCAATCCCTGAAAGGAAATTATACATTCCCATCCATTGCCAATGGGAGGTGAGCATATGTGATGTCCTAACTGTTTTAAGAGCCATTGCACAGTTGACTTATATCCTTTCCCATGAGGAGAGTTATGTCCTATGTAGAGTCTCCTCTTTCAGTTTGGGTTCTGCAATATGAAGTCACATGAGACAGCTAAGCTTGACCCACACAAAATAAATGTTTCTTGTTATAAGTCTCTGAAATATTTATAATTGCTCATATCTGTCTCAAATACTTTAAAAGTCTGACTAATGCAACATTTTTTTTTATCTTGGGCACTTAACACTTCAAGTCTAACTTCCCTCTCATTTGTAAATGGGAATAATATGTATCTACTTTATAAAATAGGTATAGGGATTTGATGAAAAATCAAACTACCCCCTGCCAGTGTGAAAAAAAATGACAATACTTAGTATGAAAAGAAAGTTTCAATTGACTTCTTTTATTTGAAATCTTCTCAAGCTCATGCTCTCTCAAAGTGGTTTTCTCTTTCTTGTTCCCTCCCCTGCCCTCCCCGCTTCCCTCTCTTCCTGCCTTCACCTCTTCTCCCCTCCTCCCCTTCTCTCCCTCCCTCTCCCCCTTTTTCAACAATCCATTCCATTTCAAGTCAACACCATTTATCAAACATGTTCTGAGCAACCTCCTTTGGTAGGTTTTATGCCTGCCATGTTCTCTTATACACACTTTCCTGATGAAAAGCAAAAACATGAAAAAACAATATCCTCAGGGCAGGTATGTAGGTTTCCTTTTTTTTTTAAGATTTATTTTTATTTCTTTCTCTCCCCCCCCCCCCCGTTTGCCTGTTCTCTGTGTCCATTTTGCTGTGTGTTCTTCTTTGTCTGCTTCTGTTGTTGTCAGCAGCGCGGGAACCCGTGTCTCTTTTTGTTGCGTCATCTTGCTGCGTCAACTCTCTGAGTGTGCGGAGCTATTCTTGGGCAGGCTACACTTTCTTTCGTGCTGGGCGGCTCTTCTTACGAAGGTACAGGGGCACACTCCTTGCGCATGGGGCTCTCCCACACAACGACACCCCTGCGTGGCAGGGCACTTCTTGCGCATATCAGCACTGCGCATGGGCCAGCTCCACATGGGTCAAGGAGGCCCAGGGTTTGAACTGCGGACCTCCCATGTGGTAGACGGATGCCCTAACCACTGGGTCAAGTTCGCTTCCCTGTAGGTTTCTAAACTAAAGCAAATATCTGCCCCAAAGAGAATGCCGATTCCCAGTGGTGCTTTAATTAAGAGATTTCTATGTTTTATGAGAGTTAACATAATCAAATCTAAGCAATGGGCCAGAGAAACCAATCAAGAGATTAAGACTATAGGACAGGATTTCTTTAGAATAGACAAGTAGCAATGCCAAGATGTTGAAAAAAGTTAACCAATATTATGGAAGTGGAAAATTGGCAAATGACAGCTCATTAAGAACTGTGTTAAAAATATATTTTAGACCCACGCACAGTGCTGATGAGCTCAAGGAGTGCCATGCCACACAGGGGTGACCCCATGTAGCAGAGCCCCACATGCAAGGAGTGCATCCCATAAGGAAAGCTGCCCAGAGCAAAAGTCCAGCCTGCCCAGGAGTGGCGCCACACACGTGGAGAGCTGATGCAGCAAGGTGACGCAACAACACAGAGAACAGACAACTGGGACTGGGGTGGGGGGGTGGGGAAGGGAGAGAAATAAATAAAAAATAAATCTAAAAAAATATATATTTTTTATATATAAATATATATATATTCATTTATATGTATATATATATATATATCTTGACCACGACATGAAAATTGGTATTCCTCAAAGGGTGGTCCTCTGAATACCTGTCTCAGAATCACTTGGAGTGCTTATTAAATGACAGAGCCCTTGACACTGCCCATACTTCTCTGACTAGAATCTCTGATTTCTCCCCAGATTATTTTTATGCCCCTACCTTTTTTACAACACTATTATATTCATTCATTTCTGAATTTTTACTATATACTTGTAATTTACACAAAATAAAATATATACAACTTAAGTATTGAGTCTGATGAATTTTTTATTCATTTGACTCATTGATCATCCCAGCAATCACCACTGAAAGCAAAACATGGAAGATTTTTATCACCTGAGAAAGTTCCCTAGTGCCCTTTCCTAATCCTTCACCTCTGCCCAGAGATAACCACTTTCTGACTTCTGTCACCATAAGTTCAATTTTCCTGTTCTTGGGCTTCATGTAAAGGGAATCATATAGAATATGTTTGTGGTAGGTGTGTATGTGTGCTTATGTGTGTATATGACTTATTTTGCTCATCATATTTTTAAAATTCAGCCATGTTGTTATAGCTACCAGTAGTTTGTTTGTTCCTTTGAATAATCTTCCAGTGTTTAAATATACCAAAATTTTATCTATTTTCCAATTGATGGACATATGGGTTGTTTCAAAGTTTGTGGTTATTAAGAATAAAGATAGTCCAGAGATTCAAGTCTCCTAAGCATACACCAACCCCAACGCCAACCACAAGTCCAGTAAAAGTGACAGAAGAAACCTATGTAGAGAGGTCACATTTGAGTTCAACTCCATTACACTCAGGAGCACAAAGTAGGGCTCACCAGCAAGGCACTGAACTCCAGAGCCATTTGCCATGATGCAGGACCTGGGTGTCTCCGTAGCCCTCAAGAGCACCTCTACCTGGGGTTGTAGTATTTGGCCGTCTCTGGGATACTGCTGAGATGCACATAAACACAATCTGTCTGATGACCTGCTGACTCATTTTGAAGTCTTTTAGCCATGTAAATTCATTTGTCTTTATCATTTCCCCTGTTTATTCAAGGTCTTTTTCTAGTTGCATCACCACCTGGTGCTTGGTAGTAATCCCTTGGCACCAGGGAGGTTCATCCTTGGGAGTCATGTCCCACACTGGGGGGAAGGTAATGTATTTACATGCTGAGTTTGGCTTAGAGAGTGGCCACATTTGAGCAACACGGAGGCTCTCAGGAGGTAACTCTTAGGCATCCTACAACTCTAGACCTAGCTGAGATTTCAAGCACATGGGCTCTTAAGCATAGTAATCAGTATCAAGGGCCAATCATTGGACCATCCTTCTTCACTGGTCTTTGCCCTTGCACTTAGGGGATTGTTGCTGTTCCTTTGGGGAATGCGACAGAGCTCCCCAGGATGGGAACTCAGCACCCTCTCAGTTGTCGTGTATAACTCTACCCACTATGACAATACCCAAAGATTATTCAAACATATCTCTATTCACTGTATGTATGCCTTGGAGAACTCCCTCCCACCATGCCCCATCAATGACATCCCACATCAGTGCTCCTCCCTGCCACAGTTGAACCCCTCTGTGATCCAAAACTTCTTCAAAAATGAAGCCTAATATAATGCCAAATTAGGAAAATGAAACAGTAATAATAGGTTTAAAGATTAGAAATAGAATAAATAATAATTTAGAAAAACTAAAATAAAGTAAAAAATAAATTAGGATATTAAAAAATGAAAAAATCATAAAACTTTTTTGATGTTTTACCTTTCCTCACTGTAATAGATGTTGCCCTGTTTTTACAGTGGCAAGGCAATCTCTTCCATTTCTTCCTCAGTGTCTACATCCTTTTTATTATTTTATTTTATTTTATTTTTTGAGTTTTTTTATTATGTCTTCAAAAAGTTTTAGGTCACAGTAACGTCACATATAGATTATAGGGGACTCCCATATACCCAACATCAAACTCCTTTTCCTCTTCCCCAGCAATGATCTTTTTACATGTGGATATTACATTTGCTACAACTGATGTACAGATATTGAAACATGAGCCTCAGCAGGATTCCAACACCTACTCTCCAGTTCATTTGACTTACTCAGGTCAGCTAACAGGGAGGTGAGGATGGTCAACCACTACACCAGGCAACCAAGAGTGTCTACAACTGCAAGCAGGAGAATACCATCCATCAACCATGTGGGATCTAAGCCCCCTTCAGATTTAGAGGTGGAGTGGACATCACCATCCCTTGGTCCTTAGGATGGAGGAATAAAATATAGATTAGAGTGGACTTACTGGTATTTTACTATAGAATTATTGTGACTCTAACAGTGAAAGAAATTCTGTCATTCATGTGGAGACAATGGCCACGGTAGTTGTTGAGGGCAGGAAGAGGAAAGAAGAGATGTGATATAGGGGCATTTTTGGAACTTGGAGTTATCCTGAGTGATACTGCAGGGACAGATGTAGGACCTTATATATCCTGCCATAACCCACTGAAAGGATTGGGGAAGAGCATAAACTACAATGTAAACTATAATCCATGTTGTGTAGCAGTGCTCCAAAATGTATTCATCAAATGCAATGAATGTGCCACACTGATGAAAGAGGTTGTTGATGTGGGAGGAATGTGGGGGTGTGGGGAGTGGGTTATATGGTAACCTCTTACATTTTTTAAAGTAACAGTTTGTGTGATCTATGTATCTTTTTTAAAAAAGACAATAAAATTTTTTTAAATATAAAACAAATAAGAAAAAGAATAAGGATATTATGAACCTTTTAATATTAGTTTTTCATGGATGTATATTTTATTTCTCTTGTATACCTATCTATAGGTAATTAGAATTGCTGAGTCATATTAAGTATCTATGTAAATTTATAAGACATAGCTAAAAATTTTGCACTTCCACCAGCAGTATATGAGAGCTCCAAACTTCTCCACATTCTCATCAAATCTTGGTATTTATACTCATTTTATGTTTCTTTCATGCTAGTGAGTGTGAAGTGGTATATCACTATAGTTTGAATTTATATTTCCCTGGTGATAATGAAGCTGATTATCCTGCTGGTTGCCTGGTGGTAAATTATATGCTTTTAGCTATTTATTTGTCTTTTGTGAAAAGTCTGTTCAAGTCATTGACTTTGTTTTTTGTTTGTTTGTTTTTGTTTTGTTTTGTTTTGTTTTGTTTTGTTTTTTCCATGTTCACATTTTGAGAAGCACAGCTCTGGAGGCAAATACTCTGACCTCCAGAATCAGGAGCCCTGGGTCTAGATTGGCTCTGCCACTCAAGAGCAATGTAACTTTTGGATTGAGCTGGTTTATGGGTTTCCTCATTTAGAATCAGGCTCCTAGAATCATGTATTTCCCCTTCTGTGGAAGGGGACTCAAAGAGGGTAATAAGGGAAGGAACATTAATTGTCCAGGGAAGAACTGATCCTCAGAGAGATCCTTTGCAATACATACACTACAGACCTGCAGTATTTTGCCCTGATTCTTGGGGTTAACAGGTAAAGAGTAAGTATTCAAACACTATTTTTTATTTACTCCAGAAGCAAATGTAGTGAGATTATGTTTGATATAAAGGCTTTCCTCACGCTTACTTTTATTCACTCCACCACAGTTCAAATAATGAATGCTTCCCAGCTTCCATGACTAAAGAAGAAGAGTTGGGGAGACTGATAAGTACAGAGTGTTGATGGGACTTTAAGGTCCCTGTATCCTTTCTGGTCACCTCTCTTAACTAGATGAAAGACCCAAATAGGTTTATGGAAACAGAGATAAGACAATACATGCTTTGCTTATCAGTTGAGCCTCCAGGGTAACTAGATGGAGGGAATAACTGTGTGCATGCCAAGGGCCCTTGATAGTTTCCCAGAAAGTTTCCACACCTGGCATGGCACAAAATCAATCATCTGTGTGCACCCAAGAGTTAAAGGTGATAACAACAATGGAGGATTCAGTCAGTATCAAATAAGATCAGCCTTCATAAGACAACACAAGGTCTCTATGAGTCTAAAATCAACCGTGACCCATGCGCAGTGCTGATGCACACAAGGAGTGCCCTGCCACGCAGGGGTGTCCCGCATAGGGGAGCCCCACGTGCAAGGAGTGTGCCCCGTAAGGAGAGCCGCCCAGTGCGAAAGGAAGTGCTGCCTGTCCAGGAATGGTGCCACACACACACAGAGCTGACACAACAAGATAATGCAACAAAAAGAAACACAGATTCCTGTGCCGTTGACAACAACAGAAGTGGACGAAGAAGACACAGCAAATAGACACAGAGAACAGACAGCTAGGGTGGGGGGGGGGGGAAGGGGAGAGAAATAAATAAATAAATCTTTAAAAAATAAAGAAAGAAATAATAAAATAAATTGTGGTTTGATAATAAGACCCAAGAATTAAAAAAAAATACAATAAAATAAAATAATAAAATAAAATCAGTCGTGAGTAAAAGTGAAGTAATGCTCTAATTGACTTAGTTTTGGTTTCCCATCAAAAGTGGGAAGAATGAAAATGACATAAATATTAATTAACATGTAAAAATTTCAAGATATGTTTCTTCCTCATGTGAATGTTTGGACTATTAATAAATAAATGAATTTTATTAATAAAATTCATGCACACTATACAAAAAAATTTCAAGTGTCCTAAAGTGTACTAGTCCAGATAAGACCCTGTGGAGCAGCATAACATGTAACCCACAGAAGTTTGCCAGAGTCAGAACAGACAAAAAAACTTTTCTTTTGGCCGCCCATAGTCAGATTATCACTTCTTTTTTTAAAATGAAAAACAATTAGAGAAAATATGAGAGCCCATTTTTAATTCTTTATTTATTTTTTATGAAACAACATATTGAAGACTTACCTAGTCATTCATTCTCAACAAATCCTTTTGCTATCTCTGTAAACTCCTAAGTAAAAGAACTTTCTCAGGTATATATATTGTTATAAATCACAGTAGCAAATGTGACACATACTCTTGTTCCTATGCTAGTGGCAGACATCATAAATCAATCATGATAGTCTTTCCCATTGAATCTGAAGGTTTCTCAGAATCTTCAACTCAGGACTATATGCACTCATCACAAAAACTGAAATTTCTTTGTGGTCTCTTTTATAGATACTTAATGTAAGTGGTTGGTACCTGACACTTGAAGTTAAGATTCTCATGCCCAGAATGAAAAAAACTTGGTAAAATTCCAAATGAGTTTTATTTCTCCTTGACACTGCCACTTTTTACATTAGGCCTAGTTTTATTTCTTCTAGACACTGCCACTTTTTACATTAGGCCTAAGGCCTTTCATGACTCTACCCCATCCAATTTTACCTCTCCAGCTTTAACAATGTTTCTCTCTTCCCATCATGTATTTCCATCCATTTATAGCAAATCCTTGGTAGTTCTCTTAACTTATAATACCCTTTTCACAATTCCTTTACTTTATATATACTCTTCTCATTGGATCACTCTTTTTCCACTGCTCTCCTCACGGCTGCCACCACAACAACTTGTGAAAATCTTGTGAGAAAATAAACTTGAAGATCAAGCTAGGTAAAAGTCATGACATTCATGGTTTGTAACAAATGTTTCACAACAATGCAAAGTGCTGGCGGTGGGGAGATTTATGGGAGACCTGTATGATCATATGCATACTTGTTTTGTAAGTTCACAACTTTTACTATACGTTTATTGTTTATGTATGCTTATGTATGAATGATACCCTTCAATAATTTTTTAAATGAAAAAAAAAGTCTTGAGCATTTGGTACATGATTTCTGTTGTCCCTCACCTTCACACTCACTGTTTCTATCTCTTCTCTCTCCCTACTCCTGGGCTAATAACCGTGAACTACACCTCCCAGACTCCCCAGCCAATAGGCTTACGTTAGCTTATTCCACTGGAGGGGCACTGATGGGAACCTGAATGGTGGATGGAAGGAAAAATCTATCTTCTTTCATCTTTTGGTTGTACTTTCAACAGTGAGTTTGCTATTCATTTATTCAGTCCCCATTCATTTACCAGCTATTTCTGGGCACTGTTTAAGGAAGCTTGGAAAAAATAAAGAGCAAAATATATACATTTCAAAGAAGAAATACTTAATTTGATTGATTAAGGCATAAGAAAACCTAATTTCCAATAAGTCTGGACATCTCATTCAAATCTTAAAGGCCAAAGCTTTTCCTGTTGTTGTTTTTTTCCTGTTAATTTCCCCCTATCCAATGTACACTGCCATGTGTCTTTGTACAACCCTGTCACAGCTGTAACTTCTACTTAAGTTCATGCAGTGAATGGACATTCATTACATAGACGAACATTAGCTTTCCAATCCAAGGGCAAGGCTTTAATCAGCCCTGAGAAATACTCAAAACATGCAGAGCCTCTAAATTATATTATCCTCTGGAAAAAGATATCCACTTCCTTATACACAAAACAATTCCCTTCTTCTTATCATGGAAAAACACACAAAAATACTACCAGAATGTTTTCATGTATCCCCTAAATAATGCCCATAATTAAATGTACCTTGTACATGATCAAATACAATTTCATTTACTTTCCAGCTTCCTTCAAATAAGATCAAAAGCAACAGAACATTTTGTTTTGAGAATTTATTTCAAGGACTAACATTAATCTATCAAGAATGAAAATATCTTCCTCTACTCTGAAAAAAAGCAATGGTTAACTAAGTCCTCCTAAATTCAAAGCTATTCTAATTTTCAATTCAAAATCCTTTTCAGAAATTTTCCCCCTTGTCATAATGTAGAGTGATTTCCAGAATTCAAGTGGTTTTATGTTTTCTTAAATTTTTACTTTTTATTGAAAACAAATTCAAAGCTATGAATATACTGGAAGATTAGTACAAAGAATCCCTTTATCTCCATTTACCCAGAAACCCCATTCAAGTTTTACCAACTACCCCAAATCATAGTCTTTATAGCAAAAGGATCAAATCCAGAATCACATGTTGCTTTGAGCTGTCGTGGCTCTCTGGTATCCTTAAACTAACCTGGAGCAATTGGTCAGTCTTTCTTTGACTTCGTGACCTTTTTATATATGAATATTATAGGCATTTACCCATGATTAGATTTAGGATATGCATTTTTGGCCAGAATATCATAGTGGCATTTCTGTATTCTCATTGTCTCCCTTCCCATGGCTCATCATGGTGATTTGCCCCTTTCTGGTATTATTAATTTTGATCACTTGGTGTCAGCCAGTATTCTCTGATCTTGAATTACCTTTTCCCCCTTTGTAATTAACAGATATTTTGTGAGGAGATTCTTTGAGACTATAAAAAATCCTGTTCCACATTCCATTTTCATCTTCTAGTTTTAGCAATCATTGATGTTTCTTACTCAAATTAATCATTTCTGTGATGGTTGTCAAATATATATTTTTTATGCTCCATCATTGCATTCATGTTTTTTTAGTTAGGATCCTGTTGTAAGGTAGAGTTTTCTCTTTGCTCTATTTATTTATTCATTTTTATCACTGTGGATACATGGATTCTTATTTTATTCAATATCATCATTTACTCTGGTATGAAAATGGTCCCAGATTTGGCCAGTATGAGCTTCTTCAAAGAGGTTAGCTAATCTCTCCAAAGTCACATAGTTGGTACATGCTAGATCAAGGAATAAAACTTAAATTTCTTACTACACAACTTTAAATATATATTGAGGTTTTTTAGAATAAGAAAATATTTCATGACTCTGTGAATATTTAAAATTAAACATTCTGCATTATCTTCTCTTTAGTTTATAAAATAGCTAGGATCTTGTTAAATGAGCAAATGTTATTGCTTCAAGCAAATGTTATTGCTTCATGTTATTTCAACAAAATGAATAGTGACATAATAATATTGATTTTAAGTAATTAAATTAAGATAGTAGAAAACAACCACCCTTGGTTCTGTAAAAACCATTAAGAAATACGAGGTACATATTTTTAAATCAAATACAATATCTCTTTATGTAGCTCTTTGAAGTTTACAAATGTTTTCTAATACACAGTTTTATTTTAGAAGCTTTGGAATGCTAGATTTTCATAAAGAAAGTCTCCCATTCCAGGTAGTTGGGCAAAGGTTGAGAAAGAGGAATCAGCAAATAATAATAGAATGAAGACAGCATATTGATAACTTCCCTGGGGTCATTCTTTTCTGCTACCATTTACAAATGAAATCCAACCTGGGTTTACTAAGCAATGAATTGCTATTTTAGGCAATTGGGTCAGAGCAAGCCAACCCCTGGGAACCTGGGATATACTGGGCCTCATTACAGGAGGCTCGGTGTGTGTGCATTTGCCACTGACTCTAATTTTCAGTTCTCTAGGCTGGCAGGGGCTATGTGTCCCACATATCTGTATGCTCAGCTTCTGTTGCCAGTCAAAAGTCTCATATTACTTCTTTGGTGACAGCAGGGCAATTGAGGACTTTGGTCAATGGTTACCATTATGAAGTCTTACTAAAAGGCAGAAGTAGAAAGAACATACCTGAATCACATAGCCTGGGTTCAATCTCAACTCTGGCCCTTTCTTGTTATGATTTCATCTCCCTGAGCCTTATTTTCCTCATTTGAAAGTGTGGACAATGCCAGAAGTAGTTATGATTCTATTACACAATTAATATAAAATGATTCCAACATAAATGATCCCAGATAATGAAGATAGACTTTCCTACAGACCTCAAAGTATGTGAAATCTCTAGGGAAGGCAAGCTGTACATTATGATGCACTGGAATATATAGGATGAAAATTATTATAGACTGTAATATGGTTTAAGAATCCACAGGAGAAAGGACATGAGGGATTCTTCACCAGGGGTCCATGGACTTCCTGGGGGATCTGTGGAAAGATTTCAGGGTTTCTGTGAGCTTGAATTGAAAAAAAATTAACTTACTATCATTATTTTCTCTGACCTTTAACAGAAATCTAGCATTCCCTTCACTTATGAATGTCTGCAGTAAATAAATAAATTACAGTAGTATTCATTTCACCTGACTGGCAAAGGGGTCTGTGGGACAAAAAAGTTTAAGAACCCCTGGACTAAGCTGACTAGAGATGTAATGCTCACGGTGAGAGCAGCTAGCTTTCATGGCTCAGTAGAATTTGAATAGCTGCTGAAAAAGGGTGAGGGAAGCAGTGGAACATTCTTGGTGCTCTTGGATTAGTTTCAATGTCTATTAAATAATCATTTAACTGCCATCCAAGTGCCAAGAATTAGGCTGACCCTTTGAATATGATATTTAATAAAAGAAGCTACTTCTCTAGGAGTTCATGGTGGGCTACATAGATATAGAGAAAAGATATTTCCAATATTATGCAAAATATGCCATGTTAGAGAGTCATTCAAGAAGAGTGGCATAAAGTTATATAAAAGACTATTTCATTTGATGGGGAAAGGGGGTTATCAGGAAGGCTTTCTATGATATCTCAACTAAATTCTGAAGATGAGGGGGTTAGTCAGATGAAGAAACAGGGAAAGGTCATCACAAGTGAAAGAAACAGTATAGATGAAGTTATGGAGGCATGGGATACTTGTGAGTGGAAAAAACATAAGCAAAATGTCAACACTGATAGAGTAATGGGAATCAGAGAAAAGGGAGAAGATAAAGTTGTGTCTCTGGGATGAACCAGAACATAGAAGGCCCTTTATTTTAATGTAGGAAGCTTTGACTTTCAGACAGTCTTACATCTCATATTTATTGAGCACCTACTAAAGTAGTACATTTCACTGTGTGGACAGGAATTAGCTAAGATTAATGCCAGATGATTCCTAGAATTGCAATAATTGTAAAAGCATAGGCATAATTTCAAAGTACTCTGTACAAGGAACATAAGTGAAAAGTAAAATATTACCAAACTTCAAATTTTTTGGATTCATAGATTCTAAATCGAACTACAAATCCATACAAGCATTTCGAGATGGTTTGGAACATTCAAAGTGAACCTTCTGACTCTTGGATACTCAATGACATGAAAGAAAACCAGGACCATGAGAATTTAAAAAACATGAACCTTTATGTCAATGCAAGCAGAAGAATTGCATCCATCAGCCATGTGGGATCTAAGCTCCCTCTCGATTCAGAGGTGGAGTGGACATCACCATCCCAGGGTCCATAGGGTGGAGGAATAAAATACGGATTAGAGCAGACTTACTGGAATTCTACTATAGAACCATTGTGAGGCCAGCAATGAAAGAAACTGTAGCATTGATCTGGAGAAAGTAGCCATGGTAGTTGCTGAGGGCAGGGAGAGGGAAGAAGAGAAGTGATGTGGGGGCATTTTTGGGACTTGGAGTTGTCCTAAATGATATTGCAGGGACAGATGCTGGGCATTATATATCCTGCTATAACCCACTGATGGAGAGTGTAAACTACAATGTGAACTATAATCCATGTAGTACAGCAGTGCTCCAAAATGTACACACCAAATACAATGAATGTGCCACAGTGATGAAAGAGGTTGTTGATGAGGGAGGAGTGGGGGGTGAGGTGTGGGGTATATGGGAACCTCTTATATTTTTTAACATAACAGTTTTTGTGATCTATGTGTCTTCAATTAAAAAAGACAATAAAAAATAATTATTGTAAACATCTCAGTTACTAGATGTAATAGGCCACGAATTTTTATTAGCAATAAATATCTTATTATAAGAAAGATAGATATGACAATTTCCAGTCTCAAGGATTTTAAGAAATGATTCCAGAAACTGTTTCAGGAACTACGATATCTACTCCATAGAAAAATCATAAGAATATATATATATTTATGTATATATATGCATGCTTCATTACAGAACACCATTTCTTCTTCTTCTGGCTCCTTTTTCAGAGGGGCAAGGATGCATTCCAGATAGGATCCAATTAATAGCCTTTCATAGAAGTCATATAAGCCTTTCTTCCACACAAAACTCTGTCCCTTTCCTATCAACAGTTGGCTTCCTGTAGTATGTCAATTGAAAATAGAGGAGAGCCATAAGGAGTAAGAGGCTCATAAGTAGTTACTGAGTGAACAAGCCCATTCGAAGTGCATTCCTTTTTGCTGAGCTGGTGTCAGGAAAGGACAACTCTGATCTCCTATAGCAGTACCCTCATGCCCCTGTGAGGGATTGAGCAAAGTGTTATGAGGCACATGGACACTTGAAGTGCTGAAGTCCATGTCCCCAAACACACTTAGAAAGGGCCTTATTTTTGGCCTCATGCCCTTCTCCAGTTTCATTTTCACTGAAGAATGGCTGGAGCTCTGTGACCTTTTCCATCAACACTTGTGGCTAAAATTAAATTACAGCGTCCTGCTGAAGAATGAACTCAAGCATTTTGTTAGTTTTTTTAAAAACCCACTGCCATCCTGGATGAGCTCTCTTACCAAGAAGGGAGGGAAACAGAAAATTCCTTAAATAGGATTGAAAGGGAAACACAAGAGGTTAACTTACTCTCCTAGAGGATGTGGGATTAAAAAACAAATAAGCTTTAAACTCAAGGAACTTAAATTCTAGTGGGAAGTCAGCTACCTCCATAATGAATTCCATGGCAAAGCCCACTATGACAAAGTGAGCTGATGGAGGGTCTAATGATGATGATTATTTATGTGACCCATTCTTAATTTACCAAGTCCTTTTACCTACATTATCTTAGTTGATCTTCACAGAATATCTGTGTTTTATAAGAGGGGGCAGCCATTATTTTCCCAGTTGAAAGTTGAAGAAACTGAGGTCCCGATTGGCAAAGTGAATTGCCCAAATTTGAAGAGTGATGTCAATCTCCTGCTCATTTCAAAATGCCATGCCATTATGCCAGATAAAATGCTATTCCAGAATGAGGAAGGAAGAACTGAATTCTGACTGGTGAAATGAGGCAGTAATTTAGTGGTTATTATAAATAATTCCTGGTAGTCTAGATTACAAAATCTGCAGAATTTTATGATTTTTCTCTTTTCTTCTGTTTACAGTGACGACTAAATTTTAAGTAACACAAGACATATTTTTCTTCATGGCTATGAAATGATCTACCTTTTCCTCCATCTACCCATATGTTTATGTATTTATAGTTCTGTCTATCCATCTCTTTTTTCCAAACCTATACTTGTTACATACCTGTTTATATTAATCAAGATATATCAGATATGGTAAATCGTTTGGAATCCCCACTTTCCATTCAGGAGACTGAACCAAAGGGAGACAAACCCTTTGTTTGGGCAGATTACAGAACGTTGAAGTAAATGTAAAATTCTGGGATGGCAGTGGCATTTTTTTAAGATGCTCTTACTCATATCCAGTATGCAGCAATCTGAAGTTCTTTTATGAATTTCTGAAAGAAAAAGATTATGTTCTTAGCTAATCCATTCCTGTGGATATGAGACCCCTTTGATTGGACTACGTCAGTGAGGCAGGTCTCAGGTTCAGTCTCCACCCCTTCACTGGAGCTGATATAAAAGGAGACACAGAGTGAGACTCACACAGGAAAGGGTAGCTGTGCCATTTTTTACCCTTCCTATGAGAGAAGACTCAAGGATTGCTCTCATGAAGCTCCCAAGAGACTGGGTCCACAGTGTAGCTCAAGACTGAAGACAGGAGTCAAATGACTGATAGCTCACAGCTGAACTTGGCAAGAAAGCAGAGTAGCCAAGACTGAGAGAGGAGGCCTGGTAAGAGACAAGCCATATCCTTAGTTGCCCATAGCTGAAATCCAGCAGATGGTAGATTCTGTAAGAGAAGGCAAGGGCCCCAGCAGAGATCAGAGGCCATTTTTGCTATATGACAGAATCTCCAGCAGCTGAATTTGGTGAGAAAGCATCTCTGCTGGTGCTTTGATTTGGACATTTTGCAGCCTCAGAACTATAAGCTTTTACCCCTAATAAATTTCCCCTTATACAAGCCAAATAATTGATGGTACTTTGCATCAGCAGCCCTGTGCAAGCTAAGATGCAATCCTATGCTAACTTCCCTTAAAATCCTTATATACTGTTTTGTAAACAGAGATGGATCCATTTTAATTTTAGCATTGTTTACGATGACTGAAAATGCTTATTTGCTAAAATAAAGAGTTAATACATAGTAAACATAATAGGTCAAGAAATCCTATAAATTCCTCATTAAGAAGGTATCTGGTTCACCAGTTGAATCTATTCTCCAAAGTGAGTAAAGTGATTATTACAGAATATGAAATCAATAATAATTTGTTGAAGAAATGAATGCCAAGGAATAAATGCTTTAACTGTTTGATGTTGTTGAAACTGCCTATAAATAGTAGATATTAGGCATAAGTTAAGTGGAAATGACACTTGGGATGCTTCTAATATCTGAGTGGCATTACAAAAATCAGTGTGATAGAGTTAAGAGGAGGCTGACTGGTGTTAGAAGGTATAAGTTCAAGTCGGCCTCACCCATTAACCTTGACAAAACAGCTGAATTTGTCTGGGTCTCAGTTGCTCTCTCTAAAATTCCTTTCCTAATAAAATGGAAAAATTGTATAAAAAATTCCTAAGAGTCCCTTCTAGCTCTAAACATTTATGATTAAACTATTTCAAGGTCTGCACTAGGAAGAATGATCATTTGATCCATTTTGATAACAATTCCGATGTATTTGCAAAGTATTCCAAAGAATTACTGGTTAACCTAAAAACATTTACTAGCTTGAACAAGCCCATAGTTCTTCCGAATAACTCAATAACATCAATAGACAGCGACCATTTCTTCTTACTTCTGAGGAAATACTTTGGTGTTGGCTTCCTGCTTGACCGCTACCTCAGTATCACATCCTCTTCATGTCCTAACATAGTGTCATTAGCAGATGTCTAAGTCTTACTCAGAGAGCGGTGGCTCTGGAAATGACTTGACCTGGAAGAAGACAGAGCAGCCCAAGAATTAAGAGTCCACAAGCCACATGATTTCCGGCGCTTTTGTTCTGCTAGGGGGCTTAGCTTAAAGAAAATAGAATGGACTCTTGATCCTATGACTTATGAGCTCTTGTCCCTGTGACTTCTTTCCTTCTATACTTGTGAACACTCACCTGATGACTGGGAGGTAGAAAGGCAGGTAAAGCAATAATTTAGCCAAGCTCAAAGACCTTGGGTAGTAAGCTGATGCCAAATCAAAAGAATTGTTTTAAAGATCAGTATGGGGGTGGGGGGATATTTTCTGGAGTTTTCCTATTATGCAGCAGGCACTTTTATCATACTGAATCTCTTTTAATTCCCTCTGCAAACCAGCATGAAGGTATTATTTTCCCCATATTTACTCAGGAGGAAACTAGGATTAGGAAGGATTCAATAACTTCTACAAGTTATTTATTACTATTGAAGTGGCAGAGATGAGCTTTGAACTCAGATCATTCTGATTCATGACTCTTTCCATAGCAACAAGCTACCTCTTAAATTTAAGAAAACAAACATGAAAATTTTCCAATCTTACAATAAAGTGAGAACCAGAAATAAAAAGGAGAAAATTATGTCCATGGCCTTGAGGCAGTTTTGTCCAAAAGGGGTAGATACCAGGAAAAAGGAGAGAAACAAGGATGTTGAATTTGTAAAATGAATGCCAACACATTTTGCAATTACATAAGAAAATATATTTGATAATACAATCTGCTTTTCCTCATTCTAAAAGTAATAAATACTTACGGAAACAAGAGGAAAATGAGCAAAAAAAGGAAAATAAGACACTCCTATATTATATATTATCAACATTTCGTTATTTATCTTTCTAGCCTTGCACATGTATTCTTCATACCAAGATCTCATTTATTTAGATGGCACTGATTCAACACTGATGATAAATCATACACAGGTTACATTATATCTGTCATATAACAGAAATTTAATAAATAATTGTTGAATGAATGGGTGCATGAATGCATTAACTACATCATATGAGGAAAATGGAGAATTTACAAGCCATTAGGCAAGTTTTAACACATAGGTTGAATGCCCTGTCCCAACCCATGGGCTTGTAAATGGAGAACTTACAAGCCGTTAGGCAAGATTCAACACATAGGTTGAATGCCCTGTCCCAACCCTTGTCAAGGATTTTACTATTTTCAAATAACTATATTAGAAAACAATATAAAACAAGCTAGAAGAAGGATTCAAATAAACCACAACACTGTATAAATGAAAAAAAAAAATTTTGTACATTCTTAGGGCCACTTATACTACTTAGTTCCAGTGAACAGCAAAGACCTAGGTGTTCAGAGTTGCTTACAATAAATCTATTACAATTCATCTTTTTTATTCTATTACAAAGAAAACATCTCATTTGTTGAGAGTAAGTCCTCTACAAAACAGAAATGTTCTCAAGCATCGATGAGTCTCTCTATAATAATGCTCTTGGACATGTTTTCTCCCCTTACTCAACCTTTATTTTCCTTAGCTGCTAAAGTATTTGAAGCACATGTTCCTAGAACAGTACCTTGGGATCTTGAAGCTTCCTCTCTAATTCTGTTTGCAAATAAATCCACATCATGAGGTAAGACACATAATTTAAAAATTAGGTAGTTTATACCAAATCATTTCTTCTGAAACTTCAGATGTTTCAGTGCCATATCTCAATTTGCTCGAGATTTGTGTGCCAGCCAAGCACAGGCCCTGTGATTGCATACAGTCTTTAAGTACCTGATTATCATGGTACTGGCCATCTTGCCATCTAAAGACTGACTATGCCATCACTCAATCAATGATATTTTTCTAGTCAATATATCTACTCAAGATATATTGTATACACAAACCTTACATTAAATCTATATATGTGATTAATGAAATTGCTTTTGCTTATTATCAGATATTTGCATGGTCACATATTTTTGGATATAGTAGGATAGATGAAACAGTTAATAGCTCCTAAAGGGTCAAAATCCCATGCCTAGTTGCTTGCTAATGGTGAGTACTTGTAAATTTTAAGATTCCAACATTTTTCTACATTTAAACAATTTGTCTTTATTACTTTCAGTCAGTATTGGGGAAGAAAAATAGAAAATCATCTACCTCTTTATTTGTGTATATATATTTCTATAACATCTATTCACTATGTCTTCATCTAGCCATCATTTCTTTATCTCTCAAACTATGTCTTAATCACTTATTTTCTCTACCTCTTGCTTTGTTCTTGAAACACAGGCATATTGTGTCACTTGCCTCTTCAAAAATCTTAATGATACCTCATGGTCTCTATATCTCCATCTGGACATCTTGGTAGTCTTCAAGGTCCTTTCAAAAATAGACCACCTTTCTATCCTTGAATTTATTATACAATTAGCTCATGGTTGCCCAAATATATCCTACCCTGCTAGCCTTTGCCCTTGTTTATGGCATTGCCTCTAGGCTGTGATATCCTTCCTACCTTACTCTGTAAGGTCTCTTTCTTCCTTCAATGACTGTCTGCATGTGGGCTAGAGGGTGGATCCAGTGATAAGCTCTCTATTGTATATACAGCCTTGTTCGTGGTTTCTTTTACTTTGTTTCATGTAATTTTTATTTAAGCAAATAGCTTGTGATTCTAGGGGTAAATATTTAATATACAAGGGATAGATGAGATGTTGCAGAATTAGTTTTCTTCTTGGTTCTCTCATTTTATAGCTACATAACTTTGAACATGTCATGTGCCCGCTCAGAAATACAATTTCCTCATTTGTGAAATAAGGAAAGGTGTTAAATTAGGTATCACTTCTTCCAGTGAGTCCTCCTTGATCCTCCTGGATCCTTGCCTTTCTAAGTGGCCTCATAGGAAGAAACAAACCCTTGTATACTCTAGTGGTATTAACTGCTGTTGTGGTTGTTTTAATTTGTCTCACTGCTTAGATTAAAAAAATAATAATGAAGTCAGTGACTTTGGTAAGGCAAGTGAGGGAAGGCTATCTAGGCGAGCTACGGTGGGCCAGGGGAACTGGTAGAACGGACGGGCTTCCTGCTCTCCGCAGGGGCATGGGCGAGTCCCGCCCTCCCTGTCTGGCGAACCGGCCGCCCGCTCTTCGCCGAGGTACGGGCGAGCCACGCCCTCTCGACCGTTCCCGCCTCACCGCCGAGCCCGACCTACTGCCTCCCCCTCTTCCCCCTCGCCGGGGCCACGCCATCCAACGACCACTAGCCAATCCCCGCCGGCCAACTTTCACATCGCCTAACTCCCACCAGCTCCAACTGACCAATGCCCCACACGCCGTCTCCTGCCTGCTCCGTCCCCTCACCCCACAATATATATTGTCCAGCACTTCCTGAATAAAGCAGACCGCACATTACCACCATTCGCCGTCTCCGCAGCATTCTTCACGCCCGCTGTGCGTCCACCTGACCCCTCACCTCAAGCAGCCTGGGCAAAGCCAGAGGAACCCCCATACATCAGGCAAGCCCATACCAGAGGACAGATTTCAAATTCTGAGTCTTGCCTCACCCCCAAGAAGCAAAGTAAGGGCCATGGGGTGGGCTTCGCTGGGGATTGCAGAGGCAGAAGAGAGTTGGCAGAAGGGAGTTGACACCCAGCAGGCCAGCCGACCAGGGGAGTGCACACACATTCATTCTTCCACTGGTCATTTAGTGTACATGATTGCCATTTGTGTGTGTATGTGTGTTTGCAACTCAACACAAATCTCTTCTTTTAGTAACCATATTGTCACTTTCTGCAAACCCTTTCTCATCTCATGGGTTTCTGCAGGGGTTCCACATTTGGCTGAGGACCACGTACCTTAAGTTTAAACCAATTAGTATAAGTCTTCCTTCTGGCTTCATAGGTTTTAAACATGACCCAATTAGAATCAATGGTAAGAAATGAGCTTTTGCAGAGAGGGAACAGAATTGAGAACTAGAGAGAAAAACCATATCTAATTTTTACTATATTCTAAGAAAATTTGTAACCAGCTATCAAGGAAGCGACTTCTATGTCTAGACTTTTTAGGTAAATAAATTACTCACTTTTTAAAAATGCATTTAGAGTCATTTTTAAAATCACTTACAATGAAAAAGATACAAAGAAGATTACAACATGATCTTTATTCTCAAAGAGCTTACATATTAGAAAAGAAATAATATTGTAAACAGATAACTGCAATTCACCAGGGTAATATTAGAGAAATATATGGAATACATTTTTGGAAGGCAAGACACATATATACAAGTGACTTAGGGAGAGTCATGGAAGATGACACAGAGGAGAAAATACTTGAGCTGTCCTTTGAAGAATGGGCAAGGTGTTCATTAGATTAAAGGGGAGAAGTTATTTCAGGCAAAGGGAACAGCCTGTGCAAAGGCATGGAGATGTGAAAGGGCAGTAAGCACTTCAGCGTGACTGGGTGGTGAACTGGCTCTGCAGGAGTGATGTGAATGAAGCCTGAAGAAATAGGTGGTGACAGATCTTAAAAGCCTTGAGTGGCATGGTCAGGTATCTGAACATTCTCCTGAGTGTGAGGAGGAGCCATTGAAGAATTTTGAAGGGTAGAGGGGCATGATCATTTTAGCCCTTGAGGAAGTTCACATGGAACATTCATTCAGAGGCAGGAGTGGGTATGGAGAAAACTTAGGAGACCTTGGCATTAACCTGAAAAAAGGGATAATGTATGCTTAAAGTAAGGTCATAATAGCGAAAGTAGGGGGAAACTTTAAAGAGATATGTTAAGGATTGTGGTCATTTCCTGAATTTTAACTTTGTATTCTAATATTCAATAACCTATTTTGTACTTGGTAAGTAGTCTTAGGATGTAGTAATGAGTAAAACTAAGATTATTGATTCTGGAGCAAGATTGGATTTGTGTTAAGATTATAAAATATACAGTGGTGGGAGCTGGGATCAAGAAAGTGGTCAAGGCCAAATCATGAAGACCAAATCAAACTAGTTGATTTCTACTTTATCCTAAATATACTGGTATGTCACCTGAAGCCCAAGGCACTGTGAGGAGATAGCAGGTGTGGGAAGGTGATGATGCAGAAGACTCTGGTCTACATGGCAGGCAGAGAGATCCCCATGATTGTTTCAGTATCTTCATACCAGACCATATAGGATTTCTGTTTATATCCTCCCACAGTCTCTCACATAGAACTTTGGCCATAATAGGTCCTAAATAAATCATTATTGACTGAACAAATGAAGAATAAGGGAAGAACAAGCAAATGAGTGTGCAGATGAATGAATGAATGCATACAAGGATAATTGGAGTATGGGGAGGGGCAGGTGAAAACACACAAAAGGGCAAGTGAACAAATGACTGGGTTTCCCATGTGTTTCCAAGGATTAAGTAGTTTCCATAGAATGCCAAGTGCATGTCTTGGTCTCACAGCATGAGACTCTGGCAGGCTAAAAGGAAAAGAATAAACTTCATTGTTTTATTTAGAGAACAGCTGTTGATCATGAGCTGTAAATTTTTTCCTAATGTAATGGCCATTGAGAGGAAGCCCTAATACGTCACAGAATTAAGCAGTGCCAAAAATGGCTGTAACCCTCTCAGGGCCTCGTGAGGCTGGCCTACCGAATAATGCTGCTTAAGTGTTTGTGGTCATACCCAATCTACTCTTAAATTGGAAACTGTGCTGGGTTGGACAATGTGTATTCAAAACAGGGAAACCTGCTTAAATAACCTCTGCTCTTAAGAAAAAGGCTTTTCCAAATAAAGCAAGGCTATCAACTGAAAAGATTAAAATAAATTACAACTTGTTCTCATAATAAAAATGAGGCAATTTAGATTCACGCTGTGTCCTCATTTCACTCCCTAGAGATTAAGCTGGACAATAAGCACTTGATGAGAAAGTTTGGCATTTTATTTTTGTCAAACACCCAGGTCATCACAACAGCTGAGGGGTTGATCAGGTTTCTATAAAAGGAGGTTGAGAGGAAAGGGTTAATGGCACTCCCTGGCACCAGATGAACTTTGTGCCCTGAGTGGGACTTTAGTCTGCAACCATTTTCCTTAGAGGTTTTTCAGGCAAGATACAGAGGAAAGGCATGGGATTTGGAGTGACATGAGTTTCAATGAAGGATAGAACAGTTTTATACTGTGTCACCTCAGTCAAGCCACTTAGATTTTCCAAGCCTCTGTTTCTTCATTTGTAACATGGGAAAAACAATCTCTGTCTTTTAGAGAGAATGTACAGCAAAGGCTGAAT
The DNA here is from genome assembly GCF_030445035.2 of Dasypus novemcinctus. Classification (NCBI taxonomy): domain Eukaryota; kingdom Metazoa; phylum Chordata; class Mammalia; order Cingulata; family Dasypodidae; genus Dasypus; species Dasypus novemcinctus. The sequence goes on from NC_080686.1 coordinate 92,388,540, forward strand.
GTAATAATTAATTCCTGGTAGAACAAATAAATAACCTGTGACATTAACTGAAGAATGATGGTGGTCTAATAGTCAGAAAACAGAGTTTTAATGGTGGTACTTTCATTGACTATCCATGCGACACTGAGAAATTCTTTTACATGAATGGCTGGAACCAGATGAGTGACATTTTTAAAAACTATCTTTAGCAAGGTCAAGGATTTAGAGTGGACATTCAGTTTCCTGGGTATGGTAGTTGAAGGAGGTGTTATTGCATCAACAAGGAGAGGGACATTTGCTTTTATACTGAAACCAAACTCTCTTAAGTATGTACCAAAAGTCTATTCCAAGGGGAAGTAAATTTTTCCTGAGTATTCTGTCCTTAAAAATAATCCCCAAGCAATTTAAGGTCAATGGAATTATGTCCTAGATACTACTCATGGCACTCTTCAATTAGAACGACTATGGCCTTGCATCAGGCCCAGAGGGAGGAATCATGAGTCATCAAAGAGAGACACTATGACAGCCCACGGAAACTGAACAGATGGAGAAAAACCAAGGCTGCCACATCATCACTTGCTCAGCCTGACAAAGTCATCTAGACTCCATCTCTTACTCCAATCATTTGGTCCAATCACTCCACAAATCCTATTGGATCTAACTTCTAGATATCATTAGAATCCATCCAATTCTCTCAAATGCCTATTACCCAAGTTCAAATCCAATTTGCTTCTCAGTTGGATACTTTGACAGATTCTAACCGGACTTAAAAGTTCCAGCATTAGTCTTTTCCAAGCCATTTTATCTGCTGCACCCTGATCAGAACCTTCTTTTCGTGGTTTCCCATTATCCTTAAGGAATACTCCAAATTCCTTGACTAAAGACTCTTGCGAAGTGCTTCATATCCAGGCCTCCACTAATCTCCTGTGCCACATCTGCAACCACTCATGCCCTATGCTTAGCTCCAGCCATCCTGAACTTATTTCTGGCCCTGCAACCCGACATGATCTGACTTAATTCCCAATCTTCACGTATCTGCTCTCCCTACCTGGCATACTTTCCTCCTTCTTTGCTTCCCCTCCCCAATCCTCAACTTTTTGTCAAAATGATTGTTACTCATTTTTCTGATCTCAGTTTAGAATTAGTACTTCCAAACCCATTCCTTTTCCCAACCCATTTCCATCACCACTTTCAGGCTTGATTGCATGGTCCTATGTGCTCTCATGTCACCTCCATAATGCACTCTTTTTTCCTTATATTTCATTGTGATTGTTTAAATTGCCTACCTCCATCTGCTAAATGGTAAGTTCTGTGAAAGCAGGTATATTAATCAGCCAAAGGGGTGCTGATACAAAATACCAAAATCTGTTGGCTTTTATAAAAGGTATTTATTTGGGGTAGATTACAGTTACCAGGTCATAAAGCATAAGTCACTTCCCTCACCTCTGTTGCCACATGTTGGAGCAAGATGGTTGCCAAAGTCTCCAAGGGTTCAGGCTTCCTCTTCCTCTTAAGGCTCCATGGTCGGTCCCAGCTTTTTCCAATGTCAGCTGTAGGCTGGGATAAGTCTTGTCTCTCTCCAGAGGCTCATTTCTCTCTAGTCTCAGCTGCTCTGCTCTCTTCACAAGGCCAACTGTAAACTCTCAGGAGAACAGCTCATCTCTTTTCCCAGAGCCACTGCCGTGTGTGATGGAGACTTCTCTCTTTCCTCATATATCTGCTTCTCTGTGTATTTACTTCCCAGGGCTCCGGCATTAATACTCCACTACTGTCTCCTCTGCCATGTCATTTTCTCTGTGAGTTCCCGCCCACAAAAGGAGTAAGGACTCAATGTCCTAATGATTTGGCCCAATCAAAACCTTAATCATAATTTCATCATATAAGAGTGAAACCTCTGAATCCAATACAATCTAATACACACAGAGGGACAGACTAATTTACAAACATAATCCAATATCCATCTTCAAAATTCATAAATAATACCAAACTGCTACAGAAGGGATTCTGATAGCCATGTTCATATAGGATCTCCTGGAACAGACCATAATGCATAAAAGAAGTATAGACACACACTTGCATGAAGAAATGAATAGGAAACAGGACCAAGTCCTGAATATAGTGCTCACTATTTCTTTGACCTTGGACAGACCACTGAAAATCTTGGAAACTTACTATAGCAGTTTGATATTGTTTATGAATTCCAAAATAGATATTGGATTATGTTTGTAAACTGGTCTGTTCCTCTGGGCTTATTAGATTGTATTAACTTCAAAGGTTTCACTTTTACTTGATTAAATTATGATTAGGGGGAAGCATACTTGGCCCAATGGATAGGGCGTCCACCTACCACAAGGAAGGTCCACCTCCTTGACCCGTGTGGAGCTGGCCCATGCACAGTGCTGATGCATGCAAGGAGTACTGTGCCACCCAGGGGTGTCCCTCGTGTAGGGGAGCCCCATGAGCAAGGAGTGCGCCCAGTAAGGAGAGCCACCCAGCGCGAAAGAAAGTGCAGCCTGCCCAGGAATGGCACTGCACACACGGAGAGCTGACACAACAAGATAACGCAACAAAAAGAAACACAGATTCCCGGTTCCACTGATAAAGATAGAAGTGGTCACAGAAGAACACACAGTGAATGGACACAGAGAACAGACAACTTGAGGGGAGGGGGAATAAATAAAAAAATAAATCTTAAAAAAAAATTATGATAAGGGCTTTGATTCGGCCCATGCCAGTAGTTTAACAGAGAAAATGACAGGGCAGAGAAGAGAGTTGGAGTTTTGATGCTGGAGCCCCAGGAAGTAAACACACAGAAGAAGAAAACAGGAATAGAGATGGCTCCATAGGCATAGCAGAGGTCCCAGGAAGAGAGACAGCTTGATACAGCTGACCTAGTGGAGAGAACAGAACAGCTGAGCCCTGAAAGAAATGAGCCCCTGGGAGAGAGAGATTTAGGAGGAAGAGGAAGGCTGAACCCTTGCAGAGACCGACAGTCAAATTGCTCCAACACATGACAACAGACTTTGGGGAGGGAAGTAATTTACACTTTATGGCCTTATGAATGTAAGCTTCTACCCCAAATAAATACCATTTATAAATGCCAATATTTCTGGTACTTTGCATCAGAACTCCCTTAGCTGACTAAACACTATTCTCAGTAGAAAAAAATAAAAACTCCCTGGCTTCTTTGCTGCTTGATTGAGAGACTTCTATTAGATCAGGTATGAAAAACATGAAAACAGTGACATGTGATATCCACAAGCTGGACTCCATTATTGTTTTTCACCATTTGCTTCCTCTTTGGAGACATATCAGCTTCAGTACTAGGAGAAATAACAGGAGAGGCCCTCTAAATTCTTTGCAGTCTAGTTCTGAGGAAATGGCTAGCTTGCTGACTGCTTAAAAAACAATTTCCCTGAATTTGACTTTGATTTCAGTCTGTCCTATTAGATTGTACCTTCCGAGAAGAGCCATTTGTTTTTGAAAACAAGTTGTACTCTGTGTTCTTATGTTACTTAATTCACCAGCACCATCTGCTCTGCTGTTATGCCCAATTTGAATCAGGAGAAAATGATTCTTTCTGCTTTTACATCCTGAGGAAAACACAGACTTCACAAAAGGCAAGAAGGAGGAAGCTATCTATGGCCAGTAGATTGGGGGATTTGGGTACCTGCTTTGTCAAGTCAGCATGATGATGAGAGTGGGCCTGGAGCTAAGGGTGAGTCAAGACTTGATATTCTGAATTCCACGCTGCCTGGAATGGCTTGCCACCTTAGGGAAACAGGCTGGAGAGATGACATCTTTGTTTGGCTTTTAGAGTAATCCTCTGAATTCCAAAGAAAGAGCAAGGTGTCTTACATAACAGTTGTAAGGCCTTGGCAAAGATGCAAATTTAACACAATGATCCCTGGGTATTTATGTATTGACCAGAAATTTTCTTTGATAATCTCTGGGTTATGAGTGTCTGTATACATTTGTGCGTGTGTGTGTATGCAAGAGAGAGTGAAAGAGAGAGATTGTTAATCTCGGGGTATTAAGCTCATATGTTTGTACAGTAGGTGATGTCGAATGGGAGAGTAGATGAAGTAAGGTAAAATGCATACGTGAAATTATAAGCCAATAAGGCAGGGTGCTTTCCAGATATTCCTAAACCAGACTCTGGTTGAAGCACTGTACTTTAGTGCCAAAGAAGGATTTATTCCTTGGAAACAAGCAATACAGTAAAAGCCGGCCCTCAATTTCCTATAACAACAAGCTCTGAATTTGGCCTCCATCTCACTAGGGACGAACTGTGCCAAGAAGCCAAAGAAGTCAGAACCCGCACCCACAAAGGCTGGTCTCAATTCAGCAAAAGATGTTCTTCTGAAGTGATGGGAGCCCTGGCCTCCATCCTGCCCACCCACTGAGCCACTCCGCATTCTCCTACTAGCTCTCTCTTTTCCTTCTTTCTTTCTGCTGGGGCAAAGAAGAAGGTAACTTTTCCCATTGAGACTCCCTGAGAAGTCAACTCCTCCATCAGTTTAACTTTCATGTTTATTTAGAGTATGCCCTAGGCTAGAATGAACTGTGTCTTTTTAGTATGGAGTAGGCCAATCTGATTGTGCCTACCCTAGTAATGACTGTGACAATGGAAGAACAGGGTGGGAGAAACACAAATGGATGCAGTTCTCCACTGCCAGAGACTTCTGATAATTCCTGGAGATGGCTTAAGCCTCTTCCATCAAATAAGCTCTTTTTAAAAATCTATTTGGAAACTACTTTTTTCCCCTAAAGCAACTGATGTTTTTCAGCATTTTCCAATTTCCCCCAGTTGTTACAAATATTACACAAAATAATTATGTTAATAGCAGCACCAGTTATTGATTCTCCATGTCCTAACTGTGCTTAATACTTGATGGAAATTGTCTCTAATTTCCCCATAATTCTGTAAGCTGTAACTGGGTCTACCACGCACACAATCTCATTGTTCCTCACATTAGTATTCTGAGGAGGGTGATTTCAGAGCAAAGAACAGAGACACCCTGGGGTTACCATAGGTGATGGGGTTTATTTCGAGGATATGTGAGGACATGAGTAATCACCCAAACTGCCCTAAATGGTTGAAAAGCCTGTTCTCAGGGAATTAGAATAACATCAATGACATCTTAGATCTAGCAGTCCATTTTTTCCATCTGCTGCTCTCATGACTCAGTTGTTCTTCATCCCTGCTTCTGCCTAATGCTTATTCTCAAGAAAGAGATTTTAACAGGGCTATTTGGTACCACTCAAAAAAGAGAATCCTTGTTAGTGGGTTTTCCTTCCAGGTTTTCACATAGGACATTTGCCAATCTAGACTCCGGACTTGATTCCTATTCTCAAGTCCGTTCTGCAGTAGCCAGGGTTATTCGGTTCCTATCGAACAAATCATGAAGATTTATACTTAAGGAACTTCTACACCTGCTTTTGTTCTAGAGAGGTTCTTGAAGGTTTTTCATGGTCTGCCAAATAAAGATGATGTAATCCCATTTACAAATGAAGGAACATAGGCTCATGAATTTAAATGACTCATCCAGGGAGACAAAGACGGTCAGTGCCATTACTCAGATTTGAATCTAGGTTCATATGTCTTCCTAGCTGTTTTTACCACCATGCTTTATTGTCCCCTTGAGTTTGCAATTGTTGCTAATTGAAACATTTATATATTTATGTTTCCAATTCTTGCCTTAGTAAAGACAGCAGTCTTTTCTGATCATAAGCTGGCATGAATACAAAAATATTGATAGAGAAAATGAAAATTACACAACTAAATAATAGTGGACCAGGGGATGTCATAGGAAGATAAATTTGTGGACTATTTGGGAAATGTATCTCTTGGAGCCTAGAGTGACCCATCTGCCTGGTGGTAAAAAGAAAGAGACATGCAGAAACATATTCAAAGGAAGGTAAGAAAATACAGTTATATAAATTTGAGACTTAATAATGACCATGGCTCATAGTTGAGGGATAGAAAATAACTACAGTAGGAATCCTCTTGTCATACTCTATCAAGACTGTAAGTTGGCTGGATAATCAAAAAATTAGTAAAAAATGAGAAAATCATAGAACATGATGCATGTATATCTTAAATATTTCATTTTAAGGCAAAGTTACTAAAATATATTTTATTGGTTCATAACTTGATTTAGGTCCAAGACCTTATCAATTAGTTGGATCCATTAATTGGAATTTTACATTGCCTTTCTCACAGAAACATTATGCACAATCTATTATTTTGTATTTTTTTCTTAAGTGAAGGTCAAGTTAGAAAACAAATTGGATCCAGACTGCCTCTAGATCTTTCACAATGGCTTCTCAGACTTTTAAAACCATTTCACCCAAACCCATTACAATTATTTAGTTAATTACTTTAACTGTCTTTTTAAAAGAATTTTTTTAAAATTCTAGAATAATTTAGATTTTCAGGAAAACAGCAAAGATAGTATAGAGAGTTCTCACATATCTCATAACCAGCTTCCTGCATATTAACATCATATATTATGGAATATTTGCCACAATTAATGATCCAATATTGATACATTACTATTAACTAAAGTTCATGTTTTATTCAGATTTCCTTAATTTTTACCTAATATCCTTTTTCTGTCCCTGAATCTCATCTAAGATACAACATTATATTTAGTTATCATGACTCCTTAGGCTTCTCTGGGCTATAAGAGTTTCTCAAATTTTTCTGGTTTTTGATGATCCTGACAGTTTTTTGTAGAATGTCCATCAGTTGTGGTTTGTCTGATGTTTTTCTCAAGATTAGAGGTTTTGAGGCAGAAAATCAGGTGAAGCGCCATTCTCATCCCATCATATCAAGGATACATGCTATCAACGTGACTTGTCACTGTTGATGTTAACCTGATTTGAGTTTTAAAAGGAAATCTTATATACCACTTTTTAAATGTATTTTCATATTTTAACAAAGTAAATATACACATAGAAAAAAGCCTGGAAAGACTGAATCAGTTTTGAATTTCAAAAGCAATTTGCACTTACTGAGTGTTTCCAAAGCATTCCACTTAGTTTTTTAGTATCATAACAGAAATAATTCTCTGTACATATTCTTATTTCATCAGTTTGCATATCTAGTTAAAGCACACAAATATGATAACAAGTATAACTGGCATAAACAGATTTGGGAACAGACACAATTGGCTCTTGGTAAGTATATACCTTAACTGCAGGGAGTGCAAACTGCATGTGTGCAGCAGAGTGCAAAAGTGCACGTGTGCAGCCTTGCTATGAATGTTCAGGATGCACACAGTGGCATCAGGCAGTAAATTACAGAGAGAATGGAGAGCATCAGTTAATCTGTCAAATCAGTTATATTGAGGCTGGATAAAGTGCTTCTAATATAGTTGACTTTGTATATTCTAGAAGAGAAAAAACTCTGTATTTTCCACAGAATAAACACCAGGAAAGCATGTTGCATGGCTGAGAAATGCCACCTAGAAACAGTCTCATAAACCACTCCTCTCAAAATGATCTACTAAATATTTACAAGTCCAAGAATTGGTCATATGGAGAAGAAAGGCAACTTACCAAATCATGTATGTATCAGTTACCAAATTAGTGATTAGTTTTTTAATTAAATTAATTTATATGATTCTATAGTAAAAAAATAACTTCACTCTATTTCAGATATTTCCTGGGAGTGTTGGGGACAGTATGGGGTATGTAAAGCATATCCTTTACATCTTTTGATCATAAAGGAGAAAAACAGAACAACACAGAACTAGAGTTAGCCAGAGATCCACACATGGTTTTTTTAAAGGACACAAGCCTAGGATGGTGCTTCAGAGGTAATCACCGGACATTGTAAATCCTCACAGGGCCCACTGGATGGAATGGAGGAGAGTATGGGCCATGATGTGAACCATTGTCTATGAGGTGCAGAGGTGCCCAGAGATGTACTTACCAAATCCAGTGGATGTGTCATGATGATGGGAACGAGTGTTGGGGGGGGAGAGGGGGGATGGGGGGTGGGGTTGAATGGGACCTCACATATATATTTTTAATGTAATATTATTACAAAGTCAATTAAAAAAAAAAAAGAATAAAAAAAAAAAAAAAGAAGTCCAATTAAGACTTGTAGGGCAGCGCATTTGGCCCAGTGGTTAGGGTGTCCGTCTACCACATGGGAGGTCTGTGGTTCAAACCCTGGGCCTCCTTGACCTGTGTGGAGCTGGCCCATGAGCAGTGCTGATGCACGCAAGGAGTGCCATGCCACGCAGGGGTGTCCCCCACATAGGGGAGCCCCACGCGCAAGGAGTGCACCCTGTAAGGAGAGGCGCCCAGCGCGAGAGAAAGTGCAGCCTGCCCAGGAATGGTGCTGCACACACGGAGAGCTGACGCAGCAAGATGACGCAATGAAAAGAAACACAGATTCCTGTGCCGCTGACAACAACGGAAGCAGACAAAGAACACGCAACAAATAGACACAGAGAACAGACAAATAGACATAGAGAACAGACAATCGGGGTGGGAGAGTGGGGGGGTGGGGGGGAAAGGGAGAGAAATAAATAAATAAAAATAAATCTTAAAAAAAAAAAAAAAAGGCTTGTACTGCAAGACCTTGGTATGGTAGGCAGAATTCTAAAATGGTCCCCAAGATCCTGTCCCCTGGTGTACATGCTCTGTATAGTCCCCTCTTATGGGGTGTGGCCTGGATCTATGAACATGATGGGAAAGTTGCTCTGTGGTTATGTTACATTTTATAAGATTCCATCATAGCAAACTGGAGGGACATTCTCCTGCTGGCTTTGAAGAAACAAGCAGCCCTGTTATCACAGGGCCACATGACCTGGGAGGGAGGTAGCTAGGAGCTGAGCATAACCCCTGACCAACAGCCAGCAAGTAAATGGAGTCACTGTGCCAAACCACAAGGAACTGAGGTCCACCAACAAGCTGCATGATCATAGAAGACAACCTGAGGACTCAGAGCTCCACGAGATTGCTGCCTCAGCCAGGACCTTGATTTCTACTCTGAGTCCCTGAACAGAGAATGCAGGTAACCCATGCCAGGGGCATAGTAGGTGCTCAGGAAATAGTAAGTCTTATTATTTTTAACCATATGCTCATTTTTGTCCAGATTAGGTGGTTTTAAATTCTTGAAATAAAGTACTGAGGAGAGCTTGTTCCTTTTCGGTGATCTGCTGGTTGGGTGGGAAAAGTCTAATGGATCATGCCTATGTTTCAAGGAAGATTATTCTCCGCTCCCTACAAGTGGTGGAAAAAACACATTCAAACACTCTTTCCACTCTCTCACGTGCTGTCATCAGTTGTATCCCATTAATCAGGGAGTGGGGCTATTGCATCAAATTTGGGCAGAAAGAATTCTATACTATCCCATGTATTTGCTCCAATATGTCCCTTGACATTATGGATATCTTAACTCACTATTTCCAAGACTCTTGCTCTCTTTATTCTAGCAAAACTGGATTATTGGATTTTAAAAAATAAACAAAATGGGAGGTAAAATGAGTTATCCTCAGTCCATATTTAACCATGATAAAATTAATCATGGACTTTATTTCCACCTGGCTTCTTAAGTACATTTCTCAAGTAAGCTGGAACCACTAAGAGAGGAAGGAGCAGTGATACTTCTCTTGAGGTGCCCCACACAACCCCATAATGCTAAGAGATTTTAGCTATGATGCTAGGCAGTACAGAGATGTGGAGGAATTTCAAAAGGGTGCCCTATATAAGAGATTTACCAAGTCTACACAAGTAATGAGGTCAAGAGGAGGTATTATTTGATTTTGGATTGTCAACGACCAGGACATTTATAAGTAGAGTTGGAGCGGCATCTAGACAGAGAGAATCGGTAAGAAATTGTTGGTGCAGTCAGGAAAGGTGGGTTTTGCAAACAATGCAATGGAATTAATGCAGTGTTGCTGGAGTAATGGTATATATGGGAAAGAATTGGGAAATAAAGCTTTTTTTTAAAAAAAATAAAGCTTTTAAAAGTAGGTTTTTTTCTACGGGCAAAGTATAGAAAGCAAAATCTAGGGACTCTGATGTGTTTGGGGAAGCCTTTGAAGGGTCTTAGGAGAATAGTAATTTAAGGTTTGTTGGTAATAAACATCTTTTCCATATAAAATTCTGTTGTGTGTGATAAGTTCAAATATTTGTGTATGTGTTTTTAGTTTGTATTGCTAATATTAAGAGGAGCCAGCTAAAGTATGATATTCATTGAAGCTTGAACTAAGCCAAAATATACTTCTTTGTGTACCTGTGTATGTATTTGTGTTTGTGTGTACATGTAAAAACACAAGATATTTATAAACATTCAATAATTTAGTAAGAATGTCTATTCTTAAACATAAAAAAGTCATTTTTGTTCCTTTCTTGTTAAAGAAACTTACCAGACTTTGGGATTCTCCAAATGTTTTAAGTTAATTTTCAAATGCTTTGGTTAGGCATGTCCAAAAGCCAATGCTTGCCAAGTCCCTTTACCCTTAATTTTCAAACTCACATGTATTCTATTTTTTTTTAATTCATTTACACTTCAGTCATCAAAAAAGCTTTAAGAACACTTGAGTTCCAACAAACATTTGGAGTTTTTGTTATTAAAATTCTGGAAATTGCAATTAGATCTGGGAAACTCAAGATTGGCATTTATTCAGAAATCAGGGCTTCTGATCCTATATATGTGCCTAAGCAAATGCCCATGCCATTAATGAGAATTAGAATAATATTTTCACATTTTGTTCTTAGTGTGGGAAACTGATTCCACTAGTAATGAAACTGCTTTTCAAGTGGTGGAGATGGGTTTTCCCTGGACCATCCCACTGCTTTTTTTTTTTTCTTTTAAAGATTTATTTATTTATTTATTCCCTCCCCCGCCCTATTGTCTGTTCTCTGTGTCTATTTGCTGCATCTTGTTTCTTTTGTCCGCTTCTTTTGTTGTCAGTGGCATGGGAATCTGTGTCTCTTTTTGTTGCATCATCTTGTTGTGTCAGCTCTCCGTGCGAGTGGTGCCATTCTTAGGCAGGCTGCACTTTCTTTCATGCTGGGCTGCTCTCCTTACAGGGTGCACTCCTTGCGCGTGGGGCTCCCCTATGTGGGGGACACCCCTGTGTGGCATGGCACTCCTTGCGCGCATCAGCACTGCGCATGGCCAGCTCCACACAGGTCAAGGAGGCCCGGGGTTTGAACTGCGGACCTCCCATGTGGTAGACGGATGCCCTAACCTCTGGGCCAAGTCTATTAACTGTTTCTTGATTCTCACTGGACAAATGAGATGAGCGAAGAACCTTTTTAAATTAAGTGGTGCTTGAACCTAGGATGCTTGCCTCTCTGACATTTGTAACCACTCACCTGGTGGTAGAATTGGGGGGTGAGAATTACTGCTAAGGTGCCACCACATCCATTTCAGGACACCAAGAACAGCAGCAGCATGTGAAGGCAGACAACTACAACCAGTGCTCACCAATTAGATTTCTAAGGTTTAGATGGGTCTCCTCACATGATGATTCCTCCTCCATTGCAGTGAAGGATAAGAAATTTTGTATTTGTTTGTTTGACTTTTGATTAATGGAGAGGGATGATTTGGGGATTTGGATTTTATTTTTGAATTAAGGAAAAATTCAAGTTTTAAAAGAATTTTCACAGCTATGAAATGAAGGGGTCAAATTAGGTTAATGGTTCTCAACCTGATATTATTTGACTTAAAGTGTTCTTTGCAGTTAGAAAGGTGGAGGATCCATGAATTATGTTTCAATATTTCATAGTACATAGAAAAATAATATGGTTGTTTTTATTGCTTTTTAAAATATTGGTTTAATTATGCATGTTTTGAATAATGTAAAAGGAAAAGGAATGTATTAATCTTTAATAAATGGAGGCTAGTTATCAAAAGTTTTCAAAGCATAGTAGAAGTATTTTTGAGTTAAAGAAAGGTATTCATTGGTAGTAAAAATTTAGAAACCATTGAAATCAGGAATTTTCAGACACTTGCAATTTTAAAACTTTTAAGAGTCTTGCTTAATATTCAGAATATACTTTGGAATCCCTTCAGGAAAGGTGTGTTTTATGTAGCAAACAATTTCTTGAGGATCTTTTTACTTCATGTTACTCTCCTTTCTGGGAGCCACCCCAACATACAGAGCAGTGGCTCCCATGACATGGAAATCACCCTCCTCTACTCCTAGCCATAGCTGATTGGTCCATGTATTATTACCTGGCCCAAACTACATAGGTTAGATTCTCTTTTGGAAATTTAAGCTGACAGAAACATAGATTGGGAGTTGTTATAACTAGGAGTTATTGATGATAAGACTCAAACATATGCCATTGAAGACAGTCAAAGTTCTCTGATTTCTACCCTTACTAAATATATTTGTTTCCTTTTCCTGTGTAACAAATCACCATAACCTTGGTAGCTCACAAAAATGCACATTTTATAATCTCTCAGTTTCCCTGTGTCAGGAGTCTGGGCACTGAATTTGCACAGACAGTTTATATACATTTATATATCTATAATGAAATTTAATTTTCTCAATTTCAAATTTGACAATCTGGAACATACTTAAATATGAACATTTTCTCAATATTCTGGAGAAAGTTATTTGAAAACATATAAACTGCATGATAAAACAGATTATTTTACATTTACTTAATGCTATCTAATTCATACATAAATGCATTGGAAGGTGGTATATTATTTTTTTTAACAAATACTGATCACAAGTTCTTCATAAAATGGAGAAAGAAGATTTAAAATAGAACATTTGGTAAGGTTCATGCATCACATTTTATTTAATTCTCATTGCATTGCAGCAAAGTAAATGATGCCTACCTCTTAAGACTCCATCAGTGATAGGGAAGCTCAGGATCAGAGAAGCTAAGAAATATCTCAAAGGTCAGACTAAAGACTTCTAATGTTTCACTACACCAAACTATCACACCAATGGAATGAATCAAGAGTTCTTGTCTAGTCTGTATCAACTTGCTTCTCATATATTTGGAGAGGCCAAATGTGACTAGGCAATCTCAGCATTCCCTCTGCAGTCTTTAACCAGGAATGCAAAGACTCTACCTAACAGTTTAAGCTCACAGAGAGGTAGAAGATACTGTGATGGTAAGACATTGTTTTTTTAACTTTTGCCACCCACGGTTCACAGTCTTTTTAAAAGTATTTATAAAAATTTTGTCTATAACCTCAGATTTTTTCTTAGCACTAAACATTTCATGAACAAGAATACATAATCCCCACTCATTTTTGCTGCTTTCTGACTGGGCTAAAGGTTTTGCTGAAATTCAAGAAAGGAAGTGTGGTGGATTGAATTCTGTATCCAAATGTAGACATGATCGGCATGCCTGTGGGTGTGAATCCTTTGTAAAAGAATTTCTTGAAGATGTTATTTTAGTTAAGATGTGGCCCAGATGAAGGAGGGTGGTCCTTGATTTGGATGACTGAGTCCTTTGGAAGCATAGGAAACTCAGGCATTGACAGAGAGAGCCAGAGGGAGAGCCAGAAGCCAGAAGTAAACAGCACCCTGAAGAGAAAGGTGAGGACCTCAAGGCAGGCAGACAAGCTAAGGAAACCCAAGAACTGCTGGCAGCCAGTGCCAGAATGTTGTAGATTTGGGGGAGAAATCCTCCCCTTGCTGATGCCTTGATTTGGACTTCCTCTAGCCTGAAAACCATGAACCCATAAGGTCCTGTTGTTTAAGCCTACCTACTGCATGGTATACAATACAGGATTCCCATATACCACCCTATTATTAACAGCTTGCGTCGGTGCGTGTATTTGTTGAAACTGGTGAAAGCATATTTTACTATTAACTAAAGTCCATGATTTAACTTAGGCTTCGCTATTATCTCTATTTCTTTTGAGTGAATTGCCTGAAGATTGAATTCATCTTGGTGGTGGTATTTTTTTGTTTGCTTGTTTGTTTGATTTGTTTTGTTTATTTATTAGAAAGCTAACTAGTAATTTAGTGAGGTGAGACACCTTTAATTATTTCTTCTGGCACTAAATGGCACTCTGTAAGATAAACATGGTTTATGTTTTAGATTCTCAGCTATATAAAGACTATACAAATACTATATAAATGGTTCTTTTAACAATAGGAAGTTCTTGGCTCACAGTTTCAGAGGCTAGAAGACCTCCTCCTGGGTCAGTATCTTCTGGTTGGCTGGCGATTTTTTGGGTTCCTTTGGCTTTTCTTCCTGTGGCAATGTACATGGTGGCATCTTCTCTTTTCTCTTCTGGGTTCCATTGACTTTTACCTTCTGGCTACTCCCCATGGCTTCCTCTCCTGAGCCCAATTTCCTTTCTTTATAAGAACTTCAGTCATATTGGAATAAGACCTATCCTCATTCAAATTGGGCACAGCTCAACTAATAACATCTTTGAAGGTCCTATTTACAAATGACTCAAATTCATAGGACCAGGGGTTGGGACCTGAACATGTCTTCTGTGGAGGACATGATTGAATGCCCAACAGCTTCTAATGAACTCATTTCCGAAGTGCTTAAATATTAAGGGTATTGGGTTTATAATTAATTCTTTCCATCCCTGAGAAATTTTTAGAAAATTCTGTTCCTCAGTAATGAATTCCTTTTTCCTCTTAGAGGTACATTTCCTCTTAGAGGTACATTTCCTCTTAGAGGTACATTTAATTTACAAAGGTAGTTTAGAGGAAAGGTTTGGTGTTATTTTGGGGCCAACCAGACCTTCGTGAAAACTCCAGTTCTATCACTTGGTATATCTGTATAATGCACTTAAACTATCTGAGTATTAGTAGTCTAATTTGTAAAATGCAGATTGGAATAGTAAACTGATGAGGCTGTTGTGAGGAATAAATAATGTAAGGTATATAAAACGCTGTGCAACTAGAAGGGAGCTTTTCAAGGTAGAAGTGTCATAGGGTAATGGCAGCCAAAGAAGGTCAGGAATTAGAACCTCCTGTTATAATTTGAAGCTCCTAAGCTTAATGGAATCCCTGCATGATCCCTTTATTTTAAAGGTTTACAGTTGGTTTACATTTGGCTGGTGATCCTGTGTGTTGTAGGTGTTGATCAATGATCTTCTTTCCCTCACTAGCTTCTCCCCTTGAAGATATAAGAGAGATGAATGGATATTTTGTGGTCTCACCGTCACCTTAAGAGCAAGTGGCACAACCTTAGTGTCTTATACAATATTGTTCCTTCCAGCCCTAGTATCCAGTAACTAATTCCAACAAGGGTTGCAAATGCTGCTAGGATTAGATGCTTATATCCCTAAATGGATTAACAGGGCTAAGTAATGTGACAATTGTAATGGATGCTGTGGTACTCTGCCCATATTTCCTTTCAGAACGAAGGCACTCATTCCACAACTGCCAGATGTTTTGTTGGCCACTGATGGACCAAGGATAAGCCCCTTTCTGGGAATTGCTCATGGCATAAAGACGCTGCCTTATTCAAAGCTAAGCCAAAGTCCACTAACTGTTTAGAGTGTGCATGTAAAGGCCTGGACCCCTTTCCTCAACAAAGAAACATAATTGCTTAAGATTAATTGGCTGACAATTGATATTTATACCACTTTTGTTCATTTTTCTGTAAGGACTCTCCTGTGCTTTATGTGTAATT
This sequence comes from Dasypus novemcinctus, assembly GCF_030445035.2. Lineage (NCBI taxonomy): Eukaryota > Metazoa > Chordata > Mammalia > Cingulata > Dasypodidae > Dasypus > Dasypus novemcinctus. The sequence goes on from NC_080686.1 coordinate 92,404,125, forward strand.
ATACACTGATGATCCATAAAATCTTTGAAAACATTGTCAATTAAGTGAATAACCAGTCTTAGAGTTTGAGGGGCTGGACTGGAAGATTCTAAGGACATGAGTTGCCCAAATAAGAGGATTAATGGCACCTGGAAGGCACCCAGGTCACTATGTCAAGTACTTCAATTTACTTAATTCAAGTACTTAAATTTTCTGCCAAGTATCTTAAATTCAGTCATTCCTCTCCACCTCCATGGCCAGCATCATATTTCTTGTCATATCTTCCAACCTAGAAGTTTTCGGAGTCTTGTAGGAGAATCTGGTACTCTTCACCGTGTAGTTTCACTTACACTTGTCCCAGCACTTGCAGATGCTGAAGGAGGAGATTTGTGGGAACTGGAGGAGCTGTAGGTCCTCATGACAAGCGCATGGGCTGCCGCAGTGCCTGGTGCCCTGCACTGACCTTCAAAGCATAAGAAATTTCACATAAGAGAAGGAGATTCCACATTTGCTAAATTGACACACGCTAAACAATCCTAAATGCCTGTACTGCCAGTATCCTGGGGTTCTCATGGGGATCACTGAGGGAGGACCTGCACATGAAAGAGAATTACAGTGATAAGTCTACTAGGGAAGGGATTTGGAGCCAGATACACATGAGTTCAGAACTCAGCTGCATCATTCATTAGTTGTGTGACCTGGGGAAATTTTCTTAAGCTCCCTGAATTTTATCTTGCAAGGGTGCTACAAGGATTAGCTTGTAGGTGATTAATAGATAATTCCTTTGCATGCCATCTTCCAGGAAAGTCCTTTCAAACTCCTTCACCTGGATTATTCCTACTCATCTTAAAAATTCCTTGCACAAGTTACTTCTCCCAGGGAGTCACCTACAACTCCCAAAGACTATTCATCTCTCCTTCTTAATGATATTTATGAGTTATAAGTCTCTTTCTTTTGATGAATTTACTTAATTTTTTATAATTCCTGTCCCAGACATGGGTTCTTATAGTCAGAAATCTTTATTCCCCATTCTAGCATTGATCTTTAATTGTAAAATATGCTAAATCAATGTTTGTCGAAATGAACTGAAATGTAAAATGACCAATTTTCATTATATTTTCCAATCTTGAACTGTCTGAGATGGAAAAAAGTGTAATTTCTGGCTCTACCAAATAGCAAGTGAGATTTTTTTTTAACTCTGGAATCCTAGGTTGCCAGTCCACGAGTATATTTCAAGTAGATGGGACCCTTTCCTAAAACTTTAAGGAGACATGAAGAAGAATTTTCAAGCTAGGAAATACACAGGGATATCAATCTGCTCAGTTAACTGCCTACCCCCTCACAATTCTGCAGCAAAGCACAGAGATTGAGATACTTTTGGAAACTTTTATAAAACTGTAAGCCAACAGAGGCTAAAAAGCCTCTTTTCATTTCCATATCATATAAAGAAAATAACTACCTTTTCCATTAGAATGTTCATTTACTCAATTCTTTAAAACATTTAAATTTTTTCTGCCATACACATTCGCCAGTCATTTTGTACCTTATCCGTTTCAATTATCCTTGTCTTTTAAAAGTCTGGCCTTGGTTATATAGCCCAGTCCTTTCATCACAGTTCTTCTCTGTGAGACTGGGTAATTTTAAATAATCTTATTAAAGAAAAGAATAGATTGAGTGGTTTGAATTACCATTTCCCAACAGATTTCTAGTTCAAATAAAACTGTCTTTGGTTTTAATGTGGTTCGTTTTTTGCTATGGCCTAAAATTAGAAGGGACACATTTTCAGAGCTAAAAATGGTAGGTACAAACTCACAACATTTTGGAGAGGCATACTAGTGCAGCCAATTTATTTTTTAGATCATGAGACTGAAGTTAAAGTAGTGAAGTAATTAGCCCAAGGTCATATACCTAGTTGATAGCAGAGCCATGACTAGCCTTTAGATGTTCTTATTTTACTTTCAAGAAGCAATTGTAATTAAGTAGAAACTTAGAGAGTTTTCCCAAGGTCAGAAAATCTTGGTTCAAATTCTGGCTCTGAAAGAGTATTGTGGTACGAGGCTAGCTCGGTTTCTCACTATAAAACGGTGCTTTCACAACCAGTTGGAGGAGCGCAACAAATGCTCAGTAGATAATTGCTGAATCTGAAACTGGGTCTTATGAATGTGGTTTTGCTAAAAATCATATTTTAAGATTTCTTTGAGGACCACTTGTATTCAAAGTCAGCAAGAGAAATATGCAATGTTTAAGTCTCCAGGTAAAATCCCAGCCCACCAGTCAGCTGATATAAACTAGTAAAGTTCAAAAATCATTGACTCTTGGAGAGAGGATACGGCTCAAATGGTTGAGCACCTGCTTCCCACATACAAGGTCCTAGTTCAATCCCCAGTACCTACTAAAACAAAACAAACAAATGAAAAAAACCAACATTCATTGGGGAGCAGATCTAGCTCAGCAGTTGAGTGCCTGCTTCCCACGTACACAGTCCTGGGTTCAAGCCCCAGTACCTCCTTAAAAAAAAAAAATCAATGGCTCTTAATTGTAACAAGATCCAAATTTTCCTCATGAGGAAACAAATCTTGAGGTTTCCCCAGGTGTGAAGTTGATACGTACCATCAAGCTATGAAGGCATTTGTTCTTCAACCAGAATAATTCTGAACAATCAGAATTGTTATGGCAAGATGTTACTAAAGCTAGAGTCAAGCTGTTTCTCGTATCTGTCTAGGAGGTTCATAGAAATGCTGCTTTCTTAAAGTAAGCCCCAAAATCTGGAGATGATTTTTATTGATTTAGTGCAGGAGCCTGTGGCTTGGGGCAGATCAAGAAACACTGACTCCATCCTTGGATGTGTTTCACAGTCCCATTGCCCTTGGGCCAACCAAAATTGCATGATTGGCTGGCCACAGCAAGGGGGGGTGAGGCGGCAATGTGCTCTCTAGACTGTTTCAGGCAGAGGGAACCTGCTTCTGTTTTTTGATAGTCTATTTGAGACTTCAAGGCCAGTTGTGCTCCTCTGCTGGAGAAGCAGTCCACTCTCTGATGTTATGGTCTTCTAATATAGCAAACCCAGAATCTTCTGGGAGAGGAGGAAAAGAGGGCTTGTTCTGAGGAGCAAACAACAGCGGGAAGGAGTCACAGAGAAAGAGAAGACAATTCCTACTTGTTAAATTAAATTTCACAAGCTTCCTATTTACTAAGACAGTCATCTATTCTGTTTTTATTGAAATATAAGATATACTATATATTCACCAATGTGCACAAATTCTACAAGTACAGCTTGATGAAGTTTATGTAGGTCTACACCTGTGTAATCGCTACTCAGATGAAGAAAAAGAAGATTGCCAGGATCTGAGGAGGCTCTCTCCCAAACAAAAATTTATGTATGTGCCCCCCACACACACACACAAATGGATAAAAGAAGTTAAAAAGTTAAAACTGTTATCTCGCTTATTTGGCTCAATATTGCATCTGTGAAAGTCGTTCATGTTATTAGCAGGAATTTGTTCTTTTATTATACGTATGTGTAGTATGTCATTATATGAGCATGCTATGATTTTTTTCACCTATTTGTTTGGATTGTTCCCATTTGGGGACTATTATAAAAGGAAGTTGCTATAAACATTTTTGCTCTTGTCTTTTAGACAACATATGCATTCATTTCTCTTGGGGATATATCTAGGAATGTAACTGCTGAATCATAGGGAACACATCAGAGTTAGCTTTAGGCAAAGCTGCTAAAGAAGTGTTTCAAAGTATTTGTATCAATTTACACTCCCAGCCTAAATACATAAGGATATTGGTTGTTCTTCATCTTCAACCACACTTAGAACTATCAATCTTTTAAATTATTCCGTTAACTCTAACTTCAGTTTTATTTATAAGAGGAAATCTAGCAACATATTTAAATGTGTAAAACTCTTGAGTCCAGTTGCCTGAACTTGAATAATAAGTCTGTTACTTCCCACCTGTGTTAACTTGAGCAAGTTACTCTGTGCCTCAGTTTTCTCAAATGCAAAATTTATAGCACTTAGAACAGCATACAGCAAGTACCATAATAGTGTTAGGTGTTTTGTTTTGAAAAAATAATAAACTCATATGTTTCAAAATTCAGAAAAAAACTCTCAATGTTATTTAGATTTTTTAAAAATAAAAAATCATTATTTAGGGCTATTATTGAAGTACTAAGTGTTGTACATGGAGGGTAGGAGGTCAGGGCTGGGGAGATATGTGATGCGATTAGGCTGCAGAAAGTAGCAAGAACCAGTGGTGAGGGCCCTTATTAAGTTAAGGAGTTCAGACTTCACTCTGAACACAGTGGAGACACATTACTTTAAGTCAAGTGGTGACATGAGAGGACTTGCATAATGGGATAAAAATGGAGAGAGCAAGAGCTAGCAAGCCATTATTAGCTACTTCCTATAAAGTGGGCTAAACACATTACATAGATTTCTTTCATTTAACCCTCCAAATTTCAGATGGAATCTCATCATTATCTCCATTTCACATTATGAGTAGACTGAGGCCCAGAGAGGTATGTTACTTTCCCAGGATCACAGAATGATTAAGAGTTCAAGCTGAGATTGGAACCCAATGTGCCTGACCCCTCGATGCTAGTGGTACTCAAGCCTGAGTCCTGGCCATGTTCAAGACCTCAAACCATGTGTGTTACAAACAGGATTCTCAACTGCCTTAGCAACATTCTAGAGAAGGCATGATCCTCATCTTACTGGTGAGAAAAATGAGTCTCCAGTAGTAAGCACTCTCCAATTCATGCAGCTAGAAAGGGACAGAGTTGGAATTCAAACCTGTGTCTGCTGTCTTTCCTCCAGGAGCTTTCTGTTTGCTGTTGGTGGGGAGCTCAGATGAAAAACAACAAAAACAAGAAATGGGAGAGTAGGGCTACCTTCTCTTCCCATTTTAGTCTAAAGCAGAGATTAGCAAACTTTTCCTGTAAAAGGCTAGATATTTTAGGTTTCTCAGGTCAAATGTTCTCTGCTCACTTGCTCGATTCTATTGTTTTTTCATGAAAGTAACCTCAGACAATATGTGAACAAGTAGGTGTGGCTATGTTCCAAGAAAACTTTATTTACAAGATGTGCTATACCTCTCACCCCTCATCTTCAATCAACCTCCTCAACAAGAAGTGTTCATCCATCCTTTAACATGTTGTGCTTTCATAAACAAAAGTGTATGCAAGTGCATCGCCTGAATAGATTTCCAACGACTTACATAAGAGGGCTGAAGGTGGCTTTGAAAGGTATAAGTTTCCAGCTAAATTCCATATCACTTGAATCAGAATCCCTAGGGACAGGGATTAAGACTTACTTTTTTCACAAGTTCTCCAGTCAATGCACTTTTCAAATTGGTTTGGGAACACTGATATGCTGATCTATGTTTTTGAATGTCATTTTACCATTTTCTTCTAGCAATCTCCAGATGATTCTTTAAGATCCTATTTAAATTTTACCTTCCTTGAGAAGACTGCCCTTCTACCTGAAGCATAAAATCATTACTTTCTTATTCTGTCCTCTCACAGTGCTCTATATTCACATTTTTGCTACCCTATTTGCTGTATTTGCTGTTCTATTCTTGTTCTTGTTTTCTCTATGAGAACTCACCCCAACATATCCTCTGTTTCAGTATCAATATTGTTCAAAAGGAATGTCAGGGATGGATTCCCCTGAGGAGCTACCTCAGGACCACCTCTGACCTGGACACTATGGAGAAATCCTGTGATGCTTAAGGGTGAGAACTTACAAGTTCCTCAGAGAAGCTATTCTCCATTCTCCTGCCTGGCTGGCCCACTGGGCCCTGTACCCATTCTTTGATGGCACATAATACCATTTTACTGTACTTATGTGATGCCTTGGTTGACTCTCTGTGAAACCTAAGCTTCTCAAGGGCAAGGTTTTCATCTTCTTCCCCTCTGTATACTCATCACATAAAAAAGTGCCATGCCTAATTCTCCTAAATTTTTGTGTTTTATAATCTTGGGTCCCAATACCTCGAAGTCAGCATAACAATACTTAAGAGTATGGGCTTTGGATTCAGAAGCCTGGGTTCAAATCCCAGCCCTGGGCAGGATGATCTTGAGGTAATTACTTAGTGTACAGTGCTTCAATTTCCTTTGGCAAAACTAAAATAATATTGTACTTATTGCATCAAGTGGTTGTGAGGATTGAATAGGCATTCCATATAAAGTTCTTGGCATACAGAAAGTAGTGAATAAATTTACCTGTTATTAACATTATGCTAGCGTTTTCTTCCTGAGTGGTTCTCCAAGTCTTCTTGGAGGCCAATTATAATTGGAATTATAATGTCGTGCTCTTTCACTATTTCTATCCATAGACCTCTGTCCTGTTCTGAAACGCAGGATCCCAGCAAGGTCCCAACACCAGCCCTTCTTTTGTTCCTCACCCTCTTCTTTTGTTCCGCACAGGCCCTAGAGAGCAGTTAAGTGGGAGTTAGGACAAATGTGCTTTTTACAAAGCCCAGTGTAGACATATGATACTGCTATTCTTTCCTTGACTGGGCTTTAAATTCTTTGTTGGCAGAGACCATTCTGTCACACATACTCAGCCAATTCCTCTTGACTTCAGGAAACTTGCAAACAATGAATGATAAGGTGCATTTGAGTTGAAATGATCATGAAATCTCTTGCCCTCAAGTGTAAACTTCTCTGGAATATTATAGATCCTGCTGAGAAAATAACTAACTTGAGACGAAGGATTAAGCACTGCCCTTTGGTTGACTAAGGAAGCCCTGCTTTATATCTGTTCAACGACTTGAAGCTGCCTCTAAAATAACTCTTCTTCAGAACACAGATAATATGTTTTCTGCACAATTTTGAAGTTTGCACCTTTTTCTGACTGTGGTTCGAACAGTGACTTAAAATTTATCATGAGACAAGATAGTTAACTCTGCCATGAAAATATTTCCCTGTCTAAAAACAATGGGAATAAAATACATGTTTTTTGTTTTTTTATACCAAGGTCAAGATACAAAATTCCTAGCTTGAGCTTGGGTTTACATCCCAGGGGGCGGGGGAAGGAATGCTAGCCAGAGCCTTGACTCCAAGGTAAAAAGAAATGACCATAAATCTTCAAATGAATACCCTTTTGCACAAATGTGATACTTATTCCAAATGCCAATCATGGAGTAAATCTTCGTTTATACATTCAAGAAGACTTTGTGGTCTAAAGCAAGTGTAGGTAAACATTTTCTGTAAAGGACAAGATAGTACATATTTTAGGCATTGTAAGCCATATGGTCTCAGCCCTCAACTGCAGTTGTGGTGTGAAAGCAGCCATGGACAACATGTAAATGAATGAGTGTAGCTGTCTCCCAATAAAACTTTTTCCACAAAAACAGGCAGAGGTTCAGATTTGGCCTGTGGGTTGTAGTTTCCAACTTCTGGTCTAGAACAAATGGCTTATGTTTGAGGAAAGTTAATATGTTCCAATAATATTTGAGGATATATGTGATGACTTTCAAATCAGGGACAAATCTGTTTTTATCTTCATTGGTCACTGGTCTTTCTGGCACCTTTGGATCTAGACACTTGGAGATCATGCTGCCTGTATTAGGGTTCTCTAGGGAAACAGAGTCAACAGGAGATATCTGTCAATAGTATGCAATTTTATAAGAATCTCTCATGTGACCATGGGGATGCACAAGTCCAGGTTCGGCAGGCAGGCTCTGATGAAAGTACAATGAAGGTCCTGGATGAGTTTCTGGAAGACGTTGGCTATCCAAAGACAAGCTAGGAAATTCTCTCTGAATGCTGAAGCATTCAACCGATTGGATAAAGCGTCACTCATTGCTGACAGGCAATCTCCCTAACTGATATAGATGTAATCAGCTATCTATGTAGTAAAGTCAGTGGTGACTAAAGTCCATAAATGTCCTTGTATTACAATTGGGCCAGTGCTTGCTTGACAAGACCTGGGCAGAATTACCTGGCCGAGTTGACACATTAGTCTAACCATCACACTACCTAAAAATACTAATTATAACTGCTACTTTGTGCTCCTCCTATATACTAAAGACTTCATGCACACATATTATTCATTAAATAAATAATATCACATTTATTCCTAAAAGTAGATGGATAGTGTTTATTTTGCTAGGCTTCCAAAAGCAGATACCATGAAATGGATTAGTTTAAAAATGGGAATAAATGGGAATTTATTAGCTTATAGTTTTGAGGTTGAGAAAATGTCCAAGTCAAGGCGATGCTTTATTCCCAAAAGACTGGCTGCTGGCAATCCTTGCCTCCTCTGCCGTATCACAAAGCACTTGATGGTGTCTGCTGGTCTCTCTTCTCTTCCAGGTTTCTTTGCTTTCAGCTTCTTGCATCTGTGGAGCACTCTCTCTCTCCTTTTCTCTAACTCTTTCTATTCCATTTTATTTATTTATTTTTTTTTTGAGGTCCTAGGACCAGGAATTAAACCTGGGACCTTGTATGTGAGAAGCTTGTGCTTAACCACTGAGCCATGTTGGCTGTCCTGAGTTGGTTTCTTCACTTGTTTGCTTACGTTTTTGTTTGTTTTCATTTTGTTTTGTTTTAGGAGGCACCGGGAACTGAACCCAGGACCTCCCGCATGGGAAGCAGGTACTCAACTGCTTGGGCCATATCCACTCCCTCCCTTTTTTGTTTCATTACATTTATAAAGAGCTCCAGTAAGAGGATTAAGACCCATACTGAATGAGGTGGGTCATACATTAACAAAAGTAGCCTCATCACAAGATCTACTTACAGTGAGTTTACTCCCTCATGAATGGATTAAGTTTAAGAACATGCTTCTCTGGGATACATACAGCTTCAAACCACTGCAGATGCTATCCTCATTTTACAGCTGAGGAAATCAAGACCCACAAATATTGAGCAATTTTCACAACATAAAATAATTAGTGTGCCTAGAACTGACTGTTTCCTTCTTAATATCTGTGATCTTTTCCCTCATACTAAGAGAATCTAAGTTTTATTCGGGGAAGTTATTGCACTTAGTTGGAAATGCTCATTCCTCAGATGCCCTTGAAACAAGAGGTCATCATGTGTCATAGTTCTTATCATGAGATGGAAACAGGAGTCTACTGGCTAAGGCTTCTGGAAAAACAAACAAATTAAGCAACAATTGTTTTCCTGATACAAAGGTATACTTAGTAGTTGGAAGCCCATTCCCATTACTTCTACCTTTTGCTTCCTAGAGAGCAAATATGATGCCTGCAGGTGGAACAACAATGGTATGACCACATACATGTATGGAAATGACATGTTAAATTGGAAGAGTCAAGAGGTGGAAGACATCAAGCAGTTTAAAACACCTCCCTCCCTCTCTTCTTCTTTCCTTTCTACCTTTATTTTGCCCTTCTATTTTTAGAGAAAAGAGGAAAAAACAAAGAAGAAGAAGGACTAGGGGAAGCAGAGATGTAGAAGAATCATTCATTAAAGAAAAAAAATCATTATTAAGAATAAAAAGAGAAATCAAATGATTAAGAGAGTCCTGGGGTCCTTTCAGTTGCTCATCAAGTATTTGGTAAATTTAGGCCATAGAAAGGTAGCTGAGAACATGGACTCTGATGACAAACTGGTTTCAAAACTCAGTTCCACCAATTAATACATGAATGAACTTGAGAAATTACTTATCCTATGTATGACTTCATAATCTTACACATAAAAAAGAATGATTTTAAGAATATTCTGAGGCTTAAATGAATTAATGTATATAAAATACTTAGAAAAGTGCTTGGCACTCAATGCCTCCTAAGTGTCAGCTGTTATTATTAGTCTTACTTTTAATATCTTCCAGGGTCATTGCATGGTTAAGAGAAGATATTTATGGAAAAAGTTGCTGAGAGGATTTTAACTTTAGTCAATAAGACACCACTTTTTTATTCTACTCACCCTATCCTTCACTCATGGCTACTCTTTGGCTTTTGGATTTAAAGAACAAACGAATAGTCAAATAAGAAATTGACATTTTCTAGCATTGCTGATCACTATGTCCATTTATCTCACATACCTGAAATACACTTGCACAGAGTCAAATAGATTGATTATTCAGTATGTGCCAGACATTTTTATTTTATTTCCTATCTCATTTCATCTTTAGAAAATGAAGGAGGAATTGTTTTTGTTTTCACTACTCCAGTGATAAGGAAACTGAGACTCAGAGAGATGAAAGACCTTGTCCAAGATCTGTTCTATATGACAGAATTAGAATTTCACCCCAAGTCTCTTGGATAAACTTTAGAGTCAGTGCTCTTTGGCACAGAATGCCCTGAGCATGATTCTTAGGGTTCCAGTTCTCTAGATGTTTCTATGTATAAACCGAAGGTGTCAATGATCTGGAAATAGAACATCCATCAGTGGATGCCACCTGTAGGACAGAGCCTCCATGAGCAAAATTCAGTTCCAGTTAAGAAATTCCAATCCTGCAAACTCATTAGCTCCTCTCATCCGATCCTAGCCACACCCCCAGAACTGCTTCCATAGAGCTCCATCTAGTGCCCTGGGGCAGGGCAATTCAGTAGGGATGGGGGATTAAAGCAAAGGTCAGGATTCTTTTGGTAGATGCTTCCCCACCAAGCCTTCTAGGTGATGCTCAATGCCAGATGGCTGTGTTGAAGAACAACAGTCATCTTGGAGGAAGATGGACATGTGACTGTTTCTCCTGACAATCCTAAATTTTCTCCCCAAAACTGAAGGAAAACAATCTCTTTTGAATTTACATTCTGTTACCCAAATCTTCTGTCTTTTCTCAATATCTCCTCCCTTTTTTCTTTTTGGTGCCTTTGCTTGAGTTGTTCCCTCTTCTTGAGATTCTTTGGACCTCGGGATGGTGCTAAATGGTGCTACTCTGTACTCATGGGCAATCTCTGCTTCCCCTATTCTTTTCCCATTTATTATTGGAATTATCTGCTTATGTGTCATTCTTGCCCATTAAACTGTAATTCCTTAAGGGACAAGACTTGGTCCCATTAATTTCCCCTAACTTTTCCTTTAGAAAAATTTCAAATCTATTTATTATTGTACCACCAACATTATCACAGTGTCCAAAATACATTAGGTACTCACTAAATGAACTGAATGAGAATTACAGACTTTTACATCTGGGAGGTGGCTTAGAAACAGAATCTAATACTTATCATCACACAGATGTAGAAATTGAGGCCTAGAGAATTGATGGGCTTCACCCTTTTCATCTCAATATTGGTTTGGGACAATAGGACTGATATGTGAAAAAAACCTCAATCCCCTATTTTCCTCACCACAAGCCTTTATTATAAGACAAACAAAGAATGTGAAGGATTAATTCGCACATATATCATTATATGGATTGGCAATCAGGAGGTATTATACTTTTCTCCTGAGTAGCTATTTAACTTTGAGAAAAGTCCCTTATCCTCTCTGAGCATCTGGTTCCCAATAAATAGGCATGCTATTATATGTCTTGCTGCTTCATGGCATTTTTGTGGGAATGCATATTAAAAATATGTTAAAGTGCATGAACAAATGTAAAACATAATAGAAATTCACTGTATTAATATGCTATTATTATTATGATACTTTAATAACGGCATCAGAAAAATAAATTAAAAAGCAGTAAATAATGGGGAAATCCTAGGGCACTGTTGCCATTTCCTTTTGCAAACTATGGTGCTTCTCTTTTACCTGGAGCTCAGGGATAAAGATCTGGAAGACAGTCAATAAATAATAATTGATTGACTGATTGGTTGGCTGGCTGGTTAATGCCATAGCCAGCTGCTCTCATTATGAATCAGCAGCAATATTTTTCCACTCACTTGTCCCCTCTGGACTTGACTTGGCCATACCCTTAAAAAAAGCACTTTCATAGTACAATAAATCCCTGCCATCTCTGCCCAACTTTATGACTTTTGGGGACTGACAATACCAAGAACATAATGGGAAACTCTAGTTACAAAAATATTTCATGTCCCATGATTGGGGACTTGGTTTCTTGTTGGGGACCATTGCATGCCAGGAGCTATGTTTCAAACAGGAAGTAGTTCTCTGTGGTAGATGACATGGCTTTGCCACAGAACTCAGGGCTTTGTGCCGAGACTCTCTACTGATATTTTCCAGTCTCCACATGGAATTTTTATCTACCACTGACACCCCCAACACCATGGAATTTGCCCAATCATATGGCCCAAGAGGCAATAACACTTGCACCACAGCCTGAACCTGATGCACAGTCATCTTTACTCTGAGACACACAAAACTGGTATATACCCTGCCTAAATCATCAGATAAACCAGGTGCTCTTAACCTTTTTTTGTTCCATGGACCCCTTTGTCAATCAGGTGAAAACCACAGACCCCCTCTCAGAATGTAACAGCAGATAGTTTTATGACACTCAAAATTAGCATGTTTTTAAATTAAATTTTAGGATTATTCAAAATTAATTCAAGCTCACAAACACCCTGAAAGCTTTCCATGAGGCCCTTGGTTCTTAAGAATCCCTGGGATAAACAGACCAGAGCAATAGTCATTATTATGGTATGTGATGATTCCAATATGAAAAGGCCTATTGAGGCTCTCCTTTTCTGAAAAAAAAAAATTTATTATTATTTTTTAAAGATACATAGATCACACAGAATATTACATTAAAAATATATAAGAGGTTCCCATATATCCCACTCCCCACACCCTCCACTCCTCCCACATCGACAACTTCTCTCATTAGTATGGTACATTCATCGCATTTGATGAGTACATTTTGGAGCATTGCTACACAGCAGGGATTATAATTTAATTGTATATACTCTCTCCCAGTCCATTCAGTGGGTTATGGTGGGATATATTGTGTCCTGCATCTGTCCCTGCAATATCATTGTGGACAACTCCAAGTCCTGAAAATGCCCTAATATCCCACCTCTTTTTCCCTCTCCCTGCCTTTAGTAACTCCCATGGCCTCTTCTCCACATCAATTACATAATTTCTTCCATTGCTAGAGTCACAATATTTCTATAGTAGAATACCAGTAAGTCCACTCTAATTCATACTTTATTCCTCCATCCTGAAGACATTGGGATGGTGATGTCCATTCCACCTCTAAATTGAGAGGGGGCATAGATCCCACCTGGCTGATGCATGGAATTCTCCTGCTTGCACCTGTAGACTCTCTCAGTTCCCTGGCATGATAGTTAACAATCCTCACCTCCCTGTTAGCTGACCTGGGTAAGTCCAATGAACCAGAAAGGGAGCTTTTTTAAGTAGCAAAAGGAGACACCAGTGCAAAAATTAGTCATTTACCTAAGAATGTGTATCTGAGCATGCCAAGATTACTGGATCACTAAAATCTTCATTGACGTTACAAAACCTTGGCTTTTGGGTAGGTTTTTCCTCTTATCCTTTGGTTCACATGTGCCTCTCCAGGCTATCAAAGTCCTTTTTTTTTTCCTGCTCACCAGATCTGATTAACATACCATCCATATGAAGGACCAGTATTCTGTGGAATTGTTCAGATGTAAAAAGTTCCTTTGACTTAATAGAAAATAGGGGTTTTAACTTAACTTTGGTATAAGACAGTAAGTGTGCACTGTTCTCAGTTTGAGGAAAATATAAATTATCTTTGATTTTCTTTCTGGATAAGTATTGAAAAGAACATATTACCCAGAAATATAGTTGCACTATGTAGCAGTTTGATATGGTTATGAATTCTAAAATAGATACTGGATTATGTTTGTAATCTGGTCTGTACCTGGGTGTTACTGAGTTATGATTAGGGCTTTGACTGTGCCATGTCATTAGGGCATTGAGCTCCCACCCTTTGGTGAGTGGGGACTCATGGATAAAAGGCAAGGCAAAGGACAGAGGTGGAGCGTTTGATGTGAAGGTTTTTATGTTGGAATTTGATGCTGAAGCCTTAAGCTGGAGCCCAGGAAAGTAAGCTCACAGAGGAAACAGAAGCAGCCCCAAGAAGAGAGAAACCTGAGCCTAGGAAAAAGAAGCCTGAGGAAGGGAAGAACTCAGGAAACCTGAACCCTCACACACATCGGCACCCATCTTGCTCCAACTCATGGAAATAGACTTTGGTGAGGCAAGAAACATATGCTTTATGGCCTGGTATCTGTTAAGTTCCTACCCCAAATAAATACCCTTTATAAAAACCAACCAATTTCTGGTGTTTTGCATCAGCACCCCTTTGGCTGACTAATTCACACACCAAGAGGCTGGATTTTGTTCCAGTAATGGTATCAATAAGTAAGCAGAAGCTATTGGGGCTGTAATACAATTTGGTTCAGTTTATGGTAGTTCATCTTCATCCACCATGATCCATCTTTTTTCCACAGAAGACAGAATGTTTAATTACCTTGGAATATAATGAAGACATAATCCCTATCTGTGTTAAGTCTTTGAGGATGCCACTAATCTCTGGCATTCTATTTGAAATAAAGCAATGCTTCTGATTTACTATCTTAGCCTCTCATTCATGGTGGATTTTATTATAGTCAGGAAACCGCTATGAAGGTTCTGACACCTGTTAAGTATAACCATCCTGATTATGCATTCAGGTGAAGTAAATGATCACAAGGTTGATATGACAACCTGTTATATCCACTTTGAAATAGACATGTATCACCTGGTCTCCATAGGCTCACACCCTGTCAGGGGACCATGGTGGCATTTAGGCCCCTGAGATTAATATCTATTCATCCTCCATATTCAACACATCATCAATGTTCTGGATATTTCCCTTTCTCCTCTTAATTATCTGTGTGTCCCTTTGCAAAGCAGGGAACGTCACTGTATATACTTGTTGCATTGTCGCAAGTTCATTTTTCAAGAGGGAGTGAGTGCCGTTTCACTTAATGACTTTGTATGTGACCTGGCTCCTCATGATGAAACTGGGCGAAGTTTGGTGATTTCTCCATTGTAGATGATCCGACATCATTCTCTCTTTATATATATATATATATTTTCTTTATATATATATATATTTTAATTTTAAGATACTTAGATTACATAAATGTTACATGAAGAATATAGGGGATTCCCATATACCCTGCTCCCTATCCCTCCCACATTTTTCCACATTAACATCCTTCATTAGTGTGGTACATTTGTTACATTTGTTACAGTTGCTGAACACATTTTGGAGCATTGCCAATAAGCGTGGATTATAGTTTACATTGTAGTTTATACTTATTTAAGTAAAGCAATACCTTGGTTAATTGCTCATCTACCTAACCCCTAAAATCATCACTGTCTTTTAATTATTGCTACAGTTTTTTACAGGTCAGGACCCCGGTTGCCATTCTGGACTTTTGCTCATAAAGATATTTATATTCACCTCACATGGCATGGTGAAGTGCAACCATTTGGCCTCTGGCAATTCTGAAATCCTATCCTCTGCCTTTACATTAGATATATCACTATCATAGTGCCATCGTCTCCCTACATCTTGTATACAGAATATAGTTTCCTCTTTGCTTCTCATTGTTGGTGGTGATTAAGTAGTGCATGTCTTATCAGTTTAATAAAGGAAGTTTCCTATAGACTTACCTGAGGACAAAGTTAATTCTTATGTTTTCTGATCTTATATAATAAATCCATTCAAATATGACCTCTCTGAGCTTTTAGTCCTTGCCTCAATACTCTGTCAAAACAGGTCCAGCATCATCATTTCATTTATTGTAGCCTTCCATTTTCTTCACCTTCAAAGAGCCACCCCATCAGTGTATTAGGATTGGTTTCAGGTGTTCTTGCCAGAAAGAAAATCCCAAGTCATGGAAAAGTGCCTCCTTGTCAACCAACCAACTTTATCCAGTCAAATATTCTAGGTGCTTTGATCCAGCAGCCTCAAAAGCAATTCCCAAACATGTTTTCCTAGTTGCTACTTATGCATGAAACTACGTGCTACAAATACTTTTATGGACAATACATTTCCTCCTGAATTAGAGACAGGAATTCCTCAATAGAGGCATGCTGAGACTTGACCCTAATTATTTTGACCCTAATTATTTGTCTACTAGTACCAGTGACAAATGAAGGAAATCCAGGAAGATGGAGGCAGATCTGAAGAAGACAAGCACCATTTTCAGTCATTTCTCTCAAGTCTGATCTTTGTATAATGTGCAGGCAAGGAAGAGGCTGCTATTCTCTAGCACTAGACAGGGCAATGTTTGTGCAGGCCCAGAGGGGTCAGGAAAATCTAGGAGTTCTATGTGCTCAAGCACATCCATCCAGATGTCCTCTTTCTATGTCATTCTTTCCATATTAGAGCACTGACTTTAGAGTAGAATACTTACTGTGACTTTGAAATCAGGTTTTGTTTTAAATCTGCTACTCTCACAACCAGATGCTAATTTTCAATGGGAATCTGACCTTGAGCTGCAGGACCTGATGGTCAATTTAAACACCACCATAGATACTTCTTGGATTTCATGTCATGCCCTGAGTTAGTAGCTGTAGTGGGTTGAACAGTGGCCACCATAAAACCTGTATATCTGGAACCTCAGAATGTAGCTTTATTTAGAATAAGGGTGTTTGCATATGTAATTAAGGTAAGGACCTCAAGATGAGATAATCAGAAGAGGAGAAGACACACAGAGACACAGGGAAGAAGGCCATGTGGAGAAGATGAGAGACTGGACTGATACTGCTCCATGCTAAGGAATGCCAGCAACCACCAAAGGCTGGAAGAGAAGGAAAGATTCTCTCCTAGAACCTTCAGAGGGAGAGTGGTCCTGGCTAAAACCTGAATTTAGGATTCCTAGCCTCCAGAATTGTGAGTGAATAAATTTCTGCTGTCTTAAGCCACCTAGTTTGTGATAATTTGTTATGGCAACCTTAGGAAACTAATATAGTAGCTATCTGATCTTTGTCTACCATTATTTTCCTTCTGTGCCTTTGATGGCAGTGAATAATGGCCAACCAATTCCTGTGATTACCATTTCCCCCATATATCTCAAATTTTAGAGATAGTGCTTAAGGCAATGCATCCCCTTCTACTTTTAGCTTACCTAAATTCATCACAGGCGAGAATATTAGTCATTGTGATATCATCCCACTAACGCCGGAGTTACTACCATTCCACTGTCCATGAATACATGGATCCTTGATGCTCTCTGGCCAGCAAGTGAACCAATCCCAGGATCCCATTCTGAGGATCTGATTCCTAGGGCCGCTTCTTGTACAAATTGCCTCAATTTATATTCCCCATAAGAATTGAATCTGACTCTAGGTTCTGATTCAGATATTAGTAGCTTATTTGGGACTTGATCCCAGGAATCACTGGGAGAAGATAAGACAAGTAACAAAGGAGAACAATCCAAACTGTATAATTCAAATGATAACAATGTGTTATCAAGCAAGTTCTCATTGTAGGCAATGGGAGTTAAATCCAACTAGGGAACACTGGAAGCCAGTATAGAGCACACACTTCAGAGTTGTCCTGTTCAAGACACAAGGGTCTGCCAAGTTTATGTACCATTTCCCATAATGGTACATAGTGTCAAGACTACTTCTGGCTGGTGGTAACCTCCCAGCACTTTCACCCCTACACTGCTGTGGGCAGGTTGGAGAAATCTCTCAGGCAAAGAGAAACTGGTGATTGAACTTCAAATTTAGAGCAGCGTATACAAAAAATGATAAGTCTGAGAGGTTATGGGGTTCTATGTGGGAGACCAAGAATCTGCTAAAAGAGTCAGATATGGAAGTAAGAGAGACTAAGTAGGAGGCAAATACAATAGTCTACATTAAAGAGTGCGAAGAAATATACTGTATCTTGAGAGTGGATCCTCACCCAAACCTGGGATATGGAAAGGGTAGGCTGAATGAGAATGAAGAGACAGACAAGGGCAGACTTGAAAGAATTTCTGACCATATTATTTTTTAAAGTTGAATTAGCAAGGGTATTTAAAAGTGCTTATGCTGGTATGTTTGTAGTGGTATATATGATTAGCTTTGAAATTTGAGAATGTTTCCATGGTTGCAGTATGCAGGACTGCTTAGAGAAGCAAAAAGTCAGACATGGAACATAGTAAATACTTAATCATTGTTATAAACTAATACTTGTAAGACAGACATTTTCATCTTAGACAAACTCTGAGTGCTAGAAAGTACTCCTTTGCTTTGAACCAAATGTGTGGATATAGTTTCTACTTCTAGTTTTTTAGCTTTCTTGCCCATATGGGAATGGAAGACAGGAAAGGGTTTCCCACATGGAAAGGGCATGGACTCTGTAAGTACCCACAGTTGTGCTACAATCCCTCTCAACCATTACTGACTGTGCAACCCTTGAGCCTCAATTTCCTAACTAGTAAAATAAGATCAAGAACTCTCATTTTCCTGTATCATCAAGAAGAGCTAAACATATAAGTAAATCACATAACTCATAGTTGTCCCTCAAAGCATATTAATTCCAACCATCTTCTAATTAATTGCCCATTCATGATTTAACCCTTTAAATATTTGAAGGTAGCACTGACATTCTCCAGAATTTTTTTGATTAATTATAATCCTGATAAGTTTCTAAGTTCTATGTAGTATCTAATACTGTACTTGGCTTGTCAAAGAGTGGTCATGCATGCTAATTTAATTTTATACATTTTTAATATTTGGGAATTATTCTTAAAGTGTCAGTTAAAGATACTCAAGTCTGATATACCAATAGTTTAATCTTCCTCTCAATTCCACATCTAATTCTAATGAAAAGAAAACTCGGATGATTTTCAATATTCTGCCATTATTTGTATGATTTAATGGTGCCTATACCAAAATGCTATGATGAAATCAATTTTGTATTTTAAAAATAACAAGAATTAATTGTTTTAAGATTATACAATAATTCTAGCAAAACTTTGAGACTGCTACAATTATTTGAACATGGTTGTTGACCATATACAGAAACCTCAAACCCTATTTTCTTCATCAAATCTTCCTGTATTAAGTATTAATGAAGTGGGAAGTAGATGTGGCTCAAGCAATTGGGTTCCCATCTACCATATAGGAGGTCCAAGGTTCTAACCCAGGGCCTCCTGGTAAAGGCATGCTGGCCCGTGTGGCGAGCTGCCCCATGCTGAGTGCTGGCCCACGTGGAGTGCAGGCCTGTGCAGAGTACTACCCCACACAGGAGTGATACCCCACACAGGAGTGCTGGCCCATGCAGAAAGCTGGTGCACCAAGATGATTCAACAAAAAGAGACACAGAAGAGAGACAATAAGAGATGTAGCAGAACAGGGAGCTGAGGTAGTGCAAGAGAATGATCACCTCTCTCCCACTCCAAATAGTTCCAAGATCAGTTCCCTGGAGCTGCCTAATGAGAATACAAGTAGAAGAACACACAGCAAATGGTCACAGAGAGCAGACAACAGGGAGAAGGGGGATAAATTAATAAATAAATAAGAGGGTGGGGCAAGATGGTGTCTGAGTGAGTGCACCTTATAGTCTCTCCTGCAAAGAAGCAGCTGGGCAGCATTGGAAATTCTTCTGGACCAGGCTGTTTCAGGGTTTTGCAGGGCAGGAGGTGTCTGGACATCGATTTAGTAGGACGGTGACAGAAAAGATTCGTGTAAAAGGTAGAATTTAGGGTCTCTTTCACGGAGATCAGGGCTGCATGCAGGACACTTCCCCCTGGGCAGGTAGCACGGCGGCTGCGATTCCTGGAGGCTCTGCTGCACTGGGGAATTCCTAAGCCCTGAGCTGGCTATTCAGGGCCTTGCAGGGCAGGAGGTGTCTGGGAACCGATTTGGTGAGACAGAGATGGAGGAGATCTTTGCTAGACATGGAATTTTGGGTTTCTGACACGGAGATCATAGCTTCCAGCTAGAGCCCCGCCCCCTAGGGCTGGCTGCCCATCTGCGGTGGTCCTTAAATTCTTTGCAATACAGAGGCGTCACCAGCAGGCTGCTTTAGGGGCTTGCAGGGTGGGAGGTGTCTGGAAGCCGATTTGGTGAAACAGAGATGGAGGAGTTTTTTGCCAGGTATGGAATTTTGGGTTTCTGACACAGAGATCATAGCTTCCGACTAGAGCACTGCCCCCTAGGGCTGGCTGCCGAACTGCAGCAGTCCTTAAATTCTTTGCAATACAGAGGCGTCACCAGCAGGCTGTTTCGGGGGCTTGCAGGGCAGGAGGTGTCCTGAAGTCGACTTGGTGAGACAGCAACAGAAGAGACTCTTGTGAGAGGGGGAATTTTGGGTT
Organism: Dasypus novemcinctus; assembly: GCF_030445035.2. Lineage (NCBI taxonomy): Eukaryota > Metazoa > Chordata > Mammalia > Cingulata > Dasypodidae > Dasypus > Dasypus novemcinctus. Next base: position 92,424,276 of record NC_080686.1, read on the forward strand.
TCCAACACAGAGGTCAGAATTTGCGGATGTGACCACCCCCCCCCATAGGGCTGGCACCCAGCTGTGGGGATCCCTGAAGGCTGTGTTGCATTGTGGTGCTCCCAGGCTCCCTGTTAACTGGATTCATGGTTTCCAGGTCTGTGTCCCCTAAACCCTGGTGTCCCACACGCCAGAAACTCACACCTCTTGAGTCTGCAATATCACAGACTTCCCATCCCTGAATCCACCACACCCTGAGGGCCATCTGAGGTCCTTGATTGTCCTAGCCCTCAACATTTGCAGTTTTGTTTTCTCTTTTCTTTTCTTTCCTTTTTCTCTCTCTCTCTCTCTTTTATTGTCTTGGTTGCCAATATTGCATTATCTCTTAGTCTTTTCTCCCATTGTATGCCACAAGGTCTTTTTTCGTTTATTTAGGGTTTTTTTTCTTCTTTTCTTTTTCTTGCTTGTTTCCCTCACTTTTCTCTGCCCACCACCCTTTTTTCCTTTTTTTCTTTTTTTTTTGTTCTCTTTTTTTCTTTTCTTTTTCTTCTTATTTCCTTTATCTTAATTATACAATAGGTGCTGCAGGGAACGCCTCACATTTGCTGGGTTTCCTCATCCTCCATTTCCTCATTTCTATGTGAAATGATTTTGGCCATCTACACTATCCCCTTTCCCCCACATCTTGATATTTTCCATCATCTACTGTCTCTCCTATATTCCACCTCCCTTTCTTTGGTCGCCAAAGTGTCTAACTTTTAATTTCTAATACTTTGTTTTGTGTTCTGTCTTTTATCCACTCTTGATACTATTGTCTTTCTTTTCTCTTTCCCTCTTTCATGAAAACACTGGCTTTTTAATTCATACTATATTCCTCCCATATTCAGTTGACAATCTCATTATAGGTACTCTACTTACTGCTATAACTCTACACAACTTACATGAATCTAATATCCATTCTCCCAGATCTCATATTGTGACTCCATTAACATTTATTAACAATAATACTTTACACATTTTCCTTTTTTACACAATTGCCTTTCCCTGGTCCTAATATTTTCCTTCAAAGTGAACTCAGCCAGCAAAAAGAAATTAGAATAAGAAGAACAAAGTGACAAAGAGAAGATAAAACACTTATGCAAGAAAAACAGCTAATTAATCCCCAAGACTAGACAAAGAAGCTAAGGAACTGATTAAACCTGTCAAGATAAAATGATGACCAGACAGCAACAAAAAACTACAAACCAAACCAGTAATCAGGAAAACATGGCTGAATCCAATGAACAAACTAAAAACCAGGAAGGGGAGCAGAACTTCAGACAAGTAATTAAAGATCTCAGAACATATGTTAGAGACAAACTTAATGAAGTAAAGGAAGAGTTTAACAATATGAAGAAAACACTCAGAGAGGAAATTGCAGACATACACAAAAAGATAACAGATATGATGGGAATGAACACCACAGTTCAAGAAATCAAAAATACACTCGCAGCAAATAGCAGCAGATTAGAAGAGGCAGAGGAGAGAATTAGTGATGTGTAAGACAGTACATTGGAAATCAAACAAATAGTAGAATTGATTGATAAAAAGATAGAAAAAATCCAGCTAGGACTTAGGGACCTGAATGACAATGTAAAATGCACAAACATACATATTATAGGCATCCCAGAAGGAGAAGAGAAGGGAAAGGGGTCAGAAGGGGTGTTGCAGGAAATAATGGCTGAAAACTTCCCAAATCTACTGAGAGAGACAGATGTACATATCCAGGAAGCACAACACACCTCAAACATCATAAACCCCAACAGGCCCACCCCAAGACATAAACATGTCAAATTATCCAATTCTCAAGACAAAGAGAAAATTCTAAAAGCAGCAAGAGAAAAGAAAACCATCACATACAAGGAAGGCTCCATAAGATTAAGTGCTGATTTCTCATCTGAAACCATGGAGGCAAAAAGGCAGTGGTATGATAGAGTCAAGGTACTAAAAGAAAAAAATTTCCAATCAAGAATACTCTACCCAGCTAAACTAGCATTCAAGAATGGTGGAGAGTTCAAAATATTCACAGATAAACAAAAATTGAAAGAGTATGCCAACAAGAAACCTCCCTTTCAAGAAATACTAAAGGGAGTTCTACAGGAAGAAAGGAAAAAACAGGAGAGACAGAGTTGGAGGAGAGTGTAAGAGCAACAAAAAGAGAAGAAAAAAAACTAACAAAATATGACAAACACAAGTCCAGTCAAAATATGGCTAACATAAACAATTCCTTGAAAGTAACAACACTGAATAACAACATTTAAACTCACCTATGAAAAGATCCAGACTGGGACAGTGGATAAGGAAATATGACCCATCTATATGCTGTCTACAAGAAACACATCTTAGACCCAGAGATTCATGGAGGCTGAAAGTGAATGGTTGGAAAACAATCTTACAAGCAAAAAATAACCAAAAAAAGGCAGGAGTAGCTATATTAATATCAGACAAAATAGACTTTAAATGTGAAACAATTGTGAGAGATAAAGAAGGATATTACATATTAGTGAAAGGGACAATCTCTCAAGAAGAATGGACAATCATAAATATTTATGCTCCCAACAAGGGCGCCTCCAAATACATGAGGCAAACACTGGAAAAACTAAGTGAAAGAACAGATGCCTCTACAATTATAGTGGGAGATTTTAATACACCACTATCAACTTTGGACAGAACATCTCAAAAGAGAATCACTAAAGAAACAAAATATTTGAACAGTATATTAGAGAAGCTGGACCTAATAGACATATACAGATCATTACACTCAAACACAGCAGGATATACATTTTTCTCAAGTGCACATACATCATTCTCTAAGATAGACCATATGCTAGGCCACAAAGAAAGGCTCAATGAATTCAGAAAGATTGAAATCATACAAAATAACATCTCTGACCACAGTGGAGTGAAGTTGGAAATCTGCAAGGGCCAGAGGCTCAGATTTCACACCAAGATATGAAAATTAAACAGCATACTCTTAGAAAAACAGTGGATCAAAGAGGAAATCTCAAAAGAATTCAATAACTACCTTGAAACAAATGAAAATGATAACACAACATACCAAAACTTATGAGATGCAGCAAAAGCAGTACTGAGAGGGAAATTTATAGCCATAAATTCATACATCAAAAAAGAAGAAAGAGCAAAAATTGAAGAATTAACTGCACATTTGGAGGAATTAGTAAAAAAACAATAAAGTAATCCCACAGGAAGAAGAAAGAAAGAAAGAAAAAAGATAAGAGCAGAACTAAATGAAATAGAAAATAAGAAAGCACTTGAAAAGATAAATAAGACCAAGAGATGGTTTTTTGAGAAGATCAATAAAATTGACAAACCCTTAGCAAGACTAACAAAGAAAAAAAGAGAGAAGATGCAAATACACAAAATAAGAAATGAGAAAGGAGATATCACCACTGATCCCACAGAAATAAAGACTATCATAAGAGGATACTTTGAAAAACTATATTCCAACAAAAATGACAATTCAGAGGAAATGGACAAATTCCTAGAAAAACATAAGCAGCCTATATTGACGAAAGAAGAAATTGATGATCTCAACAAACCAATAACACATAACGAGATAGAATCAGTCATTAAAAACCTCCCAACTAAGAAGAGCCCAGGGCCAAATGGCTTCACAGGTGAATTCTACAAAACATTCTGGAAAGAACTAACACCAATCCTGAAACTCTTCCAAAAAATTGAAACAGAAGGAACATTGCCTAACTCATTCTATAATGCCAACATTACCCTAGTACCAAAGCCAAACAAAGACACCACAAGAAAGGAAAATTACAGACCAATTTCTCTAATAAACCTAGACGCAAAAATACTTAACAAAATACTTGCTAATCGTATTCAACAACACATTAAATGAATTATACCCCACGACCAAGTGGTATTTATTCCAGGTATGCAAGGATGGTTCAACATAAGAAAATCAATCAATGTAATACACCATATAAACAGATTGAAGGGAAAAAAAAATCACATGATCACATCTATAGATGCAGAAAAAGCATTTGACAAAATACAGCACCCTTCTTGATAAAAACACTCCAAAAGATTGGAATACAAGGAAATTTTTTGAACATGATAAAGAGTATATATGAAAAACCCACAGCCAACATGGTTTAAAATGGTGAAATCCTAAAATCCTTCCCTCTAAGGTCAGGAACAAGACAAGGATGCCCACTCTCTCCCCTTCTATTTAACATTGTCTTAGAAGTGCTTGCTTGAGCACTGAGGCAAGAACCAGATATAAAAGGCATTCAGATTGGAAAGTAAGAAGTCAAAATTTCATTATTTGCAGATGACATGATCCTATACATAGAAAACCCTGAGAGGTCTACAACAAAGCTTCTAGAATTCATAAATGAGTTTAGTAAAGTCTCAGGTTATAAGATCAATGCGCAAAAATCAGTAGCATTTCTGTACACCAATAATAAGCAAGATCAGGAGGAAATCAAGAAACAAATACCATTTACAATAGTAAATGAAAAAATCAAATGTTTAGGAATAAATTTAACTAAAGAGGTAAAGAACTTATATACAGAGAACTACACAAGATTGTTCAAGGAAATCAAAGAAGACCTAAATAAATGGAAGAATATTCCCTGTTCATGGATAGGAAGACTAAATATTATTAAGATGTCTATCCTACCAAAACTGATCTACACATTCAATGCAATCCCAATAAAAATCAACACACAATTCTTTAAGTTAGAAAAACTAACTATGAAATTTATTTGGAAAGGAAAGAGGCCCTGAATAGCCAAAGACATATTGAAAAAGAAAAATGAAATTGGAGGAATCACACTACCTGACTTCAAAACATACTACAAAGCTACAGTAGTGAAAACAGCATGGTATTGGCATAAGGAGAGACACACAGACAAATGGAATCAAATTGAAAGTTCTGATATAGAACCTCTTATATATAGTCATATAATATTCGATAAAGCCACCAAACCCTCTCAACTGGGAGAGAATGGCCTATTCAACAAATGGTGCCTGGAGAACTGGATATCCATATGTAAAAGAATGAAAGAGGATTTCCATCTCACACCTTATACAAAGATCAACTCAAGATGGATCAAAGACCTAAACATAAGAGCCAAGGCCAAAAAGACTTTGGAAAGCAGTGTAGGGAAACATCTACAAGACCTTGTAATAGGAAATGGCTTCATGAACTTCACACCAAAAGCATGAGCAGCAAAAGAACAAATAGATAAATGGGACCTCCTCAAAATTAAAGCCTTCTGCACCTCAAAGGAGTTTGTCAAGAAAGTAAAAAGGGAGCCTACACAATGGGAGAAAATATTTGGTAACCATATAACGGATAAGAGACTTATAACTTGAATATATAAAGAACTCCTATATCTTGAAAATAAAAAGATAAACAACTCATTTTAAAAATGGGAAAAAGATTTAAACAGACACTTCTCCAAAGAAGAAATACAAATGACTAAAAAGCACATGAAAAATGCTCCAAATCTTTAGCTATCAGGGAAATGCAAATCAAAAGTACAATGAGATACCATCTTACTCCCATAAGATTGGCAACTATGAAAAAAAAAAACAGAAGAATACAAATGCTGGAGAGGGTGTGGAGTAATGGGAACACTCATCCACTGCTGGTGGGAATGCAGAAGGATCCAACCATTTTGGAGGACAGTTTGGTGGTTTCTCAAAAAACTAACCATAGATTTGCCATATGATCCAGCAATTCCACTGCTGGGTATATACCCAGCAGAACTGAAAACAAGGACACAAACCGATATATGCACACCAATGTTCATAGCATCATTGTTCACTATCACCAGAAGTTGGAATCAACCCAAATGCCCATCAACAGATGAATGGATAAATAAAATGTGGTATATACATACAATGGAATACTACTTGGCTTTAAGAACAAATACACTACAAACACACGTGATAACATGGATGAATCTTGAGAATCTTATGTTGAGTGAAGCAACCCAGGCATTGAAGGATAAATACTACATGACCTCAATGATATGAAATAAGTAAACCAAGCTGCCTCAGAGAGCTAGAGACTGGGTGATAGGCTTACAGGAAATCGGGGAGTAGAGGAAGGATGTAAACTGACATCTACATGGGTGAAGTCTATGATAAGCTGGAGGTAAGTATGTGTACAAGGAAGGGATAAAATGGGAGCATAGAGTTACCTTTGGGTGGGGCTTTGCAGGCTTGAGGGGGGCTAGGGATGGGTGGATGGGTAATATTGCCCAAGAGATTGGGGGAAGGGTGGGGCAACATATGAACATAGGAGATTGTCAGGTGTTCATTGAGAGTATAATGCTAAGAAAACTTTTTCAAAATATAATAAGGAAAGTTACCTCTTTAAGATACTTAAAGGGTATAATCTGATGTAGGACAGACTCCTAGGGAATATGTGAATGGTTGACATGGAGTTATACAGGGCATGTGTCGGGTTGCATGGAAATGTTTGGATATGTTCATAGTGGAAACAATTAAAAACAACAGCTGGGGGGGTGCTGGGTTCCTGGCCGGGGGAGCTCTGTCATGGTCTCTAGGGGAGCAGCGGCAGTCCCCCAGGTGCAATGGCAAAGACTAGGAAGGAATAAGGGTCCAACAGTGAGCCCCTGATACTAATGACTATGCTTGTGAGCCTGTGCACCTGAAATAAAAACAAGGCCTAGAGCAGCAGTGTGCCTAAGAGTTCCCTCCTGAGAGCCTCCATGTTACTCAAATGTGGTCAGTCTTGAAGCCAAACTCAGCATGTAAATGCACTGCCTTCCCCCCAGCGTGGGACATGACTCCCAGGGATGAGCCTACCTGGCGCCGAGGGATCACTACCAAGTACCAGCTGATGACGTAACTAGAAAATGACCTTGAATAAAAGGGTCAACTCAGACCAGCAGAATATCCCTTTCTACATATAATAGGAGTTAAAAATGCTTTTTGACCTAAATCAAGGGGGAAATGGAAAGGACAAATGAGTTTATATGGCTATGAATCTCTAAAAAAGAGTCTGGAGATTATCAGAGGGGTTGCCCTTATGTACACCTGAGCAGAGTCTCAGAGACAGATAAAGTAGATACAACCCCAGGTATTGGTTCTTCTGAGGGCTAAAGAGACTGACAGGTTTTATGGTCATGGCGGATGGAGTTCACTGCCATGTCAGTTGGCCCTTCTTTGGAGTTCATGTTTCTGCATGATGGAGCTGGACTCAGATGGGATCTCTTTTTACAAGCTTTTCCTGTTACTTTACCAGAATTGTAGTTGGTGCTGGGGTTTAAGATATATCTAGGGGATCTGAATCTCTGGACTGACCATATGATAGCCAGGCCCTGAGCCTCAACAGACTTCAGCTCCTACACTCCGATTTATTGGACTTACCCCACTCAACTAACATGAAGTTGAAGAATGTAAACCACCACACCATGGAGCCAAGAGTGCCTACAACTGAAAGCAGGAGAATTGCATCCAGCATCCATGTGGAATCTAAGCCCCCTCTTGACATAGATGTGGAATGGACACAACCAATCCAAGGTCCACAGGAAGGAGGAATACAGTAAGGATTAGAGTGGACTTACTGATATTCTATTCATGAACTATTGTGGTTAGTAATCGAAGAAAATGTGGCATTGGTGTAGAAAAAGTGGCCATGGTGGCTGCTGGGTGCGGGGAATGGGAGGAAGAGATGAGATGTGGAGGCATTTTTGAGACTTGGAGTTGTCCTGGGTGGTGCTGCAGGGACAATTACCAGACATTGTAGATCCTCCCATGGCCCACTGAATGGAACGTGGGAGAGTGTGGGCTATGATGTGGACCCCTGACCATGAGGTGCAGTTATGACCAGAGATGTATTCACCAAATGCAATGGATGTGTCATGATGATGGGGGAGAGTGTTGCTGTGGGGAGAGTGGTGGGGTGGGGGTGTGTGTGGGGTGAATGGGGACCTCATTTTTTTAAATGTAATAATTTTTAAAAATGAATAAAAACATTTTTTAAAAATAAAAAAACAATCTTTTTTTAAAAAAAGGGTGTAATGAAGCAAGAAACTTTAAATAACCAAGAATATTCCTCTTGTTCATGCCTTCATCACCCATTTCATTCAGGGGAGAGGAATCATCCATCCAGAGGTCTCTAACTTTCTATGCTCCAGTGTGCCTTCATTTTCCTAATATTTTCCCTCACTCTTTTAGGTATTTCAGTGAAAATCTAAAATAGTTGAAACCTCAGTGGAAAGAAAGCTTGAATGTTTCCTCACATGACATATATTTTTGTTACGAAGTTCTATCAGATCTCTCAAACATTTCTTTTATCCCTCTCCTTCTCTCCAGGCCTACTGTTGTTTCCTTAGTATCACCAATTCTGGATTGACATATTGCATCATCCAAACTGGTGGTATGGGTTTGTTATCTACCAGCCTGATCTCCCTTTCAGGACCAAGATATTCATTTTCACAGCTGCCTGAAGTTATAGTCTTTGACAGTTACCAATTGATTATCTCCTTGATAATTGCTATGACTGAGGGGAATTACTTTGCACAACGTTATCTCCCTTCTGTGGTATTAACTCACACCTAAGCTAATTCAGGAGTACAAAGTCTTGGTCCCCATGATAAGATGTGGGACATTACTGAAGGGTCATCTTCACTTATGAGTACTCTGTGAGGTCATTTGAGACTTCTGATGTAACTGCATCACAATTCAACTTCTCCCTCTGCCTTATCATGCTGCCTTTGTTCTCTCACAGGTATTGTTCCTAAGAGCATTTCCCAATAAACTTCCTGCCAGCATATACCACCTTAGAATCTGTTCTCTGTGGAGCATGATCTAACTCAGTTAAGAATGGTTTAAGAACGCAGATGATAAAAACAAATACTAAAGATGGATTACTCATTGGCTAGCTTACAAGGAGGATTCCATCATAGATAATAAGTGTAGTACAGAAATCCCCTGGCATGGTGTCAAAGTACTATTGTTAAAAACTCTCCCTGGTGTTAAACTGGGATGGGATGTCAGAGGCAAAAAAAATGCTCTAAGGCAGGGGTTCTTAACAAGGCATCGAATGAGCTTGAATTGAAATAAAAAACAACAACAACATTATTCTTGTGGGCATGTGTTGGTGTGAGTGTGACATATTTATTAAATAATACATAGTATAGTGTTGACTCAGTAAGTCTGTGGTTTTCATCTGTGGAACAAAAAAAGATGAAGAACCCCTGCTTTAAGGTATTTCAGGGGTATCTCAAGGACTTAATAATAAAATTTAAAGTTCAGAAGTAAATCCTCACATCAATGGACAATTGATTTTCAACAAGGGTACCAAGTCCAGGCAATGGTGAAAGAATAGACTCTAATAAATGGTACTGAGAAAACAGGATATTCATACATAAGAGAATGAAGATGAATCTCTACCTTACACCATATACAAAAATGACCTCAAAATGGATCAAAGACCTAAATATAAGACCCAAAGCTATAAAACCTTGAAAAGGAAATATAGGGAAACATCTTCAGTATCAGGTATTAAGCAATGGTTTCTTAGACTTCACACAAACAAAAAGTACAAGTAACAAAAGGAAAAATACCTAAATGGGACTTAATCAAAATTTAAAAATTTGGTGCATCAAGGGACTTTATCATGAAAGTAAAATAATAATAATTGGAAAGCACATATCCAATAAAGATTTAATTTCCAGAATATATAAAGAACTCAACAACAAAAAGTCAAACAACAAAATTTAAAAATGAGCAAAAGATTTGGCAAGTTCACAATATCTGTAACAAAAATGTTTTAAAAAAAATAGTATGGGTTGGGGGGAAAATACACCAATTGTAAGATAAGGACTATAGTTAGTAGTAATATTTTGATGATGCTCTTGCATAGTTTGTAACAAATGTTTCACAACAATGCAAAGAGTTGGTGGAGGGGTGTTGTATGAGACCCCTGTGTGATGTTATATATTTTATTTTATAAGTTCACAATCTTTACTATACACTTATTTTTATATGTGTTCATGTATGACTGATATACTTCAATAAAAAATAAAAGTGTTGTTTTAAAAAATGAGCAAAAAATTTGATTAGACATTTCTCCAAAGAAGATACACAAATGACCAAAAAAGCATATGAAAAAATGTTCAACATCATTAGCCATTTGGTAACTGAAAATAAAAACCACAATGAGATACCATTTCATACCAACTAGATTGTCTACTATTTTAAAAATGGAAAATAAGTGTTGGAGAGGAGGTGGAGAAATAGGAACACTCATTCATTGTTGGTATGAATGTAAAATAGTGCAACCAATGTGGAAAACAGGCATTTCTGAGAAAGTTAAGTATAGAATTACCATATGATGCAGCAGTCTCACTGCTAGGTAATTACCCCCAAAGAATTGAATGCAGGAACTTAAACAGATGTTTGCATACTCATGTTCATAGTGGCATTATTCACAATTGCCAAAAGACAGAAGCAACCCAAATGTCCATCAACAGATGAATGGATAAACAATGTTATATACATATAATGTAATATTAATCAACCATAAAAAGGGATGAAGTCCTTATATATGTGATAACATGGATCAACCTTGAAGAAATCATGTTGAGCAAAATCAGCCAGACACAAAGGGACAAATATTGTATGACGTCACTGATATGAAATCATTGGAATAAGCAAATTAATAGAGACAGAAAGTACATTATGGATTGACAGGGGTTAAGGGGAGGGAGAAAGAGGAGTGAATGCTTAATAGGTTCAGAATTTCTGGTAGGGGTTATGGAAAAGTTTTGCTAAAAGATGGTAATGATGGTAGCATAACATTGTAAATGTAATTTTTAAAAATATATTTATTTATTTTTAAAAGATACATAGATCACACAAAATATTGCATTAAAAAAGTATAGGGGATTCCCATATGCCCCACTCCCCATACCCCCCAATTTTCCCACATCGACTTCTTTCATTAGTGTGGTACATTCATTGCAATTGTGTAAATGTAATTAACATCACTGAACTGTATATATGAAAGTGGGTAAAAAAGAAAATATTAGGTTTCGTTTTACCAAAATAAATTTTTTTTAAACTGTAGAACTGTACAACACAATGAACTGAACTGTACACAATGGGCTACAGCCAATATTAACTAAAATAATATTGTTTCAACTATTATAACAAAAGCACTACACTAAATGCAAAGTGTTATTAACAGGGAAAACTGGGTGTGGGGGAGGTAAATGGGAACTCTGTACTCTCTGCATGATTTTTCTCTAAATCTACAACTTCTCTAATGAAAAAATATTTCAAGATTTTAAGAAGTTTGGGGATATAATAATTTTAAGGATAATGGGATCAGATAGATGGTGTGATTGTAAATGAGGATGATGCTTAGTTTTATTTTCTAAATATTTGTTTTAAGTTTATAAAAATACAATTGAAGGTTGTTTTTTTGTTTTTTGTCTTTTTTTTTTTTTTGTAGAAAGGCTGTGTTATGTTAACTGCTAAATTCATTGTTTCTCACAGTTGTTTTGTAGAGGCATTGGAATTTTCAACATAAGAATCTTCTCATCTACAGAAAGATTTTAAATTTTTCCTCCTTCATCTTTATGCATTTACTTTTTCTTGCCCTTTTGCAGTGACTAGTACTTCTAATAGAATGTAATAGAATGTAAGAGTAGGCATCATTGTCCCAATATTAGGAAGAAAATATTTAATATTTCACTCTGTATGATTGTAAATACAGATTTTTTTTCAGAGGCCGTATGTCAGAGAAAGGACATTTCCTTCTTTTCCTATATTACTGAAAGTTTCTTTCATAAAGGACTACTGGATTTTGTTAAATGCTATTTATACATCTGTTGTAGTGATCATATATTTGTTCTCCTCTAACCTGTTATTATTGTTAATTACATTGATCTATTGTCAAAAGTTAAATCAAACTTGCATTCTTAGTAAAGAGATTACTGGTCATGATGATTTATCCTTTTTATCTATTTCTGACATAAATTTTCTAATATTTGCTAGGTATTTTTGCATTCATAATCATGAGGTAGATTGGTCTTCTTAATTTCTTTGACAGGTTTCAGTATTAAGGTTATGCTGACTTCATAAAACAAGCTTGCAAGCATTCCCTTTTCTTCTATTTTATGATTGTTTGCGTAAGATTCATATTGTTTCTTTTTTAAATGTTTGAGGTAGTTAATCAATAAATCCATCTGGTCCCAGAGTTGTATGTATGTATATGTTTCTTTAATAGCTTTAGGGTTTCTTAGGTTTTCTGTTTCATTTTTTTCAATTTTGGCAAATTGTATTTTTCAAGATATTTTCCCATTTAATCTGTCTTGTAAATTTATTGGTATAAATTTGTTAACAATAATCTTTTTCTAATCATTATTTTATTTGTATCCTACACATTTTAGTATTTTTTATTTTCTTAATAATTCTGCTAAAAATATTTTCTAATTGCCCTTTGCTTTCTTCTTTAAGTATGGATTATGTAGAAGAGTTTTGTTTAAATTCCAAATATGTTTTTCTGAATAACTTTGGTTATTGATTTCAAAGTATATTCCATCATACTCAAAGAACATGACTACATTTCTTTTAAATTTATTGAGATTTGCTGTATGGTCAAGAACATGGTCTTTCTTTGTAAACACACTGCCACAGAAAATCATGTTCATAAAACTGGCCCAATCCTATGAGTGTGGACTTGTTGGTGGTGGGAACTTTTTGATTGGGTTATTTCAGTTAAGGACCTTTTCATTAGGTTACTTCAGTAAGGCATGGCCCAGGATAGGTCATGATCGTTTTACTGGAGTGCTTTATAAGAGAATGAAATTCAGAGGAAAAGAGAGAAATCCAGGGAAGCAGGAAGCTGAAAGTGACAAGGCTCGGAGGAGAAGGGAGCGACCAGTAGATGAAGCTATGTGCCTTGCCAAATGACAGAGAAGCCCAGGATCGCTGACAGCCAGTCTTTGGGGAAAAAGCATCACCTGATAATACCTTAATTTAAACATTATCATGGCCTCCAAACTGTAAGCTTGCAAGTAAATAAATCCCAATTGTTAAAGCCAACCATTTTTGGTATATTGCATTTCAGCAGCCTAGCACACTAAAACACATATCTTGCGCATATGAACCCATGCAGGGTACAGTATCAATAGGTATCAATTCAAGGTACTTGCTAGTGCTATTCAGATTTTTCAATGTATTTCAGTATTTTTTTCTAGCTATTCCATCAATTGCAGAGAGAGAGGGGTATTAAAATATTTTACTTGTGAAATGAGAGAACTTGATGGGTATTTTGATACAGTGTATAGAAAAGGTAAGGAAAGGTAAAATCAACATGCAGGTAGTTCATGGTGACCACGGAAGTCACCCCAGTCACTATGGGGAAGCCAGTGTATGGTTTTGATCTCATCAACACTGCTTCCCAAGGAGTGCTGGTAAAAGAGTCTATTAGTCAGCCAAAGGGATGCTTATGTAAAGTATCAAAAATCCGTGGGCTTTTATAAAGGGTATTTATCTAGGGTAGAAGCTTACAGTTACAAGGCCATAAATTGTAAGTTACTTCCCTCACCAAAGTCTGTTGCCATGTGTTGGAGCAAGATGGCAGCCATTCTCTGTGAGGATTCAGTCTTCCTCTTTCCTCTTAAGGCTCCATGGTCCCAGCTTCTTCCTATCTCAGCTGTAGGCTGGGATAAGGTGCATCTCTCTTTCCAGGGTTCATCTTTTTCTGGGCTCAGCTGCTCTGCTCATTCCACAAGACCAGCTATAAACTATCTAGTGAATGGCTCAGCTCTCTCCCCAGGGTTCCAGTGTCCAAAACTAAATTATTAGTGTTCTCCTCCATGTATTTACTTCCCTGTCTATGGCTGAGCATCCGTACATAGAACCCATAAAGTGGGGGGAGGGCAGGGACTCAAACCAAGTTGCCCTAATGACATGGTCAAATAAAAGCCCTAATCTTGATTTAATAAAGTAAAAGTGAAACTTCTGAACTAATACAATCTAATATACCCAGAGGAACAGACCAGTTTACAAACACAATCTCATATCTATTTTTGGAATTCATAAACAGTACCAAACTGCCACAGAGATACTCTGCCAAGCCAGATTCTGGGGCCTCCATCTTGTGCAAATGGGTTATGTAGTCACCCAATTCTTTGATAGATTTTGTCTGTTCATTCAGGTAATGAGTCTCAATGAAGTCACATGAATGAGGGTCATTTTTGTCAGTGGCCAGTTCGTGTAGTTCTAATAGTGACTGATTCACCCTTCTTTCCAAGTATAACATACATTCCATTGCATTTGGTCCACGCTTTCAATCATCAAGTTCTAATTTTTTGAAATCCTAAAAGTTTAGCTACTTTGTTTGTTCTACAGCTTCATGAATTTCTTCATCAATGTCTGAGCTTCATAAGTCTCTTATTTTTCCTCAAATGATTGGTGAAGAAAATATGTGGCAAAATTCTTCAAAGCCCACATCATCACAGTCAAAGTAGTAAGACATGGACAGGTAGATGTAAGAGACATAGAGCTCCAGGTAGATCTGGCAGTTGATGGCGGACTCTGAGTCCTGGCTGTAGCTCTGGAAATCCTGCAACAAAGATGCAGTCATCATGGCTGGCAGCTGAGGAGAGGTAGTGATGCTGGAGTGGCAGCAGGGGGCTGGCTCAGAGAAGTCTGCAGAAGGGAGCAAGCACCAGCTTCCTTTAACATGCTGTTAAAAGAGGAAGCAGTGACTTTCTGGGAAGAATTCTGGCCTGAAGTACAGATAATGTTCAATGTGTCCTAATGAACTGACACTTTTGGCATTACAAAACGATTCTCTCTCTGTTAGCATTCTTGGTCTTGATTTTATCTATAGTAAAACTTAGTCCATTTTAGGTATTGTTAATATAACCACCCAAGCCCTCTCTTTTTTACTTTGTAATAATTCTGCATTGTTATAAAGCAAATTGCTCCAAACTCTAGTAGTGGCTTAAAACTGCAATCATTTATCATCTCACAGTTCTGTGAGTCATGAATTCAGAATGGACTTAGCTGAGTGAATCCGCCTCACCATTTCTCATGAGGCTGCAAAAAACTCTATTGACTACGGTTCTAGTCACCTCAAAACCTGACTGTGGCTGGAAAATCCACTTCCAAACTCACTCATGTAGTTGTTGGCAGGCCTCAGCTCTTCATGGGTTGTTGCACTGAAGGCCTCAATTCCTCACCACTGTCTGTTTGTCCTCAAGATATGCTAGCTGGCTTCAATCAGAGCTAATGACTAAAGAAAGAAAAAGTATGGCAAGATGAGCACTCACACACTCCCTAGATGCTTGCCCCTGTGTCAGATGACCCCCATTAAACACCTTAAAAAGTAACCCTTCCTTATTATATTCTCTAAAGAGTTTTCTCAACATTATAGTTTCAACCACATCCCAACAATCTCCCATGCTCATATACTCCCCCCAACCATTCCCCCAATTCCTTGGGCCATCTGATCCATCCTCCCAACCTTAGCCCCCCTCAAGCCTGCAAAGCCCAACCCAATAGTATCCCTATGCCCCCTTCTTATCCCTTCCCTGCATAACTACTTACCTCCACTTTATCATAGATGTCACCCATGTACACATCAGATCACAACCTTCCTCTCCCTGCCAATTTCCTGTAAGACTATCATCCAGTCTTTAGCTCTCGAGACAGCTTGATTTGTTTATTTCATATCAGAGAGGTCATGTAGTATTTGTCCTTCAATGCCTGACTTGCTTCACTCAACATAAGGTCCTCAAGATTCATCCATGTTATCCCATGTTTTAGTACTGTATTCTTTCTTATAGCTAAGTAGTATTTCATTGTGTGTATGCACCACATTTTGTTTATCCATTCATCCACTCATGGGCATTTGGGTTGATTCCAACTTTTGGCAATAGTGAATAATGCCACTATGAACATTGGTGTGTGTATATCTATTCGTGTCCTTGTTTTCACTTCTTCTGGGTATATATCCAGCAGTGGAATTCCTGGGTCATATGGCAAATCTGTAGCTAGTTTTTTGATAACCGCCAAACTGTCCTCCAGAATGGCTGGATCCTTTTGCATTGCCACTAGCAGTGGATGAGTGTTCCCATTCCTCCACATCCTCTCCAACAATTGTAGTCTTTTGATTTTTTGATAGCTGCCAGTCTTATTGGAGTAAGATGGTATCTCATTGTTGTTTTGATTTGGATTTCCCTAATAGGTAGTGGTTTTGAGCATCTTTAAATGTGTTTTTTAGCCTTTTGTATTTCTTCTTTGGAGAAGAGTCTGTTCAAATCTCTTACCCATTTTTTAAATGTTTTTTTTTGTCATTTTATTTTCAAGATATAGGATTTATTTTTATATGTTGCATATTAGGCTCCTATTAGACATATGGTTACCAAATATTTTCTCCCATTGGGTAGGCTGTCTTTTCACTTTCTTGACAAACTCCTTTGAGCTACAAAAGGATTTAATTTTGAGGCTGTCTCATTTCTCTATTTGTTCTTTTGCTGCTTATGCTTTGGGTGTGACATTCATGACACTATTTCCTATTACAAGTTCCTGTAGATGCTTCCCTACATTGTTTTCTAAGGTCTTTATGGTCTTGGCTTTTTTATTTAGGTCTTTGATCCACCTTGAGTCGATTTTTGTATAAGATATGAGATGGTAATCCTCTTTCCTTCTTTTGCATATGGATATCCAGTTCTCCAAGCACCATTTGTTGAAGAGGCCATTCTCTCCCAGTTGAGTAGGCTTGGTGGCCTTGTCGAATATCAGATGACTGTATATGTGAGGATCTGTATCAGAACTCTCAATTCCTTTCCATTGTTCAGTATGTTTTCCTTGTGCCAATATCATGATGTTTTGACCTCTGTAGCTTTGTAGTATGTTTTAAGGTCAGGTATGTGATTCCTCTAATTTCATTTTTTTTTTTTTCAACATGTCTTTGGTTATTCAGGGCCTCTCTCCTTTCCACATAAATTTCTTACTTAGTTTTTCTCGTTCATTAAAAAATGCTGTGTTGATTTTTTGGGAGATTGCATTAAATCTATAGATCAGCTTGGGTAGGATAGACATCTTAGTGATATTTAGTCTTCCTATTTATGAACAGGGAATTTTCTTCCATTTATTTAAGTCTTCTTTGATTTCCTTTAAGAGTGTTGTATAGTTTTCTGTGTATAAGTCTTTTACATCTTTAGTTAAATTTATTCCTAGGTATGTGATTTTATTTTTACTATTATAAATGGTATTTGTTTCTTGATTTCCTCCCCAGATGCTCATTATTGGTGTATAAAAATGCTACTGATTTTTTGCGCATTGGTGTTATAACCTATGACCTTACTGAAGTCATTTACAAGTCATAGAAGCTTTGTTGTAGATTTCTCAGGGCTTTCTATATATAAGATCATGTGGTCTGCAAATAGTGAAACTTTTACTTCTTCCTTTCCAATGTGGATGCCTTTTATACCTGGTTTTTGCCTCAGTACTCAAGCAAGTACTTCTAACACAATGTTAAATAGGAGAGGTGATAGTGGGCATCCTTGTCTTGTTCCTGATCTTAAAGGGAAATATTTTAGGATTTCACCATTATAAATGATGTTAGCTGTGGGTTTTTCATATATACCCTTTATCATGTTAAGAAAGTTTCCTTCTATTCCTATCTTTTGCAGTGTTTTTATCAAGCAAGTGTGCTGTATTTTGTCAAATGCTTTTTCTGCATCTATAAATAAGATAATGTGATTTTTCCTTTGATCTTTTTATGTGGTATATTACATTGATTGATTTTCTTATGTTGAACTATCCTTGCAAACCAGGAATGAATCCCACTTGGTCATGGTGTAATTCATTTAATGTGTTGTTGAATATGATTAGCAAGTATTTTGTTGAGGATTTTAGCATCTAGTTTCATTAGAGAGATTGGTCTGTAATTTTACTTTCTTGTAGTGTCTTTGTTTGGCTTTGATATTAGGGTATGTTGACATCATAGAATGAGTTAGGCAATCCTCCTTCTATTTAGATTTTGAAAGAGTTTAAGCAAGATTGGTGTTAGTTCTTTCCAGAAAGTTTGGTAGAATTCACCTGTGAAGCCATCTGGCCCAGGGTTCTTCTTAGTTGGGAGGTTTTTAATGACAGATTCTATCTCATTACTTGTGATTGATTTGTTGAGATTATCAATTTCTTCTTTTGTCAGTGTAGGCTCCTTATATGTTCCTAGGAATTTGTCCATTTCCTATAAATTATCCGTCTTGTTGGCATATAGTTTTTCAAAGTATCATCTTATGACAGTCTTTATTTCTGTGAAGTCAGTGGTGATATCCCCTTTCTTATTTCTTGTTTTGTGTATTTGCATCTTCTCTCTTTCTTTCTTTGTTAGTCTAGTTAAGGGTTTGTCAATTTTATTAGTCTTCTCAAAGAATCAGCTCTTCGTTTTGTTTATTTCTTCAAGTGCTTTCATATTTTCTATTTCATTTAGTTCTGCTCTGATCTTCCTTCCTTCCTTCTTTCTTTTCTCTTTCTTTCTTTCTTTCTTTCTTTCTTTCTTTCTTTCTTTCTTTCTTTCTTTCTTTCTTTCTTTCTTTCTTTCTTTCTTTCTTTCTTTCTTTCTTTCTTTCTTTCTTCTTCCTCCATATCATTTTTATGATCTATCTTTTACATTTATTTGCTTTCAACCTATATGTCTTTTTATTTAAAGTGATCCTTTTATAGATAGTATACAGTTGAATCTTGCTTTTTTTCCATTCTGAAAATCTTGATTTTTTTCATTGGCGTGTTAAGCCATTAACATTTAATGTAATTATTGATTATTGAATGAAGTCTACCAGTTTATTATATTATTTGTTTTCATTTTCTCTCATCTTTTTATTGCTGTTATAGTTTCTCTTTCCTGTTTTTGATTTATTTTGACTTTTTTAGATTTTATTTTATCTATTGCAATTTTAGCTTTACCCCTACACATTAATTTTAGTGGTTGGTCTAGGGATAAACATATATAACCCTTGAACACTTAATTCTACCTAGTGTTAATATAATTTCACTTGACATAAAATGTAGGCTCCTTGTAACCATGTAGATCTCCATTTCCTTGCTGTTCCATGTGCTTTCATTTTCATTTTATTATATATACATATATTATAATGCCCACAAGACAATGTTATAATTTTGATTTATAAAGTTTTAAGTAATTTAAAAAATTAAGAGGGCGGCAGACTTGCCCCAGTGGTTAGGCCATCTGCTTACCACATGCGAGGTCTGCGGTTCAAATCCCGGGCCTCCTTGACCCATCTGGAGCTGGCCCATGTGCACAAGGAGTGCCCTGCCACCCAGGGGTGTCCCCCACATAGGGGAGCTCCACACGCAAGGAGTGCGCCCCATAAGGAAAGATGCCCAGCCGATAGAAAGAAAGGCAGTCTGCCCAGGAATGGTGGTGCCACACACACGGAGATCTGACACAACAAGATGACACAACAAAAAGAAACACAGATTCCCGTGCTGCTGACAGCAGAAGCGGACAAAGAAGAAGACACAGCAAATAGACACAGAGAACAGAACAGGGGTGGAGAGGGAAGGGGAGAGAAATAAATAAATAAATAAATAAATCTTTTTTTAAAAATTAAGAGAGAAATAGTGTTCCATTTCTAGCCAGATATTTACTATATGTAATATTCTTCATTCCTCCCTAAAGGCCCACTTTTCTATCTGGTATTATTGCCCCTCATCCTAAAGAACTTCCTTTAGTATTTCTGGTAGTGAAGGTTTTCCGGGGGAAAATTCTTTCCATTTTCCTTTATCTGAAAATATCTTTATTTCACTCTCTTCTGGTCTCCATGGTTTCTGATGAGTATTCTGCGTTAATGTAAATCCTGGTTCACTTGTTTGTAACATTTTGGTTTTTTTCCTCTGGATGCTTTCAAGATTTTCTCTTTACCTTTAGTTTTCAGGCTTTTGACTATGATGTGTGATGGTAACATATGTAGGTGTGACCAGCCTGCCATGACCAAGTGAAAGTCAAAAAAATAATTTGCATCATAAGCTGAAAGCAGTTGTAAGCTACTATGAGGTAAATGAGTTGCCTTCCACAGTGACCCAGTTCAAGTGACTGTGTTGGGAACATCTACCCTTCATCTACTGGGCCAAGGAGACTAATGTACACAAGGCAAGAAATGTGATTTCATCTGTGTTTGTGGTTTATCATTTTTAAGTAAAGCTATTACAGTATGAAATATATAAAAGAGGAATATAATTGAAGGGGTCTTGGACTGTATATCTTTGGACCATGTATCTCATTTGAGCTCTAAAAATCATAAATGTGGGCAAGCCGCACTCCCTCTCTAGGCTGCCAATTCCTAGGTATTAATTCAGTGGTGTGGAGGAGCACTTCCAATAGATAATTACTAAGTACATTTTCTGTTTTATGCTTTTAGCCCTCTTTAAGTCTACAAGTGATGCAATCGTGGAAAACAGCTGGACATATTTTGCCAATATCTCTAATAAATCCACATTGCTGCATTGTGCTCTTTAGCAGATGATGGAAAGTAGAGATTTTAATTTTCAAACCAAATATAAAATTGTCTTCTCTTCACCAAGCTACTTGACCATGTTACTCTTGAAATTAAAGGTCTATAATATTCAGCCTTCCCAGATGGATTTGTGGGTTTATTTCATTTTCCTTAGGGACATATAGTCTGCCCTTATGTTTTATTTTTAAAAATGGT
The DNA here is from genome assembly GCF_030445035.2 of Dasypus novemcinctus. NCBI lineage: Eukaryota > Metazoa > Chordata > Mammalia > Cingulata > Dasypodidae > Dasypus > Dasypus novemcinctus. Next base: position 92,445,014 of record NC_080686.1, read on the forward strand.
TAAAAACGAGTTCCTGATGTAAATAAAATCTTGTGGCCTTAGTAATAGGAAACATAATGACCCAGCCAGTGATGAACTTGGACCAGGGGATCTTTTTAATCCAAGTGAATATATACTTTTTCGGGGGGGGGGGGGGGGCCAGGTATAATTTCTGCAACATCCTTTGGTTCATATTAAAGATGCAGATTGCAAGACCCAAGGATTGCTTTTCACAAGTTCAAAATTATTTAAAACCAGATAAATTAAAGAGTTTAAAATTTCCTCAGAGATCAATTCCCCTAATCTACTAATGTCACTGAAGTACATAGTACTAAACAGAGTGCACCAAAAGAAAGAAATGGAAAAAGAAGTATTATATATTGAGGGCTTGCTAAATGCCAGGTCGTTTACATGTACCATCTAGTGGCTATAATCCAGACACAACTGCACAACTATGCTGAATTGTTATACACACACACATACATACTTTGAGATAAAATTAAGGCTCTGAGATATTAGTCAAGGGCACAAAGCAGAGTTTATAAGCTATGGAGATAAGATTCAAATCCAGATTTCTGTGACCTCAAAATATATGCCTTTCCCACTGGGCCATGTTGCCTCATGCTACATGACATTATAGTTTTTAGGAAAAATTAGTCCGGAACATGAATTTCATGATTCCAAGAGAAAGGCTTTTTCCATAAATCATAGTTTCTCCTCTTGTCTATCCTTTCTTCCCCCTAAAAGTAATGTCTCCAATGTCCAAAAATAATGGAAAAAAAGAGATGTTATGATCAATAATAGTAATTATAACAGTTAGCATTTAATGAGTGACTGATTACCATGTGCCCAGGATAATGCTAGATAATATATTATTGTGTTAGTACTTTAATGGACCTGGACATTTGGTATTATGGATATTATTTTTTACAGATGTGAAAACAGGCTTATAGAGATGAAATAATCTGGTAAAGCATACACAGCTATTAAATGTCAAAGTCACAACTTCAATTCAGGGGTCTATTAAATTTAAGATGTGTGTATTAAATTTATTTAAAGAAAATATATAGACTTTAAGTGTAATGAGTTTTAGACAGTGTATCCACCCATGTTATCACCATGTCAATGAAAGTATAGAATCCTTCTAATTTCCCCAAATTTCCACCATTCCCATTTAAAGTTGAACCCCAGGCTTAGCTCCAAAAACACCTGATGTGATAGGTTTCAGCACAGTCTTGTTCTAGAATTCATTTAAATGGGCTCCTACAAATATATACACTTTCAGGTCTGACTACTTTTGCTCCATGTAATGTGTGTGTGAGATTCATCCATGTAATTGTATATATCAGTAGTTCAGATTTTTTTTTTTTTGGTTGAATAGTATTTCATTGTATGGATCACTGTAATTTCTTTATATATCTCTTCTGTTGATAGATATTTTCGGCTATTAAAAATAAACCTGCAGAGTGGTGTATCTCAGTGGTTAAGCACCTGCATCACATAGATGAGGTCCCAGGTATCAATCCTTGGTACCTACTAAAAAACCAAAATTGGGAAGCAGGTATGGCTCAAGCAGTTGGGCTCCTGTCTACCATTTAGGAGGTCCAGGGTTCAATTTCTGGGGCCTTCTGGTGAAGGCAGGCTGGTCTGAGCTGCAAGCTTGCCCATGCAGAGTTCTGGCCTACATGAAGTACTGGCCCTCATGGAGGGCTGGCACAGCAACAAAAAGAGACACGGAGGAGGGACACTAAGAGAGGCAGCAGACCAGGGAGCAGAGGTGGTGCAAGAGATTCAGGGCCTCTCTCCCACTCCAGAAGTTCCCAGGATTGGTTTCCAGTGCTGCCTAAATAGAAGACAAGCAGACCCAGAAGAACACACAGCAAATGGACAGAGAAAGCAGACAGTGAGAGCAAAAACAATGGGGGGGGGGGGGGGAGGGAGATTAAATCTTTAAAAAACAACAACAGCAAAAAAAAAAAAAAAACCTGCTATGAACATTCTCATAAAAGGTGGGTTTGTGGGGAATTTTTGGTAAAAGCTTTTTTTTTTTTTTGACATAAACTTTCATTCCTTTTGGAAGTCAATCTAGTAGTGGAATTGGTGGGTTATGTAGATTGAGTATATTTAATTTCAAAGTGGTTTTATCACTTTACACTTCCATCAGCAATAGAACATTTTAAATTTTAATCTATCGCATGTAGTACGGTTCTCATTGTAGTTGTAATTTCCATTTTCCTGAAAGCTAATGATATTGAGCACCTTTTCATATACCTTTTGGTTATTTGTATGTTTTGTTTTGCAAAGTATCTGTTCAAGTATTTTGCCCATTTTCAAATTGGATTATTGAATTTTTATTTTTAATATGAAGAAATATATATTTTGGATACATCCTTTGTCAGATATACGTATAATGAATATTTTCTCTAGCTCTACAGCTTGTTTTTCCTTAAAGGTATCCTTTAATGAGCAGAAGTCTAATTTTGATTAACTCCAATTTATATATAAATATATTTATATATAAATAAATTTTTATATATTTATGTAAAAGCTGATGGTTAGTTCCTTTTATATTCTGTCTCAGAGATCTTTGCCTATACCAAGTTTGCTATTATATTCCACTATATTGCCTTCTAGAAGTTTTGCAATTTTAGCTATATACTTAGGATGATTCATTTCTATGGTGGGCAAATTTGTTTCAGTGATATATATATTTTAGATATGTAGATAGTTTTATTTTTTACAGATTCTTACACTGTTAAAAACATGATACAGCCTCTGCAATATTCTAAGATGTGCCAGACTGCAATCATTATTATCATTATTTTGGTTTATTCTCCAGGAAATTCAGCAGATTCATGGCTCTTATATTTAACATTAACAGTGAGATAATTACCCAAATTTCTTTGTCTCTTGATTCTGGATTTATATTTTTCATATATTTTATTTAAAAATCATGAAATTATAAACATCGAAATATCATACACACTGTCAACTTAACCGGGCTGTAGGAATAACAATTGAAAAAAATCAAAGTAAAGATCAAAGTGTTCAAGAGCAGCAGCAGCTAAGTAATTTAAGAATAATGATGAAGTGGCGATTTCTTATAAAGCACTGAACACTTCATAAAAACGGTACAATATTTTGAGACAACAATCCTTTCCCCCATTCAATTGTGCTTATGATTTTGTAAAAAATAAATTAACTTCATACATGTTGTTGTACTATATTACTTTCTATTCTGTTCTTTTTATTTATTTACTCTCTAAGAGCACCACACTGTCCTATTGTAGTTTTGAAAATTTAACTGGGATCATTGAATATAGACCTCCACTTGGGAAGCACTTCCTTGGAACAATATTGAGTTTTCCAATCCATGAATATAGTTTAACTCAATTTATTTAAGTGTACTTCCATTTATCACGAAAATGATTTAGGCGTTGGACTTGGCCCAGTGGTTAGGGCGTCTGTCTACAACATGGGAGGTCCGCAGTTCAAACCCCGGGCCTCCCTCACCCATGTGGAGCTGGCCCATGTGCAGTGCTGATGCGCACAGGGAGTGCTGTGCCACACAAGGGTGTCCCGTACGTAGGGAAGCCCCACGCACAAGGAGTGCGCCCTGTAAGGAGAGCTGCCCAGCACGAAAGAAAGTGCAGCCTGCCCAGGAATGGTGGCGCACACACAGAGAAATGACACAACAAGATGACACAACAAAAAGAAACACAGATTCCCGTGCTGCTCACAACAACAGAAGCAGACAAAGAAGATGCAGCAAATAGACACAGAGAGCAGACAACTGGGGTGGGGAGGGAAGGGGAGAGAATAAATAAATAAATCTTTTAAAAAAAAAGGAAAATGATTTAAAGTTTCTGTATAGAAGTCTTGTACACATTGCATTTAAAATTTCCATAAATCTGTTATGCTTTTGATGCTAAAGCAAAATGGTAATTTAAAATTTTTATTTTTCAATAGTTTATTGCTAAGATATGGAAATGTAGTTGATTTTTGCATATTGACATTTTATCCTGTAACCTTGATGAAGAAACTTACTACCTCTTGTAGTCCTTTTGTTTTTATTTATTTTAGTACATTTCTTAGGGCATTTTGTGTACACAATCATGTCTGCAAAAAGAAAAGAGACAAAAGTTTTTATTTTCCAAAATTTTAACATATTATGGCATTGCGTTTGTTTTAATACACTCTGAGCACCTCCAGTGTATAAGTGATGTGATTGGAAATCTTTGCTGTGTTTCTTGATCTTAGGGGAATTTTTTCAATATTTTATTAGTAAGTATTATATCAGCTAGGTTATTTTTGCATATGCTTTTTATCAAATTGAGGACGTTCCCATCTAAGTTTCCTGAGGTGTTGAATTTTGACAAGTGCTGCTTCTGCATCTACTGAGGTAATCATATACATTGCCTCCTTTATTTTCATAATGAAGCAAATTACACAGATTGGTATTTAGTTGTTAAACCAACCTTTACAAACCAATATTAAAGTCAATTTGTTCATGATGTATACTTCTTTCTATACATTGCTAGATTTGGTTTGCTAAGGTTTTCAAAAAAGATTTCTTACATCATATTTATGAGGTTATTTTTTTCCTTGTAATGTACTTATCATTACATACAATGAGTTGAAAATGTTTCCTCTTTTATTCTCTTGAAGAATTTGTATATGTTTGCTGCTATTTATTCAATAAGTTCTCTATAGAATTCACCGTTGATGGAATTTACTGTGGATGTCTTCCGGCCTTGGATTTCTTGTTTGTGAGAAACTTTTAAATTATGAATCAACTTAGTCTACATTATAGACTATTTTCTATTTCTTCTTGTGCTAATTTTGGTAATTTTCATCTATCAAGGAATTTGCCTCTATCATCGAAGTTGTAAAAATTATTTGCAAACATTGTATATAATATTTTCTTATTATAATTCTAATATCTTTAACATCTGTGGGAATGACTTTTCTTTCATTACTGATATTGTTCAATTGAGATACTACTTGATCAGACTTGCTAGTAGTCAATCAATTTTAATAAACTTTTCAAAGTACAATATTTTGTCTTTGTTAATTTCCTCTTGTTTTGCTGCTTTCAATTTTACTGATCTTCATTCTTATCTTTATTATTCCTTTCCTTCTACTTACCTTAGGTTTTAATTTGTTTCCTTATTTATAGCTTAAGGTAGCAGGTTAGATTCTTGATTCAAATTCTTCTTTTTAAATATAAACACACCTCAAGAGTTACAAATTTCCCTTTATTGAACATTATAACTGCAAGCCACAAATTTTGTTTTGTTTTCCATTATTATTTAGTTCAAAATTTTTACAAATATTCCTTTGATTTCTCTTTGACACATAGATTATTTAGAAGTGGGTTTTCTCATTTCCAAATATTTGGAACTTTTCTAAATATCTTATTGTCACTGATTTCTAATTTAATATTTTGTGATTAGAGAATTTACCCTGTGGTATTTTTGGTCCTTTCAATTTAGGGAGACGTGTTTTATAACCTATTGTACAATCTTTTTTGGTGACCATGACTTGTGCACCTGAAAACTTGTGTTCTGTGCTATGGTAGGGAATAGAGAACCATAAACATCACTTAGGTAAATGTGCTTAATAGTGTTATTCTAATCTTTTGTATCTTCGCTTATTTCAGTTTACTTATACTACCCATTACTGAGATATGAGTGTCTATTAATTTCACCCATGAATTTGCTAGCTATTTCATGATGATATTATCCTATATCTAGAAAACCCTGAAAAATCCACAACAAAGCTACTAGAACTAATAGATGAGTTGATCAAAGTGGCAAGATACAAGATTAATACTCAAAATCAATAGCACTTCTATATACTACTGATGTGCAATATGAGGAGGAAATAAAATTTCCTTTTATAATAGCAACTGAAAGAATCAAATATTTAGGAATAAACTTAACCAATGGCATAAAAGACTTGTATTCAGAAAACTACAAAACATTGCTAAAAGAAACTAATAAAGACTTAAATAAATGGAAGGGCATTCCATGTTCATGGATTGAAAGACTAAATATCATTAAGATGTCAATTTTACCAAAACTGATTTACGGATTCAACACAATCCCAGTAAAAATCCCAACAGTTTTTTTTTTTTTTACAGAAATGTAAAAGCCAATTATCAAATTTATTTGGAAGGGTAAGGGGTCCCAAATAGAAACATCTTAAAAAGGAAGAACGAAGTTGGAGGACTCTCACTTTCTGACTTTACTTACCACTTTACAGTGGTAAAAAACAGCATGATTCTTGCATAAAGCTAGATTGACCAATGGAAATGAATTGGAAATCAGAAATAGGCCCTCATTTCTAAGGTCAAGTGATCTTTGACAAGGCTGTTAATCCCAACCATCTGGGGCAGAACAATCTGTTCATTAAATGTTCCTGGGAAAACTGGATATCCATATCCAAAAGAAAGAAAGAGGACCCCTATCTCCCACCTTATAAAAGAATTAATTCAAAATGGATCAACCACCTAAATATAAAAGTTACAACCACAAAACTCTTAGAAGAAAATGTGCAAGAACATCTTTAAGATCTTGTAGTAGACAGTAGTTTCTTAAATCTTACCCTCAAAGCAACAAAAGAAAAAACAGAAAAATGAGACCTCCTCAAAATTAAACACTTTTGTTCTTCAAAAGACTGTCAAGAAAGTTAAAATGCAGCCTACTCAGTGGAAGAAAATATTTGGAAACCACACATCCTATAAAGGTTTGATATTGCCATTATATAAAGAGATCATACAACTCAATGATAAAAAGGCAAGCAACCCAACTTTTAAAAAATGAACAAAAAACTTCAACAGACATTTCTTCAAGGAGAAAATACAAATGGCCAAAAAGCACATGAAAAGATGCTGACCATCACTAACTATAAGGAGATGCAGATCAAAACTACCATTTCACACCTTACAGTCTGGCCATTATTTAAAACAAAAACAAAATAAAACAACAAAACAGAAAACTACAAGTTCTAGAAAGGATGTGGAGAAACAGTAACACTCCTTCACTATTGTTGGGAATGTAGAATGGGGCTGCCTCTGTGCAAAATAATTTGGCAGTACCTCAAGAAGCTGAATATAGAACTGCTGTATGATCCAAAAATCCCATTACTAGGAATATATTCATAAGAACTGAAAGCAAGGATGTGAACAGACATTTGCACACCAATGTTCATAGCAGCATTGTTCATAATTGCTAAAATATGGAACAAGCCCAAGTGCCTATTGGTTGAAGAATGGATAAACAAAATGTGGTATATTATATAAAACAGAATACTATTCAACTATAAGAAGAAATGAAATTGGGATGTATGTCAATGTGAATGAACCTAGAGGATAATATGTTGAATGAAATAAGACAAACAAAAAGGACAAATTTCACAAAGGTAAACTCTAGAGCATAGGTTACTAGGAATAGATAGATGGTCGGTTGAGAATGGGAGTTGATGCTTAATATACGTAGCATTATTATTAAGGTTAATTGTAAAAATGTGAAAATGAATAGAGTTCAGAATAACACATTGTAGTAAGTACAACTAACACTGCTGATTTATAAATGTAGTTGTAGCTGAAACAGGTAGCCTGTGAACATTAAGGTCAATTGAAAGGAAGCTAGAGAATAATCTTGGCACTGTATAACATTGTGATTTTGGTGGTAGTTTAAGACTGTGGTTAAAAGTATAATCGTAAGAATGCTATTCTTTCCCAAATTACTAAGAATATGGTGATACATGGGAAAATTACCACTAATGTACCTTAGAGAAACAGTTAACAGAAATATTGTAATATTTTGCAGCAATGGCAAGAAGATATTATTTCGTTACTAAGGGACAATGGGGGGTATAAGGTGGTATGGGATTTTTGCTTTTGGAATAATGAAAACATTCTTAAATTGACTGAAGTGCTAACACCATAACTCCATGATGAAAATGAGAGCTACTGAGTCTACACTTTGAATGTACTTTATACAAAGCATGGGACTGTATAACAGGGAATTCAGTGGTAGATGTGGTTAACAGGATAAATATGAGAATGCTTTCTCTTGATGGGTAACAGATATATAATACTAATACAGTTGTTAATAATTGGGTGGGTTGAGGGAAAATTACACCAAATGTAATATTTTTTTTTAAGATTTATTTATTTACTTAATCCTTCCCCCCCCCGCCCCCCCACGGTTGTCTGTTCTCTGTGTCTATTTGCTGCGTCTTGTTTCTTTTGTCTGCTTCTGTTGCCGTCAGCCACACGGGAAGTGTGGATGGCGCCATTCCTGGGCAGGCTGCACTTTCTTTCGCACTGGGTGGCTCTCCTTATGGGACACACTCCTTGCGCGTGGGGCTCCCCTACGCGGGGGACACCCATGCGTGGTGCGGCACTCCTTGCGCACATCAGCACTGCGCATGGGCCAGCTCCACATGGGTCAAGATGCCCGGGGTTTGAACCGCGGACCTCCCATGTGGTAGACGAACGCCCTAACCACTGGGCCTAGTCCGTTTCCCCAAATGTAATATATGGGCTGTGAGTTAGTTGTAATATTTTGATGATACTCTTTGGTAGTTTTTAACTAATGTCTCACATCAATGCAAGGTGGTATTAGTGGGGAGATGTATGAGAACCTTGTATGAATATAAACATGTTTGTTTTTTTAATTCACAGATTTTATTATATACTTTTTTATGTATGTGTGAATGACATATTTGGATAAAAATTTTATTTTTAAAATGTTCATGTGTTTTTTTCTTACGCCTGAAAACTATCCTAGATAATTTAGTGGACAAAGTCTTTAAAACAACCATTCTTCTGCTGCTATTGACATTTTTCTCTTGATTATTGGCCATATTTTCCTGCTTTCTCCCATGTCACATAATTGTTTAAGTGAATTAAGCACATTGTATAGAAAAGACATTAGAGAGTGAAATACATATTTTTTTAGCTTGGTTTTATTGTTTTCCAGATATTGCAAGACTTTTCCTCTGCTTTGCAGTTAGTTGTGGGGCTGATTGTCATATTTGGACTGGGAGAAGGTTGGCCCAGTGTTTCAGATAGCTCTGATTCAGCTTTCATTCCAGTAAGTTCCATTATCTACTCATTGTGAGATGTTTGATAGAAGATGAATCATCTTTGCTTTCAGGACCCTCACAATTGCTACTTTTTTGGAAGTTTCAGAAGCTGGAGTGAGAAGGGAGTATTTTCAGACCAAATGATTTATTTTGTAGGCAGGGCTATTCTGGACACCAACTGATCCAACCGATCCCATTTTCTTCAAAGGCTCGTGTGTTTCTCCCTGACGCTGCAAACTATCCTAGTCTAGGTGTGGGCTACTCATCTATTCACTTGTATGTAGATTAGGCAATTCATCCCCAGGTATGGGAAGTCCCAGGTTCTCTGTTCTCTGGAATTCAGTTAACAAAGCTACTTGTATCAGCCCTATTTGATAGAGTCATAGAAAGTTATTATTTATATTTTACCCATATTTTTCTCACGGACATCACAGGGTTGAAAGTATTTAATGCCCTTTTACATGTCTATTTCTTAAAATCATTTTTATATAAATTTCTATCTATATAGAAAAAGCACTTATCATAAGTGTTCAGCTCAAAAACCCCTCACAAAGTGAGAACACATGTGGAACCAACACTAAAATCATTGCCAGTATTTAAGGAATGTCATTCAGGCGCCCTCCAGTTTCTACCCTCTTAATATCCTCATTTCTCTTACCACTGATTAATTTTGCCTGTTTTTATATTCCAGGTTTTGTCTTTTAATGGCATAACTTCAGTATGCATATTTCATGCCTTTCTCTGTTTAACAGTGTGTGAAATGCATTCCCGTTGCAGCATACATAGCAGTTGTAATGCATATGCTTGTAAAATATTCTAGTCCTCAACTTATCTATCTATTACATAACTTATATATCTCCTTTACAGCTTATTTGTCTACTTATCTATTTTCTATTACACTGTTGGTGGATACTTAACTTTTGCAAATTTTTAACTATTACAAATATTGCTTTTGTTAACATTATTTTACTTGTATCTTAGTGATCAAATGTACATGTTTCTAGCAAGCTTGTTGGAAATATTGGAAATTTTGAGTCATTGGGTGTATGTGTTCATCTCTAGTAGATATCACCAAAGAAATTACTTCCAAGCCATTTTTAACAATTTCAGTTAGCTGACATCATTTAATAATAAATTACTGCATATTAACACAAAACAAAAGAAATGAGAGTTCCAGGGAGAAAGAAACAAAACAAACATGTAGTCCAGGAGAAGTGGGTCAGAGTTCCTGCCTGGCCACATTCTTCTGGATCCCAGAGACAGGCCCCACTTGTTCCAGGGGCATTGCAACTCTTCCTGGACCACTTCTCTCATTAGATTTTGATATTTCTACCATAAAGCCTGTGGTTTTCTGATGACACCAATTTGCATCCTAAAACTTGATAGAACACCTTAAGAATCTTCTGAGGGATGCCCTTTATTCCACTGGTTCTGCGTCTTTTGTGAATCAGATTCCTGAAAAATAAAACACTGCACACACTCAGCCAATACAAGTCATTCTTGCATATGATTCTACCCATAACCTTGCCTGCTCTCCTACCTTAATCACCCTGTACGTCCAATTTGAAAATACAAAGCTCCTTTATTTGCCCCTTAGTTTTTTTCCTCCTACTTTCAGGGCACCACTCTATTAACACTATATTGCTGGAGAGGTTCCTAAGCAGTAAGTACCCAGATCCTAAATTATACCGTCTAATTAAATCTTACCACCCAGAAGCCCCAGAAGGGCACAAAAGAAGAGAGAGAAAGGAGGAAAGTTTTATTATCCCATCAATTCTGCCCCCAGTTGGTTTCTCACCCATTTGGAATAAATTAACATGAAGATTGTTGGGTTGTGTAAAATGGGAGGTAGTTTACCCAATACAGGATGATGAAAGGCATCAAACTTGTAGTCAATGTCCCTGTCAGAAATTCTGCGAGTTGGGTGGTGGGGGATGGTGATGATGCTCTAAGTTGCAGATGCAAAGACTGCTTTCCAATCTTGGCACCTGGAAGTTTACAAAAACATTTAAATGTCAAAGGAACAAATACAATGTAAAAAGGTTCACAACAATATAGTCAAGGTGTGAAAAATAAGCACGACTAAAGGGGAAGGGGAGTCATTCAATGATACTTTAAGCCACCGGACACAGAAGGTTTTAGGCAGGAGATTACTTTTAACCTGGCCCTGAATTTTAGTCATTAGTGAAGTGGAAAAGAGGGAAAAGCATTCTTGAGGCAGCAGCATGAGCAAAGTCACAGAGCACTGAGAATATAAGATATATTTGGTGAAATACACTGCTGAAATTTTCTCCCATTTTCTCTGCCTTCAGGAAGACTTGATCTTCACTGATGCACTCAAGCTGCTCCCATAACACATTGATGTTCTTGCTTTCCTGCCTCAAGGCGTTGGCCAAGCTCTTTCCTGTATCTTGAACACTATCTCCCTGCCTTTCACCCGTAGCAATCCTATTAGACCTTTTGGTTCCAGATGAAATGTTACTTCCCTGGAGAACCTTTCCTTGGCTATTCATTCTGCTATTCTTTTTCATACTTCTCTATACCTTTCCTTCACAGAATTTAGCATGATTTGCAATATGTATTTACTTGTATATGTATTCATTGAATATTTATTTTCCCAATTATCTCAACAACTCCAATATGGTAGGAACTACTTTTTTAACCACTGTTGCACTGGCAGTTAAATGAGAAAAATATATGCACACATATACACACATATGATTGGAATGTAGCCACCAAGTATAAAGTATTTTTAAAAAGTGATACTTTTTTAGAGATGGGCTATAAGTTTCATTCTAAATCACATACTAGTTAGTACAAAGAAATGAATATGATTCTCATTGCCTGTAAGATAAAGAAAAACCATCTGCTGCTCTGGAGAAGCAAAGTCAATACTGGCCCTCAGACCCAAGGGAAGTTCCACCATCACTACAATAGATTAATTTGTTCATTCACTCATTTATTCATTTACAATCTTTTTGAACATCTACTGTGTTCCAGGCATTGTTCTAATAAGTGGAGATACTATAGTGAACAAAATAAATAAATACTCAAAATAAATCCCCCAACTCAAGAACTAACATTTTAATGAGAGGATGAAATTCGACCTAGGAGACAACATTTCATTATTTCTCTAGCCAAGAATCTCATGCTTTGGCAATTTTGGTTTTCCAGGTCCATTGATAACAAAGTTCCACTGGGTGGCAGAGTAAGGAGATCCTAGAGTCAGCTCCTGCTACAGGGTTGTTAGTAAACACCCCAAGCTATCTGGAGCTATATGAAACACCAGTTTGGGGGCTACAGGAGACAAGAAGAGCATCCTGTAACATCCTCGAAGGAATGGAAGGAGGAGACTGCCCATCGGCAGAGAAGATTTGTAAGTAGAGTGCTCCACACCATGGAGGCCAGTGCCCATTCTCCCCTGGAGGCACACGCAACCTTAGGAGCTATTCCACAGCTGGAATTGAAAGCTCCACTTCCCAAAAACAGGGGAGGAAGAGATGGTTGGGCACCAACTTCAGCTGTTGATGAGTAAATTCATCAGGCTAAAGTATAATCCTGAGAACAGCTAAAGTTTGAACCTGTACAAGTCAGAAAGAGGGTGGTAGCTGTCATCTTAACTCCACATCTGGTATGAGGAGAAGCAGGGTAGACAGAAAATCACAGTGCTGGTGGGGACCAGCTTCTTTCAATCCATGTCAGATTGCAACTCTAGCCTGGGCCTCAGCCCCACCTTCAGAAGGGAGGAAGCTGGGGCGACCTGTGCTAGCCTCTGGAAAACTACCAGCCAAGCTGCAGAAGCCGGTGATTATCCTACTTTGGCAGCACAAGCCACCCCAGGAGCTATTCTGTGGCTGGAATTTGAAACTTCATTTCCCAAAAACAGGGGAGGAGGAGGCATTTGGCCACCAATTTTGGCTACTGATTAGTAGATGCAGCTGGCTAAGGTGTAATCATAGGAACAGCTGGGGTGTGAATCTGTCCAAGTCAGAAAGAGGCCGGTAGCTGCCATTTTGACTCCACCCCCAGCAAGAGGGGAAGCTGGGCTGACCAAAAATCACAGGGAGAGTAGGAACTGGTTCCTTTCACCCAAATCAGCCTGCAGTCCTAAGCTAGGCTACAGCCCCACCTCTGGCAAGGAGGAGGTCCTGCACCAGCCTATCCAGGTAATTGCAGGTACCTTTACCTGGCACAGACTGAATAATTGGAAGTCTACTGGAGCAACTGTGGTCATCTTGGACCCACACTGCATAGATTGCTGTCCACACCTGCAGGTCCATCCCCGCCCCAGGCAGGGAAGAAAGGGGCATGAAGCGTCATCAGTCTCTCTAGGCAACTCTAGTCTAGGCCTGCATGACTTGGATTATTCCACACAACTATGAATCTGTCCCTATCCCTGGAAAAGGAATAAGTTGGAGAAGCTTCACTGGTCCCTGGGGCAATGAGGGCAGCTTGAGCTGCCACAGCTTATAGCACCAACTACATCCTTGGCTCCTACCACACAACCAGCAAGGGAAAAAGGGCAGGAAGCCCTAAACTAAAGACAAAAATTGCACCCAGAATACATACTCTAGTAAGCCAGATGCCAAGACACCAAAAAAATTACAATCTACACCAAGAAACAGGAAGCTATGGTCCAGTTAAAGGAATAAGATAAGCCACCAGATGACATAACAGAGTTGAGACAACTAATCATAGATGTTCAAACAAATCTCCTTAATAAATTCAATGAGATGGATAAAAAGATTAAGGATATTAAGAAGACATTAGATGAACACAAAGAAGAATTTGGAAGCATACATAGAAAAATAGCAGATCTTATGGGAATGAAAGGTGCAATTAATGAAATTTTAAAAACACTGGAATCATATAATCACAGATTTGAGGAAGCAGAAGAAAGGATTGGTAGGCTTGAAGAAATGGCCTCTTAAAGTGAACATACAAAAGAACAGATGAAGAAAAGAATGGAAAAATTTTGAACAAGGTCTCCGGGAACTAAATGACAGCAAAAGGCATGCAAACATACATGTCATGGGTGTCCCAGAAGAAGAGAAGGGAAAAGGGACAGAAGGAATATTTGAAGAAATAATGGTAGAAGATTTCCCAAGCCTATTGAAGGACAAAGGTATCCATGTCCAAGAAGCACCGTGTACTCCGATCTGAAAAAATCCAAATAGACAAACTTAGAGACATATACCAGAATATCAAATGCCAAAGACAAAGAGAGAATTCTAAAAACAGCAAGAGAAAAGCAATACATAACATATAATGGATGCCCAATAAGATTAAGGGCTGATTTCTCACCAGAAACCATGGAGGCAAGAAGACAGTAGTATGATATATTTAAGATACTACAAGAGAAAAACTTTCAACCAAGAATCTTTTATCCAGCAAGATTGTCTTTCAAAAATGTGGCTGAGATTAGAATATTCACAGATAATCAGAAACTAAGAGAATTGCTAATGAAGAGACCAGATTTTCAGTAAATACTAAAGGGTGTGCTAGAGCCTGAAAAGAAAAGACATGAGAGGCCTGGAAGAAAGTCTAGAAATGAAGATTATATCAATAAAAGTAATTAAAAATATCAAAAGAGTCTTGAAAATAAAATATAACAGGTAAAACTCAAATAGCCAGGAATAAACTTAACCAACAATGTAAAGCACTTGTATTCAGAAAACTGCAACTAAATGTTAAAAGAAATTTAAAAAGGCCTAAATAACTGGAGGAAAATTCCAAGCTCATGGGTTCGAAGACTAAATATCATTGTCAGTTCTACTCAAATTGATATACCAATTCAATGCAATCCCAATAATTATTCCACTAGCATTTTTATTTAATTGAAAACACAATTATCAAATTTATTTGGAAGGGTAAGGGGTTCTGAATAGCCAGAAACATCATAAAAAGGAAAGCCAACCCTCATCTCCAGGCTTTAAATCATATTACCTTACTATTGTGGTAAAAAAACAGCATTGTACTGGCATAAAGACAGACACATAGACCAATGGAACCAAACTGATTTTTCAGAAACAGACCCTCACATGTATGATCAAGTGATTTTTGACTAGTCAGTCAAACCGACACAGCTTGGGCAGAACGGTCCATTCAACAAATGGTGCTGAAAGAACTGGTAGAAAATGGTAGTCTAGGCACGTAATTCCAACGGACAGAATGCTAGAGAATACTCTAGGAACTGAATAGCACAGTAAACCAAGAGGTGGATGAGAATTGTGGTTGATGGTACAGACACAAGAGTGTCCTTTGTGAGCTAGAGCAATGTACATCAGTACTGCAAGGTGGTGGGAATATGGAGAAACATGGGATAAATACAACTGGAGTGATATATGGACTGTGGTTGACAGTAATAATATAATATTCTTGCATCTATGCTGAAGATGCAACTGTATTGACAATGGGGCAGTATGGAAAATGTGAGCCAAATGTACACTACGGACATGGTAACAATCAGATGGTATTATCTTACCTGTAACAAATGTACCACCACAGTGTGGTGTGTTGATAGAGGGGTGTTGTTTGGAAATTCTGCACATGTGCCTGATTATTTTATTAGTTTACAACTTCTGTCATAAAAGTATATTTAAAAAATAATAATAGGGTGGGTTGGGGGATAAACACACCAAATGAAAGAAAAGAACTGTAATTAGTAAGATTTTGACAATATTCTTTCATAATTTGCAGCAAATATCTCATTACAATGCAAGGTGTTTGTGGAGGGTATGGAGAGGTATGGGACCCCTGTATGATGTTATACATGTTTGCTTTGTAAGTTTACAACTTTTACTATACACTTATTGTTTATGTATGTTCATATATAAATGATATAAGGATAATAATAAAGGGGGGTGTATTAGTCAGCTAAAGGGGTGCTGATGCAAAATACCAGAAATTGATTGATTTCTATAAAGTGTATTTATTTGGAGTAGGAGCTTACAGATACCAAGCTATAGAGCATAAGTTACTTCCCTCACCAAAGCCTATTTTCAAGTGCTGGAGCAAGATGGCTACTGACATCTGTGAGGGTTCAGGCTTCCTGGGTTCCTCCCTTCCAGGGCCTTGCTTCTTTCTGGGTTCAGGGATCCTCTTTTCCCAGGGCTTGCTTCTTCCTAGGCTCAGGTTCCTCTCTCCCTGGGGCTTGCTTCTCTTTCCTTTGTGAGCTCACTTCCTGGTGCTTCAGCTTAAGGCTTCAGCATCAAACTCCAACATCAAAACTCCAACATCAAAACTCCTAGCATCAAAAAGCTTCAACTCTGTCCTTTGCCATGCCTTTTTCTATGAGCCAGTCCCCACCAAGGGGTGGGGACTCTGCACCCTAATGACATGGACCAATCAAAGCCCTAATCATAACTTAATCATGCCCAGGTACAGACCAGATTACAAACATAATCCAATATCTCTTTTTGGAATTTGTAACTATATCACACTGCTACAGGGGGTTGGGGAAAAAATACTTTGGTTAGTAGTAATATTTTGACAATGCTCTTTAATCATTAGTTTAAAATGTTTAACAACTACGCAAGGTATTGTTGGTAGGGTGAGGTATGAGAGTCCTGTATGATATTATATATGTTTGCTTTGTAAGTTCACAACTATTACTATACTCTTATTGTTTATGTATATTTATGTTTGAGTGATATACTTCAATAAATTTTTTAAAAATTCCACTGGACTGGATAAAATGTGGCAAAGCTCATCCTCAGCAGATGGACTTACTGCTCTAAGAAAACAGAAGCTCTGAAGCCTTATTAGAGAGACTTATCTTGGCTTTAGCTCCCCCACACTTTAATTCTGAGCTGGATTGTTTGATTCCTCTCATCTCTTAGCTCTGTAACCCATCTTGTTTCTGGAGGGTTTTGCAGGATCTCTAGACCAACTCCCTTCTTACTGAGTGACTTCCATATGCTGGTCATGGGGCTAGGGGCTTTATATATTTTATGCCGCTTCATCCTTATAAACACTGTGAAATAAGAAAAATGGCCCTCAAAGAGTCGGAGTAACTTTCCTGAGGTTACACAATTAATAAGTGGCAGAATTTATGATCTTCTCATTATACCATCTTCAAACTACAGTTATCTCCAACCATTCCTGAATCCCATCCAACTCCAAAATGCTTAATCTTGGTTGACACAAAAACACAAGACCACTCCCAGACTGGTCTCTGAGTCTTGTCTAAGAAACTATGAAAGACTTAATCAACGTGAAGCCCATCAGGGTTTTGAGGGGAAACCGCCTTTTGCTCTCACTCTACAATGTGCTGTCCCTTAGACTATTGCTACTCCCCCTCCATTTCCATCAGCCATCCTCACATACTAACCACTGGTTCACGAACCTCTCTGCATCATCATTCCAAAAGGAAACCTCATGCCATTAACCAATCTTTACCCACTCTCCCCTACTTCCAGTCCCTGGCAACCACTGGTCTGCTTTCTGTTTCTGTGGATTTATCTATTCTTGATATTTCATGTCATTGGGGTCATACAAATGTGATATTTTATGTCTGGCACCTTTCATGAAGCATAATGTTTTTGAGGTTCATCCGTGTTTTAGCATGTACAAGTTCTTTGTTCTTTTTATGACTGAATCATATTCTGTTATATGTACATACCACATTTTGTTTATCCACTGCCAGTTGATGGACATTTGGTTTATTTTCACCTTTTAGCTATTGTGGATAATGATGCTATGAACATTCATGTACAAGCATTTGTTTGAATACTTTTTTTGAGTTCTTTTAGCCATAAACCTAAGAGTGGAATTGCTAAGTTGGATGGTAATTCTATGCTTAACTTATTGAGAAACTGACTTTTCACAGTGGCTGCAGCATTTTATATTTATACCAGCCATGTACTAGGGTTCCAATTTCTCCACTTCCTGACCAATACTTCAATACTTGTTATTTCCCCCTTTTTTTTGTGCGGAAGAGGGGAGGGGAGTTGGTATATAGGCAACCTAATGGGTATGAAACTGCAACTCATTTTGCTTTTGATTTGCATTTCCCTAATGACTAATGACATTGACATCTTTTCATGGGCTTGTTGACCATTTGTATATATACGTTTTTTCTTTTGGAGATATGTCTATTCAAGTCTTTGCCCAATTAAGGTTGTCTTTTTTTCAGTTGAGTACTTTATACAATCCAGTTTCTAGACACATCAGATACATGATTTGCAAGTATTTTCTCCCCTTCTATGTATTGTCTTTTCACTCTCTTAATAGTGGTCTTTGATACCCCTTTTAAAAATTTTAGTGGAGTACAATTTAAATTATTTTCTGTTGTTTGCTGCATATAATATGCTTTCAAAGAAAGAAAAAAGGAAAGAATTAATAAATGTTTGAGTTGCAAAACGACGGGCTCAAAAATCATAGCGTTATTAAGGGAAAGGATCAAAATGCACCCAAGTAATATGTTTCTAAACCCCTTAATGTGGGCCTGAATTCTGACCTGGTGGGAAGGAGACAGCATCCTTAGAGCATAAATATGTGGAGGAATGTGATTGAAGATGATATAGGATAGTAGGGAGGGGTTCTTAAAAAGGGCATTGGATTCCATGAACGTCTACCAAGAGACACTTACCTGACTAGTTTTCTACTCTGCTCCAATGGTGTAAACCTGGGGTAGAGTGAATTCCTTGGAAAACAAAAGTCACTGCTTTATTCACTCAATTTTCTTTATTGTAGCACAGATCACACATATGATGACATGGTCCCTATTAAGTTTTTCACAAATCGACAAGATACTTCTTTTTTCTATTTAGTTCCTAAGCACCTGGACAGAGGATGCACAAAACAAATAATAATAAGCATTACAATTTTATAACATACCTTGTATAAAGAGGTCATTTGGTTCTCAAAACACCCCAAGGTAAGGGTAGAGTGAGAAGAATTTGGATTTTAGTCTTTCACAGGCTTATACTGAAATCTTAACTGCCGCTTAGCAGTTGTATGATCTGAGGCACATTTCGTAATATTTCTGAGACACGGTTTACTCTTCTATATGATGTCAGTGTTGAAAACTATTTTGCAGGGTGGCCTGGAGTTTTAAGCATACATAAATGATCTCTACTACAAAATAAGATTTATCTAAAAATAATGGTTTTTGTAGGACACATAAGATTATTCCAAATCACTTGCCCCAAATTACTTTATTTATAAGCAAAATCAATGGCCAATATTTAATTTATACATAAACATCAGATACTTTATCTTCAGCAACTACTGAAATACTAAATGGTGTATATTTTTAAATATTATAGAAATATAATGAGAAAGCTTTATGGTTATGATTATTTTGCATATGAGGAAACTGAAAATCAGAGATGCCGAAGTACTTGACCAAGAATATGTTTCTAGTAAGAAGCAAGAATTAGGATTTTAGCCAAACCCCTATCATAACCAGCAAGGAACAGAGCTGGTGGATTTAATCTGCCAACTCCTGGTTGTCATCTATACTAGAATATTTGAGCCCAGTTCAGGTGAAATCTTCAGGATGTCAATGGAAAGTATATTTCTTTGCGACTCCTAGCATCTGTGGATCCAGTGCACTGCTTTCCTTTGTGTCAGACACACCTGAAGATATGTCATAACACCCTGCCCTCAGGCCACCAGGGTCCCTTAAAATAGATGAATGTACAATGCTCCTGTAAGGACCAAATATCCAGGCAGATAGAACTGGGAGAGCAGCATGACCTGCAGTTGTCATCACATTTCTGAGAGTCATAGTCGGCTCATGTCTAATAGAGCTGGTCTTCTTGCCTCAGACCCTTGCTGTAAGAAACTGTTTATCCTTGGACAGTTTCCATGGCAACCACATCTCTCACAGCACTATTTTTTTTATTATAGGAACTGTTAAAAGAATAAAAATATATGGCAAAGTAATTAGGAGTTTTTATTGCATGCCACATCCAGAGTGTGGCACTTAGGAGAAGGGGTGGAAGGAGATGGCTATACGATGTAGTAGGGAATCACAACACCCTGGGCAATTTTCTTAATACAAAAAGATGTACTCTTACAGCCAAAGTAAGTGTAATTTCCTGTCTCTGTTGTGGGAACATGTGTATTCTCATTTTTACTCTTGGATGGTTATGAGAACTAGGTGAAAGAGATTTTATACCTGGTATTTTAGCCTTGGACATGACATGGTCCTGTCTGGACTAATGAAATTAAAGTGGTCAAGGCATTTAGTTGGTGATGGTTGTTGAAGCAACAAAAACCACTGCCCTCCTTGTTCAGGGTCAGCCAATAAGGCACTGTTTCGCTTGGGGATTTACACTTTCAGGCAAAGCTCCTTTCAGGATTCTTTGGGAATAAGGTGGGGGATGGTGATCAACAGGATTGGGAGTCAGAACACTTGTGTTCTAACACCAGCTCAATAATTTAAATAGCTGTGTGATCTCAGGCAAAGCATTTAACCTCTCTGTTCCTCAATTTCCTCATCTATAAAACAAGAAGATAGAATTGGATGGTCCAGCAAGCTCTGAAATTTGTCGAGTCTATAGATTTGTGAGTTCTAAAGGGCTGTGATAGGATGTCAAGTAAAGAAAAAAGTAAAGAAATATTCTTTTCAAGTAAAGGAAAGTGTTGTGGGAAACTGGCTTACCTGTTCCTTATTGTAAATGTTACACCTGTTCTATTGCAGATGTTGCAGTTGTTAGATGTTGCAATTGTTCCCTATTATAGATGACGTTGCAGTTCTAATAGCAAGTAGCTGCTTGGTAGTTTCCAATAAATACAAGGAGGAAACTAGGGTAAAGGCTCTCAGTTCCAAAAGCTGTGAGTCCCCTGGTCCTATCTTTATCTCCTCTCTTGTGTGTCTCTCTCTGACTTTTATTTCATAAAGCTCTGTGTTGCCGTCCCTTCGAGCCAACCTATTGTGACCTGATTGCAGCAGGAAAGATATAATAAGTGAGAGCAATGGCTACTATTGTTTGACAAAATCTGGGTTTATGCTGGGCAGTGTGGTATGTTTTTTATGTGAATTTTCTCACCAAATCTTCACAATACTCTGCTCTGAGGTTTCTTAAGGGCAGGGATTCTGTAGCCTTAGCACCCTAGCACAAATCAGGACATGGTAGGCAACCACCAATGCCTGAATGAAGGATGAAGGTTCTAGATCTAACGTTTAGGAGTCTCAGCTACTGATCTTAATCAATTGGCTCTAGTCCTCTAACTAATTGCACCCAGATTTCTCTCTAGTACAGAAATCAGTCTGACTATCCTCACAATACTATCATTTACAATTTGGGCTGGTACACATTCTATTTGCCCAGAAAAGTCCCAACTTTTTGTGTCAATGTAACTATAATAGCCCCCCATGCAAATTCAAAAATAGGTTTGGACATTAAATTATGTGGTTCTCCCTTCGTGCCCCAGAAATATAGCTGAGCTTCATATTACTGTTGAAAACATAAAGGGACATGGCAGATGTAAGAAAACATTCCCTAAGGATTTGATTTGCTAAGATTTTGAATAAATTAGCAGGAGAGATGGGACAGTTTCGTCTTTGGAGATCTTCAGAAACAGAATTAAGCCATACATCATCAGTATCATTTAACATGGCTTTCTTAGAACGGTAGAGTAGTAGGTAGGGATGGAATAGAAGACTCCTCAAGGTAACTTTCCAATGAATAGTTCCAAATGATAGGGATGAATGCACAAGGAAGGGAAGGGTAGTCTGAAGTTTATAACAGGTGGCATGTTAACAAATTTCAGAGAAAACCAGAGCTACTTAGCTTTTATGCTTCTTCTTTTAAATCAAAGTGAACAATTTTCAAACTGAAAGGACTAGAACAGATGTGGTAAAGAAGGAGCTAAAGGCCACAATAGGTGAGGAGATAGTAGGGAGAACTTCTTTATATTCATTCAAGTTTCTAGAGGCAGACAAATTATATCCTAAGGCACTGAAAGACCTTGTTGATATAAGTACAGAGGTTCTCTAAGTCATGTTACTGAATAATATATAATGAAAAGGTATCCGAGACTTGAAAATGGAAAAGTGTTGTCTTGATTTCTGAAAAGAGGAAAAAATGAAATTATAGAACCAGCCAACAGATGAAGTCCTTTAGAAATCCCAGGAAAAATTCTGGGACAAATTATGTAAAGTATGTTGGGTTATATGCTTCAATCCAAGTGGGGAGCCCAAAATCTTGCATAAATTTACTAAGAAGAACTTAAGCCATTATTTCCCTGTTTTTTTGAAGTAGCTGAAATGTTTAAACAGAAGAATACAGCTTACATTGCCAGGATATTAGCAATATATGTGACAAAGTCTCTCCTTAAATTCTTGTGAGCATGTTGTAAACAATGTATACTATATAAAGTGGATTTATAGCTGTTACACTGTCCCCATGAGGATCCTATTTTATTTCTATTAACAGAGAGATTTAATTATGGTACCAGGGTAACACAGCAAGAAATAGAGGAGCCAGGTTTTAATCCTAGGCAGTCTGCCTTCAGAACCCATGGATACCGCATCACTATGTTATAATGCTTCTCCATTCTACAAGATGTAGAGAGTTGTTTGTAAATTTTTCAGAAGTCATACAACTAGAAGAAAGGTTGAATGACAGAATCAATATCCAGACACATCTGGAGAGGTTTGGAGTATGATTTAAAGCCTCATGAAAAACAAACAGGGTTAAATCCATTGACTTAACTATCACCTAGAATCAATGTATCAGTAATAGACTAGGCACCATGGGAAGACAAAGCCTATTAATGAATGATTCCCACCTTCATGAAGTAGTTTATAAATAGTAAAACCAATGTTCAAAGATTAAGAAAATAACCAATGTACAGCACAGTGGTTAACAGTATGGATTTAGGAGTCATCCAGAATTGGATCCAAGTCCCACATCAACCATATGAACCCAACCACATTACTTCACCTTGGAAGCAGGAGCATCTTCAGTATCTTGAAAAATAAAATGAGCCATGGAATCCTCATCATTGGATTTACTGACTCAGGGATTAATGATCATCTTTCATTGATTTCAGAAAGATTGTTTACACCAGATGGAATGTTGTACAAGATGGCCCCCCATTTCTTTTTTAAATCTAAGATTCTATGATCCAGAGAGTAATGGGAGACTGATGCAGGTCATGTGATAAATTGGAAAATGAAGTCTTTTGGACTGGCATTCTCGCTGCCAGGTTGTGAACCAACTGAGAGGTTAATCCAGAAGTCTGGTCGATGGAGATCAAAGTTGCCTATTAACTATCAATAAAACTGGGTTGTTGACTAGCGCTTGAACTGTTGTCAGAATCAAGATTTTTATTATACTTCCTGAAGAACAGACTTACCTTGGAGGAAACACTGTCCTCCCCATAGATAGATAGATAGATAGATAGATAGATAGATAGATAGATAGATAGATAGATAGATAGATAGATAGATAGAACAAGCATGGAGGAACCAAGAAAACATGAGTCTAAATAATGATCAACTCTGAAAAACATAGGAGAGAAGCCTAGATAAAACATATTTAATACTTCACCAATCTCATGAACCTTCTAAATAACACTGTCTCCCATGGAGACAAAAGAATGAGAGAAGAAGTAGAGATGGAATCCAAAGCTATGTCTAAGAAAGCAATGTAGAATATCTATTTTATAGGAACAGGTAGAAACTCTAGAAGAAGAGAATTATTTCCTTCTACACCAAAAGGCAATAAATGGGAAGCCAGGTATAAGATGCTACATCTAATGCAGGCTGGACACAGAGAGATTTGCTGATTGATGTAGTCCACGGGGGAATAGAGACGAGGCTGTCTGTGCTGAATACTTTTAGTTGAACAAGCAAAGTAATAAAATCTAGCCAGCCCCTGACACTTCCCAGGACAGCAGTAAAGGTTTGAAACAACTCACTTCAATTCATGGATGGCAGTATTATTGATGGAGATAGAAAGTCTAAATAGCAAGAAAATTTTGCAATGAAGATACACATTTTCGGGGTTTTTTTCTGATTGTTTTTCCCAGTAGCAGTTATAGATATTGACTATTCTTCTCTTGTACTGCTTGATGCTATGCCAGCATGTAAGTGCACTGCGTCTTAGATTTTTCATTTACCTAATAGTTTTGCTATAGAAGACTCAGTCAGAAGACATTATTCAGAAAGCAAAACATTCAAGAGAGATTCTTTATGCCAGAATATCAAAATTCTAACTTCAGATTCTGCCTAACATGTTATTATTTTAATATCATTATCATTATGCTGCTGCTTTAAATGAGATTTTGCTGCAGCTGGCTTTGTTCATTTGTTGTGTTTGGGTTATAATAGAATATAGTAGCTTCCAAGGACAAAAAATCAATATACACTGTTAAAAATACCTTAGTGTTATCCCAGCTTGCAGTTCTGTCAGCCTTAAAGGAAAGGAAAGAACACTAGAGATAGGCTTTCAGACCTTGGCATTTAAGATTCTATTTGATGATTTCCAAATCAATGAACCAGAAATATCCCCAACATCTCTCTGTAAGGACAGCTCTCTTGTTTTGTTTTTCAGAAGGGTAAAATCCATACAAAAAATTGCATGAATGTGGTTCCATATCACCCCTATTTTCAAATACTTGCTTAGAAGGCTGGGTGTGGTGAAGTTCCATGGAGTGGATGTAAGTGTGTTGGGCATTGGGGAGGCATATGGGCATGTTCCCAGAAGCTTGATTTCAAAAACTTGGGGAGCTTGGGAGTAATGCCCAGAAACACAAGAGAAAAACTCCTTTACGTAATCCCTGTCCAGGCGATAAAAATTTTCTCCTTGGAACTGGTCCAACCTGTGCTTGCAATAATCTCTCAAACTGGAGAACTCATTTTCCGGTAAATATCCTCTTTACTATTGCTAACAAGAGAAACTGGAAGTTTTCAGGGGTTGATATCAAATTTAATATGATTTAGTTCAAACGGCATTTACTGAGCTCCCTCCCTGGTCCAGCACTTGATCAAAACCTATGGGGAACCTAAAATTCAATGACTCTTACTTCTTTAGAGTCAACCTAACATCCAAATAATTTGCTTCAAAGTATGAGTCTTGGGTGAGTTTGTGGGAGGAAGTCAAAGTAGACACTATCATTGAGACCAGCTGCTTTGACTTTTTGGAGAAAGCAGTGGGTGCGATGAAAACTTAAAGATGCATAGGATTTGAATAAAATAGGACCGACATGTAAGGCAGGATTGGACAATAGCTGGCCAGGAGTCCTTCTGGAGGACTTGAACAGCAAACAGTCTGGACTAAGGATATTCAGGGCAGTTGTTAAATGCCACTTGGAGGCAGAATCAAATATTGGTTTAACAAATGAGCTCTGGAATCAGACAGACCTAGGTTTTAAACCTGGATTCTCTTCTTACCTTCATGGGTAATTGACGTAATCATTATCAACCTCAGATTTCAGAAGCAGGAGAATGATACATGCATCAGGAGGTGGTATTGAAGATAAAGTGCTACAATTTATTCTTTCAACCAATATTCTAGGCACTGAGGTTAAAATGTAAACAAAACAGACAAAATGATGATGTAAGCAGTCTAGCACATGGCAAGCAATCAATAAATGATACATTTTAATTTGATGCTTTAAGCCTTAAGGGAGCAGAGCTGAGGTATTCATAACTGTGATTAAGAAATAGAGATCTGACGCAGTGAAGAGGGTGGGTGGGGGTGGCAGAGAACTTGAAGGTTTAAGAAGTTATTGTTAACAGTCCAGGCAATGAGTGTCAACGGTAAGTCGGGGCCATAGATATAAAATTGCCAAGAGGAATGTTGCAGTATGGCACGTTCTCCCCTAGAATTTTATGTCAACATATCCAGAAATAGTTCAGAGTCTACATTCTTGCCCATGACAAAAGAACCATTCTTAGACTTTCCATTGAGTATGTATTAAGGCATCTCGACCTTTATTTACTACTGAGAACAGCAGTTTTCCCAGGATCCCACTGGGAAAGAAGCTTATAAATAAACCATTTTACTCATTCACTGAACTAGACTGTCGTTCGCGATGATATGCTGACTCAGGTGATGCTGAATGAGTTGGAAGGGTAACATGAAGGTCTTTGAGGAGAAAAGAAATAACACTGCTCTTCTCAAGTCAGAGAAAGCAAAATTGAGGGAGGCTGTGGTTTCAGCTCATTAAATAACCTCCAGGGTATTCATCAAATGCCTTGTCAAAGGTTTTATTATTGACAAAGGGATTCTCTTTCTTCTGATTGTTTATACCTTAGGGTCTACAGAATATACCTTAGAGTCTACAGCATTGCCTGTTTTATAGGTAGATAAACCACCCGCTCCTTGGGAATGTCTTGATTTTTGAATCATAAGCTTATTTGGCAAAAGAAAGCAACAAGCACAATAACAAACGATGTTTATGGAACTCTTACCACATGCTGGAGCATTTACACTTGCTAGGTGCATTATACACATCTGAACTAATCAATTCAATTAACAATGTATGGGGAGACCTAGTACGAACCCCACTGAGGTGGGCCTTAGAATATAACTAGGAATAAGAGAATGCCTGTCAAGGAAAGAACAATACCACTTTAAAAGAGACATTCACAAAGAAATACTAAACCAAGCTTTTGCAAAAGATTTAGGTTAGGATCCAAACCAGAGTCTACTCCCTGCACAGTCCCCTCCCTCTAATATTCTCAAAATCCAAAAGGCCAATTTTATTCCCTGATCCCCTCCCCTATTTTCCAAGTCAAGGATCACCCTCAACCCCTTTTCTGGCTTTAGAATCTTTTTTTCTTCTCGGTCAGTCATTTCAAGTTCATGCCAATCAATACCAACACTCCTTTTCCCTTTTATCTCCTGCTCCCCAGGAGATAAAATACTGCCAGGTTCAGTATTAAAACATGCAGTGAAACAGTAGAATGAACACTAGCCTGGGGTCATATGGCCTGGGTTCAAATTTTGACTCTGACCTTTATAATTATGAAATCTTGAAAAAGATCTTTAACCATTTCTGAGCCTCATCTGTAAAATGAGAGTGAATAGTGGTTCACGAGCTAGTGCAATAATTCAGTGTGATTACAGATTTAGATGTGTACAAATATGTCATTGTTGACACTTAAATCACAGTCGGTAATTACGGTAATATTCATTTGCCTATACACAGTTTGGTTTCTTGCCATAAAAATGCAAGCTCCACAAGGGCAGGAAATTAATCTGTCTTCCTGTTATTCCATCCTCAGTGCCTACAACAGTGTGAAACATAGTAGATATTTAATAACTATTTTGGTAATGAATGAGTGGGTACATTGTCAGTGTCCAATAAGTATTTGTTACTCTCTGAGCTTCATGGGAACTCTGGAGATTGTTTGCTTCTGTTCCCCAGCTGTAACCTAGTACAGGAAAATTGCATAATTGGGCTAATCGACCTCATAATAAATTTATGATTTCCCATCTTAGCCAGGCTCTAAGTGTTTCTTGACAACCTTTTAACATGTCTACTCAATTTCCTTTCCTTTTTACTGAAGCAGCTGTTTTAACAGTCACCTTTCTCCTTGTGTCCCTCACTCCCCTGGCTCACTTTTCTACCCATTTACAGAGAAAATTAAGTCCACCGACTTCACCCATCCTTTCCTGTCCATCTGGCCTCCTTTTTGACCTGGTGCTAACAACCCTCTCCTCTCTCATACAGTAGTTTCTCTTCCTCCCCTCAGTCCATTTGAAAGTGCCCTCTGCTAACCTCTGGTGGACTTCTTCAAGGATATTAACTCTAGTCAACTTCACATGCTTGAAAAGAGACCCCAAAAAGGCAGAGTAGGAAACAGATTGTGTGAATGGTAGTTCTTGAAGAATTAACTTGAAATTTGTATAAGAACTGTGGTCTAAGACTACAAGAGCTACTCTAAACTGAGAAGGCCATCTTTGGCAGGATATAAGCCCTGGGATCTGAAAGAAACAATACACTAATGATGGAAAGCAATAATATCTTAGATTTGCATTACCCATTAAAATAATGTTTTGTACAACACTGAAACACAACAATCCTTTAAGGACTGAGGAACAGGTGTTATCCCCAATCTATACATAAGGAAACTGAGAACCAGAGGTCTGAAATGACTCATCTAAGCTCATACCTGTAGTAACTTTCATTGTTGGGAATGAACACCAAATCCTCTTCTCTAAATCCCAGGTTCTCTCCACCAGACCACTCTACCCACCACTAGTCTTAGTCCATGTCATAGAGTCACAGGCCCTATATTATGCTCCCATTTTTGCCTTAGTGTCTTCTTCCATGATTAAAAGGCTATGAGACATTCAGAAGCATCTAGAGTAATAATTAAGCAGCCCCCTCAGTGGCCGGGCTCTCTGCTATCAAACCCTATCTACCACATTCAGTAGCTGTTCAAAGTTTGGCAAATTCTTTAACCTAGTTGTTCCTTATCTGTAAAAGGGGATAATAACATCTGAATATCATACATTCATCTGAAGTCCAAAAGCATTGACATATGTAAAGCATTTAGAACTATGACTGGTTTACAGTAAGCACTCAATACATGTTAACTATTCTCATGTAACCAAGAAACAGGTGATGAGGTTTTCCTTTTATTTTCTTTCTTCTATGTAATATTACCATTTACTTTGAACAACAGGTGTTAAGTACATTTATTAACTTCTTAGGCATCATCTTATTTTTACTTTGCTTTGTCCTCATGTGCTTTTCCTTAATTTTGGAGTACCGATGTAATTCCTCCATTTAGCATATTCTTTATCATGGTAGGTGACCAACAAGGTGTGCCTTGGTTTGTCCCCTTCACTTCCCTTTCAACCTTTCTTCTATCCATGCCCTCAATTATAATAAAGAGCAGAATGGCAGGCAGAATTTCTAGGAACAGCTCCCAAGAGCCCATGCCCTAATCTCCAGAATCTGTGAATTGCTCCTGCAATCACAGCATGTTATATATGTATGGCACAATTGACCTTAACAAGGGGAGATTATCTAGGGAGGCCTAATCTAATCACATGATCCCTCAAAAGAAGAGAACTTTCTCTGGCTGGTTTCAGAAGAGGGGTGCAGAAAGAGAAGTCAGAAGTATTTGAAGCATGAGAAGGACTTGGCATGCTTTTTCTGACTTGAAGATGGAAGAGGGCACACAAGAAGGAATTCAGGCAGCTTCAAGAGCAAAGACCTGTCCCTGGCTGACAGCCACCAAGGAAATGGGAACCTCAGTCCTACTACTGCAGGAAGCTGAAATCTGTCAACAACCTGATTTAGTTCAGAAATTATTTTATTTTTTTAATTCCCTTTTTATTATTTTTTTAAGATACATAAATCACACAAAATGTTACATTAAAAAATATAAGAGTTTCCCATACACCCCTCTCCCCACATTTCCCACTCCTCCCACATCAACAATTTCTTTCATTAGTGTGGTATATTCATTGCATTTGATGAATACATTTTGGAGCACTGCTACACAGCATGGATTATAGTTTACGTCATAGTTTATACTCTCTTCCAGACATTCAGTGGGTTATGGCAGGATATATAATGTCCTGCATCTGTCCCTGCAATATCATTCAGGACAAATTCAAGTTCTGAAAATGCCCCCATATCACACTTCTTTTTCCCTCTTCCTGCCTTAAGCAATTTCTGTGGCCAGTGTCTCCACATCAATGATGTACTTTCTTCCATTGCTAGGGTCACAATAATTCTATAGTAGAATGCCAGTAATTCCACTCTAATCCATATTTTATTCCTCCATCCTGCAGAGAGTGGAATGGTGATGTCTACTACACCTCTAAATTGAGAGGGGGCTTATATCCCACATGTCTGATGGATGGGATTCTCCTGCTGGCCACTGTAGACTCTCTCAGTTCCTTGGTGTGATGGTTGACCATCCTCACCTCCTTGTTAGCTGACCTGGGTAAGTCCAACAAATCAGTGAGTAGGATTTGCAATTCTGCAGAGGCTCAGGGCACAGCTGGCACATGGATGGTCCTGAGGTTCATGTCTCCTGGGCATATACCAACCCCAGCACCAACCACAGTTTCAGTAAAAGTAACAGAAGAGGCATGTGTAGAGAGGTCACATCTGAGTCCAACTTCATCACACTCAGGAGCACTGTGATGGTTAGGCTATTGTGTCAACTTGGCCATGTAACTATCCAGTTGTTCGGTCAAGCAAGCACTGGGCTAACTGTAATACAAGGGCATTTATGGATTTTAGTCACCATTGACTTTACTGCAATGGTAAATCATAGATAGCTGGTTATAATTACATCAATCAGTGAGATTGCCATCAGCAAGAATGATGTTTAACCTAATCAGTTGAATGCCTTAAAAGGGGAAGTGATTCTAGCATTGAGAGAAAATTTCCCAGCTCATCTTTGGATGCCAACATCTCCCAGAATTTGCCAAGAACCTTCATTGAACTTCATTGCAGCGCCTGGTTGCAGCCTGCCTGCAGAACTTGGACTTGTGTATCTCCATGGTTGTGTGAGAGACTCTTATAGAATCACATACTCTTGAGAGATATCTCTTATTGATTCTGTTTCCCTAGAGAACCCTGACTAACATAAGTACAAATTCCAATGTAGGGCCCACTGGCAAGGCACTGAACTTCAGAGCCATCTGCTATGACTGTATGGCCTGGGTGTCTCCATAACCCTCAGGAGCACCCCTACCTGGGATTGTATCTACTTTGGCGATTTCTGAAATTCTGCTGATGTATGTAAGTGCAACCCTTCTGATGACTTCCCAACTCATTTTGAAGTCTCTTAGGCACATAAACTCATTTGTCTTTACCATTTCCCCCTTTTATTCAAGGTCTTTTTCTAGTTGCATCACCACCCAGTGCTTGGTAGTAATCTCTCAGCAACAGGGAGGCTCATCCCCAGGAGTCATGTCCTGCGCTGGGGGAAGGTAATGCATTTATATGCTGAGTTTGCCTTAGAGGATGAGCAACATGGAGGCTCTCAGGAGGTAACTCTTAAGCACCCTGCAGCTCTAGGTCAAGTTGAAATTTCAAGCACACAGGCTCATAAGCATAGTCATCAGTATCAAGGGCCCCTCATTGGACGATCCTTCTTCACTGGTCTTTGCCCTTCCCAGAGTCTCCAGACAAGAGTCCAATTGGCCCACATCTTGATTTTAGACCTTTAATATCCTGAGTCCAGCCAGCTAACCTGGAACTCCTGAACTACCAAACAGTGAGAGAATAAATGAAGGTTTTGGTAAACCACTAGGTTTGTGATCATTTTTTTTTTTCTGTCAGTGATAGAAAACTGATACATGTAGCAAATTTTTGATTTACTATTGAGGAAAACATTTATGCAGCCTAGAGGGAGCTATACCTGGGGTCCCTTCCAGATCAACTGGAAATGCAAAATTGTTACTCAGAAGATGATGCCTCCATTGATCATCTGGTAACTGGAGATGGGAAGAAAGGACAAAAGCAAAATGTCTGAGCTAAAGATACCACATAATAAAGGTGTGCAGGTACAGTTTGGGCACCATAGAGATAAAATTATTGCTACTTCCACATGGCATTTGTAGAAATATTTTTCATTTAAACTTTGGGTAGAGGGGTTGCAGAGAAAAATGTTAAAAGACACCAACTCTGAAGTCAGTTGCGTAAACTGGGATAAATCACTTTTCTTTGCTTAGCCTCACTCTTCATATCTGTGAAATGGGGGGGAAACACCACCAAAGTTAATGGTCTGTTGTGAGAGCTAAATAAGAGAATGTTTATGAAATGTTTGTTTCAATGTCTGGGGCACATTAAGTGCTAAATAAATGGTTATAATTATACTTATAATTATTCGTGTATTCATTCAAAAAGTATGCATCAATCACCTATTCTGTGCCAGGCATTGCTAGGCAATGGGAGACTATAAATATGAATAAGAAATAGCGTCCGCCCAAAAGAGTGTCTCAGTATGGTGTGGTGTTTCCATGTGGGTCCTTTCTATTTATTCATGCATGCATGTTATGCATATTTTCCATCGTGTGTGCATGTGTGTGTATGTGTAAGTGGGGTTGGGGGGTGGGCCATGAACACTGTAGTCCCTGAAAACACCAAAGAACAAGTACTGCTTTCAAACCACCAGGGCAGGGTGGGGCTTGCAGCACCAGCCGTGAGCTTTCTCCTTTTCCTCCGAAGTGGGCGGCTGTTGACTCTGGGAACACTGATGATATGACTCTTAAATCATTTCAGAGTGGTAGAGCCGGGAGGTCTCGGTGAGGCCTCCCTCACACCCACCCCAGTCTGGCACAGAGAGGGACATTATGCCTCTGACATGCTGACAAGCAGGCCACAGCTAAAGAACTCCTCATGCCAAATAATTCTGCCCAGTCCTACCCTCGGACTAGGGAAGCAAAAAAGGATCCATCGGCTTGGTTGTCTGGGATCCCAGCGCTGCTCATGTGAGACCCAAAAGCTAAAGGGATAAATATTTACCCTGGGCTCATCCAAATAACCCCAAGAAGGGGCTCTGTTTTTTTAATCTGTAATGAAAAGCACTCCCACCTAAGCACGGGTTTAGAGCTTCTTGTCTTTAAGTCTTCAGTGACTTGAACCACTCAGGCTTCCTGTGAGAGAGTGGATTAGAGTTTCCGCATGGCCTCCCAGCAGAGCCGGGGGCACAAGCACAAAAGGAAAAGCTCTGGCCCCAGCAAGTGGTGTTTTCTTTCACTGCACAGAGTACAGAGGCCTCACGTTGCTCCTGCTCCTGGTACACAGGTAAGTGAAATATTTGCCCTTGGGAGAGAAGGAGCAGAATGTTCTCTTAAAATGCTCCAACTGGTGAAATAAGAGATTTTAGATAAACAGCTTTCGAGGGACCCCATTTCCTGAGCTATGCTTTGATCACATGACAATAGCGCCAGTGAAAACACTTTTGTTATCCTTCCCAGAGAACCGTTCAGAAAAAGAGCACTTTCCTGGGTTGTGGAGGCGAGGATTTGGACACGATGGAGGGAGGGGTGGGGAAGCGCCTGCCATGGGGACTGTTCACACGCCCGCCAGGGGTGCTTGACTTTCTCTTCCTCCAGTCCTACTTACATTTTAATAGTCCTCCCTTCCCTGTCTGCAAGCTATCTGAACTGGCAGAAAGAGCTCATATTCTGGAGGCAAATTAACTGTTTCCAAGTACAGGCCCAACTCAGGGCCTGGTGTGCACTAGATTCAGTAAATGCTAAGTGAATAAGTTTCCATCATTCTTTCTACCCTATGGGTGATGTTCTTGAACCTATCTGTGCTTCAGTTTCTCTATCCGCATAAAGAGGACAATAATGCTTACCCCTGGCTTTGTGTAAAGGTAACTAAGCTGACAAATGTTTATGTACCTAACGCAGAGATTGGTCTCTGTAAGTATTAACACAAATCTTAACATTATACGGCTTTGGGAATTGATGAATGTGTAAGAACCAGATTATTTGAAAATTGCCAGGCTTGCATAGTTACTCAGGCTCAGTTTTGCAGAAGAGGCTGATATAGCCTAGACCAGGTGAAGAGAAGCATCCTTCTTTGGAGACATTCGAATGTACTGAGTCATGGCCTGCTGGGGCGTCTGCCATATAGGGGGGTTATTTTATTAGAGCTGGGCAGAGGTTGTCCATGCCGGCCAGGGCAGTTTCCTATCCTGTAGATGAGGTCCAGGGATCATCAATGCAGTGACAGAGATAAATGTGATATTAAACCTCTGTAATATTTTTGGGGGTTCATAGTGCACTTTCAACTTTCACCTATTCTCATAGGTTACTTAAATTTCCAAATTGCTACGGGGTTACTTTAGCTGATTTGCCATCTTATGGGGACCTTCAGCTACCATGGATGCTGGCAAGAGTATTTTCATGGGCCAGTCACATGGGAGATGTGTCTGGGGAAGAGAAAAAAGACCTGGTTCTCCTTATCAATGTTGTCACTCAGTGATGCTCATTTGCACCCACATTTGTGTCTTCTGTACCCGTGCTCCTCCCAGGAGCCCAGAATAAGGATTTCTTGCCCACCTGTGACTCTACTAAGTGATAACCTTTCCCATTTCTTTTCTTCCTTTTCCATAATGAAAAATTTTCCCAGGAGAGAAAGAAATTAGGTCTGAGCTCCTGGGCAGACAGTATCCTGTATCATTCTTTGGTTGTTTGGATGGCCTTTGAGTTTTGTTTCTACCACCTTGTCTGAATGGACAGTAAGTATATTTTCATTCATTCTTTCTTTCTAAGGATTTATTGAGTATATACTTTTCAGACTTTTTGTTATAAGTACAACACACAAGGTCCCTGACATTATGGAGTTGATATTCTAGAAGAGAATATAGGTAATAAGCAAGTGAACATATAAATGAGCAACTAAATTCAGAAGTGTTAGATGCTACAAGGAAAATTAGAAGAACAGAGAGCACGCCTTAGGACTATTTCCATTTATTTATTTATTCCATCATTTATTCATCATACATTTATTAAGTGCTTATAATGAAAAAGTGCTTTGTGTGTGTGTGTGTTAACGATAGAGGAGCAAACAAGATATAATCTTTGTCCTTAGGAATATACGATAGCTAGGAAGTCAGAAGTTAAATAACATGTTATACAGTTAAGTATTGTAAATGAAAAGTCAGGGTGCTGAGAGAGTGTAAAACAAGACCTTATAACATGGTGATGATCTATCAAGAAATACTTCTGTGACAAATTTTTACAATAATGGCCACCAATGAATCATATTTTTTCTCCATCCACACTCTTGTGAGTTTGCTTTCTACATTGACTCTGGGATTGGCCGTGGGACATAAGGAAATATGTAGTGCACAGAATCGTAAAAAGTGCTCATGCACTGGGGCTCTTGCTGCTAGGGACTCTCTTTCTACCATTTGACCATTGAAGAAGCCCAGGATGAACTGCAGGAGATATAACAGCTAACAGCCAGCACCCATGGGCAGATGGATGAGTGAAAACTGCTTAGACCATCCAGCCACAGTCAAGATGCCAGAAAACTGTAGCTGCATATATGACACCAATGAGACCAGTGCAAATTGCTGGCCAAAAGAATCATGAGCAAATAGTAGACTGCTCTTTTAAGCCAGTACTTTTTGGGGCAGTGTGATGTTCTGCAATGGCTAGTTGATACAGAAAGCAGTACCTAGAAGTGGACTGTTGTAATACAAAAATACGAAATCATGAAGTATTAGCTTTGGGAGTGGAATGGAAAAGGAAACTATTATAAAAGTCTCATAAAATTGTGAACACAATTTTAGGGGAGTTAGGAAAAGTGCTAAGGAAAGTGATTTTAGATGTTGAAAAACACATTCTTTGGTTGTACAGCAGTGCCAAACTGTCATCTCAATTAACTTAGAAGAGAGAAAAGATTCCTAATGAACTTTTGGATCTGGATAAAGGAGATGACCAGGAAGAATGTTGAAAGTAGTAACTGGTTTGTTTTAGCTGCATGTGATAAGGTATGGGGATAGAGAGATGAGTTAAAGAGAGAGCTATCCACTTTCAAACAGAATTAGGGAGACCATAATATAGCCAGAACTTTCTAAGTTGGAAAATAAAACCCAGAGCTTCATTCTCTCCCACTAGCAAAGAGTCCCTAAGTAAAAAATGGTCTCAAAATATATACCAAATCAATGGTGTGACCATACAATTCTTTTTTCAGACTTTCAAGATTTAAATTCATGTTCAATAGATCCTCTCAGCTAGACAAAAGTGTTTCTAGAAAATTTAATAGCAAATTCCTGGCAGAAGCCTAATTCCAAAATAGCCCTGAATAAGTCTAGTGAAAGAAGACTATCTCAAAAAAAAATTGTGGGCATGGATTTTGACTAATGGAATATATGCAATGTGATACATAGCAAACCCAAGTAGGTTGTAAGGGAGTTACGCAATTTGAGATGAAAGAAAATGGAGGCTGTCTTTGGACTGCCATTTTTCTTTAGATAGGAAGCAGGCAGAAAAAAAAACACAAAGATGCAAATTTTCTTACAGGAAAATGTGTTATTTCAGAGGGGGAAGACAAGAATATTGTGGATGGAACCAAAAGAAATGTCGTATATTCCAGGGAACTTATCCTAATATGTACATCCAGACTAGGAGGGACTGACAACATGTGCCTGGCTCTATTTCAGGATTGCTCTAAACCACTGACTTTTCTTTTTGTCTCTCATTCTTTTGTATTCTGAAGAGGAGTATCTAGTTAGTTTTATGTCCTTGTCTTGACATTGTATTTGGAAATGGCTAACTTGACTTTTTAGTTCCCCTGTCTCTGGATCACTAGGAATCACATCCAAGGAGCTTCACTCAATTAGCTTCGTTTGGACCTAATGCAGATTATAAGATCAGGAACTATGAGGCTGATAACATGATTAAATGATATTTGGGAGCTCTTGGTAGGGGCTTAATACATTTTGCATGTGAAAGGGACTAGGATCATTGGGGCCAGAGGAAAGGCTGTCGTAGATTATTACAGAAAAATACAGAATTTTCCTACCCAAATTGTTGACCCATGGTTTCATGAGAATAAAATAGTGTTTTCCACTATTAGACAGTTTGTCACTCAGCAAAGGCTTCTGCAGCTTTTCTGAGGCAAGGATATTTAACCTGCAATATGAAGAATCCATGGCTTAGAGAGGACTTACTGATATTCTATTCATGAACTATTGTAATAGTAATCGAAGAAAATGGTGTGGAGAAAGTGGCCATGGTGGCTGCTGGGGGTAGGGAGTAGGAGGAAGAGATGTGATGTGGGGGCATTTTCAGGGGTTGGAGTTGTCCTGGGTGGTGCTGCAGAGACAGTTACCAGACATTGTATGTCCTCACATGGCCCACTGGGTGGACTGTGGGAGAGTGTGGGCTATGGTGTGAACGATTGACCATGAGGTGCAGCGGTGCTCTGAGATGTATTCACCAAGTGCAATGAATGTCTCATGATGATGGAGGCGGTTGTTGTTATGGAGGGAGGAGTGAGGTGAGGAGGTGGGGGGTATATGGGGACCTCATATTTTTTTAATATAACATTAAAAAAATAAATAAAGACAAAAAAGAATCCATGGCGATTAGTTAGGCAAGCTGGAGAAGGCAGAGAAAACACCATAGGTAAAGAAAACTCTGAGGAAGGCAGGTTCCCGGTGACATTGGGAGACTGAAAGAATGCCAGCATGGCTGGACAAGAGTAGTGTGGAATGAATTGGGTGAAGCAGGCAGTGGCCAGATCACTCCTAGTTTCTGAGTCATTAGCTATTGCCACAAGAGTGCTACATCATAAACCACACCCAAGGGCAGTGGATTAAAACAAGAAGTATCTGTCACACTTCTGCCATTCAGTTAGGAGCCTACTGGTCTCAGCTGGGCAGCTCTGCTTTAGGATATGGGCATGGCTGGGCTTGGCTCCCCACTGTGGGTTGGACTCAGCCTGTTCTGCATGTTTTCATGCCTGGGCATAAGGCACAGTAGAGAGGAAACTCTTTTTAAGGTAATGGCAGAGGTACAAGAGAGAAACCCAACCATGTGTGCATCTCATCTGCTAATTATGGATCATGGCATGTCACAGTGATGAGTCCAAAATCAAGGACAAGGAGGTATATTACACCAAAATAAGTCTCAATGTTCATAGCAGCACTATTCATAATAGACAAAAGAGAAGAAACAACCCAAATGTGCATTAACTGGAAAATGAATAAATAAATGCATATCCCAAACAATGGAATACTCTTCAACAATAAAAAGGAATGAAGTACTGAGATATACTACAACATGGGAGAACTTCAAAAACATTATGATATGCTGAAGTGTTTAGGGGTAAAGAGTACTTAGGTTTGCAACTTATATTGGAATGCATGAAAAATAAGCTGGATTGATGGCTGGAAAGGAAAGAAAAGATGGATGGTTATGTGATAAAATAGATAAATTATTGGAAAAAAAAGTCTGCTAAATGATTAAAGCCAGTCACAAAAGACTACATATGTATAACTCCATTATATGAAACTTAAAAAGACAAATTTTTAGCAAAAGTATATCAGTGGTTGCCTCGGCTGGAGATAGGAGCAGAAGTTTGCTATAAACAGGCACAAGGAAACTTTTTGGATTGATAGAAATGGTTTGTGTTTTTTTTTGAGGGGGGATATGATGGAAATATTCAAAAACCGGATTTCTGTGATGGTTGTACAACTATAATAAAAAATCATTGAAAAAAATCATTGGCCTGCTCACTTACTCTAGGTGAATTTTGTGGTGTGTAAATTATATCTCAATAAAGGTATTAAAATGTATGACTAATGGAATGAATGATATCATGGCATATGCTTATAACAATGAAACAACATTTTTAAAGGTGCTATTAAATGAATGGCTGATATAACATGGAAATATTTGAAAACTCCAATAGACTACTGTCTCTTTTTGAATGATTTCTGAGGTTAATTTTTTTCTTCAATGATATCATACCATATTTTAGAATAATTTTCTTTAGTTATTTGACTTTGGCTTTTTAAATAATAAACACTTTTTAGTTTGTTCTTCGAGCTACTGCAATTTAATTTAGTGCATGTGGTTAAAAAAGATTGGCACACATTAAAACAGCTGCAATTAATGAAGCATGCCCTACTTACTGACTTTTCATATATTATGTACAACAGAAACATGTTCTTATAAACAGGTCAAGAACTGTAAAATGTTCACTAATTGCTAGAATTTATTATTCTGTTTGGAATAAAAATGGATTTAACAATCCGAATAGCTATTCGAGGGGTAATAGAAGCAGGAAGTAGGGACCTCTGTTATTAGCTAATCTAGCAATTATCCCCACATTGGAGCTTGTGTTCTACATGAATATCAACTGAGTTGGTTGAGGAGGTGCAGCTGGAGAGGTGAAAACAGCTGCCTACTCTGCTACAAAATTCCTTTGGTTTGGAGAACATGCTAACATTAATCCAAGAAATCTGGGATGAACTTAGTTGCCTAAATGGAAAAATGCCTACTTCCATCGCAGGCCAATAGCAGTTACTCACACTTCCTTGCCAGGCACATGGAAATCTTTGACCACCAGCTGGCTCTGGCATCATTCCATTTATGAATTCCTCAGAGATACTTGTTTGCACATTAAGCATCTTTACTGAAACTAGGTGACCCAGGCTGAGATCCTAGTCAAGAGTGAGCTTAGAAAATTGTTTCCTTTCTAACTTCTCTTTCTATTAAAAGGCATGAGTGAGAGTTACAAAAATAAAATGGCCAAAAGGCACATGAAAAGATTCTTAACTTCATTAGTCATCAGGGAAATGCAAATCAAAAACACCAAAAGATATCACTTCACACCCATTAGAATGGCTGCTGTTAAAAAAAAAAAAAAAAAAAGGAAAATTACAAGAGTTGGAGAGGATGCAGAGAAATAGGAACATTTATTCATTGCTGGTGGCAATGTAAGATGGTGCAGCCACTGTGGAAGACAATTTGAAGGTTCCCCACATCATTACAAATAGAATGACCATATGACCACACAACCCCATTACTAGGTATATATTCAAAAGAATTGAAAGCAGGAACTCAAACAGATATTTTCACACCGATGTTCATAGCAGTTTTATTCACAAGCACCAAAAGATGGAAGCAACCCAAGTGTCCATCAGCCAAAAATCTGGTATACACATTCAATGGAATATTATTCACCTGTAAAAAGAAATGAAGTTCTGATACATGTGACACCATGGATGAACCTTGAAAACATTATGTTGAGTGAAATCAGCCAGATAAAAGGACAAATAGTATATGATTTCATTGATATGAAATCATTAGAATAAGCAAAATTATAGAGTAAGAATCTAGAATACAGGTTACCAGGCGATGCCATAGGGGTAGAAAATATAAGTTAAAGCTTTAAAATATACAGGCTTCCTATTTGGAATAATGGATCTGTTTTGGTAATGGATGGTGGTGATGGTAGATCAACATTGTGAACATAATCAACAGCACTGAAATATATATCTGAATGTGGTTTAAAGGGGAAGTGTTAGGTTATAATTATGGTAAGAGAATAATTTTTTTAAATACATTGATTTGCACTATACAAACAGTGAAGCCTAAGTTAAACCATGGACTATAGTCAATAATAAATTATAAAAATGTGCTTTCATCAATTGTAACAAATGGTCCACACCAATGCAGGTGCTAATAATAAGGTGGCATATGGGAATCCTGTAGTGTATGCATGATTGTTCCATAAAACCAAAACTTCTCTAAAAAATAGTAATAAAAATAAGAATAAATACAACAATAATTGAATGTAGCTTGTGGCTTACAAACACTGTCGCAGACCTCTAAGTTATTTTCTATTCAGGGAAGTGGACGTGGCTCAACTGATAGAGCGTCCATCTACTATATGGAAGGTCCAGAGTTCTATACTCAGAGCCTCCTGACCCCTGTGTGAGCTGGTCCATGCGCAGTGCTGCGGCGCACAAGGAGTGCCGTGCCACGCAGGGGTATCCCAGAGAATCTCACACGCAAGGAGTGCACCCCACAAGGAAAGCCGCCCCATGTGAAAAAAACACAGCCCACCCAGGAGTGGCGCTGCACACAAGGAGAGCTAACGCAGCAAGATGACACAACAAAAAGAGAAGCAGTTTCCCAGTGCTGCCTGATAATACAAGCGGACCAGAAGAACACACAGCGAATGGATAAAGAGCAGACAAAGGGGGAGGGGGGAGAGAAATAAAATAAATCTTTAAAAAAAGGCCATTTCTTAAAATATATGTATATATTTATTCAATAAATACTCAAGAGCTTTCACAATCCCCCATTCACCCTGAGAGGTTCTGTACTCTTAGTATCTCATTCAAACAACTGCCTCTGAAGAAATTCTAGATCTAGGCTCTTATGAGCATTTGAGTCTTGGGGCCTTGTAAGGTCTCTCATTACAATACATAGTCAAGGGTTCAGGAGCTTGAGGCTCCATTCATTCAGTGACCATCCCAGAGTTACAACTGGTTTTAGGAGCCAGGTAGATCTAATCACATTCTGCTCCTACTGCCGGATAGCTCCATGACTTTGGGTTTGGGTATGCTTCTTAACTATTCTAAGCCTCTGAGGGGAGAATTAATGTTACATATTTCTTGAGTTTTAAAGAGAAAATCCTCTCTTGATCCCACTTTAAGGTCCAGCCACTACTGAATTTTTCTTCTTCTATTTGCTGCAAAATTTATTTAGGAATATACATTTAGTGTCCAAGTTTTCTCTCCTAGTCTCTTGAACCTCCTCAGTTTATGCTCACTTCCCAGTCACTCCACCAAAATGTCTTGCCAAATCACCATGTTGAAATTTAATTGCCTCCTTATTCATCTCCATCTCTCCACACTTGTCCAGCCTCAGCCTGATGCTGGCAAATTCCCAATCAGATCATGAGTCTTTTGCTCAAAGCCCTCCAATGATGCCCATCTCATGCAGAATATAAACCAAAATTATTACAAGGACGACAAGGTTCTCTTCATTCTGCTCTCTTTTCTGTAACCTCTTTTCCGAACCCTTGTCACAGGTTCCTTCTACTTAGACCTCCTTGTTGTCTAGCTATTCCGAGAACATGCCGGGAATCTTGTCCTTATCTTTGCAGGACATTTCCTTTTGCTGTTTCTTCCTCAAATGTTCTTCTTCCTGAAAGCTACAAGGATTACCCCTTACTTTCTTATTCAAACGTCCAATTAGTGCTAACCATCTATTTGCATTTGCAAGCCCTCTATCCACCACTCCACACACAACCACATAATCATTATCCCACACCTCTGTTTATTGCCTATCATTCCCAGCTTGTAGGTGTGCTCCATGAGAACAGAGGCTGTGTGGCTTTTATTCACTGCTAAATCTCTCATATCTGGAAAAGCTTGGCATACAGTATTTATTGAATAATTCATGTTATGTACTTTGCACAGTCTATGGTGTATATTAAGTACTCAAAAAATGGTAGACTATTATTGCTTTACAAATAACTATATCAGGCAATAGATAAACTCAGAGAAAAATATTAATAACAATAATAATTATTATGTAATAATACTGACAATAATATTGCTGGCAAAAATTATTACATAATAATACTGACAATAATATTAACAACCAGAATAGTTGCTATGAATTTCCATGGCACTATTTTACTTTATATTTGTAACATCACTGAGGTGTGGCAATGTTTTAACTGCACCTCCCCACTGATTCTGCAAATGTGCTTATGAAATGCTGTTAAATGCCTCCTCAATAATACTATAGGGCAAAAAGGATTTTTGGAGAACTTTTTGTTTGCCTGAGTAAAATTTCCCCCACCCCTGCTGCTTTGTAAAAGCATTTTTCTCTGTTTTTATTTCTCTGTAACATTCTTTTATTCCCTACTAATTTTCTTAACACTATCTGTATATTTTCTCTGTTTTTAATTTGTATTCTTCTTATGATCTGTGATTGTGCAAATTTAATTATTTAATGTTCATCTGTATTACATTTTCAATACACCCCTCCATTCTCTGTTCTATCCACTTATCCTATGTTATTATATTTCTCCAGCTTCTTTTGTTATTCTGGATGCTTCACGTACTTATGAGCCCAACTGGATCAAGCTTCTGAGTTTTCTTTCTCTGTTTCCAAATACGGTGTCTTGGATGATAACTAATAAATACTTATTGAATTAGAAAGAGTTCATGAAAGGGATTAAAGAGGAGTAGAAACAGAGGAAAAGAAACAAATACTTACTGAGCACTTATTTTGTGCCAGGAGGGCAGGACACTAGAGAAATGATGAAAAGTGTCATCTTGGAAGTCAAAGTACTTTGATACAAAAACTGGTTTTACTACTTATTAATTGTGTGCCCTTGAGCAAATCACTTCTACTTCCGTGATTTACCATTCCTCTAGTAAACTAGAGAGAACTGTAATACCTTCCTTAGATCTGTAGGATAAAATGAGGTATCACAAGCTATTAGCACAGTGCCTGGTTCATAGGCCTTGCTTGGTAAATGAAAGCTGTTACAGTTACCCTCAGGGTCATTGCATTTGCTGTTCAATATATATTGCACAACTACCTGTGATTTATGTCTGTGAGTACATTGTAATTGAGGCAACCAAACCTCAGAAGGGCAAAGAAAATATCCAAGGTAACATGCCTTGTATGTGGCAGAGCCAGGCATCAAATTAAGCCTTCAACTCTTGTTGTCTTTCCACCGTGCAAATGACTAGGGACAACATACTCAAAACTAATGCTGTTATTTCCCACAGAATCACCAATGCTAATACTGGAAACATTTCCTTTTAAATAACTTATATGAATCATATTGCTTTGTTCTTTTCATATTAATGCATTGAAATACTGGCTCTGACTTAGGAAGAGCAGTGTAAAGGTCTGATGCACTGAAATCCCAAGTGATAACAATTCTCCGCTGAAGATCTTAATTAATGATCAATACAGATCATGACATGATTAATATGGCTGTGCCAATCATTATTGATCAAAGTGACAGCCAGTAGCTCTTGTTTTGGGTCATGTCTAACTTTAATGGGTCTCTTTATTGGTTTAGTTGAGAAAACAAGACAAAACAAAACAACCACACTACCAAGAAACAAAACAGCAGCTAAGTATAAAAACAAAATACACTATGTTTCAGGATCAGTTGGCCATTAAGCACAAAGCAGAAATTGACAAACACTTGATTTTATTTTGTGTTTCAGTTTTCCAAAGAAAGGATAGTGGCAGAATAACAGTCACATAAATTGCCTACTATGTCCCTGGAGGACATACATTGTCTCTTTTGCATAAAACAGCCTTGAAAATAATTCCTTTGTTTCTTTGCATATGAGAAAAATAAAGCTCTGAGAGGTGAGAGAACATTCTCACATTCTTGTACCTAGTGGGAGGAGTGAACTTTAAGCCTCCAAACTTTATTCATTGTAGAAGGATCATTGGATTAAGAAATAGGAGTGCCCTGTTTGGAGCGCTGTTGATTTACAATCAGCCTCTGTGATCTTTCTGGGCCATATTTATTTCCTTATTTGAAAATGAGGGCCAGGTGTAGCTAACTGTCTCAATTTTCTTTTATTTCTAGG
Organism: Dasypus novemcinctus; assembly: GCF_030445035.2. NCBI lineage: Eukaryota > Metazoa > Chordata > Mammalia > Cingulata > Dasypodidae > Dasypus > Dasypus novemcinctus. The sequence goes on from NC_080686.1 coordinate 92,489,097, forward strand.
AATATTTTTAGGTCTTGAACACCACTATGAGCTAACAATTGTCCTATCCCTGTCTAGTCCACTTGCGTAAGAAGTTACATTATCTTCATTCCCAGCACAGTGCTTCTGGTAAGTCAAAATAGCCAAGGATCACATGGAATATAGTACTTATCTCCACAGTTATGTTGGAATCATTTCCTTTTTTCTGGGGAGAATTGGAGAAGGAGGCCCCTGGAATTTAATTCTGTGGTGAACTGCTAATTTGAAACCACAGGGTGCTCTTTGAAAAACTGCAGACTTGCATCTGATAACCATTTTATGGGAATGTGCCTTAGCCCTTTAGTTGTGGCTCCCCACAATTGCCATGATGAGTGACATGCTTCCAGCAGATGAAAGCTCCACGGGGGTCTGTGCCAGAGACCTCTGACTACGTCACTTGGCATTTTCTGATTTCTGCCATTTTCTGTAGAAGTGAATGCCTCTGGACTGCAACTTTGATTTGGATCCTTGGTACTCCAATGAAATTCACATGTTGTAGTACAGAAATGCTATCTCTAAAATGATGTCAAAGTGGACCAAGGAAATGAGATTTCTAGCGTTTAAAAAATATATAGTCAAGTTTCCCAACCACACACTGTTTTTTCTTGTGCTCTTTTTGAGGAAGAGTATTATAAGATGTCAACACCTCTACGAGCACAAGCACTTGATACTTATTTTTTGTCCATTTAAGGGAGGAAGGGAAGTGGAGGCAGAATAAAAAAAGGAAGAGAAAAAGAAATGATAACTGCTGAACCCCTAAAATATGATATGTACTTAAAAAATATAATATTCTTTCTGAGATGCAGTATAAAATGGCAGTTGAGAGCCCTGATACTGGAGCTAGACTTCTAACCATAACTCTGCTACTTAGAAGTCACTGGGTTTTAGCAAATTCCTGTGCCTCAGTTTTTGCATCTAAGAATGGGGATATTAATAATACTATATAATGTTCTTGTGAGGAGTTCAAAGGCCTCTCAGATTACAAAGACCTTGGTGATTTTCCCATTAGTATACTGCCTTTCATGTTCCGGTTTTTAAAGGACCAGAAATATCTCATATAAGAGATAAGATAAATGTTTATTCTCTATTTACTGAGGGTTTATGTATGCCAACTGGTATGCTAGATGAAGGGAAATGAGAATTATATAAATATATCCCTTGCCTTTCAGATGCTTACAATGTGAAAGAGGAAACACAAATAACTATTTGCTTTTATAAAGGAAGCATACTGGAAGAAGGGATAAATTCTTCTTGGTTTTACAGAAGACATAATATTTGGGCTCTACCTAAAAGAAAGATTAGTAATTAGGCATTGCAAACAGAAGAAAGAGCACTAACAAGACAGAGGCAGGAAAGAACATTATGTCATTGGGACCATATCTGCAAAAGCAGCCCATCTTTAATTGGTCATGTGCATGTCGGTCTCACCCATGATATTTTAAATACCCTCACCAGAGAGACTATTTCATTTCTATGTTTCCCCAGCAGAATGTCTTACATATGATACAAGTATAAGAAACTTTTGGTGAATTGGCTTGAACCAAAAATGTGATTTAGGTTGGCGGATTTGACTCAACTGATAGAGTGTCTGTCTACCATATGGGAGGTCCAGGGTTCAAACCCAGGGCCTCCTGGTCCATGTTGTGAGCTGGCCCACGCACAGTGCTGACGCACACAGAGTGCCATGCCATGTAAAGATGTCCCCCGTGTAGGGGAGCCCCAAGCACAAGGAGTGCGCCCTGCAAGGAAAGCTGCCCCGCACAAAAAAAAAGTATAGCCTGCCCAGGAGTAGCGCCACACACATGGAGAGATGACGCAGCAAGATGATGCAACAAAAAGAGACACAGATTCCAGGTGCCATTGACAAGAATGCAAACAGACACAGAAGAACACACTGCGAATGGACACAGAGAGCAGACAATGGGGGGGGGGGGGAGAAAACTTTTTTTTTTAAATGTGATTTAGATAGTAAGTGCTATAAGATTTCAGAGGAAGGAGTGATTTCTTCCACTCTGGGGATTTCATGGAGATTTAAACTGGACTGTAAATGATCAAGAGATATTTCATAAGTTAATTTTTGGCAGAGGGAAGTCAAAGTGGAGCAAAGAGCATAAGCAAATGTACTTTTGAATCCCATTCAAGTAATATTCTAGACTCTGGGAGGCACACAGTTAGAGAGGATGCATATAGTGACTCTATGTTACATACTTCCCCTTTAACCAACCATCTTTCCCTTTACCTTCAGAAGCTATGGGAGGGATTCTCAATTAAGTATACTATTACCATTCCACAGGGATAGGCATAAGATTCAACTTGATCCCAGATGTACCCCATCCCACCCCTAGTGCTCTGTACTGGTAACCCACCCCTGCAATGTTTGCCAAAAATCATTCACACCATTTTAGTTTCAACCATAGACCTACAAATCCCCAGAGTTCATTCATTCTTTCCTCCAGCCCTCCCCCAGTTCCATGGATAGTCCAACCCAACTGCCTCCAGCACCGACAACCTCCCTCACATTCCTGCACCAACATCACCCCCATACACTGCCTAACCACCTCCTTCCACCTTATCATAAGTTTTACCTATATTGAGCTTTGGCTCAAGACACTCCATTCCCTTTCTGTCCCCTGATAACCAATCTTCCAGACTGTAGCTCTGTGAGTCTGCTCAGTTTCCTTAAGTCTTATCAGTGAGGTCATGTAATACTTGTCCTTCAGTGACTCAACATAAGGTCTTCAAGATTCATCCTTTTGTCCCATGTGTTAATACCACATTCCTTCTTATAACTGAGTAATATTCCACTGTGTATATATACCAAGATTTACTTATCCATTCATCTACTGATGAACAAAAGTTGGGTTGCTTCCAACTTTTGGCAATAGTGGATAATGCCACTATGAACACTGGTGTCCTTATATCTGTTCATGTCCCAGCTTTCAATTCTTCTGGGTATATACCCAGCAGTGAGATTGTGGATCATATGCCAGTTCTATTGTTAGCTTTCTGAGGAAACAGCAAACTGTCCTCCACAATGGCTGCACCATTCTACATTCCCACCAGCAGTGGATGAGTATCCCCCCTCCTCCATTTCCTCTCCAACACTTGTAGTCCTCTGTTTTTTAATAGTGGCCAGTCTAGTGGGTACAAGATGATAGTCTATCATTCATTTCCCAACCCTGAGTTTTCTGGGATGGTGATGCCCACTCTGCCTTTAATTGAGAGGGGGCTTAGATCTCATGGGGCAAATGGATGGGACTATCTTGCTTGCAGTACAGATTCTCTCTATTCCTTGAGATAGTCATTGTCCATTTTCATCTCCTTGTTGGTTGTCCTGGGTGAGTCCAATGAACTGGAAAGTAGGTTGGACAACTCTGTTGAGATTCAGGGCCCAACTGGTACATGAGTAGCCCAAAGATTTAAGTCTCTTGGACACATACTTATCAACTTTATTACTAACTATAGTTTCAAATAGAAGGGGCAGAAAAGCCATGTGTAGAGAAATCATAACTGAGTCCAACTCTGTCACACTGGGAAGCATAAATTCCAAAATAGGGCCCACTGGTAGGGTGCCAAACTCCTAAGTTTGCCCTGCCTATAGTGTCTGGATGTCTCCATAGCCCTCAGGAGCCCCACTATTTGAGGCAATATTTACTTTGGTAGTCAATGAGATCCTGCTGAGACATGCATAAGCATAACCTCTGGAAAGTCCTCCCAACTTATTTTGAAGTCTCTTAGCTATTTAAACTCATTTATCTTTACCCTTTCCTCCTTTTAGTCAAGGTCTTTTTCCAGATGCATTGCTAGTTGGTGCTTGATAGCAATCCCTCAGTGCCAGGGAGGCTTGTCCCCAGGAGTCATGTCCCATACTGGGAGGAAGGTAATGCATTTATATGCTGAGTTTGGCTTAGAAAGAGGTCACATTTGAACAATACAGAGGCTTTCAGGGGGTAACTCTTAGGCAATATATAATACCAAGCTAAGTTTCAGTTTCACAAGAATAAGATTCATAAGTACAACCATCACTATCAAGGGTCTTGTGTATTGGTCTGACTTTCTTTGACAGGAACTGCCCATGTACTCTATGGATTCTTCTGCTCTATTAGAGAATGTAGCAGGACTTCCCAGGATGAGTATTCAACATTCTTTTGGTTTTTGTGTAGGTCTCCACCCACTGTGACAACATCCCATGAGCACTTGAACTTATATTCCATAAAGGTGTTCCCCAGGTACACCCCTCTCCCACATCCCCCCATTACTGACACCCTGAACCAGTGATCCTCCTCCGCTATAATCATGACCCTTCTGCAATCCAAAATGTTCCAAAAAACAAAGCCCTCCCCAAAAAAGAATAAAAATAATTAAAAATACAAATACAATACAAAAACTAAAAAAAAATAAATTTCATTGTATTTTCATTACCATATGTTATTTTTTATGTACAGAGACTATTTCTTCTGCATGTTTCCCTGGTGTCATATTTTTTTCACTTTATTTTCAAAGAAGCTTTAGGTTACAGAAAAGTCACATAGAAAATACAGGGGTTTTCCACTATATCCTACTCCCTCCACTTCTCACATTTTCCCCTATTGATAACATCTTACATGAGTATGGTACAGTTGTTACAATTGATAAACAAATATTGAAGCATTGCTACTAACAATGGTCAATGGTTTACATTATGAATTACATTTTTACACTTTTATAGGTTTTGACAAAATTTATAACAGCCTGTATCTGTCATTGTAAGATTATGCAGAACAATTCCAATGTCCCAAAATGTTTTTTCTATCCTATTCTTCCTTTCCCTTCCCCTCAGGCCTATTGTAACCACTAAGTTCAAAGTTTTGAAGAATAAAATTCATAGTTACATGCATTGATATTGAAGGTTTGACATACTGGTCTGTTCTCTTCCTTAGGCATTGCCCATGTTCTCAAGAGATTCCTGCTTCTTAATTGAGAAATAGCAGAACTTCCTAGGGTGGGAGCTTAATATTTTCTTGTTTATTTTGTGAGTCTCCACCCACTGAGACAACACATGATGACGAGATGAACATTTTCATATTTCATAGAAGCATGCATGGTATTGGCACAAAAATAGACATACCAATGGAATCTAACTGAGATTTCTGATATAAATCCTTTCATATATGTTCAACTGATATTTGACAAGGCTACCAAGCCCACTCAACTGGGACAGAATGGCCTTTTCAACAAATGGTGCTTGGAGAACTGGATATCTATATCCAAAAGGAGAGAAGATCACCATCTCATGCCCTATACAAAAATTTACTTGAGATGAATCAAAGATCTAAATATAAGAGCCAAGACCATAAAGCTCATAGAAGATAATGTAGGGAAGCTTCTGCAAGATCTTGTAGTAGGAAATGGTTTCATAAATTTTACACCCAAAGCATAAGCAATGAAAGAAAAAATAGGTAAATGAGACCCCCTCAAAATTAAAAACGTTTACACTTCAAAGGAGTTTCTCAAGAAAGTGTAAAGGCAGCCTACTTAATGAGAGAAAATATGTGATAACCATTATCTGATAAGGGCCTAATATCCAGCATATAGAAAGGAATCCTACATCTCAAAAAGAAAAACCATTTAAAAAATGGGAAAGAGATTTGAATAGACACTTTTCCAAAGAAGAAATACAAATAGCTAAAAGGCACATGAAAAGATGCTCAACATCACTAGCTATTAGGGAAATGCAAACCAAAACTACAGTGAGATATCATCTTGCACCTATTAGACTGAAAGTTATTAAAAAAAAACAGAAGACTACAAGTGTTGGAGAGGATGTGGAGGAGAGGGAACCTTCATCCACTGCTGATGGGAATGCAGAAGGATCCAGCCATTCTGGAGGACAGTTTGGCAGTTCCTCAGGCAGCTAACTGTAGAACTGCCATATGATCCAGCAATCCCACCGATAGATACAGACACAGAAGAATTGAAAGCTGGGACATGAACAGATATATGCACACCAATGTTCATAGTGGCATTATTCACTGTTGCCAAAAGTTGGAAACAACCTAACTTTTGTCCATCAACAGATGAATGGATAAGCAAATTTTGGCATAAACACACAGTGGAATATTACTCAGCTGTAAGAAGGAATGTAGTATTACACACAGGACAACATGGATGAATCCTGAAGACCTTATGTTGAATGAAGTAAGCCAGTCACTGAAGGATTAAAAAAAAGAAAAGGTTCAGATTGATCAGTCAGTGTATGACATGTACCTGGCCTCAGTAATTTTTTTCTGAGAAAGGCAAGTAACCAGGTGAGGACCATCAGAATTACTCCTAAAATGAAGTAATCTGTTCTGGGTGAGAGACTTTGTTCACTTTGGATCATGCGCTGATACATTTTCCAAGAAATGGAAAGAGACTGTCTGATAATGAAGACAGTAAACAGAGAAGGGAAGGTCTTGCAAACATTGAATCCCTGTAACACTGAGTCCAAAATTTCAATGCTTTCCAGTTACATTAGAAAATAATTCTCTTTTTCGTTCATTTCTCTTCTCTTTCTCTGTCCCTCTCCTTCTCTTTCTCTCCTCGTTGTCCCTTCTGTAAGTTGGTTTGTGTTTTATTTCTGCCCTTTGAACTAAAACAATCTTCCCTAATACAAGATAAAGAGCAGGGATCCAGAAACCATCGTTTTGAAAACCATCTGCTTAGAATCAGCAGCTCAAATAACACAGAAGTAAATTCTTCCAAGTGTGATCTTAGAGATAAGCAAAAAGTCAGAATTGAGTTCAATGTAAATAACTAATTAGTTAATAGATAGAATCTTACATTTCCTCTTTTTTAAAAGATATTATCAGGTGGCCTTATATCAGGAGTTGAAAGTCATGCCACACAAGCAACAAGTTACAAAGACTAAATGTGCAGTCATAGCCTTTAGGAACTACCTACTGTTCTTATTAATTTTCATTCATTAGTCTATTATTAGGGTATTCATTAACAAATGAACATGTGACCAGTTTGGAGGATGTGGAAAAGACTGGGTACATTCTAAAGAAATGTACTGTTCTTAGTATTGTATATTATTAATAGTAGCTATTTTCTTCTTTTCATATTCCCTGAAATCTAGGCATGCCCCCAGCCAATGTTTCTGCCAGCTCCTGTTCAAACAATAATTGTGTAATTTTTATATTAAAGCCACTGACTATACACTTTGGATGGATTGTATGATATGTGAATGTATCAACAAAACTGCTTAATAAATAATTGTGCAAGAAGAGACAGAACTAGCAGCTATGTTCAGCAGGGGAAGCATAGAGAGATTCAGAGGTGATGAAATTTCTTGCTTGCTTGTCTGTGTTTTATTTTATTTTTTTAATATTTTATTTTATTTATTTATTTCTCTCCCCTTCTCCTCCAACCCCCTGCCCCGGTTGTCTGTTCTCTGCATCTATTTGCTGCGTCGTCTTCTTCTGCTTCTGTTGTTGTCAGTGGCACAGGAATCTGTGTTTCTTTTTGTTGCGTCATCTTGTGTCAGTTCTTCGTGTGGGCGGCACCATTCTTAGGCAGTCTGCACTTTCTTTCGCACTGGACAGCTCTCCTTATGGGGGGCACTCCTTGTGCGTGGGGCTCCCCTACACGGGGGACACCCCTGCATGACAGGGCACTCCTTGCGCGCATCAGCACTGCACATGGGCCAGCTCCACATGGGTCAGGGAGGCCCGGGGTTTGAACCGCGGACCTCCCATGTGGTAGGTAGACACCCCAACCACTGGGCCAAGTCCGCTTCCTTGTGTTTTATTATTTTTGAAATAATGAAAATGCACCAATAATGATTGAAGTGATGAATGCACTACTATGTGGTTATACCAAATACCATTGATTGGGTACTTTGGATGAATTCTATGCCTTATTAATACATATCAATAAAATTGATTTGTTTTAAAAATGGTTGTGTAATCCTTACTGGCTGAAGTGGTATTATGATGCCCTTTATACTGACAAAAGACTTCCATCAATTCCTAATTGCCTTCTCATCTTTATTCTCTGTTTCCTCAACCATATCCTTGAAGAAGTTACTTCATAAGACACTTAGCATTAGCTCTTGCAAATTTTATATATAGTCTGTCTGTATGACTTAAAAAACTTTCTACATGGCACAATATAAATAGAGGAAAGAAAACTCATGGTGAAGTGAACAAAACGTATTTCACATTGCAGAACACACTCAGTTTATGTTAACATGGCAGAATGTCTTTGGCTAAGGCCATTTATACTGTGGCTCACCAAAACTCATTACCACCATTAACTCTGGCTGAGAGCATAAATAAATAAAATTTATATTAAGAGCAGGAGAGGAGAGGAAAATATATTTGGAAAGGCAGTTTAGAGGCAGAAAGTACACAAAATTATTCTTAGTCCCAGACTGCATATTATTTTATATATGTAATTTAAACGTGTGTAATAAATTATTGTATTAAATTTTATAAACAGATATTTGACTCCTTTAAATATGTCTCTAAAATGTGTATATTTGATTTGCCCCAGAACATTATTTGAATTCTCTTTAGGAAAACAGGGGATTGTCCTTTATTCTGATATAAATGGTCAATTTTGGCTTCAATAAAATACAGAGCAGATGTTCTTACTATCCCCATTTTACATATGAGAGCCTGCGAGTTTTTTAAGAAATTTAAGGTCATATTGTTAGTAAGTGTCAGATCCTGGATTAAAATGCAGTTTACCTGACTCCAAATCTTATGAAAGTTCCTCACCCTGTCCTTCACCCCAGGGAAGCATAATTCTTGTGTAAATGAGCAGGTAAGGATGTCAAGCACTTACAAGTGCTCAGTTGTGAGGATTCAAAATAATTACTTATTAGAATAGTATGTGTGTAATCAATCAGAATGTATCCCTCACTACTGGAATGACTGCAACTTGTAAACCTGCCCTTGACGAATATTAACTGTGTGTGTGTGTGTCTCCCCAATTCAGGTGATGTCATAGATGCTTTTCCTCTAATTGCTTCAAATTCAGTTCTAAATATCAGAGACTTATCATTCATTGAGCACCTGCATTTGATACTTACAGTATTATAAATGTTTAGCTTTGACCTCCAAATTCTCTTCATCCAAAGACAACCTGTTTCTAGCCACAGATGGTAAGGTTAGTCTCTGTCCTGTTGCCTTAATTAGGTACCCTCTTCCAATTTCCTCTGTCAGTCCCTTTCTCCTGTTATATTTGTGTGCTAGAGAAAGTTTATGAACCTCCATAGCATGAACTCAATAACTGGCTATTACACTCACAAGGCTAAACTGAATATTCCTCTCAGCCTACGTTATTTACTTTCCCTAGCCTTTCATTCCTTGTTCTTGGTGATTAGTTTCTCCTATACAGTTTCCCCATGAACAAAACGCATTCAGTTTCACTGCCAATCCCTCAGCCTCTTCTTGCCCTCTGTTTTTAGATGGTTTGCAGTTTGATGGTCAAAAGCTAAAACAAAATGCCAGTTTCTTTCAGGACCAAAGATAGAAGTCTGTGGTCCTTGCAAGTGAATGAAGGCACAGGACTTCAACTTTGGGCCAGTAAAGTAAATACTGTTTTTGGATATTATTTCAGATTTCCTGATACCTGTATCCTAGCTCCTACACAGGTCTCCTTTTTCCCTCTTACTGGGAGGCAGTTATACTTATTAGTTTGGAATGTGGGTACCATCCCTACTAGTAGCGTAATGCTATGAATCCCAGTTTGTGCAACAATAAAATAGACATAATTATACCTCCCTCAGTGCATGAATGTGAGGCTAAAAGAAGTAAGAGATATAAAGTGCTTAGCATGTTGTGAGGTTTATTGTAATTATTATTTGCTGTTTTTTTGCCTCCCCCTCCTCCTTCTTCCTCCCCCTTTCTCATCCCCTCTGCCTTGTTTTCCTTCCCTAGGTGATTACAGTTTCTCTCTCACATTCATCAGCTGAAATCTCATGATCTTGCTTTGACAGTACTCACCAAGTGAATGTGGCTAGTCCTGTTTACATCACTTCTGCTTTACGATATAACCTTACTGTAGCCTCTTTAATCCAGTACATTCATGCAATTTGTTCACTACCAAACAAATTATTGAGTTTGGTACCAAAAACTGTTTCTTTTTTATCAGCTCAGCAGCAAACTTTCAAGCAGTAAACTGAACTTCACAATCCCATGTAATTATGGAGGCCATTAAGTTCCTCATTTCAGGAGAGGACATGTGTGTTAGGAATAGTCAAACATCGTAACCTGTATACCTTTCAGTGGTGATTGTTCAGTCCAGGCTGGGACAGTCTTTCAAAGAGATGATTGATTGGCACTAGGGGAAAGATATTCCCTTTTGGCTCACACAATGATTTTAAGTTTCATCCTTCCAAGACTTAAATTACAAGATTTCCATATTGCTTTTTCCATATTATCTGAGTTTCTGTTTCTACAACTACACTTTTTCAAGGCTCCTAAAATCTGTAAGAAATGACAAGTCTCAGGCACTTTAAGGATTCCAAAATGACCACTTGAAGATATGGATCATGTTGGTTATTTATTTCATCTTGAATGGGCTTTGGCATTTTGTGTCTCCAAGGAATTTGACCATGTCATTTATGTTTTGAAATTGATACGCATAAAGTTTTTTTTTTTTTAATATTACCTTTTTATCTTATATTGACTGTCAGAAGGAGTGATACCTAAAGAGATGTCAACCCATTCCAACATGGTGTCAGGTCTCCAGCAAAAGCACAATTCACATAGCCTCTGGTGGAAAGACATTTTATTCAGAGGGTCGTCAGAATGAGGTCACCTTCACTAGGGGCTTCAGAGCCCCTATAGCCAGCAGGTCTCAATCCCTAGTTGAGTCAGAGAATTGTTCTACAGAGAGCACCCCTCTCTTGTATTTGTGTACCTTAGTAGAGGAAACCTGCTTCCTCCCCTCCAGAGACAGATATATCACCAGCATATGAGCATGACCCACCAAAATCAGACTATCTCCAGTGAATATTTACATATGCTCAGGGCAATAGGGGAAGGAATGTACCAGCAGTTCCCTTACTTAATAGGGGATTGTGTTTTATCCCACTAGGTTTACATACCTGATCCTGAGCACAAGGATGAATATATGGGTCCCAGAAAAAGCCAGCAGGCTGTACTGGGACTGTCCCTACCACCTATTATATCAACGGTAGGAACTGTAGTTCTGTCCCTTCTTTCATTCCCAGTATTGATAATCTGTGTCTTTCCTCTGCTTTTCTTGACAGGCTTGCTAAAGTCTTTTCAATTTTATTGATCTTCTCTACCATTTTTTGTGTCCAGTTTCACTGATTTCCACTCTTATATTTATTACTTTTGCTTGCGTTGATTTCATCTGTTCTTTGTGAAGCTCATAGATTTGACAACTTTCTTCTTTTCCAATATAACCACTTGCTGATATAAATTCTCCTCGAAGCACTGCTTTAGCTATGTCCCCAATATTTTGATAGGTTGCATTTGCTTTACTACTAAGTTCAAAATACTTTCTAGCTTCCTTTTTCATATCTTAGTTGAAAATATTTTCTAATATCATTATGATTTTCTCATTGACCAATGGGTTATTTATAAGTGTTTTTAAATTTTCAAATATTGGAGAATTTTTCAGATATCTTTATACTATTGATTGCTATTTAATTTCATTGTGGTCAGAGAACCTATTTTATATGCTTTCAATTTAACTACATATGTTGAGGTTTATTTTATGACCCATAATATGGTCTATCTTAGTGAATCTTTCATGTGTACTTCAAATATATATATATATAAATTATATATAGTCAGCTGGTTTTCGATAGAGTGTTCTGTAAATGTCAGTCAGGTCAAGTTGGTTGATAGTGTCATTTAGGTGACACTGCTGATTTTCTGTCTGTTTGTTCAATAATTGCTAAGAAGGAGTATGATGTTCCCAAATACAATTGTGCAATTGTCTATTTCTCCTTTAAGGTCTATCAGATAGAATTAAATATACATTCTTACTAGCTCTTTTCTATTTTTTCCATATGTTCCTGTTCCTTTCTTTCTCCTTTATCCCCACATTTTATTAATTGAATATTTATAATATTAAAGTTATTTTTATCCAGTGTCAGCTTATTATTTATACCTCTTTTGCATTGTTATCAAGGTTGCCCTATGGCACTGGTTGTCAAACAGGGGCAATATTTCCCTCCAGATGATATTAAAACATGCCTGGAGACATCTTTGGTTGCTACAACTTAGGGTGTGCAATGTTATCTAATAGCTGGAGGGCAGAGATGCTGGCCAATATCCATCAATGCACAAGATGGCCAAAGACTGGTCTGAAACTCCAATACTGCCAAGGGTAAGAAAGTGTGTCCAAAGGTTTACAATTTACATCTTTCATTTATCACAGTCTGTATTCAAATAATATTATATAATCTCAACTATAATGTAGAACTGTTACAGACATCTACTTCTAATTTCTCCCTTATCTGTTTCATATGGCTATTGTACATTTTTACAAGTGCTGTGAGGCCATTAATGCATTGCTATTATTTTTGCTTTACTCAATTAATTAGCTTTTAACACACAAATTGAGAAAAATATCTTTCACATTTTTCTCCATTTTATTCATTTCTGAAGATCTATATTACTTTGTGTAGATCCAAGTTTTTGTCCTAGGTCACATGACTTCTGCCTGAAGAAATTCTTGTAATATTTATTTTACTACAGTGCTTTAGTGCAAATTATTTTTATTAACATTTGTACATTTGAAAAAGGCTCTATTTTATCTTCATTTTAAGAAAGATTTTTTTCACTGGGTATAGTCTCCTTAGTTAGCTACCCCCGCTCACTCCAGATGTCACTCTATTACCTCTACCTTTCATAGTTTCTGATGTGAAGTCTATTTTTCATACACTAGCTTCCTAATTTTTTTTCCTTTAGTTGCTTTCAAGTTCTTCTCTTTCTCTTTATTTTTCAGAAGTTTTAATATTTTACATCTAGATTTATTTGATTTTTGTATTAACCTGCTTGATGTAATCTAGCCTCTCAGCTCTGTGACTTGATGTTTTTCATCAATTTTGGAAAATATTTTCCCTCCCATTTTTCCTATCTTCTTCTGGAACTCCAATTATATGTTTGCTAAATCTTCTGAAATTGCCCCACAGCTCTTTGATGCTTTGTAATTTTTGTTTCTTTCTTTTTTTCTTTTTTTTTGGTTCTCTTTGTGTCTCAGTTGAATTACTTTTTATTCATCTAGTCTCAGGTTTCCTAATTATTCCTCTGGCCATGTTAAGTCTATTGCTGAGCTCATCAGAGTCATTCTTTATCTCCATTACCCTGTGTCTGTCTGTTTCTTAGCATTTTCATTTGACTTACTCCTGTAGTTTCTATGTCCTCTGTTGAAATCTGTTTATGAATGTTGCTCACCTCTAGAGATGTTAACATATTAATCATTCATTTTAAATTATCTGTCTGATAGTTTTAACATCTTGGTCACGTCTGAGATTGCTTCTATAATTATTTTGTCTCTTGACAGAGTTTTTCTGTTACAAATTTTTTAATCTTTTTACTGAATGCATTTCTTTGGGTTTAGAACAGTATACACTTAAATAAAGAGTATTGACTAAGTATCTCCTTGAGTTTTGGCCCCCAGTGGTTCTATAGCCTCACACTAACCCATACTTGACTTACCAATTTATTTAAAGAGTTTAGCTGAATTGCTCTTACCCACTTGAACTATTTCTTCATTTTTTGCTCTCATACTTTGCTGCCAGTGAACAAATATGTGAGTCCCATGTGTCCTTAGAAGGGACACTTTTTGCTTTGATTTCAGGCTGCCTAGATGCCTTTAGGCTTGGTTCCTACAGGACTCAAGAAAAGTTATAATTTTGCACTTTATCCAACTTTTACTTATTCTTAAGTTCATCCAAGTAACAGTATTTATTTACAGCTTTAAAGATCTTATGTGGGAATAGCACAAATCATTTATTCTTCTTCATCAAATATTTCTGGAGGACCTATGATATTTCAATAACCACTTTATGTGCTAGAATTACAAATATTAAAAATGCAGACCCTAACTTAAAAAGCTCACAGTCTCTTGAAATAGGCATGTTTTACATTGTAACTAACTTGGTAAATGTTCTTAGGGAGATAATATCAAAGAAGCATGGAAACATGGAATACAGGGAATAAGTCTACCAAGAAGGTAGAAAATGCATACAGATAATCACACTTGAGCATCTGAGTTGGATTTTAAAGATCCATTATTTTGGAGGATTCAGAAAAGAACTTTATGCAGATAGAATTTGGGAAAGCAAAGACATTATTTATAGCTTAATGTGTCAGAAGTACTGGAAGCATGGACAAAAGAAAGATGTATGCTGAAGAGGGGTCCTATATGGAATAGATTTTATTATTTTTAAATATAATTCTATTTATTTTTAAAAGATACTTAGATTACATAAAATGTTACATAAAAATATATAAGGGATTCCCATATTCCCCCCTCCCCACACCACCCACCTTAAGAATTTCTTTCATTAGTGTGGTACATTTATTGCAATTAATAAACACATTTTGGAGCACTGCCACCCAGCATGAACTATAGTCTACGTTGTAGTCTACACTCTCTCCCATTCCACTCCTCAGGCCATGACATGATATACAATGTCCTGGTCTGACTTAGCAATGTCATTCAGGACAATTCCAAGTTCCAAAAGTGCCCCATATTATACCTCTTTTTTCCCTCTCCCAACCTTCAGCAACTCCAGGGACCACTATCTCCACATACCAGAATCACAGTAAGTCTATCGTAGAACACCAGTAAGTCTTCTGTAGTCCATATTTTATTCCCCAATCCTGAGGATTCTGGGACGGTGATACCCACTCCACCTCTAACTGAGAGGGGATTTTGATTCTATATGACTGATGGATGGGGCTTTCTTGCTTGCAGTTGTAGTCTCTCTTGGTTCCTTGAAGTAGGAGTCGTTCATCCTCACCTCCTTGTTAATTGTCCTTGGTGAGTCCAATGAACGGGAGAGTAGGTGTGACAATTCTGTTGAGGCTCAGGGCCCAGCTGGCACATGGACAGTACAGAGATTCAAGTCTCCTGGACATACACCTACCAACTCCAGTGCCATCTATAGGTTAAATAACAGGGACAGAAGAGGCATGTGTAGAGAAGTCACATCTGAGTCCATCTCTGTCACACTTCGGAGCACAAACTCCAAAGTAGGGCACACTGGCAAAGCACCAACCTCCAGAGTTATCTGCCATGACCATAGGACCTGGGGGTCTTGAGCCCTCAGAAGCCCCACTATTTGGTGTAGTATCTACTTCGGGTCTGTGAGATCCTGCTGAGACGTGAATAAGTGCTACCTCTCTGGTGACCTCCCAATTCATTTTAAAGTCTCTTAACTATACAAACTCATTTGCCTTTACTATTTCCCCCTCTTATTCAAGGTCTTTTTCCAGTTGCATCACCAGCAGGTGCTTGGTAGTAATCCCTCGGTGCCAGGGAGGTTCATCCCCAGGAGTCTTGTACCACACTGGAGGGAAGGTAATTCCAAATGTGGCCACATTTGGGCAACATGGAGCTCTCAGGAGGTAACTCTTAGGCACCCTATAACACTAGGCTAAGCTGCAAACTCAAGAGCAAAAGGCTCATAAGCATAGTCATCAATATCAAGGGCCCGTCAATGGATTATCCTTCTTCACCAGCCATTGTCCTATACTTGGGGACTGTTACTGTTCCATTAGAGAATGAGGCAGAGTTTCATTCTCTATGAATGAAGAGATGGGATGGGAATTCAGAATTCAACATTCTTTTGGTTGTTGTGTGAATTTCCACCCACTGTGGCAATGACCCATGAACATTTGAACATATTTATATACTTTTTATGTCTGCCCAGGTGAACTTCCTCCCATGTATCTCCCATTACTGACACCCCACACCAGTGATCCTCCCTTTCCATAGTTGTAACCCTTCTGTGATCCAAAACTTCTTCAAAAATGAAGCCAAGAATATTGGGAAATTCAATTCATAGGAAAATGAAATAGCAATGATAGGTTTAAACATAAGACATAAAATACATAATTTAGAAAAACTAAAACTAAAATTTAAAAATGTATTAAAAATGAAAAGTATTATAAATTTTTTTTGATGTTTTGCCTTTCATCACTGTAATAACTGTTGTCCTGTACATACAGTGGCAATTTCTTCCATTTCTTCCTCAGTATCTTACTTTTTTCTTTCATTATGTCTTCAAAGAAGTTTTAGGTCACAGTAAAGTCATATACAGAATAGAGGGGACTCCCATATACCCAACATCCTCCCCCTTTCCTGTTAATGACCTTTTTACATGTAGATGGTACATTTGTTACAACTGATGTACAAATATTGAAACATAGCTACTAACCATGGTCAGTAATTTATATTATGGTTTACAATTTAGACCACACACTTTTATAAATTTTTGATGAAATTTAACATAGCCTGTATCCATCATTGCAAGATCATGAAGAACACTTCTATTGCCCCCCAACTACCCCCTCTTCCATCTCTTCTATTCCTCCCTCCCCCTCCCCTCAGGGCCCACTGCGACCACCAGCCAGGAATAAATTTTAAAGGGAAGTCAAGAAGACTTATTTTATTGTTGCTATTATTATTTATATGCATTATCTTTATTTTTAATACGATATGCTATTTGATTTTTATGCAATATGTATGGGACACACAGGTACTCAATAATACATGCTGGACATATGCAAACTTAAATATGCTGAAACTGAGTATCTCGTTTTTTTCCTCAAGAATCAGTCTTTACTGCTTTATAAAACAGATAGTTCATGGCAACTCTCATTTCCCTCTGTCATCTGCTAGTTATTTTCACGTCCCATCTCTCTTGTAATTTTAAATTTTTAAGTCAATGGATATAACATGACAGTCCATAGTTGAAAGGTCTGGCAACTCTGGCTGGTATTCTTATATGGTAGAAATAAGCTGAACTAAGGAGCTGTACATCATTCAAGTAGTCACGTGCTCTCCACAGTCCACACCTGGCTTGATTCAGTGTTACTTTATGACCCTGGCCTCTGTAGGATTTTGTGCTTTTTATCCCTTTCTATCATCTTCAAATACCTCCTCCCTTCTGTCTGGATTCTCCCTGTTCCCAAGTCTTGTGCAGGTGATTCTGCCTGAGGCATCATACTTGCCTGCATTGTTTTTTTTAAATGCTCAATAAATGATACCCGTATTCATTATTTCCTTTGGGACTCGCCTTGTGAGGCAAGCATGGCAGATATGACAGCTCTTCCCTTTTGTGTATATATTAAATAAATGAGGAAACTGAGGCCCAAATCACATAACTAGGAAAAGGTAGCATCTTTTGTCACTTAATTCCAGACTCTTCCGTAAGACACCACCTTTTTCAGCTATTCTTTACAGAACTCCAACTATTCACTACAATAGTCACTCTCTTAACTACCTTTCTTCAGGTTTCCACACATTTTTGGTTTTGTGGTTCCTCCTCTTTCACTAGCTTGAGGCAGTAGGGAATGAAGAGAATGCAAGTTGTTTTTAGTGGTTTAAACATTTGTGTTTCCCTCCCCCTCCAAAATCAGCAAAAGCTGCTGAGTTTATGAATTTAAAAGTAGAATTTAGACCAGTAATTTTAGTTATGAATTGGAGGAATTTTCAATGTTATTTTTTTTACTGAGATTAATGTCTCAGGACTAAAATCTGAATTCCCAATCCTCTTTTTCCAGTAACTTCATGTGAGAAGTATAAATTTGTTTGTACAGCATGCCTAATGACTATTAGTAGGGTAAATAGGGGAAATCAATTAACATATTATCTGCCTTTCAAACGATAAGCACACCACATGGCACAGAATTCTGGAGGACCTAAATGCCTTTTGAAGCAGAAGAGGGCTTTTTTCCCAACCCAGAAAAAAAATTTCAGAATTCAGACAAAATCAACTCAAATATAATAATGCAAGGATTTGCCATTTGTGCAGAATAGGAATGGCTCACCTTTTAAAACATCATCATTTATGAATTTGCCTTTACCTGCTCTGTGATTAAATCTTTTTTCCTTCTTTGCTGGCCAAATATTTGTGACATGAAAAATGAAATGGAATTTATCACTAGTTTGATACTGCCAGAAGTATATTAAGTAGAAAGGGCTGACCTCATTAATTAAAGGACATCACATTTAAGAATTCCGGGTGCAAGTCACAGCTCTCTGTTCCCTCTCGCTCTTCTACTCCCCTTGTAGAGTCATTCCATTGGAGGAGACTGAGGCAAGTCTAGGCTGCAATATGAGTTGAATCTCCTCTTTCATCAAGAAGAAAAAATGAGATAAGGTATCCAAAATAGTTATTTGCATCAAGTAAAATAATTCAGGGATTTAATTTTACAAAAATTTTAGTCTCTTGTCAAAGGGTAAAGAAGAGCTGTAGGTGATTTCTTTGCAAGAGCAGTTTAAGTGTCCAGAGTAAACATTAATGTGACTGTACTTGATGGCCATCTTTTATTCACATCATCCCCACTCATCTCTGGGAAAATATGACCTCCATACCGGCTTTACCCTCATGCTGGTAGCTTCTCTCAATCCTTGCTAAGTTGCAGGGAAGTCAGGTCAAGCTGTGGTATCAGACCAAGTCACTCCTACATGAATTGGATAAATGAGATATATCAGGTTGTTGAAAACATTGGTATGGTCCAGCCTAGGACTTATACAAATCCATCAAAGATACGCTTCTTGTAGTTCAGGATAGTGTCCTCACTGCAGAAGAGTCATTATTATTCCAGCTAGGTGGGGACTTACATTCTTTTGGAGGCCTCAAGTTTTAGAGGTTGATTACAATGACTTTGAACCAGACTTCTCAGGTTCAAATTCCAGCTCCATCACTTACAAGATGCATTGTAAGTGTCTTGGTATATTTACAAGTACCTTAACCTTTTCTTGCCTCGGTTCTCATCAATTAAATGGTAACCTAGATCATAGGACTGAAATAAGATTGAGGTATTCCATTCACAGTGCTCAGAACAGGGACTGGCACATTAAAAAAAAGAATGAGTAAATATTAACTAATTATTATTATGACTAAACCCCACTGAAGGTGAACATTGTTGCTAGAATAGCCTGGAGTGGAGAGAAAGTTGTACAGAACCTGGATACTCATAGTCTACTTAGCACTTAATTGGAAAAAAATATCAGCCTGACCTGTTCTTTTATTATTATAACCTGTGCTCTGTCTTCTGCCTATGGACAGCCTTCAGAACATTTTTACATTTTCCAGATGAGGCATTCTATACCTCCAAGAAGCCTCTTAAATGCAATCCATAATGCTATATGTGCCATTTCCCTGAGTCATCCATAGTTATATAAAACTCTAAAAAAGTGTTTCCCAATGGATTTCCTTTGATTCCTTTATCTTATTTCTTCTTCTATTCCAGCCAATGGCCACTTAATGAATAGGAATTAAGTTCCCATCACTGTGCTTGGCACTGGGTACACAAAGATGAATAAAATACATCTCCTTCTATTAAGAAGCTCTCAGTCCAGAAGGAGATAAAGACTGGCACACCATGAACCATGGTGCAACTTTGTTGGGAGTGGTGTGAGAGGGATAGGCCCACAATCAGAAGACAGGATATACACGCCACCAGAATACGTGATTTTGTCATTGCATCAGTAAAATTGTTGGCATCTAGTGATTCAAATTTACGTAGTTATTTCTTAAGGCAGGGTGGCATGCTCTTCCTGAGCAGGCTCTATCTGCACCTATGCACCTCAACTCCCATCCACAGGCTTTTTAAACTTTTGCACTATGGATTTAACTTTCACTTCTAGATGACTTCTGACTCTCCAGGTCCAGGGTCTTTCCTTTTCTAAGGGCTTTTTTAATGGATGAAGAGCTACAAAATACATTCCTTTTTGATGGGGGTAGAGATTCTGATGGGAAGTGGAGCACTGCAGAGGTAAGAGGGAGGGGTCCACTGCCAGGCTTGTTTGGAGGATACTGGCAGAATTCAGTTCCTCACCATCTGTTGGACTCAGGGCCTCCATTCTTTGTTACCACAGGCTGCAAGACCCATTCAAGGACAACAGCTGCAGCAGACAGCTCCTCACTCTGGGCAAGCGTAGCTTTTTTTTTTTAACAATAAAATATGGCAAGTTTTATTCATGGACTTGTGTCCACATTGAAAGTTAAAAATGTAAATGGCTTTTTACTCAAAAGCATCATGAATGAGTTATGGTGAAAGAGACAGATTCCTACCTGGATCTAGCTTTGCATGAAGCTAAACAACCTTGACTCTGGTTATATAAATTGATCCATTTCTCCTTAAGCCTATTGGAGTTGTATTTCTGGCCATTGCCTATGCATCCGATAACAAAAGCAGTGTGCAGCACACAACTGGCACTCAACAAATAGACACTGGCTAATGCATGAAAGGGCCTTTTTTTTTCTTTCCAGATTTAGTGAGATCCACATACTGAATGGAAGGCTCAGGGAATTGAAACATATTCTCCCCACTGAATCTTCCCCAACCCTAAAATTCCTTGGTTGGCTGCCTCCCAGGATATCTCTTTGCTGTTTTGCCTTTGAACTCATGTCCAGGATATCCCAGGAAAGCTTAGGCAGCTCTTTTCTCTTCATTCATCACTTTCCCCTGGTTCACTGCTGTGTAGGTGGGCTGAGCTCATAAAACTCTATCTCTCAGCAGCCTAAGGCACAGGAA